>NW_028270153.1:18327025-19652025 GCF_037043375.1 Chiloscyllium plagiosum | reverse complement strand
TACGATGCCCACATGCAATGAGTGCAAATACATGTTAGGATTGAAATGAGCCTACTTTTATGGCTCTGAAAGGGGAGATAATACTAAATTCACTTATTACTGAGTATGACTTTAGAAATTAAAAATCGCGGAACAGTGGCTCAATGGTTAGTATTGCTGCCATACAGCACGCGGTTCATGGTAAATTACCCCCCTAGTGTCCAAGGATATGCAGGCTAGATGGGTTAACCACAGTAAAAGTGGGATGACGGCGTTAGGATGGGGGCTTGGGCATAAGTGGGATGCTGTTCGGAGGGTTGTTGCAGACTTGATGGGCTGAATAGCCTTTTTCTGCACCATAGGGATTCTATGATTCTAAGTCACATATTCGCAATGACTTATCCAGTAATATAGTAAAGACTGAGAACCAGACTGCAACATTGTGTAGATCTTTCAAAAGTCCATGATATTAATCTGCATTTTAAAAAAAACACCCCAAACTGTAACTAATTTTAATGTTATGGTGGGTTGGGGGAGGGGAGAGGGAGGTGGTTGTACTGGTGGGGAGGAAGGGGAGGGACATGAGTACTTGATTTCAGTGCATTGTTATTCATAACAGCCCTTCAGGAACCATTTGAATATGTTGTACTGCAACTGTCATTTGCATCTAACGAGATTGCTATTTACTGGTAAGTCATGCTAAAGTGAGAATGAGACATTCAGCTTTTTATTAAGATTCAGAAGTCTTGTCTTTTAAAAACGTAGCATCTGTTTAATTTATGTGTACTTTAAACCAAAAGCTCCGAACCACCACATTACTGTCTCCCACAGAAAGCAATAGTTACATAGTCCTCTAAAAATAGTAGATGCAGAATAGTAGAAGTGGGAAATTTGTCTAGATTTTTTTTCCATAATAGGTGGGTTAGGGGAGGGAGGGTAGGGTGTGATTTCTGATAATTCTATGTGCAAGCAATGATTTTATAAATAGTAAGAGATGGTGCAGTCTGCAGTTACTCCAGATTCTTTCAAATACCAGGTTTCCAGACTTGTATTTAACCACCTTCAATGTACACATTATAAATTTGTTTTTTTTAAACAGAATTATGTTTAGATCTTTTAGATTCTATAATTAAAATGAAACATTAAAAATAATGCAATCAGAGCAGCATTCTTTGGGAGCACTGTGCATGCTGGAAATCTGCTTGATACATTCTTTTCGAGGAGGAGGTTGGGAATTTTTCAGCAGTCATTACGATCAGTGCAATAATTCTGGCAATACAGGAAGGCGAATGCATTGGCTGCTGACTGGGCAAAGATCACGTGAACTAAGTGAAACAAGCTGATGAGTTTTGTTGATTTGTTTCCTGTTTTCTGTTTTCCCCAGTAGCAAGCTGATTACTCTGAATTTTGAAAGGTCTTTAACTTAACTTTGGTATGTAGTACTTTGCCTAATGTTCACTCAGATAAAGGTAGAAAAAGAATTTTTTTTTAAATGGATGATTACTTTTAGCTAACTGGGTTGTAGTTAGGTGTTTATCAGAATGCCACCAACATCTTGGCAATTTGCCTACTTTCAGCGTTCTCATTGGTTAAAGGTAAGCATCAGGTTTTTTTGTGTAATATCTTCTCACTGTTTATGCTGACTTCCTCTGCATAAAAAGCATATTACTGGAAGTGCTGTGATAGTGACTGCTTCTCGGGTGTGTGGGTGCAATTATTTCAATTTTGCTTGCCAAGGATTATTTTTAGACATTCTCAAAATTAAAAGTTTTTTGTTTGAAGCAGTGTTGGTATCTGTATTCATTCTGAAATAAATGTGTACATTTGCGACAAAGGTACATGAGATTATGAAAGGACATACCTGTAATTTTTCAGCAGTGGCACGGTAATGCATATTTTTCCATATGACTAGTAACTCAGACCCATCTGTTGACCTTTTATTGCACGTACAGTTGTCTTAAGTTTAATTTTTTGTTAATACCACGTTCAGCAATATTTTTGTATCTATTGATAACTGTATCTGTTAATTCAATGTTTTCATTTAATTGATCAGCAACAAAGTTTGATTAGATGAGAAAATAATATCAAATCATGAGATGTAGAAAGAAGATGCATGAGTCTATGTGTAGCCTGAATAATGTTGTGGTACATGAAAGACCCTTTCTTGTTCTTATCTTCTTATCAATATAATTAGATTACTTACACTGTGGAAACAGGCCCTTCGGCCCAACAAGTCCACACCGATCCGCCGAAGCGCAACCCACCCAGACCCATTCCCCTACATTTACCCCTGCACCTAACACTACAGGCAATTTAGCATGGCCAATTCACGTGACCTGCACATTTTTGGACTATGGGAGGAAACCGGAGTACCCGGAGGAAACCCACGCAGACACGGGGAGAATGTGCAAACTCCACACAGTCAGTCGCCTGAGGCGGGAATTGAACCCGGGTCTCTGGTGCTGTGAGGCAACAGTGCTAACCACTGTGCCACCGTGCCGCCCATAATGTTTTGCTTTTGACCAGAATTTTTTTATAATTTGAGTGTATATTAGTATATTCAATTCTGCTTTCAACAGAGCTCTGAGTGTATGGAAGATGTTACAAAATGGAGTTGGGAGGTTTCACTGCTGTTAACTACCACCTTTTAAAAAGGGTGTACAACTGCAAGTCTAACCTCAGTATAAGAACTGAGAAGCACTTTATTTTATAAAAGGAAAAGCTTGGATAAAATGGCTAGAATTGTAGTGATTTTAAAGCAACAATTTTGCTGATCATATCTTGCTCCTCCATTTTTTTCAAATCACGAATTGGAGCTAGTATAAATTGCAGTTTGCACTTGATTATCTGGGTTATAAGGTAGTAGTAACTATGGATTGTTGTGGTATCACAGCAACGAAAATATTTCCCCTCTCTCTTGCCCTTCCTGCTTCATGACCTGATTCTACCTGGATTTATTCTGAATAAAATCTGCTACACTTCCTCCTCTAGTTAACTAGTAATCTGCCACTACCTTTGGAAGGTTAACACACTGAGCTGCTTTATAGTACTGCAAATGTTTCATAGCATAAAAATGTGAGAACTTCCTGGATTTACTTGACAATCCGGGTGCAGGCCACTCTGAGATGGATCCACAAATGATGCACAAGAGTGACTTCATGGTCTTCATTGACCTCCAATTAGCAACTTAGTATAGCAACAAAAAATGAGGGCAGAAGGATAATTTTAGGACATAGGAGCAAGTTTTGATTTGACAAGTTCAAACTACCTGCTTCATATTATTACTGAGGATTAAAATTACAGTACTCATGTTGAGTAAAGAATTGCGAGATGGACCACCATCCTTCTGTTATGCGTATTTCCCCAATTTCTAAAGTTTTAAAATTGTTGTATAGTTATTTTTTAAAATATTTAAAATAACTCAGTCTTCATGTGATGACAACACCTCCTACAGGATTTAACAAATGTGTAGTGAGCTATATAGTTCATATTTGGCTAAAAAAAAATAATGGGAACATATTGGTCTTTCATGATTTGTATGACCTATTGCAATTTATGATCTTTCTTGGGCTGGGCATCCATAACTTTTGCAGTAGATCAGTTCAGACATCAACATATTTGAGAATTTTAACAAGAAATCTGATGATACACTACTACATCACATTTTCTGCCTCAGGTTACTTCATTGCCATTTCTAGTTGTCAGAACATGGTTCTGCAATGAGGAAGAAAAGCAACTACACTGCAACATTATTTCTCACTGTCCTATTAGTTTTACCACTCCCTGCTGTTCATTTCTTTATCAGTTAAAGCAGATGCTTCCTCAACTTGTTGTAGAAAGCACACAGTGTGCATATGCAGGTGCATTTGTGTATAAGGGTGTTTATAATATGATAGTATGATAGATAACTTTGAATGAATATTATTCCATAGCAAATAAGAAGTTATCTTTAGATTCATTGTGAGCACCATAATGGATATCAATCTTTCGATACTAGAGATATCACACACATTTAAAATCTGCGTTTAAATCTCCAAAGCTTTCTGGAGTGGGCTTCTCCTCTTTAATTTCTGATCCTGAGGCAATCATAACACCAAGTTGATAAAATTCCAGGAATCTTTCACAAGCACTGAATAACCACCTCTCAGGCTGTAGCAGTTGAATTTCACCAAGGTGGTATTTCAGGCAAAGTAGTTAAACCATTGTGCACACAAGTTGTTGGAAGGAATAAAGCACTGGAATAACAGTGATGGAATATTTTCACAAAGGTCTGACATAGAGTGATAGTGCATACACAAGTCTTAGTTTATATGATTTGCGCAAAATATCTGCTTAATATAAAGCCTGTCAGGCATATTAGTTGTCTTGAACCAGTATTTTTAGCCTTGTTTTGAGTCATCTCATTCAAAGTTTTAAGAATATGTAGTGTCTAATTTACATATCTCGAGTATCTGGAGCCTTATTGGGCAAGTCATCTGCTATGCTTTGACATGGGAGACCTAAATTATTTTAGTGTTGAGTCTTCAAATACACTGGCATTCAGGGTGAGCTGTTGGCACAGTATGCAGTTAATCCACTGGGCTGCTCAAATTAATAGCAGTGCTACAGCACTTCATTTGCAGACAGACTTTGGATTTGTTTCTTATACTAAGAAAAGAAGGGAACTGCAGTCAGGACTCCGTGTTTTGAATGATGCAATTGTGGTGGTTAAGGAGGAGGTCAGTGGCAGAAAGATGGTGCTCTTTCCTTGTGATGGGTGGTGGGTGTCCAGAAATAGCACAGCTGAAATTGGAGAGTGTAGATTTGTGTCAGATCAAGTTCAGTGACTTAACAAGCGTGGGTTTCCTCCGGGTGCTCCGGTTTCCTCCCACAGTCCAAAGATGTGCAGGTTAGGTGAATTGGCCACGCTAAATTGCCCATAGCGTTAGATGTAGGGGAATGGGTCTGGGTGGGTTGCTCTTCGCAGGGTTGGTGTGGACTTGTTGGGCCGAAGGGCCTGTTTCCACACTGTAGGGAATCTAATCTTAAAAAATAGTGCTAAGGTAATACTCTCACTCATATCTTGCTGGCACATGAATATATAGACCTGGTAATTGTTTTGGAGATTTTATTTCTGAAGTTCAAATTTTCTGTCTGTGTAAAAATAACAAGATAACTGTGTGCATGGTGAAACTTTCTGACTCTGTTTTTAGCTGAGGCCTTATTGATGATCTTCCAGATTCTGCTTGTTAATGAAGTTACAATGTACTCCAGATTCTGTTTCATAGGTTGATTGGTACCTATTCCTAAGAAAACGATTACTAGGTCAAATTGAAGCTGCTAACATGGTTATAATTATTAAGAATTACAATTCCACTTTTCTTTGTTATTACAGTTATATTAGATTCTTCTCTGGTATTTCATTGGTAATTCTGTAGTTGTTACATTTTCAATAACTTGCATGAATTTTGTTTTCATTGGTGCAGGAGTAATCAATTTTATCCTTTTAGATCTTGTTGTGTTGTTTTGTTTTCCAGACATAAGAATAGGGCCAATGGGTCAAGGAGTGGCAGATGGAGTTTAATAGATAAATGTGAGGTGCTGCATTTTGGAAAGGCAAATCAGACCCGGACTTAATGGTAAGGTCCTGGGGAGTGTTGCTGAACAAGGAGACCATGGAGTGCAGGTTCATAGCTCCTTGAAAGTGGAGTCGCAGGTAGATAGGATAGTGAAGAAGGCGTTTAGTATACTTTCCTTTATTGGTCAGAGTATTGAGTACAGGATTTGGGAGGTCATGTTGTGGCTGTACAGGACATTGGTTAGGCCGCTGTTGGAATATTGCGTGCATTTCTGGTCTCCTTCCTATCGGAAAGATGTTGTGAAACTTGAAAGGGTCCAGAAAATATTTACAAGGATGTTGCCAGGGTTGGAGGATTTGAGCTATAGGGAGAGGCTGAACAGGCTGGGGCTGCTTTCCCTGGAGCGTTGGAGGCTAAGGGGTGACCTTATAGCGGTTTACAAAATTATGAGAGGCATGGATAGGGTAAATAGACAAAGTCTTTTCCCTGGGGTCGGGGAGTCCAGAACTAGAGGGCATAGGTTTAGGGTGAGAAGGGAAAGATAGACATAAGAGGCAACTTTTTCACACAGAGGGCAGTACAGGAATGGAATGAGCTGCCAGAGGAAGTTGTGGAGGCTGGTACAATTGCAACATTTAAGAGGCATCTGGATGGGTATATGAATAGGAAGGGTTTGAAGGGATATGGGCCGGGTGCTGGCAGGTGGAGCTAGATTGGGTTGAGATATCTGGTCGGCATGGACGGGTTGGACTGAAGGGTCTGTTTTCATGCTGTACATCTCTATGACTCTATGACTCTGAGCATTGCTGAACAAAGAGACCTTGGAGTGCAGGTTCATAGTTCCTTGGAAGTAGCAGATAGATAGGACAGTGAAGAAGGCATTTGGTGTGTTTGCCTTTATTGGTCAGCCTTGATGTGAGGGGTCTGGTGCTGGACTGGGAGGGACAAAGTTCAAAATCGCACAACACCAGCTTATAGTCCAACAGGTTTATTTGGAGGTTCTAGCTTTCGGAACGCTGCTCCTTCATCATTTACCTGAGGAAGGAGCGGCGCTTTGAAAGCTTGTACTTCCGAATAAACCTGTTGGACTATAACCTGGTGTTGTGCGATTTTTTACTTTGTTGTTTAGAGCATTGAGCAGGCGAGTTGGGAGGTCATGTTGCAGCTGCACAGGACATTGGTTAGGCCACTTTAGGAATATTGTGTGCAATTCTGGTCGTCTCCCTCCTATAGGAAGGATGTTGTAAATTTGAAAGGGTTTAGAAAAGGTTTTGTGGGAAATTGCCAGAGTTGGAGGGTTTGAGGCTGAACAGATTGGGGCTGTTTTCCCTGGAGTATCGGAGACTGAGGGATGGCCCTATAGATGTTTATAAAATCATGAGGGGCATGGATCGGGTAAATAGTCAAGGTATTTTCCCTGGGGTGGGGGAGTCCAGAACCTGAGGGCATAGATTTAAGGGAAGAGGGGCAAGCTATAAAAGGGACCTAACGGGCAACTTTTTGACACAGTGCATATATGGAATGAGCTGCCAAAGGAAGTGATGGAGGCTGGTACAATTACAATATTTGAAAGACACCTGGATGGCTATATGATTAGCAAGAGTTTAGAGAGAGGTCGGTCAAGTACTGGCAAATGGGATGAGATTAATTTAGGATATCTGGTTGGCATAGATGAGTTGGACCGAAGGGTCTGTTTCTGTGCTGTACGTCTCTATGACTCTGTCACAGGAATCATTCATTCTTATAATGATGTAATCTCACTGTTAACGTAGAGGAGTTGTACACTGACGTATATAATCTTAAAATTGATGGTTTTCATCTTCATTAACTTTGTAGATTTGGGATTATCATGTGTAAAACTCTTCATTTTTAATTAGCAGTAATTTTTGATCAAAGAACATGTCTTTAATTGTGATTTGTTTCAGGGCTCCTGATTTGTTTATCACCACTCCATTTCACATGATTTTCATGAAAATTATTTCCAGAAAGAGGGGGCATTTTAATTGCTCTAGAATTTGTGTTTAAATAGGATAAACACTTTCCCATACACTCTTCCTTGAACTACATTATACACTGGGTTTGTGAAAGATTGGATGGTTTTAACAAATGTTCTATACTTGCAATACTTTAAAGTTGCAGTTGTCACAGAAGCCACTTTAGTAATCCTATTTACCTGGCATTGTGCAGGGAGCATGTAACTTTGTTCTGCTGTCCCTCGAACCTTTCAAAGTTTATTACATTATAAAATGTAATAAATGCTTCTTCTGTAACTGGATTTATAGCTTTAACTTGAGACCTCTCTCACTCCCATGTTGTTGTTTATTTACATAATCAATCAGAACATTTTTAATTTTAAAAAGTCGAAGATGTTCCCCGAAGTATTGAAACAGTGAAACATAAAGCTAGAGTATGAGAAATTGGGACAGGTAAGTAGATGCTGGGTTGCAACAATGTATTTGAGTTTTTAAAAAGTGGAGAGGCAGTAAGGTTTAGGAAGATGTGATCATAGTTCATGATATATTACTTGGAAACTTGTGTTTTAACATGAAATCATGAATAGCTTCAAGTTTGATTTTATATTTCTTTATTGTGGGTCAAGAAAGGAAAGGACTGGTTTCATTTTTGACTGATGGCATTGGTATCTGGGTGTCCAGAAAAGTGTTTGTGCACATAAGTGAAGCGTTAAAATATCTTGATAAGAATAGCTCATTGCTTTAGAAAAAGCATTGTGCTATTGCGGAACAATGAAGTACCTGATTAAATTCTGAATGAACAGCTGTATCAGTACCACCTACAACATGTGCCAGCTACCTGCATAGCAAACACATTCTCTCAATCCGTTTGCCATGTCGGAAACTTGTGGGGGCTATTCCTCAGTCCAATGAAGTGTGCAGCTGCTGGTAGTCAGGTGGTTCCTGTCAATCATGTGCAAAGCCCACACACTGTCCAGGGGTTTCCCCAATATCAGTTGTCCATTTGAGATGTTCAAAGTCTGACCCAATACAGTCCAGTGAGTTTTCAGCAGTCAGTTCTGTTGAGCCTCTACAAGCAGCCTTTTGAGGAGGAAGCAGTTGTTGTCCAGGACTGAATCCAGCTGCATCAGGTGTGACAAGTCAGACAGAACCTCATTGACTAGGAGAAAGTGAGGACTGCAGATGTTGGAGATCCGAATCACTGTGGTGCTGGAAAAGCACAACCGGTCAGACAGAATCAGAGGAGCGAGGCAGTGAGGGGGGTAGGTGGTGAAATGTAGCTGCGAACACGATAGGTGGATGAAGGTGTTAGATCAGAGAGGACTGTGGAGCAGAAAGGTGGGAAGGAAGATGGACAGGTATGACAGTTCAAGAGGCCAGTGCTGAGTTGGAAGGTTGGATCAGGGATAAGACGGGATGTGGAGAAATGAGGAAACTGGTGAAATCAATATTGATCCTGTGTGGTTGGAGGGTATCAAGGTGGAAGATGAAGCATTCTTCATCCAGGTGTCGGGTGGTTAGGGTTTGGTGGTGGAGGAGGCCCAGAACTTGCACGTCCTTAGTGGAGTGGGAGGGGGAGTTAGTGTTTGTACACGGCATGGTGGGGTTGTTTGGTGAGTGTATCCCAGAGATGTTCTCTGAAACATTCCGCAAGTTGGCATCCTGTCTTCCCAATGTAGAGGACACCACATTGGGAGCAACGGACACAGTAAATGACGTGTGTGGAAGTAGAGGTGAATCTGTCGAATGTGGAACGATCCTTTGGGGCCTTGGACAGTGAGGGAGGAGCTGTGGGCACAGGTTTTGCACTTCTTGCAGTGGCAGGGGAAGGTGCTGGGAGGGGAGGGTAGGTTGGTGGGTAGCATTGACCCAACAAGGGAGTCGCAGAGGGAATGGTCTCTTGGAAATGCAGATAGGGGTGGGGAGGGAAATATATTCCTGGTGGTGGGGTCTGTTTGTGGGTGGCGGAATTGGCAGAGGATGATGCAATGTGTCCGGAGGTTGGTAGGGTGGAAGGTGAGGACCAGCAGGTTCTATCCTTGTTGCTGTTGGAGGAATGGAGATCAAGGGCAGAGGTGTCAGGATGTCAACTTGCAGAATGTTTCAGAGAACATCTCTGGGACATGCATCAAACAACCCCACTGCCAAACCTTAATCATCCTATGCCTGGATTCCACCTTGCTACCCTCCAACCACATGGGATCAATGTGGATTTCACCAGTTTCCTCATTTCTCCACCCTCCACATTATCCTAGGTCAAACCTTCCAACTTGACACAGCCCCTCTTGAACCTGTCCATCTTCCTTCCCATTTTTCTGCTCCACCCTCCTCTCCAACCTATCACCTTGACCCCCACCTTCATCTGCCTTTCATATTTCTAGCTTCTACCCCACCCCTCCACCCCCAAACCATTTATTGCTCAGCTCCCTTGAGCCACAGGCCTCATTCCTGATGAAGGGCTTATGCTCATAACATCAATTCTCCTGCTTCTCGAATGCTGTCTGACCGGCTGTGCTTTCCCAGCACCACACTCTCTTCACCTAGAACCCCATTGACATCTGGTTCCAATAAATGAGAGCTGGTTGCAGCAAACCATTGTGGGCAGTAAAATATTGATTCATTGTGATGCCGAAACCTCGTTTGTATTGCTGGGCAAATTTAAGAATGATTTGCTTTTGTTTCTTTTTGCTTCCTGTAAATAAAAGCTCGTGTTTGAACTTGTGATTGCTTGCTCGTATGTAATGTTCCCCTTCGGGACAATGATGAGCTGTGGGTCTTCAGTGAGCATTAGGGACAAGGAAGCGCTGACTTACGGAGCGTGTTCACATCAAATGTAGCTACAAATAGGCCAGATGTGTGGCGTGACAGCCAAACTGTGACTTTAAGAGAATGGGTTGTAAGGGATAAATGTGGTAAGTGCGCGGCAGAATCAACAACACCGACGATGTGCTGTGGCCAGTGTGTCTTTCTGGCTGCTGTGCCATGATGTTGCTAATGAAGTGCAAGTCTGACCCAATACAGTCCAGTGAGTTTTCAGCAGTCAGTTCTGTTGAGCCTCTACAAGCAGCCTTTTGAGGAGGAAGCAGTTGTTGTCCAGGACTGAATCCAGCTGCATCAGGTGTGACAAGTCAGACAGAACCTCATTGACTAGGAGAAAGTGAGGACTGCAGATGTTGGAGATCCGAATCACTGTGCAATGACAGGATGCCAATGGTTGTCCAGGTGCACAGAGGCCTTTCAATGAACGCACAGGCGTAAGGGGTCTTTTGAAAGATACCTCGTAAACTTCTACTGCACTCTCCCTAATATATTCACACCCTTCTTAAAGTGTGATATCCAGAACTGTACACTGTACTGCAGCTGAGGTCTAATGAACATCCTATATAAGTTCAGCCTAACCCCTTTGGGTCTGCACTTTTTCCTCCCAAGCCTAGAATATTGTATGCTTTTTAAACAGATCTCTCCAATTGTCCTGCAATCTTTAATTACTTAAGCACATATACAGCCACTGCTGCACAGTGCATTTTATTTTACACTGGCTCTCGATGTTCTTTGTACCAAAATGGATCACCACACATTTCTCTACTTTGAATTTACCTGCCACATGTCCACCCATCCAAGAACTTGTCTTTTTTTGAAGTTCAGCTCTGTCCTTTTCACACTTTACATTGTCTCAAGTTTGTGTCATTCGTAAACTTTGAATTTGATCCCTACACACCAAGATCTAAATCATTTTTTGAATATCAGGAAAAACGTGTCTTAATTGTGACCCCTGGGGAACTCCTCCAGAAAGCATCTGACAGTCCAAAAAATACCCATTTAATCATTACTGTATTTTCTATCCCTCAGCTAATTTTGAATCTAAGATGTTACTTTCCCTTTTTATTCCACGTCATGTAGCCTTCCTCAGTCTGTGTGTGGTACTGTGTCAAATTCCTTTGGAAGTCCATGAACACCACGCAACAGACTTGCCCTCATCAACCTTCTCAGTTGCGTCTTTAAGTTAGACTTTTTTTAAAAACAAATGCATGCTGACTTTTCTGAATTCTTCTAAAGTCAGAAGTTGTGCCACAAGGATTGGTGCTGGGTCCACTGCTTTTTGTAATTTATGTAAATGATTTGGATGTGAACATAAGAGGTATAGTTAGTAAGTTTGCAGATGACACCAAAATTGGAGGCATAGTGGACAGTGAAGAAAGTTACCTCAGGGTACAGTGGGATCTTGATCAGATGGGCCAATAGGCTGAGGAGTGGCAGATGGAGTTTAATTTAGATCAATGCGAGGTGCTACATTTTCGAAAAACAAATCCGAGCAGGGCTTATACACTTAATGGTAAGGTCCTGGGGAGTGTTGCTGAACAAAAAGACCTTGGAGTGTAAGTTCATAGTTCCTTGAAAGTAGAGTCGCAGGTAGGTAGGATAGTGAAGAAGGCGTTTGGTGTGCTTTTCTTTATTGGCCAGAACATTGAGTATAGGAGTTGGGAGGTTATGTTGCGGTTGTACAGGACATTGATTAGGCCATTTTTGAAATGTTGGGTGCAGTTCCGGTCTCTTTCCTATCGGAAGGATGTTGTGAAACTTAAAAATGTTCAGAAAAGATTTAGAAGGATGTTGCCAGGGTTTGAGCTGTAGGGAGAGGCTGAATAGGCTGGAGCTGTTTTCCCTGGAGTGTCGGAAGCTGAGGGCTGACCTCATAGAGGTTTAAAAAAATTGAGGGTCATGGATAGGATAAATAGACTCCCCTGAGGTGGGGAGTCCAGAACTTGAGGATTTAGGTTTAGGGTGAGAGGGAAAAGATATAAAAGGGATCTAAGGTGCAACCTTTTCACACAGAATGTTGTGCATGTATGGAATGAGCTGCCAGAGGAAGTGGTGGAGACTGGTATCATTACAGCATTTAAAAGGCATCTGGATGGGTGTATAAGTAGGAAGGGTTTCGAGGTATATGGGCTAAATGCTGGCAAATGGGATTGGGTTAGGATATCTGGTCAGCATGAATGAATTAGACTGAAGGGTCTGTTTTCATGCTGTACATCTCTGACTATTTAGTTAGAAATGAAAGAAAAACTTGAGGGAAAACAACACTAAAGAGAAATAGAAAGGGTAGAGAATTAAAGGGCAATGACTAGAGATTAAAACTAAAAGAAGATAAAAGGAAGCAGATGGAATTAAGAAAGCTTAAAATGGCAAATGAAAAAGAAAAAAGGAAATGGAATTTGAAAAGTTGAACTCAAAGACAGAAGAAAATCAAACAAACAAATGACTTCTCTAGAGAAAAGCTAATAATAAAGCAAAAAGAGGAGAAAATAGTTCACAAAATGATTCTGATTGCAATGAGGCATTTGATTTGGAAGCATAGCAAGTAGGAGCAGGTGTGGGCCATTGGTCCTTTTGAATCTGTTCTGATGTTCAGTATGATCATGGCTGATCATCCAACTCATTTCCCTGTTCCCATTTTGTCCCCTTGATCACTTTAGCCCTGACAACTACATCTAACTCTCTTTCTTGACAACATTCAATGTTTTGACCTGGACCACTTTGAATTCCA
This sequence comes from Chiloscyllium plagiosum, assembly GCF_037043375.1. Classification (NCBI taxonomy): domain Eukaryota; kingdom Metazoa; phylum Chordata; class Chondrichthyes; order Orectolobiformes; family Hemiscylliidae; genus Chiloscyllium; species Chiloscyllium plagiosum. The sequence goes on along the minus strand of NW_028270153.1, from coordinate 19,638,967 downwards.
TAGGTTCACTACCCTTGAGATGAAGAAATTTTGCCTCACCTCCACCCTGACTGGGCCCACCTTATATCCTTAAATTCTTACTTGACAGTAAAACTTTATTTCATGCTTTAATTTACAGACAATGGTGTTGAAAGATATTTCTCCTTATTTGAAAAGATACCTATAAATTTGGTGGCCAAAAGATGAATTGATCTTTCTTACATAGTGTACACTATTTTGTCAGAAGAATATTCTGCAGATAATTAAGCCATTAAAACAGCAAGACTCCGTGTTTATGAGCTTCTCTTTGAGACTTAACAGTTAAAATGTAGGGCTTTAAGTAAGAATCCTAATCAGACGTTTGTAAAGTTTACAAGAAAAGAAGAAATGCTGTGATTCCTGAAGTTATAGAAGAAAGTTGACAGTGCAAGAACAGTTACGATTATGGAAGAATTCCAAAATAGTATTTCAATAACTCCTAAGAAATATTTAGCTGAGTGCCAAACATCGAGGATTGAGAAGTTGTAGTTCTCATGGAGAGCTGTGATTTCTCAAAAGAGTAACGTGGAGAAATAGTCATGTGAGAATAACAAAGAAATTGAAGGAATATAATATCTGAGGATAGAAATGCTCTTTGTTATAGGAAATAAACAGAAAGATCTCCAAATAATGAAGGAGAAATGCTCGAACCTAAAAATGATATAATGAAGAGACCATTGGCTGGGAATGTTTTGCTTAGAACAGAGGAGGCTGATAGGTATCTGTATAAAATAATGAGTGGCTTGGATAAAGTGACCTTGGACATTTCCCCTGGTGGACAGATCAGTCACTGGGAACACACATTTCAGGTGATCAGTAAAAAAATATTTGAAGGGGCACTGATTAGAGGAGTAGTAGGTGTAAGGAATTCGCAGCTTGGCTGAGGCAGAAATCATCAACTGATTTAAAAGGAATCTGGACTCGGTGGTGTAAAGTGTGATTGCATTGGGGGCAGCACATCAATTCATCCACTGCAGAGGTGAAGAGACAAATGGCCTCTTTCTGTGTTGTAATCTTTCTATTCTTTGGGAGAATTATTCTAACAAAAAAAAAATGCCAAAGCATCCTCAAAGGGTATATTAGGAAAGGGAATAGGTAATAATAAAACTGTAATGATAGGACAAGTGGAGAGTGCAACCTCAGAAATAGAAATAGAGAAATTGCTGAGACATTGGAAAAAAATGCAAACTTGATTATTGACGAGGAGAATCAGAATGTTCAGAATATTTTATTTGAAAGGGAACAATTTCCTTTTTCTTCTCATCAAGGAGGCAAACTATAAAGATACTGAAAGACACAGGAACAAGTTAGTTGCAGATGCTGGCTGATCATAGAATCCCTACGGTGTGGAAACAGGCCCCTCAGCCCAACCAGTTCTCACTGAGCCTCCAAAGAGTAACCCATCCAGACCCATTCCCCTATTACTCTACATTTACCCATGACAAATGCACCTAACCTACACAATCCTGAGCACTATGGGCAACTTAGCATGGCCAATTCACCCAATCTGTACATCTTTGGACGATAGGAAGAAACCGGAGCACCCAGAGGAAACCCTCGCAGACAGTCCCCTGAGGCAGGAGTCGAACCCAGGGGCCTGGTGCTGTAAGGCAACAATGCTAACCACTGAGCCACCATGCCGCCCCAATCGGCATGTAATTTGTCTTCCAGAGGAATTAATAATTGGAATAAATATTAATTGCAGATATACCAGGTTACACCAGATTCCATTTTGTATTCTCGGGTTAAATAGTCACTCTGTCAGTGGAGAAATATTATTTTGAGTATTAAAACAAATCCTTGTGGAAGGAATGGATGCCACTTTGGGGAATGACCTGATTGGTTCAAAAATATTTGTCTCACTGTGGGTTTTGGAACAACAGTAAAAGAAAATGCCAAGCTGTAAGAATATTGTCCTGAATTGTCTCCTAACACTGTTGTGACTAGATCTCAGGCTTATAGATGCTCCCTCTTGTCGAATTCAATGAATAAAGATGATGGCATGGGAATCCAGTAACTGGACATGATTTTCGAAAACCTAAACAAAAAGGACAAAAGTAGAGAGACTGAGGTTGACATATTTAGCCCTATTTTTTGATAGAAATGCAACAGAGGGGTCCTGAATTAAGAGACCTGTTTCAAACATGGTCCCAGAAATTGAATCTGAGCCGATGCTTCAATATTAGTATTTTAATGGCAAAGGAAATGGAGACTACCTGAAATGCAGTTGGTGTGGGATAGGCAGTAGTCCATTTTGAGTGGCTCATAATATTTTAATTGCAGACACTTGGGTATTAGGAAACCACCATCTAAAATGTTAAATATGTCTTTTGGCCAAGGTTGCATAAAGATGTGGTGAAATTTTGTACAGTACCTATCAAGCTCTGTGCAATTCACAAACCCTCATTAAAATTGCACCTTTGATTTCAATAAATTGTGTAAGACCCCCTACATTAAACCAGGAGTGGGAATTGTTTTTTTAACTAATAATGGATGTTTAGCCAAGGTTCCCGAACCAATGTGCTTTTGGAGCAAAATGTAGCAAAAATGATATTTGAGAAATTAGTTCAATTGTTTACAACATATGGATGACTCAAAGCAATTTGACCAGGTGGAGATTCAGATTTTATGTCACAAATATTAAAAGAAATAATAAATGGTTTGGGTGTAAAACGATGCACATCTTCAATTAGCATTCACAATCCCAAACATTGGAAAGATGTATAACTAGAATCAACAGGATTTTGAGGAAAGCTCTTGGTTATAGTCATGCCTAAAAGTGAATTTGACTACCTAAAAGTGGTTTCTGCCTTATTTTTTGGATTTAGGTAAGAAAAATAAAGTAAGTTTCCCATGCCTAAGACAAAAACATAGAACTTTGCAAATATTGGCGAGTGGATTTTTTTTGGAAGCTCATTCTGATTTTCAATACCAGTAGTAGCTTCTATAGTAAGTTTATTAAAGAAATGCAAGATGTTGAATGGATAAAAGAATGTCCATGTGCCTTTCACAACTTGAAAGCTATGCATCACACCGGTCTCCCCTTTATTCACCCACACTGCTCTAATGCTTTATAAAGGATCCCTTACTTTGAGCATGCCTTCTCCCACACCTAAATAAACTTGTGTTTCAAATGAAGTCATTTTAACCAGGCTTTTTTGGTGAACAAAAAGTTGGTTTATTAATTACTAAGTGTGAGAATAATTAGTATTAGAGTCAGATTAGAAGAAAAGAGGTGAGTCCAAAAGAATTTGACGAAATCAAAAACATATACGGATTAGTCTCACAAAAACCAGATAGCTAATCACAGCCAGTCAGTCGAGGTTTCCTGTAGCGTTGATATTGCTAATTGAACAGTTGGTTTCACAATCCTTATGTGGATTCTGCAGTTGAGGTTCCTTCCAGCATTCAGGATGACAGAGTACATTTTGTTTGCTTATTTCCTTTTCTCTGGCTGCTGGTTAGCTGAGTTCTTGCACTCAAGAGTAAATGAGTGTCTTTACCTGCAACACAGTGGTGACAAGGGGACAGTTCTTCAATTGTGACTGTCAGAGCACTCTAATACTTGAACCCAGGCTAGGACACGTGAAACCATTCATTCCTATAAGCCTGCTCTAGTGGAGTTGGAACTGCTGTCCTTGTATATTCTTCAAAGGAACAAAATGTTGCTGCGATTTGGGACATAATCCTCAGGGGTGATTTGCTGTTGAGCAGAGGGTCATTAGCATCTTGTTATTTTGTAGACCTAAAATCATCATCCGGTGTGTTTGACTTGCCTCTTCTCATTTGATGGGCAGTTGTTTGGAGTTCCCTTCGCATCTGTTAAGTTGACTCTGAGTTAAATTGACATTGCTTGAAACACAAGGTTACCATTGGTGTGGGACAAGGTATCCAAAAGGAGGGAGGTAATTTATGAAAGATCAGAGCAGGGTAGGTGAATAAAGAAGGGAGGACTAACGTGATGTAGATGTGACGTTGTGTTGGTCTCTTTTGGCTGCCAATTAACTTACACCCATAGCCATTTTGGCTGTGACAGCCCTCTTTTCTTACAATGCTAAAAAAGGTGGGGTTTTTTTAAGTCAAATTCACTCTCAATATATCAGATTGTAAGGATGCCATGAAAAATGAGCAGGCTGAAAAAAACATTGTTATATCTGTTAATAGCACAATATCACCTAGAACTTGTTCAAAATAAAAAAAAACGACATCAGAATAGATCCCCAAGCTTCGGAGAGCTTGATTGATTAGATTAGATTAGATTAGATTAGATTACTTACAGTGTGGAAACAGGCCCTTCGGCCCAACAAGTCCACACCGACCCGCCGAAGCGCAACCCACCCATACCCCTACATATATCCCTTACCTAACACTACGGGCAATTTAGCATGGCCAATTCACCTGACCTGCACATCTTTGGACTGTGGGAGGAAACCAGAGCACCTGGAGGAAACCCACGCAGACACGGGGAGAACGTGCAAACTCGAAGATTCGTTAAGTAATCAAAAAATTGGTGTATCTGTGGACATTAGAATTATTTTAAGGGTAAAGAATTTGGAATATGGTTGTTTTTTTTGCTGAACCTTCATTTTTTTTTCGAATTTTTTTAGGATTCCCCACAGTGGAATCCCCTTCGGCCCAACAAGTCCACACCGACCCTCCGAAGAGTAGCTCACTCAGACCCGCACCCCTACCCTATTGTCCCACATTTACCCCTGACTAATACACCTAACCTTCGCACCCCTGAACACTATAGGCAATTTAGCATTGCCAATTCACCCAAACTGCATTTGTGGGTGGCACGTTGGCACAGTGGTTAGCACTGCTGCCTCACGGCACCAGAGACCCGGTTCAATTCCCGCCTCAGGCGACTGTCTGTGTGGAGTTTGCACAATCTCCCCGTGTCTGCGTGGGTTTCCTCTGGGTGCTCCGGTTTCCTCCCACAATCCAAAGATGTGCAGGTTAGGTGAATTGGCCATGCTAAATTGCCCGTGGTGTTAGGTGAAGGGGTAAATGTAGGGGAATGGGTCTGGGTGGGTTGCGCTTCGGCGGGTTGATGTGGATTTGTTGGGCCGAAGGGCCTGTTTCCACACTGTAAGTAATCTAATCTAATATAATCTTTGGATTGTGGGAGGAAACCGGAGCACCTGGAGGAAACCCATACTTTGTTCTATTCTGACTGAAAATTCACAGTAATACTCAATCCAATAAGGCCATCGTTTTCCTGGACCATTGGTTAGAGGCAGTAATAAATCAACTTCTTTTTCAAACAAAATAAAAGGTTCACTGTGAGAAAATCGAGTCAATAAGTAGTTAAATGGGCAAATGTCAATGCCTTGTTTTTCTGTGTTTGACAAAGTGATTAAACATACTGCTAGATTTTCACACTAACCTGGTACTTGGATGAGTGAATTTGAAAAAATGGCAAGAATAAGGAAAAGAACTACTATTCATTGCCAGTTTCATTGTTGGCTGTAACTTGAGTGCAGCATTACATGTTTAAAGTAAATAATTGAAACAAACCAGCCATTCAGTTCCTTGTTTTACTATCTATTTACCTGAACTCAGTTTACCTGTTGTTGACTCATTCGTCTTCGTACCTTTGCCTCACAAATATCTATCTATTTCAGTTGCTAAAGTATTAATTGACTTATATCCATAACCATTAATGGAAGCATTCTAGCATTTTCTCTACCCTTTCATGACATGCTTCCTGAATTTGGTTTACCTCCTAAATGGCTCTGCTATAATAAGGTCATGCCCTCTTTTACTGGACACTTCGTCTCCCATGAGAGGAAATACTTTCTATTTATCTTATCAAATCAATCAGCCTGAAATGCCTCAATTAGATTACCCCTGAAGTTTGTAACACCCCGATATGGAAGCTATAACCGTACTTTTAAGTCCTAGCGTCAGATTGAATCTGCATTGTGTGCCTTCCAGTAATGTTCTGTTTTGAGGTTTGCATTTTTCGTATTGGTTTTGGCCAAGTCTATATGAAGTATCACTTCCTTACTTATGAATTCTTATCCTCTTTGGTAAAGGCTAACATTCCACTCTCATGGAGTCATAGAGATGTACAGCATGGAAACAGACCCTTCAGTCCAACCCGTCCACGCCGACCAGATATCCCAACCCAATCTAGTCCCACCTGCCAGCACCCGGCCCATATCCCTCCAAACCCTTCCTATTCATATACCTATCCAAATGCCTCTTAAATGTTACAATTGTACCAGCCTCCACCACATCCTCTGGCAGTTCATTCTATACACGTACCACCCTCTGCGTGAAAAGGTTGCCCCTTAGGTCTCTTTTATATCTTCCCCTCTCACCCTAAACCTATGCCCTCTAGTTCTGGACTCCCTGACCCCAGGGAAAAGACTTTATCTATTTATCCTATCCATGCCCCTCATAATTTTGTAAACCTCTATAAGGTCACCCCTCAGCCTCCGACGCTCCAGGGAAAACAGCCCCAGCCTGTTCAGCCTCTCCCTATAGCTCAGATCCTCCAACCCTGGCAACACTCTTGTAAATCATTTCTGAACCCTTTCAAGTTTCAAAAAATTTTTATTTACTGAATATGTGCACTCGCTTTTACTGTTTTTTGTGCACTAGTATTTAATTGCTCCAAACCTCCTAGACTCTCGCCATTAAGCATTTATTGCGATTTGTCCTGCCTTTGATTGAAGGATGGGAGTGTGCAGAATGAATTGGTCCTTGCATGAAGGAGTCAAATTTTCTGATTGCTGCAACACATTATGCTCTTTGCATGTCCCTTCATGCTTTGCTGCAAATTTAACAGGTGCCATAGATATTCCGTACTGGTACAGAGGTCTGTCTGTTACATTCACTTGACCTGACCCCATCGAGAAATGCCAGCTCAGTAAATTAATCCCAATTTGCCACACTATCCTGTGATTGTTCAGACTCTTGCTGCATGGAACTCAAATCAAATATATTCTTTTTGAAATGGAATTCTAACAGGACCAGACAGGTTAAATGCCAGAAGTATGTTCCCAATAACGTAGGAGTCCAGAACCAGGGGTCACAGTCTGAGGATAGAGGGTAGGACACTTAAGACTGACATGAGGAGTAATTTGTTCACTTGGTGATCCTGTGATATTTTCTGCCATAGAAAGCAGTTGAGGCCAAAATATTGAATGTTTTCAAGGAATTAGGTAATGTTCTTGGGGCTGAAGTGCTCATGGGGGTATGGGGAGGAAGCAGAAACAGGGCACTAAGTTAGATGATCAGCTTTACTCATACTTAATAGTGGAGCAGGCTCAAAGGGCTGAATGATGTACTCCATCTTTCTTTTGTTTCTATATTCCATGTTTTTTGAAAAATGAAGGCAACTGTGGTTTTTTTTGATAGGTGAGAAAGCAATCGAGATTTTGACTAGAACTTTCCTTTTGTTTTGTTTGAAAATAGGTATGATGAGCCTATATATGAATTTGAATTGGGTTTTATTTTCATACGTATGCAAGATACATGAGTACTGTGAAAAATGTACAAAGTTGCCATTTCCAGCACTATCTTAGTTACAAAGATGCCTAGGTTCAAACTCTTGGGTATAAATTAGAAAAAAAGAAATAAAGGTAGAAGTTCAGAATTACACTCCTTCTAAAGTAAAGAAAGAGAGGGGAGAAACAAAGTAGACAGAGCAGACGAGTCCGTGCTGGACTTGACCTCAACTCTGGGGATCCGTGCTGGGCATCACCTCGAGGACTGTTTCTTGTGGCAAGTACAATATTCCTACTTGCTCATCGTCTTTGTTTTTCAGAAGCTCATATATATATTATGACTCACTGGGGTAATGTTCCAGAAATTGAACCCCACTATTCCCTCAATCATCACCAATCTGAAAATTTGATTAAACCATTAAATTGCCTAGTTTTTAACCTAACTCTTTCAGGTTAAGAGAATATACATACTATTTTCTTGTCACCTAACAAGATGAACAGTTTTCAACTATTGGCAAAACATGAATTGTTAAGTTATAACTCTATAACTTAATCTAACCCCCTTTTAAAATCCGTTCACAATCTCACACATATATTGAGATAAACGAGAGACAAATATTATCAGTGAGAAAGGGAGCATGTCATTGATATGCAATACTGCGACTAGTTCATTTTTCAGTTGTCAATGAATTGTTTTTTCTTGAGTTCCTTTTAATTCTTTAATGCGGACACAAAGTTATGGATACACCGATTCTCTATGTTGCATTCATCACTTGAAAATTTGCATTGTCAATGTCTCTGAAGGTATTTTTTCTCCCCTTTTTCAACAAGGGAATTTGCAGAGACTTTTACAGGAAAATGGTGGATGAGAACAATTACCAGAAGATTTTGTTGCTCCTCCACAAAGAAGGGCGACAGAGGGATTTGGATGCTTTATCTTTGCAGGCCAGATGCTTCTTCACTACTGTGCACATTATAGGGCTGTAACCATTTGTCCAAGGGCCAGTCAAGTGTTTGATACTACAGTCAGAACTGTACAGATCAGTACAGAAAAATGGTCAGTAGCAAAACCAATCAAAAGACTTCGTAATTTGTGTGTACACATGGATTTGCATAATCTAGCATTCTCCCCTTCTGCTTTAATAAGACAACACTGTAAATACAACTGACACTAAGATCCGATAACTCAATTTTAAAACTGTGACAGATTATTCCACAGTTTCCTTGGTTTAAAGCAGTATCTTTTCCTTTTAGTTTGCAGCCAAAAAGTTAAGGTGTTTATATAAAACCTATGATATACATTTACTGCTCGACTATCTCTCATTTATCCCAAATGAATTACTGTAAAAGCATTAATATGTTTCGTTGAGTGATTGTTCTTGAAACTGTTCTTCCTCCCATCCAATTGAAGCTGTCAACTCACTTTCTGTAGACCTGCCAAACAAAAAGGTGCATAAGTTCACAATGATTTATGATCACTTGGCTGAAAAATTACTTTACAGTAGAAATGTTTTAAGCTTTTAACTAATCTCTTGCATTGATGAAGAAATAATTGTTGCAAAAGTTAAGATTGAAGGTCTTTTTAAAAACGTGCATGAGTAAAATCTTCAAATTTTCTCCTAACTTTGAGAGAACATGTATTAGTGCTTCCATTGAAATCAGGCGATCGTCAAATGTAGCACTGTTGTTACTGTATCAGTGTGTGTAAACGAGATCAAATTTAAATATCTGGTTTCAAGGGTTCCTTTTATATGGGATTAAATGCATTGAATTCCAAGTGAAGTCTTTCATTCTCAAATTAAACCGAAATGAAAATCTTTATCTTCAGTTTGTTATCTTTTCAGTATTTGCAGGATTTCACAGCGATTAGTAGGAATAATAGCCAACAATGTAATGTATTCCTCAGTGGTGATGTTAATTAGAAGAACACCACCTCTTTGTAACAAAAATAGATCATTCAGTGAGGAGGAGCAAGTTGGAGCATGGACGGCCATGGTATTAAGCTGATTCATAAGCTGTTACAAATAGTAGGAGTGAAGATGGTGGATTGAACTCTTATTTCAATTCTTCGTTCAAATACTTCTGTTGAGATTGTGTTTCCTTCAGTATTTTGAAAAACACGTAAATGTTGTTGCACCACATGTACTGATAACAAGCTTATTGGTAATTTTGGCTCAATTTTGCACTGAAAAGTTTAATTTCTCTTGTTTTCCAGATATGACACATGATGATTGATTGCACTATTACAAGAAATTGCAGGATCATCCAGGTGTTTACAGATTGAAGCTGAGGTAATTTGTGACTAATACTTCTGATATTTGGGGGGAATGTTCCTTGCTGGCGAGCAACTGAAAATGATGAGATTTCCTTAACAATCAGAAGGTCTCCTTCACACGTTTTGGAGACATAAATAGTGTTTCTTTAAAACAAAATAAAGAACTGTGGATGACAGAAGTCTGCAATAAAACAGAAATTGCTAGTCAAACTCGGCACATCTGGCAGAATCTGTGGGGAGAAAGCAGAGTTAACATTGCAAGGTCAGTGACCCTTCGTCAGAACTGACTTGCTGAATTATGCCAGCATTTTCAATTTTTGTTAACATTTCCTTTTAACAGTTAATTCGTATAAAATTATCTGAATTCTAGTTATCATACTTGTCAAGTTTATCACATGCAGCCTAAATGCTTTTTAAAATAATAATTAGGTTTATTTGTACCATTCACCTAGTGCTTTTTTTTTGTAATTTGATTGGAACTGATATACAGTTTTGCCTTGCAAAACAATGGCTCAAATTAGGAGCTTTTGCTGGTTCAAGATGGATGAATTACATACTGAGAAGACCAAAACTATTTTCTTTGGTTCCCACCACAACGCTATTTGCTATCTACTTCCTTTTCTGTTGAATGGCCAAGGCTGAACCAAACTGTTTGCAAAGATAGTATCCACTTTGACTCTCCATCATAAAAATTACCCACTGTTGTCTGCATAATATCACCCAACTCATGTTAATGTTTTAAATTTTTTTTTGTGAGATGTTAGCATTGTTGGTGTAGCTGATATTTGTTTCTCCTTGGGAAGGACTTGATCTGCATTTGTCTTAACCAGTGACAATTGTAAAATAATGGTTCCAAGATTTGTGGCTTTTGAGCAGAACTTGCAGATAATGGTTCCTTTGTGACGTAAACTGTGATTTACATATGTATTTTAATATTGTTTTATTGGAAGTTTGAGTTTTGCCTTTTCAGTTAATAACCTGTGGATTTTGTGTTTGAAGCTAATGATGGATTGCAAATATTCCCGTAGCCATGGTGATTTGTTTTAAATCAATTTTCAAAGCCTAGCTTTAGAGTGAATGGGTTTTTGTGTACCACTTCTGAATGTTTGTTAACCTTACATTCTTTTGTGACCCAACAAAGTAAATAAAGAAGCCTCAACATTTACTAGAGACTTATGGAACTTGATTTTTTTAAACCTAAAGGAAGTACTCATTCTTTTAGAGAGGGAGACAATTTGGTTTCAGTTTGGCTTTGAGTTTTGAGCAGTCCTGTGAAGTTCTTTTGAGGATGGCTGCATAGACCAGTTTCCTGAGAAAGGAAGGATTTAATGCATTAGGTTATCTTAGAGTAAAGAGTTAGTGTTAATCTCAGAGCAGAAGTGTTGGGAGAAAACATTTTAAGAGCATATTTAAAGCTGAGTGCATTTGAAGTTGGGTACTCCAGGAAGAGGTTATCTGCAGTTCCAGTCTAAGTTGAAGTCACAAATGACTTAAACCTGCCAAGATGTTAATCATAAGGACTTTGGTGTGCGTACAGTTTAAGTGGTATTTTACATCCTATATATACCAGGAGTGTGATTTGTGGACTATAAAAGCTCATCAATTTATGATTGGATCATTATGGGTTCATACTTGTACTGTGTGTTTAAAAATCTTTAAATTTATTAGTTGGTAGCTTGGTTTATTCGATTTTATTTTTATTTCTTCTGATAATAAACTTCTATTGTTCCAGCAATTGTAGAGCTTTGAGTGCTTATGTTTCAGGAAGAGACCATTTTGTTAAAACTAAACCAAATCAAAATATGATCTATCAAGTCAGGTTTCCATCATGGATCTGACCTGTCCAGTAATAATATCACGAGATCATAACACCCCGCTTCTGCTTCAGTAAAAAGATGCAGAGGTTATGCTGCAGTTATACAAAACCTTGGCTCGATCCCACTTCGAGTATTGTGAGCAGATCTAGGGCACCGTACGTTGGAAAGAATCTGTTGGACTTGGAGGAAGTACAATATAGGTTTACAAGAGTATTACCAGGACTTCAAGAGTTACATTAAGAGGAGAGATTATACAAAATTAGGCCTGTTTTCTCTAGAATCCAGAAGGTTAAGGAGTGATCTGATTTAAGTCTTAAAAATATTAACAGATAAAGACCAATAAAGAAACCATTTCCACAGGTTGGAGATTCTTGAACTGGGGTGAGGGGGGAATAGGGGATATAGTCTGCGAATCAGACCCACTCCATTCAGGAGAGATGTTAAGAAGCACTTCTACACACAGAGTAGCAGATGTTTGGAACTCTCTTCCACAAATGGTAGTGGAAGCTGGAAAAGTTGTTTCTTTTAAATCTGAGATGGATTAAATTTTTACTAAGCAAAGGTATTAATGGATATGTGCCAAAGGCAGGTATATGGACTTAGGCCACAGATCAGGCATGACTTCATTGAATGGCAGAACAGGCTTGAGAAGCTGAATGGCCTCCTCCTAGGCACAATATCTTTTGTATATGAGACACAGTACTGCTACAGTCTGCTGATTTGTGGAGGAAGTGAATGTGAAAATGGTGAATAAGACCACAAAATGTAGGAGCAGCTTTGGGCCATTTGGACCATTTGAGACTGCTCCATCATTCAGTGAGATCTTGGTTGATCTGATTATCCTCACCTCCTAATCCTGAGTTCTGTTATTGATTAACATTTATCTCAGCCTTGAATATACTCATGGACGCAACACTGACAGCTGTAAAGAATTCCACAGACGCACGGCCACTGAAAAGAAATTCTCCTTATCTCTGTTATAAGTGGGTGACTACATACTGTGAAATTATGCCCTCTGATCCTAGACACTGCCACAAGGTGAAACAATCTCTCTGCATTTAACCTGTCAAGCCCCCTAAGAATCTTTGTTTCAATACAAAGTATCCTCTCATTTTAAACTGCAGTGAGTAAAGGACCAATCTATTCAACCTCTCCTCACAAGACAGTCCCTCCCATACTAGAATCGACCAAATGAACCTTTTCTTGACTGCCTGCAATGCTAGTATATAGCTGCTTCGATTAATATGTCTATATCCTTCTGTAGATTCTTTGTTTCATCCTTGCCACTTGTTTTCCCACTTATTTTTGTGTTATTTTAAACTTGGCAATAGTCCATTCACTTCTCTCATCTAAGCCATTAATATATATTGTAAATAATTGTGACCCTGTACCAATATCTTTTGCACTCCACTCGTTAGTACAGCACAGGAACAGGCTTTGTGGCACACAAGCCTGCTCCAACACACAACATCTTGATAAACCAAACATCTTTTGCCTGTACATGGTCTGTAATCCCTGCCTATTCATATATCCATCAAGATGTCTCTTAGATGTTGCTTTTGTATCTGCTACTAGCACATCCTCTGTCAGCACATTCCAGGTACTGATCACTGTCTGTGTTTCAAAAAAAACAACTAGCCTCTCCAGAATAGAGTAATAGCATCCCTACAGTTTGGAAGCAGGCTACTTGGCTCATCGAGTCCGCACAAATTGTTGGAAGAGCATTCCATCCAGACTCTCTCCCTGTAATCCTGCATTTTCCATGGCTAATCCAGCAAGCCTGCACATCTCTGGACACTATGGGCCATTTAGCATGGCCACTCCACCAAACCTGCATATCTTTGAACAATGGGAAGAAACCAGAGTACCCCTGGAAACCCACACAGACATGGGGAAAATGTGCAAACTTCCACACCGACAGTCATCTGAGGCTCAAATCAAACCTGGGTCACTGGCCTGTGAGGCAGCAGTGCTAACTACTAAGCCATCGTGCCACCCTTATCTCCTTTGAACTTTCCTCCTTTTACCTTACATCTATGTCCACTTGCAATTGACATTTCTACCGTGGAAAGAAGACTCCGACTTTCCGTTCTATCCATGCCTCTCAGAACTTTGTAAACTTCTATTAGGTCATTCCTCAGTCTCCAACGTACACGTGAACATAAACCAAGTTTTTCCAATCTCTCTTCATAGCTAATCCATTCCAAAACAAGCAACCATCCATAGACCTTTTCTGTACCCTTTTCAAAGCCTCCACATACTTTTGGTTGTGTGGTGACCAGGACTACACAATATTCCAGATGTGGCTTAACTAAAGTTCTGTATAGCTATGTAGGGCAAATGCCCTCTTTTATCCTGACTCTGTCATCTGTTAGTAAGTCAATCCTCTATCCATGCTAATTTACTATCCCGATACCATGGGCTCTTATTAGGGCTCTACTATTTTGGAAATCTGAATAGATTACATTTATTGGTTCCCCTTTATCTATCCTGCTTGTTACCTCCTCAAAGAATTCTACTACTTTTTTGAGGCATGAGTTCTCTTTCATCAAACTATGTTGACCTTACTTGATTAAATTATGTAATTCAAAATGCTCTCACATTACACCCTTTAGAATAGACGCTAGCATTTTCCCACTAATGTGTCTTAAGCTCATTGGCCCCATAGTTCCCTATTTGTTTTTTTGATCTGTCTCTGTTTTTGCACAAAGATACTACATTAGCAATTTTCCAGTCCTCTGGGGCTTTTCCAGAACTTAGAGATTCTTGGAAGGTTATTTCTAACACATCCACTATGTTACTAGCTACTTCCTTTAAAATGGTTGAATGCAATCCAGTCAAGTTTCTGATCAGTGATATCCCCGATGTTGATGTTGTAGAATTTGGTGATGGAAGTAGCCTATCAGGCTTGGTGGTTAGATTCTTTTACTGGCCATGATCATTTCATGCCATTTGCGATTTTTCAGTCCAAGACTGAACATGACTGATTCGGCATCTAATGAGTTTGGGAAGGTGCTGAAGTTTGCAATTATCTGTGAATGTTCCCACTTCTGACGTTATGCTGAGGGAAAGTCATTGATTAACTGGCTGAAGTTGGCTAGGCCTTTGGACTTGACTCCAAAAAGCACCTGCAGTGAAGGCCTCGGCTGCGATTAATGACCTCCAACAGCCATGACCATCTTCCTTTTGTACTAGAGTCATAGAGTCATAAAAATGTACAGCACGGAAACAGACCCTTCAGTCTAACTTGTCCATGTCAACCAGATATCCCAACCCAATCTAGTCCCACCTACCAGCACCTGGCCCATATCCCTCCAAACCCTTCCTATTCATTTACCCATCCCGATGCCTTTTAAATGTTGCAGTTGTACTAGCCTCCACCACTTCCTTTGGCAGCTCATTTCATACCTGTACCACTCTCTGCATGGAAAATGTTGCCCCTCAGGTCTCTTTTATATCTTTCCCCCCTCACCGTAAACCTATGCCCTCTCATTCTGGACTTCCCCAACCCGGGGAAAAGACTTTGTTTATTTATCCTATCTGTGCCCCTCATGATTTTATAAACCTCTATAAGGTCATCCCTCAGTCTCCGATGCTCCAGGGAAAACAGCCCCAGCCTATTCAACCTCTCCTATAGCTCAAATCCTCCAACATGGCATCAGTGGAGAGTTTCCTTCAGTTTTCTTTAGACTTCTTGGTGCTGTACTTAGTCAAATCCTGTGCTGGTGTCAGTTCAGTCACACTCACCTGACCTGTGGAATTCTGTTTGTCTGTTTGGATGTAGACTGCAATGAAGTTTGGATGAGAGTAGTCTTCAGAGAGCAGAACTCCAACTTATTGTTGTGAGCAAGTTATTGCTTTGTAACTGTTGCTTCATAGCATTGTTGATGTCAACTTCCATTACTCTACTGACGACCAGGATTGATGATGAGCAGCAGTTGGTGGATTCAGTTTGTCTTTTTTTAGGCACTAGAAAATCTATTCTGCATTATTGAATAGATGTCAGTGTTATAGTTGTCCTGGAACAGCTTGCCCAGGGATGCTTAAAGTTCTGGAGCCCAATCTTCAGTACGACTGCTAGGATATTGCCAGGGTCCTTCGCTTTACTGTACTTTTAGTGTTGCTTAATTTGGTATGGAGTGAATCGAATTGTCCGAAAACTGGTATCTGTGATTAGATTACATTATAGTGTGGAAACAGGCCCTTCGGCCCAACAAGTCCACATCGACCTGCCGAAGCGCAACCCACCCATACCCCTACATTTACCCCTATACCTAACATTACGGGCAATTTAGCATGGCCAATTCACCTGACCTGCACATCTTTGGACTGTGGGAGGAAACCGGAGCACCCGGAGGAAACCCACGCAGACACTGGGAGAACGTGCAAACTCCACACAGTCAGTCGCCTGAGGCGGGAATTGAATCACCCACGGTGGCACGGTGATGTTGAGGATGTCAGGTGGTAGACCAAATGCATTATCCAAATGACACATCTGGGTGAAGATGGTACAACTGCTTTAGCCTTTGCTTTGTTAATAATGTGCTGGACTCTTTCCATTACCATGATGGGAATATTTGTGGAATCTTCCTTCCAGCTAGTTGTTTAATTGTCCATTACCATAATTGCATGTGGCAGGAGTATGAAGCTCAAATCTGATCCATTGTTTGTTTGTTTATATTTATCCTTATGCTGCTCCTGTTGTTTTCAACGCATGTCGTCTTGTAACGTGGCTTTACATGTTGATGCCTCACTTTTAGGTCTGCCTGGTGCTGTCCTGCACCTATTGACTGTTGGTGGTATTGATACTAAATCCTAAGTTTTTTTTATTGTTGTTGAATGCCATGCTGTTGTTGGTGCAGCTCATTTTGATTTGGTCTGAACCTATTCTATTTACAACAGTTCTGTTTACAGTCACCACGTTCAGCTGTATCCTCAGTGAGGAAGTGGAGCCTTGTCTCCACAGGACTGTGAAATGGCTGCTCGTATTTAGTACTGTTGTGGAAAGATGCTTCTGCAATGGGCCAATTAGTGACGATGAGATCAAGCAGGCTTTTTCTGTCTTCTTGGTTCCCTCCTCACCTACTGTAGGCTAAATCTAGCAGGTATCTCTTTCAGGACTTGACCAGCACAGTTGATAGCGCTACTGATGTTCAATTCTGGGTGGTAAGTATTGAAGATCCCCCTCTATATATTCTGTGCCTTTACCCTCAATGCTGCTTCCAAATTGCATTAATTGATTTTTTGATTTGATACCATGAGACTTGAATCAGTAATGGGGGCTCCCAATGCCACTCCCTTCTGACTCTCTGTCACTGTGCCACCACCTCTGGTAAATCTGTCCTCCCTGCTAATCATGGCATATCCATTGATGGTCTTGGGCAGGTTTTGGAATGTTGGCCGTGAGATAGAATTTGCTGATTATGATGGTCATGCTGTTTCTTAAGCACATCTTCTGTTGTTTGAAAGGAGGATTTCACAAGGTCAATTGGCCAGTGTGTGGTGTTTCAAATCCAAAGTTGATATTGCATGGCGTGTCCAGTATAACCTTCTGCATTTGAGGGATTTAGCACAATTGAGTGACTTGCTAGATTACTTCATGAGAGTAAGAGTCAGCCAAGTTGCTGAGAGTCTGGAATCACTTGTAGGTTAAACTAGGAAAGAAT
Source organism: Chiloscyllium plagiosum (assembly GCF_037043375.1). NCBI lineage: Eukaryota > Metazoa > Chordata > Chondrichthyes > Orectolobiformes > Hemiscylliidae > Chiloscyllium > Chiloscyllium plagiosum. The sequence goes on along the minus strand of NW_028270153.1, from coordinate 19,621,731 downwards.
GTCACATTTTTCTCCCTAAAAACGTTAATTAATTAGCTGATGTTTAAGCTGCTGAAGTTCTCCATTCATGCTATTGTGACCTCCAGTTCAAACTTTATACCAGGGACCATTTTGCAGTCCTTCAATGTCTGGGGTGGCACGGTGGCTCAGTGGTTAGCACTGCTGCCTCACAGCACCAGGGTCCCAGGTTCAATTCCAGCCATGGGCAGCTGTCTGTGTGGAGTTTACACATTCTCCCTGTGTCTGCATGGGTTTTCTCTGGGTGCTCCGGTTTCCTCCTACAGTCCAAAGATGTGCAGGTTAGGTGAATTGGCCATACTAAATTGCCCATGGTGCTAGGTGCTAGTCAGAGGGAAATGGGTCTGGGTGGGTTACTCTTCGGAGGGTCGGTGTAGACTGGTTGGGCCAAATGGCCTGTTTCTGCACTGTAGTAAATTAATCTATAAATTTAACTTTGGTTAAAAGTCTGATAATCTGCTCTACATCAAATCCTGTTAAACTCTGTGCATAATAACCTCTATTGTGTGGCTTGACTACCAACTCCTTGATTTAAATAAAAATCTTTTGCTCAAATCTTTCATGATCTTTCTCTTGGTATACTTCCTCAAGCTTTAAACAAACTGTTTCTGTCAGTTCTGTCAACTTAGGCAATCTAATTTCTTCTGCTCATCCCATTCACTGTTTCATTCTTATCCTCTGGAACAACCATGTGGGATGAACCTCTCCACCCCTCTTTTATGCTTAAAGATTCTCCTTAAAATATATCTCACTAATCGAGCTTTTAATTACCCACTGTATTAATTTTGTTATTTTGTTCAGGGTAAGTTTTTCTGATTTATGCTTTGTTGAAGTATGTTTTCCTGAGTTCAAAGGGATAACACAAATGTAAATTACAAAGAAAACATTTTGTTGATGGTTGTTAGTTTGTTTGGGCATTGTACAGTTTAGTAACAATCCCTGTGAAACAGTGAAAATATAAAACTATTGAGTTAGATTCTGTTATTCAATTTGATGGCTAATATTTCTCTCAGTCCATCTATGTTTTTAATGGCAAAATTGAAACAGTGCTATGCATTGGCAAAACATACATTTTAATTTCATAATCTGGCTTTGTATGTGCTTTAAAATAATACGGTTTTATACTTTAGAGTGTCAAATCTTTATGGATATGCATATTTGTTGACAAAATTGCTATTCAGCTTTATTATGTAAATGAATTCCCTACATCCCTTGGCTGTTTTTATTTATGAACAGGGAAATAGAGTTCAAGTTACTGTGTGGAACATAGATAAAACAGTCAATGATATCCAAAGCCTGTGAAAACTTTTAGATATGCCAGTATTTTTTAAATATGTTGAGAACCTGTCATGCTTCCAAAAACTACAGGAAAGTGAGTTTCCAAAGGCTTGAAAATCTGAATTGCAGGCCGTGTGTACAGTTCACCATTTGTTTCCATTTGCAGTACCAAAAAAATTCAAAAAGGTTGCGGTAGAACCTGTATTTGAAAGTAAATTCTCCTCTGAGAAATGGTGGTTTTTTTCTCATATTCTAAAGAGTGTTTGTATAAATGTTTAAGGATTGTACACACTGAAGCAAGTAATTCATTCATTCTATTCCCTGAAGAAAATGAAACTGTAGAATACAGAAACCCTGAAGTTTCTTTAATGGAATATTATGTAACTGTTCAATGAATCTTCAATTCTGTGGTTGAAATCTTATACAGTGACCACTCGTCAATACAGAATATTACTAAAAAAATGTTGATGTTTCCCCACAATTCTCTCTTTCAGGAAATGGTGCCACATGCTTGAAAAAGATTATTTAGTAGAAAAGAATAAATTAAATTTATGTATATGTTGCATGATATTGTGAGAAATTTATTAAATTTTAGGATTATTGAGTACTGGGATTCCATGTGCTTTTACATGAAATCTGGAACTGAGTGTGCTTGATTTAATTTATTTTCTTCTTTACTTGTGAATTTATCTTTTGGATTTCTTAAACATTGAAAATAATTATGTGACCAATAATAATACTGTTAAGAAAACAGTATTGAGGGGGTTGTTGATGATAACCCCATGCCCTCTAACCAAAGCTCCCCAAGCCTAGCTATATTTCACTCCATTCAAAATGCAACAATGTCAGGAGGACCTTATGAGACAGTAGGTCATCTTGTTCTCATTCCCCTATTCTCCAAACCCCATCATAATTTTCTTTGTCCTATCTCCTTTTCCTTCCTCCTTCTGTATCGAGTCACGACTTGATGATTTCAGTCTCCTTAGAGTTCACTACTTTCTTGCATTTTCCAGAAGTCTCTGTTTTCTCTCGGTGGATTAAGGCACATGGTGGTAGGGAAAATCAAAAGTGTTGGCTTTGGCTTTCTATGGAGTTCTGGAGCAGTAGACAGTTTCCAGTGTGAATATCTAATCAGATTCTGGTAACACCCTCAATGCAAGTTAATGAAAATATTCCCAGTGACTCTGTGTATGTTACCTCTTTCTTGACCCCCAGAGAACCATATTTGGCTCTTGCCTCTTTCTCGGTCAGTTATGAAGTCTTCCAAGTATACAATTATCATATCGGTCTTCTCTTCACCACCTTTCTCGACCTCAATATTCTGACAGCACAGAGAAAATATAATCTGACTTCTAATTTAAAATGAGGTGTAATTTCCTCTGGTTTGGCATTGGGAAGACAAATGATTGTCATCTTCAGTCTCTGCCACAAAATTGATAAACTTAATGCTGTCTCCAACCCCTTCATGACTGCTGTCTTTGGCTGAATTAGACTGTTTGCACCTTTTTGATATCCTATACAAATTTCACCCGTATATTCTATCCATCTCAATTGCAAAGACTGTTTTCTGGGATCTTTGCATTACCACCCTTTCACCTTATTTTAATCTACTTGCCCTTGGGGTGTAGCTTTGCTCACTGAGCTGTAGGTTTGATATCCAGACGTTTCATTACCTGGCTAGGTAACATCATTTGTGGCGACCTCCAAGTGAAGCGAAGCTGTTGTCTCCTTTCTATTTATATGTTTGTCCTGGATGGGGTTCCTGGGGTTTGTGGTGATGTCATTTCCTGTTCGTTTTCTGAGGGGTTGATAGATGGTATCTAGATCTATGTGTTTGTTTATGGCGTTGTGATTGGAGTGCCAGGCCTCTCGGAATCCTCTGGCATATCTTTGCTTAACCTGTCCCAGGATAGATGTGTTGTCCCAGTCGAATTGGTGGTTTTTTTCATCCGTGTGTAAGGCTACAAGGGAGAGAGGGTCGTGTCTTTTTGTGGCTAGCTGGTGTCCGTGTATCCTGGTGGCTAACTTTTTTCCTGTTTGTTTTACGTAGTGTTTGTGGCAGTCCTTGCATGGAATTTTGTAGATGACGTTGGTTTTGTCCATGGGTTGTACTGGGTCTTTTAAGTTTGTTAGTTTTTGTTTGAGAGTGTTGGTGGATTTGTGTGCTACTAGGATTCCGAGGGGTCTTAGTAGTCTGGCTGTCATTTCTGAAACTTCTTTGATGTATGGTAAGGTGGTTAGGGTTTCTGGCTGTTTGGTCTGCTTGTCGTGGTTTGTTCTTGAGGAATCTGTGGACTGTATTTTTTGAGTATCCGTTCTTTTTGAGTACGTTGTATAGGTGGTTCTCTGTTTTCTGAAGTTCGTCTGTGCTGCAGTGTGTGGTGGCTCATAGGAATAGTGTTCTGATACAGCTTCGTTTGTGTGTGTTGGGATGGTTGCTGGTGTAGTTAAGTATTTGGTCAGTGTTTGTCGGTTTTCTGTATACGCAGGTTTGTAGTTCTCTGTTGTCCTTTCTTTCGACTGTGATATCCAGGAATGTGAGTTTGCAATTGGTTACCAGACTCCTAAAATCAGCTCTCTTTATTTCCTTTGGTGTATCTTAAAATACTGAATTTCTGATTTTCAATGTGGAATGTAATACTCAAAACCAGACCTCAGGGTCATTGCTGCTGTGCCACAAGAACCCAAAATTATTTCTGATCAACCTGTTCAGACATGCTGTGGCATGCCTCCAAGGCAGGTGGGCCTTCAATACAGACCTTCTGGCCCAGAGGTAGTGGGCCTTTTGCTGTGTCACAAGACCCTCAAGTTAGTTTTAATCAAGCTTTAAGGACATGCTGTGGCACTTCCACAGTAGATAGGATTTGAACTTTGACTTTCTGGTTCATTTGTAGCACCATAAGAGCCCCTGGTGGTATCTCCTTTTATATGTTCTCGAGTGAAGCCCAAATTAATGCCTTCCACCTGCATATGATTAAACACAGTTGTTAAAAATCTGGCATCTACTGATGTCCTTCAGGGTAGGAAATCTGCCATCCTCACCTGGTCTGGCTTACATGTGAATCAAAACCCACAGCAATGTGGTTGACTCTCAGTTACCTTCTGAAGCGGCCCAGCAAGCCATTCAGTTCAAAAGCAGCTTTGGATGGGCAATTAATGCTGGCCAGTCAGTGATGCCCATGTCCCAAGAAGGAATTTAAAAAAAAAACACAAGATTGATCACCTGCTTTGTTCTGTTATCAGTATACAATGAATTAATTATTTTTAGTTGTTTGTCATTGTTCCTTGAAATGTTTTACATTATATTAATCATTAAATTGAAATGCATTGTGATCAGTCATGTGTTTATCATTACTGTCATCTTTGATCTTTCATTCCATAGCCACTGACGATGATCTAAAATATACTGTGTGATATACTTAAAGAACAGTTTGGGTTATCACATAAAGTTATGTGTGGTACTCCATTGCTTAATTTTCATTTGCTACTATATTGTACATTGACTGGCTATTGATACAGGTGAGACAACTTACCATTTCCAATCTGTCATAGATAAATTCAAAAATGGTATATGTCTGTCAGTTTCTAGGTGTCACACTTCATAGTGGGTGCAAAGCAATCTTTAAAAATCTGTTGCCTGATAATTACAACAAATTTCTCATTAATATTAGTTACAATTTACAGCTATAATTATTTGGAGTTTTGTAGGGGATCCTTGATAAATGATGTGAAGAAGACAGCCTATATAAACTCCACACTGCAGCTTGTATTTTGCAACCAGGGAGCAATTATAATTTGAATAAACAACCATCTTGTACCCTTTTACAATGTATGAATTGAGAGCAATAGTGGAGAGTTACAGGAGCTGGTTGCTTACATGTGCATTTTACAGATGAACAGCAAATTACTTTTGAGCACAGCAAGCCACGAAGGTAAAAACTACCTTATGACAACATAGTTTTTGCTAACGTGTGTTGTAAAGTCAAAATTTCGGTGCTGAGGCCCCTGCTACAAAATTCTGTGGCTTAACGTCTGATACTGGGATCACTTTCACACACTGAGCCAGACTGACTTCTATTTGATCTTCGGCTGCACTACCTGTTTATCACAAAGGCAACTAAATTTGTCTGATACATGCAGTTATTATCTCCACACTCAACTATTCCAATGCTCCTCTGATTGGCTTCCCATTTTCATGAAGTTAAGCTCATCCAATACTACGCTGCATGCATCCTAATACTAGATTCCATTCACCATAACTTCCGTGTTCACTCATCTGAATTGACTTTGAGTTCACCAATACCCAGATTTTAACATTGTCATCTTTGTATTCAAAACCCTCCATGGCTTTAATCTGCTCTACCTCTGTAATCCCCTCTAGTGCTACTACAACCTTCACAGGAACTTGGAGATTCTTTCATTCTGACCTTTTGTGCATATTCTGCTTATTTAGACTGTCTTTTGGTAGCCATGTCTTCATTCCTTTCAGTCATAAGTTTTAAAATTCCCTCCCTAGTCCCTTTTCACCTCATCACTGCTCTTTATATTCCAAAATGTATATTAAAACCCTGCTTCCTCAGTTAACTTTTGATGTCAATTTCTGTTTGGTAATGCTGCTGTGAAGCACTTTGGGAGATATTCTGCCTTTAAGGCGATTGTTATTACTTTTTAAATAGTTATCATCTTTGCCAGTGTGTATAGTTTTATCCACAGTTTAAAAGAATAACTACTTTTCAGTATGGAATTAAGTTATTGACATTCCTTGCAATGTGCTTTAATACAAGCTCCAAGTAACCTCTGCTTGCAACATATTAGTATTTAAATAATTCTTATTTGGGTTTGGGAAAAATTAGCACCGCAGTAATTATGATTTTGATACAGTTTGTTAATGCAGCAGTATTAATTAGTGGATTGTATGAGGAACCTGTAGTTATTTTTCTAAGCTATGCAGCTAACCTACATCTGCTGTATTTACTGTTGGGGTTTCTAATGTAAGGATCAATAATTAAGGATCCATGACCTTATTTTTTATAATTGGCTTTGGAATTAAAATATTAAATCTGAATTGCAGTTATTAATGTTCAGTTAATTAGATGTCTAATAAGCAGAAAATAATATCCTAATGGTCAAATTAAAACATTATGGTTGTTAAGCTAAGATATTCCAACTAGAAATTCTGTTGGGGATTGGATACACGTGTATTCAATCTTGTCTCACCTATGAAAACTCAATTTGTGAAGAGAGAGATTGATTTGTCAAAAGTTTATTTTTAAATTGCATTTTATAGCTAGGCAATGCAGGGTCAATATCAAACATTGGAAGACTGGTCTTCACATCTTGCTGTCAGCTGACTATTATATATGGGAGTTAGAAAATAGCTACAGGAATAGGCATTTGGCCCTTCAAGCCTGCACCACCATTCAATATGATCATGGCTGATATGCAATCTCATTATCCCATTCTTGTCATCTCCCTATACCCCTTGATCCCTTCAACTGCAGGGGCCACGTCCAGCTTCATCTAACGAACTGCCCCCGACAGCTTCCTGTGGGAGAGAATTCTACAGATTCACAACTCTTGAGTGGCGAAATTCTTCCCATTTCAGTCCTGAATGACACAACCTTCATTCTTTGACTATGACCTCTAGTTCTGGACTTCCCCAACATCACGAACATTCTTCCCATATCTAGCTTGTCCAGTCCCATCAGGATTTCATATGTTTCAATGAGATCATTTTCCCCTCTACCCCCACCCCAACCCCACCTTCTAAATTCCAGTGAATACAAGCCCAGTCAATCCAGTCTGTCTTCATATGTCAGTCTTGCCATCTCAGGAATCAATCTGCTGAACCTTTGCTAGACTCCATCAGTACAAGAATATCCTTCCTCAGATGAGGAAACCAAAACTGCACACGATACTTAAGATGTGGCCTCACCAAGTCCCTATATAACTGCAACATCCTTACTCTGATACTCAAATCCTCTCGCTATAAAGGCCTACATGCCATTAGTTTTCCTCACAACCTGCTGCACCTGCATGGCACTCTTCAGCGAGCAACTGTTCTACTATGACACCCAGGTTTGGTTGCACCTCACCTTTTCCTAAAGGCCGCCTTCCTGTTTTTGCGACCAAAGTGGATGACCTCCTATTTATCCACATTATATTGCATTTTCCAAGTATTTGCCCAATCAGCAACCTGTCCAAGTCACCCTGCAGCCTCTTAGCATCCTCCTCACAGCACACACTGCCGTCAAGTTTAGTGTCATCTGTAAATCTGGAGATATTGCTTTCAATCCCTTCATCCAAATTGTTAATGTGTATTGTGAACAGCTGGGGTCCCTGTACTCAACCCTGCAGCACTCCATTCATCACTGCCTGCCACTCTGAAAAGGATCAGTTTATCCCAGTTCTCTGCTTCCTGTCTGCCAAATTGTTCTTTATCCATGTCAATATGTTACCTCCGATATCATGAGATTGATTTTCCTTACTAATTTATTTTGTGGAACCTTGTCAAAAGCCTTTTGAAAGTCCAGATACACAACATCTATGATTCACCCTTGTCCACTCTACTGGTCGCATCCTCAAAATTTCAGAATATTTGTCAAGCATGATTTCCCTTTGTGAATCCATGCTAACGAGGGCCAATTCTGTCACCACTTTCCAAATGCTCAGCTATTACATCTTTAATAATTGACTCCAGCATTATTCCCACCACCAATGTCGGGCTAACCAGTGTATAATTCCTCGTTTTCTCTGTCCCTCCTTTTTTAAAAAGTGGGGTTACATTAGATACCCTCCAGCCCTTTGGATCTCTTCTAGATTCTGCAGACTGCTGGAAAATGATCAGCAATCCATCTGCTATTTCTAGGATGACTTCCTTGAGTACTCTGCAGAGCATCAGGCCCTTGGGGACTTATCGGGTTTTAATCTCATCAATTTCCCCAATACCATTTCCTGACTAATAAGGATTTCCTTCAGTTCCTCCTTATGCTTGACCCTCTGTCTCCTAGCATTTCATGAAGGTTATTTGTGTCCACCTTGGTGAAGACAGATCCAAAGTACTTGTTCAACTGGTCTGCCATCTCTTTGTCTATTGTGAATTCAACTGATTCTAACTGCAATGGACCTTTGCCTTCACCAGTCTTTTTCTCTTCACACAGCTTTTGCCATCAATTCTTATGCTTTCCGCAAGTTTGTGGGCGGCACGGTGGCACAGTGGTTAGCACTGCTGCCTCACAGCGCCTGAGACCCGGGTTCAATTCCTGCCTCAGGCGACTGACTGTGTGGAGTTTGCACGTTCTCCCCATGTCTGCGTGGGTTTCCTCCGGGTGCTCCGGTTTCCTCCCACAGTCACAAAAGATGTGCAGGGTCAGGTGAATTGGCCATGCTAAATTGCCCGTAGTGTTAGGTAAGGGGTAAATGTAGGGGTATGGGTGGGTTTCGCTTCGGCGGGTCGGTGTGGACTTGTTGGGCCGAAGGGCCTGTTTCCACACTGTAATGTAATGTAATCTAATCTAATCTAAAAAAATCTTTACTTACATATTCTATTTTCCCTTTCTGAATTAAACCCTTTGTCCTCCTCTGAATTTTAAATTTCTCCCAGTCTTCAGGTTTGCTGCTTTTTTTGGCCAACTTATACGCATTCTCTTTGCCTTTAACACTATCCCTGATTTCCCTTGTTAGCTATGGTTGAGGCACCTTTCCTGATTTATGCCAGGTAGGGATGTGCAATTGTTGATCCATGTGTTCTGTAAATGTCTGCCATTGCCTATCCGCCATCAACCCCTTATCCTAGCCAATGCTTGCGACGTTAATCCTCATATGAAAGGATGTCTTATCATCAAGACATTTGTTTGCACTAGTGTTGTCTGAACTTGGCATATCACTAATGTAGCACTAAATGTGAGAAAGCTAATGTAGAATCAACCTTAATAGGGATAATTAACTCACTAAATCTATGAATGGAATTTGTGAAACTTTATATTTTGAGAAGATGATATCAACTTATTGCCAAAATTACTTTCATTAGATGTTTTCGTTTCAACCATCAAGTGTAGTCTTCAGATCTTCAGTCATCATGGGCACAAACCTTTGATCGTGCCTGTTTTGAACTAGCAGCAGGAAATTGAACAAGACAGGAACATGATAGCTTGTTAAATTATTTCCTTCCAGAGCACACTACTTGGTCTTCTCTCCAAAAAATCTTCGTTAATTGGGAGGTTGGAATCCCATGTGGGGATTATGGGGGAACCTGTATCCTTGCATTGCATTGCATAGTGATTTTAAGCACCAACATGCTGCCTTGGAATATCTTAAAAATTACAGTGCTAGGTTCACAAGGGAGTTGATCTCATGACAGCTTAAATGGAGTAGGCAGCATGATCAACAGAACAAAAATGGACAGTGTGTCCATAGCAGCTGCATTTCCTAAACTGCTTACTAAATCGGAAGGAGGGAGGCATCTTTAGAAGACAGTCTGTGATTTAAACCCTGTTAACTCTTACCTGTTGAATAAGTAGTAACAGCATATAGTTTGCATTGTTTGTTATTATGACTATTTTTAACTATTTCCTGAACAAATATCATTGTGTAATGAACATAACTATTTTGAGTAATTTATTATGAGAGGGATCATTTTTTATTAAGTGGCCTTGATATTTGATTTTATAGTACATCAGTTGTTTGTGTATTCTTTCAATTTTGATTTTGGGAGCAGGTATTCTGTAAAGGTTCATTTGTGAAGGTTCATATTTTATATCTTGATCAAACTGCCTAACTGGAATAATATGTACTCTAAAAGAGATTATCCAGAAAAAAGGTAGGCTAGTCCAAGTGCAGTTTTATAAAGATACCACTTTAAAAGTTTGACAATTGAGAGCAGTTGTAGGTTAGTGAGCAGAGAGATGTTAGGTAAATAAGATTTGGGACAAAATAGGATATAGACAGAGAAGTTTTGACGTTGAGGCTGGTTGGATCAGAGGTGAAAAGGTGTGAATTACAGTTTCTATGTTGGAGGGCACTGAGGTAGGAAATGATCTAGAGATGGGAATGGTGTTACTGGTAATGAATGGATGTACAGCAGCTCACATGAAAAGGACACTAAAATCACAATTTTCGTAAAGAAAATGTGAAATAATGCAAGTGCTGGAAGTTTGAAGGACAACCACAAAATACTGGATGCACTAAGCTGGTTAGGCAAAATCTGTGGAGAGAGCAGGTAAATTTGAGATGAGGAGCTGAATTGCTCTGGCATAACCCAAACTGAGTACCAGTGAGCAGATTTTTGAGCAGTGGCACTTTATAGGATGGCTGATGACCCAGCCCTCACCTTGGTTGAGAGCAGACTGAAGGGGCAGTAATTGGCTGGTTGGATTTGTGGGGTGGGATGTACCTGGTAAATTTTCCACATTGCCCAGTAGATGCCAGTTTTGTAGCTGTCTAGGAACAACTTGACTAAGGCACTACTGGTTCTGGCACAAAAGTCTTGAGTGCTATTGTCAGTACGTTATCAGGCCCAATAGTCTTTGCAGTCTTCAGTTCCAGGTCATTTCTTTATACCAGTACAGTTGTATGTGACAGATAAGTTGATGAGGAAATGGTCAAATAGTTCCCTGACGACCTACCAGAGACTTGGTGTAGCAGCTATTATCTTTCGAACGTCACCATTTTGGTCAGTAAAGGTGATACCAAACCATTTTTGGTGATGAGCAGGGAAGTACCCTATCAGAGAATGTTTTATTGTCTTACTGCCATTCATGTTGACCCTGTCTTGGGTGCTCTTGCCACTCAAATGATATTTGACATGAAGAAGCACTGATTCATCAGCGATGGGGGTGGGGGGGAGGGGGAGCAATGGATGGTAATCAGCAGAAAATTTCCTTGTCCATGTTTGACCTGATGCCATGAGATTTCTTTGGATCCAAGTCAATGTTGAAGGCTCCCACTTGACATAATCTCACTGTGCTGCCACTGTGGTGATTCTGTCCTGCTGGTAGGACTTTACATTTCTTTACACTTCATGTGTAAAATATGTTCTCATTCCAGGTCTCTTTCAAAGTCTCACTTTTGTGTGTGTGTCCAAAATGGTTGTGATGACCTTCTGAGTTGATTAGGCTACCGTAATCCTCCAAATAAAGGAACAGCAAAAACTAATTTAGTACATAACTTTACTGGGGCTTTCCAAAGGGGAATATGATTGACATGAGTTTTTACATTGATTAGACCAAGGAAAATTTAACTACCATCATCTCCCAATGAAGAATAATTTTCTTTGTGACAGTTTCTTAGCAGTGCATTAAATTGCTTTACTGCACTTGGACCAAAAAAATCCAAAATTATTGAAGTGCGGAAAGTTGGGAAAAGAGTGCACCATTTGCTTCTCCCAATTTCCATCTCTTTTCAATCAAGTTGTGGCAAAAAAATGGAGCAAACTTGAAATCATCTTCCAAATGGCCATGGAGAAAGATTAAGAAGGTGGAGGAAATCTGTGACAAAACCTGGGGTTGTACAGCGCTGTTGCTGTTCCTGTTAACAGGTGTTGATAATTGGACATTTTTTTTAAACTGGGCTGTGCTTCATTGTGGCCTAGCTAACTGAGTACAGTAATCTTTGGCAGCTGATTTAGAAACAGTACATGGAAAGTTACAATTTGGCCAAAAGTACACAATAAGTGTTGTCTGACTAAAGTGTGACTACTTTACATGTGATCAACAATATTAAACTTCTCATTTAATGTAAAAAATTGTGATTTTAGTGATGTAAAAAAAGAGTCAACACCGCAACTTGGTCCAATCTGACAACTATTTTAACTAATATTTACAAAAGTAATCGCTTTAAAGTCAGTTGCTTCATCCTCAAATTTATGTAAATAAGACAAATCAAAGGTCCAAGCACTGACCTCTGTAATACTCAATATTATAACAATTCTCGTGGCCTGACAGTATATGCCTTCCCCTGTTTCCTTTTTATTTAATCAGAGTTTCTACTAAGTCACATTTGAAATGACCATGCAGTCTTTGATTTAGGCCTTTATTTCAGTTTCCAGAAACACTCTTAAATAACTACATCATAGCCTCTTCCAACATCTATTACCTGTAATGTTTTCAAAGAAATTAAGGTCAGTTGAACAAGAACTTTTACTCTTAACTTTGTGCTGTTACTTATTAAGCTAATATTATGCAAGCACCCTGGTTACTTATTAAACCATTGCAACATCAATAGATCTCCAATGTACACCATCATACGCTTTGCATTATTTTACCCAGATATTATACAAATTTAGTTGGGTCATATTGAAATGATCTAATATTGAATATCTGATTGTCACATAAGATTAACCCAGTTTGCATTTAAGTTAATTACTGCACTAAACATTTCCTTTTTAGAAACACCATTTTTTAAATTTAGGTTTATAGGTTAATAATCATGAAATAGAAAATCAAATTTGGGTATGGCACCAAACAGACTGAGCAATTATTTTAAACTGTCTGTGCGAATTGAAGTTCTTTTGTTTTGAGTTGTTTTACTTCATTGAATCTAACAGTTCTGCAGGGAAAAAGAAACTTCAATTTCCGCTCCTTCTTAACAGGAAGTAGTGCTTAATCAAGCAGCAAACAGAAGAAAAAAACAACTGTTTTTAGCAACTAGGAATAACTACTCTTAACTAGTCAACAGTAGTCAGAATTAATTTAAAACCAATCTGGTTGATGCTGTACTTATTGTTTGTAGGAATTGCAGATGTTTTTACAACTTTTCTAAAATGTATTTTAAACACTTTTAAAGAATTTTTCAAATGAATTTTTGAAAATTCAGTGCTGCTGAAGACTGTGTCAAAGCTGCTGATATTGATTTATTGACCTTCATGGTTTCTGGAAAGAATGGTAGATTATGTACAAGTATAGGTTTCTTAAAGCCAAATTCTACTTCAGCAGTCCTGTTTAGAACATAGAACATAGAAAAATACAGTGCAGTACAGGCCCTTTGGCCCTCGATATTGCGCCGATCCAAGCCCACCTAACCTACACTAGCCCACTATCCTCCATATGCCTATCCAATGCCTGTTTAAATGCCCATAAAGAGGGAGAGTCCACCACTGCTACTGGCAGGGCATTCCATGAACTCACGACTCGCTGAATAAAGAATCTACCCCTAACATCTGTCCTATACCTACCACCTCTTAATTTAAAGCTATGCCCCCTCGTAATAGCTGACTCCATACGTGGACAAAGGTTCTCATGGTCAACCCTAACTAAACCCCTAATCATCTTGTACACCTCTATCAAGTCACCCCTAAATCTTCTTTTCACCAATGAAAACAGGCCCAAGTGCCTCAGCCTTTCCTCATACGATCTTCCTACCATACCAGGCAACATCCTGGTAAACCTCCTCTGCACCCGTTCCAGTGCCTCCACATTCTTCCGATAGTATGGCGACTAAAACTGTACACAATACTCCAGATGCGGCCGCACCAGAGTCTTATACAACTGCAACATGACCTCAGGGCTCCGGAACTCAATTCCTTGACCAATAAAAGCCAGTACGCCATATGCCTTCTTCACCGCACTATTTACCTGGGTGGCAACTTTCAGAGATCTGTGTACATGGACACCAAGATCCCTCTGCTCATCCACACTACCAAGTATCCGACCATTAGCTCAGTACCCCGTCTTTTTGTTACTCTTACCAAAGTGAATCACCTCACACTTACCTACATTGAACTCCATTTGCCACCTTTCTGCCCAGCTCTGCAACTTATCTATATCCCGCTGTAACCTGATACATCCTTCCTCACTGTCAACAACTCCGCCGACTTTCGTATCATCCGCAAACTTGCTCACCCAACCTTCTAGCCCCTCCTCCAGGTCATTTATAAAAATGACAAACAGGAATGGTCCCAAAACAGATCCTTGCGGAACACCGCTAGTAACTGCACTCCAAGATGAACCTTTATCATCATCTACTACCCTCTGTCTTCTCCCAGCCAGCCAATTCCTAATCCAAACCTCCAACTCACCCTCAATGCCATACCTCCGTATTTTTTGCAGTAGCCGACGATGGGGAACCATATACACCACATATACCGCTTTACCCTCGTCTACCTCCTTAGTCACCTTCTCAAGGAATTCAATAAGGTTTGTGAGGCACGACCTGCCCTTCACAAAACCATGCTGACTATCCTTGATCACATTATTCCTATCCAGATGTTCATAAATCCTATCCCTTACAATTCTCTCTAAGATTTTGCCCACAACAGAAGTGAGACTCACCGGCCTACAGTTACTCTGGTTATCCCTACTCCCCTTCTTGAACAAGGGAACCACATTTGCTATCCTCCAGTCTACTGGCACTATTCCTGTAGACAACGAGGACATAAAAATCAAGACCAATGGCTCTGCAATCTCCTCCCTTACTTCCCAGAGAATCCTAGGATAAATGCCATCAGGCCCAGGGGACTTATCTATTTTCACCCTTTCCAGAATTTCCAACACCTCTTCCCTACATACCTCAAAGCCGTCCATTCTAATTAATTGTGACTCAATATTCACATTGGCAACAATGTCCTGTTCCTGAGTGAATACTGATGAAAAGTATTCATTCAGTGTCTCCCCAATCTCTTCAGCCTCCACACGCAATTTCCCACTACTATCCTTGACTGGACCTATTCCTACCCGAGTCATTCTTTTATTCCAGACATACCTATAGAAAGCCTTAGGGTTTTCCCTAATCCTACCAACTAAGAACTTTTCATGTCAGGAGCATCATATGAGTACTTGTTTCCCTGATGTTCTAAGCGTAAGAAAGAGGTGTCAGTATGATTAACTTTGAGAAAAATAGCTAAAGAAGGATCAATCTTTATTAAAAAGTTTTGCACACTTTGAGGGCTGATGTGAAATATCGGGGAGGATCTATTGTGTTCTGGCAGGGCAATAAATCTAACTTTACTTTGCTTGTGTAACTCCAGCCAGAATCTTGTCAAGATATGTATTTTTTTGAGCAGGTTATACATTGATATTAGTGTGTAGAGTCTGTCTACATCTAATTCATTCGGCTTGGCTTGGGCTCTTTGTAGTTGTTGCATTCCTTGAGATTCACACCAAATCCTTTCGGAATTTGTTTTTGTGGAATCATGAAATGGTTACAGCACTGAAGGGAGCTAGTTTGCCCCTTCAGTCCATGCTAGCTCTCTATAAGAGCAACTCATATGTATCACATCCCACCCTTTACCTATGGCTCACCAACTTTTTAAATTTCAAGGTAATTGTGAATTTTGCAAAGTCATGATTCTTTGGTTTTATGGTTAATGCAGGCAACTTGAGCATGGAAGATTATGTTTACCTTTCCTATATGAATTGTAAGTGTTTAAACACTGCATTAATTTTGAGAGCCAGCAACATTGAAGAATGAAAATTATTGTAACACTTGATGTTTTGAATTGGTTATACTGTATTCACTGGCTGCTTACTGAGTATTTTTGAAGGATTCATCAGAAATGTAAGTTGTGTTGTTTGGTGTAATCCCAAAAACCTTCACTGCCAAGCTTGTATAGTTTAAATTGGCTGTCTAAATCAGAATTGACTCCTAAAAGAACCTAAGAGATCTTTCCCTAATCCCAAGGGAGTTTCATTGTATCCCTTGGTGTCAGGTTGGACTCTGACCATGAATTCAGGGCCTATAAATAGCCAGAATCCCAATATAACCATACAGACTGAAATCTGAATTCATTTTTGCATATTTTGCACCTCTATATTTACACAGTGAGGTGTGATAGCCTGAAATACACAATTCATATATCATCTGTCAGACTTGTTTATGCAAATTGAATAAGAACAGTAATAAAGTAATGGTGTCACTTTTAATGTCAACCAACTGTCTCTTTCAAAACTGAAAGGAAATTAGGGTCACGTGCAGAACAAATGGAAAATGACGCACTTTAATGCCTCTTTGCAGAGGTGGCACAAAATGAAAGCTCAAGCTCTAGTTACTTTATACCAATGATTAAGCTTTGTTTTAGATTATAATTGGTCATATTGGTACAGTAGATTTCCCACTTCAGACTTGCATAAACTGACAGTTATTTGATGTGTATTCTTGGATTTTAAAAAAACTTTTAGTTTCTTACTGGATAAGAAAGACACTTCTAATTTGTGACCTCTCCTAGAGAGAACTTGAATCTGAGTCGTCCTTATTCTTTTGATTTTGTTTCACAGTTGCTGATATGTGAATAAGATGAGTGGACCCAGAGAAAACTCATTGGATCCAGTAAATTCTGATTCAAGGAAACGGAAACTTTCATCCTTTGATGCTCAGGGATCAAGGTATGTAAAGAGCCAAAATTAAGATACTTAAATGTCTGTGGCAGCCTTGTAATTATGAGAGTAAAATGTCAATTTTACTTTCTGCCTGCTCTGCTCATCTTGCTCCAGCCGCACATCAACCAACTATTCCAAAATAATAGTTTCACTATTTGTGCCATCTGCAGTGAGGCTAAAATAAGGGTGAGGCTCCTTGCACCAGGTGTCCCATTTGATGTTCTGCTGTAATTGTACTGTGAATAGATAAATTGGGAGAAGGAATTTAATTTTTCTCTTTTGTGTTTTCCCTTTCAAAAATTGCTGTTAGTTTGCTCCAGGCGTATTGTAAGCAGTCAAGATTCTTAATTGGCTTCAGAATGCCACTACCTCTGAGCATCCTAATTTAAAATATTAGTACATTTTTAAAGTAAATTGTATAATTTACTGATCACATTGATCTACAATGGTTGGTATTCTTTTCAGATTCTTATTGCATATCTTGTTTGAAGTTGTAAGTAACATTGAAACTATTTAAAATGTATTCTTAATTCACCACAAAACAGTTTGAGAGGGTGATTACTAAAGCTTGTAGTATCATAGGTTTTATTAACAGTGGCATAGAGTACATGAATTTGTACATGATGCTAGTTTAGCCTCATTTGGGATATTTCATCCAGTTCTGGGCACCTCCAGCTAGTTAGGATGGAAAGGCATTAGAGAAGATGCAGGGAAAAATTGAATAATTATTCAAAGGATGAGGAACTTCAGTCATGGAGATAGGCTGATGGAATTAAGATTGTTTTCTTTAAAGGGAGGATGTCTGATAATATTCACTATCTTGAGTAGAAAGAGTGGAACGATACCCACTAGTTGAAAGGAATGTGAACAAGAGGGTGCTAATTTCAAGTATACAGCAAAAGAAGCCAAAATGGTAGGAGGAAACTTTTATTTTTCACACAGCGAATAGTTCGGGTCTGAAACACACTGCCTCGAAGTGTCATGAGGCAGGTTCAATCTTGGCATTCAAAGGGTGCTGTTATTTGAACGTACTGAGTTGTGGGGCGAAGGCAGGAAAATAGTCCAAAGTGAAATGCTAATTTGGAGAGCTGGTGTAGCTACAGTAGGCCAAATGGCTTCCTCTTGGGTTTACCACTCAAGTAAACAATATCTCTCTAGACTAGGTTCCATGGCCATGTTGGGAGGAGTGAAAACTGCTTCTGGATTCTTGCCTTGATTTTTTACACTGCACAAAATATTGCCTGACTCAACTACCATGTAAATTTTCATACAGGCAGTGCAAAAAGTGCCATCTTAATCATGCAGTTTGAACTTGTCCAGTTGTATAAGGTGCCACAAACTTAGCTAATTTGTTAAAGGAAATGTAGATAGTATGGCGCTGGAAAAAGCACAGCAAGTTAGGCAGCATATGAGCAGGAGGGTCAACATTTTGGGTAGGACCCTTCATCAAGACTGGGGAGAGAGAAATAAATAGGAGGGTGGGGCTGTGGGAAAGGTAGGTAGGATGGCGATAGATGGATATAGCTGGGAGGTAATTGTGATAGATGTCTCTCCTAATTTGTTCAACATCGAGACTAATTTTTTTTTGAGCTGAATAAAATGTTAGTGAGGAGCTAGAGATCTGCTAACTTAAAACACAGTTTTGTCTCCATCGAAGTACTGTTTTCCACACCAACTATCAGCATAAGTTTCCTTCTCCTTTTGAGTGTACTTCAACTCAGTTGACTAAATGACTTACACATGATGCAGAGTGACGACAACATTGAAAGTTCAATTCCCACAATGGCTGAAGTTACCACGCCGGTCCAACTTTATCAACTTTGTCCCTTTCCCGAGGTGTAGTAAGCCTCAAATTAAACTCACCACCAGTCATCTTTCTCCAATGAGACAGTAGCCTGGATCCTCTGGGACTATGGTGATTTTATCTTTTACTAATATTCAGAAGCATGTATTGAATTGGAAACACTGACTTGCTGCCACCTATGGGAAACTCTGCAGAAGTGTAAAAGTATTTATTTCCTATACTATATATCTCTAAAAATGTTGGTCAGGATTTCCTGGAAGATTTGATCGTTGATGTACGCTGTAAATGACGGCAATTCACATATCAATCTTTCCATTACGAACATAAAGTGAGATTTTCTGGGAAAGACATTTGAATGCAGTGCATTGAGCATAAAATGGAACCAGAATTGTAGAAATAGTAAACAAACTACTTTGTCCATAATATGATTAAGTAGATCAATATTGGCCTGCTCTGATTTCTACATTTCAAATCTTCTTGCTGTGCTGGACTTGATCACTTGCAGAAAATGGACAGTAACATCTAAGTTAGAGCTTAATATGTACCACTTACTTAGAAGTTGGCAATAATAAAGCTACTTGTAAAATCGCAGATTAAACAAACCCTCACTTAAACAATGTAGAGTGCTGAAGTGTTTTAGTGGGTTTTTGATAATCTAACATCTAAATCTGTTAGATTTAGGCTCTAAATCTAAAAGTCATTGAGATCATCTTCCATTCTTTTTAGATCTTTAAATCAATCTTCCTGGCACTTAGTCAATTTTGTATTCCTCCTTTGAATTCTGTGGACTTTGTTGAGCTTTGCTTCTCTGATGGTTGCTTGAACTAACTGGTCTCTGCCAGCTGGGAACTGGGTTTCTCAATTGGCCACTGATTGTTGCAGTTTCTGCTTCTGTACTTGTCTACATCCAGACCTTACTCCTCTGTTGACTCCTAATCCTTTGATACTAGATTTGTATCCTGTTCTCTTTTCAGTCATCTTTCTAAGACACCTCCATGCATTACTGAATTTTCCATCTTGTTGACAGAACTCCAATTTCTCTTGTGTCCATCTGTGTGCATACCTATGCTAATACCGCAAAGCCTATTACCAGCTGTCCTTTTAGTTCCCCCGTTTTTTTTCTCCACTTCTCAACTGGCTATTGCATCTTTTATCTTCCTGTTTTTGGTGCCAGATCTCACGATCTAGTACTACACTACAGTTTACCCTCTCCTTAGGATGCCAGAAGTTTGAAACTGTCCTCTTTCTCTTAGCTCTGATCCCAGCTGACAGTTTCTGCTTATGAATATACTCTTCCCTGGATCAGCATGAAACCTGTTAGTGGTTTTCCAGATCAATTTCTGTGTCTGTCACTCTCCACATTAGCTTCTTCACCCAGGACAGCCTCAAAAGTTAGTCTTTCTAGTTAGTTTGCATCCTCTCATTTGTATGATCTACTAACTGATTACCAAGCATTTTCAGGTTTACTTGAAGGCCACATGGATCAAAGGTATCTGAGACAGGCCTACACTATTCTGTTGCTAATTTGGTTGTAAATTGTTGAGGAATGTTTGGTGTGCCTTGTTTCTATATCTTTTTGATTGGCATCATCTCCTCGGACTATTCAATTAGGGTATTGATCCAAATGGGATTATTAAACAAATGTCAGTCTAGAATGTTCTTGCACTAACATGATCCACCATTGGAGTTTCTGTTTATTCACTGTGACATCAATAAATTAGATATGTAGAAGTTAAACTACAATACTAAAGTCATGCTGTTACGATTTCAGCAGATAAGAATCTGACTGATTTGTCCAGTATTGATGAGTGAAACCTGCCTTGATAGATCATCAGTTTTGTTTTTGTATTTGGTTGCCATGGTGATTAGTCACTGAATATCTTCACATGAGGTTGTCAATATGCTAACAAAAGAGAATTTTATTGTATAAAAGAAAAAGGCTATCTATATCAGACAATTTAGACATATCTTATCATAGACAGGAAAAAGAAAGATTTGCCTCTTTTTTTTTTTTCCCCCCAAATTATCCTCCAAAAATGTATAATGCCAGTGAAATACAAAATTTCTTACTGAATGGCAAGATTCTGTATATTTACCACATGTGATTCTCACCGAGTCTCTCAGGCCATCCCAAGACGTTTATATGAATTTGACTGCTTTGACGCTGCTAAAATTGTTTAAAACATTATCCCAGTCCTGATGGCTAAAGATTTCTGAAAACTACTTGTCTTCTGGGAAAGATCTTTTCTTCTGCACTCAATCTGTTTGTCACTCCCAGCCATCTTTCTGTTCTGTGGGTTGTAAAAAATTCCACTTGGTAAACACCCTTGGCATTATCTTCCCGGATAGCTTGCTAGTCATTTTACTTAAATCACTTTCTTTCAAAAGCCTATCTTTAGCTCGCTGTTCCAAGTTACTTTCTGACCCTTAAAAGAAAATTCAGACCTTCAGAGCACTGAAACTCAAAACTGGATTGACCCCACTTTCAGAATCCAGATTCCCAAAATAGGAACAATATCTTTTAAACTTCCATCACAATTTCACAATAATTGCGGTATTGCTGTTTACATAGCACATTGAAAATACTCCATTGTTCTCTTCCCAATGAACTGTGAAGATAAATTTACCAATTCTTGATTCCAAGTCTTCCTTGACAGAAGCTGGTTTTACAATAAGCCTACCTTAACCAATTGCTAATTCTGTTCGGCTATTCATTCAAGAATAGTGTGGTACTATTAAATTTAGTTGAGTGCACGATGGAATCTCATGCTGGCAAACTTGCTCCATCAACCACTTTATTCAACCACTTTATTCTAGAAGATATTATCTTGGATTACCAAGTTATCTTCTCTTGGTTATTCTTGTTGAAGACTAATTCAGAGTACAACACTTACAGCACTTTGCTATGATAATAACAATGCAGATTTATCGTGTAGAAATCTTTGATATTTGTGGCAAAAATGAATTACAGAATATACATATTGTGATGAAAGTTAACTGGTAGCCTATTCTGGCAAGAACTAGACTCTTGTATGGTTGTGTATTGCTAATCATCATTTTGAATATTTAATACCCTGTATAACTTGTATTTGACAGTGTGAACTGTAGCATTGAAAAACGCCGTCGTGAGCAAGAGAGCAAATACATCGAGGAGCTGGCTGAACTAATTTCTGCCAACCTAAGTGACATTGACAACTTCAATGTCAAACCTGATAAATGTGCAATCTTGAAAGAAACTGTGAGGCAGATTCGTCAGATAAAGGAGCAAGGTAATTTAGTACATTGTAACCTTCTACAAGGTAACACTGAGGGAAATATTCAATGAACTGAGCTACTTTGATGGTTTATTTGAGGCACTGTGAGCTTAATACAATAAATAAGCTATGTAAATGTGAGTGTTGTAATAAACCAATGTTTCTCAAAACTTTTTCCCCTATTGTGAGGCTTGAAAATTACTTGACTTTTTGGTGAAAACTGAGAATCTCTGAGAGGTGGGAGAGAAGACCTATGACAGCAAAGGACAAGAGAATTCCACACGCAGCACAATTATAAATGTAATTTGAATTGCTTTTAATGGTGGCTCAGTAGTTAGCACTGCTGCCTCACAGCACCAGGGACCCGGGTTCAATTCCTGCCTTGGACGACTGTCTGTGTGGAGTTTTTGCATTCACCCCATGTCTGCCTGGGTTTCCTCCAGGTGCTCTGGTTTCCTCCCACATTCCAAAAAATGTACAGGTCAATTGATTGGCCATGCTAAATTGCACACAGTGTTAGGTGGATTAGTCAGGGGTAAATGTAGGGAAATGAGTCTGGCTAGGTTACTCTTCGGAGGGTCGGTGTGGACTTGATGGGCCGAAGGGCCTGTTTCCACACTGTAGGGAATCTAATCTAATCTTAACATATTGGACCTTTTAAAATTAAATGTTAACATTGAATTCCAGAAAAAAGGTTGATGCATTCGAATGCTAATGTACCTGAAATATTTCCTGTTTCCAGAAATATTCTTTCTTTTAGTTTTAGAAGATGTCTTGCCGTTACACTAGTCTTTATGGATGTCTCTAAATACTATTGGTGATTTCTGCCCAGTACTAGTAACCTTGACCTTGACTAAATGTAATCGTTAGTTCTATCAACACTGTAAAATCAGGCACCCCAGCTGCTGCAATAATGGACCCTTCAAGCAGTTATAGCTAACTATACAAGATTGAGATTAATCGTTTTTAGCCAGTTGCAGGAAAGCACAAGGTTTTACTTTAAATTTATGGCAAGATCAAAAGTAATGGAGCTTGGTCACTCTGTAACTGCAATCCTCTGGGATGTTGAGCTATGTATAAACCTAAGAAATAGGAAGCTTTGGAGTCTGGTCCATAATTCAATAAGACCATGACTGATCTGATTGTTGCCTTAAATCAACTTCCTTGACCCTTAGTTTTTTTTTGTTAGCTTCAGAAGTTCTTTTCCCATTATAATAGCCATTATGTTCTTTTTCTCTAAACAAAGTTGTTAATTCCTGTCCAGTCATGGCCATCTTAACGTTGAATGAGTGCAAGTTGTCGTAAGCAGTTGGTATTCCTATCAATGCTATAAAACAAGGTATCTCAATTGCTGCAAAAATGGATCCTGCAAGCAATTTGCTGCTGACTGTCAAGCAAAGATCTGTAACTAAAACCTGAAAATATTCAGCTTCCATTGTTCACTGGAGAAAATAAGTCCAAGCACTAAGGGAAGAAGCTCGTTCTCATCTCTGTCTTAACTAGGAGACTCCTAATTTTTAGACTTCCACTCAATTTGTAGATTTCTCCATGAAAGGAAATGTCACCTCAACCCCTATTCTACCGAGCACCCTCAGAACTTAAAAAAAATACAACCTGCAACACAAGATGATGCAGGTTTTTGAATAATAAATTCAAGCAGTGTTTAATAGTCATTCATCCTCTGATTTCCCAAAATTTATTTTTTGTATGATCTGTTACCTAGCCCTCAAATCCTTGTAAATCTGATGAGATTGACAACAATAGAACATTGTTGGTGTTTCTTTTCCATATCTTTAAATCTTCATCCTTATCTTTTCCCTGCCTTATCTTTGTAAATTGATATCATTCGCTGATTTCTTCACTACAATGTCTCCAGCCAGTTGTGTAAATTTCCCTTTCATTCACTTTGGAGAACCTTAAGTTGCTGCAGTCTTTCTGAAATTCCGTCCCAAAACATTTCCACCTCCCCTACTTTCTGAACTTCCCAAAACTACATCTGTTTGGTCATCCCTCCCAATGTTCCCATTCTTGCCTTGCTTTCTTAATGCCTGTCCGTGAAACAAAAATATGTTTTCTTATATGAATGCAACTTGCCATTGAACATGGTAAATTTTAAGATTATTAAACTTAGGTGCTGGTGTAATGGAACTGCAATTGTAAATTGCAAAAAATGAATGTGAAGCTGTAATGTTTTTTAATCCTAGATGTAGCTGCTGTGTTTACTATTCTAACTTTTAAAAATATACCCCAAGTTATTTCTAAGAAACAATGGATGTGTGGCAGAGAAAGAGAGCAAACTTTCTATATGTGCTTTTTGAAATTTCTTTATAGTTAGAGATTATTTTTCTTCATAGGAAAAGCATCTTCAAATGAAGATGATGTGCAGAAAGCAGATGTGTCTTCGACTGGACAAGGAGTCATTGACAAAGATTCATTGGGACCTCTCTTGCTGAAAGTAAGCCTGAAATGCAAAACAGATTTTATTTTCATGTTTACGTAGATACAGATATCACCTTTGAATTGGAAGAAACTTGCAGTGAACAATTTAATTATTTAAGTAGACACTTCTCTGAATGCAACTGCACATAATTATTTAAAATATAAATCTTTCCTAATTACCCTGAAATGAATTCTGATTAATATTCCTAAAGAGATGTTACATAGCAAGATTTTCTTTGCGGTTTGTAGGCCTTGGATGGCTTTCTGTTTGTGGTTAATCGAGATGGAAACATTGTTTTCGTGTCTGAAAATGTTACCCAGTACCTTCAGTACAAGCAGGAGGAGCTTATGAACACTAGTGTGTATAACATCCTTCACCAAGAGGACCGTGATGAATTTCTTAGAAATTTGCCAAAATCTACAGGTAGGACAAATATTTTAAGTTTACTAAGTTCTGGTGCATTTGTGCATTAAGATGAATAAATAAATACTTCATAATGCCCACCCTTCCATTCCATTGTGTAGTATTGGGGAGTATTTGAAATAGATGCTCAGTTTGAGATAGATCTCTATACTCTGACTGATCCAGCAACTAACTGAACATACACGTTTCTGCAGGATGTAGATGATGGCAGCATGGTACAGTCTTTGGGACTATTATAATTGCATTATGATTTCTGAAAGACCTTCCTTTGTTCCTGGATATTTTCTTTAAAAATGTTTCATCCATTGTCTTTAGAAGTATAATAATGGGCAGACCAGGCTGCTCTGCCACCCCTGTTCTATTTGCGTCTTGTTTTGGTAATCAAATCTTTGCAACCAGGTGGGTCTCTCAACTTCGTGGCACCTAGCTAGGAAGCTTATTATGCCAAGTGAGCCATTTGACAGATCAGTAAATCCAGGTTTTGAGGACTTCATTTGTTCTTCAGGAAAATGGGCCTGAGTAAATCAGTTGGGAGTCAGGATAATCAATGCTATCCTGAAAAGGTACACAACAAGCAAGCTGCATGAAACAACTCAGATCTTTGACTAGAGCTAGAAACTACAGCAAAACATGAGCAAAACCAATGTAGTGTACAAAATCCCATGCAGGGACAGAACAAAACACTACATAGGACAAACAGGAAGACAGCTAACGATCCACATCCACGAACACCAACTAGCCACGAAACGACACGACCAGCTATCCTTAGTAGCCACACACGCAGATGACAAGCAACATGAGTTCGACTGGGACAACACTATTATCATAGGACAAGCCAAACAGAGAACAGCCAGGGAATTCCTAGAGGCATGGCATTCATCCACAGATTCAATCAATAAGCACATCGACCTGGACCCAATATACCGACCACTGCAACGGACAGCTGGAACTGACAACCGGAAGCGGCAGAGACAAACCACTATAAATGCCGGAGGAAACATCACAGAAGCGCTTCACAGGAGGCTCCCAAGCACTGAGGATGTCACCTAGACAGGGGACGAAACATCTGCAACACAAATTCCCAGCTCGGCGAACAGAACCACAACAGAAACTACAGCATTTCAGAGCAAAAGGTGGCTGAAATTTTATTCACTCACAGTATGTGGGCATCTCTGGCTAGGCCAACATTTATTGTCCATCTCCAGGGGTATTTAAGAGTCAACTGCATTGCTATGGGTCTGGAGTCACATATAGGCCAAACTCCTTCCCTAAAAGACTTTATTGAACCAGATGTGTTTTTCTGACAATTGATAATGGATTTACGGTTATCATTAGACTGTTAATTCCAGATTTTAATTGCATTCAAATTCCACCATCCTCTGTGGGCTGGGATTTGATCCCAGGCCCCAGAATATAAACCAAGTTTCTGGATTAATAGTCTAGCACATATACGTCTAGGCTATTGCCTCCCCTAATTTTTGAGGATCCTATTTGAAAACTATGTGAAAATTAACCTGAGCTTCAGTGTTGGATAACTTTCTAGTATTATGAAGATTGTAATTGAATGATCTATAAGAGTAACTGTCAGTAAAAGGTACATTTGCATCAGTGGCATGGGGCATGGCATTTCAACTATTTTAATACACAGTTGCTGCTTGCTAAGGATTTCAAGCTCACTGTCACTAAGACATCCTGTGCCTTCCTTTGGCAGAAAACTGTTTTGATGAACAGCTCACAGTATCCAGATTCATAAAAAACCCACAAAAATGCAATTTTTAAAAAATGTTTCTTAACATCCAAGTTGAATTTAAATTTTCAGCTGAAATAAAACTATAGCTGTTCCATTTTTCCCATTGTTTCTGATTACTTCATTTTTTTAAAAAAAGTACTCCTCTCCAGCAATACAGAGCTTGGCAACTGGTCATGTGGTGTGATTGGGGCTGGGTACTACAAAGAGCTGTGAGTTGGAATCCAGTAGGACGCTGTTATTGGAACTTAATGGTGGAGTGTGGTCAACAATTGCAGTGGTGATGAGTGGCTGCAGTGAGCAGAAGAGAGCTCAAAGGCTACTTGCGGGAATCTTTCCTCATTTCCAAAAGTATGGCGGCATGGTAGCATAGTGGTTAGCACTGCTGCCTCGCAGCGCCAGAGATCCGGGTTCAATTCCCGCCTCAGGTAACTGTCTGTGTGGAGTTTGCACATTCTCCCCGTGTCTGCATGGGTTTCCTCCGGGTGCTCCGGTTTCCTCCCACAGTCCAAAAATGTGCAGGTGAGGTGAATTGGCCATGCTCAATTACCCATAGTGTTAGGTGAAGGTGTAGAGGTAGGGGAATGGGACTGGGTGGGTTGCTCTTCGGAGGGTCAGTGTGGACTTGTGGGACCGAAGGGCCTGTTTCCACACTATAAGTAATCTAATCTAATCTAATCTTATCTACTGCATCACATTAAACATGGAAGCTGATAGTTATTAGCCTGTAATATTTTGCAGCTGAAAAATGTGTTGCCTGACCTGCTGTGCTTTTCCAGCAGCATCCAAGGAGCAGGAGAATCGACGTTTCGGGCATAAGCCCTTCTTCAGGAATGAGGAAGGTGTGCCAAGCAGGCTAAGATAAAAGGTAGGGAGGAGGGACTTGGAGGAGGGGCGTTAGGAATGCAATAGGTGGGAGTGAGGGTGATAGGCTGGAGAGGGGGTGGGGGCGGAGAGGTCGGGAAGAAGATTGCAGGTCAAAAAGGTGGTGCTGAGTCCGAAGGTTGGGACTGAGATAAGGAGGGGGAAGGAGAACTGAGGAAGTTGGAGAAATCTGCATTCATTCCTTGTGGTTGGAGGGTTCCTAGGCGGAAGATGGGGCGCTCTTCCTCCAGACCTGCAGTTACCCCTCAGACGTGATTGACGATGCTCTCCACTGCATCTCCTCCACTTCCTGCTCCTCTGCCCTTGAACCCCGCCCCTCCAATCGCCACCAGGACAGAACCCCACTGGTCCTCCCCACCCCACCAACCTACATTGTATCATCCTTCGTCATTTCCGCTACCTCCAAACAGACCTCACCACCAAGGATATATTTCCCTCCCCTCCCCTCCCCTATCAGCGTTCTGGAAAGACCACTCCCTCCGCGACTTCCTCGTCAGGTCCACACCCCCCCCAACCCAACCTCCACTCCCGGCACCTTCCCCTGCAACCGCAAGAAATGCAAAACTTGCGCCCACACCTCCCCCCTCACTTCCCTCCAAGGCCCCAACGGATCCTTCCATATCCGTCACAAATTCACCTGCACCTCCACACACATCATTTACTGCATCCGCTGCACCCGATGTGGCCTCCTCTACATTGGGGAGACCGGTCGCCTACTTGCGGAACGTTTCAGAGAACACCTCTGGAACACCCGTACCCACCATCCCAACCGCCCCATGGCTGAACACTTTAACTCCCCCTCCCACTCCGCCAAGGATATGCAGGTCCTTGGCCTCCTCCATCGCCAGACCATAGCAACACAACACCTGGAGGAAGAGTGCTTTGTCTTCTGCCTAGGAATCCTCCAACCACAAGGGATGAATGCAGATTTTTCCAGCTTCCTCATTTCCCCTCCCCCCACCTTATCTCAGTTCCAACCTTCAGACTCAGCACCGCCTACTTGACCTGCAATCTTCTTCCCGACCTCTCCGCCCCCATCCCCACTCCGGTCTATCACCCTCACCTTAACCACCTCCCACCTATCGTGTTCCCAACGCCCCTCCCCCAAGTCCCTCCTCTCTACCTTTTTATCTTCGCCTGCTTGGCACACCTTTCTCATTCCTGAAGAAGGGCTAATGCCCGAAACGTCGATTCTCCTGCTCCTTGGATGCTGCCTGACCTGCTGCGCTTTCCCAACAACACATTTTCAGCTCTGATCTCCAGCATCTGCAGTCCTCACTTTCTTCTGATATTTCGCAGTAATACAGTAGCATAATTTGAATGCAAAGGTTCATGGAATTAGGGAGATGGGGTTGGAAGGACACTTATCAATTCTCAATTAAGCTGCTACCTTATCGGGTCATTCCAGTTTTGAACTTGCAGTACTCTGAAGTAGTGCATTATTTACCTTTGTTCTCTTGACAATGCAATGGAATATTAGGGGGTTGTGAATGCGAGTACTTTGTGTCAATGGCACTTGAAGAAATTAAACTGGATAAAAGGTGTTTTTAATTGTTGGAGCAATAAAGATACTCTAGTAGAGAAAAAACAGCAAAATAAAGTTTCAAAACATTGAAAGAACAAAAACTGTTTTGTACTCTTTTGCCTCCTTCAGTTTTTTCAATACGTAGCTCATTTTGAAGCAAAATGTTTTAAGATGTAATTGTTTCTATACTTTTCCTGTAAACTCAGTTGTGAATATTTTAGACAAATCTCCAAAAAAATTCAGAATAAAAATTTCTAGTGTATAAAATGATTGCTTTGTAAACTTATTGGGATAACGAGGCATAACCATGTATTGGAATTGGGGTTTGCTTGAGCAGTTTAAAGTCTTGTCATTGAGATGATACCTTCCATTAGGCATTAGCCTTGTCATAGATTTGGATGTCCTGGTTACTGGCAATATAAGCATATGCAGAACTTAAAAATTGCGTGTCTGATTTGTTCACCATTAACATTGCTATAACATTTCTTCTGACCAGTGTTCATTCATTTTTCAGTAAATGGGGTTTCTTGGACAAACGAAACACAGAGGCAGAAGAGCCATACGTTCAACTGTCGTATGTTAATTCAGATGCCATATGATTCTTTAGAGGAATCAAATGGAAATCCTGAGGCTCGTCAGAAGTATGAAACTATGCAGTGCTTTGCACTATCTCAGCCAAAGGCTATGACTGAAGAAGGTGAAGGTAAGCCTCTAATCTACTGAACCAATTTGACTTGTATTTAAAAGCTGAGGCAATTTGCTTTTATTAAAGTAAGTCATGAGATAATTTGCCTGAATCCTATCAAGTTTTGTGAAGTTTTCCCATTCATCCATGGGACGTAGGTGTCATTAACTAGGCTAAAATTTATACTTCTCCAAACTGCTTTTAAGAATGTTACATTGAGCATCCAACTAAACTGCTACAGTCCAAGTGTTGAAAGTACAGATACGTTGCTATTGGTTAGAGCTCCATCCAGGAGTTTCAAGCAAAGAAGAGTATTTACAAATTGAGGGGGAAACTTTCTGATAT
The DNA here is from genome assembly GCF_037043375.1 of Chiloscyllium plagiosum. Lineage (NCBI taxonomy): Eukaryota > Metazoa > Chordata > Chondrichthyes > Orectolobiformes > Hemiscylliidae > Chiloscyllium > Chiloscyllium plagiosum. The sequence continues at coordinate 19,592,019 of NW_028270153.1, read as the reverse complement.
TTTTTCTCGCATGCTCCTGCTTCTCTTGTCTTTCTAGTTATTGGAAGTTGTGCATTGGAAGGTGTTGTTGAAGTGACCATGGCATGTTGCTGCATTGCATCTTGTGGTCTCAATGTGGCGGCGGTGTTGGACAAGGTGCTGATCAAACTTGGGAGTCACTTAGCTCAGTTGGCTGGACAGATGGTTTGTGATGCAGAGAGATGACAATTGCAGTTTCAACTCCCACACTTGCTGAGGTCATCAAGAAAGTCCCATCTTCTCAACCTCTTGCCTGCAGTGTGGTGGCACTCAAGTTAAATTCACCACTGGTCATCTATCTCTAATGAGAGAGCAGCACTATGATCCTCTGGGACTGTGGCGACTTTAAACTTTTTTTATTGATGAAACGGACTGCTTTAACTTGGATATTGTCAAGTGTCTTAAGTGTTGAGAACGCACTTTCCTAGTTAAGTGAGAGTCTACTTTTGATGGTAGAAAGGATTTGGGCCGTTAAGAGGTGCGTCCCTTTGAGCAGAATCCCTAACCTGTAACCTGCTCCTGTGTTATGCCTGATCCAGTTCTGTTTCTGGTCAGAATGTCAGTGGTAGAAGCATTGACAATGATGATTATAGTTAAATGTAAAAAGTTGGTGTTTAGATGCACATGTTGGACTTTGTGATTGCATGGGACTTGTAACATATGTTGCTACACATGATACCTTATCAGTCCAAACCTGAAAGTTACCCAGGGATTTCTGAATATGGGCATAGACTGCTTTATATCCTGTGCAGTGACAAATAGAATTGAACACTGGTGTTCCACCATGAAGGGAAATGAGGTTAAATCATCAGATACCTTTTAAAGAAAATGTTAATATTTCCTGTGATCAGAAAATGGACCATTTTCTGAACTACCCATTAAGCAGTTAAAAGAGAATTACATCAATTTCATAAATTTATAAATTTTCAGTGCAAGACATATTTCCTTTACCAAATAAAACATTTGACCTTCCCACCTTTTCCTCATAGCTTAGATTCTTGAAACCCAGACCATTCTGTGGCAAAGAGTAATATTGATTGTTTCTATAAAATGATTTAACCATTCCAACCTGGAAATTAGGAATGAAAAATTTGGTTTCACTGTTTCAGATCTGCAGTCCTGTATGATTTGTGTAGCAAGACGGATTACGCCAGTGGAGAGATCGCCATTTCCCTCCAGTCCTGAAAGCTTTGTCACAAAGCATGATATGACAGGTGAGCACTCAAAAAGAACCCTAATTAGTAAAAGGCCCATTTAACCTGTAAAACTTCTAAGTTAATGAATGTCTTATTTTAAGTTAGGTTAAAAGAAAGCTTAATTTATTTAATGTTATTCTTGTGAAACTTCAACAGCTGGAACCTCAGGGGATCTCCATATTCACTACACTAGCCATTTAAAAACATAACCTTGTGATAGATACCAGTGAAGCCTAATTTGTTAGTAAAATTGCTTTCTGTTTGTTGATCGTAATTTTGCAACTATCCTCAGGAACAGAGGAACAGAAGTAGATAATTCAGCCTGTTGAACCTGCCCAACCATTTAATACAATCATGGCTGATCGAACATTTCAGTGCCTTTTTACCTACCCTTAACCATAGCCCTTTATGCCATTGGTAATCTGAAATTATCCATTTCTACCTTAATTATACTCAAATACTGAGCTTTAACAGTCCTCTGTGTTACAATTGTCAAGGTTCCAAAACCTTGGGGGATGGGGGAAGAAGAAAAATATTCTCCTCATCATTGACCTAAATAGTATCCTCCTTTCTTCTTAAATTGTGTCTACTATTCTAGACTTCCCAATGAGGGGGAGCATCCTACCTGCATCTAGCTTGTGTATAGCTCACATTTCTTGAATTGTGATGAATACAGCCCCCATTTGCCCAATCTCTCTTCATTGAACAATCCACCATCTCATGATAACCAGGTCTGCTGAACCTTTGTTGGACTCTCTCTATGACAATAATATCTCTCCTGAGATAAGGAATCCAAAACTGCACTCAGGCCACCAACTGCAGTTTAACAAAAAGCCTGTAACACTGAAGCAAGGCTTCACTAGTCATGCACACAGCTCAAAGATGGCAGTTGAGTAGGACTCCTGAGCCAGAACTTGTCAGCTCCGACTGCTTTTCTTCCTTCCTTTCTTGTTTTTTTTTTAAGCTCTTTTTTCAGTCTTTTTGTCTCTCTAATCATCTTCTGGAGGAAGCTCAGACGTGGAGGGAGTGGCGGCGACAGCAGCACTGGAAACCAAGTGTGGGGATTTTGTCAATCGGCCATGAGGAGTTGGTGTGCCCTGGCAGAACTCTGGCAGTTGGCGGAATGGTGGAAGTTCCTGGGGGCCTAGAGTTGCACTAGACCAGGATTTTGGCGTTCGGTGAGATGGAGGCGTGGGGATCAAGAGATCAAGCCCTCATGGGGAAAGCCCAGTATGGAGTAACTGCAGACCTATAGCTAAAGATGGACTGTAATTTGGAACCTTTAACTTTTATTTCTTATTTACCAATTTGTACTGACAAGAACTGTAATATTGAACTTTTAACTTATTTCTTTCTTTTTCTACTCTTTACCAAAGATTTTGTACCTCGGTACTTTGTACCCGAGATGGCATCTTGAATGGCGACATTGTAAACTTTTCACTGTATTCCTGTATCCCTGTACTTAAGTACACGTGACAATAAAACCTAATTCTAATTTTACTCAAATGGAGTCGTACATTCGGTCCAACTTGTCCATGCTGACCAAGTTTCTCCAACTAAATGAGTCCCATTTGCCTGCATATGGTCCTTATCCCTCTAAATCTTCCCTATTCATGTACCTATCCAAATGTCTTTTAAACGTTATAACTGTGGCTGCATCTACTACTACCTCTGGCAGTTCATTCCACATACAAACCATCCTCTGTGTGGGAAAGTTGCCTCCCGGGTCCCTTTTTAAATCTTTAGTTTTGAACTCCTCAAATGCCCTCTAGTTTTGAACTCCTCAACGTTAGTAAAAAGACCTTTGATATACACTTTATCTGTGCCCCTCATGATTGTATGAATGTCTGTAAGGACATTTGGTCCCCACCTCCAAACCATTGATATATATTGTGAACAACTGGGGGCCAAGTACTGAACCTCTTGGTACCTAAAATTGACAGCCTGCCAACATGAGAATGTCCCCTTTCTATCCACTGTTTTCCATCTGTTAGCCAATCCTTAATCCATACCAGCATGTTATTCATATTGTGCTTTAATATTTCAAACGAGCCTCCTGTGGGGATCTTTAGGGTTAGCCTTCCGAAAACCTGAGTATACATATCTCCTTTCTCAATTCTGTTAGTAATGTCTTCAAATAAAACACCAAACTCATCAATTGTGATTTTCCATTTGCAAATTTATGCTGACTATGGCCAATCAGATCATTATCACTTATTATCATATCATTAACAATAGATTCTAGCATTTTCTGTAATCCTCTGTTTTCTCTCTTGTTCCATTCTTAAATTTGCTACCTGCCAATTTGCAGGAATAATTCCATAATCTATCGAATTTTAGAAAATGACTGTCAATGCATTGACTATTCTTTAAAGCCACCTACTTCAACACTCGGGGGTATAAACTATCAAGACTTGATCACCATTTCTTGACCGTTACTTAGTGTCCATTTTCATTGAGGAAAATACAAGAAATGGCTAAGTAATCGTTTACCTCCTCAGCCATTTCTGTATCCACCCCCCAATTAAAAACTCTCCTGTCTCTACCTATAATAGACCCACAATAGTTTAGCTAAATTCCTTTTTATATATCTATAAAAGCTTTATCAGCCGAAGTTTCTGATTATTTCTAGATTGCATTGAACTGCTATTCTTACTTTGCTGATCAGCTTCTTGATCCTCTGTTGCATTCTGAAAAGGTTCCTATTCCTATTTCTGGCAACTTTATAGACCTAACTTTTAATCATATGCAATCCATTAATCCTGTACATACAATTTCTTTTAAGTGTTTATTTTAAGTTTATTTTAAGCACTTTGTTTTTTTAACATTTTACTAATTTACACTTTTATTCAATTCTATCTTTGGATAGGATGCCTTATTCCATCTTTTCCTTCAAAGCTTAGTTCTGATTATTTTCTGGATTTCTCCTTCATTATTGTGAATACTGTCATGAAATTTGAACCCATTCCCCCAGATCATTAGCCTTTGGATCCGGGTTTTGGATTACTATTACAGTGCAGCCATACCAATCTAAGCAAATCATCTGATGCTAGTTATTGATTATGTTAGAACACGAAGACAGACAGCCAGACCGAATCAGCTTTCCTAACTTGATGTTGGCAAGACAGTAAAATTAAACTAAATAGTCTCTCTAATGGTTCCTAACCAGACTTCTGAAATACCAATTATGCAAATAATCAATTTCCAGACACCAGATTTGTATCTTAAACAAAAGACTTGACAATTCTTTAATTACGTGATAACTTTCATAAAGAGAATATTTAAACATCACAGTAAGCTGATTAACGTCTATGCTTTAAATCCAGTACATTTCTTTTCGTATCCCATTCACACAAAAGACAAGACAGTTAAACAAACACAGTTAAGGGGTAAATAAAATAAAATACCAAAGTTGACTGATTATTTGAACATCTTTCACAGCATGCTGTTTCACAGGCATAAATATGAATGCTTTGGCTATGTTTTGGTTTGAAACATTGATTAGATTCACTTCATTTCACCCAGGCAAAGGCAGCAATACTTCAAACTCCGTTTTCTACTGTTTCGGCTTCTGGAAGCTCTGTATCATACTGGGCAGGGAGCTTTCAATCTTGCTGTCTCAGTAGCATCCCAAAATCACCTCTCAGAAAACATAGTTTAAAAAAGACAACTTCAGTTCTGGTTCAGCCCTGTTAGACTGACTCTTGAGGCCTCAAGCATGGGATTTCCTTCAGGCTTACCAGAACCAATTCCCATGTACTAGCCTCTTTAACAGTCAACTCTGGTATCTGTTCCAACATAATGATCTTCCAGGAATTGCAATGTCCGTTGGAACTTTTTTAAATCAAGGTTCAGCCTGGAATTAGCCTTCAGGCCTACCTTCGCAAACAAATAAGGCTTGTTTAGTGTGTTCTTTTCGTTTTAACACCAGCTACTTCAAAGGCCACTAGTTATTTCCAGTTCATCATTCAAAATTGATATAAGAATTAGAAGCAAATAATGGAAGATCAGTGAGGGTTCGAACAATTAGATAAAAACAAGTCCCAACTGTCATCTTTCCAATGTTTGAAGCTCAAGACTTAAGATTGAGCATTTGAGGCATTAATTGCATCCCTTTTCGCAGCTTACTATTCAAGCTGAACCTGACAGTGTGTGATGTTGCGGTCAGTTCTATCGTGAGCTGAGTTTCAAAGTCTACAGCTGCCTGCTTTTATCTCCAAAATACTTCACAATTGCATTCTAAAATTTTATTCACTGTTGCTGAAATCCTTATCTGTGCTTTGGCAGGTTTAGGCTTGGTCTGACCGAGTAGTCTCCTCCATGCAGTAGGAAACTTGCTGTGCTCGTTGACTTGTGCAGACTTATTACAACAGTATCCTGACCCATTCTGATCACTCCCTGCTATTGATCTTTCTTTCAGCGAGCTCCTGGGTATTAACGGATTATGGTTAGCTCTGGACTACACCTGTCTCGAGGTTAAATATACTATACAAATACATATTGTTCTTTGTCACAATCCCTCATTTACTTCAGTTTTTCAAGTTTAACAATTGAACTGATTCTATGTTACGTGCCTTTTCTTTCTTACTCATTTTCAGGCAAGATTACCTCAATAGATCCAAGTTCCCTGCGTGCTTCAAAGAAACCGGGCTGGGAAGATCTTGTACGAAGATGCATTCAGAGGTTCTCTCACCATAATGATGGACAGCCATGGTCTCTGAAAAGACATTACCATGAAGGTGAAGTGCTAAAAAATGGTATTGGCCTAGAAAGAAGCAGTTATTGACACTGAGGAATAGATGCTCACGTAATTGATATTTCTAAGAAGAACTGAGATTGGCATGGGATGGGATGACAGTTTGATGAAAGACAGGACCAGCCCTCAAAAAAACAATTTGAATGAAATTAAACATCCTGTTATGGCTTAAAGATAATTTACTTCTGCACTATTTGCATATTTTTCTAAAAAAACCTGAAATGATTTATTACAATAAAATGCTGTTTGATCACACCTTTCCTGCTTTCACAGGCATGCAAAATCTTTCTGGTGAAGAGCCACCTGACCCAATGTTAACTCTGCTTTCTCTCCACAGATGCTGCCAGAGCTGTTGCATTTTACCAGCTGTTTCTGTTTATGTTTCAAATCTTTTGCCTTATTAAGCTTGTCCATCTAATAATATAATACTTAATTAATAAGTATCAATTCCCTACCTCTGCCTCAGCCCAAGCCAACATGACAGAAGTACATGATTATTGGGCAAAAATCCTTCATCAGGAAATCTGCTTTTACCCAAAACATCTATTTTCCTGATTCTCGGATGCTGCCTAACCTGCTGTGCTTTTCCAGCACCACACACTTTTGACTCTGATCTCCAGCATCTGTGGGTACTCACTTTCACCTAGAAGTACATGACTGTCTAATCTGGGCCTACCTTTTTCTGAGCTGGTCTGTTAACTTTGGATCTAGTATGTAGTGGCTGGCCTAATTACTCATCTAGTTCTTTAGCTGTTACCAAAGTGCATTATACCATGTCTAGACATTTCAGATTTCAATGTTCTGCTTTGCTTTTGTTTCGAGAAAAAAGTCATAAACATTTATACTATTAAAGAGAGCAAACAGGTAGCTGCTGTCTCAGTTTTAAAGCACTTTATCCTCTCCTTGTTACCCAGGTACATATAGTTATACTTGGTTCATTGTGAAACAAAGAGCTGTGAATGCTGCAAATCTGACACAAAAACAGAAATTGCTGCTGAAACTCAGCAGGTCTAGCAACACCTGTGTAAAGAAAGCAGAGTTAATATTTTAAGTGCTTTTTAACTCTTATTTTTCTTTGTTATCTTAATGCAAAGGAAAATATATAATAGGAAACATTGTGAAGAGGAGTTTGGAAATTCCATTGTTACTTAACTGACTCTGCTATTACTTAAATGTAATCAGCATATTGATTTAGTAGATTATGTTCTTAACTTTGGGGTGCATGGATGTTTGCAGAGTAACTTTTTTTTTCTTTCCTACTCAGCCTTTACGCAAGGTCAAGCTGAGAGTCCCCTTTATCGATTTTCCTTATCGGATGGTACAATAGTCACTGCACAAACCAAGACCAAACTTATACGCAGCCCAGCATCTAATGAGTCTGTTGGCTTTGGCTCTACCCACTTGCTGCAAAGGTACGGGAGTATACTGAAATTTGCAGCTGTGATAGAAAATAAATATTTTTGTTACTGTATCTTAGTGTAGCTTTTATATAATACTTATATTGTAACAGTCAGTCAGTTCTTCCTTGTATTTGAAGAGGTAGATTCATGAAGACCTATTGTGCAATCCACTGACTTCGCGTAAGTCTTTGACTTTCTGAGAATTACCGTGTCTGTGAATTCTGTTCTTTAGCATATCAATAGATGGACTTCATATTTGCACAGGTTAGCTTATTTTTAGCAATTCCTCACTTGTCAAATGAATTCCTTGCTTCCAACAAAGGCACTCTACATCCAAAGTCTCCAGTGTGGGGAAAAAAAATGCCCTCTTATAACATGGTTATTGTAGCTATGCCACTTGAGTTTATGCGTAAATGAATTTTCATGTAATTTTATTTAAGACTAAAATTCAGACTTTGTTTTATGTGATGTTTTCATTGTGAAATATTTCTCATCACTGTCAAAACAGATTTTGTATGGACCAGTTATTGAATTAAATAGAATTGAATTTATTGTCACGTGTACCAAGGCACAGTGAAAAGCTTTGTCTTGCGAGCAATACAGGCAGATAACAGTTAAGCAGTATAGATAAGTAATTAATAGGTAAACAGCGGCACAAACAAAAACACAGGTACAGGCGAATGTTAAGAGTTTGTCAGTCCATTCAGTGTTCTAAGAACAGTAGGGTAGAAACTGTTTCGAAACCAGCTGGTGCATGTGTTCAGGCATCTGAAAGGGAATGCAGATTTTGTCAGTCCAGGATCCAAGCAGTACAGGAAGACTAGTTGCAACACCAGGTCATGCTTTTGGGATTTTTATTTTTAAAACAAATTTGTAAATAAACCTCCATCTTAAAAACAAAAGTTGAATTTTCTGAAAAATTGGCATTGGTTGCAAATGTTCCAAAAGAACTGATTTTGCTTTTGTATTCTGCTGATTCAAGTTGCAGCAATGCAGCTTATTTTACCTCTGCACATTCTTAGTTGTATGACGTTTTCCTTTGAGGAATGTCAACATCATAACGGCTATAATGATTTTTGCTTATCAGCTGTTCCACTGTGAAAGCTTTAACTCAAATGCACTAGATTACAGCCTAATAACTAACTCAGAAATTGTAAGAATCATTATTTCTTTCTTTTGGTCTGTTAAAGCTTTGAGGAGTTTAAAGGTAGAGCTGAAGAGAGAATGGAGATCTTGAGTGAGAGAATAGGGTTAGGTACGTCCAGAATTTTAATGGCAGGATACCAAAATGTGAGATTTAATACATTTTGAATAAGATACTATAATTATCAATAAAACCAATTCCGTTTTTAGGCCTTCCCAATGGAAAGAGTCTAATTTCCAATATTGAATCTAACCCCTAATAATTTTTTTCTACTTATAGGGAACAGAATGGTTGCAGACTGAATCAAACCAACATGGGGCAAGAAATGATGAAAACGCTTGCTACAGCAAGCACAAACCCTTCGAGCAATATGAGCATATCATCAGGGGCAACAGGACAGGGAATGCCGGTGCAAAATAATATGAACTATGGTGCAAATAGTTTGAATGACCCCAGTTCTATGGGGCAAATGGGACGGTTTGGTGCAGCAGGTGGGACAGCTGGTGCAATGAACCATGGGTCTGGTATGCAGACTCCTAACTTACAGGGAAACAGCTATGCACTCACAATGAATAGTCCCCCACATAGTAGTCCTGGGGTGAACACAAGCCAACAAAATCTGATGCTTTCACCAAGGCATCAGGTGAGTCCACGAATGGGACCCAACCAGTATTCTTCAGCTGGTGGAATGCAATCACCAGTGGGGCATATTAACAGCACAGGCAGTAGCACCTTCTCTAGTAGTTCCCTTAATGCACTTCAAGCCATAAGTGAAGGATTGGGAGTTTCACTCCTGTCATCACTATCATCACCTGGTCAAAAGATGGAAGCTTCCCCAAATGTGAACTTGCTCCAGCAATCAAAGATGGGTAGCATGGATCTAAAAGATTCACCTGGCCTTTTTGGGGAACACAACCAAGTTGAGAGCACAGTTGGTCGGCCAGAAAGCAGAGATGCTCATAGTGAACAGAAGAGCATCAAGGAAGGAAATTTAAACCTTTTTGGTAATAACGACAACATGGAGGGCCAGAGAAAATTCCATGAGAACAAAAACAACACCAAGCTGTTGCAATTACTGACCTCCCCTACGGATGACATGGGGCTAACGTCTTTAACAAACCCTAACTTGGATTCCAGTGTTAAGGACTCCTCTCCTGGCATCACAAGTCCAACAGGGGTCTCCTCAACTTCAGCTTCAGCTGGTGGCAATGCTGCTGCAGCCACATTGCATGGTTCTTCTTTACAAGAGAAACACAAAATTTTACACAAGCTGCTGAAGAATGGAAACTCACCTGCAGAAGTAGCCAAGCTTACTGCAGAGGCTACAGGCAAAGAGTCTTGTCAGGATTCGGGAAGTATGACACCAGTTGGAGATGCTGTGATCAAACAGGAACAGATGAGTCCAAAGAAGAAGGAAAACAATGCACTACTGCGATACCTGTTAGATAAAGATGATCCGAAAGAACTCACTTTAAAGGATATTAAGCCTAAAATTGAAGGAATGGACAAAATGGATCCTTGTAATGCAGCAAAAATTTCAGGTTCAATGCAGGTGAAAGATGAAGTGCGCATCAAAACTGAACCAACTGACCAGGTGAAAAAGAGATTGCAATTTTACTACCTGATTATGTGAGATGCAGAGCTTCATGTTTTATAGCCTATGGTGTTTTATTGCTTGTATTGTATAGACATTACTTATTGGGTGATAGGTAGAGTTTGCTATTGGATATACAATACTCTGAGAACCCTAATAATAGCATAGGGTGTGCAAGAATTCAAATGTAGAATTCTGCTTCCCCAACCTCATTTTTTTTCTTAATTGCACACTTGTGTTCCTACTTCCTTCTACCACACGCATTCAACAATCAGCTGTGGAAACTGAACTTAATTTATCATTCTGTAATGTGAAACAGATCTATCCTTACTGAAGGAAAGTTGGCCTGTTTCAGATGGTAAAGCAGATATCCTAACTTCTTTGATAGTGTTTCTTGATTATATCTTACTGTGTAATATGGCACAATCTGATTTTTAAAAAGATAAAGACATGCTTTGGAATATACTGTAGGTTGCAGCATATTTTTTCAGGTTCTGATTGTCGCCTGTTGATTGGCAACAATAATTTCATTAATTTAGCATGTTTACTTCCTGCTCAAGTCACCTGATAGTTATACATTACATCTTGATGGAGAATGTTTTTGGGTTTGGCTGCCATCCAGAACTTTGACCAGAGTGGGTGTTAGCTAACTGTTAATACTCGGAAAATATCATCACTTAATCAATTGTATTCTTATGTGAAAGCACACCAACAGACCTTTTAGTAGAATTACTGGTAACAGGCAGAAGCAAAACCTGAGTGTGGTGCTGGAAAAGCACAGCAGGTCAGGCAGCATCTGAGGAGCAGAATTGATGCTTCAGGTAGAAGCCCTTCATCAGAAATTATTTTATGTAAAAACTTTGTACATGATTAGCTTTATTTAATGAGAAATATGTCATTTGTCACCAAGTATTGTGGGCATGCATAGATAGTGAAATTCAATTCTCCAGGAATATACATTTAAAAAAAATTGGTGACAAGAGAAAGATGATCCAAACTGAGAGGTTCACAGTACAATTAATGATGAAGGGCTTTTGCCCGAAATGTCGATTCTCCTGCTCCTCAGATGCTGCCTGACCTGCTGTCCTTTTCCAGCACCATACTCTCGACTTTAATCTCCAGCATCTGCAGTCCTCCCTTTCTGGGTGATGTGCCCCAGTATTACCCTGAGTCTGGGAACAACAGTACTATGATAAACAAGCAAAAACGTGGTTGATTCCCTGCTATTCAAGGGTACAGAGGCCATTTGTAATTTCAGAGCACTTGCCCTTGAAGAGATCAGTTTTACTCTGTATAGACTAATGGGTGACCCTGAACCCTAAGGGGACAAGCGCACTTCTTGGGCGCATTAGGTGGACCACATTCTCATGTGTATTTGAGCAAACTGTTCAGGCTAATGCCAAAATAACATTTAGATGACCCTGAAATTTCAGATGGGTTGAGACAGGAGCAGCTGGTAGTTGATTAAAAGTTTCATTCTGCTCATTTTCTGTTCCTTTGATCTGCACTTGACTTAATTGAAATATTCACTCTCTCATTGTACTGTGAACCTCTCAGTTTGGATAACCTTTCGCTTGTCACCATTTTTAAAATAATTTTTTTATCGTATGTTCTTTTGAGAATTAAATTTCATTATCTAACCATGCGCACAATACTTGGTGACAAATGACCTATTTTCCATTAAGTAAAGCTAGTCATGTACAAAGTTTTTACATAAAAGAATTTGAAAAGTTGCTTCTGTCGAATTCCCTCTCTAAACAAAGTAAAAAAATATATTTAGGTACCTTGTGCTTTGAGCAGTTATTGTATTATTTACTGTAAAATTGTAGTCAGACAGTCAAGGTGGGCCTTAAACTCCTAATATTGATGTTTTTCCTATATTTTATATTTCAGACGAGCAATGAATTGGACACTTTAGATGATATTTTGGGTGATTTGCCCCAGTATTACCCTGAGTCTGGGAACAGCAGTACTATGATAAACAAGCAAGCAATGTTTCAGGATGTCATGGCATTTGAAAGAGGTCATTCACCTTCCCCAGGAACATCAAAGCAAATCCGTGGCAGTAAGTTGATAGTGGATTAATTTTCTATATTAAGGAAAGAAAAGCTGCACCACCTCCTGTCTAAGGCTGATAATATATATAGCTTTAAACATGCAGGAAACATTCACCTTTAAACTTACATTTTAAACGAAGTGCATCCTAACCGAGATTGGACTATAGAGCTGAACTGCCAGAGAAATTTTGAGGGTTGTGATGATTGATGATTTGATGGTGAAGAGAGGATGCATTAGTTAGAAAAGACATACCAAAATAGTTTAGTCAAAAAGGGAGCAAGACATACGAACATGCAAATTAGGAGCAGGAGAAGGCATTTCTTCCCCTTGATTCTGCTCTATCATTCAATAAGATCAACCAGCAACCACCAATTTAACTTTTGACTTTCTTGGCCAATCAAGTATCTACCTCTGCCTTAAAATATTCGATGATCCCACTTCTCAACTCTTTGGGGAAGATACCCACAGAGATTTGGTTGCTGAGATTTGGTTATGGGTTGTCATGTTTTGTGTGAAGAAGTCTCTTTGGGAATGTTGGGTGGAATATACTAAAAATCAGACAGTTAGGTGGGGAGAAAAGCTGTCACATACAGTTCATGTGATATCATTTAGTGGAGAATTAGTATGGTATGTTTTATTATTTTGCTCAGTAATTGTATATAATGTCTAAAAGATTCTTAGTTTTGTCTAGATCTTGATCCCAAAACAAGGCACACAATATTTCTGTTTTGATGTGGTTTTAAGAGAATTTGGTGATAGCATAACTTTGATAGTATTTCTTTCTTTAAATCAACATCTTGTGACAGGTAATAGACTGTGATTCAGGTCTCTGTTCACATTACCTTACCCTTGGATTTGAGGCTTCCCTTGAATGGAGGAGACAAGTTAAACTAAAGATTGCCTTTCAATGACAGAGAACTTTCTTGGGCTCTCTTACCTCAGTTTCCCCTTTGGTGCTGGAAAGAAGCACGTTTTGACAAATGGCCATAGACCTGAAAGTATCCTTTCATACAAAACATGAAGGTTCAACAACAAAGACTGGAGGATCTGAGCAAAGTCCCTTCTTTCTGTTCCCTGGGCAGGAATTGACACTGGAGATCTTTTGATCATTGTTTTTATACAATTCCCAAATACTCCTGTACTTAGCAATCATCCCATCATTTGTTGAAGCGCTTATTTTCCATACACCAGACACTGACAAGACACAGTCTTGCAGCAAGGATATGTTGGAGGCAGGATAATTACTAGAATCTGAGGTACCGGCAAGTCCATCTTATTAGATGCTTAAGTATGCTTCAGGTATATCTGTCTTCCTAGCACCCAGATAAATGATGGGAAGGAGATGGTAAAAATCAGCTGGTATCAGCAATACATTTTCTTTAAAATATTACTTTTGAATAAATTTGAAGCCTTAAGTTATGCGGGATAGAGAATTTCTTGGAAAGTGACAGGTTCATCCTCATATACAGTATTCACAAATATAAATTACCTATATTGAGAAATAGAATTTTGAATTTATACTGCAGTCAGTTTATTTTCAAAACTATAATAGCCAAATAAACATGCTTCTTTTCTTTTTGTGGTGTTGAACTTATTTGATATTGCAAATTCTTTCCTGAAATCAAATGTTGATTACTTATTCAGGTTATGAATTATTAATTTCTTCTCTGAATTTTTAGAACAGAGACTTTACATTGCAACCGACGGTTTTTTAAAAAGTCATGTTTGAAAATGCAAGCATTTGATTTCAGTAGTGTCTTTAAAGTCTTCAGAGCATCCCAATCTATTTCACATCTAATTCATTACTTGCAAGTGTCATCACTTGTTTTGATAAATGCCAGTTTGAGCACAAACATCAATGAGATAAACTTGGTACTTTATTTTGGTAATTGGCTAGAATATAAATTTATCATAAAGTGCAGTGATGAAGTTGAATCCACCTACAGAATCTTTACAACCAACTTAGGTAGGGCGAGGCAGATGGGTGATTGCATTTTCTGCATTTTTTTTCCTCGTAGTTCAAAAGCTATTCTTGCACAAGCTATTCTTGCACCTTCAATCTTAATCATATAATGCTTTTCTGGTTCAATGTTGTACTTCCATTAATATCGGCTTGCATTTGAAAAGGGAGCATTGATGGTTTTGCTCAAGAAATAGTTTTGAGCCAACTGATGGAAGGAAATTGAACTGCTGCATGGTTAAAATTAAACTCCTTGATTAATTACCATTATTACTAGCTTCCCTAAATCATTTTTACATTAATATAACTGTTGTGCTTGAAAAACGTTTAATATTTTGTGTTTATTACTTCTGTAATAGTTGACAAAATATTTTATCAAAAATCACATCGATCCATTTCTGACCCTTCTAACCTGCATACTGAGCAGAAATTTTCATTTAATTATTAAGAATTACATTTTAATTTCCTTGCCTTCGCTTACTTCAAATACTAATACAAAAAACGGAAACCAATTTAATCGGTGTAATAATTTTTATTTAAGAGTTCTTTATAGATATGGAAAAACATAAAAGAAAAGTCAGGAGAAGATCATTGGAATAGAACTAAATAACTCTTTGAGAGCGATGTGGAGACTTGATGCTTAGAATAGTCTCTCTAATTGTAATGCTCAATGTCTATTATAGAGATTTATTCTGTTTTCTCTATTTTTCCTGGGATAGATTCGAGGCCTACTAACAGAGTAACATTTTTTGTCAATCTATTAGCTTTAGGCAGTCCACCACCAATGCAGCCCTCTAGACCACGGTTTAACCGGGCCATGTCATTGGACATAAACAGTCAGGGCCAGCCCAGTGCAGGACTTGGTCCTCCACTGAGAACCAGCAGCCCATACGCAATGATGGCAAAGCAAGCAATGTTGGCAAACCGGATGGGAGGCAGCCAAGAAAGTTTTGTGGGGAGTGCAGGTATGTGTCCAGTGTTTGAAGTATATGAAAAAATTGTAATACAGGAAATACTGTGTAGAAATCTTTAGACCTTTGCCAAATTTCACTGTTTCTTGCCCCTCAGTCCTTCAGAAAGAAGAAATGTAGTTTGTGTACCAAAATCATAAATTTGTTGTTGAAGGGCATGTTTATAATCTATACAGTTTAAAAGTGAAACCCTGTTTACTTATAGTTTATATGGACCATATTGTGTCAAAAAGTTTATTAATACAAATGCAAATGAGTGACTAAACAACTGAATATTAATGGGATTGAAGGTTATAGGGAAAAACAATGAACATTTCTTAAAGGAGCACAGTAGAAAAATGGTTCTCTAATTGTTGTTTAGTCATTGAATCACCAATTCATTGCCACTATCCATCTGCTGATAGAAAGTGAGAAAGAACTTGTACGTAATTTTTTTCTTTGAAACTTCTCAAGTGCTTTATTGTCAATTAAATATTTTTGACATGTATCGCTGCTGTAATTTAAGAATATTAGCTACTTTAGGCACACAGCTCCAGAAATAGAAACATAACAACGACCAGATAGTCTGTTTTTCGTAATGTTAACTGAAAAATAACTATTAGCCAGGACATTGGGAATAACTCCTTTGATCATGTTCAAGGTATTGCCATGGGATTGTCTACATCCACTTGAGGGGGAAGACAGTTCAACATTTCATGCAAAGGACAGATCAATATTCCTCAATTCTTGAGTTAATTGTTTAAAAACTCATGGAGTAAGTTAGATGAACTTCATTGTTAAAGAATATAATATGTTAGGCAGAATGCAGCTTAGAAGTAGTTGTAAATGATTTGTTGAGATTTGAAATGATAGAATAAATTATCTTTGTCGATTCTATACTTTCTGCTCTTAACAATTTTAAGAGAACTTTTATTGCCCTTTCCACGTAGTTTTTTTAAGACCTTTGATGCAAAAATTGATAAAAAAGATTAAATACATTCATGATCCTTTGTGGGTCTTTTTAAAAAAATCAACATTTGGGTAATTTATACTTGTGTTTCTTGAATAATTGAACAGCTCCTTGGAGTTTCTAATGACACCAAGGAATCTGTGCTTGCTCACCACTGACTAAAATTGTGTTATAAAAAGCATAGAACCAATGCCTGGGGCTTGCCTTGATTTGTTTGTGTCCCTATGTACTTGTGTTGCCATCTTTAATGAAAATGTACTTCATAACAAGATTACTCTGCAACACTTTGTCTGCTAAAAACTCTTGAATTTAAAGTGTACTTCCTTTTCATATTCTCATACCGGCTAATACTTTATATTTTTATACATTGAACTTTTCGATCAGCCCAACCTGCTGCTCTACATTGTACTCCTTCAACCTTTTTATGGCTATGTTCTGGCTTATGATAGTATCAACAACAAATTTTAATATCATTCCTTAAATTCCTTCGTTCAGATCATTTATAAATAAATATATGAACAGTCCATAATACCTGTATTGGAACATCACTATGAAGAATTAATACCCTTTTACCCTAGTCCTCCATCCACCTCTTCCAATGCAACCACAATTCCTTTAGCTCCACATGCTATTGGAATTAGACTTTTCTGCATTGTTAGAGTTACTGTCTTTTGAATGCGACATTGATCTCCGACCTCTTCTGCCTTTTTAATTTAATTCATTGGATGTTGGAATTGCTGCCTAATCCTAATTATCCTTGAGAGGGTTGTAGTGAGATGTCTTCTTGAACCATTGAAGTCTGTGTAGCGTATGTGGACCCATCGTGTAGAGAGGGAATTCTAGGATTTTGACCCAACAGCAATGAAGGAGCAGTGATGTCATTCTAGGTTAGGATGGTAAATGTCTTGGAAAGGAACTTGCAGGTGGTGATGTTCCTATGTATCTGCTGCTTGTGTTCTATAAAATGGAGGTCACGGAGTTGGCAGGTGCTGTCTGAGGAGTATTAGTGAATTGTTGCAGTGCATTATTTGGCAAAGTTCATACTATTGCAGGGACTGAATGTTCAAGGTTTGAGATGGGGTGCCTGTCCAGTAGGCTGCTTTGTCCTAGATGATGTCATGTTTCTTGAGTGTTGTTGGAGCTGTACATATCCTGGGAAGTGTGGATATTCCATCTCTCTCTTCACTTGTGCCTTATAGAACAGACTTTGAGGAGTCAGGAGGTGAGTTACTCACTGTATCACTCTAAACCTTTGACCTGCTCTTATGGTTTTGGGTCAGGACATTGACAATGGGAGAACCAGCAATGGTATTGCCATTCAGTGCAGTGGGATGATGGTTGGAATCTCTCTTGTTGGATGTGATCACTCACTGGCACTTGCTGAGTAGGGACTGCTACTTGCTCTTTATTACCCCAATCTGAATGTTGTTCAGCTCTTGTTGCATTGAGACACTGATTGCCTCTGTACCCAAGGAGTTAGAAATAGTGCTGACCATTGTGCAACCATCAGCAAAAATCCCCACTTCATGATGGAGGTAAGGTCATTGATGAAATAGCTGAAAATGGTTGTGCCAAATTTGATCGGGTTTTTTGAAGAGGTGACCAAGAAGAAAAATGAAAGCAGAGTGATAGATGTTGTCTACATAGACTTTAGCAAGGCCTTCAACAATTTTCTGCACGGTGGACTGGTTAATAAGGTTAGATTATATAGGATCTAGTGAGAGCTAGCCAATTGGATACAAAATTGGCTTTAAGGTAGGAGACAGAGGATGGTGGTTAAGGATTGTTGTTCAGACTAGAGAGGCCTGTGATTAGCGGTGTGCTGCAAAGATCAGTGCTGGGTCTATTGTTGTTTGTCATTTACATAAACGATTTGAATGAAAAGATAGGAGACATGGCTAGTAAGTTCACAGATGACACACACATTGGTGGCATAGTGGACAGTGAAGAAGGTTATCTAAGAATATCACAGGATCTTGATGAATTAGGCCAATGGGCCGAGGAATGGCAGATGGTTTTTAATTTAGATAAATGCAAAGTGTTACATTTTGGTATGACTAAGTAGGGCAGGACTTGTACAATTAATGGTAGGGCCCTGGGAAGTGTTGACAAACAGAGTGACTTAAGGGTACAGGTACATAGTTCCTTGAAAGTGGCATCACAGACAGCATGGTGAAGAAAGCATTTGGCATAGATCATTACAGCGCAATACAGGTCCTTTGGCCGTCGATGTTGCACCAACATGTGAAACCAGTCTGAAACCCATCTAACCTACACCTAAACATTTTCATCCATATGTTTATCCAATGACCACTTCAATGCCCTTAAAGTTAGCGAGTCAACTACTGTTGCAGGCAGGGCATTCCACGCCCCTACTATTCTCTCGAGTAATTTAAAGCTATGTCCCCTCAAGCTAGCCATCACCATCTGGGGTAAAAGGCTCTCACCAAATTGAGGGAACATAAGTTGTGATCATAAAGCAAGGAGGCTTCAAGAGATTTTGGACAGGATAAATTAATGGTATAAATCATGGTAGTTGGAAAATAATGTTAAAAAGCACCAATTGTTCTGTTTGATGAGAAATAAAGACAGAATATTTCTTAAATAGAACCAACAGGTATTGGGGAAGAACTGTGTGTTTGGAGTTATACCTCCCATGTGATCTGGAAGTCAATCATATCAACCACAGAACTCACTGTAGGACATCCTCTAACTACTGAGTCACAGCACTGAAATAGGCCATTTGGCCCAACTTGTTCTTGCCAACCAAATGTCCTAAACTGATCTCGTCCCATTTGCCTGCATTTGGCCAGCATCCCTCTAAACCTTTCCTATCCATGTACCTGTCCAGATGTCTTAAATGTTTTTATGGTACCCATTTCTACCACTTACTCTGGCAGTTCATTCCAAATGCACACCGCTGTCTCTGTGAAAAGGTTGCCCCTCAGGTTCCTTTTAAATTTTTCTCCTCTCACCTTAAACCCAAGCTCCCTAGTTTTGGAGTCCTCTACCCCGGGGATAAGAATGGCAATTCACCCTATTCCCCTCATGATTTTATGAACCTCTGTAAGGTCACCCACAGCTCCTATGTTCAAAGGAGAAAAGTCCCAGTCTATCCAGCCTCTCCTTATAACTCAGACCTTCCAGTCTCCGTAACATCCTAGTAAATCCATTTTACACCTCCTAGTTTAATACCATCCTTCCCATAGCAGGGCAACCAGAATTGTATGCACTTCTCCAAATGTAGCCTCACCAATGTCTTTAACAGTTGTAAAATGATATCCCAACTGCTCTGCTCAATGCTCTGATCAGTCCAGTTATTACATCATATATTATAGCTTTACATCTTTTCCCTACTATTGACGTCTGCACTTCCCCACTCTTCCTTCATTCTTAAGTTGTTTCCAGAATCTTTCCAGAATCTGTAATTTTTAAAGATAACTCACCAAAGTATTTAATATCTCTCTAGTTGCCACTTTTATCCCAGGGGATTTATCAACCTTTAATTCAGTTTGCTTTTCAACTGTAATCTCCTTACTTTCTTCTGTCGTGGATGAAATCCATATGTAGGGTAATTTTTTTTCACTTCTCTAAGTGAGACATGGTTGTAAAAACCTATCTGGTTTCACTAATTGACACAAAGTCGTCATCAGGCTGGCTTTTAATTCCAGATTTGTTAACTGAATTCCAATTTTGCCATCTTTTGTCATTGTATTTGACCCTTGTTTCCATAGTAATAGCCTAGGCCTCTGGATTATGAGTGAATTGACAATACCACCATATTTAATGAATGTATAAGAAGACAAGCAAGCACATCTTCCACTGTCCAAGACAACATGTACCCTTCAACTGATGCACTAAGAAACTGAGAATTTGGTTATTTATTTACTTTTGTTTGGGAAATATTTTAATTCAGTGGCATGATGGGAATGTACTGTCAGCTTACTGTCGGTGATCTGTAGAATAGGCAAATATTTATACAGATGTGAACTGGTCAACATTCTAAACTGGGCTTTTTTAAACTTTAAAGTTGTAATTGTGGAAAGAATATTGATCCATTAACACCAGTTCAGAATGTGATATGACGTGAGCTTTTTTCATTGTTTAATGCATGTTGCTTTTTGTCAGGTTCACATGGAGGTTTGAACATTGCTCAACAAACTGCCATGGCAACAGGAGAGTGGGGATTGCCAAATTCTTCTGGGAATGCGGGGCCCAATGCTATGATCAGACCAGGTTCAGACTATAGTTCGTCTATCCAAAGAACTATGGTGGGTAACTCCTCACTTGGAATGCAGATGCGGTCTAATGGACAATCCAGTGCGAGAGCATTGCTTCAGCAACAGATGATGGGATTGAGTAAGTTTTTCTACTCTTCCTTTCTTCTTGCCTTTCAACTTGACCAAATCTGTCAGAAATCAAAATATCACAATTCTGTGCTTTGATTAAAGAATAGGGTAAAGTTTAATGAATTTTCAGCTGACTTCTAAAGTCACTTTGATTGTTGCAACGCTCACTCCTCTATCTGCTAATTACTGTACACTTTTATAACATTGCTGTGATAAGAGCAGTTGGTTCACTCCTGTTTCATTCTTGTTAAGAATTACTGGATAATGCTGTTGTTACAATGTAATTTTTCTATGCAGCGTAAATCTTTAAATTATTTTTGAATTTAGAATAAACTAGACTGAGGATCAGGTTGGGTTCAGCTATAGTCCATTAATCTGCCATTGCGTACTGTGTAGTCTTAGACAGGAAGAATGGCTCCACTAGGGGCTATGAATGACTCCAGCATTGATCAAAGAATGGCCAACATTGGTGAGAGAATTTTAAAATGGGCATCAGATGTAATATGGTTTTTGTCTACCTTGATGTTATGGGTCATGCTGTTGGAAATGATACTGTGTGAATGCAAGATACAAATGAGAGCAAGGAAGAAAAATTGCAGTACTATCTGAACTGTTTTTAACCTGCTTCTGAGTTTGAGCTGTACTGGTAGAGGCAGAGGAGCAGGATCACAATTGCACCCTCCTAGCTGGAGACTTTTAGTCAAAATTCTGGTTGAATCAGGATAAAGATTTGCAAATGTATTTTTTTTTTTCTGTGCAGTATCCATAGTTTAAAAGTTTACAGTGTTTTTGCTTTATCACAAGTGTTCTCATATTACCTAGGACCTTCAGAAATGGATATGGGTCTTGGAGGTCCACAGTTTGCGCAACAGCAAGGTCCAACCAATCCAGCTACATCATGGTCAGAAAGTGTCCTTCAGATGGAACCAGGATCTTCAGGCAACCAGAGCAGGTTAGCTTGTCAGTTATGCTATAAGAAATGGTTAGCTTAAGTTTTGTAATGAGGATTCACATTTTTTATTGGTATCAGTTGATCTTTGTTGTTTTTATGGTTACTTCACTTCAAGCATTCCCAGGTCAGATATGAAATCGGAGGGTACTGTTTGGAACTACCCAAACTTTGGCCCAGTCCTAGCATACTGCATTATCCATCCTAACTTTTACCTATTTTGAATAGAAATTAAAATAAAGAATTAAAAGTGTGCTTCTGGCTGGTTTTGGATAGAAAATACAACTAGAAGCCAAGAGTAACACAGACAGTTCATAATTACAGTGAAAAAACATATTAAAGAAGCAAAGAGGGATTGAGAGAAAATACTGTCATCCAATGGAAGTAATATTTCAAAATTATTTATTGGCATAGGATACTAAAAGGTGCCAGAGATCATAGGGCTGCTGCCTCATTAGAGAGGGAGGCCTGAGATTAACCTGTGGGTCACCATGCCTTAAAAGAGGGGTGAGGTTGAGAAGCTGGGACTTTTAATAAGAGTGATGAAAGGTTGAATAGGGTTGATTAAAAGTAATTTACACCAGAAGCGGGGCATACCTGAAGTGTTAAATCAATGTTTTTTATCAATCTTTATCAATGAAATAGTTGCTGACCAGGCTGTGGTGACAGAACAGGAAACGCTGTCACGAGAAGGGTTCAAAATTGATCAGGAGGAAGTGTTTAATAGATTCTGTCATACTTAAACTTGACAAAGCACTGAGACCAGTTGAGATGACTCCAAGAATATTCACAGAAACACACCTGTGTTATACTGCAGGAGGCAGCCATTTGGCCCATAACCTCTTCAAATGATCAGTTACCTACAACCAATTTCCAGCTTTATCCACATATCCTTGTATTTTATTTCTATCCAAATAATCATCCAATACCCTCTAGAATGCCTCAAATGAACCTAGCTGCCCTACACCTCATGCAGTCAAGATCCTATTGCTTTTTTATTTGTAAGTCACTCTGTATCTGGCCCTCTTGTAGGGCAACTCAGAGTCACTATGCTATCAATTTTCTCTACTTCTGTGACAAGTTTCAAACATCCATTTAGTGCCTCCCTTTGAATGAATGGCTGAAAGGGGAGCTCAGGAACTTAGCCAACAAAGTGTCCTGAAGAACAGTATTTCTCAAACATTTTCATACTGGAACCCCAATTTGAGGCTTGAAAACTGTTGCAACTCCTTAGCAAGCAGTGAGGGCCCTCATGTTGTGAAGCCCTTCTGTAGAACAACAGTGTGCATTAACAGTGTTTTCATTTTCAAAGTGTCCTGCAAAAGAAAGATAATTATACCAAATGAAAATACTTGGCCTCTCAAGTGCTAATTCCTACAGGAGGACACAAGGAGTTGTTATTTGCTGTCAGAAAAAAGCCAATATAGA
Source organism: Chiloscyllium plagiosum (assembly GCF_037043375.1). Taxonomy (NCBI): domain Eukaryota; kingdom Metazoa; phylum Chordata; class Chondrichthyes; order Orectolobiformes; family Hemiscylliidae; genus Chiloscyllium; species Chiloscyllium plagiosum. The sequence goes on along the minus strand of NW_028270153.1, from coordinate 19,569,247 downwards.
TACAGTGGTTCAAAATGGTGTTTTATTTTTATTCATTTGTGGCTTGAGTGTAACTGCCTGGCCAGCATTTATTGTCTGTCCTGTGGCAAAAGTTCCTCAGTTCTAAGTATCTGAGCCCATGATGTGAAAAAACTAGCAAAGCCGATCTTAGTGATTCATTAATGGTCAAAGGGATTGGAGATGCTGTTCAAAGTCTCTGAATTCATATGTATGAAATTGACCATGTGTGCTATTCCCTACTTCTCCATCTAAATTAGTGTTCGTTATCAATCTGTTTGTACCTGCAATAATGCATTTGGCTGGAAATATGATCTGTTGCAGGCAACCATTTGGGAACTCTCTGGATGATCTTCTTTGCCCTCCCACTACTGCAGAGGCTCAGAATGACGAGAAAGCTCTACTGGATCAATTAGACACACTGCTGAGTAATGCAGATGAAATGGGTCTAGAAGAAATTGACAGGGCTTTAGGAATTCCAGATCTTATCAGTCAGGTATCAGAATCAAATCCTTGTTTTGTATTTTTCTTTTATTGACTTTATAACATATTGGTAAGAGATGTGAGAACTAGAGAATGGTAAATAACAGTTTGTACACCCTGTTGCCATTGAACAGTCTTATTGCTAGGTACTTCATGACTAGATGCAGATCACAAGGTTCATTCCTGATGCCTCATTCCTGATGAAGGCCTCTTGCCCAAAACGTTGATTCTCCTGCTCCTTTGATGCTGCCTGACTTGATGTGCTTTTCCAGCACTCCACACTCTACTCTGACCTCCAACATCTGCGTCCTCACTTTCTCCTAGATGCAGTTTACACCCATCAATGTAATAACCTAATTCCAGAAAAGCAGCTCAGAGGTATAATCCACTGACATTGCAAACTTAGAGAAGTTCTGGCAATTCTATCTTTTCTTTTCGGTAGCATGCATTGTGGAAAGCAGTAAATTGTAAAAATAAATTAGCATGTAGTTGGAGCTTCCTTATATGGATACTTTCCCTTATGTTCAAACTGTATATTGTGTGACAATATATATCAGAAACATGATTTTTGACTCAATGGTGCATTTGATGTTTCTACATTTCTTCCTCATGTTTCATGCATAACATTTCAGTATTAAAGTCACTTTGGCTGTGACTTTTGCTCTTCAGGTCTACTGGACCTGTGCCAGTGATGTGGCTCAAACATGCAAGTATTGGCAAAGTAAAGATGACTAGGAATTTAAGCAAGGATGTGAAGTAGTCCCATTTTATCAGTATAGTTATTCATTTCTGGATAGCTTCACTAATCTAAAGTGAGCAGATATCTGGGTTTAAAGGGAGAGCAGTAAATTGATGTGGGAGGAGCAAAAGGAGCAGCAATATCCCTTTGAAAGGACCTATAAGATCACTCAAAAAACACTCAATTCCTTTTCATTTAAATGTCCTTGTAACTCTTTTAAATATTGAAGTTTAAATTTATATGAGGTATTTGTAAATAGTAAATGTGGATAGTTGAGAGATGCGCATAGCTTCTTAATTAAAATGGTTGAGCAATTTGAGTTGACGGACTCCAGAAAGTATTATTTGTTGTGGTAGCCACTCACTCTAGTCTGAAGAGGAATGTCTGAAAGGTGATTTGTTTGTACCTCCCTATCTCTGTTAAGTGATTAGTGGAGTAGACTGCCTTCTAAAGCTTTCTTAAAAAAGCTTTCTACTCTTTAGGGATGCTGTTTTGGCAAGTGACTAGGGAGAAAACGTGAATATATTTACTCACTCAAAGGTCTAATTTTATCAAAGTTATGCATGTCATGGAGAAACCCTGGCTGAACAAGCTTGCTATAAGGTGCCAGATCTTGACCTGTCTGTGAAAAGTGCTGTGCATCTTTGTTTATTGTATCAGAAAGCAGAAAAGAATTTTCACAATGACATTTACTCTATTTAAGTGCTCCCCCCACCCATTTACAATGGAGAAAATGGTGAATTTACAACTGTGTTCAGTTAGAAATTATGGGAAGAGATTGGACTCCATTTTACCAGTTACTATACTCAGAAAATGAGAGCAGAATATTGCCTGATTATGGAACTGTCTCTCATGTTCAGGGGAAAGATAAATGCATCTAATGCTGTATTGGCTCGAATGAAATTTGGAGATCTTCTTCCCAAATCTCTCTATCAGTTCTCCAGGTTCTTTAAACAATAAATAGTTGTGTTCCGTAAGGTATGTTCTCCAAAATTGTTTTGAAATTAGGTGGTGCTTATGCTACACATTATCCACCAAGTTTTAAAGGCTGCTTACTGTCATCCTATTTGCTGTCATCTTAAAATTGGCTTGACAGGCATTGTCAGCAGGCAGATTTGTTAATCTTACTCGAAGCATGAGCAGCAAACTGCACCAGGATCCCCATGTAATAGGGCTGTTGGCCTAATTTCAGGACATCCTTAGATTGACATCTTCAAGCACATATTTCTTAGTCCTCCTGCTTCATGCCTTTGGTTGAGAATTAATTGAGAGAAAGTGAGGGCTGCAGATGCTGGAGATCAGAGCTGAAAATGTGTTGCTGGAAAAGCGCAGCAGGTCAGGCAGCATCCAAGGAACAGGAGAATCGACGTTTCGGGCATAAGCCCTTCTTCAGGAATGAGGAAAGTGTGTCCAGCAGGCTAAGATAAAAGGTAGGGAGGAGGGACTTGGGGGAGGGGCTTTGGAAATGCGATAGGTGGAGGGAGGTCAAGGTGAGGGTGATAGGCAGGAGTGGGGTGGGGGCGGAGAGGTCAGGAAGATGATTGCAGGTTAGGAAGGCGGTGCTGAGTTAGGAAGGAGGCGCTGCCTCGTGCTCCCACGAGGAGGTTGAACAGTTCATCCACTTTACCAACACCTTCCACCCCGACCTCAAATTCACCTGGACCGTCTCAGACTCCTCCCTCCCCTTCCTGGACCTTTCCATTTCTATCTCGGGTGACCGAATCGACACGAACATCTACTATAAACCGACCGACTCCCACAGCTACCTAGACTACACCTCCTCCCACCCTGCCCCCTGTAAAAACGCCATCCCATATTCCCAATTCCTTTGTCTCCTACGTATCTGCTCCCAGGAGGACCAGTTCCAAAACCGTACAACCCAGATGGCCTCCTTCTTCAAGGACCGCACTTTCCCGCCAGACGTAGTCGACGATGCCCTCCACCGCATCTCTTCCACTTCCTGCTCCTCCGCCCTTGAGCACCGCCCCTCCAACCGCCACCAGGACAGAACCCCACTGGTCCACACCTACCACCCCACCAACCTCCATGTACAACGTATCATCCGCCGTCATTTCCGCCACCTCCAAATGGACCCCACCATCAGTGATATATTTCCCTCCCCTCCCCTATCAGTATTCCGAAAGAACCACTCCCTCCGTGACTCCCTCGTCAGGTCCACAACCCCCACCAACCCAACCTCCACTCCCGGCACCTTCCCCTGCAACCGCAAGAAATGCAAAACTTGCGCCCACGCCTCCCCCCCTTACTTCTCTCCAAGGCCCCAAGGGACACTTCCATATCCGCCACAAATTCACCTGCACCTCCACACACATCATCTATTGCATCCGCTGCACCCGATGTGGCCTCCTCTATATTGGGGAGACAGGCCGCCTACTTGTGGAACGTTTCAGAGAACACCTCTGGGACACCCGGACCAACTAACCCAACCACCCTGTAGCCCAACACTTTAACTCCCCCTCCCACTCCACCAAGGACATGCAGGTCCTTGGACTCCTCCATCGCCAAACCATGGCAACACGACGGTTGGAGGAAGAGCTCCTCATCTTCTGCCTGGGAACCCTCCAACCACAAGGGATGAACTCAGATTTCTCCAGTTTCCTCATTTCCCCTCCCCCCACCTTGTCTCAGTCAAATCCCTCGAACTCAGCACCGCCTTCCTAACCTGCAATCATCTTCCTGACCTCTCCGCCCCCACCCCACTCCTGCCTATCACCCTCACCTTGACCTCCCTCCACCTATCGCATTTCCAAAGCCCCTCCTCCCTACCTTTTATCTTAGCCTGCTGGACACACTTTCCTCATTCCTGAAGAAGGGCTTATGCCCGAAACGTCAATTCTCCTGTTCCTTGGATGCTGCCTGACCTGCTGCGCTTTTCCAGCAACACATTTTCAGCTTTGGTTGAGAATTAACCAATTTCTCATCTTTGATTTCAATGAAAATGGCTAACTACACCAAATCAGTTAAATTGTTCCTTTTATTTGTCCTGTAAAGTTTTTCTGCATTCTTTCAACAAACTGTCAAGTATTCACGTGAAGCCCATTCCAGATTTGGATAGAACTTGTGAAAGCTTGTAAGAAGAGAGACTGGGAAGAACTGGGTAATCAGACCCAGGATAGTGGCAGTAAGAACTGGGCTCCAGTTTATACAAACAATTTGAAATAAAGAAAGTGAATTTGTAAAATAAACCAGATGAGCATTTTCAATATTTTGTTAAAGGTGAATTGGATTAACCCTGATTATTTTTGCTGCCTAGGCTCAACCTCTTGAGACGCACTCAGAACTGTTTTCAGGCCAGGACTCAGCCATGATGCTAGAACAAAAAGCTATATATGGTCAATCATTTCCATCCCAGCCAAGTCCAGTGCAAGGATGTTATCCTTCCATGCAGAACCAGCAACCAGGCTTTAACCCCATGATGAATCAAATGGGTCAACAAGGCAGCTTCCCTCTTCCCAACATTCATGCCAGAGCAAACTTTGCCCGTCATCGTATGATGAATGCTTCTGCTCCCATGCAACTTAGAATTCAACTTCAGCAAAGATTACAAGGACAACAGCAGGTAAGTGCAGTTTGCGTGGTGAGCCATTTTATTAATTTGAAAATATGTTGGTTTTATTTGAACTTCAAAGTTTATTTATGAGCAAATAAATGGAAGGAATAGGCTGGGTGTTTGCATGTCAGCTGTTTTGATATTGTATTTGAATTAGAATTAGAAAGGCATTTTAAATTTGTGTTTTGAAGCTTATGAATCCAAACCGTCAGTCCCTTGGAGTCAAAATAGAAAATCCAAGTGCAGTCAATCCAGCTCTCCGACCAGGCATACCACAGCAAATGCTGGCTCAGGTAAGTGGCCACTGTTTATCTTTTACTTGAAATATACATATTTAGTATAAGAAGATTTCAGTGGGTTAGAATGCAAGTGACATCATCCATTGTGATGATGTCTGAGATCACGTGGTGTCTGGTCTTCGATGGAGACAGGCATGTTTCAAGAACCTTGCATTTACAGTTGATAATTGGTGACAAAATAATTAATGTTTAAAATACAGAAGCCTCAGCATCCTTACTAGTTAGGTCAGACTACTTATCTTAGAACAATCTCTGTTTTAGTGCTTAAAATAGCTTTCCTCCGTAGGTCAATTTTTAAAGCTGTAGTGTTGTGTAACAGACATACCTCATGAAATGTGAATATCTTTTCTTTGAATTGAGTGTGTATAATATATATTCTGTCTGAGGTTGGGATATAATGAATTTGCTGAATAAATTACTAATGGCTCCGAACCAATGTTTTCTCTTTTTGGTGTGTACTTGTTGGCACATGTGAATCCTTTTAATGTTTTTGCATTGCTGCCTATGTGCAGTAATTTAAAAGGGCTAATCTATGCACATGTTGTATTGTATATGGACTTCTGGGTTGCTAAGCAATCGCAAAGCAAAAGAGAACATATTGCTACAACCTTATTATAGACTTATATCCAAAAAGTGTAATTTCCAGAAGCTGGATAAAATTGTTAAATAGGGGACATGAGAATCTTGGAGACTTGGTGAAGATTATCGCAATTATTAAAGTGTAATAACATCAGTGTATGCATCAAATGAAGCAGTTATTTATCTTCATCAAGGCAGGAAGGACTTACTCTGTTGTTGGAGTGAATTTTAGTGAAAGCAGTCACTTTCTTTTAAGCAGATGTCTCTGGACAGCTTCATTAGCCCACAGTATTAATATTATTGTTGTACCATGCAAAAACTGATCAAGACAGTCCTATAGACATCTGACTTGGCGTTGAGAGAACTAACTTTGGATTAGTAATAAAGTGTTTTTTTCCTTGGAGTTTGTCTTTAGTAGTGATTACTGTTGAAATCATTCATTATCCTGCATCATTTAAAGTGAAACTTAAATCAATTGATCATGTTCCAATCCTAATTAATTGTCTGTAGATGATTGTGGGCTGTTTGTGTTCTGTACTCATTTGTAGGGTTTTCTCAATGCACAGATGGTGGCCCAGCGGCAGCGAGAGTATCGGAGCCAACAACTTCGCCAGAAGCAGATAATGCACCGAGCCATGCTCATGCGACAGCAGCAACAACAACAGGGCTTCAGCCCTCCACCGAATGTAACAGCTCCCACAGGCATGGAAGGTGCAATGGGAGTTCCTCAAATAACCCCAGCATCACCACAGCAATTCACATACCCTCCAAATTATGGTATAAAATTCAAGATTGCAAAGTTTTCTAATTTTATTTTGCCTTTCAAAAGTATTTTATCTCAAAAACCTTTGTCATCTGTCCTCCTCCTTGTCATTCTCCTCTTCCAAATGTACCTGACAACTATGTTTGATACCTCACTGCTGTATGTTCCAGTGTCAAAATTCCAGTGACAAAATGATGAATATGTGGGGAAAACAAAATGATTAGACTCTGGTGGTTGAGTTACATTAAATTCTGGAGTGAGTTTTCTGGAGTATGTCTGCCACTGAAATTCTCTTTCATACCTTTTGTTATCTCCATACCTGACAATTCTAAAATTCTGTGGCTTGGTTTGCTCCCCAATCCTCTCTCAATGAATTCATCTGCAGTTCTGCATACATCATTTCCCATGCCAGATGACCTACATTGACTTCTCCAAGCCTTATGCTCAAATCTCTTCATAGCCTAGCTCTTGATCTTTGCAACCTCCTCCATCACTATAATCTTTTGTGATATGTGGTATTCCTCCAACTCTATCTGCAGACATGTCGCTGATTTTCTTAGCTCTTTTAGAGGCTATGCTTTTTGTTGTCTAGACCGTAAAATTTAGAATCCATTAAAAGCCTTCTCCCCCACCTTCCCATTACACATTTTCAAAATTGCTCCTTTAAGCCTGCTTCATTGACCATGTTTTTGGTCATCTGTCTTGACATCTCTAGCTCAGTTTCCAAATTTTGTCTGACAGCACTGTGAAGTGCTTGACATATTTTGCTACACTTAAATATTTTGCACAGTAGACGTGTGGATTAATGGTGGAGTATGCCTTATTCTTGAGCAGTTTACGTTTTGTCGATATCATGTCTTCTGTACTTAATTTCATTGCAAATACTTTTATCTGCATTCAAGAATCCATTATCTTAAGAGCCAATGAGAATTTTACTGATGTAAACATTCTCCACTCATTTTTAAATTTTTCACTGGTTTTCTGCTATTTCAGGTATAATTTTACTTTCTGCATAGTTTTGCCTCCTTTCACTGAAAATCTGTTGAGTTGAGCAATAATTTCATTTCTCCTCCTTTAACATCTGCTGTGGTTCTGTTCGCCGAGCTGGAAGTTTTTGTTGCAAACGTTTTGTCCCCTGGCTAGGCGACATCATCAGTGCTTGGGAGCCTCCTGCGAAGCGCTTCTTTGATGTTTCCTCCGGTGTTTATAGTGGTCTGTCCCTGCCGCTTCCGGTTGTCCGCTGTAGTGGTTGGTATATTGGGTCCAGGTCGATGTGTTTGTTGATGGAGTTTGTGGATGAATGCCATGCCTCTAGGAATTCCCTGGCTGTTCTCTGTCTGGCTTGCCCTATGATAGTAGTGTTGTCCCAGTCGAATTCATGTTGCTTGTTGTCTGCATGTGTGGCTACTAAGGATAGCTGGTCGTGTCGTTTCGTGGCTAGTTGATGTTCATGTATGCGGATTGTTAGCGGTCTTCCTGTTTGTCCTATATAGTGTTTTGTGCAGTCCTTGCATGGTATTTTGTACACTACATTAGTTTTGCTCATGTTAGGTATCGGGTCCTTCGTTCTGGTGAGTTGTTGTCTGAGCGTGGCTGTTGGTTTGTGTGCCGTTATGAGTCCTAGAGGTCGCAGTAGTCTGGCTGTCAGTTCCGAGATGCTCCTGATGTATGGTAGTGTGGCTAGTCCTTTTGGTTGTGGTATGTCCTCGTTCCGTGGTCTTTCTCTTAGGCATCTGTTGATGAAGTTGCGCGGGTATCCGTTTTTGGCGAATACCTTGTATAGGTGTTCCTCTTCTTCTTTTTGCAGTTCTGGTGTACTGCAGTGTGTTGTGGCCCTTTTGAATAGTGTCCTGATGCAGCTTCGTTTGTGTGTGTTGGGGTGGTTACTTTCACAGTTTAGGACTTGGTCTGTGTGTGTGGCTTTCCTGTATACCCTTGTAGTGAATTCTCCGTTCAGTGTTCTCTGTACCATCACGTCTAGGAATGGGAGTTGGCTATCCTTTTCTTCTTCTCTCGTGAATCGGATTCCTGTGAGTGTGGCGTTGATGATCCGGTGTGTTTTTTCTATTTCTGTGTTTTTAATGATTACAAACGTGTCATCAACATATCTGATCCAGAGTTTGGGTTGAATTTGTGGTAGGACTGTTTGTTCTAACCTTTGCTTAACTGCCTCTGCTATGAGTCCCGAGATTGGTGATCCCATGGGTGTTCCGTTGATTTGTTCGTATGTCTGGTTGTTGAATGTGAAGTGTGTTGTGAGGCACAAGTCCAGTAGTTTAAGTATGCCGTCTTTGTTGATAGGTTCAGCGTCCTGTTTTCTGTTCTGTATGTCCAGTAGGTTGGCTATTGTTTCTCTGTCTAGGGTTTTGTCAATCGAAGTGAACAGTGCCGTCACGTCGAATGATATCATGGTTTCTTCTTTGTCTATGTGTATATTTCTGATGATGTCCAAGAATTCCTGTGTTGATTGTATAGAGTGTTTGGATCCGCTGACTAGGTGTTTCAGTTTCTGTTGTAGTTCTTTGGCCAGTTTGTATGATGGTGTCCCTGGTAGTGATACTATGGGTCTGAGTGGGATGTCTGGTTTGTGTACTTTAGGTAATCCATAGAATCTGGGGGTGTTGTTGCTTTCCGGTTTCATTCTTTGTAGGTCAGCTCTAGTTATCTATCCGTTTTTATGAAAGTAACCACCCCAACACACACAAACGAAGCTGCATCATGACACTATTCAAAAGGGCCACAACACACTGAAATACACCAGAACTGCAAAAAGAAGAAGAGGAACACCTATACAAGGTATTCGCCAAAAACGGATACCCGCGCAACTTCATCAACAGATGCCTAAGAGAAAGACCACGGAACGAGGACATACCACAACCAAAAGGACTAGCCACACTACCATACATCAGGAGCATCTCTGAACTGACAGCCAGACTACTGCGACCCCTAGGACTCATAACGGCACACAAACCAACAGCCACGCTCAGACAACAACTCACCAGAACGAAGGACCCGATACCCAACATGAGCAAAACTAATGTAGTGTACAAAATACCATGCAAGGACTGCACAAAACACTATATAGGACAAACAGGAAGACAGCTAACAATCCGCATACATGAACATCAACTAGCCACGAAACGACACGACCAGCTATCCTTAGTAGCCACACACGCAGACAACAAGCAACATGAATTCAACTGGGACAACACTACTATCATAGGGCAAGCCAGACAGAGAACAGCCAGGGAATTCCTAGAGGCATGGCATTCATCCACAAACTCCATCAACAAACACATCGACCTGGACCCAATATACCAACCACTACAGCGGACAGCTGAAACTGACAACCGGAAACGGCAGGGACAGACCACTATAAACACCGGAGGAAACATCAAAGAAGCGCTTCGCAGGAGGCTCCCAAGCATTGATGATGTCGCCTAGCCATGGGACGAAACGTTTGCAACAAAAACTTCCTGCTCGGCGAACAGAACCACAGCAACGAGCACCCGAGCTACAAATCTTCGCACAAACTTTGAATCCTTTAACATCTCTACAATTATTTCAGTTGTTTGATTAGTTTAACTTCATTTTTCTCCTCTTTCTCAATTCGTGTTCTCTATTGGTATTCTTGTATCTTGGCCTTTTTGACCATGTCTCAGTAAATAAGAACTTTGTAACATTTAATCTCCAACTAAGAGCTTCAGGCATGCCTAGAATGGGATTTTTGAATTAGCTACTTGGTAAATTGTGGGCAATGTAATTTTTATTTTCACATGACCTGAGATCTATCAGTGACCCTTCAGCCATACAGTTCACCAAACCATGAGATGAGGTACTGCAGCTAGCTTCAGCATATTCAAGGGAGAAAAAGTCTACCTAGCACTTCATTAGTGATCAATATTTGTTAATCTTTCAATGTAAGATGTGCTTGCTTGGATATATGGGAAAACCTGAAGCATCTCAGTGGTGATCACCATCTCAACCTGGGCACATTCAGTTAGTGCGTTAACTTTCATTATCAAGGCAAACACAAAAAGAATTTTCCCGTGAGCAAAGATATCGGAGGGCCACCAAGTCAGTTAGTCCAAGATTGGGTAAAGCTTCAGAAAAAAGGGAAAAACTGCCAATTTCATTTTAGAATTTCAATGATACATCCTTGTCACGGGGGTGCGTTTACATAGTGGATTGATAAATTTATGTAAATATTGAAAATTTAACATTATTTAGTTTTGGTGGTTAATCTTTCAGTAGTTGATGATTAACCCTTGTTCTTCTTGTGCAGCGATGAATCAACAACCTGACCCAACTTTTGGCAGAGCTCCTAGCCCCCATAATGCACTTATGTCAAGAATGGGGCCTTCACAGGCTTCCATAATGCAGCATCCTCAGGCAGCTACTGTCTACCAAACAACCACTGACATGAAGGGATGGTCCACAGGAAGCATGGGCGGAAATAGGTATGCTATAAAGGAGCCATTATTAATTCATCCATGTGAGCAATGAGAACCATATATCTTTTCTGCCTTGAAAAGAGACATCAGTGAGAACCTTATAGCTGCAGTGTTGGTTCCAACCAGATAATTTATTATTTATAGTAAAAACAAATTACTAAAGAAACTCAGTAAAATACCTTGCACGAACTGGAACAAACATTACATTGGACAAACAGGCAGAAAACTAGCCACCAGGATACATGAACATCTACTAGCCACAAAAAGACATGACCCACTCTCACTAGTATCTTTACATACATATGAGGAAGAACACCACTTCGACTGGGACTTCACACCCATCCTAGAACAAGCCAAACCGAGACATGCCCTAGAATTCCTAGAAGCATGGCATTCCAACCGGAACTCTATCAACAAACACATTGACTTGGATCCCATTTACCACCCCCTGAGAAAAAGAACAGGAAATGGCAATACCAACCCAAGGAACTCTAAACGCATAAATAAAAAGCGGGCCATATCACCAGTGCTTCACCAGAGGCTCAATGCTGATGTTACCTAGTATGGTGACGAAATGTCTGAAAACAAACTTTCCAGCTCAGCAAGCAAATGTACTTCAGAAACTCAGCAACTCTGGCAGCATTTGTAGAATGAGAGTTAACATTTCAAGTCCAATATGACTCCTATTTAGAACATATTTATAATATTTAATACAATATATCTACATTGTCTGCCTGGAATCTGCTTGCCTCTATTTGTACATGATTGCAAGACTTTTCTCTCAGCAACTATATTAAATGTTTAGTTATGTTATGTGTGAGAGTAGCAGTGTCTTTCTTCTATTTTATTTAAATTTATGGCAGCAATAAATGCACATATCTCAAGGGAGTATTTGACCGTGCTTTAAGACTGGTTTGAATTTCATACTGCAGATTTTCTTTGTGTTTCACTCTTCTTCCCTTCAGTTGGGTTCAGTCCTCACTTGAAATGTACTCTGAAGCTTAAGAGTCACTGTGAAACAGAAACCATGTTGTACTGTTGCCACATGTAATCTGAGTACATCCTGACAGTTATAGTAAAATTAGTTCAATACATTTGAAAAATGCTCAACTAACAAGCTATAAAGGACATATATCAGTAATTATTTCTTGACATAGATGCACTAAATCTGGAACAGTAGCCAATACTAAAGTGTTGAACTAACTCAGAAATTCCTAGTTGTTACAATGGGACGAGAGAGGACTGGTATTTTGGAAAAATTAACTTGAAACACCTTTTTTCATCTGAACCTACTTTGTGTTATGTTAAGTTCAGTTTGTATCGTAGTCCATTCTGTCTGTATTAAGGTTGTCAAAGATTATGTCGGTTTATTTAATTGACCTCCTGTGTCTTTCTGCAGTACGTTTCCACAACAGTCTCCACAACAATTTGGGCAACAGACAAATGCCAGCACATATAACAGCCTGATGAATATGAATGCCAACATACCAGTAAATGCTACTGGCAGCACTATGGGTCAGATGCCAGGACAAATGAGCATGACTGCAATGTCTGTGTCAGGGATGTCAACTATGGGTCCAGAACAGGTAGGGCTCCTCATTAAAGCAAGAACGATAGAACTTGCACTATATAAGTAAAGTACTTGACAATCTTGCTCAGTCCCAGTGCTTCATATATAATGCAGTAGTGTGGTCATTGTTATAATGTGAAAACATTACATAAGCATTAAGAGCAGGTGTATGTCACATGGCAACTTGAGGCTCCAGTCATATCATGAGATTTTTGTCATAACATCCATAACCCTTTGGAATAGCAATTTCCAAAGATTCACAGCCCTCTGATTGAACAAGTTTCTCTGCATCTCATTTCTAAAAAGCAATCCCTTATTCTTTTAAACACCAAAGGTCCTAGACATTTTCAATCAATCTCTCTTTAAAGAACTGTTTTCTCATTCCAAGAAACTATCTAGTGAAACTTCGTTGCAAGTCTCTAGGGCAAGTATTGACTTTCTTCATTAGGGAGATGTAAATTGTACATTGTGTGGACTCAACAAAACCCAACACTTATACTTCCAGTAAAATTACTTGATTCCTACACACCAATTTCTGATAACACTATTGTATCATTTGCCTTCCTAATTTGTCTTGCTGTACAGTACTTGCATGTTAGCATTTTGCTAACATACAAATTAGGACCAGGAGGAAACTATGGCCCATCGAGCCTGCAGGTTCAATAAGACCAATGCTACTCGGATTATGGCTGCAACTCCACATCAGCTACGTGCAATAACCTTTAACTCATGGACACAGCTGTCTGAATGCCAGGATCTGCTACTTTTCAAAATAAAATTCTTCAATTGTTATAGCAGAGTGAAAAACTTCAGATTTCCCCATTTTATACACTGTCATTTTGCGAATTCTTAACCATTTTATATCCCACATAGCCTCTCTGTGTCTTTTATACAACATTCTTTCCCATCCAGCTTTGTAGCATAATCAAACTTGGCTGTACTGCACCTGTTCTCCACATCTAAGTACAGAGGAACCTCGATTATCCGAATGACACAGGTGGTTAATCAAATTCTGGATAATCGAATGCCGGATAACATAGTTTAGCTGAGCATTGGGACCTTGCAATCTTGCCAGATAATAGAGTTTCCTCTGTATTGATACACTTTGTAAGGAGTTAAGAACCAAACACTGATCTTTATAATGTTGTCCTGAAAATTATTTGTTTACTTTTATAGTGTCTGCTATTAGTTGACCAATCCTACACCGCTGAGGCTAAACTCCAGCTCGCGGACACCTCCTCCTACTGCCCCCTTGACCATGACCCCACCTCCCACCACCAAATCATCATCTCCCAGACCGTCCAGAACCTCATCACCTCAGGGGATCTCCCATCCACCGCCTCCAACCTCATAGTCCCACAACCCCGCACCGCCCGTTTCTACCTCCTGCCCAAAATCCTCAAACCTGACTGCCCCGGCCGACCCATTGTCTCAGCCTGCTCCTGCCCCATCGAACTCATCTCTGCATACCTCGACACAGTCCTGTCCCCCTTAGTCCAAGAACTCCCCACCTACGTTCGGGATACCACCCACTCCCTCCACCTCCTCCATGATTTTCGCTTCCCCGGTCCCCAACGCCTTATCTTCACCATGGACATCCAGTCCCTGTACACCTCCACCCCCATCACGAAGGACTTAAAGCCCTCCGCTTCTTCCTTTCCCGCCGTACCAACCAGTACCCTTCTACTGACACCCTCCTTTGACTGACTGAACTGGTCCTCACCCTGAACAACTTCTCTTTCCAATCCTCCCACTTCCTCCAAACCAAAGGAGTAGCCATGGGCACCTGCATGGGCCCCAGGTATGCCTATCTCTTTGTAGGATATGTGGAACAGTCCATCTTCCGCAGCTACACTGGCACCACCCCCCACCTTTTCCTCCGCTACATCGATGACTGTATCGGCTCTGCCTCGTGCTCCCACGAGGAGGTTGAACAGTTCATCCACTTTACCAACACCTTCCACCCCGACCTCAAATTCACCTGGACCGTCTCAGACTCCTCCCTCCCCTGCCTCGACCTTTCCATTTCTATCTCGGGTGACCGAATCGACACGGACATTTATTATAAACCGACCGACTCCCACAGCTACGTAGACTACACCTCCTCCCACCCTGCCCCCTGTAAAAACGCCATCCCATATTCCCAATTCCTTCGTCTCCGCCGCATCTGCTCCCAGGAGGACCAGTTCCAAAACCGTACAACCCAGATGGCCTCCTTCTTCAAGTACTGCAATTTCCCGCCAGACGTAGTCGACGATGCCCTCCACCGCATCTCTTCCACTTCCCGCTCCTCCGCCCTTGAGCCCCGCCCCTCCAACCGCCACCAGGACAGAACCCCACTGGTCCTCACCTACCACCCCACCAACCTCCATGTACAACGTATCATCCGCCGTCATTTCCGCCACCTCCAAACGGACCCCACCATCAGTGATATATTTCCCTCCCCTCCCCTATCAGCATTCCGAAAAGACCACTCCCTCCGTGACTCCCTCGTCAGGTCCACAACCCCCACCAACCCAACCTCCACTCCCGGCACCTTCCCCTGCAACCGCAAGAAATGCAAAACTTGCGCCCACACCTCCCCCCTTACTTCCCTCCAAGGCCCCAAGGGACACTTCCATATCCGCCACAAATTCACCTGCACCTCCACACACATCATCTATTGCATCCGCTGCACCCGATGTGGCCTCCTCTATATTGGGGAGACAGGCTGCCTACTTGCGGAACATTTCAGAGAACACCTCTGGGACACCCGGACCAACCAACCCAACCACCCCGTAGCCCAACACTTTAACTCCCACTCCCACTCCACCAAGATATGCAGGTCCTTGGACTCCTCCATCGCCAGACCATGGTAACACGACGGTTGGAGGAAGAGCGCCTCATCTTCTGCCTGGGAACCCTCCAACCACAAGGGATGAACTCAGATTTCTCCAGTTTCCTCATTTCCCCTCCCCCCCCACCTTGTCTCAGTCAAATCCCTCGAACTCAGCACCGCCTTCCTAACCTGCAATCTTCTTCCTGACCTCTCCGCCCCCATCCCACTCCGGCCTATCACCCTCACCTTGACCTCCCTCCACCTATCGCATTTCCAAAGCCCCTCCCCCAAGTCCCTCCTCCCTACCTTTTATCTTAGCCTGCTGGACACACTTTCCTCATTCCTGAAGAAGGGCTTATGCCCGAAACGTCGATTCTCCTGTTCCTTGGATGCTGCCTGACCTGCTGCGCTTTTCCAGCAACACATTTTCAGCTCAATTCTTTGTCTATGCTAATATATAATCCAGGATTCTCTCAGCCCCAAATCTTGTGTGACAGATGAATATACTATGTGCATGATTTCCTGCTTTTTATCCTGCATCTATGCCTCAGGTTTTGGGCATTTCAATGTAGCAAAATACAGGAGTCAATTTTGACACATCTGCATGCAGAAGTTGTTCCTCATGCACCCCACCCTTCATCTCTTTCCCAAAACCTCAACTTTGTGACTCCTAATCCTTGTTCCATGAGCTAATGGGAACAGTTTTTCATTGTCCACCTTATCCAAACTGTCCTAATCGTGTACGCCTCAATCAGATTTCTCCTCATCAGTACTTGATTCAAGGAGAACAACCCCAGCTTCTACGACTTAACAATGCCAGCTACAAGAGTGGCTGAAATGGAAGATAGGAATACTACATGGGCATAGCAAAACCTTTGATTATATCTCTTATGTTTGCCAACTCTTATTTTTGCTAAGTGTTAAAACGAATGGGAAGATGAAAGAAACATTTTATTGGGGAAAAATGGCGATTGCTGGGCTCAGTATCTCATCTTTGACATGGTAGGGTCTGGTTTTGTCATGAAAACAAAACTGCATTGTGTCTTGACATCTCCAGTCTGTGCACCAGAATCAATTGTGAGTCAATTAACCCAGTTGTGTATGCTTTTTATTTTAACTAGTATGAACGCTATTGCAGACTTCCCCAATGTCTCAGTTACATTTCTTTTCTCCCTTTTCTCTAAAACAGAAATATTGCTGACAACTCAGGATGGCTGATCATCAATCCTAAAAGGGTTATTTTGGGTCCACGCAGCTTTTGAGAGCAATGCACTGTGAGAACATACAGCAAAGACTCTTGCACAGAGATGGAAATTGCGCCACCTTGTGTGCTGCTGGGGTTTGGTGCAGCCCAACTAGAACCACTGTGCCAGCCTGCTAAGGTGTACATTTCTTAACAAAAGAGAATTGTTTCTCTGTTTTTATTAGATGTGTTTGTTTTATCAAGAAGAAGACTCTTGGCAACAGTACACCACTGGGTCAAAAACTCAAATCGTTTTGGATTTGCTTTGGTTTTTAATTGTCCTTTAGTGTCACCTGGTTGCTACCTTCTGCTTGCCAAATCTTGCATTTACTTTAACACAGTACCTGGACTTGTTTTATGTTTTATTTTGGCAGTATTGTGAAATGTCACTTATAATGTGGTCATTACTTTTACAGACAATTGAGGGAAAAAGATGTGACTGCTGAGTGTCAGCATAGGACAGTGTGCTCGTTGATGCACTTTAGAGAGGGTTGACGTAGTCAAGGATCACTGCAGTGTTTCCTGATCACTGTATGTAATTCTGCACATTAGCAAATTCTTGTTTTTGTTTTCCAAATCATCTTTGCTTTAAATATCCCATTGGTATTTTACAGTGGAACACAACTGTATGACCAATGTCCAACTTTTTAAATCTGCATATGCAATGCCAAGCAATAATCTTCTTTACTTTTAAAATATTGCAGATAGAATTTCAAATGGGGTAAATACAAGGTGCGTGCTGTTGATTCAAAGCAAGGTACTGCAGCATAAAACTCTTGAAAAGCTGGCTCCTGTGAATATATCTTGTAAATAATGAATACAATACTATATTATATATACACTTTTATAGGTCACACTTTCTGATTTCTTTTTTTGCACAGCATTGGTGAGGCTAAATATTCGATAGACTCTTATTTCTGTACACTTGCCTTTTAGCACCAGTTCAAGTTGTCTGTCCTATTTGCAACGGGCCATGACAATTGAGCCATTCTGTAAAAATGTGCAAAGACTTTAGATTTTTTTCCATGTTGATCACCCAGATTTTATCTTGTGCTGCCAATCCAGCTTTTAACTTTCTAAAGTATTTCTTTCTGCTCCCCTCCTCCTCTCCCCATCAATATATCTATAAAAAGAGGTGTTTCTGAAAAGTGCAACTGCATAATCTTACATGAAAATCAATGCTTAACTTGACCAAACAGTAACTGATCAGAAGTTTGTAAAATTATTTTTTTCCCTATTAGTGTTTGTTTTGTTTATTTTGAGATAGAATTGCCCATCAAATGCTGCTTGGCCATCCCCTCACCTCTGTGTGAGAGAGAGAAAGAGAGGGGTTGCCTGTAAATTGCTGAGTAATGATTTAGTGCCTGTGTTATGGTGATTGATGAGATATGGATCCTTGTAAAGGGGAACTTTAGCATTCCATTACATCTGCAAATATGGGGAGATGGAATCAGATTTGCATCATTGAAACATGATTCAATATTTATGACAGGTTTTAAGAGGTCTTGCCACAAACATCAGCTTACTTTACATAATTATACTCCAAAAGAATAATATTCTTCCTAATTATTTTGAGAGTAAGCTAATGATTTTGTGTGATTCTAAATGAGTAATTTTTATGATGACTTGGTGAATAATTAACAGTACTGAACATCATGCAAGTCATAGTGATAACAATTAATTCCATGAACAATTTTTGTTTAACTGTGAAACTAAATTTTGACTGCTATTGATTTTTTTGGGAGGTATGTCTTTCAATTTTCTGTTTAAAAATTCTGCTCAAAATAATCTGCAAGTAACTCTATTACCAATTAGAGCCACTAATGTCAAAGTGTGTTTAGATTTGTTTAAACAAAAACAGACTTTCTAGATTGCAGTGTGTTTTTCCAAAGTTTGTATGGAATATGAAAATTATACTGTAGTTGAAAGAAACAGATTAAACTATAGATGTGATTTCGAGAAGCCAGTATTGGACTGGGGTGTACAAAGTTAAAAATCAAACAACATCAGTTATAGTCCAACAGGTTTATTTGGAAGCACTAGCTTTCAGACCGCTGCTCCTTCATCAAGTGGTGGAGCAATGGTCCGAAAGCTAGTGCTTCCAAATAAACCTGTTGGACTATAACCTGATGTTGTGTGATTTGTAACTTTAAACTATAGATGTTAGAGTGACAAAGCAGCTTAAAGGCAATGTACTTTTCACAGGGGAATGGAATAATTTTGCACATGTAAGCCAGTTTGTAGTTTGTGTTCCTAAATGCTTATTGTAGCTAATGCAAATTATTTTTCTTTTACTACCATTCCTGTTTGTTTCTTTTATTTATTTCTACTCAAATGTTGTGGATCGCTCCAGCAAATCATTCAAGTTTGGAAACGTCTACTAATGTATTTTAAGGAAAACTTTACTCAATGTATAACACAAAATCATGACTCAAATTTGAATGCAGAATTAGTTACTGCCACTGGAAAGTTATTTTTCCCCAAAAGGATGCAGCAATTTAAATGGAGACTTCTATTCCCCCTAATGACTGAAGTCAAATGTTCAGGTGGTATTGAAATCTATTGCAACAATTCAATTGACTGTAAGGTTTCTGTGCTGCTAACACAAGTTTGGTCAGGTTACTATAAATTTGGTAATTTGTTTTAAAAAAGATTAGTATCTAAGATACTGGAACTATGGTAGAAAAAGATAATGTCAAGTTTGGTTAACTTGGTTATTGTAACTTGAATTTGTGGAGGAGCAAGTGCTAGATGAGTGGAATAAAAAGACTGCTGCTCTTGACAGATTATGTGGACATCATCTTAAGTTAAATCTGCTTTAGTTGAAGCAATGTGTACTTTTTGTGCAACTAATGTCCTGATGTCTTGTCTGATCATATTGATCACTTAACTGCATTGAAAAGAAAAATAGTTGCTCTTAACAGCAATATATACATTCCACATTTACTGGGTTTTTTAATGTCATCTCCCCAATCTTATGAGAAAGAAAGTGAAAATTTGATTTAGGTTTTGAGTTCTTAGGATGTGTTACTCACTGCGTCAGCTCTCAGGAAATTGAAAGGAATATGGCTTTACTAGGTAAGGTTTAAGTAGCAGCACCTGATTTTTAATTTTAGAAGAATCCCTTTATGACTCTGTTGAACTTGTTTAGGGTTTTTTATGAAATTATCTGATGCTGTCCAGATAATTACTGCAGGCTACTATTGCTGCATTTTGAACATGGGACAGGCATTTAACAGCTATTGACTAGTGCTGTCTGGTGTGCAAATGACGCAAAATAAAATTTGGCTGTCTGAAGCCAGCCATGCATACATGGAGCTGGGCAATCCATGTGACAGAGGCATTGCAGTTCAGCTGCTGCCTGGCCAAGTTGAAAACAGAAAAATGGCTGCGTGCCTGCTGTTTCCACCAATTTGGAAATAGCATTTCAATCCTGTAGTAATAAAGCTGAGCTTTGAGAGTGGAAGTACAAACTTGCCTTATTTATAGATGGGTAGTTCATAGAGAGAGAGAGAGCATTTTCAGAATTGCAAGATTAATCATGGTATATTTACATTGACGATTACAACCTTTTGCTGTTAAAAAGACTCAGGTTTGCTGCGCATTTAGAGTGAGGTCAAATCAAATAAACTGTTGACTAAATTGGTTTGATAATGTAAGGGTTTATGGCGATAACCCAGTAATCTGACATTGGCTGCATTTCGATAAATGATTCTTAGTTTTCCATGTGGTTCTTCATACTATATTTCATCTGTATTCAGTTGCACTTTTCTGTAACCTGAGGAGGAAGTGGACATTAAAAATACTGTACCTGTATTTGACAGACTATCCTTAAGAAAACAACCTATTAAAGTGCAAATTTTGTTATTCATTATTATTTTATACTTGGCTTTGCTTTCCCCGATTTAAATTTAGGCATGATGATTTGGCTGATCTCTATAACATGTATACCAAAATCCTGAATATAATGGCAATTTAGCAGGATTTACTCCTGCATAAAAATGTTCAGATCTCAAACCGCAGATTGATGTATGTACATTCCTCACTGGAAAAGAATATCCATTTACAGCTGTTGACTTGGTACCATGAGCAATATGAGTAGTTAATTTTGAACAAAAAGGTAACTTGCAAAGCTATTGGTCTGATTCCAGATTTTGTTTTATTGTGCTGATTCATGGTGTATGGCGAGGGATAAATCACAAGCGTCATCCCAATAGAGAAGGACATTGCTTAGAGTTCCCAAGTTACTAAAATAAGTTCGTTTTTACATGACTTAAAGAAAAAAACAGGCTTTTTTTTAGAAACAGTACAATATGCTGGTGTTTGATTTTTAAGGTTTTACAGAATTTACTACAAGCTGACTTTAAAAATAAAGTGATAGCAAGTTCTGATGAAGAGTTTTTGTATAGAGATATTTATAAAGGATGCAAACTTGACTTAACTGTTGAATGCCTCAATTCAATCCCCCTTTTCTTAAGGTGAATAATATTTACAAATTATCAGTGCATCAACTCCTGTTAGAGCTTTCAAGATTGGAAAATGCCTGTTTTCCTTCTAGTAAAATGGTGTTTTGACTTGCTCATGTGATGTAGAGTTAACCTCACTACAGAAGTTAGCAGTATTTTGAATCTCTGATATCTCAGGGATTTATATCCTGATATCTTAGGATATCTAGATAGTAACTGAATCATGCAAGCGAGAATGGCTCCAGCTTTAAATCTCAATTTTGTACTGATATGACAATGGTAATAGGCTGTAGGGAAGAAAGGCACTACAGTTGTTCTCAATGACTCTGGGTTGGGGATGAGAAACTCACCGAGGAATCTCTCACCCGAACCTGCTGGAGTTTGTGTATGAACTGACACGTGGAATACAGGGCTAGGTCGGTTAGAAGCCGTCTGTAATAAAATAGCTTAATGATACATTCAGTCCAGGATTCTGGATGGGTAATGGCTATTTTGATCAGGTACCTGAAATATCCAGTGCCTGCAGAACAGTTCATTGTGGAGTCATACCTTCAAGAAAAGGGGAGAAAATGTACCTCATGGGTCTAGCACTATTATTTTGATGAAAATTTTATACAATTCGGACTTCATTCCGAAACGTGAATACCTTTGCCTGCAAATTGACATCATTCTGTGAGTCTGAATACTGACCTTACTGATGTCCTTAACTGATATTGGAAGTTCAGAGGGCTGAACTGCATTTCTGTTGCCAATCTCCAGAAAGTTTCTTATTAGCTTCCACCACCATTTCCCTGGCTTAAATGACCATTTTACCTAATAATGCTTCACAACACAAGTTCACAGCACTATGAATGAATCGGAATTATGTTTTTAATCCAGGAAATGATTGTTTTGAATTCCTGTATAATACTATATGTCCGAACTGAACTAGGTGCTTTTAGAGGTTTGGGAATTTTAGTTAAAATATGAGTAGAAAATTGAGTTTTGATTTTTTTTTTCGCTGAGATTGCATACTACTATAGAAATCAGATCATGCATATTCAAACTCTTTACTTACTCGTAACACCAAATTTTCCATTGATATAGTTAATGTATAGGTTTACCCATTGGAGAAAACTATTTATTATTTAAATAAGGAATAATTCAATGCAGGTATTATTATGAGTCACTTTTTTTTCTTTTTTTTCTTTCAGCCTCAACCTAACTTTTGTTTAATTTTCTTTATCGAGTTTTTTATTGGTGGTAGACACCTGTAAAAAAAAACCTTATGAAATTGATAAATTTATCATGCTGTAAAAGCAATATTTGAAAGGCCAACTCAAGGAGACCTACAGTATTGATGAGTAGTGCAGATTTAATTTAGCTCCGTCTAAAGATATCTAATATTGCTATTTGTATCCCAATGTTACATTTCATGCAAAGCAAGGTATGATAGAAAATTTGTTTTAAAAAAAAACACAAAAACACAAAAAAGATTAAGGTTGTTAGCAGATATTGCTTTTACTGATTTATTTGCCTCTTGATGTTAATGTTGTAAATAGAGATTTCTATTTAAAATGTCTTTGGCGATTTGTTACCGTATCTTGATATTCAACTGTTTGGAAACAGATGTTGTAAGAAAGCATTCTGTAAAAGTTGTACATTAAATACACAAGCCATGTCTGAATAAATTTTCATGATATTAAAGTGTGTGAATGTGAATGTTAAAAGAAGCATATAATTGTACCACATTGCGTATCATTTTGTTTGCTGTTAATGATTTTCTTTTTAAATCACAACACATTCTTTGGTCAGTGAGCAACATGATCTCAGATAAAAGTAGAAAACGGTGGAAGTACCTCAGCAGTTAAAGGAGCATCTGTGTGGTAATGAACAGGCTTGAATCAGCCTGCGTTTTGTTCTCAGCTTAGATGCACAGAGTCTGGAGAATTCAGTGGTCAGTGAATCCAGCATTTTTAAATTGCCACCAGCACCACTGCCCACCCTCCTCGTTTCGGTTCTGTGTGGGCTGGATTGCAAGGATGGCCTGATGATACAAAAAGGATCGATGAGGCTGCCAGTTGCCAAGGTAGGCCAGGCAAAGGCCTGCCTCAGGGCTCCAGAGCTGTGTCCACAAAGTAAAAATGAAGAATTTATTCAATTCATAACAACTCATCTTCTCGGTCCTCTCATAGCGCCCTATTTCCCATGGTTTTCCTGCTCCCTTGCCAATTGATGTCAGTCGAACCTCTGTAACTGTGCAGTTTAGAGGAAACATTGATTATAGAATGTGATGGCTGTTTGCATTGCAAACATACTGCATGTCCTTCAACCAAATAACCATGAGTGAAAGTCTTAAGAATATCTGTTTTAGTGGACCGAGAAGGGAGTACAAGCAGCGACAAAGGAGCTGAGACCTGATGAAAGATTCTGATCTGAAACATTGACTCTCCCGCTCCTCTGCTTCTTGATCTGCTGTGCTTTATCCTGTTCCACACTTTATTGTATCTGTAGTCCTCACTATCTCCAAAGGAGTACAAGCAGTCAGGATTTCCTGTGACATTTAGCCAAGGTCACCTGATCAGGTTGACCATAACTGGTGTGACCAGGGTTCAGGATCTGTGTCCTTGCAGTCTAGGGATTGGGCCATGGCCATTGCTGTAGGTCAGATCCGACCAATCCAGGGATTGCAGGTAATTCAGTTGGGGAGTTATGGAGACATCAGTCCAATGGCTGCCCTGACCGGTCAGTCCAGGTGCTGAACTGCAGTTAGTCTTGGGATTTGGGCGGTAAATGTCAAGGGAGCTTATTGGGGAAGTATATGCAATGTAGTGGGGAACTCTGGGTGTGGGACTCATTATATAGAGATGTAGAGAGCCTAATGACAGTGAAATGGGGGCAACTTTAAATACAAAGGTAGGATCTGACATGGAGTCATATAGCATGGAAACAGACACTTTGGATCAATTTGTCCATGCTGACCAAGTTTCCCAAACTAACCTAGTCCCATCTTGCTTGTCTTTGGCCCATATTTCTCTATCCAAATGTAACTGTACCTGCACTACGATTCCTCATTCCATATCTGAACCACTCTACGTAGAAAAGGTTGCCCACCTGTCCCTTTTAAATCTTTCTCCTCTCACTTTAAAAATACATCCCCTAGTTTTGAACTCCCCCACCTTAGGTAAAAGACCTTTGCTATTCACCTTCTCTAAGCCCCTCATGATTTTTTAAACCTCTATAAAGTCACACCTCAACTTCCTATGCTCCAGTGAAAAGAGTCCCAGCCCATTCTCCTAGCTCAAACCCACCAGACAAGACAACATCCTGGTAAATCTTTTCTGAATTGTCTCCAATTTAATAATACCCTTCTTACAGCAGGCTGACCAAAACTGTGCACATTACTCCAAAAGTGGCCTCACCAATGTCCTGTACAACCTCAGTGTGACAACCCCAACTCCTGTTCTCAATGGTCTGAGCAATGAAGGCAAACATGCCAAACATCACCTTAATACCTGTCTACCTGTGATACAACTATCAAAGAGGAACTCCTAGACTCTCTATTTGACAACATCACTCAGGGCCTTACCATTGACTGTATAAGTCCTGTCCTTGTGTGTTTTACCAAAATATAATGCCCTGCATTAATACAAGTAATACAAGTAAAACTCCATATGTCACTCCTCAGCCCATCGTCACATTTGATTAAGATCCCTTGTAATCTTAAATAACCTTTACTGTCAACTATACCATGAATTTTAGTATCATCTGCAAACTTGCTAACCATGGCTCCTAAATTCTCCTAAAATAATTTACATAAATGACAAACAAAATTGGACCGAGCACTGATCTCTGTGGAACACTGCTGGTTACAGGCCTCCAGTCTGCAAAACAACCATCCATCACCACCTTCCGTCTCTTTACCATCAAGCCAATTTTGTAACCAAGTAGCAAGCTTTCCCTGAATCATAAGTGGGCACAGGGTTCTGTTATGCTGTTGGGGGCGGGGGGTGCTGGTCTAAATTCCCCATCTGCAGACAATGGATCTGATAATTAGCAATGTGTGAAGTCAAGAAGGAATGCTAATATAGACTGTTAAATGAAAGAGTAGATTGGGAATCTGAGGAAATCAAAAGCTATTAAGGATGACAAGGATAGAAACACAAAAAGAAGGCACATACATTGTTGAGGTGGGGGAAAATTTTGACTGGGAGGCAAAGCATGAAACTCATGGGACCTGGATTGTGCGCAATCAACTGTCTGTCAGAAAGAAAAGTGCCATTCCCAGTAGGCAAAGTTTTTTTAGGGCTGCAATGCAAAGTGAACATGTTTTATTGAGATCTGGTTTGAATGTAAATTGAGCATTGATCACTACTTTTGAATGTTTGTGTGCTCCCTCATTAAACACTAATAGAATGAAACTTTGCCTCCAGAGAAGTGTGCACTGTTAACAAGTTGCCAGGTATAAGTGTGAAACATCAGTCGAGGCAAGGTATTCACATTAGTGAACTCATTACCCTTAACGACAAAGTGCTATAGTCTTGGCTACATTCTTGATTTTAAGAGTTGAAGGATCACTAAAATCTGATGCTATCCAGGGTACTTTTCAGAGATGAGTTTACAGGGGAGTCATGTAACCAGGTCCTACCGCTGAAATGACAGTTGATCAAACAATGGGATTGAAAGGGCACACACTTTCACACCTGTAAATATATTTTACAATTATGTCACACATGTGCCCTCAGAGTGCTTTTTCCCTTGTCCTCCCACTATGACGAGTTGCAGTCAGAAAAATAGCAAAACTACATCATTGAGCTCAATAACCTAATTAAGTCCTATGTTTTGGCCTCAACCAATTTCTGTGAGAGTGAATTCTACTGACTCACTACTCTGGATGAAGAAATTTCTCCTCATCTCAGTCCTATAAAACGTACTCATTATCCTTAAACTATGACCCGTGGATTTGGATATAATCCTCACCACCACCCCCCAACCTCCATCACCTTTAAGACATCTAAAATATCCTTCCTGCATCTAACCAGTCCAGCTTTGTTAGAATTTTATAGGTTTCTATGAGATCTCAACCACGCCCTTCCCCCTTCAAACTCCAAATACAATCCTAATAGACTTAATCTTCCCTCATATGATGAAGAATGTCCTTCCTTAGGTAAGGAGTTTAAAACTGCAGGTAATAATCCAGGTGTGGCCTCACCAATCTGTATAATTGCAACAAGACATCCTTGTTCGCGTACTCCTGGGGTCTGAGCTGAGGTAAAAGTTGATCACTCTAGTGAAACCTGTTGGCCTGGACAATTCCAGGGACATTTCTGGTTAGAGGGTACAGACTTTCCAAGGGTGTCCTGCCAGATATAGCTTCTCCCTCCTTGGTGCGACTTTGGAGTTGGTGATCACGGGTATAATGGTGGTAGTGGGGATGCTGGTATCTATTTTGATATTCATTGGTATTGGATTTTCACATCATCAGCATTCTTGGAGAGCAGGTCCTAAAGTAAGTATTCCCTGGTGGATGATTCACTTCTTCATACACTATATGCACAAGTTAGAAGTGATGGAATGTCCTCCAATTAGTTGATAGTTGACTGTAACATTCTTACAAAAAAAAAGAAATTGCCTGCTTGAGTGGCACCCCTTTCATCGCCTTAAGCGTTCACCATTGGGATAACATTGACAGCAGTGTGTACAGGCTTCAAGATGCACAGCAGCTAACCCATCAGCATAGCTCCTTCAACAGTACTTCCCAAATCTGTCAGTTTGACCACTTAGGACAAACGTGCACCAGAGCAGCATCAGTAATAAATTTCTCTCCATATCCTGACTTTGAAATAAAACTAAATTTTCATCATTGCTTGTCAAAATTCTGCAACAGTATTTTCAGAATAACATCAGCATATGGATTGCAGCGTTTCAAAAGTGGTGGATTACTTTCTTTTCAAAGTTTGCTGTTTTTGCAAATGATCCATGAACAAAGAAACAAAATGTGGAGACAAAAGTCACATTGACCAATGCCAAAAAAGCAAGACAAATGCAAAAGCTTTTTATTTGTGAGACATGGGCATTGCTGGCTGGCTAAAACTTATTGCCCAAACCTAGTTGCCCTTGTTATATACCAGACCAGACCCCCAAAATATATTCCAGGATGGTAGCCTAGACCCGAACCTTTTTTCTTATTTTAAGGGCAGATGTGAGGTGGATATTCCAGGTGTGATGCAGCTGGTCAAACCACTCCGCTTTAAGCAAAACAGAATTTATTAAAGCGCTATAGTTGAATCAAGAACAAAAGAAGACAGAATTTAAAATAACTAATTGAAAACCCAACCAATTAAATATAGCAACTTAACTAATGAGCCATTTCCAATTCCTGCGACATCCCATAAACGTACCTCTTGGCGGTACAGGAAGGAGGAAACAATGTCCAAAGAGATTTCTGAGAGAAAGCCAGTCAGGAATCATCTGCAGCAGGTTCTGACTGTTACAACTAAAAGAAACAAGAAGTGGGGAACTGACCACTCTGCTGCCATTGTTAAACCAGACTCTTGCCCAGACATTTTGCACCTCTGCCTTTACGACCTCTCTTGGAAAAAAAACAAGAACAAAATAACCTTTTTAAAATGACAGCATCATTACATCCTTGAGAAAGTGAGCTGCCTTCTTGAATCGCTGCAGTCTACATTCTGTAGGTTGATCCACAATACCCTTAGGGAGGGAATTCCAGGATTTTGACCAAGTGACAGTGAAGGAATGGTGATGTATTTCCAAGTTAGAATGGTGAGTGGCTTGAAGAAGAGCTTGTAGGTAGTGGTGTTCCCATGTATCTGCTGGCCTTGTCTTTCTAGATGGAGGTGGTCGTGGGTTTGGAAGGAGATGTCTAAGGATCTTTGGTGAATTTCTACAGTGCATATTTTAGATAGTACACACTACTGCTACTGAGCATAAGTGGTGGAGGGAGTGGATGTTTGTGGATGTGTTACCAAGGCTGCTTTGTTCTGGATGGTGTTAAGTTTCTTGAATTTTATTGGAACCAGATCCATCCAGGCAAGTGGGGATGATTCAGTAACATTCATGACTTCCACTTTGTAGATGGTGAACAGGTTCTGGGGAGTCAGGAGGTGAGTTACTCACTGCAACATTGCTCGGCTCTGACCTGTTCTTGTAGTTACTGTATCTATATGGTGAGTGCAGCAGTTGAGTTTCTGGTCAATTATAACTCCCAAGATGTTGACAGTGGGAGATTCAATGATGGTAACACTATTGAATATCAAGGATGCTGGCTAGATGTTCTCTTATTGGTGACAGTCGTTGCCTGGCATTTGTGTGACTTGATGTTACTTGCTACTTGACAGCTCGAGCATGAAGCTACATCAGTATGGCTTAACAGCAAGAGGAGTAAGCCATTGAGAAAGTGATGGAGTCAGATGTACGAGAGACAAGAGGGTTTATCAAATAATAGTGAAATGTCAATCATGGATTGTACAGGTTGGGACAAAACGATTGATAGGTAATGGTGTAAACTTTGAAAATTTTAAGAAACATAATTTATGACTTTCATTGATCAGAACAACTGCAATTGATTTGCTATTTTATTGTTGGAAATGTAATTAAATGCATAAAAATATTCCTTAAATGAAATATAGATCATTAAATAAAAATGCAACTGAATCTGTCCATTGGAATGTGTAACAGTCACAGACATTATAGCACATATTTAAAGTAATTTCTACAAATACGTTGATCACATAGTGTATACATAAAAACTACTCACTTTATCCAAATACAGAGTGAAATGCCTCTTGGGCAACTCTATCACTGCAGGATAGAGTCAGGGAAGACTATACATAGCACTAGCTGCCATATGGTAAGTGTAAAGGTCCAATCTGAATGGTATGAAGTGGATGAAGGCTTAGGCGGATGAGGAGGTAATCAGGGAGGCACATAGAAAGGGGGATGGTGTGAGAAAAGGGAGTCAATTCTATCAGATGCCTAGGAGGTTTAAACTGTCTCACATTTCCTATCTGACTATTCAGGTAAGTGCATCAGAACCATCCCATTCCACTATCTCCAGCTCAGAGTTGGAAGTAGGAATATTTCCTATCAAAAGTGGAAATTTCCAGACCATTTCTGTACTGGCAACTGAGTTAGATCTTCCACGAGGACCTGGAGTACATCTCAAGTCATACGTCTGGTGTGCTGAACACCGGGTCAGAACCCGAAAGTACTATGGATGTTCTGAATTTGTAATTCCAAAATGTGTTTTCTTAAAATAGGTTGATAGAGACAGAAATAGCCGTGCATGTAAATTAAGTGGATGTCTGGAGAGAGAGAGAGCGAGAGAAAGATAGATAGAGAGGGAGACTCAGTGAAGAGAACTTCAAATAACAGCCCTTCAAAAAGGAGAAAAGGAAAGTCAAGACAGACTGGCCTGTGATCTGTGGTGACTACATGGATGATGAATGGCTGAAAACCCCCAACTCAATAGCAAGTCATCGCCTGCAGATTACATCTGAAACTGTATTCACATTTTGTATTTATCTCTTTTTAGAGTACATAAGGATAGGGGTTAGAAAGCCTATTTCAATACTACTGGAGTGTGCTGGTTGAATGTTCTAATGTACCAGCCTGAGTTTGAGTGTTAGCATACTGTGAATGTCACAGTCAAAAATCTATCCCCTGTACCTGGGAGTTGCATGTAAAAGAGATTCGCTCACTCTAAAAATGAGCTGTCTTTCAGCCAGACAAAAGGAAACAGGATAACATATGGTCTCACTTTTATCCTGATCCCTGGAATTCAATCATTGTCGGAAGGAGCTAAAACTACAGAATTTCAACCAATCAGCAAAATTAAGGATTGTGAAATTGATTGTTTAACAAACAATGTCAATGTTACCAGTAACCTCCACTGCAGTCTGCAACAGTCAATTATCCACTCTTTGTGAACAATTCAGTAAACAATTCGTTGTGAGTTTTATCCTTTGGACCCTCTTAGTTATAAATTATGTTTACGTGTGTTGTGTTACTAATTCTTCTTGTGTTTGGTGATTAATTAACTCATTCTTTTGATGGTTCAAGAAACCTTGGTTTGAAATTGTAATTCCAAAATAGTTCCTTGGGTCCTTTTAAAACAAAAGTTCATTTGGGTCTGGGGAAAAGGAATAGGATCCATTTTTAAATCAACCTAGCTGTCATCAACTGAGGAGGAGGGCGGTGGGAGAGGTGAATAAAGATGGGAAGTCCTCACCTTTAACAATTAGGGTATCCTGTCTGGAACCAGAATGATTTAGGAAACTTCCCCCGGGGTCAGGGTGTAAAACTAGTCTCTGACAATTTAGAGACTGGAAGATTTGAGCCTATGTTTTATGATGTAAAAATATAGTATGTTGCAGAGCAACTGAATTCTGATAAACATGATACATCCACCTAATGGCTAAAATGTGTAAACTAACATCACGTGATTATGTAATAAATTATAAATGTATGTTCACATTGGTGTAAATTGAGAGGTGGGTAATTTATATTAAAATGCAACTTTATTGATACAAAATAAGACACTTCACAAATGATTGTCAAGCAAAAGATTTATTTTGGTGAGAGGGGCTTTTTACAGTGGAACTTGCTTGGATTTAGATACAATTGTTGTTCAGCAAAATTGAAGCAAACTAAATGAAACAACAGAGCTTGTCTTCAGAAAAATGCTTTGTGGGTTATTGAATATTGAAAATGCAGTCTTAGTGCACAGCTTATTTTCCTGCAGTTGGGCCAGTCTGAATCTTGACATCTGATTATGTCAATCAAGTTAATCATTCTGGGACGTTTTCACAGCAGTAACATTACAGAAGTGGCAATATCACATCTTAATTGGAGATGAAAGCTTTTATAGTTTAAAGAGAGTAGATGTTTTCATTGGAGATGCAGGAGGAGGATGGTTTGGTTTGGTTTCAATGAAAAGCACCTTCCCTACTGTCTGTCCTAAATGATATATTGTTCAATAGAAGCTTATCATCTTAATTGTTAAGGTTGGTCTCTTCCTCATCATTGTCCTCCAAATTCCAAAAGGCCGCCTTCATTGTTGTGTTTTTAATTGCCATTTCGAGAGTTTCAGATTCAATCCCAGGCTGAGGTGATCCTCCATTTCCCTGCAAATGCTGTGGAAAGCCTCCCTCTCCATGTTCAGCCCAATATTTCTCTCTGGCACCTCCCACGGAGGGTTCAGCGGAGCTTAAACATACTGCATCGCCATCTTTTTTGTATTCCTTCAAAATTGTCTGGTACAAATAATAAATTCTTTCTTTCTCATGCTTCTGAAAAAATGAGGTTGCAATTTTTCTACATATGCGAACTACATAAGCATCCAATGCTGCCATAAAGTAAATAAAAACACACATGCCACTGATAAAAAATATTACTTGTATATCTGGAGGAACTGGCTTCTTTACACAGTCAGTAGGTACCAGGTTGTACTTCCAGGGTACTTCATGATTAATATTCACTATAGTTACATTCACTAAGTTTGTTCAGTATAGGTATAGTCCTGAAGTTTACCTGGAGGAAGAAAATGAACTTTTTTATAACCTGTATCTAAACGTGAGCCATTAAAGATGTGAACTTTTGTAAAATCTACTGGTGGTTGATCTGGTAAATAATTGAAATTCCTTTGCCATTTATACAGAAACAGGAAAAAAAGGGGGTTTTTAACATTGCATTTTCACAGCAGGATTTGTGTGTCGTATACAGACAACCATAGAGGAAGCTACTATGCAATAGAATCATCAAGGTGGGGGATATTAGTGCTGGAAGGAAAAATATTGCTTCAAAGAATCATTGAGAAGTGCAAACAGCCAAGAGGTTCAAGTTCAAATCCACCTGCTCCAGACATGTCTGATAACATCTCTTAACTGATTGACTAGAAAAATACGTGGAATTAAAAATATATATATACAAATTTGCATGTTCTGCTGCAGTGGTGCAATATGTCAGTGTATGGAATTTAAAAGAAGAGGAGATCTATTCAAATGTTGAGCTTGTGCTGGCTCTTGCAAAGAACAGCCCAGTTAATCCCTCTAGAAATCTGTGAAACAGTAAACACTGGTGAAATAACTGCACTGAAGCCAGTATCCCATCACCAAGTCACCATTTACATATTGTGCACAGTACACTGGCTGTGGCCAGCCAGCTTGGATTCAGCCCTTGAATTGAGGGGATTTTAAATCCCCTGATTATATTTCCCCAACAATGGATTCGTGATCAACATTAGACTCTTCTAGATTTTTAATTGAAATCAAATTTCACCATCTACCGTGGCAGGGTCCCCTGAATGTTACCTGGATCTCTGGAGAAATGGTCCACCAATATTAACAGGCCATTGACTCCCCTATTCTCCCCTAATTATTTTTTTTTAAATAGAGGAGGAAGGCAATGCCTCTTGGTCAAGGGAACCTTTACCCCCACAGTACCCTGGCTGTGACCAGCCAGCTCAGAGTCAGTCCCCTGAACTGAGGAGATTCTAAAAATCCTGTTCATTGTATTTTCTTTTTACCCCATACTACCACCCAACAGCGGTGTCCCCTGATTATATATTTTTTAAATTTTATTAAATAATACACAGTTTACAAAACAGTTGACATTGACAGCTAGATACAAAGAAACAACACTTTTTACAAGGGAGAGGAATGGCAAAGCCAGGCCCCAAACCTCACCATTCAACCAGTTTTGAGGGAAATGAGGGCAAACCTCAAATCCCAGTTCTACATTGGTCAGCCAGGGTTTCCTGATTAGAACAGGTTAACAACCCCAACATAGGCTCTCTCAGTCAACATGATCCACCTGGTACCAATCTTTACAGACACACAAACCCGGCAGGTTAGGGCAACATCTGTGGAGAGAACATTAGAGTTAATGTTCCAAGTCCAGTATCCTTCTGTTCTCACAAAGGGTCAAAGGACTCAAAACACTGACTGTTTCATTCTCTACAGATTCTACCAGACTTCCGGGGTTTCTGCAACATTTCGGTTTATATTCCAGTTAATCCTTCTTCCTGATTCTTTGCTCACATCCATGCTTTATTTCTTCAAATATTTATCTAATTCTCTGTTGAAAGTTGCTATTGAATATGTTTCCACTATGCCTCACCAATAAAAACTATTTCTTTTATCACCTCCGATCCCAGTGGTTAGCACTGCTGCCTCACAGCACCAGGGACCCGGGTTCATTTCCCTCCTCGGGTGACTGTCTATGTGGAGTTTGCATGTTCTCCCCATGTCTTTGTGGGTTTCATCTGGGTGCTCCGGTTTCCCCCCACAATCCAAAGATATGCAGGTTAGGTGAATTGCCATGCTAAATTGCCCTATAGGTGCATTAGTCAGGGGTAAATATAAAGAAATGGGTCTGGGTGGGTTACTCTTCGGAGGGTCGGTGTGGACTTGTTGGGCCAAAGGGCCTGTTTCCACACTGTAGGGAATCTAATCTAATTTAATCTTTTAAGCAATTCCTTCAAATTTCTGCCTTCTCACTATTCATTGGTGCCAGTTTGCCTTAAAAATATTTAAATTGAACCGTTCTTGATTTTAAAACTTCTGACAAATCTATTCTTAGCTTCCTCTGCACCAGTGTTCAGTATGGATCACACTGTGGCTCAGCACAGCGCAAACAGGTGCAGAAAAGCAGAAAAATCCGAATTGTGTAAAAGAACTTAAGCCAAAACAGAGGAGTCACCTTCTGACACACTGTTAACTCTCTGTGACAACCGGAGAATAAGGGTGGAGACGGTCACACGATAACGTTGGAAAGACTCAGTGGGGCTGGCAACTTGTTTGAAGGGAGAAACAGAGTTAATATTTCAGGTCAGCTGACTTTCCTCAGAAACAGGAGATGGTATCGGTTTTGAGTAAGGAGTAGGTGAAACAAAGACAGAATGAACGTCTATGACAAGGTGAAAGATTCAATGACAGAGGGTTAATCCTTCAGGATCAAAGGGAAATGGAAAAGGGGTGTGAAAAGAAACAAACGATCTGCATTAGAACAGGTGAACTCAACAATATTCAGTTTAGTTATTTCAGGCAATAAACTCTGTTTCTGCTTCCCTTTCCCCAATTTGTTTCCTTTCTTGGCATGCTTGGCTTTGTTTTCTTTTATTGTTGCTTCCAGTCAGCAACGCATCTGTTCAAGTCTCATCTGAAGGTTTTTCTTTCATTTGTTGCCTCCATCACCATTCTCGCGATCTTAACTCTTCCATCATTCAATCTCTGTTTTCCTCACTCACAGACTTGTTCGTCAAAGGTTGAGGGGTGATCTGATAAAAGTTTGCAAAATTATGAGAAGCATGGATAGAATAGGTAGTGGGAGTCTTTTTCCCAGGGTAGAAATGCCAATTACTAGGGGAGCTAGGTTTAAGGCAAAAGGGAGGTAAAAGTTTAAAGGAGATGTGAGGGGCACTTTTTTTTTACACAGTGCTAAGTGCCAGGAATGTGCTGCCAGAGGAGGTAGTGGAGGTGGAACAATAACAATGTTTAAGAGGCAATTTGACAGATATATAAATAGACAGGTATTAGAGAGATATGAACCATGTAGAACCAAAAGGTTTTTAGTTTTGAAAGGCATCATGTG
The DNA here is from genome assembly GCF_037043375.1 of Chiloscyllium plagiosum. Taxonomy (NCBI): domain Eukaryota; kingdom Metazoa; phylum Chordata; class Chondrichthyes; order Orectolobiformes; family Hemiscylliidae; genus Chiloscyllium; species Chiloscyllium plagiosum. The sequence goes on along the minus strand of NW_028270153.1, from coordinate 19,534,672 downwards.
TCGGCACAGTGTTGATGGGCCAAAGGGCCTGTTCCTGTGCTGTTTTTTTTTTCTTTGTCTGACCCACCCCTCGCCTATTACCTCTCTAATTTTTCCCAGTTCTGATGAAAGTTTCTGTTTCTCTCTCTACAGATGTTGCCTGACCTGCTGAGTATTGGCAGTTTCCGCTTTATTCTGTGTTTCACATGGACATTAGTCCATCTGATATATGGTGCTCCCCATTTTCTAACGGTTATCTCTCTAGACAAGAACGTCACTGAGGTTCATGCACTGGGTCTCTTCATTTGGTGGGAGCTTTAGCAATCCATTCTATAACCTGAATATATAGATTAACCTGACTGAACTGCTAAGTGCAGGAAAATGGGGCTAGTGTAGATAGTAATATAGTGTAGATAGTAATCTTGTGCAGATTGTAATATATTTTTGTTGATATAGACTAAATGGGCCAAAGGGCCACTTCCCTACTATGTGCTTCTATGAGCTGATATCTCTTGGCTGAGATGTTACACTAATTTCCAGTTTCATTGATCTGCTTAGATGTCAAAGTTTATCAGTGTTTGAAGAAAACCCAGAGTCCTGTACACTTTCTCCAGCCAAAACTATGTAAAACAGATGAGTCATGAATCTCATCTCATGTGTACCAAGCAGATTTCAACTCACCACAAACTTGAAATCAATGAACACAGATAAACACGGAACATTCTCTGTCCACATTGTGAGGCTGCTAACGAGGTGGAAAATGCCATAATCTGCTGCTATTACTGCTACAATCAATACTAGGTTAATAGTGACCAATGTCATGCGTATCAGACACTTCTTCTTTTCGTTTTGAGACAGCTTCAGTCCTGTTGTTTTTGTTAACTTTCCAGCAGCAGCTAGGAACTTGTCACAATCACTGGGGTTGCTCTTCGCCAGTTTCTCCAAGTTCCTGGTGAGGTAGTTGTTGTCAAATTCTAGATCGGTCAGGTAACGAGCCAAGTACCAAAGCGATGCTGCAATCAGATTAAAGAAGAGGAAGCCAGCAAGAGCTCTGTTAACCAACAACGTGGCCCGATCCATCCATACTTGTATTTTATGAAAATCACTGTTTATGTCCTGATTGACTTTTGTCAAAGTATTTTCAATATGCTTGTAGTCTATATCTGGCTGATAGTTTAAGTCTAAGCTTAAAAGTGATAAAAGCTTATCTATGTTGCCAACTTTCAAAGCAGTTGTTAGGTGCGATACTACTTGAGTAGAATTTAAAATGTTCTTTGTTGCACTCCTCATAATGCACTGACAAAGTTCTAGCAACATCTTGATATTTCGGACAATGTTTGGAATGACATTCGCTGCGATGAGTAAACATATTCCAGATACAAGCAATTTCCGACCGTTTGGTGTCCAGTATTGGTATTAGCAAAGTGAAAGCACACCGGGCAGGATGCACCAGAAATAGAAGCAGTGCAACAATGGCGGTAAGGCTGCCTCCAACTACACCAGATAGATCATCTTTGTAATGGAGTGAGTGAGACATCCAATAATATAGAAGACCACCAGCAGCACTAGCAATACTCAAACAGAATAGGAACAGGATGAAAAGCTCTTTAATGTTGCCTGGGGTAGGCTTGGAATAGATGGACCAAGAATACCTCAACTGGCGTTGTATCCTGGCCAAACAAGTGCGCAAAGTATTGAGAATATTTAAACAGGCAGCCATCTTGCAGAGACTGTAGCGAGAAGAAAAACAGAAATTATTTCAGGTCTTTTTGGGCCATTATTACTTACTAGATACTGAATTAGAGTGGTGCTGGAGATTTATCTCTCCACCCTTCAGGCACTCTGCCTCTATTCCTGATGAAGGGCTTTTGCCCGAAACGTCGATTTTACTGCTGCTCGGATGCTGCCTGAACTCCTGTGCTTTTCCAGCACCACTCTAATCCAGAATCTGGTTTCCAGCATCTGCAGTCATTTTTTTACCTACTAGATATTGATCTTACAGAATTCTAGCATGTATTTGGACTTGAACAGCATTAGAACTCTCAGCTATTGTTTAGCTGGTAGTCCTCTTACCTCAAAGTTCCCATCGCCTTCTGATAAAGCTCACTCCTGAGACTTGAACTCAAAACCTAAGGTGACATATCAGTGTCATTCTAAGAGAGCCGCACATGGTGATTTTCAATTAGGATGATATATTTAACCAAGATAGATGCTATCTCCTTTCTGAGATGGATGTAAAAGGACTCAATGGCAATGTTTAAAGGAAGAACTGATGGCTATTCTTCAGTATCCTGGCCAATTTTTATCTTTTAACAAACATGTTTAGAGGAAATTAACTTATTATCACTTCCTTGTTCTCTGTGGGATCTAACTGTACATAAATTGGCTGCCATGTTTCTGATATTACGCCAGTGACTCCACTTTATAAGTTCCTAATTATTTATACATTATTCTTGGATGTCCTGAAGTCGGGAAATGTGCTTTATTATTAATGCAAGTCTTCCTTTATCTCTCAGATATGCATTGTCATTTGAAAATAACCCTGACATTTTTCAATTGAAAAACAACATTTTGAGTACTGTGTTTTTGTTAAGGATTTTCACTATTAGAAATCCAAGTGAAAAATCTAATGATAAGTTGGAAATGGGTTTACATTTGTATGATTATCTGGGAGCAAATTGGCTATTGCCTGTGTTTGTTTACATATTGAATGTGAACAAATTAATTGCATATTTGTCTATGATGTAATTAACCCATGTTACACTCATTTCAATGAAATTCATTACATTGCAAGAACTACTTGAGATGTTTCTGAAGGATGTTTTAGATGATTATGTACCAGTCATGGCTCAATAGTAACCCATTCTAGCATGAAGTTGATTCAAGTCCCATTTTAGAGATCTGAGCACATAACCCAGGCTGACATACCTGCGCACTGCAGGGGACACTCTCAGACTTGCCAGCTTTTCGATCAGACATTAGGTGGATAGAAAAAAAATTCATAGCTCTATTTGGAGAAAAGCTGTGCAGTTCTTCCCTGAGCCATGTCCAATATTTACCCCTCAACCACATCATCAAAATATCCATGTGAACTGTGGGATCTTTCTGTGCATAACCCAACTACAGCATTTTCTAGGTAAAAATAATGACTGCTGGAAGAGCACAGCAGTTCAGGCAGCATCCGAGGAGCAGCAAAATCGACGTTTCAGGCAAAAGCCCTTCATCAGGAATCCGGCTTTTGTCCGAAACGTGGATTTTGCTACTGCATTTTCTAGACAACTGTAACTACATTTCAAAACAAACACCTAATTGATTGGGAAGCACTTTGAGATGTTCCAAAATCATGAAAATTATGATAGAAATTCTTGTTTTTATGTCTGCATTGAGTACATTTGTATGTTATCAATTGGAGTCATAGAGTTAAAGAGATGTGCAGCATGGAAACAGACCCTTCACTCCAACTTGTCCATGTCAACCAGATATCCAAACCTAATTTAGTCCCATTTGCCAGCACATGGCCCATATCCCTCCAAACCCTTCCTATTCATATACCCATCCAGATGCCTTTTAAATGTTGTAATTGTACCAGCCCCCACCACTTCCTCTGGCAGATCATTCCATACACGCACCACCTTATGCATGAAAACATTGCCCCTTAGGTCTCTTTTAACTCTTTCTCCTCTGGCCTTAAACCTATGCCCTCTAGTTTTCGACTTGCCGACCTCGGGGAAATGACCTTGTCTATTTATCCTATCCATGTCCCTCATGATTTTATAAACCTCTATAAGGTCACCCCTCAGCCTCTGACAGTCCAGGGAAAATAGCTGCAGCCTATTCAGCTTCTCTCTCTAGCTCAAATCACCCGGGAGAAAGTGAGGACTGCAGATGCTGGAGATCAGAGCCAAGAGTGTGGTGCTGGAAGTGCACAGCAGGTCAGGCAGCATCTGAGGATCAGCAGAATCAACGTTTTGGGCATAAGCCCATCATCAGGAATGAGCATCTATTATTTTTATTCTGATGAAGGGCTCTTGCCTGAAACGTCGATTCTCCTGCTCCTTGGATGCTGCCTGACCTGCTGTGCTTTTCCAACACCACACTCTCGGCTCAAATCCTCCAACCCTGGCAACATTCTTGTAAATCTTTTATGTACCCTTTCAAGTTTCACAACATTTTTCCAATAGGAAGAAGACCAGAATTGCACACAATATTCCAAAAGTGACCTAACCAATATCCTGTACAGTTTGACATCCCTTAGTTTACTACTTTAGTATAGTTTGTAAAATAAATGTACTTATCCTCTATTAAATTAATACATGGAAGACTTCTTTATGACCCATGTTGAGTGATCATTTGTTATTATCAGAGACTAATTCTAAGGCTTGTTTTTACATTGGATTGTATATCATTGCCCACCTTTGTCTACTTTATACATATATGTCTGGTCAAAAATGTGAAATACAAGAATGGCTTGCGCTTCATGAACATCTTTCTCAACCTCAGGATGCTCTAATTAATTTACAGTCAACTGTTGATCACAAAATGCAGCTCTGTAATGCCAGAAAGAAAACAGAGTTATTTTCTTCACAGTTCTCTGCCAAAAAATGGGTCCCCCACTGAACTACAGGCAGGATGAAGAGGCAAGCTCTGAGTCTAACCCAGCAGGAATGGGGATCAGACCCCCGCTATGTGCATCAATTTGATCCAAACTAGCCATCCAGTTGACTGATCCAATGCCCCCCCATCCCAAACACACACACACACACCATGGCAACATACTCTTTTACATGTATCTTGTAATGTGGAGCAAGAGACAGTGATGGTAGAGACTCACATTTCTTTCCACCACACAGCTGTGATCAGGAAGATCTGATCTTACTACCTGCCAGTGGTAAATGTTGGACTGATGTACGAGCTAACACTCTATCAGGATAGCAATCTGTTAAGAATGCACCTTCCTTGACCATCAAGTCCTGGTCTGAGCATCTGACTCAGCGGCAGGGATATTATTCATGTCACCAAAAGACCTCTCAGTCAGTTTATCTACAATTCGAATTTGCAATACAGATAAGGTACAGGGCTAACTATATTAACCACTAAATCATTATTTGTTAATCAATTTTTAAATTTTTACATGCAGCATGAACAAATAGATTATTCAGCAGTGTCTAAGAAGCATTTCCTACATACCAGTCTCTCTCCAAATGGTAAGATAAGGTAGTGGCTTGTTTTTGTGAGCAGTAGCTGTATATAATAGATTGGTATCATTTGAACACATGTGAAATATGTTTATTGCAACAACTAAGAGAAAAACAGTGTTATTTTTAGTTGAAAAAACTCCCTTTATTATCTTTTCAGCCTTAAGCAGTGATCACAGATAATGAATTGTTCAAACCACAAATGTAAATGTTGTTGAGGAGAATACTGTACTGAGATACATTCCTGAAGAAGGGCTAATGCCCGAAACGTCGATTCTCCTGTTCCCTAGATGCTGCCTGACCTGCTGCGCTTTTCCAGCAACACATTTCCATCTCTGTACTGAGATACAGGCTACTAGACTAGTTGGGATTGAGGCTCACCAGGACGAGGTGTTAGTAATTCTGGAAAGTGAGAAAGTAGATAAATCCCATCCAGCCCAGGGAACTTATCTAAGGATTCTCTGGGAGAGAGAGAGGAGATTGCCGAGCCTTTGGCTTTGATTTTTATGTCGTCATTGTCTACAGGAATAGTGCCAGAAGATTGGAAGATAGCAAATGTTGTCCCCTTGCTCAAGAAGGGGAGTAGAGACGACGCTGTAATTATAGACCAGAGAGCCATATTTCAGTTGTGTGTAAAGCATTGGAAAATATTATGAGAGATAGGATTTATTATCATCTTGAAAGGGATAAGTTGATTAGGGATAGTCAACACGGTTTTGTGAAGGATAGGTCGTACCTCACAAACCTTATTTGGTCTTTGATAAGTTGACCAAACAGGTGGATGAGGGTAAAGCGGTTGATGTGGTGTATATAGATTTTGGTAAAGCACGGTGAGCTATTGCACAAAATATGGAGGCATGGGTTTGAGGATGATTTAGTGGTTTGGATCAGAAATTGGCTAACTGAAAGAAGGCAGAGATGGTAGTTGATGGGAAATGTTATCCTGGAGTTTAGCTACTAGTGGGGTACCACAAGGATCTGTTTTGCGTCCGCTGCTGTTTGTATTTTTATAAATGACCTGGATGAGGGCATAGAAGGATGGGTTAGTAAATTTGCAGATGACACTAATGTTGGTAGAGTTGTGGATATTGCCGAAGGATGTTGTAGGTTACAGAGAGACATAGATAAGCTGCAGAGATTGGCAAATGGAGTTTAATGTGGAAAAGTTTGAGGTGATTTACTTTGGTCGGAGTAACAGGAATGCAGAGTACTGGGCTGATGGTAAGATTCTTGGTAGTGTAGATGAACAGAGAGATCTCGGTGTCCATATACATAGATCCCTGGAAGTTGCCACCCAGATTGATAGGGTTGTGAAGAAGGCATATGGTGTGTTAGATTTCATTGGTAGAGGGATTGAATTTCAAAACTATGAGATCATGCTGCAGCTGTACAAAACTCTGGTGCGGCTGCACTTGGAGTATTGCGTATAGTTCTGGTCACTGTGTTATAGGAAGGACATGGAAGCTTTGGAACAGGTTCAGAGGAGATTTGCTAGGATGTTGCCTATGGAGGGAAGGTTTTACGAGGAAAGACTGAGGGTCTTGAGGCTGTTTTCATTAGAGAGAAGATTGAAAGGTGACTTAATTGAGACATATAAAATAATCAGAGGGTTAGATAAGGCGGACAGTGAGACCCTTTTTCCTCAGATGCTGATGGCTAGCACGAGGGGACATAGCATTAAATTGAGGGCTGATAGATATAGGACAGATGTCAGAGGTGGTTCTTTACTCAGAGAGTAGTAGGGGTGTACAACGCACTGCCTGCAATATTAGTAGACTCACCATCCTTAAGGGCATTTAAATGGTCATTGGATAGACATTTGGACAAGAATGAAATAATGTAGGTTAGATGGGCTTCGGATTGGTTTCACAGGTTGGTGCAACATCAAGGGCTGAAGAGCATGTACTGCACTGGAATGTTCTATGTTCTAAATGAAGACTCAGAGGTTGTAATATTGTAAGTTTGTATTCATTCTCCTTTGAAGAGTTAGCTGCATTTTTTCATAGCCACAACCCATCTCTGTTTCCTCACTCATCGCTGAGACTCCTATCAGTCTATTTGATTTGTAGGACTAGGAGGGTCAAGTTTGATTCAGTCCTCAACCCTTGCAAATGTACATTAGCAGAAGTGGAAGGAGGCCACTGGATGGTAATGAACAACAAGTATGGTGACTGGTTTACCCTCTGTCCCTTTCCTCTCCTTGGACAATGCCAATTTCAGGCAACACAGGTGCATCGAATATTTCAAGGTTGTTTTGCATTACAAACTAATTTCTGTGACAGGAGGCTATATCAGTACAGGCTGGACAGGGGTGGTGTGGGACCCCCCGTGACGTGTCATTAGCGGTATAAAAGGAGCATATTGCCAGGATCCTGGGGACAATGTTGGATGGCGACGTCTGGAGGAGCGGAGAGGGAAAGATGAACTTTCAACTTTGTTTCAGTTTTAGTAATATTCTGTAATCAAAGGTGGCGACAGAATTTGGTGACATTACCCCATTTTTCACTGTACTTAGGTACAAGTGACAATAATTTTAAATAAATCTATGGCCAACAGTAGGTAATTTGACTTTCTGAGCCTGCTGTGCCATTCAATAGAATCATTACTGATCCTCTTTCTAAATGGTGTATTCCCACTTTCTCCCCCTGAGGTTCCACTTTCAGTACAGAGTGTTGCTAGTCATGGACATGCAGTGGGGAAAGAAATATGACAAACTGATCTCCAAACTACATAGGTCTAATTAGATTTGCTCCTCTGTTCCTGTCATGCCAATCACTTGCATCTGTGTACTGATTTCAGAATAACAAAATGGCCGAAGATGTTCCATATGATCTTTGCAAAGATAATTTGGCACAGAGCCATGCAGAGTGAAATTAGTGGTCAGAGAGATGGGTTTTAAGAATTACCTTGAGGGCAAAATAAAAGGTTTGTGGAGATGTTTAAGGAATTAATAGTGTGTCTTAGGGGGCAAGTGATTAAAGTTGGGATGATCAAGTGGGCAGAATTAAATATGCTCAGACATCTTGAAAAATTCCTGGATTGGAGGAGACTACAGAAGATAGGAAGACCACAGTGAGATCTGAAAACAAATATGATAATTTTAAAATGGAGAGAGAGAATTGCTTAATGGGGAACCATGATAGATCAGCAAGCACAAGGATGATAGGTGAATGGGACTTGGTGTGAATCAGTAAGAATGACCTCCAGTTTATGAGGGTGCTATGTGAGAGTCTGGCCAGGAATGTGAAGTCTGGAAATGAGAAAAACATGAATGAGAGTTGCAGCTGTAAATGTGCTGAAGCAGGGATCAAGTTAGCTGATTTACTGAATTGGAAATAGACGGTTTTAGTGAAGCCTTGGGTATGTAGTTAGAAGCTGATCTTGGGGTCAAAAATGACCGAGGTTGGAACTGTGCCTCTGTCATCAGGAAGAGGAACAGAGTCAGTCAGTGGCTCAAGAAGCTAGCAGAGACTGAAGACAATAGCTTTGGTCTTTCAATTACTTAATTTGAAGAAAATCCTGCTCATTCAGTACTGGATGTTGGACCACCAGGGTGATAAGTTAAAGAGAGCAAAAGAATTGAAAGAGGTGATTTGTGTGTGGTTAACATACTTGTGGAAACTGAGGCAGTGTTCTCAGACATTGGTGCAAAGAGGCAGTATTTAAATGAGGAATAGGAGGCAGCCAATGGTTTGATACTTGGGGACAGCAAAGGTGGCAGCAGGAAGAGAAGCCATTGCAGGTGATTGCGCAGCTATGATTGTAAAGATAGGAATGGGGCCATATTAAATTCAGTCCCAATCCAGCTGGATAACAGTTTTTTTTAAGTCATAAATGTTTCCAGCTCTCATAGATCGCCTGCAAGGACACTAATAGCGGAGATAACAGTTGCATAACGACGGAAAACCACCTGGTACACTGATAGCAGAGATAACAGTTACATGACTATGGAAAACCACCTGGTACACTGATAGCGGAGGTAACAGTTACATGGTTATGGCAAACCACTTGGTACACTCAGTACAGTACTTCTCCTGACTAAGGAGCAGTGCGCCAAACTCTTATGATTTCAAATAAACTTGTTGGACTATAACCTGGTGTCATGTGACTTCTGACTTTGCCTGCCCCAGTCTAACACCTCCACATCTTAAAAAAACAATTGCAAGCACTATCATTTGCAGCTACAAGTTACCCAGTATACACGGTCACAAGAAAATTGTCATTCATTAATTTCAGTCAGCTTCATTCTCGTTAGTCTCTGCACATGCATTGGCACACACGTACATTGTCGTTTGCTTTTCCTGTGGCTTCTGCTCATTTCTCAGGTAATGTTTCTTCTGTGGGAGTTCATTACTGTGATGAGTGCTGTTCTATAAAAATATTCTCATGGGATATGCTAGGTCAGCATTTATTGCTCAGAGGACAGTTAAGTGTCAGCCATATTGCTGTAGATCTGAAGTCACATGTAATCCAGACCAGGTAAGGACGACAGATTTCCTTCTTTAAAGGACATTAATGAATCAGATGGGTTTTTTTAAAAAACAATAATTGAGAGTAGTTTCATGGTCACTATTGGGCTAGCTTTTTATTCCAGAATGAATTCAAATTCATCACTAACCAAGGTGTGATTCAAACCCACATCTCCAGAGCAATCATCTGGGGGTCTGAATTACTTGTCCAATGACATTATCACTACAATACTACCTCCTGCTATTATAACTGTTGTTGCTAATCTCTTTCTGTTTCTGGAGAAGAGTGGTCCTCTGGCGTTATTGGTCTTTCTCTACTCTGTAGTAGTGATGAGATCAGCTCTTTCTGATCCATAGTTTCTCTACTTATTTGTGGGTGCCTGCTTTTGTCACAATTTATCTGGTCATTCATGTACACCATATATGATCATGGTGACAATTACGCAGCACAGGTTCCAAGTTGCAATGTGGGCTTACTCAATACTAAGTTAAAAATCACACAACACCAGGCTATAGTCCAACGGGTTTAATTGGAAGCACTAGCTTTCAGAGCGCTGTTGAAGGTGTTAGCCCCCTGTGTTCTGTTGTCTGTGCTGTAATGTTTAGACTGATTCTAATTTTAAAAAATGAATTAACAAAACCTTACATGAATTCATGCAATTTTTGGGCAAAGTACAATGTAATTCTGCAAGGACAAATTCACCCACACAAACGTGTATGTGTGTGTGTCTGTCTGGGGTGGGGGGTTGTGAGTGTCTGAGAGAGAGAGTGTATATATGTGTGTGTGAGTGTAAAGGGGTCTATGTCTGTGAGAGGATGCATGTGTGAGTGTAGGAGTGTGTGTGTCTTGGGTGGGGGATTGTGAGTGTCTGTGAGAGAGTGTGTATATGTGTGTGTGAGTGTAAAGGGGTCTAAGTCTATGAGAGGGTGCATATGTGAGTGTGTGTGTCTGTAGGAATGTGTGTGAGTGTCTGTGTGTGTATAGGAGTGCCTGTGTGCCCTGAGGCATGGTACATTGGTGAAACAAAGCAGAGGCTACGGCGACGGATGAATGGGCACCGTACAACAATCAACAGACAGGAGTGTTTCCTCCCAGTTGGGGAACACTTCAGCGGTCCAGGACATTCGACCTCGGACCTTCGGGTGACCATCCCCCAAAGCAGACTTCGGGACAGACAGCAGCAAAAAGTGGCCAAGCAGAGGCTGATAGCTAAGTTCTGTACCCATAGGGAGGGCCTCAACCGGGACCTTGGGTTCATGTCACATTACAGGTGACCACCATTGCACCATATACATACATAGACACTCCTACACACATGCTTGCTCGCGCGCGCGCACACACAGAGGCACTCCTATACACACACACACGCACTCACACACACAGGCACTCCTATATACACACAGACACACACACACTCCTACTGACAAATGCACTCCCAAACTCACATTTGCTCCCTCTCACAGACTTAGACCCCTTTACACTCACACGCACACATATACACTGTCTCTCACAGACACTCACAACCCCCCACCCCAGGCGCGTGTGCGCATACACACACACGCTGACACAGGCACTCCTATACACACACAGACATGTACACTGACACTTACACACACTCCTACAGACACCCAAACTCACACATGCACCCTTCATAGACTTAGACCCTTTACACTCTCACACACACTCTCTCACAAATACTCACAACCCCCCCCCACCCCAGACATACACACACACACACTCCTACAGACACACACACTCCCACACTTGCATATGCACCCTCTCACAGACTTAGATCCCTTTATACTCACACACGCACATATACACTCTCTCTCACAGACACTCACAAGCCCCATCCCAGACACACACACAAACTCACATGCACACATACACAAATACATTTATGGGGTGAATTTGTACTTGCAGAGTTACGTTGTACTTTGCTCAAAAGCTGCATAAATCCATGTAAGCTTTTGTTAATTCATTTTTAAACTTAGAATCAGTCTAAACATTATGGCACAGACAACAGAACACAGGGGGCTAACACCTTCAACATATTATCTGGCTGATGCCAATTGTTACAGTTAACTTGAGAATGTAACTTTAAAAAAGGTTTTCCATTTACATATGAAAGAAGTGAAACTGTCATGGTCATTCTAATGGATGAGAGACTTAACAGCAATCAAAGTATTTTTCAATGTATAGTTTCAGTTACATCACACTGTAAACTTTTGCTATAAATTCTGTGTTTTACAATTTTGTATTCCACAACTACCTGATGAAGGAGCGGCGCTCCGAAAGCTAGTGCTTCCAGTTAAACCTGTTGGACTATAACCTGGTGTTGCGTGATATTTAATTTTGTACAGCACAGTCCAGCACAGGTATCTCCAAATCATTAGGTCAGGCAGCATCCAAGGAGCAGGAGAATTGACGTTTCGGGCATGTGCCCTTCTTCAGGCTCATGCCCAAAACGTCGATTCTCCTGCTCCTTGGATGCTGCCTGACCTGCTGCGCTTTTCCAGCAACACATTTTCAGCTCTGATCTCCAGCATCTGCAGTCCTCACTTTCTCCAAATCATTACTCAATACTGAGAGTGTTGTACAATTGCACTCTGTTCCATTCTTCATAGCTCAGTTCTGGCAATGCGTTTCTACTGTTTCAACTTGATTTTGTCACTCACATCAGTTATTACTTTCTTCTCATTCAGTGGATATGAGTGCTATTGGTTGGACCAGCATTTAATGCCTGTCCCTAGTTGTTCTTAGGCAGGTGGTGGTGAGTTGCCTTCTTGAACTGTTGCAGTCCTTATGCTGTAGATAGATCTACAATGCCCTTAGGGAGAGAGTTCCAGGATTTTCTCCCAGTGACAGAGAAGGAAACAATATATTTCCAAGTCAGGATGGTGAGTGTTCCCATTTATCTGCTGTACTTGTCATTCTAGATGGTAATGGTCCTGGGTTTGGAAGGTGCTATCTGAGGAGCCTTGGGGAATTTTGATAGTGTATCTTATAGATGGTACAGAGTGCTGCCACTGAACGTCAACGGTGGAGAGAATAGATGGTTGTGAATGTGGTGTCAATCATGTGTGCTGCTTAGTCCTGGATGGTGTCAGGCTTCTTGATTGTTATTGAAGTTACATTCATCCAGACAAATGGGATTATCCCAGCACATTCCTAATGTGTGCCTTGTGGATGGTGGACAGGGTTTGAGGAGTCAGATGTGAGTTACTTACTGAAGAATTCCAACCCTCTTACCTGCTCTTGCACTGGTTGTATTTATATGACTAGTCCAGTTCAGTTTCTGGTCAATGATAACTCAAAGGATTTTGATAGTGAGAGATTCAGTGATGGCATCATTGTTGAAAGTCAATGAACAATGGTTAGATGGTGTCTTATTGGAGATGGTCATTGCCTGGCATTTGAGTGGCCCAAATGTCATTTGCCTCTTTTAAGTCCAAGCCTGGATATGATCGAGCTCTTCCAGCATCAGGACATAGACTGCTTCAATATCTGAAGAGTCACAAAATATACTGAACATTGTACAATCAGCAAACATCCCCATTCTGACCTTATGATGGAGGGAAGGTCATTGATGAAGCAACTGAAGATGGTTTGGCCTAGTACCCTACCCTGATGAATTCCTACAGAGATGTCTTGGAGCTGAGATGACTGTTATTTAGCAACCATAACCATCTTCCTTTGTGCCAGATATGACTCCAACCAGCGGAGAGTTTTTCCCCTCATACCCATTAATTCTAGTTTTGCTCAGGATCTTTGATGCTATCACAAGCAATGCACTGACTGGTGTGGTCCATAATCTTATGGCTCATGTTTGTCCAGTAGAGCACTTTTCTTGCCTTCCTCAGACTGGGCTCAATTACTTCATGGTTTGGCAGAATTTTTTCAATGGTCGGCCTGGGGACAATGAAATCTCATTTTTTGACATAATTTGCATCTATATATTCCCTCAATTTTCCAGTTTTTGTATCTGCTACCATTAACTATCACATTGCTAATTCAATCTGTAGTTGTTGTTACTTTCTCGCATCTTTCCTTCTCTATTTCTTTTATCTTGTCTTTTAAGCTTGCCTCAGACAACATCCATGGAAAGGGAGCAAGCTAACGTTTTAACTTGAGATAATTCATCATCAGCTCCCTCTCCATGGATGCTGTTTGACCTGCTGTAATCTCCAGCATTTGTTGTTCTCAGTACAGATTCCAGCATCTGCTGTAATTTGTTCCTATCTGGCCTCAGGCTGTGTTGTTCTCATGTTCTCACCCACTTCGAGATGCTTTTCACTAGGAGCCACCCAGGACCAACAAAACATCTTTGTAATCTTGTACGATCTGTTTGTTTATCAGTGGCCAGGGCCGTGATGAGTAGATTTTGCTTCACATTTACAATCTGGAAGGCACAATGTTCATTCATTGCATTGAGCTCGCTACTTAATTTGACCTCTTGGCATGAGTGTTGTTCCATCATCTAATTTGCGATTTACTTTAGAGGGCTTCATTTTTGGGTCATCATCTTGAGCCAAGTCTGGAAACCTATGAAATTCATGATGTTGCATGAAATACCAGTGTTTATCCATCACTTCACCCTCGCTTGATGCTAAAGCCAACATTTTAACCTGAGAATGCCAGCTTGTTGTATGGTGTAAAGTGATTCATCGGGACCATCAATTGATGTATTGGGGCGGCACAGTGGCTCAGTGGTTAGCATTGCTTCCTCACAGCACCAGCGACCTGAATTTGATTCTACCCTGGGGTGACTGTGTAGAGTTTGCACATTCTCCCATGTCTGCATGAATTTCCTCTGGGTGCTCTGGTTTCCTCCCACAATCCAAAGATGTGCAGGTTAGATGGATTGGCCATAGGAAATGCAGGGTTATGGTGATAGCGTAGGGGGTGGGTTTGGGTGGGATGCTCTTCAGAGGGTCATGTGGTCTTAATGGGCCAAATGGCCTGCTTCCACACTGTAGGGATTCTATGTTTCTATCCAGCAGCCATTTTTAGAATCTTATTTGCTTCCTTCTCGTTAATCACTTGTGTGCAAAGTGCTTGAGTTTTTTGCAATTAGATCACTGTTTTCCTCACACTGGACATACTTCCTTTTGTTTTTTGTGATGTCCTCCACAATATCTACATCCTGTTCTCTGGCCTTGGTCTTTCAGCTGGCTTTAATGTGAATATTTCTTCCTTTTTCCCAATCAGTTGTTTTGATTTAGTTTGTAATGTTTCTTAGTGTAACGCAATACCTCATCAGCTCTCCCATCAGTATGCATGATGACAATGCAAGAAATAACACAAAACTCTTTGGGCTGCTTGTCAAAAACATGGAGCTGGAGCGATTGCACATGATATTAAGAGTGATCTTGTCTATTATCTGATTCTCATCCCTTTTTTACCAATCTCACCAGAGCCCACATTCACTCAGACCCTATTAGATTCTGCCCATAGTTCTCCCACTTTAGTCTCTCTCCTCCTTTTCAAAGCTATGGACAGTAACTTAAAATTTGCTGGTTTAACCAAAATAAAGTTAAATTAAATTGAACAAAATGAGAAAAACACATGAAGCCTGGTGATGGCCTACAAATTAGGAAAGTCACTGGTTTTAATGTGTTTCTGTGTCATGCTGAAGGCATGATATGTATGTTTATACTGAACATTTTAAGTCAGCGATAATGAACTAAACTGTCATCGTAACTCTGGAAAAACTGGAGTTTTATTTAAAAGAGTCACAGAGGATCAGATGCGACAATATGGACTTGTAATCAGCTACATTTCTGAATGTCACGGAATTGTACTGTGTAAATATTGTACGGATGTTTGGATGACATAAAGCAAGCTAAAGCTGAGGTCAAAGTTCATTAAGCACAAATGATACGACTCTTTCCAGGGAAATGCAAGCAAATCCTAATGAGGCAACTGATCAACGTACAAAATGTACCATGTTTGTGAAACTTGCCAATGCTCAATCTGATCATTCACTGCAGACTGGATCGTGTAAATGCTTGAATATACAGTTTCTTTATATGGGAAGAGTCTGAAAAATGCTTGCCTTCCAGCACTATTAGCTAATTCAGACAAGAGGTCATTTGAGCAAAAAGCTAGAAGATAAAACAGGCTGATCCCCTGATCTTTGGACAAGTCCATGTAAAAGGGTACACTTGCGATTATAAGCATTGTCTGGGTAAAGTTCTTGTAGTTTTTTTTTGTAGTGTACTTTGCTTTAATAAAAATCATTGGGTCTATTCCATAGTTAGAGCTGTCTTGGGTTATTGATATTGAGAGTAAACCTGATGGACCAGGAAAGTAGGTATAAAAACTTACAAACTCCTGTCATCATCAAACTTCCCAATGTCCTTGGAAAGTGCCCACCCATCCAACTTGCTGCCTCTGCATTTAAGAACCTAACTGTTTCTGCCTTCAAATCTGTGCCCTGGTTTTAACAAAGTTCATGTCTGAAACAGAACGTGAAGGTCAGAGTGTATAATGGGTGCAAGGAAATGGGGCAGTGAGAAGAAACTGGGATAAGGGAGTGGGTTAGTCAATTCCTGGAACCTGATCTGCCACTCAATTAGACTGTGGCTGATCTGTACCTGAAATCCAGTTACCTAGCTTTGTTCAATGTCCCTTCATCCTGAACCAAACGAAAACCTGTCACAATCAGTATTGAAAATTTCAATTAATTTATCGTATCCTCAAACTTTTAGAAGAGAGTTCTGTATTTCCATCATCATGTAAACTTGAAAACATTTTCTGATGTCATTCCTGAATTTCCCATTTTTAGGAATTGTCCTTGTGCATACAAAACCACAACTCCAGGGAAGGTTGGCCGCAATAGCACATTGCATCACTCCAGCAATTTAATTTTGTTACAAATCAAAACTACTTCAGTGAGGATAATAAATTCAATCACTGACCAGAAACCTGAAATTTATTCCATCCACTCCTTTCCCATGGTCCTTCTGCACTCCTTCCTTCACCACTTTCCATGCCTGGCTTCCACACACTACCACACTCAATTCCTCCCCTTTCTTCTCACTCCTGCTCACCCCACATCTCTCAATCTTTCCACTCATCTCACAGCTTCCCTGCCACCCTCTTACCTTTCAACTCTATTCTCTTCTCCCCTCTTCGCAATTCCATGCCCTCTATTGGGTGATTAACATAAGGTTTTGAGCTAACCATGTGGGAAAGTATAAGGTTGAACAATCTTTTTTTTATTTGTTTGTGGGGTAAGGGTGTTACTGGCTGGGCCAGCATTTATTGTCCATTCCCATTGCTCTTGGGAAGGTGATAGTGAGCTGCCTTCTTGAGCCACTGCAGTCCACATGCTGTGGGTTGACCCACAAAATCCTTTGGGATGGAATTCGAGGATTTTGACCCAGCGACAGTGAAGGAACAGCAGTATATTTCCAAGTCAGGATGGGGAGTGGCTTGGAGAGAAACATGCAGGTGTTCCCATGTATCCCTTGTCCTTTTAGATGGAAGTGGTTGTGGGTTTGGAAGGAGCTGTTTAAGGATCTTTGGTGAAATTCTGCAATGCATTTTGTAGATGTTCCACACTGCTGCTACTGAGCATCAGTGGAGGAGGGAGTGGATATTTTTGGATGTGGTGCCATTTAAGGCGTTGCTTTGTCCTGGATTGTGTCAAGCTTCTTGAGGGTAGTTGGAGCCGCAGTCATCCCGACAAGTGGAGAATACTCCATCACACTCCTGATTTGTGCCTTGTAGAAGGTGGAC
This sequence comes from Chiloscyllium plagiosum, assembly GCF_037043375.1. NCBI lineage: Eukaryota > Metazoa > Chordata > Chondrichthyes > Orectolobiformes > Hemiscylliidae > Chiloscyllium > Chiloscyllium plagiosum. Next base: position 19,517,282 of record NW_028270153.1, on the reverse strand, counting down.
AGTCTTTGGGGAGTAGGGAGGTGAGTTACTCATTGCAGTATTCTTAGTGTCAAGATTAGCGTGGTGTTGAAAAAGCACAGTAGGTCAGGCAGCATCCAAGGAGCAGAAAAATTGATGTTTCGGGGAAAAGCCCTTCATCAGGAATATTCTTAGCAGTATTCTTAGCCTCTGACCAGCTCTTGTAGCCACTATGTTTATGAGGCAAGCCCATTTGAGGTCAATGGTCACCCCCAAGATGTTGATAGTGAGGAATTACAGTGATGGTAATACCATTGACTTTCGCGGGATAGTGGTTAGATGATCTCTTATTAGCAATGGCCATTGCCTGGCAAATGTGTGGCATCAATGGTACTTGCTATTTATCAGCCCAGGCCTAGATATTGTCCAGATTTTGTTGTATTTGAACATGGATTGCTTCATTATCTGAGGAGTCATGAATGGTGCTGAGCACTGTGTAATCGTCAGTGAATATCACCATTTCTGACCTTATGGTGGAGGGAAGGTCATTGATGAAGCAGCTGAACATGGAGGGGGCAAGGATACTATTCTGAGGAGCTCCTGTGGAGATGTCCTGGACCTCAGATGACTGACTTCCAATAACCACAACCATCTTGCTATGTGCCAGGTATAATTCCAACTAACGCAGGGTTTGCCATCTGATACCCATTGATTCCAGTTTTGCTCGGGCTCCTTGATGCCACAATCAGTCAAGTGCAGCCTTAATGTCAAGGAATGTAACTCTTACCTCACCTCTGGAATTCAGCTCTTTGTTTGGCTGTCAGGAGCTGAGAGGCCCTGGTGGAACACAAACTGGGCGTCACTGAGCAGGTTATTGCTGAGCAGGTGCTGCTTGATAGCACTGTTGATGACCCCTTCCATCACTTTACTGATGATTGAGAGTAGACTGATGGGGCAGTAATTGGTCAGGTTGATTTGTCCTATTTTTGTGTACAGGACATATCTGTGCTACTTTCCACATTGTTGAGTAGATGCCAGTATTGTAACTGTTCTGGAACAGCTTGGCGAGGGGAGCAGCAAGTTCAGGAGCACAAGTCTCCAGTACTATTGCCAGAATGTTGTCAGGGCCCATAGCATCTAATACCTCCAACTGTTGGTAGATATTACATGGAGTGAATCAACTTTGCTGAAGACTGGTATCTGTAATGCTGGGGGCCTCTACAGGAGACTGAGATGGATCATCCACTTGGCACTTCAGGCAAATTGGCCATGAATCTAAGTCAGCAAATAATTATTAGCTGATGCCAGGCCTGGGTTTTAGAAGCTTTGTAAAGGTGATTTGTAGTAGAAGAATATAAAGGAATTTTCTAGTTAGTTATTGTGTTAGTGAGAAAGTGTTTTGGTACATTACGCCACACTGTTGCTGGGGTCTCACAATTATTTTCTTCTATGAATTCTTTTGCATTTGGACTATGTGTAGAATTTCTATTAATAATTAAAGTTGCCTTTTCTTTATTCAAATATCATTTCATTTGAAAAAAAACATTTGTTTCCTTCAACCGTGCCATGCAGCAAGAGCAGCTAATGCAGCAGCAAGCTGTGACACTGGAGGGCACTGTCACCTTAGAAATCTGATCTAATACTGTATTGTTGCATATAGTGCACAAACTACAAAACTCCATGAAAAAGCAAATAAAGAAATATTCAACTCTTAGTCCCATCAGACTCTCATCTCCATTGGCTCCTCTGTGACCTGCCTCTGAATTTAGAAATTTTGTTTGTAATTTTCAAATCACACCTATCATTCTTCAGTGATGTGGTGCTGATTTCAATGTGCCCTCATTTCCTCCAAGTTCTCCTTATCCCCTTGATCCTTCAATCTCCAGATTCTCTCTCCTCTTTATGTTTGTTCATTGCTGCTTCCTCACTCCTATTCTTTGGAAGTTTGACCCACCTCTGCCTTGTTGCCTCCTTCCCTCAGTCATTCCCTGAAAAAAAATCACCTCTCTCCATTCTTCAAGCGCTCTTCCTATTATCGCAGGCATGTTCCTTGTCGTGCTAACATGTTCTGAGAAGTCTTTTTGTGTGATTGAACTGTAATGTGAATGGACATTGAAGAGAATCAGAGTAGAAAAGTGATAGAGGAATGAAGATTGTGAAAAAAGTTACATTTTAAAATTTACTTTTTCAAATAGAATTTATAATATGGAATGAGCTACAATCCTTGGCTTTTCAGGGAAGATACATCTGTGACTCCTCAAAAAGATGTAGTTCTATTAGACATTATTTGCAATAGAATTAGGAGACAAATATTTGTGTGTTCATACAGGTAGTTCTCTATAACGCATGTTTCATCAGCGCAAGGTGACTATAACACGATTGATCAAGTGTGGGCGTTGTTTGCATAACGCAAACTTTCTGCTGAATGGGTATATTGGGTTTTCCATGGCACTATTTTCTACAGCGTGATTTTCTACAAAGGTTTCCTGTAGCGCCACTTTCTATAGCGAGATTGCAGAGGAACACAAAAGCACAACAACCTGTATTAACATCATTGTGTACCCTTGCTGGAAAAGAATGCTGAACACACTCCAAATATTTCCTGCATGTAATTTTTAGAGGAGGGTACAGAGCTTTTGCTAGTCTGCACAATATTTTGGTGTATCGGCATTCTTCTGCTGAGATGGTAAACAATGATGTCTTAGCAGTAATAATTAAATTCTCAAATATCTAGTTGTGGGACTTGTAGGCTCCTATGAGGCAGGGACAGAGTTGGGTGATTGTGAAACTTCAAGTCGCCAGTTGACATGTAGGGTATCTGATGTCAGCCTGTTCCCCCCACTCCTCTCTGCTCCCCAAACCCATCAACAACCCGAACCACATCTGGGTAGTTTGTTGTCAGAGGCTGACTGCAGTTTTCCACAAAGGTGCAAAGAACATATATTTGTGAAGTTAAAGAAGTTGGGGAGAGATCGAGATAGAGAGAGAGAGCACTTCTAAGAGAGGACACTTTTGCACTCACTTATTTGCAAAGACAGCCTTTTCTCATGAGATGAAGAGACTTATATTGATTCTCTAGCTTTCAGAGCCACATGCTATCCTTAATTTTATGGCTATTATTTCACCAACCGAGTGAAAATTACAGACGAGTGATTTTTTTCCACATGACGTGGGCTTCTGATCCCAATGTGATCCTGCATTCAAGATCCATGAGGAAGATCCTGCCTGAACGTTTAATAAAATTGGAGCACATCTCTGAGTCAGAATTTATTTGAGCGACCTGCTGTAGCCAGCACTACAGCAGCTTTGAATAAACTAATAGCTAACATCTAATAAGCAATAAATCTATAGCAGAATTCAGAAAATAACAGTGTATTTGTCTTTATCATGAGAGTGGAATAGGCAGAAATCTAAGGGATACAGTATGGACCTTAAGAACATAAATCATTAGCAATGGTTCTCGGGCAGAAACTTGCTAACTGGTTGTGAAATTGCCATGATATTTTAGAACGGAGATAATACTTTCCAAGATATCTGATTTTGCAAGTCCCCAGATTTGCCAAACCCCTTATTATGCATTTTGGATCATGTTTCTCACTACTCTCTAATTCCCTACTTGTGATTTTTGGCACAATCATGTCAAATGTAAGAAATAGTCTCCCTCCTTTCTTCACTAGTGTAGGTACATTTACAGCTTTCTAATTTGTTGAGACCTTTACATCCAGGGAATTTTGGAAGATTAGAAACAAAACATCCATTATCACTACAGCCGGTGATAGTCGAGAATGCATGTCCAGGGATATGTATGCCTTCAGCCACATTCATTTTCCTACTACTTTTTCCCACACAATCATAATTATTTTAAATTCCCCCATCTCTTTTGCCTTGATTTTCAACTATTCTTCAGTTTTTTTTTGATCTTCTATTGTGAACACGTACAAAATATTTGTTCAAAGTCTTTGCTATTTCCTCATTCTTTATTATTAATTCCCTAGCCCTACCCTGTCTACTCTTTCCCGTTTAAATGTTTATAGCTTTTTTTTCTTTTTACATAGCCTGCTAGTTTCCTTCAAACTCCTATTCCTCTCCCTTTTTGTTTTAATCAATTTTGCTATCATCCAATTTCTTCCCAGAACCTTTGGGCCACCATTAATCTTTGCAACATTGTACATGTTTCACTTCAGTTTGATTTCATCCTTAACTTGCTTAGTAGACATAGTGGTGCATCCTTCTCTGTTCTCTGTTTGAGGCAGTAATTTCCATTAAGATTTCTCACCTTCAAACTGAAATTGAAATTCTATGATGTTGTGAACACCTCTCCCTAGAGGATCCTTTAGAATGACATTATTAATTCAACCTTTTTATTAAATATTCCCTGATCTAAAATAACCTGTTCCTTATTGGTTACAGCATATATTTCTTAAGAAAATGGTCCAAATATACTCCAAGAACTTGTCCTCCGGGCTACCTCTATCAATTTAATTAAAGTCATAGAGATGTACAGCACGGAAACAGACCCTTCAGTCCAACCCGTCTGTGCCGACCAGATATCCTAACCTAATCTAGTCCCATTTGCCAGCACTTGGCCCATATCCTTCTAAACCCTTTCTATTCATAGACCCATCCTGATGTCTTTTAAAGGTTGTAATTGTACCAGCCTCCATCATTTCCTCTAACAGCTCAGTCTATATACGCACCATCTTCTCTGTGAAAACGTTGCTCCTTAGGTCCCTTTTAAATATTTCCCCTCTCACTCTTCAACCAATCTATAAGAAGATTAAAATCTCCCACAATAATTCTAGTATCTTTCTTACAATCCCTATTCCCCCATTATTTCTCAATCCAACAGCATAGATATTATTGATCCATGAACATTTTTCAGCATTCACCTTTTATCTTTGCTTTGTAGGTCACCACCCAAACCTGTTTTAAATTCTGATTCTGAATTATTATCATTTCTCATTATTGTACTGTTTGCATTCTTTATTTACATAGCTTTAGTCCTGGCATTCCAAAATGTCAAATACCCTTAAATATTCAAGTCCTGGCCATCGTCATTTTGCAAATATGTCTTTGTAATGGCTATCATATTATATTTATTTACTCTTATTCATTGTAGCAATTTACTTATCTTGTTGAATTGAATTGAATTGAATTCATTGTCACGTGTACCGAAGCACAGTGAAAAGCTTTGTCTTGTAAGCAATACAGGCAGATCACAGAATTAAGTAACATAGATAGTAAATAATAGTTAAACAGCAGCAAAAACAAAAACACAGGGTACAGGCGAATGTTAAGAATTTGAGAGTCCATTCAGTATTCTAAAAACAGTAGGGTAGAAACTGTTTCAAAACCAGCTGGTGCTTGCATTCAGGCTTCTGTACCTCCTCCTCGATGGTAGAGGTTATAGAAAAACATAGCATGGTTTTAGATTAAGAACATTTATAATCTCCGACTGTCTCTTTGTGATATAACTGCTGACACATTCATCAGAATTAGGTGCAATGTCAAAGTACCATGTAATGGTATGATACTTTGGCATGCACTCTCCTGACAGCTGGATTCAGCCAAGTCTGGGGCTATATTCACTTGCTGTGTGCAACAAAGACACATAGAATTGGAAGAGGAACAGATGCTACAGCAAACTCAGGACCAGCAATAACCTCCAACGGCTACTGAACAGCCTCCACATGAAGAGATTGCAGTTGAAAGTGCCCTCAAAATGCACAAAGAAAATACAGGAGGCCTAGAGTGTATCACCCTCACTGCCATTTCCTTTAGATGAACAAGGTGGAATGTTGTTAAAGACTGAGGATGTCCTGTGTCACTGGCACTGAACTATGCCAACTGCTGGATCGGGACCTGCATCATGAAGGAATGGGTGGCCATTTTATCCTGATGGCTGTCAAGGTGACAGCTGCATTGGATGTTAAGGAGCCACTAGAGACCATTGTGGGATCTTTCAATCATGGCACTGTGGATCAGTGATTAGCATTGCTGTCTCACAGTGCCAAGGACCCGGGACGGTTGCAGCCTTGGGTGACAGTCTGTGTGGAGTTTGCATGTTCTCCCCTTGTCTGTGTAGGCCTCCACCGGGTGCTCCGGTTTCCTCCCAAAGACATGCAGGTCAGGTGAATTGGCTATGCTAAATTGACCCGTAATGTCCAGAGATGTGCAAGCAAGGTGGATGGTCATGATAAATGTGGGGTTACAGGAATGGGGTTGGGGATGGATCAGAGTGGGATGCCCCTTGGAAGATTGGTGTAGACCCGATAAGGCGAAGGGCTTCTTTTTGCACTGTAGCAATTCAAAGAAATGTATCAAGGTTACTAATGCAATTTGCGCTCGATCACAGCTCATCATCTCATCGCGCTGTGATGAGGTCAATACTACATCCTTGGCTGTATGCTTTCTGATATGGTTGGCTTCCCCCAGATGCAGGGTGTTATAGATTATACACATGTCATAGCAAGAGAGCAATAACATAACATAACTGAGTTAATCAATGGAAAGGGATTCCAATCCATTATCATGCAAGTGATCTGTACCAGGTCTTATAAGTTTATGCCAGATATCCTTGGAGCTGCCATGGTGCCTATATCCTTGAGAATTCTTATCTTCCTGCTGCATTTTAGGGGCCAGGTGGCTCACAAGGATGATTATTTGGGATAAGGCTACCTTCTTCAACCATGACAACGCTCTCTGACCGAGGCTGATTGACAGTGCAATGAAGCCCATTCTTTGAACAGTGTGATGGTTGGGCAGACAATAGGTTCCCTGAAGGTATGGATCCGCTGCTTGAAATGGTTGGGGATGGGGCAAGAGGGGAGCAGCTCACAGTATATCGTGGACAGAGTGTGCTGTATAGTCCTTACAGGGTGTGCTTTGCACAACTGGAGCAAGCTAAAAAGGGGAAAGAGATGAAGGCCATTGAGCTGGGAGAGCAGGAACAGTTCTGAGGAGGATGAGTACATTGAGTAGGAGGAACATCACCTTCTGCCTGGCAAAGTGCAGCAGTGTCAGGCAGGACTTAATTGACACCTAGTTCCAGTACATGTGTGTGAACTGAGAGCTGTGATCATTCAGCGACTGGCAAGACAAAGCAGACCATTTATCTTTGCATGATTTCTGTTAGCATTTGCTGTTGGTGAATAAGAGTAATTGGTTTGAAATGTGTGAAAGCTGTCTTGTACATGAACAATGATAATATGCTGGGCTAAGGTGGGCACTGTGGGAGGAATAGCAATGACTTGAACAGGATTGTAAGACGGATGTGACTGAGGACAGTTAAACTGTGTGGCTTGGCGCTTGAACAGCGATAGTGACCATGTGCAGTTTTTTTGGGATAGGAAGCATTAGCCATGCTACTGATGTGCTATAAGAGGTGTTGCTTTACACCTGATGTTCCACTCCATTGATGGTGAAGGGCAAAGTGGAATTGCTAATACTCAACCGGGTGCATAGCTGTGGGTCAAAGATGGCTATGGCACCAGAGATCCTAGGATAGACTGGCAGAGGTGGGTACTTTTGTTGACGGCAAGTGGTGGAATTGAGCTAGCATTGGAACAATGGAATGCCATGGGGCTTGGTACCTGGTTAATGAGGTGAGTTTGGGATGATAGCATGAGAAAACGCAGTGAGCCTGAAGGAGAGAAACCCTCCAAGAAACCCAATAAGAATGACACTCAGCTGACTTTTGGTAAAATTGAGCCCTGTGGGTCAGTGAATTTTCAGCCCTCTGTGAAAGTGCAGTGACAGACAGGCTGGAAAGAAGGGTTGTACGAAGCATAGTACATAAATAGGAATTTAGTATCAACACCGAGAAAGCTAATATAAATAAAAAAACGGATTTGGTTTGGATATAATCTTATTTACTGGACCTGCTCTACATTTATAGCAGTTTTGATAAGGCACACACAAGCCACACCAGAATTGAATGAGCTGTTTCCTCTTAGGCAGTGGATATAATGTGTGATCATGTTTGATCTCTCCTAGTTTTAAAATGTCACCTTTAAGATGCTGGAATGAAAGGCGACTCTGGCTTTATCACAGCTGTTGGTCTTATGTTTGCAGCTGAATAAAAGTTTTCAGTCTCAGTAGGAGGTTGCTCAGAGAGTTAATAGAACTACAACCCCATTTAAGAGAATAAAAGTCTGTGACCTGGGTTGGCTTGAAAGGGCACCTTGTGATCTGTATTAGGTCAGGCTGAGGTATTCAGGCTGAGCAATACGACAGCCTGCACTTGTAGATAAATGGCCTATTCATTTCATATCGAGAAACAATCCCTAAACATAGTTTACTGCATGGTGAAAGAAAGAAGCATTTGCTGATGCTGACTGCTCCTGTCCTGACCCTGAGTGAGAATGGAATTAAACTGAGAGGCTCTGTGATTGTAAAACTGTGTAAAAGACACTCCATTTGTTACAGAATCTGATGAAGTGAAGAGCAGTTCATATGTACAAGGCCATCCTTCACTTCCTTTTGAAATGTATGGAAAGATACTGTTGCATTTTTTTTCCATACCTCTACGATGATTAATGTGCAGCTTCGGGACATGAGGTGGTGCTAGAGGGCCATGGGTGGAAGGTTGCTCATTTTGCTTTGGCTGGACTTTATGCAGATTGTTCATTTTGTTCACATTTCTTCTCTGTTACTACTAATATGCTGTGAAATGCTAGAAAAAGAGTGGGAACAATTTACATTAGTGAGCTTTGAAAATGAGACTTCTCATAACATTTTGTGATGGGTTAAATTTTGCATGAAATAAGTACAAGTTTGGAATTCCACTCATGAAGAAAGAAACACAAGGAGTCAGAAATCTGATGATGGAAATCAAGAAAAGTATCTTGTAATTAGAATGTGTTTGAGAAAACATCACTGTACTTTGATCATTGTGTAGAGGGATTGAATTTCGGAGCCACAAGGTCATGTTGCAGCTGTACAAATCTCTGGTGTGACTGCACTTGGAATATTGCGAACAATTCTGGTCACCACATCATAGGAAGGCTGTGGAAGCGTTGGAAAGGGTTCAGAGGCGATTTACTAGGATGTTGCCTGGTATGGAGGTAAGGTCTAATGAAGAAAGGCTGAGGGATTTGAGGTTGTTTTCATTAGAGAGAAGAAGGTTGAGAGGTAACTTAATTGAGACATACAAGATAATCAGAGGGTTAGATAGGGTGGACAGTGAGAGCCTTTATCCTTGGATGGTGATGGCTAGCACAAGGGGACATAGCTTTAAATTGAGGAGTGATAGATATAGGATAGATGTCAGAGGTGGTTTCTTTACGCAGAGAGTAGTAGGTGCGTGGAACGCCTTGCCTACAATAGTAGTAGACTCACCAACTTTAAGGACATTTAAATGGTCATTGGATAAACGTATGGATGAAAATGGAATAGTCTAGGATAGATAGGTTTCAGATTGGTTCCATAGGTCAACACAACATCAAGGGCCAAAGAGTCTGTACTGCTCTTTGTTCTATATTCTGATTGGAGGTTGTTTGTTCAGATATTGACAAATATATAATTGGTTTGAATGCCCTTTACAAGTGCACTAGCATAATTTTGAGTAAGTGACAATTGAAAGTTTATCAATGCAATCTCATTGATAGCTTAAGAAAACGCAGTGTGAGTTCACTGATGCTTTGACCCGAGCAGTAGTTGGTAGAGCTACAGTGCTAATGTAAACAATAACTTGCATCTACTTAGTTAAAAATCACACAACACCAGATTACAGTCCAACAGGTTTAATTGGAAGCACACTAGCTTTTGGAGCACTGCTCCTTCATCAGGTGGTTGTGGAGGACACAATTGTAAAACAGAATTTATAGCAAAAGTTTACAGTGTGATGTAACTGAAACTAAACATTTAAAATACCTTGATTGTTTGTTAAGTCTCACACCTGTTAGAATGATCATGTTAGTTTCACTTCTTTCATATGTAAATCACAATTTTTTTAAATAATTACATTCTCAGGTTAACTTTGACAATTGGTGTCAGCCCAAATAATGTGTTGAAGGTGTTAGCCCCCTGTGTGCTGCTATCTGTGCCATAATGTTTCGACTGATTCCAATCTAAAAAATGAATTAACAGAACCTTACATGGATTCATGCAGTTTTTGAGCAAAGTACAATGTAACTCTGCAAGTACAAATTCAACCCACAAACGTGTGTGTGTGTGTGTGTTGTGTGGCATGGGTAATGATTTCAATGAAAGAGATTAGGTTTACAGAATCTTGATGATTTCAAGATGTTGGAAAGTTAGATCTGGATTGATCAGGACACTGAGGTTTTCCACAGTTTCACTCCAACTGAAGTGAACAGTTAGGAAGCAGGTGAAGGCAAGGGAATGAGGCGAATGGAGGGAGTTGAAAATAATAGCTGCAGCTTTCTGATGTTCAGCCAAAGTTGTCACTCATCTCTAATTATTGTCAGGGAGGCAACTTATCAGCACAGGAGGGTTTATGGTTTCAAAAGAAATAGTGAAGAAGAACTTCGTCCAATTAATATACAATATAAAAGTTGTTCAACAGGTGACTCATTCTAACTCATGCTCCATTTGAAGACAGTTTCCCACTTAAGATGCAGTGTGAGGATGCAGTGTGAGTTTGTCTTAAAAGTTATATTTATTAGAAAATGTTGGGCTATTTACTTAAATTGGGTTCATCCATTTGCTCAATAAATTTATCTGAAGAGTCCAACAGACCAATGAAGTCCAAGATGTGATCCCTGGTTGATTTCAACTTATGCTAGGGGATTTCCAACTGGCTACAGCACAACTGGGTAATGGAGGGGACAGTTCAATGACAATTCTTGGTCTTTATTGTTATCCAGCAGCTTTAATAATATCCCATGATGGTGGAAATGAGAAAAAGACAGGATTGGACATAGATCAGATTCTTTTTCAGAAGAATAGCCTGCTGGCTACTCTCAAGACTCTCATATGAATAATGACCATTTTGACAAGGATCAGAAGGACATCCATCTCTTATGTAAATTATCCAAGCTAAGAGTTACCAGCCTCTAGTGTGGAGAGAGGAGAAGGTGTTAAGTAAATACAGAGGAACCTCGATTATCTGGCATTCGATTATCCAAATATCAGATTATCCATCAAAACCGCAAGGTCCTGATGCTCGGCTAAACTATGTAACCAGCATTCGATTATTTGGAATTTGATTAACTGAACAAAATACTCCCCACCTGTGTCCTTCGGATAATCGAGGTTCCTCTGTACACTGGAAGATTGAATGGAATGAATTGCTAATAGACTTCACGGCACAGGACTGGGAAACCGAGGACAGCGGACTGTACAAAATACTTGATCCTTCAACCTATATGTATGTTCACAATTTGTGAATGTGGAGCAAAGATTGTTCATTACTAACTAACAAAATATTTCTAGTTTCATCAGTGCTATTGCCAGCTATATAAATAACTTAAGGCTGTGAAACTATTTAAAAGGGAAGTCAAAAATAGCTAGGAAGCTATGTTTCATTTTCTGGAAGGACCCTGTGCCAACAGTATATTTGATGCTGGAAGTGCAGCAATTTAACATATTGTATGTGCTCAGAAGTTATACACAACAGTCTATGGATAACTGGTATCACTGACTTCATCCAATTAAATGAAATTAATCTGTTCTCTCAACATTCCCAATTTCATTCCAGACTGTTATTTTTGGAAGATCCTCAGCATTAACAATGGATCCTCAGATATTCATACTAAGTTCTCAGTGTTACATTTTTGATTCTTGCAATGCTGTGGACTATCCCTTTTATACAAACAATGCTTCTGGAGAGCTCTGTTTTGTGCAGATAGTGAGCCACCACTAGCCTGTCATTTGCGTGATTTTAGCTGACCCATTGCTGAGGTCAAAATCAACCTGTTGTGGCTACTTCAGACTTGATTGATGGCCTGATAAAGCTGACATGGTTTCAAAAAACCATTCATAGGTAGGCATTATCCCAAAGCGATCTGATTATAGTTAATATCTATTGATAAACTAGATGGGGACTTAACGCTTACAATATTAATATCAATTTAATGCTGAATTAATAATTATGCAGTGTGGATAAGGTGATTATTCTGGTTATATATGCCCAATAATTACCCTTAAAAAAGGGCTGGATAACTTATACAGATTTAGGATTGGAATATTACTAATTCCAGGGGAGTGGGTAGCAGTTGCATTGTTGACGGTGTTGAAGGAACCTAGACTGGTGTTAATCAAAAGTTGATTTTTTTCATTCTTGAAACAAATCCAATCAATTTCTGATGTGGATATAATGATCACAGATATTTTAAAAATGCAATTATCATTGCATCCATATATATATTAAAATCACATCTGTAGTTTTAGTTGTTCATTTTCCCTTGTGCGCTCCAAAAGGTTCTCATTGTTCATGGCATTTACTTCAGATTTACTCCTCTCCTCAGTAAGACTGAAAATGTTTCAGAATTTGCGGCTTTTCAAGTATTAAATTTGGCTCATGTTCTCTGCTTCCAGACATAGTGCTTGTGACAAAGTCAGGCAGGTGGACTTCAAAGAATATAAGTTCCCTGACTGGGGCTGTTAACCTGGTCCAGCAGCCCCCAAATTTGTGGAAATAGTCAGTAACCCTGGACTCGGTTACGCATCAACTATACTGGTACATTTATGTGTTTAATGTTCTTAGTCATTGTAGATGCCCAGTCAAAGTGGTTGGACATGCATAGAATCCATTCATCAAACCTGGGGATGAATGTTTCTATCGGGAGAGGGGAGGCGAAATGACATCAGGAATGCCATTTCTGGGTGCAAGACCCCACTGAGTGAGAGAAAAAGTTTATTCCAGGGGATGATGTTCGATGGAGAAATCATGGGAATGGGGCCCTGCATGGGTAAGAGGCATGGTTGATGTGAGGTCAGGTTCAGTGGTGTATAAGGTTCGGGTAGTGTGACAGTCCTACACAAGCACGTGGACCATGTGAAAACTGCAATGGTGTAGGAACAAAACATAACCTGCTCCTCGATAGCCTTTCCGACTGTTCTAGAACCAGCGCGTCTTCCCTTTCTGTTAAGTATTGAAGAGAACTCAGAATCTGAGAAGGACATGGCAGATGTCGCCACTTTGATGCCTTTGCTGCCTGAAGAGGAGAATGAATTTATTTTGAGTTGCTCTGGGCACAAGAAGTGAGTTACTGTGTGTTACACACCTCCCGCATCAGAGGCAGGATTGAAGGAACCTGACCTGGTGCTAAAATGCCCCAGGAGGAGCTACAAAGAACTGACCTATGTCCTCACTCAGAAGGAGATGGATGTAGTGATTGTAACAAAGGTCAGCCAGATGGACCTCATAGAATATGAATTCCCTGATTGGGGCTGTCAGTTTTGTCCAATCAGGGAGTGCTGGCTGACAGGTAAGGACAGGAGTGTCAAACATCCTGTTCACTCTGAGAGCTGGCTGTGAGGGAGCTGAATCAATGTCAAGGAGATTCCAAGTGTATATAAAGGGTGGTAGGATCCTGTCCTCTGTGGAGTTATTTCACCAGGTAACAGCATTTGCTTTACAAGCAGCGAGACAGTGACATTTACAGGGAAGAGTACTGCCAGCCAGCAGTTTTGAAATTAAACCAGAACCAGTTGTGCCTTAAGGTCATGTTAACACAGCACCCTGCTCACATGCCCACTTGTCTGTAGGCAGTTCACGGCAATGCTCCAGTGAATCACAGGGCAAACTGGAGGAACAACATCTCAACTTCAGACTAGGCACTTTACAGCTTTCTGGACTTAATATTGAGTTCAAATTGTGAACCCCCTCCCATTCCCTCCTTTTCTTTTAGCTTAACTTGTTACATTCTGTCACCATGTCCTCTGTCCCCTCTCCCTTCCCAGTGGGACTCTCTGTTCTTCCCAGTCTGGCAGTTAGACACACTATTGATCTGCCATTCTGACATTCTGATTGCTTAATCTGAACTATCAACATCCTTTCTTCCCTAGCACTCCATGTACCCACCCCACCCACCCCTCCACCATTGCATAAATGCTGCCACCTCCACACTACACATCAGCTATGATGAAAAGACATCTAGACGAAAAAATTGGTTTGCTATCTCTCCATGGATGCTGCTTGACTCACTGTGAATTCCAGCATTTTTTGTTTTCAGTACAGATTCCAGCATCTGCAATAATTTGCTCCGACATTGTGAGGGGATTAAACTTTGAGGGGATCTTAAGGGATACTTGTAAGGGGAATGGTTGTTTACAGGATCTGGGCATTGCTGGATAGGCAAGTAGTTACTCTAATTGGCCTGGCTAGGGCATGGTCAGCTGCCTTCTTGAACTACGAGACCTGTGACTCGGGCCAGGGATAGCAACTCTTAATGCCTTAGCATCCTATGCCATAAGCTTCACAAGGATTATAATGGTCTGCACTCAGCGTGGTTATACAAGGTTTCAAATGGTCAACTTCAACTAGGGTCCAGACTTGGGCTTTGAAGATTTTGGGCAACTGTGTTTGAAGTGGCGTCCCTTTACAAGAGGGATAGAACATTACCTCTTTGAGTTCCATAGACTTTTTCTTCCCTAATTTTGAAAGCATCCATCATTTGAAATCAGACACCTTGCCAATTTTTGCAGAGGTCTTGGGGCATGGAAATCTATCACCTAGGATAGCTGGGATGTGCTCCTTCCTTGCAAAACTTTATCTTCAATATGCTGGTTGTACGTTAATAGTTCACTTACATCTGGTACTGGACTCTGTAAAACAATCTTTTCTCATTTACTTTACATTGCAAACTGCAGTGAAATAACCCAAGTTTATCTGGTAATATAGTTTGTATTATACAATACTGAGCCAACGCAAGACCACCACAATGGTTTGCTCCATGTTGTATAATAGTGATTTCAAAATGAGTTCACCTTTCAATGTACCCTGCATTAATCAGTGAATTGAACCAAAAGAAATTCAGTTAAGTACCATCAACCATGAGAGCTAATATTACTGCACACTCTAAACTGTACACTATTAAGAATGAACTAACAATATTAAGTTGCAAAGCTTAAAGAAATGCAACAATAAAATTAATAAGGTCACACTTAATCAAATTGATGTTTCTGTTAATAAATCAGCATAGGCACAAACTGTAAATTCTAGAAAGGAGTAGGGAAGACTTCATTGCTTTAATGCATTTAAAATAGGGGCAACACTAGTTTATGACTAGTTTGGCAAGATTAAGGGTAATAATGTTTCTTACATATTTTCCAAAGATTTTTGTAGAGAAAGTTGCAATAACTGAGGATATGTGAAAGAAGATATTGCATCTTCCACAATCTCAGGGTGTCCCAATGCACTTTAGAACCAAGGAAGTCCATTGTGATGTGTATTAGCTGTCATAATGTAGGAAATGCTGCAGTACATTTGTAAACAGCATCAAATGAGGTAAAGGTTGGATAATGACCACATAGTGTGATCGAGTGATAGAGATTGATGGATATGTATTAGCTAGGATACTAGGTATAAAGCTCTACTTGAAAAGAGTTGGAATACAGAGCCTCAGCTTAACATGTTGTCTGAAGGATGGCACTCCTAAAGTCTCACACTCTCCAGAACTATAGACCAGTGAGCCTGACGTTGGTGGTGGGCAAGTTGTTGGAGGGAATTCTGAGGGACAAGATGTACATGTATTTAGAAAGGCAAGGACTGATTAGGGATATTCAACATGGCTTTGTGCATGGGAAATCATGTCTCACAAACTTGATTGAGTTTTTTGAAGAAGTAGCAATGAAGATTGATGAGGGCAGAGCAGTAGATGTGATCTATATGGACTTCAGTGAGGTGTTCGACAAGGTTCCCCATGGGAGACTGATTAGCAAGGTTAGACCTCATGGACTACAGGGACAACTAGTCATGTGGATACAGAACTGGCTCAAAGGTAGAAGACAGGGGGTGGTGGTGGAGGATTGTTTTTCAGACTGGAGGCCTGTGACCAGTGGAGTGCCACAAGGATTGGTTCTGGGCCCTCTACTTTTTGTCATTTACATAAATGATTTGGATGTGAGCATAACAGGTATAGTTAGTAAGTTTGCAGATGACACCAAAATTGGAGGTGTAGTGGACATCGAAGACGGTTACCTCAGATTACAACAGGATCTGGACCAGATGGGCCAATGGGCTGAGAAGTGGCAGATGGAGTTTAATTCAGATAAATGCGAGGTGCTGCATTTTGGGAAAGCAAATCTTAGCAGGACTTATACACTTAATGGTAAGGTCCTAGGGAGTGTTGCTGAACAAAGAGACCTTGGAGTACAGGTTCATAGCTCCTTGAAAGTGGATTTTCAGGTAGATAGGATAGTGAAGAAGGCATTTGGTATGCTTTCCTTTATTGGTCAGAGTATTGAGTACAGGAGTTGGGAGGTCATGTTGCGGCTGTACAGGACATTGGTTAGGCCACTGTTGGAAAATTGTGTGCAATTCTGGTCTCCTTCCTATCAGAAAGATGTTGTGAAACTTGCAAGGGTTCAGAAAAGATTTACAAGGATGTTGCCAGGGTTGGAGGATTTGAGTTATAGGGAGAGGCTGAACAGGCTATTTTCCCTGGAGTGTCAGATGCTGAGGGGTGATCTTGTAGAGGTTTACAAAATTATGAGGGGCATGGATAGGGTAAATAGACAAAGTCTTTTCCCTGGGATCGGGGAGTCCAGAACTAGAGGGCATAGGTTTAGGGTGAGAGGGGAAAGATAGAAAAGAGACCTAAGGGGCAACTTTTTCACGCAGAGGGTAGTACGTGTATGGAATGAGCTGCCAGAGGATGTGGTGGAGGCTGGTACAATTGCAACATTTAAGAGGCATTTGGATGGGTATATGAATAGGAAGGGTTTGGAGGGATATGGGCCGGGTGCTGGCAGGTGGGACTAGATTGGGTTGGGATATCTGGTCGGTGTGGACAGTTTGGTCCGAAGGGTCTGTTTCCATGCTGTACATCTCTATGACTCTCTCAGCAAAGCATTGATTTTTCTGCTTACATTACGAGTTCTAGGTCGTGGAGTAGAATGTGAACTCACATATTTAGTTTTGAAGATTGCCACCACTGAGCCAAGACTGGGTCTACTGGAGATGAATGTTTCAAAAGATACGTTTCAAATTAGATCATGGGACCCGACAACCCAGATAATTTGTATTCCTTAATATTGAAGAAGATAGTTGGACAAAAATAATCATGAAAACTCTAAATATAATTTTAAAAAATTTGAATTGAATATTATACTGAAGGTGACACATGTTCCCATCAGAATTTAGAGAGCAGACCCTTGAGTGGACACCTAACTGGCAGAAAGGAGATCATTTATATCATCGAGTTCTGTACTTGCCTCCGTCCTAACCATCTATAGCTTGACCATAAAAAGGAGAATTTATCTCTATAGAGATTAGTTATAATTGTCTATTATATATGTGTCTGCAAATTAAAGACAATGTACTTCACAATATCACAGAACTTGTCACAAAATTATGCTTATTTTTCTAATGGTCATCCTGGTGGAACTAAGTCATTTCTTGTCATACAGATGTGCTGTCTCTTTATTCTCCATACAGCCTATTGAAGTTCATATTGGGGAAGATGCTGAGATGTCATTGTGGGCGGCACGGTGGCACAGTGGTTACCACTGCTGCCTCACAGCGCCAGAGACCCGGGTTCAATTCCCGACTCAGGCGACTGACTGTGTGGAGTTTGCACATTCTCCCCGTGTCTGCGTGGGTTTCCTCCGGGTGCTCCGGTTTCCTCCCACAGTCCAAAGATGTGCAGGTCAGGTGAATTGGCCATGCTAAATTGCCCGTAGTATTAGGTTAAAGGGGTAAATGTAGGGGTATGGGTGGGTTGCACTTCGGCTGGTCGGTGTGGACTTGTTGGGCCGAAGGGCCTGTTTCCACACTGTAAGTAATCTAATCTAATCTAATCTAATCTGTAATTGCTGTAATGGTCCTTCATAAAATTGACCCTATACTGCTCCCAAACTATCTTGGATAATGATGTATGAAGGCTATAAATGAACAAGAAGTGTGTGAGTAAAGTTTTGTTGCACTTTAAAAATCATTTCTCTGAGTCAAGTTTCTATCAACATTTCATTTAAAATTATATCTTTTTAATTGGATGTTGTATGAATTTACAAAGTGGCAATTTAGTACTGAGGTTATAATGAGTTTCAAATATTTCTTTTCAATATCCCCACACCACATCATAAGATATTGTTTATATTTTTTCCATTATGCACAAACTACTGCAGTTTACTGATTCATCGTTCTAGGAATAACATTTCTTGTCCCTTTTTTGTCTCTTTTTCACCAATGTGGCATATCTATTTTATATTTCATGAATGCATGTTACATCTGATTCAACCTGATAAGATAATTCCAGGTGTGGTTCATTAACTTAAGACCATAAGACACAGGAGCACCATTAGGCCATTCAGACCATTGTGTCTGCTTTCCCATGGCTGACATGTAGCTCAGCCCCATTCTCCTGTCTTTTCCCCCAAACCTTTGATCGTCTAATCAAGAACCTAACTATCTCTGTCCTGTGACTTGTGAAATCATTTTTTTTATACAATCCTTTTTATCCTTCATGTATGTAATATAGTTTTGGCTAAATGCCATTTCACTAATTCATTTAAACTATATTAATTATCCACAAAACCTGTGAATTATGAGCAGAAATAACCAGTTGGCTCCTCAAGCTTGCTTCACCATTCAATGAGACCATGGGTGCTATGTGTTTCGAATAAGACCAGGGATTCTCTGCATATGTTTTGAATTTCACATTTCCATCTACTTCCAATAAACTTAGCTTCTTGATAGCTGTTAGAATCAATCTATCCACACCGTAAAAACATTTAATGATCTGCCTCCACCCCTTTCTGAGGTAAAGAGTTCTAAATTTGCACAATTCTCTGAGAGAAAAGAATTCTTCTCATCTCTGACCCAAATGAGCAACCTCTTGTTTGAAAACAATACCCCTTAGTTTTGGACCAAAGAGGAAAGATAATTTCCACATCCACCTTCTGAAGACCGCTCAGGATATTATACACTTCAATCAAGTATCCTGTATAACTGAAGCATAATATCCTTACTTTCAGTTGTTTGTATATTGTTGCTGAACAGAGACAGATTTGTCTCTTTCTGTTTGGAAAGAACAGGGCTCTATGTATTAATAATTCCTGATGATGGGCTTTTGCCCGAAACGTTGACTCTCCTGCTCCTCAGATGCTGCATGACCTGCTGTGTCTTTCCAGCACCATATTCTAGACTAGTTTTAATAGTATTAATGATTATGAATTGATTGTCATTATACTTTTTTCACACACTCAGGTTTATTCGGCAAATGTTGTCCAATTGCATAATCACATCTAATGTTCAAGGGGTCTACTGTCCCAGTGGTACAGATCCCATTTTCCTCTGTCCTAATGCCAATGTCCATGAAATAGAACCCACTGCTCTTACACCAATCGTTGAAACTTGCATTTATTTTTCTAGTTTTATTTGCCCAATGCCAATTTGCACACAGCTTTTAGGTAATAATCCAATGATTATTATTTTGAGGTTCTTTTGAATTTAGCATCTAGCTCCTGATATTCCTTCAATATAACTTCATGCACCATGGGCGCTGGATCCTACCTGCTTCCATTGCAAGTCTCTCTCCATTCCTGAACAAATGTCCCAAACCATGACGCTGGTAGACAATACAGTAATTTGCACTTATGCTGGTCACTGCCGAGAACTGGGGCAATCACCCTCACTTTACTGTACCTACAACCACTGTATTCCTTTCTGCTTACTCTACTTGAATGCCTTCCTGCTCCATGGTGCCCTGGTCAGTTTGCTCAACCACTTTGCAGCCCTTGCTCTCACCCAAGCAAACTGAAGACTGAATCTACCGTGCTTTTGCTCTCTGGGTCTCCTAACTTGACTCTCTGACAGTCACATTTTCCTCAACTGATGAAATCAGATGACTCTATCCTAAGGGATGTGACCAACTCCTGGAATAAAATCCTCCCCACCCCAAATATACAAAACTGTCTGCAACTTGCATTCAGCCCACTGACTGCTGCAGGCACTTTTGCCTTTAATCACACTGGCATCCAGGAACTCCGACTTCCTGGAGTCACAGCACATCACCTATCTTGGCATCTGGATAATGTATTACCTAATTAAATTAACTTGGAATTAATGAACTGTACATCTCCCAGTCAGTTAAATACTGCCAGAAAATGTTACCATTACTCAAAGAGTTTACACTCACTAATTGTTGTAGATGGTTAAGGGCTTTTAAAAATGAACACAGAATGTGGTGATTGCAGTGAAATGGTTAAAAAAACTGGACAAAGAAACTGAAAGAACTGCAGATGCTAGAAATCTGAAATAAAAACAGAAATTGCTGGAAAATCTTAGTAGGTGGACAGCAGGTAGTCATCTGTGGACAGAAATAAGAGTTAATATTTCAGATCTGATCACCCCTCTTTAGAACAGTTCTGAAGAAGGCTAACTGGATCTGAAACGTTAACTCTGATTTCTTTCCACAGATGTTGCCAGACGTGCTGAGATTTTCCAGCAATTCCTGTTTTTGTTATGGTAATCTTACTGGTCTAGTAATCCAAAAACTGATGAATACTCTGGAGTTATGAGTTTAAGTCCCACCTAGCTAATAATGTCAAACCAATACATTGAAAAGGGCTTCCATGGACTGCACACACCATGCAGTTCACTGCCACCTACTCAAGATCAATTAGTATGGGCAATATTCCTGGTCAATGACACTCAGATTTTAAATACAAATGTGAATGATTATAGGGGTAAATTTCAAAGCATTTAATGTTATGCTGTTTCAATTTTCTAATAGACGCTGCATTTTAAAATAGTAGCATTTGCCTCTACATCTTACACTCACTGGTTTAATCACAAGAAGAAAATTGAGCAGTGCACTACCTACCATGAATTGTGAACAAGTACTTTTTTTCTACTAATAAAAGCAAAATACTGTGGATGCGGGAAATCTGAAATAAAACAAAGAGAAACTTGACTTACGTATATTATTCCTTACTTTGTAAAATCAATTGCCTCCAAAGGAAGGCCATGGGAATTCAATTTTATCCAAAAACCTTGTAAGTGGTGGCGTGGGAGAACATAAAAAGAAACATTTTTTTAAGGCTGTAGCAATTTATGCTTTTCAAAGGGAACTTAGGAGTTGAGCAGAATTCTGCCTGATTTACAGATGCTTTAAATTAACCAGTTCAGACACATTATGACATCTCACTGGCACAGGTGGGATTTGAACCCAGGTCTCTTGGGCAAGAGCAAGGGGGACTAACACCGTACCAAGAGAGCAGTCTAAATCAGGTGATTATTGTCAAACAATCTGCTTGGAAATGTTATGACAAACATCCAGCAGTAGTAGGGCTTCAACACAGATATATAGGTTAGAGGTAGGAAGACCACCATCAGAGATCTGTCTGATTCTTTTATAAACATTTATAACCAATCAGAATAGATTGCAGCAAAGCAGATGAGTTTACATTGAGTTTGTATCGATCATGTTGACTAGATTTGATTGATTAATTCCATTTGAATCAGATTAATTATAACTGAATTGCTGGAAATATGAAATAAAGAAAAACCCCAGAATCTTTACTTTTGTGTAATATATCTTACTGTGTAAAATCAAGTACCTCCAAAGAATTAGACCAGTTTTGCTTAGATTATGAATACATTTAGATTCACGTGGCTTTGATGAGTATGGAATGGGTTCAAATTCAATGCATTGATTATCAAATAAGACCTAAAGAGGCGCCCTCTTGTGGCACAGTGACAGTGTCCCATCTGGATTCAAGTCTGAACTGCTCCAGAGGTGTCTGATAATATCTTTGAACAAGTTGGTTAGAAAAATAGGTTAACTTAAAAAATTAAGACCTAAGTAGGTTAGTTCACATTAATGTGACACTCTATTGATTATTTGTGTTTGGATTCGGTCAGTTTTAATTGTTGTAACTTTATCATAAGTTTGAAAATTTCAACAACCTCATCTTGTTCTCAGTTGTAAAACTAATCTTTCCTCCAAAGTTAATAATTGGATTTAACAACATCTTATGACTTTTTTGCTCAGGGGATGAAAGATTATTGGTGATAGGCAGAAATAAAGGGACTAAAATGAAATCAGTCATGATCTTATTGAATGGCAGAGCAGGTTAAGGACTGAGTCGCCTATACTTCTTCCTTCTTTTTATGTTCAAATGGTTTGGACTCAGGTCCACGTTAACACTGACTATTGATTATGTCAGAGGAATCACTTCAAGGTATTCTATGCTCTTTTCCTATCCTTGAGCCAAGCATTATCCTTTGACTAAGAAAACGTGCAGGAGACAGAGAGGTCTGCAGATGCTGGAGATCAGAGTAGAGAATGTGTCACTGGAAAAGCACAGCAAGTCAGGCAGCATCTGAGGAACAGGAAAATCGATATTTCGGGCCGGAGCCCTTCAGGAATGAAGCTGAGAGCCTCGAGGGTGGAGAGATAAAGGGGAGGGGGTGGGGCTGGGGAGGAGGTAGCTAAAAAGTGCAGTAGGTGGATGGAGGTGGGGATGAAGGTGATAGATCGGAGAAGAGGGTGGAGTGGATAGGTGGGAAGGAAAATTGACAGGTGGGACAGGTCATGATAGCAGTGCTGAGCTGGAAGATTGGAACTGGGGTAAGGTGGGGGGAGGGGAAATGAGGAAACTGGTGAAGTCCACAGTGATGCCATGGGGTTGAAGGGCCCCAAGGCGGAAGATGAAGTGTTCTCCCTCCAGGTGTCGGGTGGTGAGGGAGTAGCAATGGAGGAGGCCCAGGACCTGCATGTCCTCAGCAGAGTGGGAGGGGGAGTTGAAATGCTCAGTCACGGGACTGTGGGGTTGATTGGTTGGTGCAGGTGTTTCGGAGATGTTCTCTAAAGTGCTCTGCAAGAAGGTGTCCAGTCTCCCCAATGTAGACGAGACAGCATCAGGAGCAATGGATACAGTAAATGACGTGTGGAAGTGCAAGTGAAACTTTGATGGATATGGAAGGCTCCTTTGTGGCCTTGGACGGAGATAACGGGGTGAGGTGTGGGCACAGGTTTTGCCATTCCTATGGTGGCAGGGGAAGGTGCCAGGAGGGGAGGGTGGCATGTTAGAGGGCGTGGACCTGACCAGGTAGTTGTGGAGGAAAGAAAACATGCAACCTAATTGTTTTCAAGCATCTGCCATACTGTTCTTAAACTGGATGTGAGTTGGGTCATCAAAAGCAATCTGAGATGACTCATCCCTGATTATTTCTCTCTTTCCGCTCAGACCACATCTTTGTTTTCCATCTCAACACAACTGGACCATATCAGTGATTGTGGATTTGGGGGCATCTGTGTAGCTCAACTGGTTGGCTTGTGAAACTATGTGATGCCAACAACACGGGTTCGATCCTCACCCAGTCTGAGGTTACCATGAAGGACTCTCTTTCTCAATCTCTCCCCTCGTCTGAGATGTGGTGGCTCTCAGGTTAAATCACCATGAGTCGTCTATCTTTAGTGAGAGAGCAGCCCTATGGACTGGTAAGGCTATGGTGACTTGACTTGATCGTGGGTTTGAAATGTTGTCCAACTATTTAAGAAGGGGAAATAGGAAAATCCCTGGCAATTACAGACCAGTCAGTCTTACATCTATGGTCAGCAGGTTTTGGAAAGAATTCTCAAGGATAGAATTTGTGACTATTTGGAAAAGCACAGTGTGATTAAAGGCAGTCAACATGGCTTTGTGAGGGACAGGCCACACCTCACAAATCTTATTGAGTTATTTGAGGAGGTGACGAGACAGGTTGACGAAGGTCAAGCAGTGGATGTGGTGTACATGGACTTCAGCAAGGCATTTGATAAGGTTCCCCACGGTTGGTTCATCCATAAAGTCAGGAGGTATGGGATACAGGGAGATTTGGCTGTCTGGATTCAGAATTGGTTGACTGACAGAAGGCAGAGAATGATTATAGATGGAAAGTATTCTGCCTGGAGGTCAGTGGTGAGTGGCGTCCCGCAGGGCTCTGTTTTTGGGTCTTTGCTCTTTATAAATGACTTGGATGAGGAGGTTGAGAGGTAGGTTCGTAAGTTTGCCGATGACACAAATGTTGGAGGTGCCGTTGATAGTATCAAGGGCTATTGCAGGCTGCAGTGCAAAATTAACAGTATGCAGAGATGGGCTGAGAAATGGCAGATGGAGTTCAACCTGGATAAATGCAAAGTGATGCATTTTGGAAGATTGAATGTGAATGATGAATATAGGATTAAAGACAGGATTCTTGGCAGTGTAGAGGAACAGCAGGATCTTTGTGTTCAAGTGCATCGATCCCTCAAAGTGCCACTCAAATGGATAGGGTTGTTAAGAAAGCATATGGTGTTTTGGCTTTCATCAACAGGGGATTGAGTTTAAGAGCTGTGAGGTTTTGCTGCAGCTCCACAAAACCCTGGTGAGACCACACTTGGAATATTGTGTCCAGTTCTGGTCGCCCTATTATAGGAAAGATGTGGAGGCTTTGGAGAGGGTGCTAAGGAGGTTTACCAGGAGGCTGCCTGGACTGGAGGGCTTGTCTTACAAGGAGAGGTTGACTGAGCTTGGACTTTTCTCTCTGGAGAGAAGGAGGAAGAGAGGTGACCTGATCAAGGTGTACAAGGTAATGAGTGGCATGGATCGAGTCGATAGCCAGAGACTTTTCCCCAGGGCAGGACTGACTGCCATGAGGGGTCATAATTTTAAAGTGTTAGGAGGAAGGTATAGAGGAGACATCAGAGGTAGGTTTTTTACGCAGAGAGTTGTGAGCACATGGAATGCGTTGCCAGTGGTAGTGTTGGAAGCAGAGTGATTAGGGACATTTTAGTGAATGATTGACATGCACATGGATAGCAGTGAATTGAGGGGGGCATAGGTTAGGCTATTTTATTTTTGATTAGGATTAATCCTCGGCACAACATCGTGGGCTGAAGGGCCTGTGCTATGCTGTATTTTTCTATGTTCTATATTCTATTCATTAGATGTTGGAACACAATGGCACATCTAAATGAGGGAGCCTTTCTGTTGAAGACAGCACCATTGTGATAAAACAGAAACAACTGGCTGTAAAGTTTGATTGAATCCTTCACTTGATTGTAATTATTCTAAGGACAAGGGAATTCAAAAAAGGAAAAGGATGAGAAAAGAAATGTGCCTATTCCAAATGAATCGCAGCACTTCAAGAAAGCATCTCACCATCACCGGCACCACCAGCATCTAGGGACCAGCAATAAATATTGGCCCAACCAGTGACATCCATGACCATATATGGAATATGATTGGAACTATTGCAAATTTAAAGGCTCTCCTAAGTCTGCTTTGAACCTTTTCTAATTTTTGCTATGTTCTTCAAACTACCTGCTGATCAATATAACATATAAGGTAAAGGTAGATCTTCAATCTGTCTTCTTAGTATGTCACACTGAAAGGGAGGTAACTCATTTTTAAAAAAAATGGTGGTTGCCTTTGGTCCATTGCATTATATATGCATTTGACTAAGTTCTATATCATCAAACCAGTTTTCCAAGAGACCTTTTTTCTTGGTGAGTGCAATATGTGGAATTTAAACCTCTGACCATGTATCTTTTTCCTAGTTTTCCATAGAAGATCGTGGACTCATAGAATCTGTACAGCATGGAGGCAGGCTATTCCGCCTATTGAGTCCATACTGACCCTCTGAAGAGCATTCCACCTGGACCCACCTTCCTTCCCACATTTCCTGCACATCCCCGGATACTGTTTATATCTATTATCATTGACAAGAGTGGGATGCAGTGACTATTTTAATGCTCAAGATATTTTAAGTATAATTTGAGAAAACTCAGAACCTATCTGCTCCTTCAGGCATTTTATTGACTCATTAAAATGATTAAAATGTAAGTAATTATTTTTCCACGGAATGTGTCTGAATCCTTGAATGATAAATGATGCAGTTTCTCAAACATGGAAAGCTGTCTTTTTGATTATCTTGCTCCCCATTTCCCAAAATCTGAAAG
Source organism: Chiloscyllium plagiosum (assembly GCF_037043375.1). NCBI lineage: Eukaryota > Metazoa > Chordata > Chondrichthyes > Orectolobiformes > Hemiscylliidae > Chiloscyllium > Chiloscyllium plagiosum. The sequence goes on along the minus strand of NW_028270153.1, from coordinate 19,491,267 downwards.
CCTCTGTAACCTGTGTTCAGGTGTTAACAGACAGCCGTGTATTTTGCAGAAAGCTGACTGGGGTTAAATGGCTGAACACTATGTTGTGAGACAAAAAAAAATAAGTTACAACAAAAATCTCTGTGATCTGTCACAAGGGAAATGGTCGACACATACAATTGTGGCAGAATGGGAAAAAAAATCAATAAGGAATCAGTGTTCACTAAAGCAGCTGTTTATCAGGTGAGATAGTTAAGAGCAGTTAGACAGTGGCCTAAAAAACATCCGAGATCAAGAACAGCATTGATCAAAAACAGAGACACAGAAGGCCAAACTCACTAATAAAGGAAGACATATCAGAACAGATCATAGATAATCCATGATCAGGAGTTCAAGGCCTTAACACTCATTCAATGTGGATTTTCCTCATTTATAACATTCCAGATTTATATTATTGGTGACCTGCTTTTAAAGGATGCCTTTTCAGATTTACACCGTCCCCTCAACAAATCCTATGAGAATTGTGGTTGAATTTTGAAAACAACACTGCTGGAAACCTCATCTTATTTTTTAAAGGGAAAACTGTTCATTGTTAAATTCCCTCAGTAAATACTTAATACTTTCATTTTTGTTGAATTCTTTTGAATAAGTAATACCCTTTTCTTTCCTTTTTAGTCATATTTATCCCTCCCTACCTTTATCCGTTTTAGATATTAGGTTAACCACATCATTCTGATATTGACGTTATGGCTTTTGAGTTGGCATTAAGCTGCCCTTTCTTGGTCTGGTCATTCATTAGTTAGCTCCCCTTATCTACTGTTGTTGATATGGCTGTTCCAAGGAGAAATCAACACAACTCATTCCATTTGTATTGGAACATTTGATTCAGCCTGGAGGAAGATCAAGGAGCCTTCCCCTTTTTATACCATCAATAATGAGGACCCCTCTGCCAGATACAGACAGATCGCTATTCTCCTTACTCAGCCAGGAGTAGCATTAATTGAATAAGTACCAGGGTTTTGTTAGTCTAAATAGATTGCTTAACTGAGGTGTAGCCTAGATCTGCCTGTTACTTGCAGATTAGCTGCTTCAGTTTGGAGTACTAGGGCTACCCTGCTCAGTTTCTTCAGCATTCTTTCTGTTTGATAAACTAATTGTACTATCAATAAGTGGACGAGAAGTTACGGGTCTGCCCCACTGCAGGGTGGGCAGAGGGGATGAATAGGAGGGGGATGTGGGTGAGACCCGTGTTGAATTTCTTACTACCTAGCTAACCAGCACAAAATCACTTGCAAAGCCCTTATTAGCACATATGGGTACAGAATAATGAGTAGACTTAATGAGGATGCTCAAAAACCCAAAGAACGGCAGTTGCTGGAAATCAGAAACAAAGTCAGAAATTGCTGGAAAACTCAGCAGGATCTTTGGAGAGAAAGCAGAGACAACATTTCGGGCCCAGTGACCCTTCTTCAGAAACCCGAAACGTTAACTCTGCTTTGTCGACACAGATGCTACCATACATGCTGAGTTTTTCCAGCAATTTCTGATTTTGTTAATGAGGCTGCTCACTGAGTTCAAGGACTTGTGCAGAGGCAAGCCAGGCTGTACTCTCAGTTTACTGTTATCTCTGAGTTATATGTCTTCAATGATTACAGAGAGAGATCATAGTCTGTTAACCTTTGTGGAAAAGCTAAAGGCTCAGAACACCAGATTATTCTGTTGGAGTTTGTTCCTTCAAACATACCACATAAAAATCACCTTCGTTGCACAAAGTCAATAATGATTACAAATGCACTGTCCAGAACTTAAAAATACCTGAACAGAACTGAAAAGATAATATTGACCGAGACTAGGGAATGGAATGTATTTGTGTGTGTAATTATTGTTTTGATCTAATTATTTCCTCATGTTCTCCTTTGTAATGAAATAGATCTTGTTTCATTTGTCCTGCAGGAGAGTGTAACGTTGACAGATCAGAACTCCGGTGTAAAATGGACATTGTTAACTTTACATTCTGAATTTTTTTTCTCAAAGAAGTCTGCTACAGCTAAAACAAGTTATTTCAGAGTAAACTGCTGTCAAAGAAAATCTTGTGTAGCACCCAAGGAATGTTACATCTGTAGTACATCAGAGAAACTTCAAACTGAGAGAAGTGTAACTGGAAGAGTTAATGAAGGGGCTGACTATCTGACCCCTCTCAGGATAAAGCCACCCTTTGCAGCATTTTAATGTTTCAGCTTTTCAGGAATATACAATAAAAGGGGTTAAAAACTGACTGCAACACTTGCCTTTGTGTGTCAGTGGCTTGACATTCTTGTGTTTTGAGCATTGTGACTTGAAAACACAACATTGAGAATAGCAATCAAAATGACCCCACAAGTAAAAATAGATATAAACTCTCTCTGTCTCTCTCTTTCTCTCTCTCTAACATGCACACACACACACACTCACTCTCTCTCTCACTCACTCATTCACTGCTAGAAAGTAAAACAAAAGAGTCTCAATCAACCTACAAAGCCAAAGTTCCTGAAATTGGCCATTTACTTTAAAAAGTCAAATGCTATTGGTAGTCTCCACCGTAATGGCTGTAATGTTCTATGATCTGTTCCTCGTCAACAATTCAGAAACTGATCCATTTCTAAAAACATTTTATCTCTTTGGACTCAACTCTTAATTCTAATCTGTGAATGTATGTGGGTTGCATTTTGATTTCTTTCACATTTAATAATGAATAAATTCACTCTCATTGTTAATTCAAGAAATCTGGCTTTGATTGGCTCCTTTTTAAAATACTTTCATTTGAGTGTGAAAGAAAAACATTCACAGGGAAGCATCCTTTTAAAATCAAAGGCGAACCAATTTATCCCTCCTAATTTGGGACTTTAACAGCATAAAATATTCTGTCTGAAACTGAAACGAGTTGACGAACCTTAATCGGGGTCTGGTCCGAAAACAGCAGACAGCATGTCTTTACTTTTCTACATCAAATTATTTAACTCTCTGCAAAGGTTATAATAGCACTTTATACCAATAATAATGACAATTACTAACAATATGTTTTTCAATGAGTATTCAGGTGCTTAGTCCAGCCTAATGTTTGAGTAACCACACTTCCTTGCATTGGATTAGCTATCAACTTTGTCATACATATTTGAAATCTTTCTTGATTTAACATTAACCCACATAAAGAAGTCTCTAATATTCCATTAACACACTCGATGCCATATTACTGGCTGCACCACACAGCTGCATTCTTTATATAAAACTGTTGTGGTTGAGAGCCATCAACACATGATTAATATATGGCAAGTATGCATTCTGCATCATTAGTTATTTATGAAGTCCCTTTTAGAGTTTATAGTCATACTTGATAAGAGATTGTTTTCCAAGATGACTGCTATAACAATGATTGGGCAGCAAAGCAGAAGCTTGTTCTAATTAAGATGAGATGAGGGAATTATTAAAATAAAGTCTGTATCTTCATTTCTTATCTTGTCCTAAGGGGCAATGGTTGGCAAGGTGAACCTAAGGTTTACAGTGAAAGTAAATCTCCCAGTATTTTTCATTTATGTATTTGAGCACAGCTATCTTATTTTTAATTAATCAAGAATAAAATGACTTTATAATGGTCATTCATGTAACAGAATAGTTTCCACAATATACTCTGGGAGTTTGTAATATTTGAGTATGGCACTGTTGTAATTATGTTACTGGGCTGTTAATCCAAAGGTTTTGATGAATAATACAGGGACCTTGATTTAAAATCACACCCTCACAGTTTGAGAATTTGAGTTCAGTTTGGATAAAGTGTAAAGTCAAATGTGGTAAAACTGACCACAAAGCTTTTGGATTGTTAGTGTAACAAAAATATCAAATTGTACACTAATGTCCTTCAAGGAATAAGAACTATCCTCCTTCCCTACTCAGTGTGGTTGGCTCTTACCTTCCCATTCCAATGACATAGTAAGTCACCTCCTGTTTTCTTGGACTTTGAGGCAGTCAGTAAGTGGCCTAGCCACCAATGCCCATTCTTAAGAAGTAATTTTAAAGAATGTGAACAACAGATATGACAGTGGTTTCCATGATAAGATGCTCTTTTCCAGATACCTTGAACTTTTCACAGGACAGCGGTGATTCTGGTCCTTGGGTTTGAGACTCATGTATAAAGTGAGCTAAATGGTTTGAAAGAAATAGCTACTAAACCCAAACTGAATGGAAAGAATTAAGGTCTCTGGCTGCAAAATGTCTATTGGAAAGAAATATAGACCTTCTAGAGCAACACTTTGTGGATATAATTACCCATTACCTGGTTATTAAAGTGAAAATCTCACTCAGAAGTCACAAGTCTTAGTCAGAAGTCATAAAATAAGAAAGTACCAAACTGATTTGCAAAGACTGAAATCTTAAGGTTGTAGAAGAGGCAAGTTGTTAGGGGCAGAGTCCCAGCTCTCATCACTGAAATGAATACAAAATTTAACAAAATATATATCTAATATAGACAAAACTTATTTCATGAAGACAAAAAATGATTATGTGTGAAGCATTTGACAGAAATCACAAACACACCGAATATTTAAAATGCCATTTCATAACCAGAGTACATAAGCAGAAAAGTGTCAAATTTGAAATGCAGATACAGACTTGAAATACAGTTTTTTTCTTTGATTAACACAAATGTAGAAAAGGTTATGCTTTGATTATTAACTCCTTTAAAAAGGAATAGAATTAAATGTTCTAAGGGTGAGTAAAGAGCAATTGGTCAAACATACTGCATAGTACTGTGGTTCTGTTCGCCGAGCTGGGAATTTGTGTTACAGACGTTTCGTCCCCTGTCCAGGTAACATCCTCAGTGCTTGGGAGCCTCCTGTGAAGCGCTTCTGTGATGTTTCCTCCTTATTGATTCGATCAATAAGCACATCGACCTGGACCCAATATACCGACCACTGCAACGGACAGCTGGAACTGATAACCGGAAGCAGCAGAGACAAACCACTATGAATTCCGGAGGAAACATCACAGAAACGCTTCACAGGAGGCTCCCAAGCACTGAGAATGTCACCTAGACAGGGGACAAAACGTTTGCATCACAAATTCCCAGCTCGGCGAACAGAACCACAACAACAAGCACCCGAGCTGCAAATCTTCTCACAAACTTTGCATAGTACTCCTTTTCCAGGCATGTTGGAATTAGAGAATGTCACACTTAAATTATGGCAATCCAGAGCTCATCAATCCAGATTATAATGTCAAGTAGATAGCCTGGAACGTTTGATTGGTTATCTTCAGATGTAAGAGGGAAACATTTCATAAAGTTTTGCCATAACTTGGAATATTTAGCTATGATAGTTTAACTCTTAGGAAGTTGGACAGGTTGAAGAGAGCTCAGGAAAGTGAAAATTGTGTGGCAATATATAGTGGGAAAACAAACTAATGACTACTTTTTATTGTTAATCTCAGTTTTACAGACAAGTTTTATTATAGCAGTGTTGACATTGTATGGATCGTTTCCCCCTTTCTGTCTCTGTCATTACAAGTTGGCATATAGTGAATACTATATATTGAACATCAGACTGATATCTGGTGAGCTTTTTGGTTGACAAATAATTTTAGAAGTAATATTTCTAATGGAATGTAACTGGTGTGAGAGAGAAGATCTCCTGATCCAGAATCTCATTAAAAGTCTGACAGTTTATTTAAGGATTTCATTAAATGTGTTCCCTGAAACTAGGATCCTGATCTGAAATCTGGACAAATACTTCAACTTGTGCTCTTCAAGGATGCTTCTTGAGGGAATGACAAATGAATGTGAGTGTAAATAATTTTATTCAGCTTGATTAAAAAGGGATGTATTGTTGTTACAAGATTCATTTTAAGTCATGCTAGTTTTGTCTTAATGTTTGCCATGGTTACTTATTGAATAAAGCATCAATTTTTTTTTCCAAAGTGCACCAAAATTGTTTAAAATAAGAAAAAGTCTTACCATTTGAGCATTTTTCAGATGTTCTGACACTTCCAGGGTTGAAAATGTCAACAGAATTGCTTGTGTCATTGAAAAGAAGCTGAGTTGTATTCATGGCTGGTCTATATAACATTTATGATGGTTTTGAGATTGGATTATATTAGACAATAAAAAACAGGAAACAGCAATTTTTCTTTTTATTGCCTTAAGGGTCAGGTAACAAGTACTATATGTTTTAAAATAATTTTTGGCAATAATTTTCTCCACGTTGAAGTAAGGGGTGTCTTTTACTGGGGACTGAAACATATCTTCAATATTGCAACCAGAGTAGTATCGATCATTTCCCAGATTAGCGATAGCATGGCCAGATGAAAAGTGAAAACATTCATTATTTTGTCCAACGATGTAGGTCAGCTGTAACTTGAAAGAACATCTTCCGCTTTGCAATGTTGACTTTTAAATTTCTTATACTCAACATTCATAAAGTCTCTAAGTTGGTACAGCCAACATATTAGCAATTTACATAGTTTTGTACTCTGTGAGGTGCTCCATATCTGGGTTGAGATAAAGCAGAATGATTATTCACATGTTGGTTTACAGCCGACAGTGTATCGATTAAGATATCAATTCATTTCCCAGGGTTGTATTGGATACTAAGCCCGTGGGGTAATAGGGGAAGCTTTGTCATCTGCTAGCATCACTAATATCTATCTTGAACAACTTTATACATCAGTCGGGTAGATCTTAACATTGGCAGGCCAGCCAAAGTTGCCTGTTATGCAAGATTAAAGCCAGAGTCATTATTAGGCCTGGGCCTTGTTTACATTAGCCCACTGAGGTACCTGCCCAATAGGCATTGTAATCACAAGTTACTTCTCGCTCAATGCAAATTACTAACATGTTGACTGTTCCATTTGTAGAGAGATCTTAAGAATGACAAATGTAAGAAACTTATAAGTCCACATTGCAAGTTGTAAAATCTTCTAGAAATGAATTACTTTGCTGGTGAACTTTTCCAGCAATTTCTGTTTTTGCATATAGGTTTGCTTGCTGAGCTGGAAGGTTCATTTTAACATTTTGTCACCATACTAGGTAACATCTTCAGTGAGCCTCCGAATGAAGCACTGGCAATGTAGCCCGCTTTCTATTTTATATGTTTGAGTTTCCAAGGGTTGGTGACATCATTTCCTGTGGTGACATCATTTCCTGTTCTTTTTCTCAGGGAGTGTTAAATAGGAACTCTATCAACAAACACATTGGATGTGTTCTCTTTGCATCTGGCTGTGTCATACCAGAACTGAAATGATCAATACTGATATTGGTTTCCAAATTGGAGAAATGTCATATTCTGAAGAGTCTGGTCAATGTAATTTTGGGTGGGTCAGACATGACCCAAAAAGCAGCAAGATTAATCCTGGGGAAGCTTCCACGTTCACCGGTTGTGGAGGAGCAGGGTGAGGCAAGGGAAGGCAGCAGCAACTTTGATTATTTTTGTCGGATCCAAGGAAGCATTTCAGCTGTTTTTGTGTCTGCACTGGCAGCAAAATTGACCAGAGGTCAGAACTCAGGAATAGACTCAGTAACCAACCCACTTGATACTTTAGAAGGCACACATATGCCATAATGGGATATTTGTGAGTTTTGAGAGATTTGTAGCTCAGGTTGAGGATTTGGATGTAGGTTTGCTTGCTAAGCAGGAAGGTTCATTTCCAGATGTTTCATCACCCTACTAGGTAACATCTTCAGAGGGCCTCAGGCGAAACACTTCTGAAAATTCCTGTTTTCTATTTATATGTTTGGGTTTCTTTGGGTTGGTGATGTTATTTCCTGTGGTGAAGTCACTTCATGTTCCTTTTCTCAGGGGGTGGTAGATGGGGTCTAACTCGATGTGTTTGTTGGTAGAGTTCCGGTTGGAATGCATGCTTCTAGGAATTCTCTTGCGTGTCTTTGTTTGACTTGTCCTAGGATGGATGTGTTGTCCCAGTCGAAGTGGTGTCCTTCCTCATCTGTATGTAAGGATACCAGTGAGAGAGATCATGTCTTTTTGCGGCTAGTTGGTGTTCATGTATCCTGGTGGCTAGTTTACTGCCAGTTTGTCCAATATAGAGAATGTTACAGTCCTTGCATGGTATTTTTTAAATCACATTAGTTTTGCTTGTTGTCTGTATAGGGTCTTTCAAGTTAGTGAATGCTAATGAATGTGAAAGACCCAATACAGACAACAAGCAACTCATGGGATATTTGTGGCGGTTGGATAGCTCACTTGCCTGGATGACTGCAGAATGATGTCAACAGCATGGGTTCAATTCTCAGATCAGATGAGACCACTATGAACACCCTGCCTTTTCAAATTCACCCCTCAGCTGAACGTGGTGACCCTCAGATTAAACTTGCTGTCAGTCATCTCTTTCTCCAATGTGAATTCTTACAATGGAACTATGGCAACTTTCATTATTTGCACATAAAAACAGACATTCACCGGAAGCTGTTGAACCATCCAGTCGTCCAGAGATAAGCCATGTCAGTATGGCACGGTTACAATGCTTACTAATCAAGCAGATCTCATTTCAGTTCTGAAGAAGGTGCACTGGATCTGAAACATTAACTCTGCTTTCTCTCTACAGATGCTGCCAGACCTGCTGAGTTTTTTTGGAAATTTCTGTTTTTGTTTCTGATTTCTAGCATCTGCAGTGCTTTCAGTCTTTTTGTTAATTAGATCCCATTTCAAGGTTGTTAGTGCTGATTTGGCCAATTTAAATTTGGCTTCAGTGACTCTAGTTACAAATGTTAATGCTTAGAGTGGAAGACAAAATATCAGATCACTGCATGAATTTCTCTATCGATATCAAATACAAATGATACATTTGCTTAGAAATAGGAGCTGAATGAAAGCCGTGTTTTAGCCTAAGACGAAGGGATGTGCAGTCTCTCTGTCTGCAAGTTTCTTATTGGTGATTATTAGCCAATAATAGGAGGGTCTCTGACTTAGAAATGGGTTAACTTGTGCACTCATCCAGTCAATGGGATTTTGTTGTCCAACAATGAAGAGGGTATACTGTCTGTTACTTAAGTTACCTGGGCACCCATTTTTAAAAAAATTGTTCTTACATACAATGTAGTGTCACTGTCCAAGCAAACATTTATTGCATATCCATAATTATTCTTGAGAGGGTGATCGTGAGTCATCACCTTGAGCAGTGTAGTCCATGGAGCGTATGAGCACCTATAATGCTATTGGAAGGGAGTTCCAGCATTTTGCCCCAGTGACAGTGAAGGAATGGTGATATAGTTCCATATCAGGATGACATGTGGCTTGAAGAGGAGTTTGCTGGTGGTGGTACACCCCTGCGCCTGCTCCCTTTGTTCTCGTAGGTGGTAGAGATCATGGATTTGGAAGGTGCTGTTGAAAGAGGATTAGCAAGTTGTTGCAGTGCATCTTGTATAAACAGCACACTGCTGTTTATTGTATATTGATGGCAGAGCAAGTGAATTTTGTCGTTGGAGTATTGATCAACTGTGCTTTGTCCTGGATGGTGTTGAGCTTCCTGAGTGTTGAAATCACACTCATCAAAGCAAGTGGAGAGTACAAGTTGTTGATATCGAGAATTTGATGTCAGGAATTGAGTGCTGTTGTGACTCACTGAGATAACATACTGTAAATCAAGACCTGCTATTTCCAGGATTTTATTAAATGTTAAAATATACACAGTCCACCGACTTTCAGAACAAGGTTGATTAAAAGTGATGGACCAGATTTCTTGGTTGAACAAGAGATTAGACTCTGGCTACAGGTAAAATATAAAATAAACAATTAGAATATAACACAATTAACTATAACTATAATCCCATTATAGACTCTTCCTTACACAAATAGTGGCAACAGATGATTGACAGAGACAGAGAAAAAGGAAAGTCAGTTCAATGGCCATTACTTCCCAGTTCTGGCAATGTGTTTCTCTGTGTGCATCCACAGGTTTGTGTAAGAAGTACTTGGAAAATGTCTCTGATTTACCAATTCAAAAGTCACATCTTACAGCAACTGCTGTAGGAAAGGTAACTGGTTTTTTTCAAGTTTAAACTTACTTTTTGACAGCAGAGAACAGGAAGCTTTTGGCTGGGGGAAGATCTGCGCACTTCTTTTCTCTCTCTCTCTCTTTCTGTGTCAGTAATTTTCTTCCAGCTCCAAACTGCTCAGCCACCCAAGTACAAATCACACAGTTTCGACAAGCGAATGGTCTCTGTCATTAATAATTGTCACTAATTCACAGACCAATTAATTTCTCATTCCCAACAAGTGCTGCATCCCTTGGCTCCAGATCTGAACTTCAATTATTGCTTGTTCAAATAATTGTTTACACAATACCTACCATGGTTATCAGGGTTACTTGCTTTCAAAACTGTAGCCACTGTTTCAAGCACTTTAGTTTTAAAAGCAACTCTTTCTTATTTCAGACCTGTTTTAAAAAAAATATAAAAGACATGGTCCTCATGGTTACTTGCCATAGAATTCTCTGGATCTGACCTGCTCTTGTAGCTATTATATTTATGCGACTAGTTGAGTTCAATTTCTGGTAATGTTAACACCCATAGTCTGGCAGTGATGGGGTTTATCAACTTTAATACAGTTCAATATCAATTGAAGATGCTTAGATTTACTCTGTTAGAAATGCTAATTGCCTAGCACTTGTTTGGTACAAATGTTAGTTGCCACCTAGCTACCCAAATCTTAATATTTCCCAGGTCTTGCTGCATAAGGACCTGGTTTGCTTCAGTTTCCGAAGAGTTGCAAATGGTACTGAAGACTGTGCAATTATTAGTAAGTATCCTATTCCTGACTTTATGATGGAAGGAATGTCAATGGTGAAGCAGCTGAAGCTGATTGTCAAAGATAGAACTTTACACCAAGAAAGTGTTGTCCTTTGCCTGTGATGGTTGCATGGCCTTCAACAACCTCAAAATCTTTCTTTGTACTAGGTATGACATCAGCTCATGCAGAGTGTTCCTATTGATTCCTGTTGTTTTCAGTTTTTCTGAGCTCCTTGACAACATACTCAGTCAAATGTTACCATGATGTCAAAGGCTGTCATTCACATCTTACTTGTCGCATTTAGCTCTTCTATCCATTTTTGGATGAAGACTGAGGTCAGAAGACAATTGGCCCCGATGGAACCCAAATGGAATATCATTGATCAGAAGGCCATGTGGTATACAAATAGAATAAGGCCATGCAGCCCATTGTGCCTGTTCCGCTGTTCAATCATGACTATCAGGTTTCTTAATCCCATTCTCCTGCTTTCTCCCCATAATCCTTGACCTTGTTAATCAAGAACCTTTCTACCTTTTAAATGCACTCAGTTACATGGTCTCCACAGCCTTCTGCAGCAATGAATTCCACAGATTCACCACCCTCTGCCTGAAGAAATGCCTCCTCATCTTGATTCTATCGGTTTGTCCCTTCACTCAGAGGCTATAGCATCGGCTCCTAGTCTCTTTAATTAGTGAAAACTTCTTCTCCACATCCACTCTATTCAGGAAGTTTTTATTTTATTAGATCAATGAGATTCCCTCCCCTCATCCTTCTAAACTCCATTGAATACAAACCAAAAGTCCTCAACCACTCCTCATATGACAAGCCCTTCAATCCAGGCTTCATTTCTGTAAACCTCCTTTGGATCCCCTCCAAGTCCAATACATTCTTCCTTAGATACAGGGCCCAAAACTACTCACATTATCCCAGATGTGGTCTGAACAGAGCCTTACACAGCTTCAGCAGTACATCCCTGCTCTTGTATACAACCCCGTGCAAAATGAATACTGACATTGCATTTGCCTTCCTAACTGCCAACTGAACCTTAAGAGAATTCTAAACTAGGACACCTGAGTCTTTTTATGCTTTGGATTTCCAAAGCCTTTCCCTGCTTAGAAAATAGTCTACAGCTCTATTCTTTCTACCAAAATGCATAACCTCATTCTCACATTGTATTCCATCTGTCACTTGGTTGCCCACTCTCCTAACTGTCCAAGTCCTTCTGCAGCCTTCTTGTTTCCTCAACAGTACTTGCAGTTTGTGTTATCTACAAACTTAACAACATCTCCCTCAGTTCCTTCGTCCAGTTCATTAATGTAAAGCATGAATAGTTGTCCCAACACTGACCCCTATGGAACTCCACTGCCATTCTGAAAAGATCTCCTTTATCCCCACTCTCTGCCTTCTGCCCAGTCATCCAATCTTCTATCCTTGCCCCTAACACCATGGGCTCTTATCTGGTGCAGAGTTTTGCTGAGCAAGTGCTGCTTGATCATCTAGCACTTTGTTGAGGATCGAGAGTAGACTGATGGGACTGGGTTTGCTTTGTCCTGCTCTTTGTGATGTGGAGATGCTGATGTTGGACTGTGGTGGACAAAGTCAAAAGTCAGATGACACCAGGTTATAGTTCAACAGAGTTATTCAAAACACAAGCTTTCGCAACGCTGTTCTTTCATCACTTCACCTGATCGAAGGAGCAGTACTCCAAAAGTTTGTGATTTTAAATAAATCTGATGGAATATAGCCTGGTGTTGTATGACTTTTGACTTTTTTTTAAGGACAGGGTTACTGGGGCAAATTTCCACATTGTGAGATAAGTGCCAGTACGGTAGTTCTACATGAAAAGCTTGACTAATCTTCAGTACCATTGCTGGAGAGTTTGTCAGGGTCCATTGCCTTTTCAGTATTCAGTGTCTATAGTCCTTTCTTAATTTCATGTGAAGTGATTCAAATTGGCTAAAGACTGGTATTTGTGAGGCTGGAGATTCAGGAGGAGGCAGAGGTGAATCATCCACTCACCATCCTGGGCTGAACATGATTTAACTTTGGTTCAGAAGTTCTTAGCTTCAATGTCACAACCAGTCTAAGACATGATAGAAGACTCATGTTGGCTTTTGGGACGAAATTTTAAAAGTGTTCTTTGCATGGTGGCCCAGTGGTTAGCACTGCTGCCTCACAGCGCCTGTAGACCCGGGTTCAATTCCCGACTCAGGCGACTGACTGTGTGGAGTTTGCACATTCTCCCCGTGTCTGCGTGGGTTTCCTCCGGGTGCTCCGGTTTCCTCCCACAGTCCAAAGATGTGCGGGTCAGGTGAATTGGCCATGCTAAATTGCCCGTAGTGTTAGGTTAAAGGGGTGGATGTAGGGGTATGGGTGGGTTGCGCTTCGGCGGGTCGGTGTGGACTTGTTGGGCCGAAGGGCCTGTTTCCACACTGTAAGTAATCTAATCTAATCACTCGCATCAATACTTTTCCTACAGTGTAAAAGCCTGAGGAAGTATTGCCCCAAGAGTTTCCCCATGTTATGATACAAAGCAAAATTTAGATTAGGTTCCCTACAGTGTGGAAACAGACCCTTCAGCCCAACAAGTCCACACCAACCCTCTGAAGAGTAACTCAGTCAAACCCACTTCCCTTTGACTCATGCAACTAACACTACAGGCAATTTGGAATGGCCAATTCAGCTGACCTGCACATCTTTGGATTGTGGGAGGAAACCGGAGCACCCGGAGGGAACCCATGCAGACACAGGGAGAATGTGCAAACTCTACACAGTCAGTCGCCCAAAGCTAGAATCGAACCTGGGTCTCTGGCGCTGTGAGGCAGCAGTGCTAACCACTGAGCAATCGTGCCACCCTAAGTTGTATCCATTAACCTTCTTTCTGACACAACGTTTCTTTTAGATTTTTGAATGAAGGGGGGTCTGGGTTTGTCTCTGTTTCACTCTCCATAAACTCTGCAGTTCCATCATTTTCTCTTTTTATTTCAGATTTCCAGATTCTGTGTTATTTTGATTTTGTGATCCTGATGTATGCTACTGAGCCGTGTAAGCAATTGTCCTGTGAGACTTTCGTTATTGGTAATGTTCCGTCATACTCTACTGAGTGATGTACTGACTCTTTTTCTGTGACGCTGAATAACACATTGTTCCTTGCATTGGGTTCTATCCTGAGTAATCCTGTCAAGTATTGACCTATTATACTCTGCTGTGTATATTGTTGATTTCTAGTTGTAGTACAGTACTGCCCTGTAATGGCCCCTACCTGTGCTACAGTTTTGCATTGCGCTCTAAAACATGCCTCTGCCCACTTGCTAAGTGACACTGTCTGATACACTGCTCTGTGTAATGCACTGATAGAGCACTATCAGGAGCCTGTTCCCGGCTCTGTAAGCATGCTTTTTCACGTTGTCCTAGTTGTCTGAATCCGTAAATGGACCATGGATTTTCCTGATGCACTGAGCTGCTGCCTAATTTGCTCCAACCAAATCGTGCGGCTCCGTGTAATGAAAAAAATAGCTTCTCTTGACTTTAACTGATGGAGCATGAGGCCCTGGGCACTGTCTCGTGTTCAGTGAACAGTGCCCGAGCCTTGCTATAACGGATGATGTGCCATTGTGTTAGCGGCTCAGCGCTCTGTCAGATCAGCACTCTGCCGGCGAGTTGGCATGGTAACAGGCCGTTATTTAGTGGAACAAGCCATCCATATCCATGTCCAGCCATTTGTCCTTGTCTAATTATTATTACTTTTTCACATTTTCTTATCTGCTATGAGTAATGGAGGCGAGTAACATGAAAGAGAAGGTGCAGGGAGAAAAAGAGTGGTGATCCATGGTAAAGGTATTCTATCATATCGAGCAGTGCATCTGTCTTGCTGTACTTTGCCATGGTCAGACAATTTTTTTTGGCAGCAACAGTTTCTTTTATGAATTTTTTTTCGTTTTAGGAAAATGACAGGCGCCGAGAAACATCCCATGTCTGTGTGGTTTTTTTATATATATGTATGTGTGTGAGGTGACAGTTTCTTTCGCAGCCTGATTGAGGGCTGCTAGTCTAGTGAGCTTTGTGCTTTTTAGCTGTCACAGGCTGTGTTCACAAATTGTCAAGGCTTATCAGTGTCACACGTAACGCTAAGTGTTGCTGACATAATCCGTGTTTGGCTGAGCTCTACATTTACCATGAGCAAAAACATAATTTACAACTTTCTTGTTTAACATGATAAACCCATTACTCTTCATATTTTTTTCTGCACTTATAATATTTGCAGGTAAATGGTGTAACACACTTTGTTTATGTAACAGTCTATCATCCAGCCCCCACCCCTTTGCAACAGCTGTGCATTAACAGAAACAGTGGCAGTCAAAATACAAAATAAAATAAATGAAAATTCTCTTAACGGGAGCACTTTAATATTCCTTTTTTTTTAAATCTGACTAAAAATGCTACCCTAAAAGCTCTTCTGGTGTAGTGATAGTCCCTATCTATTAACCAGGAGATTTGGGTTCAGGTTCCACCTGCTCTAAAAGTTTAATAATATCTCTAATGCTGGTTAATTAGAAAATATCTAAAAATGCCACCATTTCAATTCATTTCTGGAGCATTTGAGGATCTGGTGCCAGTTTATTGTTATGCTGTTGATTAATTCCTATTACCAAATAATTGTAAATTATTTTTCTATTGACTGCCTTGTGAATTGTTTCTATGGTTCAATGCTTTTTTTGTGCAGTACCAGTGAACTCAGAACACAGTCGCAAGAGTACTGAGTAATTATGATCCACTTGGGCTCTTGTTAGTGTAAAATGCACTCCACTCTTTTCAATGAGGCAAATGGCATAGCTTTGGGTTTGAGAGGGGAAGGCACAATAATTAGGTTATAGGTCAAAGATATGTTCTCCAATTTCATGGATAATGGATAAACATCAGCTTTTCTGAGCTGCCACAAAACCCACTTTGGAAATGAATCGTAATGTTCATCCCCACCCCCTGTGCAAAATATCGGTGAAGCAGAAACTAAGTACATCTAGTCTGATCCCAGTTATCATTAATTCTTTTTATTTTGAACTCCGAAACATCATTAGCATTGTGAAAACAGAGGAAATGGGACAACTTCTTGAGCTTGCACTTCTTGAAAAGTTTGTGGCTGATTCATTTTGTCTTCAACTTCATTTTCCAATCTGTTCCCTCTGTAATGATTGACTCTCCTATGCTGTCATTCAAATCTGGTCAATAGTCCAACAGCAAAGTCAAACTATATTGTGATCGCCACCATTGCCTACCATGCTATCTATTCTTCCCACAACTTCTGACAATAAATTATTTTCAGAAGCTATAAATTGATGATATGGAACATAATTTATTGCATAGGGTCGGGCGTATGGGAAAATGGAATTAATTACAGGAGCATCATAAGATTGAGCAGAAACCTTCAAATTAGTCAAACATGGATGTTGGATTAACTAATTGACAGTTAATAGAATGAAATGAATTTATGAACATATTGTTGCTTGAGGATGTTTCAGTGGTAAGTTTGGGTGAATACAAGGACTGTTTTCTTTTAATCTAAAGCAAACGTTTTTGGGGATTTCAAATTCCAAATGTTCAACAGGTCTCGAGGATAGAAACATACTAAAATGATAGATCTGTTCAAGATCTGGTTTTGTTCCCTATTCTCCTGTATAATGGGTTCTGCCAGAAACTTTTATTCAATTGTAAAGCACAATTTAAAGTATGTTTTCATGTGAGTTCAGATACTGAGATCTATCCAGCTCATTGACTTGCTTCAAGCTTCAATTGTGTAGATGTAATTTTTAGCACTCTATTTTGGAACTAACAAAATATTTTGATTTATTTTTAAATAGCAGTAATGTTATCAGTTCTTGAGTGGCACTTCATGCCAATCTGTTCCATATGCTTTATCTTCGTTGAAGAAGAAAAAGGGGAATTGCCAGTGCTGTTCGTGCCAATATTGTCCTCAATCAACACTGCTGAAAACAGACTACCTGATCATTCTCACATTGCTGCTGTTGAAGTTTGCTGTGTGCAGATTGGCAATCTCGTTTTTTCCAGTATAACATTGTTACACTTCAACAGTACTTAAATTGCTGGAAAGTATGTTTCGGACAATGTAATGTTACAAAAGAAGCTATATAAATGTAGTCATGATTTGGAGATCATGACACAACCTCCTGCTGAAGGTGCAACGCTCCGAAAGCTAGAGCTTCCAATTAAACCTGTTGGACTATAACCTGGTGTTGTGTAATTTTTAATGATATAAATGTAAGTTTGCACTTTTACTCCAAGAGTATTAAGGATGTTGAAATAAAACAGTTTAATAAATGAAAAAAAAACAGATTTTATGAAATGGTTTTCACCTTTTGCCTTCTCGTCCTTTTTAAAAAGGTGATCCGCGATCGAAAAGCTTATTCTGCCTTCTTGCCCCTATCAGTACAGTCTCTGATTGGGTTTGCTTTCAGTACCTGTGAAAGTAGAGGAGAATTCTACACTTCTATAGTAAATGATAGCTGAAAATGTGTTGCTGGAAAAGTGCAGCAGGTCAGGCAGCATCCAAGGAGCAGGAGAATCGACGTTTCGGGCATGAGCCCTTCTTCTGTAGTAAATGATAGACAGGATGGGCATCAAGGTATTAATGGAAAAGAGAACGATAGATCTCTAGGGATGTAATATAATCCTGTAGGGTAGTTAATTCTCTGTTCTCTGGTCCATCTTATAATAATGACATAAATGTATGCTATTGAATAACACAGCACAGAAGGAGGCCAGTTGGTCTATCATGCTGGTTCTTGGTTCTTTATAGTGGGCTATTGGTTTAGCTTCACTCCCTGCTTTCTTGCCCTGTATCTATTTACCTTTAGGTATTTATCCATTTCTAATTTGAAATTTACTATTGTATCTCCATCCATAATTCATTGAAGGTGTCCATTCTAAACCCAATAATTCAGTGTGTAAAGACTTACAGAGTCAGGGCAGGTACTTAATGCAAGCGGGTCATGATCTTATTGAATGGCTGAGCAGGTTTAAAGGGCTAAATGGCCTTTTACTATTCCTGTGTTCTTATAATGGGTACATAACAGTGATTAGACAGTCTGATTAGGGGAGCTACATTACACCAGTAAAGTAAGCATGTTTGTCAAAATCCAGAAATGGAATTGTAGTACTTGAATCATTTCCAACGGTAATGCTATATACTAAGAACATTCTCTCTATTGGCATTTGAGAAATGGGACGGCTATATATACAAAAAAACTACAAAAGGCAAACATTTAAAATTAAAAATTGAAATACATTTAATAGCTACAAAGGTAAATGGTATATTAATGTTTCAGTAACACACCCTTCATTGGAATCACTGTGAACAGACAGTGGCATCTTGAAATAGAATTCTGAAAAAGGGCCGTTACCTGAAACATTAATCTATCATTCTTCTTTATAGATGCTGGTGAACTTGTGTTTCTGTTTTTATTGCATCTTTAAGTGTTTTTGGAAGAGCTGGAATATGCCCGTGCTGAAGGGAAGTGATGTTTATGACAGGGTATTACGGTCCTCTCGGGACATCATTAGAATAGTATTAACAGGCTGTGCTTGAGAGCAGATTCTGGAGCTAGTTTGTTAGTTATGAGGATGGGCTGAATGAATCTAACACAACATTTTTTATCATTGACCCAATCTCTGAAGAATTGAAAAAAAAATTGTAACTGTGCAATTGTTATCACTGTTTCAAAGAAGATTCCCTTATTTCACAAACTTCTCCATTCTTCTTTTCTTGTTTGGGCTGTGTTGTAGATCACTGGGTCATGACCTGCGAATTGTATTCCTAAGCACTACATCATTTCCACCATCTGGCAGCAAGACAATGGAAGGCAAACAATCACTGGAATCTCCCACCTTGTTAAAGCAATTATTTCTCCTGTTCAGAGGCTGAGTCCTCAGGGAAAGGTACAGGAGAGGAGTCTTTAGTTATTGTCTGACAGGTTATTTACACTTTATCATACAAATGGCCATAACATGGTGTCAGGAGCAAGTTCTAACCTGTCTCAGTAATGCATACTTATTCACTCATTCCTCTGTGGAGCATTGAGAACAGTTGTCACGTTTGCTTTTTTTCTCAAGGCCCAGTTGCTGGAACATTATAATCAAATAGGCAGTCATAGCCTCATAATACCACTGACTGTCCACAATGGATTGATCTGCTTCGCTGTGGTGTTTTGTATCATGCACAATAATTTTCTGGTGTTGCTTCAGATGTGGTGCGGCTATGTCATGTGCATTTATCTTTTCTTTTTCAAAATATATGCCACACACATGAAGTAGTTAGAATCTGGAGACATTTTTTATTTCTTCAATGTATTAAGCTCAGTGGAGTATTGTGGTTGCTTATGCTTGCAGGAACTGGAAAGTAAGCATCTGTTTTAAGTCTTTAGTAGTCACTAGTAACGATCCCAATAAACGAAACATGTTAGGATGCAAAAGCTGGAAGTTGACTTTGGTTGGTTCACTGCCTCAGCCAGTAATCTGTAGTAATGTTTTCTAGGATGGATTGTTAAACATACCCCAATATCTGAGCTAATGGCCAATGTCTCCATTGATGAAATTTAATGTCACAATCAAATGTGAGATATTTTAATGGGCATATGTTTTACAACTATGAAATTAATCCCCTCTGAATTTCCTCCCTACTGCTTACGACAATGACCCCACTCCTCAACTCTACCTTTTGATAAGTAAACATTGAACCCTAAAGATATATCAGGCTGTCCTGAATTAACTATAAATGTCTGTCTGACTTTCATTTTTCTGTATTTGTTAACTCATTAAGGTTAAGGATATTATTTTTGTTATGTACAAAGCAAAACCATGTTTAATGCAAGAATGGAACTTATTTCCTTTGTGGATTTAACACATTTTTTGTCAGGAGAAAGGTCTTGGGAGTATACCAGCCTTTGTTGTGTAAATATTTGCAAGTGGTCTCCAGAAGTGCTCTAAGTATTTGCAGCTGTCCCAAAAAATGGGCAGTAGTTTGGATTACCAGTTTTGATTAGCCTCCGGACTTCTACAGTTCTACCAAGTCAAATAGCCATCTTCTCTGGTACAAAAGAAAAATATTACAGAACTTTGTAGTGATTGTAACAATGTCAGCCAGCTGGACCTCATAGAATATGAGTTCCCTGATTTGGTCCAATCAGGGAGCCATGCTGACAGATACAAACAGGAGCATCAGAGGTTCTTTTCACTTCAAGAGCTGGCTCTGAGGGAGCTGGATCAGTGTGAAGTAGGCTGTATGTGTAAATAAAGGGTGACCTAGTGGTGGGATAGCAGCCTCTGTCAAGTTCTTTCAAGTCTGAAATCAAAAGTAAAATGCTAGAAATGTTTCAACAGCTCAGTCAACCTTTGTGGAGAGTGCAGTGTGAATGGTAGAATCCTCTGAACTTGGAGGTAGAAGGGGAACTAGCTTTATTTCGGTTTATTAGGTTTATTTATTTTCTTTTGTGGGATGTGGGTATTGCCTAATGCTCATCCCTAATTGATCAGAGCTGGGTTGAGAGTTGACAATGTTAGTGTTGTTCTGGAGTTACCTGTAGGTCAGACTAGGTAAGAATGGCAGATTTCCCTCCCTGAAAGATGCTTATAGACTAAATAGATTGACAATGGATACCATTAAGCTCAACTGTCTTTTCAATTTCTTTTTAATCCAAATTCACCAGTTGCCATGGTGGGATCTGAGCCTATGTTTTCCAAAACATTTACCTGAGGTTGCTAGTTTACTAGCCTCAGTGACATTACCACTATGCTATCACCTCTCCCAGATATGATGGTGGTAGACCAGAACTCAGCCATCTTCCTGCCTCTGCCTCATGTAAGACCTGGGGAGGAAAGTTCAAGCTTCATCTCCCAGCCCCTTGGTCAAATGAGGCCTATTACTGGTGATAGAATGACAACTTAAGGGCTAATTCCCACCCTCCAGTAAAGAGAAGAAAGAATCAGCTCACCTCACAGTGTGTGTCATCTTGGGCTGACAAATGGCAAGTAACATTTATGCCACACAAATGCCAGGCAATCACCATCCCTAATTATGAATAATTTAACCACCATCCCTTGTCATGCAATGGCATTACCATCACTGAATTCCCCACCACTAACATCCTTGGGGGTTAACATTGACAAGAAACTCACTTGCTCTCACCACATAAACACAATAGCTACAAGAGCAGTCAGAGGCTATGAATATTGTGGTGAATAACCCACCTTCTGTCTCCCCAAAGCCTGTCCATCATCTACAAGGCACAAATCAGGTGTGTGATGGAATACTCCCCTCTTGCCTGGATGGATACAGCTCCAAAAACACACGAGAACCATAACACCATCCAGGACAAAGCAGCCCATGTGATTGGCACTACATCCACAAGCATTTACTTTTTTCCACTACTGACACTCTGTAGCAGCAGTGTGTATTGTTTACAAATGCACTGCAGAAATTCATCAAATATCCTTAGGCAGCTCGATCTAAACCTAAGACCGCTTCCATATGAAAGGACAAGGTCAACAGATGCATGGAAATACTACCACCTGCAAATTTCCCTCCAAGCCACTCACCATCCTATCTTCGGAATATATTGCTGTTCCTTTACTGTCATTTGGATCAAAATCCTGGAATTCCCTCCCTAAGGACATTGTGGGTTTACTTACAGTACATGGACTGCAGCAATTAAAGATTGCAGCTCACCAACACCTTCTCAAGGGCAACTAGGAATAAGCAATAAATGCTGACCAGCCAGCAACATCCATGTCTCAAAGATGTATAATACAAAACTACATTGGCTGTAAAGTCCTTTGAAATGTGCATGTATAAATGCAGATTTTTAAAACTAAAACCTTTCTGAGTCCATCCTTTCTTCAATGCTTTCTCTTATTGTCTCTCTAATTTTGTCATTTCATTTCATGTCCTCTTTTCATTCTGTCTCCTCTGCACAGTTTATGGTGGGTTTTAGACCACAGTGTTTGTTAGCTCAGACTAAGCTTGTGCTTTTGACTGTGACAATAATGCCAGCTCTCACTCCAGGGTAAGTTGAATATTTGGATGGGACTTCCTCACTGGATATTGGGGATGCATTTAGATTAACATACATGCATGCATTTTACAACCACTGCATTTCAACTTTATTTGCCATGTAACTCAAAATGGGATAGTGGTGCCCTGTTTAATTGCAGTTGTTTGAATCTTTGACAGTCATTTTGCACTTCTGACATCTGATAGGTGTTAAATGTAAAATTCAATGAGCTTCATTTCAACATTTGAAAGAGCACATGTGTAACACCCCATGAGAAAGCGTGCAAAGCACTCATTTTCACAAAATCTAACTACATGCATTAAATAGGATCTATTAAAAGATATTACTGACTGAAGTTAACTTGGGTTGCTTTGGTGGATGAGGGAAACTACCTCATGTGATCTTATGCATGAGATCCACCACCAGTTACACACCTATATTTAGGTTAATAATCTATTCATTTTGTATTGCTGAAGGTGAATAACTGTGCTAATCAAAGATTATACAGCTTGCAATCTTTTAAAAGAATATTATATAATTAATTACTATCACAGCATTACCAATGGAGATTGAGCCTTTTTATTATTTGCAATTAAACAGCAGACGTACTGATGGAAGTTTGTCCTTTTGAGGGTTGTCATTGACTAAGGGCCAATTCAAAATTCTGCTTGCTGAATGAAGGTTGTTTTTTGAACCTGAAACCAGTTTCGCCACTGTTATCAGATTCTTGAGCGGACCTCTCAAACGGTAATTCTGATCCTCTCTCTTCACCTTTTCCGCAGCTTTAACACTATATTGTGCATTCTGATTTGCTATGCTGTTACACTTTGTATGGTACGGTCTGCCTGTATAACATGAAAACAACACTTTTCACTGTATCTTGGTACCTGTGACAACAATAAATCAAACTCCTATCAACTCCCTTAATAATCAGCTTGGATGCAAATCTAATCATTGGACTAGAGGAAACAAATGGAAACATTACTATAGGTTGGATGCCCCTGAATTTGTGAATGCACAAACTTCTTTATTTCTTCGAACACTTCTTAACAAAGCTACTTGTTAAGTGATTCAGGAGACGGGGACTTAAGGATGTCTCATATTGATGTATTTTAAAGGTCACTGGTGAGAGTGTGTTTTCTATCAGTGTGCACATGCAATAAATGCTTATTTACTGTCAGCTCAGATGCAGTTTCAAAGCATCAACCATGGCAGGAAATAATTTTGACTTAATTTGGGGCTAAGAAATTAAACATCCTAGCTTCTACAGTAAATAATTTGCTTCATAATTAATCATCACCCTGAGCATTCGATGATGCAATGATTTATAACATTGCCGGTCAGTCTATTGAGTTTTACGAGCTTAGTTTGTTGTCCATTATATGAGCCATTCACAATACAGAGCCATGTGTGCATTGGTGAACAATGGGCTACTACAGGAGAAACATGCCTGAAGTGTCTAACAATGCAATGGCTGGATTTGGCAGAGCCTGCCCAAGTGGATGTGGATATCGGGTAGGTGGGGCTTGGGAGGATTGTATGTGAGATTGGGCACATTGGATTCCTAGCATCTGGAAAACTGTCCTCAATTAATATGAAGTGGACAGGGCCCTAAGCAGGATTCTCACCCATGGTGGCAGTAAAGCTGTTAGTTTAATTAATGTCAATCATCCCTGATATTGGTGCCATCTTTAAAAGGTCACTTTATACTAGTACATGCACTGGAAGACGATGCTGCCATACGCAGCTCCTGACATTTGTCCTCGGACTCAGCACGGGGGGGGGGAGGGAATTGGTGCCAACTTTGTGGACTGGGACCTGTTGGATACTGCTTTAAGAGGGGTTATGCACTTCCCTCAGGTGTTCCACTGGAGGCTGTGACAGGAGGTCCGGGCAGCCTGGACTCCAGTTTCCATCAGGCTCAGTGCGGTCTCTGCTGTTTGGAAGATCCTCAATGACCTTCTTCACTCCACAAAAGCAAGTGCCACCATCTTCACTTTTCTCCCTCACACTCAATCTATCTCTGCTACCCTACCCAACTCCCATCAAAGCTCATGCTCTCCCATCCCTCATTATTACATGCAACATCTTCCATCACTTTGCTGTTACCCACCCCAATCCCCATCACTACTAACCCTGCATAGATGTAGTGGCTTCTACTCACTCACTCAGAATACCTTATCACCTTTCTCACCATCAACACCAACACTGAGCGTGGCACTTTCACCTCACTCATTCTCTCCCATTGTCTCAGATGTAGTTGGTTCTGTATACAAAGACAGTCTCAACATTGGCAGACCTGCAGGCCTTTCAGCGATGGGTAAATCTTGGCTGAGAGTCCATCTATTCGAGATTCCATTTCATCTGATAAAGACATTCTCTTGCTCTGCACAGCATGGAATTGTAATTGGTTAATTTTAGCGTCGGCTCTTTCTGTTATGGGCCCAACGTCCAGTTGCCTGCCACTTCAACACTCCACCTTGTTCCCTGGACAACATCTCTGTCTCAGCCTTGGTGCAGTGCTCCAGTGAAGCTCAGTGCATGCTGGAAGAACAGCACCATCAGTTTCCACTTGGGACTCAATATGGAGTTCAACAATTTTAGGGCTTGAGGTACTTTCTCCACGTCTTTATCCCAATCCTCACACACCAGGCCTTGTTATCATATGGTCTGCTTTTACAGATTGTTATCCAGACTCTACTCATTGTTAGGCACTAACAATCCCCATTTGTTGCTATTCATTTTCCGAGGTTGATCGTTATACATTCCTTTGTCTGTCTAACTGTTCTTCACTCACCTTGGGCTCAATCTCTACCTATCATTTACTCCTTATCCCCTACCCCCACCTTATCTTCTGCATGGAACCAACATTTTCCTAGCTGCCATCAGTTCTGCACTGGACCCAAGGATTCTTTCAATAGATGCTGCCATACCTACTGAGCTTTCCTAGAAATCTTTGTTGTTGTGTCAATGCCTGGCTTGTAGCTGAGCCATCATGCACACAGAGAGCTCCCTTCTCCTCAATTCCTCCTCAGAAACCTGCTGCCACCCTCTCAGTTCTTCAACATCTGTCTCATCTTCTCATTGCGTGCTCCCGTTGTGCAGAGCACGACATGAGAGGATGATGAGGCACAGTCTGTATGGAGTATATTGCAGTGGAGCTTTACTAGACTGGCGTAAGGCCTATAGCCTACTCTTCCATTGCTCAGGTAGAACTGCGGGCAGCATTGTATCAGTCCTTCACCTCAGGGACTTGTGCACTGGTATCATCAGCTATCGTTGCAGTTCTTAGTCTTTGTCCACCGTAACCAGCATTGAAAGGCATCAAGTTCTTCCAACACAGCAGGAACGTAGGGCTTCTCTGGGATTTAGAGCTGTGGTTGCTGTCAGGGTACTGGTGAAAACCTCGCGAATTAAAATTAGAATTAGCTTTATTGTCACACGTACTCACACGAGTACAGTGAAAGGTTTACAAGTTGTCACTTACAACACCATCATAGGTACAAAGGTACCTGGGTACAGATTGTTAAGGGAAACAAATTAGAAAAATAAAGAAATAGGAAGTACAGAATAACAGTCTTTCTAACCCAGTCCACGCTGGCACCCAACCCCTAGTCCACACCCAAGCCTTGACTCCAGACCGTACTGGGCTTCACCTCCAGGCTCTCAGGGCTGGGAGAATGCTCTGGAATCATCTCGAAGCTGCAGTTCCATGCTGAGGCCACGCTGAGCTACAAGAACGCCACTCCGAACCGCCAACAGACTGCCACGCTGAGCTGTAAAGAGACTGCCATGCTGGGTCGAGGGGCTGCCACACTGGGCTGCCGAGAAACCGCCATGCCAGGTTGCTAAGAGACCACCACACTGGGCTGTCGAGAGACGACCCGCCTGGCTGAGAGACAGCAATGCTGAGCTGCTGAGGGACTGCCACACTGGGCTGCCGAGAGAATGCCACTCTGAGCTGTCGAGATACCACCATGCTGAGCCGAGAGTCCGGGCTGAGGGACCACCACACCAGGCTGCTGAGAGATGTCCGCACTGAGAGGTGGCAATGCCAAGCTGATGTGAGACGCCACACTGGGCTGAGGCACCCCCACAAATGGGCTGAGGCACCACCACACTGGGCTGCCGAGAGATTGTCACGTCGGGCTGCTGAGAGAGCACCACGCCAAGCCAAGACACTGCCAAAACAAGCTGCTGAGGGACCGCCAGACCGGGCACCTGAGAGGCCACCATGCCGAGCTGCCGAGAGACCACCATGCCAAACTGCTGAGAGTCTGCCATGCCGAGCTGCTGAGAGACGGCAACACTAGGCTGAGAGACTGCCATGTTGGGTGGTGCTGAGGCCGAGAGTCTGAGTACAAGCCAAGACCGGGAGTCAGAGTCCGCGCTGAGCCTGGGAGTTCAGAATATCACCGAGAAAGAAGGGAAAAAAACAGGACAGGAAACAAAAGAGAGAGCAAAAAAAGAAATGGACATAGAGAACAAACCCGAGCTGAGGAGCCCTACTCCGCTGCTCTCTTGGGTCTAAGAAGTGGTTCCAGTGATTATAGATCACTTGCATATTAATCGAATGCAATGGCACCCCTTTTTATTGATATAATGCTTTCAGTGTGACATGTGTGCAGTCAATGGTGCCCTGCACCTGGGTGATGCCATCTTTGCTGCTGATTCCTATTGCCCAGGCTGCCGCACTGGTCTTGTCCCAGGGGAATGAAATGAACTGGTGTGTTCTCACACAGGTGACTTTGATAAATGTGTGGGTGGACACTTGGGAGATCTCACAAAGGCCCCTCCCTGGAAGGAGCCAGTCACCCAGAGATTCCACGCAGATGACCTGTTCCCTGCCACTGGTATCTTCAGGTCATGGTTCCAATCCAGCAGCTGACACAGTTCGCTCACTGTGTCCCAGCACATACAGAGAGTACATGACACTGCTGCTGGCTCTTCCAGAGAAAATAGCTTTGAAGATGAAAGATGGTGGTCCTCATGTGTCCACAATGCACTCTGAGGAGTCCCTACAGCTGTGAGCTCTTCCTGTGCTGGAGGCTTCCATACCAGGCGGCTGCTGCTCCAGGGCTTGCTGGTGCATCTGCACTCCCTTCATCTTCTTCACAAAGCAGCTACTGTGACGATTACATCTCCTGTGGCTGGATCCCCCAGTGACAGCTGCACTGAACCTACATTGGAAACATAAGGAACAGAACAGGCTCTTAGGTTTGAAAAAGGTCCCCTCCTTGTCAGAATGCCCATGTCTATTTACAAGGATGATGATGTATTAAATTATCACAGCAATAAAAGGGCACCCAGTTTGCTCCACAAGTCATGTGGCAAATATCTCGCAGTTCAGTGTAAGTGCTCTGTGCATCC
This sequence comes from Chiloscyllium plagiosum, assembly GCF_037043375.1. NCBI lineage: Eukaryota > Metazoa > Chordata > Chondrichthyes > Orectolobiformes > Hemiscylliidae > Chiloscyllium > Chiloscyllium plagiosum. Next base: position 19,464,092 of record NW_028270153.1, on the reverse strand, counting down.
ACAAGCCTCCTCCTCCTAGCCCCACATCACCTGCAAAAGTGCATGTAAGAGAGTGTTTCATGCCATACCCGATGTAGTTCAGGGCCCTATAAGATTCTCCCCATGTTTTTCTTTCTAATCCGACAGTCACCAATAGTTTGCAAACTGTTACCAAGTTAAAGCTCACTACCTCTTCTTTCAACTGGCCCAGTGGTCCTGTTGGCTGGCTGTAAGGGATAAGTTATAAGCTGTAAGTGCATGCCAACTGAATTGTTGGACAGTTTAATGGAGTTGGCATTGCCTTTATTTATTAGTTCTATAGCAGTTTCCTTGAGCTTGTCATAAAATTGCACTTCATCTCTGTGTATGTGTGTAATTCAATATGTTTCTGGAAACACTGTAACTTCATAGATTTTCAAGCACATTTGAAATGTGGTCCCTGTTGTAATGCAGAGAATCAGATTGAGCAGCAATGAGATAACTAACCAGATAATCTGTTTTTGTGATGTTGGCTGAGGGACAAAGATTGACCAGAAGGACATCCACTGTGTCTTTCATATCTACCTCAGAGGGTGTCACAGGACTATTGGTTCACGTCTTGTCTAAAGATGATACCTCCCAAGTCCAGCAACACTGCACTGAAGTAACAGCTTGGATTATATGCTCAAGTCTTTTGAGTGAGAATTGAACCTGCAACTTTCATGGTTCAGGAGCCCTATCATTCAGCCAAGGCCAACAGCATAACACCATGCTGAGCTCAGCATTGATAAAGATGAAACAATTGATGACATTATTCACAACAGTTTATCATAGTTCCTCAGCAAGTGCTATCTATCATGTGGCTGCATTGCTGATAGAAATTACACAATTCATGTCTGTTGACTTTAACTGTTACATTTTGCAATTTGTTTAAGTTTCAAAATGTGTGACCCTTGTCCTACTGGATAAAGAAAATTTCATACAGTTACACATTTAGACGCTGCTGAATAAATAAGAACTCTAGCATACTTAATAATCTTGTGTTTGTTTCTTGCAATGAAAGTTTTGACCAAGGCCCAAGGCTGAAAACTCCAGTGTAAGGGAACAGATAGAACCATAGAATGATACAAGATGAAGGGAGACCAATATGTCCAAAGAGCCTGTGCTACCTTTTTGGTAAAACTATCCAATCAATCCAACTCCCCTGCTCTTTCCCATATTCTATAATTGCTTCTTGTTCTAATATTTAGCCGTTTCCCTTTTGCTATTGAATCTGCTTCCATCACCCTTTCAGGCAGTACATTCCAGATCATATCAGAGCACTGAGTATAAAAATGTTTCCTCATGTTGTCTTTGTGTGTTTTGCCAGCCACTTTAAATCTTTGTCTTCTGGTTACCAATTCTTTTCTACCTGGCAATTGTTTCTTTACAGTGTCAAAACCACGATGATTTGAAACACATGAAATCTCCTCACAACCTTCTCTGTATTAATAGAATGGAGCAGAGTAACACATAACTAAGATTTTTAAAGCCTTTTTGGAGCAATAAAAGACCAGGGTTTAAAGAGTTCCACAGTTTGAAAATGTATTTGAATAGAAACAAGATGATGTTTTGATAATAAAACATTAAAAATGCATAATTAGCACTTCAAAGGGACAAGAGGAAAGTCCATTGGGTCAGCATTGAAAAAATGACTGACAAAGGGAAAGGTGAATTAGAGAATAGTGTCACCTATTAAGCAGGTCAAGAATATATAGATATCCTAGACTTTTAGGACTGCTTCTTCTCTCCAGAATATTATAGTCTTCACGTTCTGTTATTTGTTGGTTTTACAAAATTGAGAAGGAGTTGATTATAAAGCCTGATGTATATTAACCACCTTAGCTGCATAGTTTTGTCAGTTTGTAACAGTAAATGTAGGATTCTATGATTCGATAAATAAACAGTAAATAGGTAAGGACTTACTTCAGTGTAAATCAGTGGTAGCAGGGTCCTTGTCTGTGGTAAAAGTAGTATTGCTCAGGCTTTTCAGTGAGTAAGGGACTATACTTTCAAATATCACCCCCATCCCCCTATCAGAGGCAGCAGAATAAAGATAAAAGCTTCCATGTAGGGTATTCATTGCTTTTTTAGTTTATTGATAAATTGGATGTAACACTTGCAAAAACCTTATAAAATGATCCATCAGGGCTCTCAGCCTCAGGCAATCAATATGGGCAAAGGCCAAGTAGAACAGGCAGTCAGATATTATGATATTATGATACTAGAAGTGATGGTGTTTCAGATTTTGAGAAACGGATCGAAGTCTAGCTATCATAAAAGCTGAAGAGCAAAATGAATCAATGTCTTCTGTTTACTTCTTAATACACTGTTATCTCCCCACAATTCCCCAGCATTACCACAACCCTTTCCTGAAAAATAATTCCCCCAAACAGTTTAACGGCAGCACTCCATTATGTGAGTTGTCCGTTTTTACTTGGAGATAAATGGTACGAATTGTTTACTCCCAAGGTACAAATGTATGAAGTGAAAGTGCTATGCTTGACAGCACCTAATGCAGTTAGAATGTACAGTTAATTTGATTCAGATTCTTTATACAGTTCCTCTGTCACAAGTATCTACTAGTTAGTGTGAAAAATACAACAGGAAATGGGCCATGGCATGCAAGGAGAGACGATTGTATTATTTAACTTTGCAGGAAGCAATTTTCTTTAATAAAAAAATTCTAATGTAATTTGGTGGTGATTGTGTTTCTTGAGGCTGAAAGTGATCTTTTTTGCTGATGTTTTTACTTCTTACTTGGACTGACAAGCATTGCCTGCTCATTGCCTCACGTTTATTTTTCATTTCATCACCGAGTGCAATTTTTTGAAGCAGGAGATTGAAATTAAAGGAATAGTTATGTGAAATGACCCTCGGAATAAACAAATGTCGGTTGTGAGCAACTGGATAATTCTGGGCTGAGCAAGTTGCAATTTTTTTTAATGCTGTGATTTCATTTAAAGATGTATCCTCCTCCCACATCATGTCTAAATGACTCTTTAGACCTTAATGGTATGTCTGTTTTAATTCAGTATTGTGTGCTAATGATGCATGTGTTGCACATTACTCAATTATTACTTTTGACACTGCAGGTGGGTGGAAATAATGTTTTTGCCCCTGTTGATTAGTATGTTTGTCTGTCAACAATACATCTCAAAAACTAATAGACTGATCTCTTTGAAACTTGTACACAGGTAACTTAATGCCCAAGGTAAAGCTGATTCATTTTTGGACAATATGTGGATCAGGATCCTGGAGTTTTTTTTAAAAAGGATCCAAATATTACAGCTTGGATGTTTTAATAGTAGGTTGGAATTTTATTGTATTGTATTTAATTGCTCAAATTTTATTTGTGTGAAGCACAATTGGCATGTAATTACCACCCAGAGATGGTTTGATGTGAAATTGGATAGAGGAGACTGAAGCATTGTCACCTGTTATCCCATTTTATAGTCAGTCTCATTAACTTGGATAGAATTGAGTAACATGTCTGTGCATCATGGTCAGTAAAAGCCATTCTGGCTGTTCTTACACTATTATCGAAACCCATATGTGTTCCTCACTGTGTTTGATATGTATACATTCAGGTTTCAGAACTGCTTTTATGCTAGGTCTCCTTGGAAATTGTTTTACATTTATGTAGAGCAGTTAGGCACTTATTATCTTTGTACCAAACTACTCAAGCTGGCCTTGCATTTTCCAACCTCTTAACAACTTGAGCTCATGAAAACCTGCTACCTGTATATGTTCTCGGTCCATCTTTCCGTGAGCAACATTGACACAAAAGCCTCAGCTTTAAAAAAATTTCTCGTCATATCTGTAAATCACTACCATATATACTTGTATATAGGGCAACCCCTTGCTTTTGGCAAAAAAAATCTGGTATTTTTCATATACCTCATGTATAAGTTGACACTAGTTTTCTCAGGGCTCTCTTCCTGACCATATATGCAGCCTTAAAGGGCATGATTTGCACATTGTTGATTCAAATACACATTTTTGATTCAATACCTGTGTCATCACAAGTTATGTGCAGCAGTATATATTTGCGTAATGCGATTTTCAAATCGTTAAATTGATTGTTGATAACTATATGCATACTGTGCACATATACTGTATATATTTATTTATGTAATATTTACATTCATACATTTGACTTGTGCATGCAAATACTGGTATCTATGCAACGTATGGCAGCCCTTGACTTTGTCTTCCCACTGTTACCACAGTTTCTTAGAAGTATGTGAACTTATTGTAAAAATCCCCCAAATTTTTCTGAGACTGGTACAGTTGAGAACAGAAGTGAGTCAAACAGTCAGGGCAGGCAGGGACAAGGAAGGACTAATAAAATAAACTGCATTTATTTCAATGCAAGTAGCCTAATAGGGAAGGCAGATGAACTCAGGGCATGGTTAGGAACATGGGACTGGGATATCATAGCAATTACAGAGACATGGCTCAGGGATGGGCAGGACTGGCAGCTTAATGTTCCAGGATACAAATGCTACAGGAAGGATAGAAAGGGAGGCAAGAGAGGAGGGGGAGTGGCTTTTTGATAAGGGATAGCATTACAGCTGTGCTGAGGGAGGATATTCCTGGAAACACATCCAGGGAAGTTATTTGGAACTGAAAAATAAGAAAGGGATGCTCACCTTATTAGGATTGTATTATAGACCCTCTAATAGTCAGAGGGAAATTGAGAAACAAACTTGTAAGGAGATCTCAGCTATCTGTAAGAATAATAGAGTGGTTATGGTAGGGGATTTTAACTTTCCAAACATTGACTGGGACTGCCATAGTGTTAAGGGTTTAGATGGAGAGGAATTTGTTAAGTGTGTACAAGAAAATTTTCTGATTCAGGATGTGGATGTACCTACTAGAGAAGGTGCAAAACTTGACCTACTCTTGGGAAATAAGGCAGGGCAGGTGACTGAGGTGTCAGTGGAGGTGCACTATGGGGCCAGCGACCATAATTCCATTAGATTTAAAATAGTGATGGAAAAGGATAGACCAGATCTAAAAGTTGAAGTTCTAAATTGGAGAAAGGCCAATTTTGATGGTATTAGGCAAGAACTTTCAAAAGCTGATTGTAGGCAGATGTTCGCAGGTAAGGGGACAGCTGGAAAATGGGAAGCCTTCAGAAATGAGATAACGAGAATCCAGAGACAGTATATTCCTGTTGGGGTGAAAGGAAAGGCTGTTAGGTATAGGAATGCTGGATGACTAAAGAAATTGAGGGTTTGGTTAAGAAAAAGAAGGAAGCATATGTCAGGTATAGACAGGATAGATCAAGTGAATCCTTAGAAGAGTATAAAGGCAGAAGCAGTATACTTAAGAGGGAAATCAGGAGGGCAAAAAGGGGACATGAGATAACATTGGCAAATAGAATTAAGGAGAATCCAAAGGGTTTTTACAAATACATTAAGGACAAAAGGGTAACTAGGGAGAGAATAGGGCCTCACAAAGATCAACAAGGCGGCCTTTGTGTGGAGCCACAGAAAATGGGGGAGATACTAAACGAGTATTTAGCATCAGTATTTATTGTGGAAAAGGATATGGAAGATATAGAAAGTAACGAAATAGATGGTGATACCATGCAAAATGTCCATATTACAGAGGAGGAAGTGCTGGATGAGGGGCATGGATAGAATAAATAGACAAAGTCTCTTCCCTGGGGTTGAGGAGTCCAGAACTAAAGATTTAAGGTGAGAGGAGAAAGATATAAAAGGGACATAAGTGGCAACCTTTTCACGCAGAGGGTGGTGCATGTATGGAATGAGCTGTCAGAGGAAGTGGTGGAGGCTGGTACAATTGCAACATTTAAAAGGCATTTGGATGGGTATATGAATAGGGAGAGTTTGGAGGGATATGGGCCGGGTGCTGGCAGGTGGGACTAGATTAGATTGGGATATCTGGCTGGCATGGATGGGTTGGACCGAAGGGTCTGTTTCCATGCTGTACATCTCTATGACTCTATGACAAAATAGCATCACGAAGAAACAAGTTTACAGCACAGTTTAAACTAAAGGTTATTGAAGTTGCAGAGCAGAACAACAATGGCGTAGCTGCAAGGGAGCTTTGTGTATCTGAAAAACTTGTCCGAGATTGGTGGAAAAAAGGCACACAGTTAAAGTCTATGCCAGAACAGAAGTATGCCAACCTAAGAAAGCTGAATAAGTGGCCACAACTAGAAGAAAAGTTTGCTGACTGGATAATTCAGTGTCATCAGAATGGAAGGTAGTGACTCAACAAGAATCAAAATACACACCAAAAATGTAGCAAAAAGAAATGAATTCAGTGATTTCAAATCTAGTGCTGGATGGTGCAGTAGGTTTATGAAAAGGTATGATTTAGTGCTTAGACAAAAACCCAAGATTGCCCAATATCTACCAGCAGAACTTAAGGTCGAGTTAATCGGGTTCCATCACTTTGTAATCAAAGCCGGAAGAAAAACAGGTACAGGCTCTCATGCCTTGGCAATATGGATGAAACCCCAATGAACTTTGATATGCCAGGGAACAGAACTGTGGGCAAGATTGGAGCAAAATCAGTTTTAGTTAAGACTACTGGCCATGAAAGGAGTTGATTCACTGTGACACTTGGTTGTATGGCAAACGGAACAAAGTTAAAACTTATGGTGAATTTTAAGCAGAAAACTCTGCCCAAACAGAAATTTCCAAAAGACATTGTTGTCCTCGTCCATGATAAAGGGTGGATGGATGAAGGTGGCTGTAAGATTTAAATTAGGAAGGTCTGGAATACGTGACCAGGGGGACGTAGAAAGGAGACATGCTTACTGGTTTGGGATATGTTCAGATCACAGAGTGAAGAGTGTTATCAGTGAACTTCGAGCTAACAATACTGACATTGCAATGGTTCCTGAAGGCCTTACGAGCATGGTGCAGCCATTGGATGTTAGCATCAATAAACCTTTTAAGTGCTTAGTGTGGAAGAAATGGGACACTTGGATGCAAGAAGGAGAAAAAAGCTTCCTAAAGGGTGGCAACATGCGTTCTCCATTACTTGCAACTGTATGTGAGTGGATTGTTGAGTCCTCGAAGGAGATGAAAACTGAAATTATTGTGAAAGCCTTCAAGAAATGGGGAATTTCTAATGCTTTAGATGATACAGAGGATGACTATTAGTGGTCTGTGGACAAATCAATTGATGATCCCCTTGAGAGTGTAGATGAAGATGATCCATACAATGATATACTTGACTTAGACGACTGGAATGAATTATTCAGCGATGCAACTGATGAGGACAGTGAATTTGAAGTATTGTAATGGACTTTTGCATGTACTGGTAACTTTTATTTTAAACAGCAATCCCATAATATTTGTGATATACGGTGAGAAGAGTTTTTTGCTGTGAATATCAGTTTTTTGATGTAAAGTGTTTATCACATATTGTAAACAGTTCCATGCAGTTTTAAAAAATAAAATACTATGAAACTGTTTCTTTTGTTGCTTTTCCTGCTCCTCTGTTTTAATTTCATGAATTGTGTGTTGTATAAATATCCCCAGTAGATTATCTGATCGCCTGCTGGTATGCGTGTTAACTTTTATTCATACGTGTAGACCTACATTCTCTGGAATATGGTACAACAGTACAGTTCTACTGTAGTGGGCAGAATGGAGACAGTTATTTTGTAAATAAATATTTAATAATGGCCATAATTCTTTTTCCTTTTGTTGTTTGTTATTCTATGTAGAGATCTGGCTCTTGTTTGTCCATTTTTTGACTCATGCCAAGCATGAGTTTCATCCCGTCGAAAATAGTACCTTGTATAAGTCGACTCCCCCCATTTCAACCAAAGAAAGTCTTCAAAACTCAACCTATACACAAATATATATGGTAAATGGTCTTATCTTTTCTAATCTCTTTCACTCACACAATCCTATGAATTCCACTAACATTAGCTTTTTGTGTATCCTCCTTGCCTTTCTCTATCCCTTAACATCTCTGCCTCTTCACCTACTTTCTTCTTTTAACCTACCTTCACTCTTTAAAGACAATCTTTTTGATCAAGCTTTAGGCCACCTGTCCCAATATCTCCACCTTGTTTGGTGCAAACTGGCTCATTTCCTCTAGATAAATTGAGGCATCTGAGTGGAAACAAAGGGTTTACATTAAACTATTAATCAGCATGGTGGTGACACCATTTAACATGGAAAAAGCTGAAAGAGGAACCAATTTGTTATAGTGGTGACAATGTATATCCTCCATATTTTATAAGCTGTTCACAAGAGTATTACTAGGAGAAAGTGAGGACTGCAGATGCTGGAGATCAGAGCTGAAAATGTGTTGCTGGAAAAGCGCAGCGGGTCAGGCAGCATCCAAGGAGCAGGAGAATCGACGTTTCGGGCATGAGCCCAATTCCTGAAGAAGGGCCCATGCCCGAAATGTCGATTCTCCTGCTCCTTGGATGCTGCCTGACCTGCTACGCTTTTCCAGCAACACATTTTCAGCACAAGAGTATTACGCTAATTATTGATCTAATGTGAGCTTTTATTTTGCTGTCTTCTTTTCTCTTCTAATACCTAGTGGTATATGAAGCAGACACAGTGCGTCCTTATGTCAATTACCATAGCTTTATTTTTCCTACAACAAGTCTCTAGTCTGTTGCCAGAGGCTAATGCTTGAAGGGTGCCACTTCTTATCATGGAATGATGGAATCAAGAGATATTTTTGTGATTTTTAGGATGTTTCTGATTACTGGGCAGTCCAGACCCAAAGGTCACAATTGAAGGCTACAGAATTGACCACTTAGGACTAAGACAAGGAGAAATTTCTTCACCCAGAGAGTGGAGAACCTGTGGAATTCTCTGCCACACAAAGTGGTCAAGGCCAAAACATTGAATGCTTTCAAGAAGGACTTACGATATGGAGGTGCCGGTGTTGGACTGGGGTGACAAAATAAAAAATCACACAACACCAGGTTATAGTCCAACAGGTTTATTTGCCAGTGTTCCAAATAAACCTGTCGGACTATAACTTGGTGTTGTGTGATTATAAAAGAAGGATTTATGTATAGTTCTTGGGGATAAAGGGATCAAAATATAAAAAGAGAAAGCAGGAACAGGATACTGAGTTGGATGATGAGCCATGATCATGTTAAACAGTGGAGTAGGCTCAAAGGGTTGAAAGTCTACTCCTGCTCCTATATTCTTGTTTTTATATTTTGATCTTCACCATGGTGGAAACTATAGGAGAACAATATATATATGCATATATATATATATATATATATATATATATATATGCATATATATATATAATATGCCAGATCCTTTGAATTGGGCTAAACAGTTCCCAAGAGGTATTAATGTCAGTGATTAAGTCCTGAGGAGTGTATTAGAAATTATCTGATATTGGAGCTATCATTCCGAGGAAGATGCTGAAGCAAGGTCAAGTGAAAATTTCAAAAGGAGATTCAGCATATGTGAAGTGAGGGTGTGAAGGACTACTGAACAAAGATGGATATTTCATGGATCACCTATGATGTATGTGGATGAGATTTTCAGGCAGGATCTTTTGGATAGTGTGCATCCTACCCTACCATTGGCAAAGTCAGCAGAGATATGCTTCCTACTGCTGTGGGCTTCACCGCAGTTACTTATGCAACATTAATTGTCTGGAAATGAGGCCTCTGTCCCTTTGGTGGAAGTTCTACCTCAGCGAGCTCCCGTATATCCGTATCTCCGATTGGCATCTCCATAGTTCCAAAAGCCCTGGCAGGAGGGATGGTCACTGCTGGGTACCATGGGAATGGGAGGGGAGGCACATTGCAACAGCAGAGGGTTGAGGGAATTGAGGGAATGTGGGCGATATGATGGAAAGACTGGAAGGGGAGGACTCACCTGACTGGGTAGGTGGGCAGAGGGTAGACCTTCAGCTTGGTGACCCCTATCAAGGAAAAATGGACCCCCCCACCGCCACCCTTTACCCACCTGAGTCTTGATCAGGAAAAACTGCTGCGCCCCTAATTTCTGACCTCCATCTTCTCGTATCAGAATTACAGCCACGTAAGAAGCAACCATTAATTGGCCATTTGGAAGCCTCAGTTGGGGTGAAGGGGTGTGTGTGTGTCAGGTGAGGTAATATTGCAGAATTGTATGTTCAGTTGCCTCTAATTGGCTTCTCCCTTTTCCCTTGTAGTGATCTGTCCACAGAGGACATTATTTATTGACATTTTGGAAATGTTGTGGATTGGGCCATCTCCATTGTGAAACAGCCTCTTCCTTACTTAACTAGCATTGCCAGGCTGCTGTCACTTTCAGGTTCAATCGCCTCTATCTCACCTCTCAGCTTCAAAAGCCCACTCACCACTCTGAATTGTAAGGCAAACATGGCCTCAGAAAAAAAATGGAGTGACTGTTTCCTACTCAGTGGAGGCTTCTCACCTCTCATGGATTGCGAGGGAAGTGTTCTGAAACCCAGAGGGAAAATCCAGCCCCAAGACTCTGTGGCCACAATGGGAAAAATACCCATTTGTTTCTCCAGACCTTCCCTGAAGGGGTTACATTGTAGAAACTTCAAACCTCATTACTTAATGACTTTATCACCGCTGGCAGTCTTGGATGTAACAACCTAGCACTTGCCATTAACAGAGTGGAATTAAGTTAATTTGCAATTGACCTGCTGAGTTTTTATCATTGAAAATTTAATTTGAACTGCAAAAAACTACAAATTGATCGAACAACGGCAGTTGGCAGGTTGTTTAACCACTCCTGAACTTGCATATTTCAGACTAATTAGTGTAAAGGATTCCTGCTCAATGACTTTTACTGAAATTACTGTTAATCCTGAGTGTAAATTACCACTGGGGTTGGGGGAGGGTGAGGAAGTTGGTGTATTGAATCAAGTTCATTTGATTTGGAAATGCACGTTTACAAGCATGGTTGTGGCTGTTTAAGGCAATGGGTGTATGGCACATCAGAAAGCTGGTACTCATGGACAGTGAAGACCCCATTAGGATTTCTCACTGACATGCATTATAATGAAGACAGTGCACTTTGTAATCATACGCAAGTGCACAATCGGTGCAGAGAAACCAAGTTTTGGTTTTAACCAATCTTGCCCATCTAGAATGGACTGGTTTGGGTCAGAGCATCCAAGTTCATGCTCTGTTGAAGTGGATGATATGTAAAATGGGCAAGTGGCCGAAATGAACCCAACTTAGGCACTCTTTAGACCTGAGAATGCCTGCACTTGATTTCAGAAAGGGAGGAACACAAGAAGACAGATTAGCAGAATTGCTGAAGGGCAATTGTTTCTTTCCCAGAGGTTATTCAAAGAATTAATTGAAAATTTTGGTAATTATTAAAATGAAAGCTGCTTGACAACTTAAACAAAAACCCTTTCGCCATGTATTACTGACTGAAGAACTCAGGAGATTTTTTTGCAGGTTGGGGACAGGTGGAGATAGTCATCAATGTCTACAGCACAGAAAAAGGCCCTTTGGCCCATCGAGACAGTGTTGCATCTTGTACTGGCTTATAAGGCAGTGGAATCTTGTTTTCTTGAAACCAAGTGCAAAGGGGAGGGGCTTACTCTTGGGAGTGATTTGGGTTTTCTTACGTGATTATGTTTCTCACAGCCTATTCCACATGGCGATGCCAAAAAACCCTAATTTTACAGGCAGCCAGGCAGGAAGTTTTGACCTCCAGGTGCCATTAAATATGGCACCTAGACAGCACTTCACTCCAGGGACATCACTTAGCTTCTGTTCATCACTCCCACCCATGCCTGGAGATGTCAGAGACAGTGCAAAATACTGCACTGTGGTTTAGTAGCAACTCCCTTGAGGTTCTCCTAAAGGCTGTCCAACAGAAAAAGGAAGTGCTTTTCTCCAGGGATGGAACAGAATGTCTCCCAACTGATGAAGGCAATTTGGATAGAGGTCGCTGTGGAGGCCAGAGATTGTGAGCGGCTTGAAAGAACCTTCTTCAGTGCTGCAAAAGAATGAATGATCTGTTGTGGCTTTGCCAGGATATGCACACTCCATGTTTCATGGCCCCATGATTGTGAGTTAGTATTTTAAGCTTAGGGTTGCACAGGAATGTCACTGAAAATTGGATATGGGGCATCTCCATCAAGTTCCTCATTATGCAATCAATGTCTGCCATTGACAGGATGGCTAGCAGCAAATAATGGATAGAAATGGGCAATTCCACAACCTACGGATCAGATCTAAGCTCTGCAGTCCTGCTGCATCCAGTCATGAATGGTGGTGGACAATTAAATAACACACTGGAGGAGGAGAAAGCTCCACAAACATTCCCATCCTCAAAACGTCAATACAATAGATAAAATAGAAGCATTCACAGCAATGTTCAGCCAGAAGTTCTAAGTGGATGATCCATCTTGGTCTTCTCCAGAGGGCCCCAGCATCACAGATACCAATCTTCAGCCAATTTGATTCACTCCATATGATATTATGAAACAGTGGGAGGCACTGGATACTGTAAAGGCTGTGGGACCTGCCAGCATTCTGGCACTAACACTGAAGAGTTGTGCTCCAGAACTTCCTTCGCTCCTCAGCAAGTAGTTCCAATACAGCTACAACACAGATGTCTACCCAACAATGGGGAGCACTGCCGACAAAAAATAAACACAACAAATCCAATCCAGTCAACTACCACCTTATCAGTCTACTCTCAATCATCATTCAAGTGAATAATGCTGTCATCAACAGTTCTCTTAAGACCATCTACTCAGCAATAAACTGCTTACTGATGCCCTGCTTAGGTTCTGCCAGGGAATTTGGCTACTGACCTCATGACAGCCTTAGTCCAAAACATGGACAAAAGAGCTGAGTTCTACAGGTGAGATGAGAGTGACTACTTTTGACATCAAGGCTATATTTGACTGAGTGTGGCACCAAGGAACCCTAGCAACTATGGAGTCAATGAGAAAACCCACCACTGATTAGAATCATACCAAGCATAGAGGAAGTGGGTTAGAGGTCAGTCATTTTAGCTTCAGCTCTTCTCTGCAGGAGTCTTCAGATTATGTGCTTGGCCCAACCATGTTGAACTGCTTCATCAATGACAATTCCTTCATGATAAAGTCAGAAATGGGATGTTCATTGATGATTGTGCAACATTTAGCACCATTTGCAACTCCTCAAATACTGAAGGAGCCAGTGCTAAAATGCAACAAGATCTGGACAATATGCAGGTTTGTGTTGACGAGTGGCAAATAACATTAGTGCCACACACGTGCGAGGCAATGGCCATTTCCAACAAGAGACAATCTAACCATTGCCCCTTAAGATTCAATGGCATTACCATCACTAAATCCCTCACTTTCAACATCCTGGTGATACTATTGACCAGAAACTGAATTGGATTAGCCATATAAGTATAGAGGCTACAAGGGGCAATTAGAGTGTTGCAATCTTGCATTGAGTAACTAACCTGCTCAATCCCCAAAGCCTGTTGACCATCCACAAGTCAGGAGTGTGCTGCAATACATACCACTGGCCCGGATGAATGAAGTTCCAACAACACTCAAGAAGCTTGAGACTATCCAGGGAAAAAAAAATGGTTGATTGGGGAAAACATTCAGGAGTCTGAAGTGCAAAGAGACTTGGGAATTCTAGTCCATGTTTCTCTCAAGGTAAACTTGCAGTTTGAGTCAGTGGTTAGGAAGGCAAATGCAATGATGCCATTTATTTTGAGAGGACTTCTGAGGCTCTGTAAGGCTCTGGTCAGACCATATTTGGAGTATTGAGTGCAGTTTTGGGTCCCATATCTCAGAGAGGATGTACTGGCCCTGGAGCATGTTCAGAGGAGGTTCACGAGAATAGTTCCAGGAATGAAAAGCTTAACATATGAGGAATGTTTGAGGACTCTGGGTTTATACTAGATGGAGTTTAGAAGGATGAGGGGCCATCTAATTGAAACATACAGAATACTGAATGGCCATGATGGAGTAGATGTTGGGGGGATGTTTCCATTGGTAGGAGAGACTAGGACCTGAGGTCATAGCCTTAGAGTAAAGGGAAGACCTCTTAGAATGGAGATAAGGAGAAACTTCTTCAGCCAGCGAATAGTGAATCTATGGAATTCATTGCCAAAGAAGGCTGTGGAGGCCACATCATTGAGTATATTTAAAGCTGAGATAGATCGGTTCTTGAGTATCAAGCAGATCAAGAGTTATGGGTGAAAGCATGAAAATAGGGTTGAGAGTTGATTCCAGAGATGAGGAGGTTACCCTATGAGGAGAGGTTGAGCTGCCTGGGGCTGTACTTGCTAGAGTTTAGAAGAATGAGAGTGTATCTCATGGAAGCATGTAAAATTATGAAAGGGATAGATAAGATAGAGGCAGGCAAGTTTTTTCCGCTGATGGGTGAGACTAGGACTTGGCCTCAAGATCAGGGGGAGTAGATTTAAGACAGATGAGGAGGAACTGTTTTTCCCAGAGAATAGTGAATCTATGGAAATGTCTGCTCAAGGAAGCAGTTGAGGTAGTTTCATTAAATATATTCCAGACACAGTTGGATTGGTTTTTGCATGGTAAAGGAATTAAAGATTATGGGGATAAAGCAGGTAGGCGGAGCTAAGATGATGGATAGATTAGCCATGATCTTAATGAATAGCAGAGCTGAGTGGCCTACGTTTTGCTCCTATGTCTTATGGTCTTATCCTTCCACCATCGATGCTCAGCTGCAACAGTGTGTACCATCTACAGGATGCACCGCAGAAATTCTCCAATGATCTTGAGACAGCACCTTCCAAACCTACGATCACTACCATCTAGAAGGACAAAGGCAGTAGATACTTGGAAAAAACCACCATCTGCAAGTTCCCCTCCAAGCCACTTACCGTCGTGACCTGGAAATCCAAGTGCTGCTGGGCCAAATTCATGGAACTCCCTGCCTAATGGCATTGTTAACCTACCTGTATCAAATGGCTTGCAGCAGTTCAAGAAGCTCACCATCAGCTTCTCAAGGGCAACTGAGGATAGGCCATATATACTGGCCCATCTAATGATGCCCACATCTCACGAGTGAAAAGAAAATGATAGTCTTAAATTGTTTGCTGGTTGAGATTGTGCAGTAATTGCTGCCAGTTGTGTAATCACATCTAATGTTGGACACTATATTTTGAGATTTTGCAAGACAGGCTGTTGGTGAATGGTTAGTACCCTGGATATTGACAACAGGCTGAAGGCACATGCTATTTGATATACTCTACCATTCAATGGGATATATGGCTTTGCTACCTGGTATTACATCGGCACTAAAATTCATGTACCACATATTCATTTCTGTGATAAGCAGAATGTCTTTTTGACTTGATGGCAGGATCGTGTTAATAAAGAACACCACTCATGTCACCATTATATAGTAACACTATGAAATGACTCGCTTCCCTTGTTCCTCAAATTTTGAGATACCTTGTTCTTCCAGGGTAATTTGAAGTAAACTGACTATTTTTCAGGGCTGGATGTGGACGCTTCAGGCCCATTCAAGTGTTTGCATGGTTCATATTGAGGAATGATCTTACTGCGTTGCCATTATCTGGCAGGATAGCTATGATGCACCCTATTTCAGCTTGGTCTCCTCAACCTTATGCAGCAATAAGTTGCACAGATTCAACACCCTCCGACTGAAGAAATTCCTCCTCATTGTGATTCTAAAGGCTTGTCCCATCAGTTCCTAGTCTCTCCTATTAGTGGAAACATCTTCTTCACTCTCTCTATTGCAACTCTATCCTTCCTTTGAAAGGGTGATCAAACCTACATGCAATATTCCAACTGGTCTTAGGTATAGTTGCAGTAAGACATCCTTACTTTTGAACTCAAATCCTCTTGCAATGAAGACCAATATACCAATTGCCATCCTAATTGATTGTTACACCCATCTGTTCGCCTTCATTGACTGGTGTACAAGGACACCCAGATCCCTTTGTACTTCACACTTCTCAATATTCACCATTTAACAATACTCTTCCTTTGTGTTTTTCACACTGAAGTATATAGCTTCACATTTAACCACATTGTACTGCATCTGCCATGTGTTTTCCCATGCTCTCAACTTGTCTTCCACCTGGAAGGTGCCTTGTATCATCATCACAATTCACAATCCCAACCAGTTTTGTTTAATCAGAAAACTTGGTAGATATGAATTTGGTTCCTTCATCCAGGTCATTTATGAATGGCCGGGATCCTAAATGGACCCTTGCAGTTTCCCCTGAATCACCTACTGCCACTCCAAAAAAGAAACATTCATTCCCACTTTCTTTCCTGTCCAAGAACCAATTCTTGATCCATACCAGTATATTACTCCTTATGAGGAACCTCTTATGAGAAACCTTATCAAAAGCCTTCTAAACTCAAAGTACACTGCATCTACTCATTCTCCCTTATCTATAATACAAATTACGTCCCCAAACAAATCTCCAGTAAGATTTGTTTAGCATGATTTACATTTCATAAGTCTACGCTGCCTTTATCCAATCATGTTAGTGCTTTCCAAAGCTTTTGTTATCACATCTTTTACAAAAGACCCCAGCATTTTTCCAACTCCTGATGGTTGACTAACTGGTCTATTATTCTCTGTGCTTCTCTCCCTCCCTTTTTAAATAGTGTGGTTACATTTCCCACCTCAAATCTGTAGGAGTTGCTCCAGAGTCTATAGAATTTTGGAAGATGGCCACCAATGCATCCAACATTTTCAGGACCACTTTGTTTAGTGCTGTAGATTGTCAAACCCTGGTGACTTGTCTGCCTTTAAGCTCATCAATTTCCTCAGCACCATTTTCTTCTTCATAATGATTTCTTAATTTCTGCCCTCTCAGCAGATCTTTGGTTCCTTAACATTTCTGGGAGGTTATTTCTGCCTATTCTTTGTGAAGACAGAAGCAGAATATGTGTTCAATTCTGCTGTCATTTCTTTCTTTCCCAATATATACTCTCTAGCTTCTGACTGTAATGAAACTACCTTTACATTTGCTAATATTTTTCCCTTCACGTATTTACAGAAACTTTTACAATCAGTTTTGAAATTTTACTCTCATACTCTATTTTACCCCTTTTGATCAAGCTTCCTTGATAAGTATCTACCGGTCAGGCAGGAAGGAAGTGGTCGAGCGCAGGAGCTGTGGTTATTAAGGAAGTTGAATTTCTTGTCAAGAGGAGTAAGAAGGCAGATGTTAGAATGAGATGGAAAGACTCAGTTCGGGCGTTTGAGAGTTATAAGGTAGCCAGGAAAGACCTAAAGAGAGAGCTAAGACGAGTGAGGAGGGGACATGAGAGGTTGTTGGTGGATAAACTCAGGGAAAACCCTAAAGCTTTGTATTGGTATTTAAGGGACAAAAGAATGACTAGAGTAAGATTAGGGCCAATCAAGGACAGTAGTGGGAAGTTGTGCATGGAGTCAGAGGAGATAGGGGAAATGCTAAATGAATTTTTTTCATCAGTATTCACACTGAAAAAAGACAATGTTGTCGAGGAGAATACTAAAAACAGGCTACGAGACTGGATGGGACTGAAGTTCAAAGGAGGAGATGTTAGAAATTCTGGAAAATGTGAAAATAGGTAAGTCCCCTGGGCCGGATGGGATTTATCCTAGGATTCTCTGGGAAGACAGGGGGGAGTTTCCAAGTCTTTGCCTTTGATCTTTATGTCATCATTGTCTACAGGAATAGTGCCAGAAGACTGGAGGATAGCAAATGTTGTTCCCTTATACAAGAAGGGGCATAGAGATAATTATAGACCAGTGAGCCTTACTTCAGTTGTGGGTAAAGTGTTAGAAAAGGTTATAAGAGATAGGATTTATAATCATCTCGATAGGAATAAGTTGATTAGGTATAGTCAGCATGGTTTTGTGAAGGGAAAGTCATGTCTCACAACCTTTACTGAGCTCATTGAGAAGAT
Source organism: Chiloscyllium plagiosum (assembly GCF_037043375.1). Classification (NCBI taxonomy): domain Eukaryota; kingdom Metazoa; phylum Chordata; class Chondrichthyes; order Orectolobiformes; family Hemiscylliidae; genus Chiloscyllium; species Chiloscyllium plagiosum. The sequence continues at coordinate 19,446,203 of NW_028270153.1, read as the reverse complement.
GGCCAAACAGGTAGATGAGGGTAAAGCTGTTGATGTGCATATGGATTTCCGTAAGGCATTTGATAAGGTTCTCCATGGATTGAGGGTGATTTAGTGGTTTGGATCAGAAATTGGCTAGCTGAAAGAAGACAGAGGGTGGTGATTGATGGGAAATGTTCATCCTGGAGTTCAGTTGCTAGTGGTGCACTGCAATGATCTGTTTTGGGTCCATTGCTGTTTGTCATTTTTATAAATGACCTGGATGAGGGTGTAGAAGGCTGGGTTAGTAAAGTTGTGGATGACACTACAGTCGGTACAGTTGTGGATAGTGTCAAAGGATGTTGTAGATTACAGAGGGACGTAGATAAGCTGCAGAGCTGGGCTGAGAGGTGGTAAATGGAGTTTAATGCAGAAAAGTGTGAGGTAGTTCACTTTAGAAGGAGTAACAGGATTGCAGAGTACTGGGCTAATGGTAAGATTCTTGGTAGTGTAGATGAGCAGAGAGATCTCGATGTCCATGTACATAGCTCCCTGAAAGTTGCCACCAGGTTGATAGGGCTGTTAAGAAGGCAAATGGTGTGTTAGCTTTTATTGGTAGAGGGATTGAGTTTCGGAAACATGAGGTCATGCTGCAGTTGGATAAAACTCTGGTGCGGCCGCATTTGGAGTATTGCATATGGTTCTGGTCACCGCATTATAGGAAGGATGTGGAAGCTTTGGAAAGGGTTCAGAGGAGATTTACTAGGATGTTGCCTGGTATGGAGGGAAAGTCTTATGAAGAAAGTTTGAGGGACTTGAGGCTGTTTTGTTAGAGAGAAGAAGGTTGAGAAGTGACTTAATTGAGACATATAAGATAATCAGGGGGTTAGATCGGGTGGACAATGACAGCCTTTTTCCTAGGATAGTGATAGCTAGCACAAGGGAGCATTGCTTTAAATTGAGGGGCGATAGATATAGGACAGATGTCAGAGGTAGTTTCTTTACTCACAGAGTGGTAGGGGCGTGGAATGCACTGCCTGCAACAGTTGTAGACTCGCCAACTTTATGGGCACTTAAATGGTCATTGGATAGACATATGGACAAGAATGGAATAGTATAGATTAGATGGGCTTTGGATTGGTTTCACAGGGCAGCACAACATTGAGGGCCGAAGAGCCTGCACTGCGCTGTAATGTTCTATGTTCTTGCCCTCTTTTGCTGAATTCTAAAATATTCCCAATTCTCAGACTTGCTGCTTTTCTGGCAATTTGTTTTGTCTCCTTTTTGGAACTAATGTTATCCTTAATTTCTTTTATAACCTATAGTTGAGCCACTGTTCCTCTTTTACTTTTGTGCCAGACAGGAATGAATAATTCTTGTAATTCAATCACATTTTAAAAATATGAGCTATTGCCTAACCACTGTCAGCCATTTTAGTCGGTTTCCCCAAACCATCCATGCCAATTCATACATCATAGTTCCCTTTTAGTTAGATTTTGATCATGTGAGGAATTCCCTGGAGACAATAAAGGACATGTACCCACTGTTTATTTCATGTTACTTGCTAACTTGCTGGTCCCAGATTTTGAGCCAATCAATATCAAATGCTCTACCTTGCTATTGTGACAGTCAAAAACTACAACCACACTCTATATCTAGATCCTGTTAATCGACATGTTCAGATCTGTTGTGACACACATCTGGAGCTGGTGGGTCTTGAATCCAGGCCTTCTAACTCAGGGGCAGGAACACCACGACTGTTCCACAAGATGCCTACAAACATTCACCTTCTATACTGGGCCCTTTCAGACTGCAGCAGGGCAAAGGGAAGAAGCATCAGTCAATCCACTATTCACTGATGCATTAAACAAATGGTGGATGCATTGTTCGTGTGGGTGGCCAGTCCATAACCTTTCCTATGGACCTATTTCATAGCGAAGTGTAAAAAAAATCTATACTTAGCGCAGCATCATAACAAGGCTGCTAACTTCAGAAACATGACAGGATTTCCCCAGGTGTGAGATGTCACTGACTGCCCCTTTGTTGTGCCCCATATTTTGAACATTTGGACAACTTTGTCAACAGGGTAGAGTGCAATAGCAATCAGAAGTACAGTAATCAATGTGAATATTTGTTATCTATGGAACTGGCATGATGGAGAGTCCACTATATCTACATTGTTTGCTGGTAAAAGGTAGAGATCTGGATGGTTGATTGTCAATTAGGCATATAGTTGTGAAGGCGTAGAGGTGTACTGTATCTTTAAGAGAGTGCAGGACTTAGCAAGCACACAGAGCACTGGAGAATTTACAATGTAACATTTAGTCCAGCAACTAGCAGTACCTGGGTTGCTATGAGACAAAACAAGTTCAAATTCGGCCTATTAGTTTAAACTATAGCTAAGATACCAAACTCTAATCAAGTTTGAATTTGGTATTTTGACAATATTAAAATCAATGAAATGATCCAATGCTTTGGGATATAAATATTAAACAAATTGAACAGTTGGAATTGAACTGCCAAGCCACCAAATATGCAGACTGACTGTAGAATAGCTCTCTTAAAGGTACCTTTATCTATCAATGGCCTGTGAAACAGAAATCCCTAAGGAGAAGAAAAGAAGACAGAGAAAGATACAAAGAGAAGATTCGATAGCTGGCTGGTTTTGAAATTTGAATTTTTCTATAAATCTTAATCAGGGATTTTACTGGACTAGAATGTAGAGGGGAAGGTAAAAGATAGGTTTAGGTAAATGATTTGTAAATAGTTGTTAGTTAATTATTCTCTGTTAGATTTTAAAAAATTAAAGTTGTTAATTTTTACTTTAAATCATGACTTTTGGGATAGTTCTTTGCCTCTCGAATTTTTACAAATTACCGCATAATCTTTTCTGTGTTGCTGGTTTAAATTGGCGGGGGGTGGGGTTTACCCCATGTCATAATAGTATCCTTTCACACCTTTTAACAGCTACAATTAATTTCCTTACTCCCCATACTGAACACTAACTCAATTTAGTTCAAGGTGCCACTGAGTTTGTAATTAACCAGGTCACTGATGATCTGAAGGTATGCTTCGGTGCTGGGAGGAGCTCTCCAATTTAAAGCGGACAGGATCTCTGAAGTCATTGTCATCCTCTGCCTTCTGCATCATTTTACCACTTACAAAAGAGAGGAAATGGAAGCTGAAGAATGTGAATAGGCAGCAGAAGCTGCTTTGGAAAACATCACACAGGATAGCCCTTTGCTTGTAAAGCTGGTGGATCTCAATAGCAGTACCTTGACTTAACTACTGAGAACTTTCATTATGGTTACTCTTATTCAAATACACAAATTGTTTATGTACTAACATCTAGCCCTTCCACAAACACACACAGGCTCCATCATATTGAAGAAACACATCTCACTGCATAGAATTTTCTCTTTGAGCTTTGGACCCTTGACACTGGCAAAGTCAAATTATATCAGAGGTCTCCACTGTGCAATTGTTTCTGCAGCCAGCCAGGCGGGTGAGACTCTAAACGTGCCTCATGCTTCCCTAACACTGACTAGGAACGATTTGAAGTATATAATATTCTGACAAGGCTGGAGAGACTGGATGCAGGGATGATGTTTCCCCTCATTGTGAGTTCAGAACAAAGAATTATGGTCTGTGGATATCTGTAGGTCAATTTGGATTGAGTTGAAGAGAAATTTCTTCATTCAGAAAATATTGAACCTGTGGAACTTTCTATTGCAGAGGTCTGTGGAGGCCAAGTCACTGAATATATTCTAGAAAGATATTCATGAATTTTGGGTATTAAACTCATCAAGGGGAATGGGGAGAAAGCGAGACTGTGGCTTCGAAAAAGAGGATTAGACGTAATCATATTGCATGCAGGAACAGACTCAAAGGGCTTAAGGGCTTATTCTGAATCTTATTTTCTACTTATAACAATCTGCCACAAGCACACAACTCCCAAAAGTCCCTCATCTCCATAATACAGGTTTGAAGTTCTCAAGTTGTAGCTGATATGGGCTAAGATCAACCATATTGTGCAGCTGGGATCTCGCCAATGCTGAGCCGTGTGAACAAAGGATCCAGGAAGAACATGCCCATTGAGCAAGGAGGCACCTTGTGCAGAGGAAATGGCTCTATGTGAAGAGAAACTTAATGGGTGGCAGAGCCATTCCATGAGCTGCAATGGATGCTGAGGGGACAAATCACCAGGCACCTGTTCTGTTATACTGTCCAATTTTTGTGTCATTGAGTTTCTTGATCGGAGACAGAGAAGTGTAATATTAATATGGTGTATTGGGGTATTAATGAGATGCAAATGTATGGAAATAAGCCTCTTGCCACCCTTTAAGATTCTGAACTCATCACCTAAAGCTTGGGACTTAATCAAGAGTGATTGAAGTGAGGACTTAAGTCAACTCATTCACCGTCATTCTCACCACCACAAAGAGGGATAACTTCTACCCTTAGTTTTCTTTCCCTACAGAGTTATATTCCTTTGAAGAATCATGTTCCTGTTTCCTTTTGGCTTGCTTACAAATGGCACTGAGTTTCAGTTAATGATAATCTTAACAGAGATTGAGCCACATTCTGATATAGAGTTTGGCACAAGTTACTGCAAGTGTAGAACTAATGGTCGAAAGAAAACACTAATATTCATATTCATTTGCACAGAGACAGCTTTTGCAATGTTTATTCATGCTGAGTCAAATATCCAAAAATGCTGCACTTCTAACAAGCCTGACCCAATCCTTCTGGACAATCAAATCTACTGTCTAAGCGTCTTTTTCCACACGCTGCTGCATATAAATTGTGTCTCTTTTCATTTTATTCACTGAAACTCAGTTGTACAGCTGCTGTGCTTGAACCACACAACCATCTAACCAAAGATCATCTTTTTTTTGCTTCAAAGGTTGTTCTTCATGTAACATTCATCTTAGCAACTCCGTACAGAATTACTGAACCTGCTTATGGCAAGTCCAATGAAAGCGTCAATATATCTCTGTTTTGTACTTTAAATGTCATGGCTCTTGTTAATGTGGAACGAACTTTAAAAAGAAATATTAGACGTGTGTAGATCTTTAACTGGAATCTGCTGCCTTTGATTACATTTTCCATTTGTTAGAATAATTTCAAAGAAATATTTAAGCACACCTGCTTCACAGTCAGTCAAACATGTATCCTAATTTTTTTAGCTATATATTCTATCACTTCCTTTTATTCCCTTAGTGCTGTGAAAAATGCTGAGGCAGCTGAGATATTGAGATGTTATATGACAGATTTGCAAGTGTGCTATGAAGCGTTGTAACAATGAGTGTGCGAAGTATGAAGGAGTGCTGGCACGCCACGTAAGGTAGGCTGGTAGGTAGTACCAGAGGACAGGGTAGTGTGCTGTGCCAGGGATGCTATAATGTTGGATTCACGATTTCAGACAATGTCAGGGTCACGGTAATGGGCTATACTGAAGCCTGTTACAGGGAAAGCTGGAGTATATTAAATGTGGTATGAAACCAAGGAATACAGCTTGCTTAGGGGTACAGCAAGTAGAGTCAGGCATTTATGTGCAGAATAGCTGTTAATTTAGAATGCAGTGTGGTGTATATCAGAGATGATACATCGAAGAGATGGGGGTGGGAAGGGTCTGCCTGAAATGGTGATGTAGAGCAGAGTTTAACCGTGCTGAAGGGTACGGGTTTTCAATGTCTGGTTTCATTGCACCATTAAAAAGTTGCCGAGACATTTCAGCATTTATGTCTTATCACCGAGTCGCACTGGAACTGAAAATTCATTATCTTCTTCCTTGCTAATTATTCACTGTGCATAATTTGCGTAAGTTCAGTGCACTAGCTTTCATTAACAATGCATGACTTAATTAGTGATTTGATCAAAGTTGAAGATTGACGTTCAGATGTTGAGGCTGTGGCTGCGTGATAATAGAAATACATTCTATTAGTCTTTGGTTAAGCACAGTGCTCATCCAACTCCTGCTGCTAGCCAAATGGCTGCTTGATGAGATGGAGTTTGTTGTAAATACATTAAGACATAGATTCCAATCAGTGGCCAAACTACGAGAAAATGTTTCACTTTAACTGCTTTCTTTAATTGTACTGTGTCGGCAGGCAGTGACTGTAGCTACACTGAAATAATAAGGCCTACTCAGCTTAACCACTTCACTGCCAGATTTTGAAATTACTTGTTTCTACAGGTTTGACTTACATGATTGTCTACCAGTGATCAATTTTGGAAATGTAACATGAGAAGCTATTGTTAAGTGGTAGAATGCCTGATCAGTCTTGCTCCTTTACTATGTGGGTAAACTTTCAATCGGGTGTGGTATTGTGTTCTCCCAAAGAGAAAAGTGACATTGATTTATAACTTGTGTTTGAAGCAGTAGACAATGCTCACTGCATTCAAGTTCGTATTTTCCAATCTTCCTTTCATTTAAAACATTGTTCTTGGTAAAGCAATCCAAAGGTCTTGATGGTTCTTCTCATTTTAAGATTGTATTGCTAATCTCTTTCTGTTGACATTTGGACACTGATTTTGTCACCACCGAGTAATAATTGATTTGTAGCTAGACTGTACTTAATTATTATATTTTGTTGCATCATGTTACTCACCAAGGTGGCGAAATGGGGATGTTTGTGTAATATTTTGCATCTTTTAAACCCACTCATTCTCTCTAATCAGGAAGTTTACACCAAAGGCACAGAAAAAAAGCACACAATGAAAGCGCTGCTCTGTATTATGTCATCCTGAGCTTCCCACATAATCCTGGTGCCTTTATGAGCAAGACAGGAAATTTAATAAACATTAGTGCAAAACTATAGATAATATTATAATGTAGACTCATGCTCACTAGTGCCAGTAAAAAAATATATAATTAGGTTTCCTTGTTGACACAGAGAGACTTTTACACAGTAGTCTAAATAGATGTAAAAACACATATACTGTTTAATGGTCCTAGCAGCATTTGGAAGGACTGTGCATGAACAGCCTGCCATAGGTGAACATAAGAAATAGGAACTTATGCAGACCATATGATTGCTTGAGCCCCCTCCAGCATTCAGTACAATCATAGCTGATTTCTAATCTCAAATCCACATTCCCGCTCACCACCACCCATTTACCCTGATTCCCAAGGGATCCAGAATTTTGCCCATTGGGTAGAAAGCGGTTTCCTCCCACAGTCCAAAGATGTGCAGGTCAGGTGATTTGGCCATGCTAAATTGCCCGTAGTGTTAGGTAAGGGGTAAATGTAGGGGTATGGTGGGTTGCGCTTCGGCGGGGCGGTGTGGACTTGTTGGGCCGAAGGGCCTGTTTCCACGCTGTAAGTAATCTAATCTAATCTAATCTAAAAGCTGTGGACCAATGCCCCTCAATTTCTTAGCATGATTTCTTAGTAATACACTCAAAATGCCTAAGTTGAAAAACTCCTTTTAAAATTCCAGGTTGCAGAAGTCAAAGAAGTTTTTTAATCTGTTGAGCATGATAGTCTTCCAATGTCCATTCAAATCCATTCTATACAGGCTGAATAGAAGAAAATTATTGTCGATTTTGCACATAGTGCGACAAATACTGAGATAGCTAGGGTTGTTATCTGTACAGTCAGTAATGATGGAATAACTCAGTAATAGAAAGAGTCAGACCTACTTTATAAAACAGTCAGTGCTTTTGTATAATAAATGGACCGTAAGCCCTGTTATACATATTCAGTCTCCCATGTTATGTTCAAAGAAAGGAAGAAATATGTATTTGCAGTACAATAAATCCTGGAACAGATAGTCAGGAAGTGACTTGATACCCATATTATAGACACAATTCAATTAGGATTTAATCAATTCCATTCTAGATAAATAGGAAAATGTGATTACCTTTGACATGGAAAGGAGAAGGGAAAAACTATAGATTTTTTAAAAAATGTACAAGGACAATGTATTTTATTTTTAAGAATATTTGAAAGGACTCTTTTTTTAAGAGTTTGTATCAATTATAAAAAGATCAGTCATAATTTTCTCAGTTAATAAACAAAAACACTGATTCATGTGGTTTGGTGACCCTTGACCTAGAAGCAGTAACAATAGATAGGAAGTTAAGATGTGTGAATGACAGCAAAAATGTCAAAACTATTATATATATAAATAGTCAAAAATAGTTAAAGATACATCATATGCCACCACAAGTATTTGTATCATTCCTGCACAAATGTAGCATCAAGTAACTATTCTTTATTAATGTAGGAAAGATCAGGAGTCCTATTCAATAATAACTTTCATCTTCAGTTTTCATGAAAAGGATCATTTTCAGTGCTGAAGAAGGGTTACACCCAAAATGTTGACTTCTCCACCTCTTGTTGCTGCCTGGCTTGCTGTGTTATTCCAGCCTCATACTTGTCTGTCTCATTATCAGTAAGGCACACTTTTACAAGGGCTTATGCCCGAAACGTCAATTCTCCTGCTCCTTGGATGCTGCCTGACTCGCTGTGCTTTCCCAGGAACACACTCGTGACATGTTTACAAACCCTTGCTTCTGCAAGCAGAGGGCATGGCAAGTGAAGGTTGTCAGTACATAGGTGGAGACACAAACAGAAAGCAGGTAAAGGCAGCAAGAGGAACACAGATAGCCTTGTTAGGAGAAGAAGGAAATCATTCTCATTGAAAGCTTGGCTTTTATGGTAGGCAGAAAAAGACACAGAAGTTCAATGCATGCTAGCTAAGAAGATGTAAAATGTGAAAAACTGTGTGAATAGTACAAGAATATTAAAGAGCTGTATATTTTCACAGAAATGGCCAAACCATGAACTGGAATGTTATTGGTTGGATGATTGGAAAGAAATTATGGAAAGCTATGCCATTAGAAAGGAGTGAGGGTTTGTAAACATGCGCCTTACTGAAAATAATCCGACTCATGAAAGCTGATGGTGTAAGTTGTTGTTGAACAGGATTCCTGACCTTCCATGAATAAATAAAGAATGATGGCACATTTGTGCGGGGAATGATACAAATATTTATGGTGGCATATGATGTATCTTTGTAGCTTTGATGGTTTCATGTAAAATTGACTTGTTTATCTGAAGTATAATTTTTCTGTTAACTCATGGAACTTGTATTGGCTCTGATTGTGTTAGAGGAAAAGTTACAGAAAGTTGGTATTTTTGGCAATCTCTTCATTTGGGGGTTATTCAGTAAATTTAGTTATTTTTATTCTCTGTCTCCCTAAGGGGATTATAACAAAAGCAATGATTCATCATCTGTTGACAGTAAGAATCTTCATAAAGCTAATCCTTAATGTCGACCAGGAGGTGAGAGCAACTTCTAAATGAATTTAGAATAATGGACCTCAAGCAAGCAGAAAGATTAAAAATTAACTAATGGGAATGGACTTTTCACTAATTTTACATATACCAATTACATCATGGGATTTGAATAAAAGTACTTTGGACCCTGAAACTCAGTATTGTTTTGACATTAACAGTGAGGGGTAGCTGAGATGTTGCTAATGTCTGAGATATTCAAAACTGTATTTGTGTAACCTTAAGCTGATTCAGTTCAGTCTCTATGGAACAAAGGTGAGCATATGTCGAGAGCGTGCTGCTGGAAAAGCACAGCTGATCATCAGGTGGCATCCGAGGAGCAGAATTAATGTTTTGGGCATAAGCCCTTCATCAGGAATGAGGGTCTCATTCCTGATGAAGGGGTTATGCCCAGCCGTCGATTCTCCCGTTCCTCAGATTCTGCCTGACCGGCTGTGCTTTTCCAGCACCACACATGACTCTAATCTCCAGCATCTGCAGTCCTCACTTCCTCCAAGCGTGAGCATATGTTCTAGAGCAACCAAAATTGAAACCATTGTCTTGACATCATTGTATGGTTTAATGTGTGATCTTCATGTGTGTAACACAACTGTGATGCTTTGTGTAATTAATGTGCAGAGGATGAGGTTGGAGATTGATGTCTGTAAGCTTCAACCAAGCTGAGGATGTTGTCAATCTAGCAAGGTGAATGAATTGCTTGGATTGTGTGTTCAGATATATAGAGATAAAAGGACCCTTCATAGCAAATCTTTAGTGTTATCCCCAGTAAAGTGCAACTTTGGTAAAAGACACACTGTCTAATTATAGGCCTCTCATTGCAGTAATCTAAAACATCTTATCACAAAATATTTATCTTTTCATGTCCTATTGTGGTAAACAAATGAACTCAATATGGCTTCTCCCTCTCTAGCCTCCACCAGTAAGAAGAACGACTGTTCTGATCCCTGTGTGAGTCTGTAATAATGAGGTTTGATCATACTGAGGTTTCCCATTTGGAGACACTGTGTGGCATGCACAGCAGTGGCCCTAAGCTCAGAGACAGCTTCAGTTCTTACACAGTTAATGCATGATTTTAGATATCACAGTTCTGAGAAAAATGACAATTTCAGCAATTTTGGCACCAGCTTTTCCATGATACATAAACAGTCTTTCCTTCGTTCTCTTGCAGGTTTGCTTAACAGAAAGAAAATTCATCATAGTCACTCCATGTTATCCATGAGTATTAATTGTTCAATTTTTTCTCCTTTTTTTCCCTGGGTGCTGCTTTTTTTTTGGTACAATTTAATCTCTTGCTGTGAACAGAAAGTGCTGCACTGTTACAACAGTTTTGTCATTTTCGCTGTCATCGGGCTGACGCTTGGGTGACAGGTAGCAGATGTGTGGAAGATGGATGCTGTTCTGAGCAAGGATACAGATTAACTGCAAACAAACTGGGTAATAAATGGGAGATGTAGTGTGGGTTTGATGAGGACTCGTCTGCATGCCGTGATGTATGTGAAGGCAAGCTGCTAGCAATTTGTATCTGAGAAACAAGTCATCTGTCAAAAAAGGAATCGGAGAACATGTCGCATCTGAGTGCTACAGATTGCACTGGGATAGCAAGATGAATTGTGCCAAAAGGGATGGTCATGTGATTGCCATGTGCTGGTTTTCTGCAAATCAGATTGTACATGGCAGTTAAGACTTCATGGAATGTGCTGGGCTACCTAATATTACAGTACAAACAGATTTGTTTTGTTTTATCAATTCCTTCATAGCAGAGGGAACATAGTGTCACCTTTGTGAGAACTGGAGTCCTTTCGAATGCAATAAGCTCCGAGCTTGCCTGACCCTTCATGCCCCATTCCAGTGTGTGGAGGGCCAGCAGAATGGATATCAATGAGTTAAGGAGAGTTGGGGTGCAGGTCAGCTACTCCACTGTGGACTGTACCACACTTGACAGGAGTAGCTTGCTGGAAATCAAGCCCTGCTATTCCTGGAGTTGTCACTGAAGTTAAAGATTTTTAAAAGTGTGCAGACTTTACCAATTTATCTGTGTTTTAGACCCAGGTTGACAAAAAGCACCTAACAGATTTCTGTACTTAACACAAATTACTATTTATAACAAGTAATTAAAGGCTAGCTATTGGTAAACAATTATGACCTGTTGACATGTAACACTATTACTTAAAACTCTTACCACATTATAAACCTCACAGCGCCAGAGACCCGGGTTCAATTCCCGCCTCAGGTGACTGACTATGTGGAGTTTGCACATTCTCCCCGTGTCTGCGTGGGTTTCCTCCAGGTGCTTCGGTTTCCTCCCACAGTCCAAAAATGTGCAGGTCAGGTGAATTGGCCATGCTAAATTGTCCGTAGTGTTAGTGTTAGTAGGGGAATGGGTCTGGGTGGGTTGCACTTCGGCAAGCCGGTGTGGACGTTTTGGGCTGAAGGGCCTGTTTCCACACTGTAAGTAATCTAAAAACCCTACACACATACAGACACATACAGACAGACAGACAGACAGACACACACACACACACATACGCGAAAAGCACAGGTGATAAGGGTAGAAATTGGGAAGGTTGTTCAGTGGTTGCTGTTCACAAGGTTTGCTGAAATAACTCTTTCACTGATCAGAACACTGCTTCTGATCTTCCTCCTCTGGGATGCTGTCAATATTTGCAGGAGGCACAAGGTGATTGATTTACAAACTGTTGAAAGAAAAATACACTCGTTTTCTTCAGGTTTCAAAAGAGTTCTTCTGCAAAGAACAGACCCACTGGGTCGTGGAGAACTGGTTACTATTCTCTATATTGTTCACAGCCCCAAGGTACCTGAGCTACTTGAATCACATGGTTGTTGCTAGGCAGAAGGGGTTTATCATTAATTTTAGATCACTGGTTCACAGACCAATCAGCTACTTGTTGTCAGCTGAATCTCCATTTGTTCACACCCTTGGCTTCAGCTCATCTGTACCTTCTCCCTCAATTACCTTGACCGGCAGCTATGCACACAGCTTTTACAATGAGTGTCAGGTTATTTGCTTTCAAGAGCATGCAGTAATGCTCCAGCATTACTCCGTGTGGGTGGCACGGTGGCACAGTGGTTAGCACTGCTGCCTCACAGCGCCAGAGACCCGGGTTCAATTCCTGACTCAGGCGACTGACTGTGTGGAGTTTGCACATTCTCCCCATGTCTGCATGGGTTTCCTCCCACAGTCCAAAGATGTGCAGGTCAGGTGAATTGGCCAGGCTAAATTGCCCGTAGTGTTAGGAGAAGGGGTATGAGTGGGTTGCGCTTCGGCGGGTCGGTGTGGACTTGTTGAGCTGAAGGGCCTGTTTCCACACTGTAAGTAATCTAATCGAATCAATCCTTAACAGCTTGTACAAAAGGTTACATTATGGCTGTTGTTTTGAATTCCCTCCTTCATACTGTAAGTATATAGTTGGTGAGCCTTTGAGTCCTAGTACCTGACAGCTTAGTAGTAATGCAAGAGAGCAGTGAGTGAATTGAGATTATAAAAGAAATGTTGTACTTTCTTGTAGATATCTAATTTCAGAATCCCTTTAAGATTCTTCAATGTTCCTGAGGTAGGAGATTGCATATCCTGTACTATTTTGGAACGTATAATGCAGGAAGGAAGTATATAGTAAATGGCAGAACACTAAGAAGTATTAACATACAGAGGGATCTGGGCATACAAGGCTACAGTTCCCTGAAAGTACAACACAACTGGGTAAGGTAGCCAAGGCATAATTGTTTGAGTATAGAGTATAAAATTTGGTGAGTCATGTTTCAACTGTATAGAACTTCAGTTCGGTCACATTTGGAATATTGCCTACAGTTCCATTTGGCACACTGCCAGAAGGATGTGAAGCCTTTAGCAAGGGCACAGAAGCAGCCTACCAGAATGTTGCCTGGTTTGGAGGAATGAGGAAAGATTGAAAAACTTGGTTTGTTTTCACCTGAACATCAGAGGCTCAGGGGAGACCTGACAGACATTTCCAAAATTAAAAGAATAGATGGAATAGATAGTCAGGGTCTTTAAGGTAAAAAGGGGAAAGTTTAAAGGAGATGTGGGAAGCATGTTTTTACACAGGGGATAGTAGGTGCCTGAAATGTGCAGCCAAAGGAGGTGGTAGAAGCAGATATAACAGCAATGTTTAAGAGGTTTATTGACAGGCACAGAGCAGGCAGGGAACAGAGGATATAGACAATGTAGCGGATGGGGTCTTTAGCTTAGAAAGGCATTGTGTATTGGCGCACGCTTGGTGGGCTAATGTGCGTGTTCCTGTATTGTACTGTTCTTTGTACAGAAGAATGGGGACCTCTTCGTTAAATTTCAACAACGGAGCTCTAGTAATGGTTCAGTCGATATAGAGGCTATCTGAACCTTGTAGATCAAGAAGGTTCAAAGGCAACATTACATTACATTACAGTGTGGAAACAGGCCCTTTGGCCCAACAAGTCCACACCGACCCACCGAAGCGCAACCCACCCATACCCCTTCATTTACTCCTTACCTAACACTACGGGCAATTTAGCATGGCCAATTCACCTGACCTGCACATCTGTGGGAGGAAACCGGAGCACCTGGAGGAAACCCACGCAGACACGGGGAGAACGTGCAAACTCCACACAGTCAGTCGCCTGAGGCAGGATTGAACCCGGGTCTCCGGTGCTGTGAGGCAGCAGTGCTAACCACTGTGCCACCGTGCTGCCAATGTTCAGGCAATGACCATATCTAATAAGAGAGGATCTAACAATTACTTCCTGACACTCAATGGCATTACCATCATTGAATTCCCGCATCAACAACATCCTGGGTGTTACTATTGACCAGAAACTAGAAGTGGGCTAGCCATATAAATACAATGGCTACAAGAGCAGGTCAGAGGCTAGGATTTCTGACTCCCCAAAGCCTGGGACCACTTACATCTATGACAAGGGCAGCAGATACATGGGAACACCACCAGTTGCAAGTTCCCCTCCGAGCCACTCACCATCCTGACTTGGAAATATGTCCTGGAATTCCCTCCCTCAAGGCTTCATGTCAGACTTACTGCAGTGCTCCAGTGAAGCTCAGCGCAAGCTGGAAGAACAGCATCTCGCTAATCCTGCAGCCTTTGGAACTCAGTATTGAGTTCAATAACTTTAGAACCTGAGCACCTTCTCCCATATCCTTATCCCAAACCCCGACACACCAGGCCTTGTCATCACATGGGCTGCTACCACAACCAACCCAATGTCAGCTACTAATGGTTCTCCCCAGGCTGACATTTACGCATTTCTTAATCTGCCCAACTGTTTCTCTCTCTCTCTCTCTCTCTCTCTCTCTGGACTCCATTTCCACCTATCATGCATTCCCCACCCCCCACAACACACACACACACCCCATGTTCAACATAATGTAGCAACTTTTGCTTAGCTCCATCCATTCTGAAGAAGCGTCACTGGACTGAAAATGTTAACCATCCTTTTGACAGATTTTGCCAGACCTGCTGAGATTGTTGAGCTATTTCTGTTTTTATCTCTGATTTCCAGCAAGTTCAGTTCTTTAGTTTTGTTTTGCTCATACTGATGCTCTGTTGTAAGCAACTCCAGGGACCCAATTCACACCGGGACCCACAGAAATGTTTCAGGGATCATTTCAAAGTTTCCATAAGATCTGCTTTGCCATGGGAAGCAAATGGTGATCCTCATCGAAACAGAGTCAATATCTTCCAATCAACAAGAGCAAACACTGAGAAAGGACAGAGAGAGGGATGGAAGAAGGAGGCAGTTGCTTAGGCCCACACCCTGTCACCACCTCCATTTATTGACTCACTGTGGGTGAGCACACATGGTTAAGATATTGGGCTCATAAGCCTGTTTTGAACTCACAGCCAACACTGACATCTCACTTCCACCCCTCAAGAAAATCATCCTCTACATGAGGAGTCACTGAAGTTGCGTTTACAAATGTATTCAATTTGCCTTTCAATATTGGCCAAAATCCCAGTCATTTTAGGTTGGAATTAGAGTTAGTCTTTGTTACTGGTGCTGACTAGATGTTTTATTACGACGTTACTGATTTTGCTTGGCATGATTAGATTATTACTTGGGCTGGATATCTAGCAACAAAAAGACATTACTGTCCTGAAGTGGTGTAGTGGGGAACAAATATAATATGACAGATTGAACCTATTGCAATATGTCACTGTAACATAGTCTTATTGTAATATCTTTCAGACAGATGTTAATTCCTTGGCATCTACATTGTGTGCAAAGTGGCATGCGATTTCCATGCATTGATATGGTGCTCCCATGACAGCCTGACAGTAATGGATGTTAAGCAGTAAGTTAAATAAAGAAGAAGTTAGCTGGAGTTGTGCTCCTGACAGTATCACACAATGGAGTACTCACCAAGATCTTCCTGAATCTCTCACTGAATGAATGATCTGGCCAAGCAAGGTGATATAGTGGGACATTCTCCCTCTCTGTGTGAAGGTGGGATGAGACAGGAAGTGGAGAAAGTAAAATCCAATGGATTGATTTTCAAATGGAGAGGCTAGACCTTGGCAAGTGGGAGACATCTCTACTCCATTTTCCAAGGCGAAGTTAGTTCCTAGAAATAGACTTGCTTTAAATATTTTCATTCTAAGAGTGTGATAATGTCAGAACTAGGAAAAATGACAATTTGAGATTTGGCTAAGGGGTGCAATCATTATAACAAGCTTGTAGCTTTTATACTATGACGTTGAGTGATAACAATAAAGCTTACCGTGCACAAAGATTTTGATTAATAATGTAAAGTATGATTTCAGATGACGACAGCACAGCATCATTTCAGTGAAGTAAAAGGTGGTAAAAGGACTGCAAGTTCTCAAACAGGTTCTTGATAATGAAAAGCTTCCAATATCATGTGCACTTCAGAATTACTTGTTGCTTTCACAGATAAACCCAGCAGACAATTGTGTTTGTAACCAGAAACTAAAGATTCACATGTCAGCTATAATTGATGACCAGGCATCTCAACAGTGAAAAATACCTCTCTCAGATAGCTGGCTATTTGAAACTCCCAAAAGGAGCTGTGTGTTCATGTGGCCTGTCTGTTTGACAGAATATTACAAGCATATCAACAACATTTCACATAATATTTATCTGAGTACATTACTAATGGAATGGAAATCTACTCACTTTTTCCCACACTTGCAGTCTTTTTAGTATTAGGTGTCGACCCACTGGGTTTGTCTCTTTGCTGACATGTCAGGAAGACAGATGAATGCATTGAGGATCATCATGTATTAACTAATAAAGAAAATGCATCAATATATATTTAAAAGTATGGAGTGAAGACGCAGAAATAAAGAAGTCTCTCATTTTAGCCTCATTGTATGGTAGGTAGTGATTATGAAAGGAGCTACTGTGTTTAAGGGTGCCAGTGGAGGCAGGGGTTTTGATTCCTACAGTCCAGTGTCATTAAACACTCAAATATAAAATTATCATGTCATAACACACTGATAAACAAGGCAATATTTAGCAATTATGGCTCAGAATCTAATGTGATTAATATTTAGGAATGATCAAAGCAGAGAATGTTCTATTTGAATAGATTTCCCACATACCTATCAAACTGCATTCATAGAATCATAGAGTCATATAACATGGAAACAGACCCTTTGATCCATGGTCTGCTATTGCACACAACCCATTGTTAGCCATGTATAGCCCCCATTAGTAGCTATTCATTCTCCTAGGCTGATTGTTATCCACTCCTTTTTCCAACTGTCTTTCTCTTTGGGCTTTATCTTGACCTATCGTTTATTCCTTATCCCCTTGCCCACCCTATCTTCTGCATAAAAGCCAACTTTTTCCTAGCTACAATCAGTTTTGAAGAATGGTCACTGGACCCAAAATGTTAACTCTGATTTCTCTCTACATATGCTGCCAGACCTGCTGAATTTTTTCCAGCAATTTCTGTTTTTGTTTCTGATTTCCAGCATCTGTAGTTTTTTTTAATCCTAATGGGATTTCTGGTAATCTTAGAGCTGCAAGGTTTCCAAGCATTTGGAATATAGGAATTAGGAGCAGGAGTAGGCAATTCAGCCCTTCGAGCCTGCTCTGCCATTTGATATGATCATGGCTGACCTTATCCTGGTCTCAACTCCACTATCCTGCCTGCTCCCCATAACCCTTTATCCCATTTTTCTTCAGAAACTTATCTATTTATTTCTTGAATCTGTTGATTGATTCTGCCTCCACCGTACTCTGGGGCAGTGAGTTCCACAGATTCACAACCCTCAGAGAGAAGTAGTTTCTCCTCTTCTCAGTTCTGAACCTATTTCCTCTCATTCTATATCTATGCCCTCTTGTTTGTGACTGTCCCACAAGGGGGAGCATTATTCAACATCCCCCTTATCAATCCCCTTCAGCATTTTGTATACCTCAATCTGTTTACTTTAATTGCCGGCACAAAATACACTGGACACACTTCTGACTCCTTTAGAAGTCATTGGCAAAAATTATGTTGTCTAGATTTTGGAGATGGATTTTCCTTTCTTCAGTTGCAGAAATGGGAAGTTGGCACTGAGTCACTTTCTCAAACTCTTACAGTCCCTGTGGTTAAGGCAGCTGTGCTGTTAAGGAGGGAGGTCCAGGATTTTAACCCAACTGCCAACTAAGGATGATGTGTGACTTGAGGGAAACTTGGAAATGGTAGAGTTCACCATATTTGCTGCACTTGTCCTTCGAGCTGGTCGAGGTCTCATGGAAGAAAGCTGCTATTGGAAATATTCATCAGTGCAAACTGTGTACTATAATCCACCTAAAGTTCTCCTGAGACATACTTAACTAAGAGGTGTGAGACTTGCAGCATCAGTCTAACATGAAGACAGATTTAAGATGATACTCTGGACATCGTAAACCTCATTCTTAACATTAGTGGAGCTCTGAATCTTGTTACTACTCCTCATGTTTCAGTTTATATGATATAAAGACGCCAGTGAATAAAACTCCATGCCCTGATTAATGCAATGCCATGTAACGTAGATTTGCCAACTCCATGCTGTGATATAAGACATTCTTGCATGTTATTAAAATAAAAGTATCCTTGTACAACAGAGGTAAATGATGGAACCGATTTTCCTTCCTTTGTCCAGGATCTGTGCCTTACTGATAACTGGCAGGTAATGTGTATAAATATACTTTTGCCTCCTGTTTCCCTAATCTATGAGCTCTGAAGGTACAAAACAAGCTCAGTTCCTCACCTCCTCCAGGAAAGCTGCCCTGACATTTCCCACATTTTCAAAAGAAAGGAATGTCACCGTATGTATCACAGTTGATGAAAAAGCTTTACTTATTTTTATATTTTCTGATTTGCTTTCAATGAATTGGAATGAAATGAAATGTGATCGTAATGTTTTAATTTAAAATGCAGCTATTTTAAACTTCATTACACAAGCATTTGCATTCCTTATTCCCATATGGAGAGTGTGTCTTATGCATGGCTGGAAAACACACATGGGTACATGGTTTCATTTCCCATTTATTCACTGTCATTGACTTATTTAGGTCCATAATAGTTATAATTTATTACCATACATTCCCTGCATGGAGTAAATAAGGGCTGTCTTTTGAAAATTCCCAGGACGATTAACAGAATAAAAACTGAGTCTATATTAGCATTTATTGCACTTGTACATGAAGTAGGCACCACTGATAAATTACACAACAAATTCATTTAAAAAGGCAAATCTGTCAGATAAAAAGGGATAATGATGAAATTGCTTGTGCACATTTGTGCAATAACAAAAAATAACAGTAACTGTTCTCATAGCCATGTTTTGGTGGGACTTATTAACACTGCCAATAGTTCAAGAAAGATTAAACTTTATATTTGGTTTGGAGCAATTAAAATGTTTAAGAGGATTTCTAAGTAGATAGCAATTCATGACTGATAGTGAAGAAGCTGTTTGGTATGCTTTCTTTTATTGGTCAGAGTATTGAGTACAGGAGTTGAGAGGTCATGTTGCGGCTGTACAGGACATTGGTTAAGCCACTTTTGGAATATTGTGTGCAATTCTGGTCTCCTTCCTTTCAGAAGGATGTTGTGAAACCTGAAAGGGTTCAGAAAAGATTTACAAGGAT
Organism: Chiloscyllium plagiosum; assembly: GCF_037043375.1. Taxonomy (NCBI): domain Eukaryota; kingdom Metazoa; phylum Chordata; class Chondrichthyes; order Orectolobiformes; family Hemiscylliidae; genus Chiloscyllium; species Chiloscyllium plagiosum. The sequence continues at coordinate 19,426,828 of NW_028270153.1, read as the reverse complement.
GTTGCCAGGGTTGGAGGATTTGAGCTGTAAGGAGAGGCTGAACAGGCTAGGGCTGTTTTCCCTGGAGCCTCAGAGGCTGAGGGGTGACCTTACAGAGATTTACAAAATTATGAGGGGCATGGATAGGGTAAATAGGCAAAGTCTTTTTTCTAGAGTCGAGGAGTCCAGAACTAGAGGGCATAGGTTGAGGGTGAGAGGGAAAGATATAAAAGAGACCTAAAGGGCAACTTTTTCACACAGAGGGTGGTACCTGTATGGAATGAGCTCTCAGAGGAAGTGGTGGAGGCTGGTACAATTACAAATTTAAGAGGCATTTGGATGGGTAATATGAATAAGAAGGGTTTGGAGGGAGTAGGGCCAGGTGCTGGCAGGTGGGACTAGACATCTCTATGACTCTATGACTGCTACCAATATTTAAAATGGACCATTTAAAAGAATACAATTATTAAATGAAATGGCCTGCATTTCTCTACATTTTAAGGAAATTATCATGTCAACAAGATGCTCCATTATCTTTAACAGACCAACATATGATGCCATGGATTTCCATGGTTTTAAAATACATTGTAAAGAGTGTTCACGGTATGTGCATTGCTTTGCTAGTATAGATGGCTTCCATTGCACAAAAATGCCAACAAATGTTAATTCTCCTGAAAATGTCCTGAATAAGATGGTTGGCTGACACCTCCAACGGCACACAGTGGCACCTTCATGCTGTTTTAAGTCTAGCACTGTCTATAGAGTCATGAAAGAAGGTGTTACTTGAGAAAACTTATGGCCCCTATGTTTTGATTCAAAAGAGGGTTACTTTTATTCTCCCATTAAATGGTGGGTTTAGTGTGAGTACAATATTATCAAGTCAAAAATCTGAAACAAGAACTCAACATGTACTGAATCCACTTGGGTAAAAGCCTTTTAGATGTCTACATACAAATAATTGCTTGGTGATAAATACCTAACCGTTTGTAAACAGAGATACAAAGATGAAGCTTTTTGTCTCGTAATCATCAGGACTGACATGCAAGAAACCATATGAAAAAGGGAACCTCAAATTATGCAGCATGAAAAACAACTAATTGGAATGTAGTTGCGATGAGAATCAGCTACTATTAACTGTTAATCTTATTTAGCTGAGAAATGCAGAGAAGGCAGTTATTCTGTGATTATTTAATGCATTACCATGGGAACGCAGTAGCAATTGACAGTCTCAATGACCCTTCTCTCAATTAAAATTGTGTGATCATTTTGCTAACGAGGATTAGGATCCTGTGTATTAATACATGTAGCTGAAAATGTGTTGCTGGAAAGGCGCAGCAGGTCAGGCAGCATCCAAGGAACAGGAGAATTGACATTTCGGGCATAAGCCCTTAATACATGTAGCCTGTACCATATGCTAATGCATCTGTGAGTCCAACAGATAATCTTAATTGGTCTCTTGTGTAAGTCTAAGCACAATCTCGATTATACAGCAAATGTTGTCCAATAGTGGAATCATATCCAATGTTGAATATACTGTTTTGAGTTTTATTAGCTCGGATTGACAGTTAACAATTTTTCCTGAACCTCCAGGCTATCCATGCTCCAGTCAATTAACACTTGCTGTTTAAGTTAGTGTTCGTTTCCAAATTTTGGTTTCTTGTGTGTCAATCCTGATTTTCAATGTCATCTGAGTGTTTTATCTGGGCCGGCATTGGCTACATGATTCTTCATTGACGTTTTGGATAGGTTGTATATGGTATCTTGCTAAGTGTAAGACAAAAAAGTTTTGACTCCTTGCCCATTCACGCTTATGAAGCTGCATACCTTCATTTTAAAAGTGTTTCAATGTTTTAACCCATTCTGGCTGAGTTTCCTTGAGCATGAACCAGACAGAGTTGAGTTGAGCCAGAAATCTGAGAGGTGAAAAGAGCAGAAAAGGGCTGGAACTATAAGGTAATTGCCATTATGATTCTGTTTGAGGATTGGGAGGATGTAAGAGAGTTTCACTCAGCCCCACAAACTAATCTGCAATTATGCTTATGATCTAAAAATGCCCCCTTTAACCGCCTCAATCATGGTGGCTCAGTGGTTAGCACTGCTGCCTCACAGCGCCAGGGACCCAGGTTCAATTCCAGCCTCGGGCAACTGTTTGTGTGGAGTTTGCACATTTTCCCCATGACTGCGTGGGCTTCCTCTGGGTGCTCCGGTTTCCTCCCTCAGTCCAAAATTGTGCAAGTCAGATGAATTGGCTAAGCTAGATTGCCCATTGTGTTAGGTGCATTAGTCAGAGGGAAATGGGTCTGGGTGGGTTACTGTACAGAGGGTTGGTATGGACTTGTTGGGCCAAATGGCCTGTTTCCACACTGTAAGGAATCTAATCATCATCTCCATCATCCCATAATTGGACTTTCCTGAATACTGTTTTTACCCACCTTACCCTGATGGTCAATTTTCCTGCAGTCCACCATCTTGTCTATTCCAAAACAAACACAGGGAATACTGAAGAAACTCAGCTTGTCTGGCAGCATCTGTGAAGAAAGAAACAGAGTCAACATTTCAAGCCCCGTGTGACTCTTGCATTCCCCCTCATCAGCATGATATCTACCTGTAACCACAGTCACCTCCCTCAAGGATTGGTTTTGGATTTGGAAACCTGAAGGAAATGTTTTAAGAGCTGTCTGGTCATTAGAATCTGCAGGGTTCTTGGAAAACCTGTACTTTGAGACTTCCTGCCCACTGTGGGCAGTATGGTAGCTCATTGGTTAACACTGCTACCTCACAGTACCAAGGACCTGGGTTTGACTCCAGTCACAGGCGACAGTCCATGTGGAGTTTGCACATTCTCCCCACGTCTGCATAAGTTTTCATGAGGTGCTCTGGTTTCCTCTCATAGTCCAAAGATGTGCAGGTTAAGTGAATTGGTCATGCTAAATTTCCCATAGTGTCCAGGGATGTGCAGGCGAGGTGACTTAATCTTGGTAAATGTGTGGTTATGGGGATAGGGTGGGGGTCTGGGTCTGGGTCTGAGTGGGATGTTCTTTGGTGGATCAGTATGGACTCGATGGGCTGAATGGCTTTCTTTCCGCACTGTAGGGATTCTGTGATTTTATAACTCCTCCTTAGTCTCTGTTTTGACCCATAAATATCAAGGCCAAAGTATTTTCTGTCTCAGTGGAATGAAAAGGCATCAGATTGCCTGGTCATTATCTCATTTTGGTTTCTGGGATCCTACTATGCGCAGTTTGGTATCTTCCTTTATTTAATTAGACATCAAGCGAGTTTTGGCATCCTTAGACTGTGGAAGACATTATAAAAATGCAAGTTCTTTCTTTACTTAAAATTAAATGCAGAGAAAGCTGCTCAGGAGGCTGGCAAAATGCCACTTGTCCTATCGCTGCCTAATAGCATTGATAATGTGAAGCTGCTCAAGCAAACTAAATAAGAGTTCAACTGGAAGTTTAAAACATTTGGTTGCATTTATATTGCTTTGGATGAATTATATTATCCAGAGATTTATTAGGTCCAATTTTAGCCTCTGGGCATGGACATGGGGTGCATGGCGGGAGTGTAACCCCGAAGGGTATGCTATATGCAAGCTCAGGTGACTTCAGCTCTGCAAAACTATCTTCCACCCGAAATCGAGTGGGAGTGGGCTTACAGCTGATTGGAGACAGCAAGATCCTGCTGAGAATGCAGGGGTGTAAGGGCTGTGGTTTTTAGAAGCAGCCTTTGGCAGTGGGAATGGAATGAGAACACAGAGATGAAAGACTCTGAGGATCTGTGAACTCTCAGGTAAGCTAAACATTCCTCACAAACGTTTTAAATAATTATTCAACTTTGCCTGTTCTGAGGTTTTGTTGGTGGGTTTGGCACCATGCAGGCCTTCTGTGTTCCTGGGTTTAAGTAGAGTCATGGTGACATCACCAAGTTTTGACTTTAGCATACCTGGAGTGTGCTGACTTGCCCAGTCATAGAGACATGGAGATGTACAGCACGGAAGCAGACCCTTTGGTCCAGCTTGTCCATGCTGACCAGATATCCTAAATTAATCTAGTCCCATTTTCTAGCATTTGACTCATATCCCTCTAACCTTTCCTATTCATGTAGCCATCCAGCCCCTTGCTTAAAATGGTATTAGGCTGAAATAGCAGCTGGTTAGAACTAATCGGGAATATGTTGTCGCAACAATTTTGACTGCCCACCTGTTATATTCATGCTGTACGGGCCAGGTTAAAATCAAGACTGACATCTTGATCTGGAGTTAGTTGTGTTTCAGTATCAGCTTCAGCCCAGCATGAAGAGGCACATGTGAAGTTGTCAGCCATCTCGAGCAACTCCAACAGGTCGAGGCAAACAGCAGGGGGAGCATGCAGAAACCTGAGCATCCCTCCCACACACCTTTTCATACACCAGCTGGTCTATTTGAGGCAGGCTGCATGAATCCAGCATTGGACTGTTTACTGACCTCATAATCCACAATTCTTGAGCTGAGGTAAGTCATCCTCTGTCTCAAGGTACTGTCTAAAAGAAAGAAGATTCTACAGCCACGCTGTGCTATGACAGATTTGCCTTCACTTATTCGGGTTTAAACTACCTTATTTATGTTAACTGTGGCTATATTGTTCAAAATCATACCAAAACACTGAAAAAAAAACTATTCTTCAGTATATGATGTGCATGATTTTTAAAGTCTGGAATTCAATCTTAATGCATTTTGTAGATTTTTGCCTTTTAGACATGATGTTGTAGAATCATAGAGGTCTACAGCCAAGAAAAAGGTCCATTGGCCCATACAGTCTGTGCTAGTAAAGTACAATCACCTAACTATTATAATTGCATTTTCCAGCACTTGGCCAACAGCCTTGAATGTTTTGGCATTGCAAATTCACAAGTGGACTTGTTTGCACTGTGCCCATGAGTTAACCTAACAACTCTGCCATTTTCACAGCTTCAGAATGCCATGTCCCAGCTTCTTCTTGCTTCCTCCACAGCCTTTGAAATGGATTGACAGAAAGGTCTGGATATAATATTGTGCTGGGAGATAGGACCCTCATGCATCCTTGTATCAACCAAGCTATGCTGCAGGAAGCTGCCACTGTTGGCGTTTCAGTGAACCTGATGTAACTAGTCGAGCCTCATGTTTTTTTCCTATTCAATTCCCAGGATAATTGTCTCTTATTGTAATTTGCTTTTAGATTATGTGCACCATTTATAATATGCATTGTTTATTGATTGGAAGAAATCCGATCTTTCTGACCCTTCATTTATGACCTTCAAGGAATTGTGTGAATGTCAGGATTTTGAACTGTGTCTGTATGACTTTATAACGGAAATAAACTATCAAAATTCATAATCTTTGTCAGCTATTAGTTGATGCTGGGACTACCAACTGCAGTAGGTACGCTTGTGTCTTCAGTTAAATTCCAATGACTGAGGCTGTTGATTAGAATGGGCAGTCCTGGGCTATTGCAGACTGTACAATTTTACAACCAGTATATTTTGTGAGCTTAAGAAATTGATTTTGCAATAGGAATGATGAGTTTAATGTTGTGTAGCACAGTGCATAGTCAGTGAGATTTTGTAATGCTAAAATAGATCCTTTCTCCTCTCAGCCAGAGAGAAAAAAGGTGGGGAAAAGAAAACAAACAGCTTAGATTGGCACACTGCAATTTTGTCAAGGGAAATTTAGACTGTTTTCCAGTCCCTCCCTGTATCCATAGAAGTGCTTTATGTGCATATACTGTAATGCTTGGCTGATCAATGGTAAGTTCAATTTCAGAAACTCACATTGTACTCAAGGTACAGAGAAATATGGTATTCTAGTTTATTCAGAATGTCCCCATCAGTAATGGCAACAGCCTTCAACAGGCCAGATATCAAACTTCCACTTCGAAGTTCATAAAGTGCAACAGACGTGATACCTGGTTTACTTATTGCTGGTTGGTTGAGGGGCTTTGGCAAAGAACCATGCCCACTATGAGGTTTTTGTGTCAGGCAAGTACACCAGGATGCTTAGTATAAAGTGGAACACTCCTTGTCTATCACTGCATCCCGTCACTGTGAATTCACCCATATGTTTCACTTGCAACCAGCGTTCTCTTCCATCTAGCTACATCTTTTAGTTAGTTTTCCGTTTGACTCAAGTATGCTCAGTCATTGCTCAGTTGTGTCGCAAAATTTGCTTCACGAATTTTGAGTGTTGACTGCTCTGGTCTCCTGAGTTAGTTTGGAAATTATATTAGCACAATGTGCAAATTCCAGGGAGAAACCACTTCATGAACAGGCTGAGCTGTCTTTATCAAGATCACTCTTAATTAGAATGGTTTCTGTAACATTGGAGAACCTGATTGCAAAGAACATGCTTTGAATAAATTAGCTTATGGGTGGCTAACTTCTTAATTAGAGCTATAGGATAAGACGAAGGAGATTTGCAATAGGAGATTTCACTACATAGCCTCATGCTGCTGATATTCACTGTCATTTAGTGTGATCAATGGAATGTCTCTTGGTGGCTGAGGTGCTTGTACATTTAAGGTTTTTAAGGTTGACTTTATAGAGAACTATTCAAAAGTTGAATCACACACTAATGTTATAAACAAGAAATTTCCTTCAATAATTAATTCCTCTACAATTTTTAATGTCAATACAGCATAATCAGGAAGGGGTAATGGAATACTTTCAGAAGGCATGTTTCAGTGAGTAGAACTCAGCAGGCCTCTGAAACAGAATGATATAGCTTCAAGTTCCAGGACTTGATAAGAGTCAGGACTAATGTTTCAGTGCAGTACTGAGGGAGTGCTGCATTGTCAGATGTTAATACTGAGGCCCTATCTACTCTCCTGGGTGGATGTTAATTGCCCATGGCCCTTATATAAAGATAACCAGTGGGATTAGTCCCTCTGTCTTGACTAATACTTACTTCTCAATCCTCATCATAACAACAGATTACCTGATTGTTATCGTATTGTTGTTTGTGGGAGCTCTCTTTGTGTCAATTAGTTGAATTGCATTACAACAATGACTAGACTTCAAAAACACTTAATTGGCTGTAAAGGTTTGGTAGCTATGAAAGGTAGTCAATAACTGCAAAGTTGCCTTTTGAAATCCAAACTTTTGAATTGGAGATTCAAAAGATTTTAGTTTGTGTGGTAGTTTAATTGTGAATGTATAAGAATCCCTACAGTGTGGAAGCAGGCCCTTTGGCCCAACAAGTCCACACTGAAACTCTGAAGAGTATCCCACCCAAACCCATTACCCTATATTTACCCCTAACTAACACATCCCTGAACACTACGGGCAATTTAACATGGCCAATTCACCTAACTTGCACATCTTTGGATTGTGGGAGGAAACAAGAACACCTGGAGGAAACCCACGCAGACATGGAGAAAATGTGCAAACTCCACACATACACAGTCGCCTAAGACTGGAATCAAACCCAGGTCCCTGGTGCTGTGAGGCAGCAGTGCTAACCACTGAGCCACTGTGCCACCATATATATTGTAGATCCTAGCAATGCACCTTGGGTACAGATTTATAATTACCTCTTAACATACTCAAATGCTATTATTTTGTTATCATACACATTTACAAAAAAGATTTGTAAAGGTGTTGCACGGCCAACATGTTTTGTGTACTCATATTCTTCGAAGGGTTTATGAGAATGAACTTGCATTTATATTGCACCTTTAACACGGTAAAACATTTCAAAGTGTTAATCAGACAATAATTGATAGAGACAAAAGCAAAAATTACTGGAAAAATTCAGCAGGCCTGGCACATGTGTGGAGAGAAATCAGAGTTAATGTTTCGTGTCCAGTGACTATTATTCAGAAAAAAAATGGTTCTTTAGTTCTGATTAAGGGTCACTGGACCCAAAATGTTAACTCTGCTTTCTCTCCAGAGATGCTGCCAGACCTGCAGAGATTTTCCAGTAATTTCTGTTTTCGTTTCAAATTTCCAGCATCCACAGGTCTTTCATTTTTTTTTAAAAAATTGACAGTGTCAAAGAAGGAGGCATTAGTGTAGGTGCTTAAAAATTGCTAGAATGTTTTAATGAAAGAAAATGAGGCAAGGACAGAGGGAATTCAAGAGCATATGACCTGGCTGAATGTGGACAATGCCCAAGAGGCCATAATTGGAAGCTTTTGAACATAAGGACAAGCATTTTAAAATCAAGGTGTTGGTGGACAGAGAGCTCTTGTCAGTTGTTGTGAATACTCTTCATATGAGTTACAGACAATTAAAAAGACATTAATTTTCATATTACAGACACTTTAGCACAGTGACTGCATCGTTATACTTTGTATAATGTGATTTCAATACTTTGCAAAGGTAGCTGCAGGCAAAACATTTCAACGCAGACCCCATATATGAAATGAGATGTATTTACTGTTGTTTCTGAAATTAATGGTGCATTTTTAGTTATGCAATTTAATTTAATGATGCAATTCATCCAATAAAGACACCATTATGGAGAATATGTACAGCCACAATGATGTTACCTCTGTTCTGGATAATGCTGCTGATGTTGGAGACTCTTTATTTTATCCCCAAGTGCTTGTGTGTTTGTTAAATGAAGGTTAAAAGAATGAGTTTTACAAACAAATTATTCATAAGTACAATCATTGGCTGCTGCACAATAAGACATGATGGCCTTTATAATCAATGATTCTTCTGGTTTACAGCCTCCTATTCCTTGCATTGATGTCCATGCATTTTGGTCGAAGTTCCCTTGTTCTGGTCATTTTTATTTCTGCTATCTTGATTTTTCTCTTTAATTTTTATTCCCTTGTCTTGTTTAATCTTTTGTAGTGTTTCTATCTCCTTCCTACCTGCACATGAAGATGACATTCCCTCACCATACAAACACAGATGTTTGCAATAAGGATGGAACAATTCAAAACAAATTATTTTTTATTTTTAACTTTCATTGCTTCAAATGTTTATCCAACCTGTCCACTCCACTCTCTTAACTTTCTTCTTTCTGCATTTATAGGCTCCTTTCTCTCAATGGTTACTTTGCCAGAATCAGTGCTGCTCCCTGAAACTCACTCAGTCCAATCTTCAGGGTGAATTGGACTGTATCAAAACATGGACTTGTAGAATTATATAGTACAAAAGGAAACCATTCAGCCCATCCTGCTTGCATAACTATCTTTGAGAGACTAGTCCCATGACCATGAGCTTTTCTCTGAGATTGACAAGATTTTCCACTTTAATTAAGACACCGGACGTAACTCACTTTTATATAGCTTCTTTAATATATAAAACATCCTACAACGCTTCACAGAGAGTGTTCAAGCCATAATTGACACTGAGCCACTTAAAGAAATATTACCGTAGCTAACCAAACATTTGGTCAAAGTGATGGATTTTAAGGAGCATCTTAATTAGGGAGGGAGAGATGAGAGGTTTAGGGAGGGAAATCCAGACCTTAGGGTCCAGGCAACTGAAAGTGTGACACCAATGATAAAGTGATTAAATCAGGAGCATGCAAGAGTGTAAGAATTGGAGAAATAAAGATGTGTCAGAGTGCTGCAGAAATGGAGGAGACAAAGTGCTGGAATGGAGAGTCAGTCCACAGAAGGATTGAAAAGAAATGAGTATTTTAAAATTGAGGTTTTGTTTAAAAGGGAGTCAATGTAAATCTGTGAGCACAACATTGGTGGGTAAATGGAACGTGGAGTTTAGTAGGCTTTTGGATTATCTCAATTTTACATTCAATTCTGTTTTTAAAAAATTAGAAATGAATTTGATACCAATATCTTTCTAAGCAGCACATTCCAGATGATATCATGAAAATTTGTAGAAATAGGTGCATCATTGAATGTAAAAATAGGAACTTGCAGTGGAAAATAGATTATTCCAAAATCTGAAGAAAACATAATGAAAGGAAACAGTATTTTGTAAGTGGAAATTTGTGCAGATATAAAACGTTTCAAACAATGTCAAGAAAAAGTGTTTATATCAGAGATCACACCTAAGGGATCACATTTCAAAGACTCAAGAGCTGTTTTTAAAAATAGAGGTGGTCACTTCCTTCTGGCTCTCATCTTAAGAAGCAGCAAGGGGTTTAAAAGCAGCTGCAAGCTACATAGAAACAATTATCCTCTGACCTCAGTATATGCTTAGCCAGTAACCTAAGCAAGTACCTAGTTACAGCAATTAGAAAAAAGACAGGCTAGATCACACACAGTTTCACCTGAACAGCAAAAATAACACTTTGTGCCTTTTATTCTATAATGTTCCTACCCTTATAAAGCTGTATATGATATGATTGACAACAAGCAATTCCAATCTGGTAATAAATATCTATTTTCCATCGCTGGCGGCACTTTATAAAAAGAGTAGGAAGGGCAACAGAAAGTTAGATTTTCATGGAATAAATCTTGTTATTCCAATTCAGAAACTGTTTACTTCCAACAGAGTGCCTCTCTACGTAATTTATTGAATGTCTCTTTCAGTTTTGGAAATTAACTCAATTTATTCTTCAATCTGCTCACATTTATTTCCGTAGTGGTTTCTCTGTGGATACTGGTTATATAAACAGGAGGTGACAGCCGACTTGATATATTCTTGGAATTGTTTGGTTTGAGCCTCTTGTCTGGGATGAATTGATGAGCACAGATTTGTCCCATTTACAGGACAATTTCTTTTGAACAATATCCCTTCACAAGATTCGGCAAATCCACAGGTAGGATAGGCACTTCAATATCAGGGTCCTCTTTCAGGCCAACATCCCTAGGATCAAGGCCACTAGTTACAGTCAATGAGGAACATTGGCTAAGCCACGTTATTCTCATGTCTGATACAAAACCAGGTCAGTTCTCTGAGCTTCGTCATGGTAACCTGGAGGGCGGAGGAAATGCTCAAGGATGTCCTCAAAGCCTCCCAGAAACAATGTAATATTCCTATTGAATTGTAGGAATCTCTGAACGAAGACCACCCAAACTGGAAAATAAGTATTCATGAAATAGCCAACTTTTTCAAGTGGTCTCAACAGGTCCAGATGGAGACCAATAGCAAACAGCAGAACTCCAAATATCCTGCTGACCAGCCTCTTCAAGCAATACCTGCCCACCGTCCCCACCTCCCCCACCTTGTGGTTGGGTATGCATTGGCCTATCTATTCACCTCATGACCTATACTCCAGAGTGGAAGAAAGTCCCACCCTCAACCTCAAGAGACTCATTAAAAGAAAGAGAAAAAAATGTACAGGAATCTAAGCAGTGCCTTCAAAAGAAATCATGTCTCTTACAAAGCCCTGTATCACTGGTGTCTATAATCCCATTGTCAATTGCAAATCAGTTGTTGACACTCTTGCTTCTGCAAGGTTTTGTCCGTAAGTGGTGTACTGAATTCAAGGCTGAACATCCACTGTAGTACTGAGGGCAAATTGCACTGTTGGAGGTGCTACCTTTTGGATGAAGTGTTAAGCTAAGTCTCTGTTTGCCCACTCCACGGACTGTAGAGGGATGAACCCCCTGAACATCTCGACCGGAGTTCTGGATTGGTAAGAAAGTCTGCCCTGACATACTGAGCCAGAGCTCCCTGACTAACAGGTACCTCCAGGGACTTTGGAGAGCCCTACTCCCCATTGTGTTTGCTGAGTAAGCTGATGGCAATGGTGAAGGTGTGAGATTGACGTAGCACACTGCTGTATAGCAAGATGTACTCCCCCCTAGACTGAGGACTGATGAACAGGAAGGCAAGCTGCCTCATCCTGTGTCTATTCCAATCAGCAAGACAAGTCATGGTAGGGCAATGAATGGTGTAAGCATGCAGGTAAGCACAAAGTGAATGAGTGCTAAGTGAGTAGCCCTTAAATTCAGCCTGGTCCAATCAGTGAGCTGTAACTCTCTGTCTGTGCAAAGTGTCCCTGTGCAGTTACTGTATGCAGAGCTTGCGTGTGGAAGCATCGAGCCATAGAGTCCTACAGCACAGAGACAGGCCCTTTGCCCAAACTGGTCCATGCCGACCAAAATGTTCATCCACACTAACCCCATTTCCCTGCACTTAGCCAATATCCTTCTAAGTTGAAACTTTATTGCTGGAACAGCACAGCAGATCAGGCAGCATCCAGGGAACAGGAGATTCGACGTTTCGGGCACAGGCCCTTCTTCAGGAATGAGCAGAGAGTGTTCAGCAGGAGAAGATAAAAGGTAGGGAGGAGGGACTTGGAGGAGGGGCGTTGGAAATGTGATAGGTGGAAAGAGGTCAAGGTGAGGGTGATAGGTCGGAGTAGGATGGAGGCGGAGAGGTCAAGAAGAAGACTGCAGGTCAGGAAGGCGGTGCCAGGCTGGAGGGATCCGGCTGAGACAAGGTGGGGGGAGGGGGGATGAAGAAACTGGTGAAGTCCAAGTTCATCCCCTGCGGTTGGAGGGTTCCCAGTCGGAAGATAAGACGTTCCTCCTCCGACCGTCGGGTTGTTGTGGTTTGGCGGTGGATGAGTCCAATGACCTGCATATCCTCGGTGGAGTGGGAGGGGGAGTTGAAATGCTGTGCTACAGGTTGGTTGGGTTGGTTCGTCCGGGTGGCCCAGAGGTGCTCCCTGAATCGCTCCGCAAGTAGGCGAGTTCCGTCACCGTGCCTAACCACCCCCCCCCCCGCGGGTGTCCATCACCATGTCCAACTCCGCCCCCACGCCGACCTCTGTCCCCGCCCCCAGGCCTAACCCCGCCCCCACATCCAGCTCCAGCCCCACACCAGGTCCTAGCTCCCCGCCCTGCCGTGTGTTCACCATCCCTCCAGATTTGCCCCTCTCTGAGGATGAAAGATCAGTCCTCAGCAGAGGTCTCACCTTCGTTCCCACACGTTCTCGGGTCAATGAATTCAATACATGGAGTGACACCGAACAATTCTTCCGCCGCCTTCGCCTCCGTGCCTTCTTCTTCAATCAAGACTCTCGCCCACCCTCTGACGACCCCTTCTCCCACCTCCAACACACCCCGTCCACCTGGACACACCGTGCTGGCCTCCTACCTGCCCTCGACCTCTTCATAGCAAACTGCCGCCGCGATATTAACCGCTACCTGAACTCCCCCACCCCCCCCACCCACTTCAACCTCTCACCCTCGGAACGCGCAGCCCTCCACTCCCTCCGTTCCAACCCCAACCTCACCATCAAACCAGCTGACAAGGGAGGTGCAGTAGTAGTTTGGCGCACTGACCTTTACACCGCTGAGGCCAAACGCCAGCTCGCAGATACCTCCTCCTACCGTCCCCTTGACCATGACCCCACCCCCCACCACCAAACCATCATCTCCCAGACCATCCATAACCTCATCACCTCAGGGGACCTCCCATCCATCGCCTCCAACCTCATAGTCCCACAACCCCGCACCGCCCGTTTCTACCTCCTGCCCAAAATCCACAAACCTGACTGCCCCGGACGACCCATCGTCTCAGCCTGCTCCTGCCCAACCGAACTCATCTCGGCATACCTCGACACGGTCCTGTCCCCATTAGTCCAAGAACTCCCCACCTACATTCGTGACACCACGCACGCCCTCCACCTCCTCCAGGATTTCCGCTTCCCCGGTCCCCAACGCCTCATCTTCACCATGGACATCCAGTCCCTGTACACCTCCATCCCCCATCACGAAGGACTCAAAGCACTCCGCTTCTTCCTTTCCCGCCGTACCACCCAGTACCCTTCCACCGACACCCTCCTTCGACTGACCGAACTGGTCCTCACCCTGAACAACTTTTCTTTCCAATCCTCCCACTTTCTCCAAACAAAAGGAGTAGCCATGGGCACCCGCATGGGCCCCAGCTATGCCTGCCTCTTCGTAGGGTATGTGGAACAATCCATCTTCCGCAACTACACTGGCCCCACCCCCCATCTTTTCCTTCGCTACATTGATGACTGTATCGGCGCTACCTCGTGCTCCCACGAGGAGGTTGAACAGTTCATCCACTACACTAACACCTTCCACCCCAACCTCAAATTCACCTGGACAGTCTCGGACTCCTCCCTCCCCTTCCTAGACCTTTCTGTTTCTATCTCAGGCGACCGAATCAACACGGACATCTACTACAAACCAACCAACCCCCCCCCCCCACCCCAGTCTCCTACGCTCTAAAGACAAAAGTCCTAGGTTGTCCAAGCTCTCCCTATAACTCAGACCCTTGAATCCAGATAATGTCCTTGTAAATTTCTTTTGCATTCTTTCCAGTTTAATCACAGTCTTGCAAGAACAAGGTGACCAAAACTGAACACAATATTCCAATGTCCTGTGTAACTGCAATATAACCTCGCAATTTCTATACTCAGTGCCCTGACTGATGAAGGCCAGTGTGCTAAAAGTCTTCTTCATTGCCCTATCTACCTGTGACTCCACTTTTAGAGAACTGTGAACCTGAACTCCAAGATCTCTCTGTTCCACTACACTCCCTAAGGCCCATGAAATTCCTACCTTGATTTTACTTTCCACTTAGCAGCCTCTTTGCTCTCTTTCAATTCTCATTGCCAGTGCACTCTACAAGGCAAGGCTGTTCTTCATTAGTGTCCTGCAAGTACATCAGAGAGGTGCCATGATGGTCACGAGAAGCTACCAATATCCTTGGAACAGGGGTGCAAGTGGCTGGTGATCATATATTCTGCTCTGAGCTATGACTTCGTTGTAGCCACATGGAGATCTTTTGGAGCAAGTGATGAGCTGAATTCACCAGGCACCTGTTCTGGTTTCCACGTCCAGTTCTTTGGCTGTCCCACCTGTTTGGCAAAGTAGGAAGCTGAGGTGAATGGGGAAGTAAACAAGACTTTTCCATCCTAATGGCAACTCAACACTGCCGAGCAAGAAACTCGCCGCACCACTTGTGAAAAAAATGAGAGACTGCTAACTTCAAGACCAGCCTTGCTGGACATCTAGCCTGATTCTGCCACAAATCTCACCATAGCCCACATCTCTCAGACTCCAACAGGATTCAGCCACAAGTTTCAAAAACATTTTATTGGCTTCAGGATATCCTGAGGGCATGAGAAATAGACTATTTACTACTCCATCTCAAAAGGAATAGCCAGAGCTTTCTTTCATAATTTCTTCCCTCATCACTTCTAAACAAATGTAATGGTAGAATCTGATTCCATTTCTTGCTACCACACCCATAAAACTGTAAGATTAAGCAGAAATTGAGAGGTGATGGGTTAGTGGTATTATCACTAGACTATTAATCTAGAGAGCCAAATCATATACTGGGAACCTGGGTTGCGAATCCGACCAAAGCAAATGGCGGAATCTGAAATTATCTGGAATTAAATGTTTAATGATGCCCGTGAAACTGTTGTCAATTGTCAGGAAATCCCACCTAGTTCACTATTGTCCTTTAGAGAAGAAAACTGCCATCCTGATCTGGTCTGGCCTACATGTGACTCCAGACCTACAGCAATGTGATTGACTCTTAACTGCCCTTTTGGATAGGCAATAAATAGGCCTAGCGCAGCAGGTCAGGCAGCATCCTGGTCAAGGGGGCAGTAGGAGGAGGTATCTGCGAGCTGGCGTTTGGCCTCAGTGGTGTAGAGGTCGGTGCGCCACCTGAACTCCCCCACCCCTCTCACCCACTCCAACCTCTCACCCTCGGAATGCGCAGCCCTCCACTCCCTCCGTTGCAACCCCAACCTCACTATCAAACCAGCAGACAAGGGAGGCGCAGTAGTAGTTTGGCGCACCGACCTCTACACCGCTGAGGCCAAACGCCAGCTCGCAGATACCTCCTCCTACTGCCCCCTTGACCATGACCCCACCCCCCACCACCAAACCATCATCTCCCAGACCGTCCATAACCTCATCACCTCGGGGGATCTCCCATCCACCGCCTCCAACCTCATAGTCCCACAACCCCGCACCCCCCGCTTCTACCTCCTGCCCAAAATCCACAAACCTGACTGCTCCGGCCGACCCATTGTCTCCGCCTGCTCCTGCCCCACCGAACTCATCTCCGCATACCTTGACACCGTCCTGTCCCCCTTAGTCCAAGAACTCCCCACCTACGTTCGGGACACCACCCATGCCCTCCACCTGCTCCATGATTTTCGCTTCCCCGGTCCCCAACGCCTTATTTTCACCATGGACATCCAGTCCCTGTACATCTCCATCCCCCATCACGAAGGACTCAAAGCCCTCCGCTTCTTCCTTTCCCGCTGTACCGACCAGTACCCTTCCACTGACACCCTCCTTCGACTGACTGAACTGGTCCTCACTCTGAACAACTTCTCTTTCCAATCCTCCCACTTCCTCCAAACGAAAGGAGTAGCCATGGGCACCTGCATGGGCCCCAGCTATGCCTATCTCTTTGTAGGATATGTGGAACAATCCATCTTCCGCAGCTACACTGGCCCCACCCCCCCCACCTTTTCCTCCGCTACATCGATGACTGTATCGGCGCCGCCTCGTGCTCCCACGAGGAGGTTGAACAGTTCATCCACTTCACCAACACCTTCCACCCCGACCTCAAATTCACCTGGACAGTCTCAGATTCCTCCCTCCCCTTCCTCGACCTTTCTATTTCTATCTCAGGCGATCGAATCAACACGGACATCTACTACAAACCGACCGACTCCCACAGCTACCTGGACTACACCTCGTCCCACCCTGCCCCCTGTAAAAACGCCATCCCATTCTCCCAATTCCTTCGACTCCGCCGCATCTGCTCCCAGGAGAACCAGTTCCAAAAACGCACAACCCAGATGGCCTCCTTCTTCAAGGACCGCAAGTTCCCCCCCGACGTGGTCGACGATGCCCTCCACCGCATCTCTTCCACTTCCCGCTCCTCCGCCCTTGAGCCCCGCCCCTCCAACCGCCACCAGGACAGAACCCCACTGGTCCTCACCTACCATCCCACCAATCTCCATGTACAGCGCATCATCCGCCGTCATTTCCGCCACCTCCAAACGGACCCCACCACCAAGGATATATTTCCCTCCCCTCCCCTATCAGCATTCCGTAAAGACCACTCCCTCCGTGACTCCCTCGTCAGATCCACACCCCCCACCAACCCAACCTCCACTCCCGGCACCTTCCCCTGCAACCGCAGGAGGTGCAAGACTTGCGCCCACACCTCCCCCCTCACCTCCCTCCAAGGCCCCAAAGGAAACTTCCATATCCGCCACAGATTCACCTGCACCTCCACACACATCATCTATTGCATCCTCTGCACCCGATGTGGCTTCCTCTATATTGGGGAGACAGGCCGGCTACTTGCGGAGTGTTTCAGAGAACACCTCTGGGACACCCGGACCAACCAACCCAACCACCCTGTGGCTCAACATTTCAACTCCCCCTCCCACTCCACCAAGGATATGCAGGTCTTTGGACTCCTCCATCGCCAGACCACAACAAAACGACGGTTGGAGGAAGAGCGCCTCATCTTCCGCCTCGGATCCCTCCAACCACAAGGGATGAACTCGGATTTCACCAGTTTCCTCATTTCCCCTCCCCCCACCTTGTCTCAGTCAAATCCATCGAATTCAGCACCGCCTTCCTAACCTGCAATCTTCTTCCTGACCTCTCCGCCCCCACCCCAGTCTGACCTATCACCCTCACCTTGACCTCTTTCCACCTATCACATTTCCGACGCCCCTCCCCAAGTCCGTCGTCCCTACCTTTTATCTTAGCCTGCTGGACAAACTTTCCTCATTCCTGAAGAAGGGCTTATGCCCGAAACGTCGATTCTCCTGTTCCCTGGATGCTGCCTGACCTGCTGCGCTTTTCCAGCAACACATTTTCAGCTCTGATCTCCAGCATCCGCAGACCTCACTTTCTCCTCAATAAATAGGCCTAATCAGTGACCCCCACATCTTCTGAATGAATAAAACGAAATAGGCCATTAGGTCCACTGAGCCTGCTCTGTCATTTAATGAGATCATGCTTTATCTGATAATCTTCAACTGCACTTTCCTGCCATTTCCCCATAACTTCAGATTTCTTTACTGGTTAAGAATGTGTTTGCTTCAGTCTTGAATAGTTTTAACAGCTTTTTGTATGTCCACAGAATTCCACAGACTCATCACCCTCTAAAGGAAGAAATTTTTCTTCATCTCTGTTTTAACTAGGCAGTACCTTACTCTGAGATTATGCCCTCTGGTCCTAGACTCTCCCAAAAGGAGAAACAACCTTTCCTCTATTACCCTGTCAAACCCCCTAAGAACTTTATATGTTTCAGTCAGGTCTCCTCTCATTCTTCCAAACTACAACGAATACAGGCCCAACCTACTTCACCTCACCACATTCAGAATCAGCCCAGGGAGCCTTCTCTGAATTGCTTCCAATCTTACCTTGGAAGGGGAACCAAAATTGTTCTCAGTGTAACCGAGAGACCATTTTGCATCACCACAGCAAGGATGCCACATTGAGCACCAGATGTGGGGACATTCCAGCATGGAATCTTGGAAAGTGGTTGGGGGTAGTTCAGCAGTGAGGTGGAATCAATGTCCCAGTCCATGTAGCCAGCAGGGATCTTGCCACAAAGCTCATTCACCTAAGTGAGCCATTTGTAATCCTGTACGTATCCTCCCTCTAGATTCACTAACCTCCTGCCACATACTGCACCCCTGCAACCATATCTTCTTTCCCCTGTGGCTTATTCCATGCAGCCAATCCTAAATTATTCTACTTTTTCAACTTATTTTTAAATTTTAATCCCTAGTTTCAAAAATTCAAGTTATTAAACTCCAGGGAATGAAGTGGTAAGCACGGAAACATTGGCTGGAAATTATTCTAAGCATTCCATGAATCTCACAGGCAAAACCTCATTCCTGCTTGAATCCTACACATGGGAGAAACATCAAACACATATTCAAACTTCCAGTCAATGAATATTTCTACTTTGCCTCATTATACAGCCACCCAAACCTTTTCTTTTCAATTAGTATTTTTAATTGAGCAGAGTTGTTGGTGAATAATCATCCTCTACTGAAGGCATTCTGTGGGTTTTTGTTATATTCAGCTTGTAACTATATTCAGTCATATTGTTTTCAGCTTGTCAGGGCATATCAGCTTTTATTAAGGCTTGGGTTTTCTAGGTGAAGGAAATCTAGGTGGACGGACAATATGGCTGTGCTTATCTCTTTGGTTTTACTTTAATAGCCAGAGACTGGAGCCCTCACTCGGTTTGAAAAATGACCAGGAGGAGTTCACTCTGAAAATTAAATTGGTGTCTTTTATCGAGGAAGGGATTCGGCAGCCACTGTGTTTCTGAAACTCGCTTAAGAGTCGAGAATCGATAGTGGATCTATGATTTTATGAATTTGTTGAGATCAAGTTTCCTCATACACACATTCAGGCCATTTAAAAAAAAATGAAGGAAGTAGTTAGAGCTTCTAATGCTCTGAATTGAATTCCTGATTGACTCTGAGTGTTTGTCAGGCTGCGTGGTCAGCATTATTCCGTGCTGAAATGTGCACTAAACGCTGGCACTTGAGCTATTTTTGCCTCAAATTAACAAGTGCCTCGAGCTGGTCCTTACTTAATTGTTCCCATGTCCCAAATAACATGTTTTTGTTTGCTCTCTCCCTCCACTGACATGTTAATTTGATAATTTTATTCTTGACCTTGGCATTTCTTTTTAAAAAAATTGTGTGAGAGATAAACAAACAAATAAAAAGAAAGTTTTAGAAAGGAAGCAATGGAAGATGCCGTAGGCTAACTGTTATTTATTGCCAAATGACAGCGGTGGAGGTGGGGGCAGAATTTCAATCTGAATATGTAGGGCTTTCCTTATTAAATTAAAAATAAACAGAAAGTTCTTTAAACTAATGCAATTTAGTTTGGGAATTCAAATGTTGGCTACACTGTTGTTTTTGTTTGGAAAATGAAGATCACGTTTCCAATTATACCTTTTGGCTGTTTGAGATGGCACAAACTGTTTCCTTCAAATTCAACCCACACCCATTTCTTGGGGGAACAGTTTTGAATGAATGTAACTCTGATCTTAATGGAAAAGTTTGAAGATGGTCTTGAAATGATCTGCAAGGCTACAAAAAAGAACTGACAGGAAAAGACTATTTTTTTAATATTAAATAACAGAATCTAAAATCGCTTCAAGAGGTCTTTAATTGCATTTAATTTCTCTGCAGATTATTCCAATGTAGCTTGAGATCATTTGAAGTATTTTAATGTAAGATAATTTAAAGATGTGCTGAGAATAGAATTACTTAAATTATTTCACCAAATTAGGGCATTCCTTATCTCTTAATGATAACTGGTTTATCCTTATTGCAGCTTATGTTATATGTAATTCTATAGATATGACTACTGAAATATAAGAAAACTACAACATCAAACGATGATTAAAATTAAGATTACTTTGGCATAAATTCACAGGAATATTCATGCATTTATAGAATATTACAGTAAAGAAGGGGATCAGTTGACTGGTCATTTGTCCTACGAAAGAGCTAAACAATGAATCTCACTCCTCTAAATTGATCAGGAGGATTCCACAACTTTCTACATAAGTTTTCATGCTGTTAGATGTCACAGAAACTCAAAATAGTATTTGGTGAGTGCAAAATCAATGCTTACAGAAAGTTCACTGATCAGAGAGAAAATGGGATGAAGGGTCTTAAATCTTAGCAGTTCCAATGTGGACCTGGATGGAATTCAGAAATGAAAGGATGCAGGGGACATTTGGTGGTATCTGATCCGACATCTTAACAGTCAGCACACAGTATGGTATTCCATACCAGAGTACATTCTGAATCTACAATCAGATTTGGCCTTGGTCTGCATACTCATTCCGACCTTAAACAGAAGGACACTTGGTCTAGTTTGGTGAATGTTCTTCAGATGAAAAAAGTCAGAAGAGAGAAATAAATACTGCACCCTAATTTTCAGAAAGCGACTGTCTATTCACACAGTGGGAACATCCTCAAATATATCGGCTTCAAGAAAAGTTTAGTGTCCAATTGTGCAAGGATGGTATAAATTTACAGATTTAATGCAATAGGATGAAGAACCTATTTACTCTTATTAACATGGAATGGTCAATACTGGAGTTGATAAATGTTTACTGAGCATATCTACATACTTTGACTGCAACAAATTGTCACATGAGCCTGAAATTAGCACAACATATTGCATTATATTCTGGTTATAACCTAACCATTTGCATTCTCCTATTGTGTGTAACATATTCCGCAAATTCTTGTTGAGTTTCTCTATACATCCCAAAGGACTGTTACACCCCCTAAAGTACACTCCCAATTCTCTCCGACATTATACATTCCCATTGACCAACATGAAAAGGCAGAACAATGTATCTTGCTCCATGCAGGTATGACAAGATTCTCATGTCTGCTTACAGTACCAGTGCTTTCAAAGAAAGAAGAAAGTATTGATGTCCTAGATTTATGACCCACTAAATTAATGACTTTGTGGACCAGAAATTAAGAAAAAAATGTTACAACTGCCCCAGAAAAGAATTTGCTTCATATGTACTAAAATGTTACTGACCATAATGTGGGTTAATTCCTTGGATGAATTACAGAACCTCCCTCTCCACTTAGTTTTCAATGTAAAATCTGTCCTTGGTCCCATGTCAATTACTGAGTTATTAATCTCCAATTGCCATTTACAAAGAATGAAATCATGAAGCAGACAAAAATAAAGAAATGTAAATTCAGCACTTCGATATTTTTTAACGTGAAAATAACCTTGTGCTGAATGGTATTTTCAAAAAAAACTAGAAGAGTGGAAGTTTGGATACATTGTTGTTCTTGATTTTCAAGAATGATGCCTGAAATAGTGGTTTTAAAAAAAACAGAGTGTATTCAAATAGTGTGTATATATTACAGTCAGGAAAATCAAAAGTGAGGTAAACATTTGAAAGAGGATATATCCCTAAAACCAAGATGAAATACAATTGAATCAATAGTTATGTTTAATGAGTCTCAGTCCATTCAATGCTGAGTGGAATTTGTCACTATTTTGCAAACATGCAACTATTAGAGCCCAGAGACACACATTTTGCAATTTATTTTCTTATGTTTATTTGTAAATGCAACTCATCATAAGGTATGAACATAAAGGAATTTAGCAGATTTAGAATGTTGTCAGTTACTTAGCCCCGTATTTGAAACCTAAACCTGTATTTAAATTTTCTAAAGTCCAAATTTGTGGTCAGTTAACATAACAAAATTGCTTTCTATTTGTTTTCACATGCATTGTTGTTTTAGATATATTAGATGTTGGGCAGGAAGGAACAAGATTGTTATTAAACCAATGACATCAAAAGAAGAGTCAGTTTAACAAATAAATTGCAAGTATAATAAATGTTGAAACGTTCAAAAATAATGTTCAACTGACTTGTCAGAACTTAAAAAAGTTTACAGTTAGTAATTTAGGATGGGATTTACTTCAAAGCACTGAGTAAATACCTCTGAGTATTCAGTGCTTGACCTTAGTCAAGCATAGATCAATATTCTGTGTCAGGGTGAGTACATCATATTCGCATTTTGGAAGGGACTATTAATCATGTTCAAATAAGACTAGAATTATGGCCCGGAGGCTCTGTTTTCAGGGCACCCTCATCATACTTCTGAGGCTGAATGTTCAAACTACGGCACAAATTAACTTTCCAACCTGAATTTCATATGCATGATGACTTTATCACTTCTTCAGTCAGTAGTTTCTACAATACCCTAAGGGGCCTTGCCAGTGTTTTTCAAGACCTATTAAATGCAACTATTGGAAGGGGGAGGGGAATGACTAGCCAAAGTGTGTGGAACAATCTCACCAGGAAATTTGTCTTTTGAAGAGATTAAGTACATAGTTTGCCTATTTACCTCAAGTGCTTAGAGTTTGTGATTATCGTGTAATACTCTGCAAATTGGTTTGGTCTTATTTCTTTTTTCTTTTATTATTAACCAAGTGAATGCCTATATTTGGCTAACATCCTTCTGGAATATGCCAACCATTGATGAAATGGAGCATCTTTGCTTTCTTTTCTGTCTCAGGTATAGCATTCAATTTACTACTGTAGATGATGATGGCCTAATGTCATACTATAAAAAGTTCAGCTATGGGTATTTAGTATAATAATAAGCATTATTACAGTCTTGACACTGTGCTACTACAGACTGGAAGTATTGTGGCCAAGTTGCAAATTGGGAAATGGGTTTGTTTCCAGGTTGCTATCTTGCTCTAACCTAAAAGTAGAAACTTCTTGGTACTTTGGTCAAGTTAAAGCCTCAGTTGAGTGAGAGATGGGCCTGAATAAACAATTAGTGGCAAGGTTGGGAGAGGCCAGGAACTGACAAAGGTCACTGCATTGAAATGCGGGCCACATATTGACTTGCTTCGGCAGCCATTGCTGTGGCCATCATTTGGACAGTAATGGTTTAAATAAACAAAGGGGAAGGTGCAAACATTTCACATTTCAGAGGGAAGATTAAAACCTGGAAGTGTGGGCAGGTAGGGATTAAGGATTTGTTAGGCTTTTATAGACTTATTAACTATGAGTTAAGCTCTCTTTGCTTCATTTAGCCTCTTTGTTGCCGCTGATATATTTATGTTCTGCATTCAGACAACCAACCCTGTTCTCCCAACCCTTGAGCTGGTGTGTTTCAGACAACTGCTGAAGGCTACCCACCCCAGGAAAATTTGTAAACATCAAAGGTGCACTCAGAACGAGCTCCTAAATTGTCTTAATTGGCCTGAACATTGCTGGACTCATGAATTGGAGACACTGGTGTTGGACTAAGGTGTACAAAGTTAAAAATCACACAACAACACCAGGTTATAGTTCAACAGGTTTATTTGGAAGCACTAGCTTTCGGAGAGCTGCTTCTTCATCAAGTGGTTGTGGAGAATAAAATTGTAAGACACAGAATTTATAGCAAAGGTTTACAGTTTGATGTAACTGAAATTATATATTGGATATGTCACACTACAAGTGACCTGATTGCGCACTATATATACACACACACACACACACACACAGACACTCCTACACACACACACACACACACAGACCCTCTCTCATATGCTCACACATACACACCCGCACACACCCTCTCACAGACTTATATCCCTTTACACTCACACTCACACACATACACACACTCTCTCGCAGACACTCAAATCCCCTGCTCTTCCCCCCCCCCCAACACACACACACACACACACACACATATAAGTTTGTGGGGTGAATTAGTACTTACAGAATTACATTTAACTTTGCTCAAAAACTGCATGAATCCATGTAAGATTTTAAAAATCCATTTTTTAGATTCGAACCAGTCTGACCATTGTGGCACAGACAGCATCACACTAGGAGCTAACACCTTCAATACATTATCTGGGCCGACATGACATCAATTGTTAAAGTCCACTTGAGAATGTAACTTTTGAAAATGTTTTGTGATTTACATACGAAAGAACTGAAATCAACATGGTCATTCTAAAAGATGACAGACTTAACAAACAATCCAGGCCTTTTTCAATATATAATTTCAGTTACATCACACTGTAAACTTTTGCTATAAATTCTGTATCTTATATTCTTATTCTCCACAACTACCTGATGAAGGAGCAGCGCTTTGAAATCTGGTGCTTCCAAATAAACCTGTTGGACTATAAACTGATGTTATATGATTTTTGCTGAACTCACTAGCCTTCCTACCTCCTGCTCTACTTCTGTCCTCAGGCTGGGCTGAGAACTGAAATAACTCCACAGGGGTCAGTATCCATCACCATCACCAAGTCACCCTTTATTTACATGTCAAGAGTCCTTGACACCAATCCAGCTCCCTCAGAGCCAGCTCTGGCACTCCTGCCCTTATCAGTCAGACAGAGACCCCGATTGGACAAGGTAACAGCCCCACTCAGACCCCCATTCTATGGGGTCCATCTGGCTGACTTTGTTACAATCAGTACAGGAACAGAGACAGCATACTGTCAAACAGATCTTCAGTACAATTTTATTTGGTTGCTGTTGTATGTGCTGCAAAGCTATCGCTACCAGCTTTCAATTGGCGTAGCCACCAACCCCTTTCCTTGATAGGATTTAAAGAACTGAATGGTTTACAATGATAGAACTCACCACAAGAGAGTCTTAATGAGAGGAGGCTCTCAACAGAAAAAATGAAGCAGTTTATTGTGTGGTAGCAATTAGGTGCAAGTTGAGTTGGTAAATTAGACATTATTACTAAAATTGAGGGGACCTAGATTATGGGTCCTCATTCTACATAATTTCAAGATGTTCTGCCTTTTCCCCATCAAAGTGCTTTTGACATCATCAGATTGAGTGGGGTTTGATATAGTGTCCAACATTAACCCTTCAGAACCTGTATTTCATAAAAAAGTCACCTGTTTGCATTCCATCCCAACTGTGAAATTTCTGTCCCAGATCTCTGTATCACATTTATTGAAGGTCAAATTCCATTGTAATTACAGACAGTACTGAAGTCGTGAGAACTCATGTGGAAAAACAGAGAGTTAAGAATGCGAGATTAGCAGCAGGAATGGCAGATGATGGTGCGTTGGCTCAGAAATCAAAGTTTTATTTCTGACATCAATTTCAATTTGAGAGGGATGGAAACTGGAGAAAAGAGAAATCCTCAGGAGGTAAGGGAAAATGAAATTTCATTGAAGATAACTTACTACAGGGTAAAAAGAAAACTCAAGGTGTTTTCACTGTGATTAAGTAGGTCAAATGAAGTTGGAGTATCAGTGGTTTAGAGAAAACACTGGGATGATGGATGTGGGAAAACAGGATAAGCCAGTGAGTTTTGTTGAAGTGCTAAAGGAAAACACAGCAGAAGATAAAAAGCTGCAAAAGCATGTACAACCTGATCAGCAGTTGATTGGAAAGGAAGTGCCAGGTTTCTTTAAATAATTTATTTGCTTGGGTAAGGTTTACTTATGTTTGCCGGAAGGAGTAGGCAAAGAAATTAAGACTTGAAGAGACACAGGACCCAGTCAATCTTTAATGGTGAGAGAGGAGGAGAAATGCAATTCAGAAGGCATATTGCCAGAAAAGGTACATATGGATTTCATGGTGAGAAGAGCAGTGTTCCACTATGTAAAGTGAGGTTCAAAAGTCCGGTGAACAGAGATGATGTGGTAGTAGGAGTAATAGAGAAACTCTCCAGAAATACAGTTTATCCTTGATAATGATGTAACTGTACTACGGGTGGGAGATTTGCCCATTGTAGTTGGAAAGCCTGTGGAAAATCAGGCAAGTGAGCTGGTACATGAACTATATCCTGGGATTTTTCCTGACTGCGTAACAAGGTCATAGAGCCACAAGTTGAAGCAGGAGGAGAAATCAGATAAGGAAGTTGAAGTTCAATTCTCAGAAACTATGTTTGATCAAATGGTTGAAAAAAACAAGAACAAGTGCAGGACACTTTGGATATTTTTAGTTCTGAGATATTAGATGTATTACAATAGAAAGATGAAAAGTGAAGCAGTTGTATCAAAAAGCACTCAGAAGAAGAATCTGAGTGTATCCCAGATTTAATATCTTAAAAACGAAGTCTTGATGAGGAAGTGGAAACCATCACCTATTCAGATGGATGAGAAATGGGTAAAAGTACATCAAGTTGTATTACACGTAGGTTACAGAAAACAGGGAGCAGGTAGCACATAAATTACCAGCAGGAAGTCATTTGGGAAAGATGAAAACTCAAGCCAAAATACAAAAACTTTTTATTGACCTGGAACACATAAGGATGTGATTAATTGTTACCGAACATGTCATAGGTGTCAGGTAGTTGGAAAACCTGAGGCAGTGATAAAACCAGCACTCTTAATACCAATTCCCACATTTGAGGAACTTTTTACAAGAGTCTTAATTGATTGCATGTAACCCCCATCTAAAATTTAAAAATGGGAATCCGTATTTGTTGAGCAAAATGAATGTGTTTACTAGATTTCCAGAGGCTATTCCATTGTGCAGTATCATAACAGAAGAGTTATTAAAATGTTTTACTAGAAATGGATCACCCATGGAGATACCATTGACCAAGGATCAAATTTTACATCAAAGTTATTCAAGGAAGTTATGGATAGCCAAGGAATAAAACAATTCTAATCCACTTCATACCATCCAGAATTGCAAGGAGCACTAGAGTAGTGGTATCAAACTTTAAAGACCATATTGATGGCTCATAATCAAGATGATACAGAAAATTGAGGAAAAGAAATTTCATTTGTATTTTTTGCAGTTAGGGATGCATTGAATGAATCAACTAAATTCAGTCCATTTGATTTGGTTTTTGGGCATGAGGCAAGAGGACTAGTGAAGTTAATTAAGGGGACGTTGTTGAGTTAGAGTTCAAAGACCACGTATTTGAATTAAATGCCAAATTTTACAGAGAAATTAAATAGAGTAGGTGACAGCATTAAAAGTAGCACAGCAGGTGGTGAAGCAGGAAGCAGACAAGAAGTCAAAAAATTTGTACTTTCACAACAGGAGGTAAAATGTTAATGTTACTCCCAGTGTTAGGTTAACCTTTAAAGGCAAGGTTTAGTAGGCCTTATCAAATCAAAAGGTAACTGAGTGTTGTAAATTATTTGATAACAATGCCAGAGAGAAAGAAATCTCAAAGTTTGTCAAGTGAATATGCTTAAAAGATATTTTGATAGGGAAGGATAGCAAAAGGAGCATGTGTTTCTAGTTATAACAGTGAGTGAAGAACCACGTTCAGATGATTCTGAATTGGATGTTCCTAAAGTTAAATGAGGAAGTTTTCAAAAATTAGTATAAATTGTTGGGTTACCTTCCAGAGAAAAATCAAAGTCACCAGAAAGAGTTATTACAATCATGTGGGCAGAGATGTGGGAATAAGCAGGGGAAATATTAATCTAATTAGGCATGATGTAGACATAGGAAATGCTGTTCCAATTAATCAACATTCTTATAGACTTAATCCTCAACAGTTGGCACAGATTCAAAAGAAAATGAATGCATGCTCAAAGACAATGAAATGGAAGTGATTTGCAGTGAATAGTGCAATAATAATAGTGCCAAAACCAGATGGTACCCAATGATTATGCGTGGAGTATTGCAAAGTCAATCCAGTTACAAAATCTGATTCATATCCAATTCCACATTTGGATGACTGTATTGAGAAGGTTGGACAAGCAACTTACATTTTTAAGTTGGACTTACTCAGAGGCTACAGGCAGATACCTTTGTCTGAAAGACTGAAGGAAATTTCAGCTTTTGTGACATCAAATGAATGGTACCAGTTTAGAGTCATGTCATATGGTATAAAAATGCACCAGCCTAATATCAAGAACTAATCAATACGTTATTTTGTGATTACCCAATTGTGTACATTGATAATCTGGTGATTTATAGTCAGACACAGAATGCAAATTTGTAGTAATTATCAGAAATGTTTGATCGAGTTCAGGAGGTGGGCTTGGTGATAAACCTGGCTAAAAGCGAATTCACTCAAGTCCAAGTCATGTTCCTGGGTCATGTCATTGGACATGGAAAGATGGCTCCATGGGATGTGAAAATGAAGGTTACTTGTGGAGTTTTACAGCGCCCGCGGCAATAGCCGCAGACGCCGCCGACGATGACGTCACGTCCGCCCCCACCGACCTCGCAACCTTCATGATCGCGGCCCAAACAACCGCCTCCGGAATCGCCGCACAGACAACCTGCTCTGCGATCGTCATGAAGACAATCACCAACAGATTGGCGACCTCCGCGGCTACGGGGAAGAACTCTGTCTGCGTGGTCGCCGCAGCTACTTCCGCCCCCAGTGACGTCAGCAATCTACGTTTGGACCACATCGCCGCATGTGTCTCCGCCCCACCGCCGCGTTCCGTCACCACGCCTGACCCCGCCCCCCCGCCGCGTTCCGCCACCACGCCTAACTCCGCCCCCCGGCCGAGTTCCGTCACCGCGCCTAACCCCGCCCCCAAGCCGCGTTCCGCCACCACGCCTAACTCCGCCCCCCGGCCGAGTTCCGTCACCGCGCCTAACCCCGCCCCCACGCCGCGTTCCGTCACCGCGCCTAACTCCGCCCCCCGGCCGAGTTCCGTCACCGCGACTAACCCCGCCCCCCCGCCGGTCTCTATCACCATGTCCAACTCCGCCCCCAAGCCGACCTCTGTCCCCGCCCCCAGGCCTAACCCCGCCCCCACATCCAGCTCCAGCCCCACACCAGGTCCTAGCTCCCTGCCATGCCGTGTGTTCACCATCCCTCCAGACTTGCCCCTCTCTGAGGATGAAAGATCAGTCCTCAGCAGAGGTCTCACCTTCGTTCCCACACGTTCTCGGGTCAATGAATTCAATACACGGAGTGACACCGAACAATTCTTCCGCCGCCTTCGCCTCCGTGCCTTCTTCTTCAATCAAGACTCTCGCCCACCCTCTGACGACCCCTTCTCCCACCTCCAACACACCCCGTCCACCTGGACACCCCGTGCTGGCCTCCTACCTGCCCTCGACCTCTTCATAGCAAACTGCCGCCGCGATATTAACCGCTACCTGAACTCCCACACTCCCCCCACCCACTCCAACCTCTCACCCTCGGAACGCGCAGCCCTCCACTCCCTCCGTTCCAACCCCAACCTCACCATCAAACCAGCTGACAAGGGAGGCGCAGTAGTAGTTTGGCGCACTGACCTTTACACCGCTGAGGCCAAACGCCAGCTCGCAGATACCTCCTCCTACCGTCCCCTTGACCATGACCCCACCCCCCACCACCAAACCATCATCTCCCAGACCGTCCATAATCTCATCACCTCAGGGGACCTCCCATCCACCGCCTCCAACCTCATAGTCCCACAACCCCGAACCGCCCGTTTCTACCTCCTGCCCAAAATCCACAAACCTGACTGCCCCGGACGACCCATCGTCTCAGCCTGCTCCTGCCCAACCGAACTCATCTCGGCATACCTCGACACGGTCCTGTCCCCATTAGTCCAAGAACTCCCCACCTACGTTCGTGACACCACCCACGCCCTCCACCTCCTCCAGGATTTCCGCTTCCCCGGTCCCCAACGCCTCATCTTCACCATGGACATCCAGTCCCTGTACACCTCCATCCCCCATCACGAAGGACTCAAAGCACTCCGCTTCTTCCTTTCCCGCCGTACCACCCAGTACCCTTCCACCGACACCCTCCTTCGACTGACCGAACTGGTCCTCACCCTGAACAACTTTTCTTTCCAATCCTCCCACTTTCTCCAAACAAAAGGAGTAGCCATGGGCACCCGCATGGGCCCCAGCTATGCCTGCCTCTTCGTAGGGTATGTGGAACAATCCATCTTCCGCAACTACACTGGCCCCACCCCCCATCTTTTTCTTCGCTACATTGATGACTGTATCGGCGCTACCTCGTGCTCCCACGAGGAGGTTGAACAGTTCATCCACTACACCAACACCTTCCACCCCGACCTCAAATTCACCTGGACAGTCTCGGACTCCTCCCTCCCCTTCCTAGACCTTTCTGTTTCTATCTCAGGCGACCGAATCAACACGGACATCTACTACAAACCTACCGACTCCCACAGCTACCTGGACTACACCTCCTCCCATCCTGCCCCCTGTAAAAACGCCATCCCATTCTCCCAATTCCTTCGTCTCCGCCGCATCTGCTCCCAGGAGGACCAGTTCAAAATACGTACAACACAGATGGCCTCCTTCTTCAAGGACCGCAATTTCCCCCCCGACGTGGTCGACGGTGCCCTCCACCGCATCTCCTCCACTTCCCGCTCCTCCGCCCTTGAGCCCCGCCCCTCCAACCGCCACCAGGACAGAACCCCACTGGTCCTCACCTACCACCCCACCAATCTCCATGTACAGCGCATCATCCGCCGTCACTTCCGCCACCTCCAAACAGACCCCAGCACCAAGGATATATTTCCCTCCCCTCCCCTATCAGCTTTCCGTAGAGACCACTCCCTCCGCGACTCCCTTGTCAGATCCACACCCCCCACCGACCCAACCACCACTCCCGGCACCTTCCCTTGCAACCGCAGGAGGTGCAACACTTGCGCCCACACCTCCCCCCTCACTTCTCTCCAAGGCCCCAAGGGAAACTTCCATATCCGCCACAGATTCACCTGCACCTCCACCCACATCATCTACTGCATCCGCTGCAGCCGGTGTGGCCTTCTCTATATTGGGGAGACAGGCCGCCTACTTGCGGAGCGATTCAGGGAGCACCTCTGGGCCACCCGGACGAACCAACCCAACCAACCTGTGGCACAGCATTTCAACTCCCCCTCCCACTCCACCGAGGATATGCAGGTCATTGGACTCATCCACCGCCAAACCACAACAACCCGACGGTCGGAGGAGGAGCGTCTTATCTTCCGACTGGGAACCCTCCAACCGCAGGGGATGAACTTGGACTTCACCAGTTTCTTCATCCCCCCTCCCCCCACCTTGTCTCAGCCGGATCCTTCCAGCCCGGCACCGCCTTCCTGACCTGCAGTCTTCTTCTTGACCTCTCCGCCTCCACCCTACTCCGACCTATCACCCTCACCTTGACCTCTTTCCACCTATCACATTTCCAACTCCCCTCCTCCAAGTCCCTCCTCCCTACCTTTTATCTTCTCCTGCTGAACACTCTCTGCTCATTCCTGAAGAAGGGCCTGTGCCCGAAACGTCGAATCTCCTGTTCCCTGGATGCTGCCTGACCTGCTGTGCTGTTCCAGCAATAAAGTTTCAACTTTGATCTCCAGCATCTGCAGACCTCACTTTCTCCTCGAGTTTTCCATATCATCGACAGAGAAGCACTACGATTCCTGGACTGAGTAGTATTTATAAGAAGTGTCGAAAGGTCTGCTTCAAGCTAATAAAGTAAACAGCTTGTGAAGCCTTGGGGTTTCTTTAAAAGTTAAAGCAATGGAAGAAGCCTAGTTAGATGGGGTCAAGCTCCCACAGAACCAGGATTTTACTTTTTGCTTTCAGTAGCTGTTGAGGTTGTGAAAGCTTTTACATTTCTCTCCCTCTTTGCTTCAGCTAAAAGCTTGGGTTCCCTTCCTGCTGTTCGAATTGCACGTGAGACAATCTATTTTACTGAAGTTATCTTTGCTAAGGGTGTGTTAATGGGATGTCATAATGTTGGAACAGTTGTTGTTTAGAAACTAAATAATCTTTTATTCTGCTACATTTTCCAACAGTTATGTTATTTCAATAGTTTATTTTGCTTGAATTTTAACCATAGTGTATGAACAGAGTGTGTTTTGATCACAAGACTGGTAGTTTGATCAATTGAAGTGCATCTAGAATGCAACTTTGAACATAGAACATAGAACAATACAGCGCAGAACAGGACTTTGGCCCTCAATGTTACTCCAACCTGTGAACTAATCTGAGGTGAAACTGAGGACTGCAGATGCTGGAGATCAGAGTCTAGCTTAGAGTGGCTCTGGAAAAGTACAGCAGGTAAGACAGCATCCGAGGAACAGGAAAATTGATGTTTCGGGCAGAAGCCCTTCAGGTCATGAGGATGGTGCTGAGCTGGCAGGTTGGAAGTGGGGTAAGGTGGGGCGGGAAGGGAAATGAGGAAACTGGTGAAGTCCACATTGAGGCCCCGGGGCTGAAGTGTTCTGAGGTAGAAGATGAGGTGTTCTTCCTCCAGGCGTCGGGTGGTGAGGGAGTGGCAATGGAGGAGGCCCACAACCTGCATGTCCTTGGCAGAGTGGGAAGGGGAGTTGAAGTGTTCGGCCACGGGGTGGTGGAGTTGATTGGTGTGGGTGTCCTGGAGATGTTCCCTTCTCCAGAGCGCTTTAGGGAATATCTCCGGGACACCTGCACTAATCAACACCACTGCCCCGTGGCCGAACATTTCAACTCCCCCTCCTACTCTGCCGAGGACATGCAGGTCCAGGGCCTCCTCCACCCAACGTCTGGAGGAAGAATGCCTTATCTTCCGCCTCGGAACACTTCAACCCCAGGGCATCAATGTGGACTTCACTAGTTTCCTTATTTCCCCTCCCCCCCACCTTACCCCACTTCCAACCTGCCAGCTCAGTGCCATCTCATGACCTGTCCTACCTGCCAATCTTCTGTCCCACCTATCCTCTCTGACCTATCACCTTCATCCCCACCTCCATCCACCTATTGTACTCTTGGCTACCTTCTTCACAGCCCCACCCCCTCCCATTTATCTCTCCACCCTGAAGGCTCTCTGCCTCATTCCTGATGAAGGGCTTTTGCCCAAAACATTGATTTTCCTGCTACTTGGATGCTGCCTGACCGGCTGTGCTTTTTCAGCACCATTCTATTCTAAACTGTGAACTAATCTGAGCCCATCCTCCTACACTAATCTATCATCATCCTAATGCTTATCCAAGGATTATTTAAATGCCAATAATGTGGCTGAGTTACCTACATTGACAGCCAGGGCATTCCACGCCCATACCACTCTCTGAGTAAAGAACCTGCCTCTGACATCTGTCTTAAATCTATCACCCTTCAATTTGCAACTATGCCCCCCTTGTACAAGCTAGTGTCATCATCATAGGAAAAAGACTCTCACTGTCCACCCTATCTAATTCACTGAACATATTGTATGTCTCTATTAAATCCCCTTTTAGCTGTCTTCTCTCCAGTGAGAACAGACCCAAGTCCCTCAGCGTTTCCTCCTAAGACCTTCGCTCCAGACCCAGGCAACATCCTGGTAATTCTCCTCTGCACATTTTCCAGTGATTCCACATCCTTCCTGTAATAGGGCGACCAGAACTGTACACAATATTCCAAGTGAGGCCACACTAGCGTTTTGTATAGTTGCAGCATGACATCACAGGTCCAGAATTCAATCCCTCTACCAATAAAACCTAACACACTGTATGCCTTAACAGCACTATCAACCTGGGTGGCAACTTTCAGGGATCTATATACATGGACACCAAGATCCCTCTGCACATCCAACTACCAAGCATCTTTCCATTGACCCAGTATTTGCCTTTAACATAAGAAAAAGTTAAGGTCTGGCCTATATCTTCGACATGTTTTGGTCCATACAGAAGGGAAGACAGAAGCCACAAGCAGGTTGAGTTCAGAAGAAAAGATCATTACCAGCAGAAAGACAGTTTAGTTTTTGGCTGCCTCTGGGCCAAAGCAGCTGGAGTTTAAGTAGACAGAGCTGGAAAAAAAAAGCTCTTAACTTTTTTGAATGTTCAGTGAGGAAATGTCAGTGAGTTAGTGTCATGAACAGACACCAGATAAGGTTCCCCATTATTTTGCAGTTCCAGATGAGAAACCCCAAAATGCAAGCTCCTTGGTGAGGAACGATGAACTGGCTCTCCTTCTTTATAACTGTGTTCCTCACTTGGTCACAACAATGCTGGTTTAAAAATCACCCTTTACCTTAGGGATACCTTTCTCCGAGACTGAAATGATGCCATGTTTTAAAAGAAGACAATTTAAGCAGGCTTTCCTGAATTAAAAAAAAGAGTTTACTAATTACTAAATGGAATACGTAATAATGCAACACGCATATGCAGTGTAGAAAGAAGAGGTGAGACCAATAAGACAAGTGTATAAATTATTGTGGATCAGTCTCTGAATTGTTCATGATGAGCTATCTTATGGCTACTATTGGATTGCACCAGTAGAGTTGATGTTGCAGTTGAGTGGACAATTTTAAGATTCTTGGTTTTTATTTGCATTCATTGGAATTTCTCTGCTCTAATTAATTTTGAACTGACTGGCAGCAATCAGAATGAGAGAGGAACTTGCACTTTGTTTTACCTGTAATGTAGGGGTGTTTAGAATGGCAGTTCTCAAAACTGTGGTGCTCATGTCAATCTAGTCAATACACCAGTCTCCTGAACAACAGACTCTGACTCGTGTTTCACTCAGGTTTTTAATCCATTTTCCTTTACATTCTTGGAAGAAATAAACAGACATGTCTGCAAGTGGTGACTTTCTTCTGAGGTGGGTGGGGTGATGACCCCCCCTCCTTTTATTGTTAAACCTTTCCCAGTCTGAAGTTTCCCCAACACTTTATAGATGTGACATTATGTCTCAGGGAGAAATAGGATCGCAACTAATGAATGTGCAGAAAGTCACTGAAAATAAACGTTGGAAATCTCATTAGTTGAGTAACTTGTTTTAAAGAGAAGATGGGACTGACACTTCACGAGGGTTGAGTAAAGGACGTTGGTGTAAAAAAAAGTTGAATTTCCTTTTTGCTGTTTATAATAACATCATTCAATACATATAAAACTTTTTTGCTATTGTCCAATAAGCTTGTTTTTTAATTAGATGCACATTGACAGCCTCCTGTGAATATGTTTAGTGATTGATCACCATGCTAATTAAATTTCAAAAATAAAACTTCCAATCTATTAAGCCAGGTTTCACTCCGGAATCTGACTGTATTACAATAATCTGAGCTCATTACTAATGTGGAGAGAAGATATTATTATAGCAGATCTTTTTCAGTACCAGGTCCTTGCTTCTAATGCTGTATGCTTGGAAAAACAACATGAATGCTAATGTGGGCTTAAATTTTCAGAAAATTCAAAACAAACAGTAAGTTGGTGTTGGACTCTAGCTTAATCTACCAGCTTACTTTCCCTTATGTGTGAGCCGAGTCCTGCGTGTTCTTTTAATGAAGCTATTAGAGAAGATATTCGGTCTCAAATTCTTACTTTATTTTAGCAGTGAGTGGATAAAGTATACAGAGCTCTGGGTCTAGATCTTCCCGTCCCTGACAAACAGCAAAATGTGTCAGTTCACGAAGTCCGACCCCTATCCTGCCCCTGACCCAGTCTTTTATACAGTACAAAACGTCATGTAATCACAGAACATTGTGCATGCATTGAGGTGTGGTTTATTGTGCGTGATTTTTCAGTGGCATGACAGTAAAGTGTTTACCCCTTCGACTGAGTTAGGAGTGGCGATTGAAGTGTGCTCAGAGACCTGCAAGTTTAAGTTATAGCCTTGCTTCCAAGTTCTATGAATTCAGTGCCGATATGTGTTGGAATTGTCTAGTGCTCTGCATATTTGGATAATGCATTACGAAAGGCTTTCACTTGCAAATCACAGAATGAGATTGGGGTTTCTGCAACTGTATGAGTTCTTGAATGAAAAAATTATAGGTCACACACAAATCTTTGACAATGGCAGGACATACCAATCAGGTTGTTAAAAAGCATATGGAACTTGAGGATATAAAACTTGGAATGTATCAAATACTAAAATGAGAAGTTGTGATCACCACCACTTTCTCAATGGCTGTGGTGGATGGGCAATAAACATTGGCCTTATCAACAATGCTGACATCTCAAAAATAGATACACATAAACTCAGATGTTTATCGCACAGATGGAGACCATTCAGTCCATTGTGTCTGTTCTGGTCAACAAGCACCTGATTACATACATCCCATCTCCCAGCTTTCCACTCATGGCCCTGGAGACAATAGTAATGCAGATGAATATCTAATTATTCCTTAAATTTTACAAGGGTCTCTAACTCAATTGTCCTCTCAAGCAGTGAGTTCCAGACTCCCACCAAACTCTGAGCGTGAAAATTCCTCCTGAACTCTCTTCTTAACCTTCTCTCTCAATCAAAACCTGCATCCCCATTCGAAGTGATGGAAGACTGAACAGCAATTTATGTTTGTTCAAAACATTGCATCAGTTGTGTGACACTTTGATCTGTTGCTATAAATTCTGTGTCCTATGACCCTGCCCCACTAGTTACCTGATGAAAGAGCAGCGCTCTGAAAGTTTGTACTTTCAAATAAATCTGTTGGACTATAACCTGATGTTGTGTGATTTTTAATTTTGTTCTCTCTCTAACTTTAAGTCCATGTCTCCTGATTATTGATCTTTCTACCAATGGAAAAGTGCCTTTCTATCCAGCCTAACCATTTCCCTCATACCTTGGTTGGTCCCCTTTCAACCTTTGCTCTTCTAAGGAAAGCAATCACAGCCAATCTACTGCATAGTTCAGACCCTCCAACCCAGGAAAAGTGTTGGTAAATCTCATTTTCACTCTCTCTAGTGGTTAAATCACATCTTTCCTATAATGTAGTAACCAGAACTGAGGCAGTACTCCAGTTGTGACCAAACCACCATTTTGTAAATCACAGCTTTGCTTCCTTGTGCCTGCATTCAATGCCCTCAGCTGATAAAGGCAAATATCCCGAATGCCTTCTCAAACCACTGCATCTGCTTTCCACAATATGGACACCAAGGCCTCCTGATCCTCAGTACTTTCCTACCATTCATAGTCTAATCCCTTTCCCTTTTAGCTATCCCTAGTACATTATCTCGCACTTTTCTGTGTTACATTCCACTTGCCACTGCACTGCCCAGACAGTACATATCCTCCTTCAGGTATACTGCTCACAATTTACCGCTGTACAAATGTTCACGTCATCTACAAACTGCTTGATCCTATTCCATATATTTAAATCAAAATCATTAATGTCCACCACAAGCAACAAGGGCGTCTGTATGACCCAACTGCAAACAGACTTCCAGTCACAGCAACATTCCTTGACCATTTCCCTTTGCTCTCTGCTTTTCAGTGAATCTGCCTCCTTGCCTTCCATTCTTTATGCTCACCTTATTGAACAGTCTGCCATGGAGGGATCTTATCTAAAGCCTTTCAAAATGCATTGCTTTCAGGAGGAATATATTGTCCAAGTAGGACCATTTCACTTCAGACAGAATCTCAAAGACTTGGAGACGGTGCACAGTAAGTTTACTGGAAAGGTATAAAGGACGAGGGATTTCAGGTATATGGAGAGATTGGAGATTCTGAGTATCCTCTCCTTAAACCAGAGAAGGTTAAAGGAATGTTTAACAGAAATATTCAAAACGATGAGGGAGTTTGGTGGAATAAATAAGAAAAAAATGGCAGGACATCAGTCACCAGAGGACACAGATTTAAAATAATTGGCACAGAGCCAAAGGGTGGATGACGATCAAAAAAGTCCACAGTAACTTGTTATGATTTGGAATACACCACCTGAAAGAACTGAAAAAAAACCCAAAAATGACTTTCAAAAGTGAATTGGATAAATACTTTCAAAGGGTAAAAATAAAGTAGGGCTTCAAGGGAAAGAGCCAGGAAGTGGCACTAATAGGATGACTCATTGAAAGAGGCTGGATGTATAACTTCTTCCTGTGCTATATGACCCGATAAAATGTGTCACAGGTAGACTCACGATTGTGATAAAGACTATCATTCAGTGGCACTCATGGACTCTGAAATGAAACTGTAGGACAAACAACCGCCTATGTCTCTGAAATTGCTATCTGGTCTTCTCCAGCTGTTGTGCTAAACTGTTCAAAGTTAACACAGTAATGCCTCTACTAATATAGTGGAAGGAGATATTCGTCTGCTACTATGCCATGGTGTAATTTCAGTGTCATGGTTCTAAACACAAAGTACTCTGAATTCGCCATTCTGTAACTGACGTTAACATACATCTAAAAATTGCCATTGCTTTCCACTCCAAAAAAATCAGATTAAAGTCATTTCTCTTGCTGATGCCTTTTTCAGTCTTACCCACATCTAATTTGTGCTGCAGAGATTCCACTTGCTGGAATGACACTCGCTATTTATAAATTTGCTTGCTGGCGGCAGGATTTTAGGCATTAGTTCTATCACAGAAACGCAACTTAAATGTTGTGACACTCAGAACCATTGACAAGTAGTGTGAAGGTAACAGCATGTCACAAATTTCTCAACTATTTTTAGTATTGTGCTAAAACAAATGTCTTGCACGTTTGTTTGAGGAAAACAGTTGTTTTTTTTTTCAAAAGTAAATCCAAACTTAAATGTGACAGAATCTGAAGACATCATGTAGTGTTAGTCTGTCTTATGTTGTGCATCTTATTTGGTAATATGGACAACAGCAATGGGTTTTCTTAATACTGCAATGTTCACCAGGTGGAATAAATCCTGGGATTGATTGTGCTTAGCACTAAACCTATGCCTAACTCCAGTATCTTAGGTCATTATGCTTAAACGCATTGTGGAAGTGATAAACTAACAGAGGCAGTAAAATGACTCCAGCATAACCACCTTATAGTGTAGAAGCACCACATAATTACATATTGATCTATCTGTGAGTTCTTGTTTATAGGCTTTATTTTCATACATGTAGTTCCAAAGTTCAGAGGAAAATGCAGAAAGCAAGGTACAAGCTGGACACGATTGTACTTTTCATTGTATTTAAGTCAAAATTTGTAAAAAAAAGGCTCTGCCTGCTTCAGATAGAGTGGAGAGAGCAACCTTTTCAGGTAGCTGCGGAGTCAATAACAGTGGACACAACTAAAAAGAGAGTAGAAACAAGGAAAGACTTTTCTTTACAACGAGTATTTAGTATTCAGATGGAGCTGCTCAATGGTATGAGGAAACAGATTCAAGACAGTCATAGAGTCATAGAGATGTTCAGCGTGGAAACAGGCCCTTCTGTCCAACTCGTCCATGCTGACCGGATATTCTAACCTAATCTAGTCCCACCTGCCAGCATTTGGCCCCTATTCCTCCAAACCCTTCCTATTCATGAACCAATCCAGATGCCTTTTAAATGCTACAAATGCGCCAGCCTCCACCACTTCCTCTGGAAGCTCATTCCGTACACGCACCACCCTCTGCATGAAAACGTTGCCCCTTAGGTCTCTTTTATATCTTGCCCCTCTCGGTCTAAACCTATGCCCTCTAGTTCTGGACTCCCCCACCCCAGGAAAAAGACTTTGACTGTTTATCCTATCCATGCCCCTTATTATTTTATAAACCTCTATAGGGTCACCCTTCAGCCTCTGATGCTCCAGGGAAAGCAGCCTAGCCTATTCAGACTCTCCCTATAGCTTAAATCCTCAAACCCTAGAACATCCTTGTAAATCTCTTTTGAACCCTTCCAAGTTTCACAACATCCTTCCGATAGGAAGGAGACTAGAATTGCGTGCAATATTCCAAAAGTGGCCTAACCAATATCCTGTACAGCTGCAACATGACCTCTCACCTCCTATACTCAAAGCTCTGACCAATAAAGGACAGCGACTCCACTTTCAAGGAACTATGAACCTGCACTCTAAGGTCTCTTTGTTCAGCAACACTCCCTAGGACCTTACTATAAAGTGTATAAGTCCTGCTAAGATTTGCTTTTCCAAAATTCAGTACCTCGCATTTATCTGAATTAAACTCCATCTGCTACTCCTCAGCCCATTGGCCCATTTGATCAAGATCCCATTGTAATCAGAGGTAACCTCCTTCATTATCCACTACACCTCAAATTTTGGTGTTATCTACAAACTTACTAACCAGACTTCTTATGTTCACATCCAAATCATTTCTGTAAATGATGAAAAGTAGTGGACCTAGCACTAATCCTTGTGACATACCACTGGTCACAGGCCTCCAGTCCGAAAAACATCCTTCCATCACCACTTTCTGTCGTCTACCTTCGAGTCAGTTCTGTATCCAAATGGCTAGTTCTGCTTGTATTCCTTGAGATCTCTAACCTTGCTAACCAGTCTCCCATGGGGAACCTTGTCGAACGCCTTACTGAAGTCTGTATAGTTCTCGTCCACTGCTCTGCCCTCATCAATCTTCTTTGCTACTTCTTCAAAAACCTCAATCAAGTTCGTAAGATATGATTTTTCAAGCACAAAGCCATGTTGACTGTCCCTACTCAGTCATCACCTTTCCAAATACATATATATCCTGTCCCTCAGGGTTTCCTCCAACAACTTGCACACCACCAATGTCAGGCTCACTGGTCTATAGTTCCCTGGCTTTTTCTTACCACCTTGCTTAAATAGTGGCACCATGTTAGCCAACCTCCAGTCTTCCGGCACCTCACCTGTGACTATCGATGATACAAGTATCACAGCAAGGGTCCCAGCAATCACTTCTCTAGCTTCCCACAGAGTTCTAGGGTACACCTGATCAAGTCCTGGGGATTTATCCACTTTTATCTGTTTCAAGACACCCAGCACATCTTCCTCTGTAATATGGACATTTTTCAAGATGTCACCATCTATTTCCCTACATGTTGTATCTTCCATGTCCTTCTCCATAGTAAACACTGATGCAAAATACTTGTTTAGTATCTCCCCCATCTCCTGTGGCTCTATACAAAGGCTGCCTTGCCGATCTTTGAGGGGCCCTATTCTTTCTCTTAATAGACTTCAAAAAGAGAATTGGATAAATACTTACAGGAGGAAATAAATGATTGGGTATGATGAAAGAGTAGGGGTATGTGCCTAATTGGATTGCTCCTAAAAAGTGCACATATAGACTTAGGGGGTTGAATGGTCTCCTTCTGCGACATATTGTTGTCTAATTCTTGTATAAGGGGTTGGGCACATCACAATTGTTTGAATGGTTGATAATTAAACTATTAATATATCAATCAAGATTCTCACATCTGATACTGGAACAAGATATAGTGGTGCTTCCAGAAACAGAAAAGTAATGATCGGATTCTTTCCTGAAACAACTCTGCGGGTCTTGTCTTAATTCCCCTATTATAATTTTATCCATTAACACTTGAGGTTTACCTAGATATGTGAACAATGAATGCTATTTCCAGTATAAATCCTTCCCTCTGAAGGCATAGCGAGATTGGGAAATGATGGTTACAACCACATATTTTTTGACTTATTGAGAGACAAATTCACAATGCAAACTTATTTATTTAAAAAGAATTTATTCCTCAGCTAATAGTTTCAGTTGTCTTTGATGGCATTACCATAGTTTCTTCATCTGCATGTTGATATCAAACCTCCCTTTTTATCATGTGACTAAGTTGATTAACATTCTGACCAACTTGGTAACACAATCATGCAGCACAAAGAAGTCCCTGGTCCATTGAGCTTGTGCCAGTCAAAAGCAACACCTGAGTATTCTGATCCGATGTTCCAGCATTTGACGTATAGCTTTATACGCCTTTGTATCACAAGTGTACATCTAAATGTTTCCTCAGTGTTAATTATTCATGCTTTCATTCTTGGCCTGGTTTTCAGGAAGTTGGGACCGAATTTGGGAAGGTGAAATGGTGACTGGAATCTAGTTTTGGGATACCATTCCTAATTTTTGGTATGGCCTATTGACACTGCAAATTGTGAGGCTGTATCTGGTTTTCCTGACCTGGTCAGCTTTGTAGGGAGCATTGATATGTTACATTGTTGGGCTGACTTTTCAAAGAGGTATGGTTCACAGCACCTAAGAGCTGTAATGCACCATAGTTTGCAAGAGAGAATATTTTGAAAGGTAAGTTCAGAATGTCTTATCAGTGCTCCTACTGCCAAGCAATGCCCCTCCACTCAAGCCATAACATTTCATAATTCTGTACTCTGTTCTCCCATCCAGCCCTCATGGACACTCATATCACACATGCTAAATGGTACCCCCAAACTACCCCAATGGAATCTTGGAGCCTCCATGCCAAGGTAAAACATTTCTATACCCATTCACCCACTATACATTGTATAGAACCAATGATCACTGGAGTGAAGATGCAATTTGTTTAAAAAAAAGCTGTCATTTACTTTTACTTTAGTGAGATACCTTTCACTAAAAACCAAAAGACGTGTCAATCATACAGACCATTTAAGTATCAGTATCAGAAATTGCAAGCACTTGACACCTATTTATCTTCTGTTACTAAACATTAGATTATTCACAGAAAAAAATAGAGAGCCAGAACTATAAATTGTGGCTTAGTCATTTTAACAGTCTAATGGATGACTGGACTCTCAGCCAAGAAAGCATAATGAAACTTGGCTCAGAGCTCAGACATACCTACGTTGAGGACAAAAATCCAGCCCACTATTTCAATCTGTGCCATAGTTTGTTTCAAGTACATGGAATACATAACATAATTCTTTTTCAGTCAGAGGGAATGTTTGCCCATTAAGATGGGTTAGAATAATGTTGGAACAACACTGTATCATCTCCTGGCTAGTTTTCCAATGAAACGGCACTGTAGAATTGTCTGGAAAAGGTTATAAATCATGTTAATAATGCGCATGCTCCAAAATGTCATCACAAATTGCTGTTCTCTTTCTTCAAACATATTAAAAGCTGTGTCAATGAAAAATGAACTTAGTTGTACAGTATTTAGAAATTTGAATTCACATTAGGAATTCCAAATTTGATTGTCGTCAGTGACCTAGGTTTCCTGTTACTACCAGTTGTATTGAAAATGATCTTTCAATGGAATAAACAACAACTTCCATCTCAAATTGAAATTAATTCATACAAAGCAAACTGAGAGAAATAGAAAAAGTATTTGTACTTATATTGTGCTTTTCATAACCAGCGTACATCTTAAAGTGTCTTACAGCCAATCGAGTATGTTTTGAGGTATGGTTAAGGTTATATTAGATGGAATGCAACAGCCACTTTGTGCAGTTATTTCCCAGAAACAGCAGTGTGAGAAGGATCAGATGATCTATTATTATGATGTTGAATGAGGGGCAATTATTGGCCACAACACGAGGATACCTCCCTTGGTCATATTTCGCATCCACCTGAGGGGACAGATAGGGCCTTAATTTACTGTCATATTTGGAAAGTAGGGACTATGAAAGTGTAGTATTTCCTCAACTGTGCACTGCACTGTTGCACTGGTTTCTGTACTTCAGCCCTGGAATGGACTGAGTTTTCAGACTAGAATGAACTGTCAGAGGAAGTGGTAAATGCAGGTACAGTTAGGACGCTGAAGAGACATTTTGACAGGTATGTGAATATGAAAGAATCAGAGGGATATAGGCCAAGTGCAGGCAAATGGGACTAGTTTAGTCTGGGAAATCTTGTCCGCATGGGTGAGTTGGACCCAGGGTCTGCTTCCATGCCGTATGACCATAACTCTGTAAGTGAAGAAGAGTCAGCTTTTCAAGAATCCTGAGACACAAGACGTTATTTGTTCAGATACCATTGCCTATACTGTGGGTAGGGACAAGGTCCTGCAGCATCATTATGAAAACAGCCCGGCTGGTTCCAGCAGTTGAACACACAGATGGCAGCAAGATGACAATAGGGTCCGACTATCTAAAAGAAGATACATGGCTTTGTTCACACAGTTGCCTAATGAGCTGATCAGTGGGGAGCAGACACACTGTACAATTTACAGTATTATGACACCATGCAATTTGCAGCATTATGATGGATTTTGCACAGTCAGCAGCAGGAGTAAACTCCTAACTTCTTCTGCCTTAAACTTCCAGCGTGCAGCTCACTGATGTCCATGAGGAGCCAGATACAAACACCTTGCCACAGAGCAGTGACAAGCTGAAGATCGGTCTAAATAAGTATTGTGGCTGATTTTAGTGTAGCTATTTCTCCACATTGTAAAAGAGAGGTTGGTGGTGACAGTAACTGTGCAAACTTGTTTTTGATTCAAGTACAAGCGTTATGATAGAACCGGACATGTCGGAACAAACAGAACATGAAATAAAAAGCTTCATGGCTCACTCATCACTTGTGAGTTATTCACTTTGCTCACTCATGGAGCAAAGTAGCTATTGTGGTGATCCCTAATGTGTTTCTTGTCTTTGTCACACTCTTGCCTTGCAAACAAATATTTCTTCAGCAACCAGCACAGATTGGCAATACACAAGTGGTCACTCTAATATTCTGAGTGACTTCTGGTATAAGATCAGGCACATACTGATTATTTCCTTGCATGCACAGTTTTTTTTGGAAATGGTTCATTTTGGGATTCAAAGGAACAGCAGGGCAGTTATATACATGTGGTGTTTTGACCCGGCATTCAGGTGGGCTTGCAATCCATTGCTATTCTGTGGAAATAGCTGAACTGGAATGACATTTTGGGCACAAGAGGTGTCTCACAAAACCTGCCGCTGA
The DNA here is from genome assembly GCF_037043375.1 of Chiloscyllium plagiosum. Classification (NCBI taxonomy): domain Eukaryota; kingdom Metazoa; phylum Chordata; class Chondrichthyes; order Orectolobiformes; family Hemiscylliidae; genus Chiloscyllium; species Chiloscyllium plagiosum. The sequence continues at coordinate 19,382,083 of NW_028270153.1, read as the reverse complement.
CAAGGTTGCCTGAACTTTGCAGGATGGTGGTATGGCTGTTGAAGGCGCCTTGAAAGGTTGCCATATGGAAATAGTTCTATCACGTCATTCCAGTAGCTTATAGCAAGCCGTTTTCATAGCTCCCACTTACAAGTTCTTGGTGAAAGCAGTGTGCTTAGTTTCATTATGCCTTAATAAGTGGATTTTAAACCAGAGACTGAGCAACTCAGCCGCCTCCATATAAACGCAATGACAGGCTTCATTAGTACTATGAAAGCTGAGAAAACCCTTGAGCATTTCCTTAATCTGATGCTGACTCTCACCTATCTGCTCCTAAATGATGAAGTTAGTCCCGACCTGCTGTTCCATAATTTGCAGTTGTGAGATATTCATCTCACTGGGGAATAGTGCCATTTGAAGTCGAGCATTACTTGGAGTAGCAAGTGGCTTTTCTCAGCTTAACCACAGAGCGCTGGAAGCAGAGGGGTTTAAACGCAGTGACATATCCACACAAAGGGGAGGATGGAGTCGATTGTGGATGGATTATTGATAACCCTTGTGAACACTGCAGTCATGTCATTTATTGACCTGTTTAATGAAAAGGGATACAAAAAAAAAAGAACTTTGCAAACTCTAAAATGTTTCCTGACACACCTGCCATTTGTCTGCTGACAAGTAGTTTTTCACACAAAACCAACCACTGTGCTCTAGAGACTGTGCAAGTCATGCCAGTGACGAGCAGGTACAAGCTCACATGAATTTCTGACTGTACTGTGATTGATGGTGCTTATTTGCAGTTGAATGTGTTAGTTGTATTGAGGTGCTTTTATATATATATATATATATATATACATAATACACACATACACACTTAAAGCCTCTCCCACTTCAAGCTGCAAGGTATGATTAATTTTGTGTAATAACAGCAGCTACTTTCTGTGTTCGTATTCCTAAGACATTTTAAAAAAAGAACTTTGGTTTCTAAAATAACAAGTGTGAGCGAGCAAGTGAGAAAAAGCCAATCTGGCAAAGTCTTCACAATAACACAGTGCCTCTCTCAAAAAGCAAGGAACTGGATTTAAATTTGTGCTACGTGTATAGTAGCATTTTAAAGAATAGCACTGGATTAGTCACCAAGAGCTCTTGACTAATGATCTGGAGACATGAGTTCAAATCAGCTGTTGGGAAATTTAAATTCGGTTCATTAAAAAAAAACTGAAAATAAAAGCTGGAGAGAGAAATGGTGACTGTGCAATTAAAACTGTCATAAAATCCTATCTGATCCATTTAAGCCCTTGAAAGTTTAGGAAATCTGCCTCATTTCACAGGGCCTGAGATGACTCTAGAACTGAAGCAATGTCAATAATTCTTAATTGCCCTCTGAAATGGCTGAGCAGGCCACTCTATTGTATTAAATAATCACAAGGGGGTTAATCAGAATAAATAGGAACAAATCATCCAGACCTTATTAGGCTCTAGATGTGACATAGACAGATCTTGCCCTGTCGACATACAAAGTTCTTCTTTCTCTGACATATGGGAAGAGCTGCTTCACAGGCTAGTCAAACAATAGACATTCCCATACTCATGGAATCATATCTTGTAGCCAATGTCCCAAACTCTTCCGTCATCATCTCTGGGATTGTAATGTTCAACCAGTAGGTGCCACTAGAAGTGATGGCACAATGGTATACAGTTAGGATGGAGTTGTCTTGGGAGTCCTCAACATTGGTTCCAATCTCCATGAAATCTCAGGACATTAGGTCAAACACGGGCAGAGACATTTCCAGCTGAAAATCACCTCCCAATTGATCCCCATCAGCTGTTGAATCAGTGTTCCTCTACATTTTACGATACTTGCAAGGGCACAGAATGTATTTTGGATGGGATATCTCATGGTCTATTATCAGGAAAGGCTTGACAACATCATTACTGACTGAGTTAGGTGAATTCTGAAAGGCATAGGTATGAGACTGAGCCTGTAGCAACACAAAGAAAGACTTACCCCACGTGATTGAGATTTGTAAACTAAATGTGAAGTCATCCATTTTGGTGGAAATTATGAAGGGAATAGATAAAATAGAAGTAGATAGGATGCTTCTACTGGCAGGTCAAACTCGGAGAAGATGGCAAAGTCTCAAAATTAGAGGAAGCAGATTTAGGACTGAATTGAGAAGGAACTTCTTCATCCAGAGGGTTGTGAATCTGTGGTTCCATGCCCAGTGAAGTTGTTGAAACTTCCTCATTGAATGTTTTTAAAGCTAAGATAGATAATCATTTGAACAGTAAAGGAATTAAGGGTTATGGTGAGAGGGCGGGTAAGTGAAGCTGAGGTGACAAAAAGATCAGCCATTATCTTATTGAATGGCGGAATGGGCTCGAAGGGCCAGATGGCCTACTCCTACTCCTTGTTCTTATGTTCTTATGGATAGACAGAATTGACAGGAAGGAACATTTCCCCTTAGTGGAGGGATCAATGACCAGGGAACACAGATTTAACAAAAGGGGCAGGACGTTCAGAGGATGTGTGAGGAAAATTATTTTCATTCAGAGGGTGTTGGGTTTTGGAACTCCCTGCCTGTAAGGGTGGTAGAGGTGGAAGTATTTAGCTGTATATGTGTGATACCAAGGCATACAAGACTATAGGCCAAGTTCTGGGAAATGGAATCAGAATTGTTGGGTGGTTCTTTTTGCCTGGCACAGACTATATGGGCCAAAGGGCTTTTTACTGTGTCATAGATTTCTATGACTTGATAACTCTTCCTCACACACCTACCTATTACAGATGCCTTAGTCCATGAGATATTGGGAGGATCAAACACTGCGCGGTTCTTAGGAATCAAAGTCCCATCTTCATATTGAAGATATGTTCCATCTTATTGTAACACTACCTCTGTGATAGATGGGATTGATTTAGGACCTGTTGATCAGTTCAAGACTGGGCATCCAGGAGGTGCTATGAGCCTTAAGACACAACAGAATTGAGTTCAGCCACAGTCTATACCCTTCTGGAATATTCTGCACACTGTCATTATAAGTGAACCAGACGATCAACCCTGGTTCAATGAGGATGAAGAAGAATATGCTAGGAGCAGCAACAGGTCACTCTGAAGCACCAACCTGGTGGAACTATAACACATGACTTATTGTATGCAAATAAAATTGTTATACACAGGGACAAGCAATCCCACAATCAATTTGATACCATATCAAATCGTAAATTGTGGTGGGCAGTTCCACAATTAAAAGGCGAAGGAAACAATGCAAATATTCCCATCCTTATGGACAACAGAGCCCAGTGCATTGATACAGAAGACAAAAGACATTTGCAACCATCTTCAGCCAGAAATATTGGGTACATGATCCATCTCAGCCTCCTCCTGAGGTCCCCAGCATTGTGGATGGCGGTATTCATGCACTTCATGCTATATTAAGAAATGGCTGAGTGCACTTAATACAGAGAAGGCTAAAGATTCCAATGACATCTCAACCAGAGTGTTGAAGACCTGTGTTCCAGAATGAGCAAAGTCTCTAGCCAACTTGTTGCAGTCCAGTTATCACCCACCTGATGGAGCTGGCAGTGATGCCCATATCCCAAGATTGAACGAAGGAAGCAAAAAGGGTGTTAGATATGAACTGGCTATTATTTGAAATTCTAGATCTCAAACTGATAAGGATGATGACCAGACAAGTTTAGAAATTAGGGAATAGCATTGAAGTAATTGAGATCACAAGGCAAGGGACTTGTGATTGCTTTAGCAATGGTTAAGTCGGCAGTATTCGGCTGGAATTAACAATATGGATTGACACAGGAGTTAGATATTTAGTTGCTTTTAAGATTCTTTCAGTTTGAAATAATTTGTTACGTAAAATATTCCAAGGACAGTAAACTGATGCTATTTCTCCCTTGTATTAATATTAGGAATATTACAGATTTTTATGAAGGGATTACACAGTTCTGTCAACAAATTATTTGTAGAATGTTTATTAGTGCATTCGGGATTGGCTTGTGGATGTATGGACTCTGGCATTGATTCATTTTTAAGGAACCGAATTTGAGGAATCTAGGACCGGGGAATCGCCTATAAATTGGAGTTTTTAGGAGTAATATTAGAAAATATTTGTTCACAAATAGGGAGGTAGAAGTTCTGAACTTTTTTCTGCAACAGATTTGATGTCAGTCATTAATTTTTAAGTGCGAGATTGATAGATTCTTATTAACCAAAGGTATCGAGGAATATGGAGCAAAGCCAGGACATGAACTTAGGTAACCAATCAATCATGATCTTATTGATCGGTCAAGCAGACTATAAGGAATAAATGGCCTACTGCTGTTTTCTTATTCTTTTGAGGGCACTTTACTGAAAGCTACAATGGTTTAGTTTGCGAAAGAAAGGAGTACAAGTTCTCCTACTTAGACAGGCTAGCAGTGTTGGGTCATCTGCTGTTAATATTACTCCATCTGCTTTTCCCATCTTAGGAAATTATCTTAATATAACTACATTAAACAGGCCCCAAGGATGAATCCTTAAATGCATTGTACTTCAGCAATCCCTGTTTCAACATTAGATTACAGCAAGTGTGTGATCTTTCCATAACTCAATCCCTCTTCCAGATTTGACCACATGATGGCAGTGTTGTGTTGTCCACTGAGGCTCAGTATTTAATTTTTTACAGCTGACCCAGTCTCCCAAGTGTTGAGTGACATTATTATCTCATCCCTGTGTTCAAGTTCTATATGAATGTCATCAGGGTGATCTTCCATTAGAAGAAGCAAGTTAAAGTTCATAGAAATGACAGAAGGGCCACTGATCTTCCTTGTCGTCTTTGCTTTCCAAAAAAAAATGTTTCCACTTTGCTATCAGAGTTCTTGCCTCTAATTGGGAACTGAAGCCACTGTATTCATCCAAAAGGAAAATGTAAAGGCTACAAAAAGATTCTTCAGTCTGTTTGTATTTGATTCTTCTATCACTTAAGCTTTTGTCTTTAGTAAAGATTTCTTAACCCTTTGCATTGGACAGAAAAAAAAGAGTTTGACATTGACAGTCAAAGGTTTAGTACACATGTTTAAACATCTAACCTAAAGATCATGAACTTTAGTAAAGTATATTTTAGAATTTTGCAAAGCCATCTAAGACTATTTACTGGAGACTCTGTTTGCCTGTTCTTTGTCTTCGTTTTAAAAAAAACTCTTTACTATGCAATTTTAAAAGCCAGAAGTGTATACTTAAAAATTAATAAATTAGTGTTCTGTGTGAACCACTGTCTAAATTGGGCCTTGATTTCTGTTTTCACAGATCTTTTACCTGGAGATTACTCAAAAACAAATGTCTGTTTTGTTACAGTGTTAAGCAATTATTTTCTTTGATCACATAACACATCAACACAGAACTACATAGGATGACATGGATGGTGTCAATGGTTTAAATAAGTTCAACATACTGGAACCACAAATGCTTGGGTGATATATTTATCTCATTTGATGTATAAAATGTGTTATTTCATATTTTCCTTTAACTATCATCGATTCCTGCCTTATATCAAAGTAGCTCCAAGGTTTTCATCCCAGCAGCAACTGAGCTTAGTCCAGACATGAGAAATAATCTGTGCAGTTGCTAATATGTCTCCAATTTTGGCACTTTACTCTGCGTTGCTCACACTGCGGTCTCCTCGACGTTAGAGTGAAGAACCACTGACTGGGTGACCACCTTGCAGAGCACCTACATTATGTCTGTAAAAATGACCCCAAGCTTCTAGTCGCCTGCCACTTCCACACACCACCCTGTTCCCTGACCAATATCTCTGACACAGGCTCGCTGCAGTGCTCCAACGAGGCTCAGAACAATTTGGAAGAACAGCATCTCCTTTTCTACTTGGGAACCCTGTACCCTTCAGGACTCAGTATCAAGATTAATAATTTTGTAACCTGAACACCATCCTCCACGTCTGTTACCTATTCCCACAGCCCAACTCCTGTCTTGACATGGATTGATTTCAGTACAGCTAACCCATTTGCACCCACTCATTGTCCCTATCACCTAACTAGCTTTTCTCCTTTCCTGGCTTACTGTTAACAATTCCTTTGCCTGCCTAACCCTTCCTTCTTTCACTGTCTCTGACTCTATTTCCATTTTTCAGTTACTGTTCTGCTCCCTCCACTCCCTATCATCAGTATAAATACCACATTTCCCTGGATACTACCATTTCTGAAAAAGGGTCACTGGACTCAAAATGTTAACTATTTTCTCTCCACAGACCTCCTGAAGTTCCCCAGCAACTTCTGTTTTTGTTTCCATTACTCAAGAGCTGCTCCACTTACCTTCCACCAGCCAGGGTTACTGCTAGTATCTAGCAGTTACTTGGAAACACCTTTCATACAGGTAGACCTCAATGTGCATGCATAGTCATGACTAAAGCCAATGCCTTGAACCCACCCACTTGTTTCTGATTACCAATACAATAACTTTTACAAATAAAACTGTTGAATTTCTATTCAGGCTTTCATCACCTCCGCTCATCCAAACGTGATTTCCTTTTCTGTCACTAGTGGATTACAGGAAGTGTGGCAGTGTATTTGCATACAGGAAGATCCCAAACACAGCAATATAATAAGTGACCATTTGGATTTGGATGAGAGATTTACATTCAGTTTAGGATGCTGGAGACAGTCAGGCTGCTGAGAGGGACAGATGGAGACTCAATCAACATTTCATTTGGAAAGCAGCACCTGCCACCATGCAGCACTGCCTCAGTACTGCTCCAGAGTGTCAGCTGCGACTTGGTGTACGGACAATAAGTGATGTTACTCTTCCAAATCCTTTCGGAAGGGCCAGGGACAAATGGAAGAGGACATATGACTGGCAAAGGCTGAATAACATGCACAAAAAATATTTTCCTCTATCAGTATGACTCTGTGACCTACTCAAGGAAGAAACCCATTTTATCCTCTGTTATCCATACACATCCAGGCACTTTGCCCAATTTTAATTTTGCTTATTCTGATAATCACAGCAGCATAGTTTTCAAAATAGTTTGATTCATGACATGAAAGAAAAATAACAATTTTCTATCGTCACAAAAAAAATTAAATTTGGTTGTAACTAACAGCATCCTGTAATTATTTAGTGCCCTTCATGAAATAAAACATCCCAAAGTGCCTCACGGTAATCAGATATTATTTGAGCCCTAGTAAGTAGATAATATGGGCAGGTTGTCAAAAAGCTTGATCAAAGATGTTGTTTCAAGCAATATGTCAGGGAAGTGGAGAGAGGAAGAGTTTGTGAATAGAATTCTGGAGCTTAGGGCCTGAGGGCTCTGCCAAAATTGGTGGGTGAAGGAGGTAGGTGAGGCACAAGGGACCAGAAGTGGAGGAAAGCAGAATTCCTGGAGGTTGGCTGGGTGCAATTAATTCTCACAGACTTCCAGAGTCTTGTATTCCATCTGATAGGTTACCAAACATACAATCAACATCAAAGACTAATTCACAGTTAAAATAAATCCTGTTCCTCGATGGAGGTTTCGGGAATCGTGCGTTCATTTTAATGTGATTTTACTGCTCTTCTCCCAACAGATGTGGGTGGGTGGAGGGACATTTTGTTCAAAGGGAAGGGGGCAGGTTGACTGAGAAATTAAGATGGTGTTTTGGGGGTGCTCGTCATTAAATTATAATGGCTGCTTTGGAGCAAATCAGCTTATAAAACAGATTAGGAAAAGGCAGTGAGACACAGGGAGCTCATTACAATGTAACTGAGTTACTAGTGGGAAGAATTCATGTATTACAGTGCAAATTGACAATGCTTTTGTGTTGTCATGTATAATAGCTGTTAAGTGTCACATGAAGTCTTAGTAGAATTAGTTGTAACCCTGAGGCAGTGTTATTAATTCTTCCAATAACTTTCATACCAACTATTTATAGTCTGCATATTCAGTGTGTCATAACTGGGGCTGCAGTAGCATGAATTGTTATTAAGCTAACAGCCTGTGCATGCAAAAGCTTCACTTAATAATTATTAGTGTCAGGAGTTATTACACAGCAGCTTTACTGAGGTGCTGTATATTCTGTTGTCATTACTTGGGTCTTGCATGCAGGCTGCCTGAATGTGCTGTCAGTACAACAGTACTTCAATTTAGTTCTGCTGCAGCATTATAAAATAGAGGAAAAAAAATGAAACTCGAACGAAGTAAGGATATTTAGAAATATACTAAATGGATTTCTGGGTCTGCTGATCTGTTACAATGACAGCAACTTATATTTATATAGCACCTTCAACATAATGAAACATTGCTAGATGCCTTAGAGGAGCATTAGCAAACAAAATATGACATATATAGTCCTACCAGGTCATTAGAGTGAGAAGTGACTGTTGGTTGTTTAACCTGAGGGTCAGCACACTTCAGGTGAGGGGGGAGGTTGAGAAGGAGACTCCTGCCGAGTAACCTCAGTTAGTGCAGGAATTGAGCTCATGTTAACATTACACTGATTTGTAAACCAGCTGTCCAGTCAGTTGAGCTAACCAACTCCCAACAGGGTTGCATGCAAATAAGAAGCAGAAGTAGGTCTTTGGGCAACTCAAACCTACTCTGCCATTCAATAAGATTGTAGCTGATCGTTTGATGTTTCTATTTCCGCCTTTCCATCAATTGCTAATGATCTCTGATCTCCTGCTTCATACAGTTCCAAAATCCCTCAACATACTGAAAGCAAGGAAAATATTCTTCTTGTCATGATCCAAAAGGGGTGACCCCTAATTTTTAAGATCATGTCCCTTATTTCTGGACTGATTCAAAAGAGGAATCATCCTTTCCATTCCATATTGTTCTCTGTTGTTCAACCTGCCCCCTTCCCTATTGAAATGGAACTGTGATTCAATAGGAATGAATGGAATCAGAAAGGAGCAAGATCAGGGTTAGGATTAGGGACACATTATATTCTATAGGAGTTCTCTGACATTTGTGAACACCAAACCACTTCAACCAATCAGATTTAAGAATTCGCTCTGAGACACACAGAGTTTAAATCAGCAATACAAATGAATGGTAAATGATGTACAGAAAATGAAATTAAAAATGAGAAATTCAGATTGGATTAAGGGAGAATGGTAAGAAGTAGAAACAAAAAGCATTTTTTAAACACATATCCACTGTCAATTTTCTTCTAGAAGAATATAATTCCACGCTGCTGAAATACACTTTTTAGGGCTAGAGAGGTTCTCCTTACGTAATTATCAGACTATTAAAAACATAATCATTATAGACCTTTCTCAGCTGTTGCTAGCATTGAGCTAATGGATAAGGATTGTAAGTCATATCAATGGCAAAGCTCTCAGCAATGACTGGAAATGCACATTTTGTGCATGAACACGGGTCTCTCGAACATAAATTTTCATCTTTCCATATTTAAAGTCCCATGTGGAGAAACCAGTGCTAATGTCCTCACCATTTTTGTTATCATAAACTCCCCCTGTTATGGATCAACACACGCAGGGCTGAGCTTTTGCTTGTCCCAGTCATCCTTTACTGTTTACCTCTTTTTCTTCCCAGGACCTACCCTCAGGCTAACTTGTTAAAGAGCCAGCTTCATTTCCTGAGTCTGCAATTCTAGGGATGCTCAGTTGTCATGTACAGTTTATTGGCTTATACAGGTGAGCTGAAAAATGTGTTGCTGGAAAAGCGCAGCGGGTCAGGCAGCATCCAAGGAGCAGGAGAATTGACGTTTCGGGCATGAGCCCTTCTTCAGAATTCCTGAAGAAGGGCTCATGCCCGAAACGTCGATTCTCCTGCTCCTTGGATGCTGCCTGACCCGCTGCGCTTTTCCAGCAACACATTTTTCAGCTCTGATCTCCAGCATCTGCAGTCCTCACTTTCTCCTTATACAGGTGAGGTTGAGTTCGAATTTCCAGGAAGCTGAGGTCTCTCGACACACATTCCCATTGTGACAGCCGTTTTTGCCGATATCTTCACCCTGGTTTTATTCTGTTTGGTGGGTGCCAACAAAATGCTCTTAATTCATCCATGTGTTACCATCCACACTTTCACATCTGAGATGTTGGTGAGCAATTCAACCATTGAAGCAGCTTCATCAGAATGAATTGTATTTACATTTTGAAGAATTTTGTTTGTTCTCCCTGACTGTGAACAACCTTAACCCCAAAATACACAAGTATTATCCCAATGAAATATTTCAGTATTAATATGTCTTTTAAGCTGAGGCTTTTTTATGTTATTTATTCCAGTAAACATAATCAGATTAAACATGTATTAATAATTATTGCTATAATAATAATTTGATAGCAATCTTCTATGACAATTTTTCAAGATTCTGTTGATAATGAAATTTAAAGTGAAAGTTGAATGGTGCTGACGAACCGCCACTAGGTGTCACTGGTGCAACCAGTCACAATATAGAGTTGAAACCTCAGGTTTGAAGAGAAAAGGGATCCTATATAACCCACACCAAAATCGCTGTAACAAAACTGCTTGTAACACACTCTAATTACAATGCAAAGGCATGATAATAAGAATGGAATTATGACCTCCATTTGGTTCTGATATAGTTGCAGCATTGTGTCATAATTGTTTAATTATAGTTTACAGTGTAATTATGCAATTGTACTATGATCGCCACTGCACACTTGTAGCCACATTTACTGTATCATTAACTACCTTCTTTAAGCATTGTGTTATTTATATTGTTTGAGTAATTCAACGATCTCTGCATCTGGCTCAATGAGAATGAAATTTTCAGTGAAAATAATTTTCATTTACATTCTGCCTTTCACAACTTCAGAACTTTCAAAAGAATTTTGCAATAATACAAAGGATGATGTCATTCACATGTTTGATGATTATTGGCAACATTGGATTTCAGAAAGTATTGAAAATGTGGATCACCCTACCACATGACATGTTCAAGTCAATAGCATTGATGCATTTAAGGGAAATGTAGGTTGGTACGTGACAGAGAAATGAATATGAGGATATGCAGATAGGATGAGATGAAATAAAGTGGGAGGATGTTTAAGTGGAATAGAGATCAACATAGACCAGTTGGGCTAAATTTCCTAAATTCTGTTATCTGGAGGCTCAAAATAGTTGCACCTTTTAACTTGCATAACAATGTTACAGCATTCAACTGTTCTGTAAAAACTGAATCCTGATGTGATGTCAACGAAATGGTCCTTATTGATAGTATACTTGAATTAAATTTATTAGCTGGAAAAGAAATCAGGTTCAGTGTGAAGTGATTGAAGGTGCACAGTAGGGTCTCTCACAGAACACTACATTACTAAAGGTGCAATCCTTAAGATGTTAAACACCTGCTCAGCCTTTTCAAATGGACTTTAAAGACGCAGGTATTTTGCCAAAGTGCAGATTTCCCCCCCCAGTACGCTGGCCAATATTTATTCCTCAATCAAAACCTTCTAAAAAAAAAATTATCTGGTCATGAACCACTTTTTTCTTCTAGGAACTTGCTATGTACAAATTGGTCGCTCTGTTTCCTACACTGCGGGACTATGTGAGCTCCCAATATGGAATATGGAGTATATGGAGGTAATGAAAGGTTCAATACAAATTGAGCAGAACATTTGGCCCATTGCATTCACACCAACCCTCTGAAGAGCATCTCACCTCTACCCACTCTCTTACCATATCCCTATAACCCTGCAGTTCCAATGGCTAAGCCACTTGGCCTGCATATCCCTGGACATTATGGGTAATTTAGTACAGCCAATCCACTAACCTGCACATCTTTAGACTGAATAAAATATAAATAAAAGCTCTTTCTTTCATTGAACGCAATTTTACACAGGTCCATGAGGTCTGAGCCACTGAGAAAAGATTTTAGAGTAAAGCACGTGCATTGTCACAGTATTATTGTGGGTGGCACAGTGGTTAGCACTGTTGCCTCACAGTGCCAGAGACCTGGGTCAATTCCCGCCTCAGGCAACTGTCTGTGTGGAGTTTGCACATTCTCCCTGTGTCTGCATGGGTTTCCTCTGGGTGCTCTGGTTTCTTCCCACAGTCCAAAAATGTGCAGGTTAGGTGAACTGGCCAGGCTAAATTGCCCGTAGTGTTAGGTGAAGGGGTAAATGTAGGGAAATGGATCTGGGTGGGTTGCTCTTCGGAGGGTCGGTGTGGACTTGTTGGGCTGAAGGGCCTGTTTCCACACTGTAAGTGATCTAATCATTATCAGATCCAGTGGCTTCCTTAAAAGACTTGTAGCAGCAATGACAAAACAATATCTACCCTATATAATGGAGCTTTAATTCATAGGCTATCTGCATTGACTGTCACTACCCACTTTCAAAGAGGTCAAGGCTGACAGTGAAATGTTGAATTTCATGCGGCAGTGGTAAGCATCAAACAGATACCGCAATAGATTCTTGCAGACTTTGCACATTATGAAGTAAACACATATGTCCGTAATGCTACTGTGAAAAACGTCACTGTGGAAAAGAGGACAAACGACGATGAGAGACCCGAATCATGCTAAGACTGATCCTGAGATACAAAAATGAGCACAAGTGCCTTCCAGTACTACCAGTTTAAATAGCTTCATTTCAGGAGGTTATTTTAGTATTTACTGTTTTTTAAATTTTTTTTTGCAGACCTGTGTGAAAAAAAGAAATTCAGTTGAGGTTACTTTCATCCGAGCAGAGTTAAAAAAAAGGCAAAATATCTGGATCAGCAGAAAGTTGTTTTTTTTTCCCCCACTAGAGGTGTCTGTTTAGGGGGTTTCTGCTGGTATTTTTGGTTCTGACTGTGGCTTGGGGAAATTAATCTTTACTGTCATTAATACGCAGATGTGAAGTTCTCACCACAGCAGGACTGAAGTCAGCATTAACACAACTACAAGGTGGAAATGTTTAACAGAAAGCTGGAAGGGAGCTGCACTCAGAAAGAAGAGACCCAGGAGAGTGTGTGTGTGTGTGGAAATGCTGGAATCCAGCTCAGTACGAGGAGTAGATAGCAATTGTTTTATTTTATTTTTAAATGGATCACATGCCCAATTTTTTTTAATATAAGGGACATTCCTTCTGAGGATATTTGAAAATGGCTGCTATTTTTACTTATGTACAAATATTAAGCAACCCTTTGCAACTTAACTATCTCATGAACAATAATTAGCTTCATTTCACTCGTGCAAAATACTGAGGTTGTTATATAACATCTTAAAATGTACCATCGCAATTGGACTGCCTTTTTTGACTCGGGTCCGAGGGCACTGTAAACTGGAGAATCAGAATGGAAAAGTAATGAGCTGCTAAATTAAAATGTCTGCAGAATTGAGTGAATTTATTTACGTTCAGCAGCCAAGAACCAGTCACATGCTCTGAAACTTTAATATGCAAAGCAGTCTTATTAAGGGCATTGTGAGTTTTTGAGTGCAAAAATAATTATGGATTGACTTGTGTGATGAAAAGTGTCCTGTTAGCATCGTATGGGGCCATCAATATGAGCAACAGCAGCAACCGGCTGCAATTCATTATATTTATTCTTTCTCTTGACTAAGTGAAATGTTTAATGGGTGCAATCTGCACTGTTTCAGTCCATGGGCACTTGCTGACATGAATGGGTGGCATGATTAGCAATGTGCCAGGTTTCCTCCCAAATATAAAAATGTCATCAAGACTTTGCTCTCGACCGGGGATAAACCTCTATTTTTATTCACTGCCAAGAGAATGTCTCACAGTAGCACTAGATCACAAATAAAAACAACCTGCAACAATTATTTTTGTTCAATGTGGAACGTTCACTGAATAAAATGAACTTCTTTAATTCGAATTGAGCATTAATCACAAAACAGTATTGACACAGACAAAAGTATTTTCCTCTCAACTATAGCACATGTTTTCAAACAAGTTCATAACTGAATGAGAGACAGAAGATTATCATTATTTAGTCATCCCATTATAACAATATATTCCTAGGGCATATATTATAACCTTGATGAGCACCCGGGTTCCCCTCATACTTTTCTTTGAAAGGTTAATCTTCACTTTGTGACTTCTTTTATGATAACATGGGGCAGCCATCTGTGAGACAACAAAACAATCCCAACTGTTTATTTGTCAGCAATTTAAAATGTTCCCATTATTTACCCAATCATTTGAAATCTGGCCATTGTTTTACAAAACATCCCACAATAAACTGCATATTTTACAGAACAATTGAAAATATAAGACTTCTGCACAGAATAATTTAAAACAAGTTCCTGTACAAAATAGATTGTGCTGCATATTTGTAGAATCATTTAAAACAATATCCTGCTTTACGGCATAGCTAATATGTATTCTATAATACTAAAAGGGCACCATTTTATGCAAAGATATTAATACACTTATAAAATAATTAAAGTATATTATATATTTAATTAAATTAAATAGCTTACATAGTATTATTTGAAATATATCTCCTTTTCCAGAAGCACATGCATTAGGGCACCATCTTAAAACCTAATTTAAACTGTATCCTTGTATTAGTTTAATATTCAATGTATTCCTGCCATTAGAATATTCCAAAGTGCACTCATATTTTATAGGTAAAGTGCTCCCACCTTCCTTTTTAATTTATAATTTACCTGGTGCACATTTATGTGCAAGAATTTACAACTTCCTATTCTAAAGAAGAATTTTAAATACAACTGCCTTTTTAGAGAATACCTTGAAATCCACATTTATATTACAAAATAATTTAAAATATATCTCTTTAATGTTAGGTTATGCAATCAAGGATTTTTTACTGTGACCAAAGTTTCCCTCTAATTCTGATGTCTTCATTAGCTTTGATTTAGTTGAGACTCCAAAAGCTCATTAGGTTAATGTTGAAGTCCTATATTACTGTTTGTGAGTATTTATGGAGCATTTGTAATGTTCTAATTTCATTGATTGAAAGTTTAAAAATTGTAACAATGTGGTTTTCGCAGTTAAAGCAAGGTTATTTATTTGCCAGTTGAATAAAAATTAATTCAGATTTCATGCTGATTCTCACTTGTGGATCTATTGATGTAATTTCCTTGCTACTTATCTGTTTTAGAAGAAGCAGTTAATTATGAAAGATATGATATTTTGCTTGAAAAATATTACAACAACAAGATCAAAATAAATGAAACACAAAGCACCTTTTATCTATAACTATTTTGGTTCGCAGAGTATTAACTGCTCAGAAAGGTTGAAGCTTTACTTCCAGGAAAACAGGCAGAACAATTTGATCCCAGTTTTTCTAATCACTCCTGCAGCACCACCCCCCCCCCCCACCCACCCAACACACACACACACACACTCACACACACACCTTCCACTATCATATGCCTATCATTCATTGCCAGAGTAAGTAGCAAATTGCTCTGCGGACTCTGAAGCGTTGCTGTTACCAACCCCTCAAGAGACTCTAATCAGAGTGACACAACCTGGCACCTTTTCTCTCTCCCTCTGAATGAATTTCTTTTTTTTCATCTGCTATCACTTGGAAAACCAGATGGAAATTAGAAAATGGTTATTGTGGGGCCCACAATTGTTTGCTCCATAGAAAAAAAGTTTTTAAAAAATATACTAAGGTTGTAAATTATCCTGAAGTGAGTAAAGAAACTGATTACAGGGTCCCATAAAAAGCACTAAAGATAAGTCACTGAAATTGCAGTACATTTTGAAACTTAAAGATTTGATTATTCAAACACTCTCACTATTCCAGTCACAGGGAAAAGGAAAAGGTTAGTGGGGAATGTTAAAGATATTTAAGTCTTCGGAACAGGAGATGATAAATATGGGAATTTTTTAACATGACTTTGAAAGTAGTTCTGCCGATGCTCACACGTGAGGGGAATGCTGGAACTATTTCAAAAGGTGAACTGACTTATAAATTATTAAAGATTAAAAATAATTGAATGGTGTTTGAAATGCAGAAATGCACTGTTGGGCCCACCACATAATCATGGAATATGGAAGAAATGAAATTTGAACAGAAAAAACAGCATTGGCCATGCATTGTGTTGAGGCAGATATTGAATATGAATTTTATTTGCATTTCAATGTTAATAACTCACCACACTGTTTATTCCAATGCATTTTTACACACATTCTACATTTCATAAAATTAAATTATTAATGTACTTCATACATATTCCTCTTATTGACAGAACACCAGGTTATGTTATTTGATGCTATTATATCTAAAAAAAAACCACAGTGTAAAATGTACACTGTTTGGGATATGTGAATAATACAAATATAATTACTCAAACAGCTGTATAACAAATTCTGATATTACAATCTTTTCATTACAACAATTTGTTCTTATAAATTTCAAGTTATAAAATCTTGTTCTTAAAACCTCGTCAGCACAAGCAATATTATGACGTTTGTTTATTACAACAGTTGGCAATTGTAAGAGTCTATTAGTAGAACCCTCCTCTCTGAAAGGTTGATCTCCTCTTAGACCACTCCAAAATCTGTTATCACCATCAAGAAGCTTGAAGCTCGATGGGGTGACCTTTTGCTGAGAAACAATCAAAGATCCCTAGACTTTGTGATCCTGAAATATGATTACACTGCATGTAACAATAGGGAAGCTCCATTATTTTTTCTTTTCTCTGTTGTGTCTTGAATGTATCTAAAATATGATTAAAATATGTTTGTACTGCAGTTCCAAATTACATCTCTATGGATTGCATTCATATATATTTATCTTTCTTTTTGGAAATTTACATGAGGATTTTATACTATATCTCTCTGCTTATAATGTCAAAAGATGTGTTTGTAAATGTTTTGTTATATATGTACTTACCTGCATAAACTGTCCATATGTATGCCTTTTTTCCATTTATACAATGACAGCATAGTATACTTATGTCACCATATTAATTGCATAAAATACATTGAAAGATAAAAATATAAACTTTCCAACGATAAGAATTTAAGTGTAAAGTCAGTAATGATTGAGAATTTGAATCATTCATCAAGCTATTAGAAATCAGAATTAAAAATGCATCAATGGTTGTGCCAGTTGATATACCAGTAAAACTGCTAATGTTTAATCAGTGACCAATAATCACCAGAGTTGCATCACTGCTCACTGACCAAGGAATCCTTTGCATGTGATTTTGTGTTTTGAAATATATATAGGATGAGAGATTAGATAGCTCAGTTGGCTGGACAGTTGGTTTCCAATGTAGGGTGATGCCAACAGCACAAGTTCAACTTCTGCACCAGGTGACATTTCCATGAAGGACTCTCCTCATTCTCTTCCTTCATCTGGGCCATTGTGACTCTCAGGTTAAACCACTACTAGTTGTCTCTCTCAAATGAGATAGTAGCACTATGGTCTGCTGAGACTATGATGACTTTACCTTCATTATATTACAGCCTACATTCTGAAGATTTGGTTTTATACTTAGTTGCAAGATAGAGAGCAGGTTGTGTCTTTTTTAATTACAAGTGAAAATCAAAATGTTAAATTGCCCAATGGAGCATCTGGTCTCCTTTGTTATGTGTCTTTTGGAGTTATACTGCAGCTGGTGCAAAAACAAATCACAATTTAAAAAAAAAACGTTTGTTCATGGGATGTGGGCATCTCTGGTTAGGACAGCATTTGTAGCCCACTCCTAATTTCCTCAATATGTCAGTCCCTCTAAATGTAGGCTAGGGCTGAGGGCAAGAGTCACAGTGCTTGGTTAATTATGTTCAGAACTTGTACTTGAATTCCAAGTTATAGAGCCAATGTACTAAATTACACCCAAGTCTCCAAAGTAGCTGCATAACTGTATCTTTGTCTTTGAAAAGATTTGTAGCTCAGATTGAGGTTCTGGATATAGGTTT
The DNA here is from genome assembly GCF_037043375.1 of Chiloscyllium plagiosum. Taxonomy (NCBI): domain Eukaryota; kingdom Metazoa; phylum Chordata; class Chondrichthyes; order Orectolobiformes; family Hemiscylliidae; genus Chiloscyllium; species Chiloscyllium plagiosum. The sequence goes on along the minus strand of NW_028270153.1, from coordinate 19,364,291 downwards.
GCTCCCAGAACTGGAAGGTTCATTTTTGGATGTTTCATCACCATACTAGGTAACATCTTCAGTAAGCCTCTGAATGAAGCACTGTTGGTGTTGCCCGCTTTCCATTTTATATGTTTGAGTTTCCTCTCAAACTCAAACATATAAATAAAAAGTGGGCTGCACCACCAGTGCTTCATTCGGAGGCTCACTGAAGATGTTATCTAGTATGGAGATGAAACGTCTAAAAATGAACCTTCCAGCTCAGGGAGCAAACCTACATCCAGAACTGTAACTATATGTAGTAGATAGTCCTCTAGTTGCACCTTATTATGCCACCTAGTATGGGAAAATAAAATTTTAGTCGCAAAGCAAGCTCATCACATTTTTTAATTGTACCTTAGCAACTAATATAAAACCACTCAAGGCTTAAACCAACCTTCTTGTTTTACCAGTCTCTTCATTCTCAAGGTCTGTAAAAATTCTATTAAAGTATGGAATTAGCAGGGTGCTTTAGCGGATATATACTGTTCTGTTAGGACTATTACAACTAAAATTATTGCCAAAGGCACATCGATTCTCAAGATAGCATTCTGAGATTTAGTTTCAATCCAGATTGTATCTAGTCTATATTATCGGAGTGAAATGTGACCTGAACTGCCCACGAGAAAGCTCTTTCTATGTGCCTACGTGCAAATGCTTGCTTTTATCTCAGCAGTTAAAGTTTGAAGCCTCCAACTCCAATCATTGCATGATTGTGATAACTAGTAGCAGTGAGGGGGAATGCAATAGCTGGTATTCTGCTACTGCCAGCATTTGGCTACATAAGTTCCAATTGCAGTGCTGGGGATAGGAGATTGTGTGTCCACCTTACAGCTTCTTGTTAAAAGGATGTGTCAGGTGGATTATCAGGTATTCCCCCATCTCCCTTGACAATTCTCAATGGTAGCCAAGCCAATGAGGAACTGGCATTTGTTCCTTGAGTGGTTTCCCAACATTCTGAACCTTGACCAGAGTAATTGATTCGGGGGGGGGGGGGGTGGAGGTGTAATCTCTTTGTCAGTGCACCTTCCAATGGCAGTTAAGAATCACAACAAAGTCTTCTGTCCATCTTCCCTTTTAAAGGACTCTGCTTTATCTTGTATAAATAGATCAGTTTGGGTCAAGGTGAGTGCAGATATTGTCCCCTCACTGGTGCTAGTGTTCCCAAATTACTCCATCCCCAGATTTGGCCTGGAATCTCTTTTGGCAGAAGTAGCTTGTACTCTGATGTATTTGGCTGATAGTCAAGTGAAGGAGACTTAAATATTTAGAAGCTGAGGACTAAGGAGCATCTGCACACCAAAGCGTTTCATTAATTGCAGGCAGACATAAAGCATTGAAGATAGCCAAAGACATTTGCATTGGATCTACTGTTCCTCTAGAGGCTCTCTGCTCCACTCTGGATTTACATCCATCCTTACCATATTACTCCAACTACAGCAAAACAGGAACTCTTTCATACTGATGCCCAAGTTGAAAGATAAATGTATCTTAATAATTCACACGATTGCAAAGATATTGGACAGTCCCACACAACGCACCAATTAATGTTAAATGGTTAATTTTGCAATTAAAACGCCGTATTGCAGAATTGTATTTAAATACCCTGTAACCAGCTAATTTAGAGACAAGTGTACACAGATCTGCTGTTGTAGCCTACCAGCAGCTGTTTATTTTTTGCTCATTTCCAAATGACCCTGTCAGACTTAGCCTAGTAAGTATTTTGAAATCTACTTCATGTGATCTGTCATTCGTGACCCCAAATCCTTGGTACTAAGTTGTCAGAGATAAGGTATTTTCTTTTAAACAAAATGCTTTCCATATCTTCAAAACAAAAACCCTGCTTCAATGCTATAAAAAAGTTTCAGCTTCAGGCGTAGTTGAGGCTTGGTCGTAAGGCACGGACTAGGTCAGAACACATCATTTTTCAAACTAACAGACAGATTTAAACTACTGTCATCATGGGTTTCTTTAATGACAATGTTTTTGTGTATCCCCCAAAGTAGATTTAATAGTTAGCTCCTTAAGTGAATAGTTTACGAAGGAAAGCGCCATTCCTGTGACAATAATTTCAATGATAAGAATGCATTTTATGAATCCATCAGCAATGAAATGGGGGAGTGTGGGAATAGGTAAGCGGTTTTCAGCATCACATTAATACATTCACCGTTTTGACACCGCGTGCCTAAAAGTGAGATGCGGCTGCATCTATTTTGGTTTTATTTCATTTTAAAATCCTCGCAATTAAGCTGCTGAACTGTACATAATGTATTATCATTACACAATGCAATGCGCATCACCGTCACTATGTTGCATGCATGACCATACGCATTTAAATAAAAACAAGGAGCGCCAGCAAATTATTCAAATATTCAGCAGGTTCTGTGTTTTGCATGGCAAGCAGAAGGTGGCCCCTCTCCCTTTTTGCACTTTTCCTTTTGACATCTTGTATATTCAAATCGAGAAAATGACTTACATCACACCAGAAATATGCAATATACACATCTATGTAGCTTATATTTATTACATGAAATATTCAGTGCGTGAATTAATAGATAATCAGGGCGTTTTGCGAAGTTACAGCGTGCCGACTTGTTTCAGTCATTGATTAATACCTGAAGCCGTTTGATGGTTGACAGTGACGGGAATCTGCTACACCAGATCAGAAATCTACATTCAAAGAAGTAATTGCACAGGACGAAAAGAATTTGCTTTTATTCATGGTTCTTTTCTTTAAAAATTCCAAAGTATTCATAATGCATGTTATCTAATAAAGATGCCTGATGAATAAAAAGCATACAGCTTCCCCGAAGTTGCCACAAATTTCCATTATATTGGGGTTTTTAATACGAGTATCCTTCATCCTGCTGAATTATGCAACGCAGAGTGACATGTTTGGGATGTTCAGTGTTATTAGCTTAAGAGAGGGAGAAAGAAAGGAAATCTCTCGGATCAGAAAAAACTCATCTGTATTGCTTTTCAGTATTGTTTTATATAAACCTTTTAGAATATAATAAAATATTCTAAATTCTAAAATATTATAATTCACAGAGCTTGTGGCAATAACTTGTTGTTAGCATCTATTAAAATATAAAAATTCTTTTTTTGGTCTGACTTGTTTAGATCTTGTCTCTGTTCAAAATTGCCAAGACTAATTCGTGTTGGTGCGTCTCTTTGCACTTCAGATTTTGGGTCTCAAAATGTAGAAGAAAAATTATCAGAAACATTCCTCACTCACTGCAAAATATCAATGGTGCAACATCCTTACACTGCAATCTGAAATGCCATAAGAAATATGGTGGTATGGTGGTTAGTGCTGCTGCCTCATAATACCAGGGGCCTGGGTTTGATTCCACCGTCAGGCAACTACCTGTGTGTAGTTTCTCCATCTCTGTGTGGGTTTCCTCCAGGTGTTCTGGTTACTCCCATAGTCCAAAGTCGTGCAGGTTAGGTGGATTAGCCATGGTAAATTGCCCATTGTGTCTAGGGATATGCAGGCCAGGTGGATTAGTCATGGGGAATGCAGGGTTATACGGATAGAGTCGGGGGTGGTTCTGGGTGGGATGCTCTTTAGAGGGGTGGTATAGACTCACTGGGCTCAATGGCCTGTTTCCACACTGTAAGGTTTCTATGAAATAGAAAAAGGCCATTTGGCCTTGAGCATGCTCCACCATTTATTTAGATCCTGGCTGATCTGAACTTTGTCCTGTCCACTTTCCTGCCTTTTCCCCATCACCCTTGATTCCCCGACTGATCACCAATCTATCTACCTCAGCCTTAAATACACTCAAGGGCTCCGTCCCCACAGCTCTCTGTGGCAAGGAGTTCTGAGGACTGCTGAGAGAAGAAATTCCTCTTCATCTCAGTTTTAAATTGGAACCCCTTTAACCCGAGACTCAGTCCTCTGCTCCTGGACTGTCTCATCAGGGGAAGCATCCTCCCAGCATTTACCCTCTCAAGCCCTCTAAGAATCATGTATGTTTCAATAAGATCACTTCTCATTCTTCTAAATTCCAATGAGTAGTGTCCCAACCTGTTTAACCTTGTTCTTAAACAATCCCTCCATACCGGGGATTATCCTAGTGTATCTTCGCTGAATTGCCCCCAATGAAATGATACCTTTTCTTACATAAGGGAACCAGTATTTCAGATGTGGTCTCACCAGCACCTTACACAGTTGCAATAAGACTTTCCTACTTTTATAGTCCAACTCCCAGGAAATAAGGTCCACATTCCATTAGTTTCCAGATTACCTGCTGCGTCTGTATTCTAGCTTTCAGTGTTTCATGCACAATTTTAAAATTTAAATAATGTTCTGTTCTTTTGTTCTCCTTTCCAAAATGAATAACTTCACATTGTTCCACATTTTACTCCATTTGCCGACATTTTTCCAACTTATTTAACCTATCAATATCGCTCCGTAAAATGTTTATATCCTTATCCAACTTGCCTTTCCATCCATCTTTGTGTCGTCTGCAAATCTGGCTCCAGTACATTCACTTCCTTTTTCCAAGTCATTAACAGCACTAATCCCTGTTGAACCCCAATGGATTACAGGTCGCCAATCTGAAACAGAACCCCACTCGCTGTTTCCTGCCCATTAACCAATTCTTTAGCTATGCCAATATACTACATCCAACACCATAGGCTCTTATAACAACCTTAGTGTGGTACCTTATTGAATGTCTCCTGGAAGTCCAATTGCAACACATCTACTTGCTCTCCTCGATCCACTGACTGAGACTTCCTCAAAAACTCTAATAAATTAGTCAGATACAATTTCCCTTTCATGAAGCCATGCTGACTTTGCTTGATTAGATTAGATTAAGGATTTATTTCCTTAATAGTTGAGTCTAATTTCCTTAATAGTTGAGTCTAATACTTTTCAAATAGATAACGTTAGTCTAATCATCCTAATGATCCCTGTCCCCCCACCACTAGCTGCATTTTGCCAACTTGTAAATGGACCATTAATCCTGACTCCTGATTTTTGTTAGTTAATGTATTCGCTGTCCATGCTAATATGTTACCCTCAACAACACAAGCTCTTATTTTATGCTGTAACGTTTTATATGGTACTTTATGAAATGCTGTTTGGAAATCTAAATTCAGTACATTTACTGGTTCTACTTTATCTGTCCTGCTTGTTACATACTCAAACATTCCAATAAATCTGTCAAACATGATGCTGCTTTTATAAAACCATGTTGATTCTGCTTCATTATATTATTGCTCTCTAAATATTCTGCTGCCGTTTCTTAATAATATATTTAAGCATTTGCCTGAATAGAGATGTTAGATTAATCAGTTCCATTGCCTGCTCTCTGGTTCCCTGCTTTCTTGAGTAGTAGTGGTGCATTTATAAATTTTCTGAACCATAAACATTTTCCAGAATCTAGGAAATTCTAAAAGATTACATCCAATACAACTACAACTGCTGCAACCACATTCTTTTAGGTGCTAGGATGCAGCTCATCAGGTCCAGTGGAAATATCAGTCTTTAGTCCCATTAATTTGCCCAAGAATGTTTTTTTCTGTAGTAATTACGATTATTTAAATTTCTTCAATCTATTTTGCCCCTTGATTTTCCATTATTAATGCAATGCCTTTACTGTCTCTACCAGGGAAAGACAAGCAAAAAGTATTTGTTTAAAATATCTGTCCCTTCCTCATTTCCTGCTTTAATTCCCCAGTCTTATCCTACCAGTGACCAACATTTACAGTAGGTACTTTTTAAACATACTTTTAGAAGCTCTTACTGTCTGCTTTTATATCTGTTGCTATTCACTCTCATAATCTATTTCCTGTTTTTTGTCATGCTTTTCTAATCTCTGGGAGTGTCCCCTTTTCTCGACTTGAGCTAACCTTTATAACATTGCCATTTTTCATTCAATTTGATGTCATTCTTAATTAGTGAACAATGATTTGTTCATCCTTTTCCTGAATCCTTCTTTTTAAATGGAATGAGTTTTTAGAGTTATGAAAAATCTCCTTGAAGGTTTTCTGCCACTTATGTATCATTAAACCTTTGAACCTATTTTCTCAGTATAGGTGACACTGTCTTCATATCTTTGCTTTTGTCTTATTTAAGTTTAAGACATTAGTTTCAGAACTAACACTGACATTTTCCCAGTCCTTGACTGAAATGGGTAACGGCAATTAAATTTGGGAGAACGTGATGAGAATGAAAGGAATGAGATCTTTGATTTTGTCTAACGAAAGTCCAATTTTCCACTGAAGGTTTCAAAAACTAAATGAGAGTTTTGCTAATAAGCAGAGAGGAGTGTATTTCATACATTTGCACCCCATTATTAATAGCTGAGCTTACTTCGCGTCTGCAATTCCAATTCAATCAGTCATGGATGGGCAGCTAGATGATGTCAATTCATGATCTTGAAGTTTGCTGATTGCTTCCCTGGCCTCCATATTCAATTTCATTCACCAACAAAGGGACCTTGGAGTGCAGGCTCATCGTTTCTTGAAAGTAGAGTCACAGGTAGACAGGATAGTGAAGAAGGCATTTGGTATGCTTTCCTTTATTGGTCATAGCATTGAGTATAGGAGTTGGGAGGTCATGTTGTGGTTGTACAGGACATTGGTTAGGCCACTTTGGAATACAGTGTGCAGTTCTGGCTCTCCCTCCTTTAGGAAAAATGTTGTGAAACCTGAAAGCATTCAGAAAAACTTTACAAGGATGTTGCCAGGGTTGGAGAGTTTGAGCACAGGGAGAGGCTGAATAGGCTGGGGCTGTTTTCCCTGGAGCATCCGAGGATTGGGGTGACTTTATAGAGGTTTATAAAATCATGAGGGGCATAGGTTTAGGGTGAAAGGAGAAAGATTTAAAAGGGACCTAAGAGTCAACCTTTTCATGCAAAAGGTGGTGCATGTATGGAATGAGCTGCCGGAGGAAGTGATGGAGGCTGGTACAATTACAACATTTAAAAGGCATCTGGATGGGTATATGAATAGGAAGGGTTTGGAGGGATATGGGCCAAGTAGTGGCAAATTGGACTAGATTAATTTAGGATATCAGGTCGGTATAGACAAGTCAGACCGAAGAGTCTGTTTCCGTGCCGTACATCTCTATGACTCGATGAACATCTCATGGCGTGCTTTATGGCTAACTCCACCTTTCATTCATGGAAGACAGCATTGGCAAAACACCAGTGTCACAACATTATTGTGGCCACTTTGAGACTGACTTCACTACTGCACTGCTGAAGCTTACCATTATCTTATGTTGCTGTGCATGTGAGGATAGTCACCCATCTCAGGCATCTGCAAAGGATGCATATCAGGGTTCCTACCTTGCTTTCTTAGTGCTCATTCATGGTGTGCTCCCTTTGAAGCTCACAGTATCCCTGTTTTGCCTTTTGGCACAGAATGTCAGCCAGATTGTCACATTTGCCAGTACTGAACAGTCAAATAGATGCATGTGTGGCTGCACAACTCTGTGCTGCATCAATATCACACATACAGCATGTGTCTGCAGTGAATGTGGCAACACATTTCATATACATAATCCAAATATCCAACTCTAAAAGTCTAAAGACAGTGGTTCAATGTTCAGTGGGGTTGGACTATGGTCAGTCAGGGATTGCTGCCACAAAAAGTCAAGGGCATCATCTGATTTCAGTCTCAGGCTTGGCGACTGTCAGTCTGGGGATGTGGGTAGTAAACATCAAGGGGGGGGGGGTTATCTGGGTGTAGTCCAAGCTGCATTGAGATGTGTGGGAAACCCGTGCCAAATTGTGATGCAGAGGAGATAATGACTGATGTTGGGGTTGGGGGAGGCAACTCCAAATAGTTCTAATGTAACATGGGAGTGTAAAGAGGACTGTGGAAGAAAGGGCTTTTGCAAACCACCCCCACTCTGGTAACAGGATGAATTGAATGAGATGGAAGAACTCCTAGTGGTGTGTAATAGCAGACAAGTTTTAAAGTGTCATGAGTGAGTGAGTTGGAAATACAGGGGGCAGAAATGCTTAGCAACTTGGTAGGGTGGGATGGATGAAAGCTGTTGAATGAAGATGCTGCATGCAGTACTGACTATAGTAGATGAACAGGCTTGTGAAATGGCAAAATTCCTGGGAGCATGAGCTATCAGAGGGAAAGTGATGGCACTTACGCTTGTAGAATGCAAAAGCTGATTAACCTTCTTTCTTCACAGCTGGATATTACATCTCACTGGGGGGCACTGACCAAGTGTTTACCTTGGTCCAGGCTAGCAGCAATGGGTACTGTGATCTCCTTTCATGGTTTAGATAAAGAGGATGGTCCTTCTCTCCACCAGCCCATCCACCAAAATATTCATGTCCCTCCCTGAGAACCAGGATGTTAACTTCCCTTTCTCAGTTATTTTCTCCCTATGAACATTCGAGGAGCAGTCTTTGAATGGTAGTTCTTGGCATGAAGCAATTGAATAGGTGTGCTCCTGGGGTTTGAATACAGTGCCATAGCATCAATGCACACAATTCCTGGCAGTAACAAACAATTTTGCCTCTGAGATTGCACGATTCATTGCTGTGGAGGCCATGTGCATAATTATTGTGATGAGCAGTTGAAGATTGTGTGAGAAAAGCCATGACTGCCCACAGAGAGAAAGTCTCCATGGAACTCCCTGAAATTGACACTTAGCCAAAATAAGGGAAGATTCAGACCAAGTTTCTGACCCTCAAATTACATGTGAAATTTTATGATGTAATGATCACTCTTCCTTAGAGGATCTTTCATTATGAGCTCATTAATTAGCCCTGTCTCATTACACATTACAATCCCAGATATCTGAAATGGTATGTTTCCTGGTTGGTTTGACAATGTATTGTTCAAAGTAACTGCCCTGGATATACATTGTGAATTTGTCTTCAAGGCTACCTTTATTAGAACATTTTTTGGGACAATTTTTACTCTAAAGGTGGTGCATAAATGTAAGTTGTCATTGTTGAAAGGAATAACAGGAAAACCAGCTGAATAAAGTATATTTAGATGTTGCAAGGATAAGTCAAACATAGTTAAAGGAATGAAAAGCTGAGAGTAAGTTATTTTATGTGATTTAAAAATAAGGAAAGGGCAAACAGAAACATGGTACCATTCGTCCTTCAGGGTATAATCTGAAGTACATTTACCAAATGCTGCCCTAAAGAACAAAGCAATATTTAAACTCATCTTTACTTGGGATAAACTGGCCAAATGAATAAAATCTCCAGAGATCTTTCACTGAATAAGCTGCAAATTGAGAGAGAATCCAAACATTCCTTCCTCTCTGTACAATCTGTAGATTAATCTCTGGAGCAACTTGAAGAAAACAGGAGTGTAGGTCACTCAATACGTATAACCCATCGAATCAATTTGGAGTATTCCACACGAATGGTTTAATCTGCAGAGATTAGAGTGCTGAAATATTTTACAGAGTGAAAAAGTCAAGGCTACCTTTGTTATAACACTCTCGGGACAATTATCACTTAAGTGTAAGTTGTCATTGTTGAAAGGAATAGCAGGGCAACCAGTTGAATAAATTGTGTAATTTTAGAGCGATAGGAAAACCGAAACGCTCTTCATCTGGAACATTCCTCTCTGAACGATAATCTGAGTATGGCATCCTGAATCATTTGCAATCGAGGGAGTATCGGGCTGGTGCCACAATCCCTATTCATTTTTTTTTTACCTTGCAGAAGGCGGGATGTTCCTTATTGCAGTGTAACCTGCAGGACAGTGGAAATTGCAATACTGTGTGTTATCAATGACCGTGCGATTCCCCTCGTCCACTGAAATAGCTGGGCGGCGCTGACGGAGTTAAAATGCTCAATCGCATTGGTACCGGTTTCAGCAGCGACGACAGGTTGACAACTCAAACGTTACATTACTGCTTTGATGCTTAGTTTTAGCTTCAGCGTGTTTAAGGGCTTGCGCTGTGGATTTCTTCCAAACTTTCAGGAAAATATCAGCTTGCTTTGCTCCTGGGTGGTAATCTTGTCCCCCAGAGGTCACTTGCTATTATGTTTTGTTCAGCACGCTTCCTATTACAACGTAAAATGGGAGAGAAAAGACTAAGACCACCGTTAAGAGCAGGGGGGACAGAAGCAATACATGATTTTGCCTGAGCAATAACACAAAAGGTTTGTTTTTTTAACAAGCCCCCGCTGTGCCTGTAACCCTAGTGCTAATTGCTTCCGTTTAAGACCCAGTGTCTTTCATATGAAATAAAAAGATATAAAAAGCGCCTGAGGGGTATCCGGGGGGAGATGCTGATAGCCACCTCACAGCATCTTCTACCCTTTTGACAATCATTTGGCGATGGTCAGATCCACAGACGGTGGAGCTGGCCTTGGGAGAATGAAAACTTATGAGGTTTTGGTCTTGTTGCAAGTTTTAAGTTTAATTTCGTAGCTGGATGGAGGAGAATTTCAAGAGCGAGCTGGCCAGGGCGAAAGGAAGGAAGGATAAAAAAGCAGGCGGGCGTGAAAAAAGGAGAGCGAGAGAGAGAAAAACACGGTGATGAAGGCAGAGATAAAGAAAGTGAAAAGTAACAGGAGCCCAGATGGTGTCTGAGTTTCCAAGGAAGGTCACTGAACTCGAAAGGTTAACTCTGCTTTCTCTCTCCACTGATGCTACCAGACCTGCTGAGTGTCTGCAGCAATTACTGCTTTTGTTTCAGATCCGCAGTTCTTCGTTTCATTTTGGTGGAGTCTGTTTGTCCTGTTTGCAGTTTTACTGACAGGACTGAAGCTAACAGCCCTATGTCAGGAGCTGGGGGAGTCATCTATTTTTTATCCTCAGTTGGATATTAATTGCAGTTATAACCAGGCTTTTCACATCCCTCTTTAATAAATGGCTACGACTGTTGGCTTAATCAGTGCAACTCTGACGCTTGTTCAGTTTCTCTCTGTTCCCCCCCCCCCCCCCCCACCACCACCACACACACACAGAGCAGCAAGTGTAACATCCAAGGAGATTATCACTTCCAGAGAGTGTCCAGTCGACCCGAGCAGCTGGAAGCTGCCAGTGTCAGCACTCACAGATGTGGTTGTCACATACTCGGTAACAAGTTATATTTCAAGGCTTATAACAATTCCTGCTCAGTTTGCAGTTTAAATAAGCATACAGTCTCTCCCGTGTTTCTGCTGCACCGAAGCAGTTTGCAAGGAAGAAAAAGATCCAGTCAGTAATAATTGCTTAGATACTGTTCTGCACATTCATCAACCTCCTTGCTTTAAAAGCATTACTGCTTATATTGTACAAATTAATTGCTCATCATATGCTACAAGGCACATGATTAGTCTTATTCCTGATAATATTCAATGCTATTTTCAGAGGGAATAAGCTTCCAATTTACTCCACATTCATCAGTAAAATGATTCATGTTTATAGTTACTCTCCTGAGAGTGTTTGTCATACAATTCAACGATATTGATAATGTGTGTAATAAAGGAGTTGATATTGATGAAAATGTGGCTCATAACAGTATTATATTTAATTAGTTACAATTGATTCAGCCTGGTAATGTTGGCATTGTGACTAAAGAGGAACTCTAATCACCGCTGTGGAGCTATGGTATGGATTGCTACACGCCAGCTCCTGGAACTGGGTGGAAAGTGCTTGCTGATACGAGCTTGGGATCATTTTTATTAGATTTTATTAGGACATTATGTTGACTGTAATTGTGCTCATTAGTCATTTATTATTGTTATTACCCTCAAATCCTCCGTCTTGCTGCAATGATATTTTAACGATGCAGGACCCAGGTAGTTGGAATAAAACTGGCAAGTGCTGCAGTTGTGGCCACTGAAGCGCAGAGTGGTTATTACTGAGCTTGTCTGATGAATCACATTTCATTTAGTTTTTAATTTGAAAATTGGTATGGGATTTGGGGAAGCTTAGAGTTATGTTGCTTTAAGTCTTAAGTTTGCACAGTTCTCTGTCACAGTGAAGTGCATAGATCACTGATTTGGACACGCAAGCAGTCTCCTGGAGAATAATGAACAGGAGTACACTTAATGCACATTCTTTCCCAAATCATTATTGGCAACCCAGGTTACATAGAGTACACAGCACAGAAGAGTATTCAGCTCAACTATCCTATGCTGGGATTTATGCTGTATAGGAGGCTTCTCCTAATCCTCTTCATCTAATACTTCTGTTCTTTTCTCTTCATCATGGGTTTATCTAGCTTCTCCTTAGATACATCACATATGTAGATTGAATATTTTGCCATTCACCAACTCCCTTTCCCCATCCCTGCCTTTTTTACATTCTCTTCTGGAAGATCTACCTACAATTATAGAATAATGGATTCACAGGCAGCCTCGGACAATTACACTCTTCATAATTAAGGTTGGACACAGTATCCAAAATAATGGCAATCAGAGATAAACCCAATCTTAACCCTTTTGCAACATCCATGTGTCATGGACATCAATCTCAATGTATAACAATGAAGAACAGTACACCTTTCTGACTTTTCTCGTTTGTGTGTTTTGGACACAGTTCTGTTTCATTTGCATTGCAGCTAAATAGATTGAATGATATGATGTGTGAAACTAACAATGCTTAATGGAGACTGAAGAAAATAAAGAGGTTCCCTATTACCAACCTGGCATTTTCAGGGCAGCAAGATTGTTAGTATGTGACAAATACACAATGTCACATGTTCTTAGCAGGCAGGCCACAAACTGGAAGTGTGATGAAGGGGACCTTGCTGGAGGACCAATAGAACTGTTATTCCATCGTTTCTTCATTTCAGAGAAAGATAGAAGAAAAGGATGAGGTAAGTAGTATAAACTCAATGATGGATGGGAGCAAAATCCTATTTCTGTAGTTTTAAGCAATTTTATTTTTAGATTCCCTCTGCAATGAACTAACGATAAGGGCCATTCAATCCTGATAATATTGGATTAGAGTGTTGGAAGAAAAAGCAGGAATGAATGTCAGTTTACTGTTCTGGACTGTTAACAGACCAACTTTTACAGTGGAGCACACATCTGCTAATCAATAATGTACAGTGAAGTCTCCATTATCTGATATCATGGAAATTTGTTCAAACCAATCTGGGCACACTACCAACTGCAAGTTCCCTCTAAGCGGCTCGCTACCCTGACTTGGAAATATATTGTCATTAGTTCATTGTTGCTGGGTCAAAATCCTGGCACTCCCTCATTGAGCAATGCCTTGGTTTTAAAATTCTCCAAGATATTTTCAAATCCCTCTCACTCCTCCCTACCTCAGCCCCACAACCCTCAAAAATATCTCTGCTAATTTAATTCTAATCTCTTAAAATTCCTGAATTTATGTCACTCCACCTTTGCTTTCTAAATGTTGCCAAAGCTTCTAAGCTCTGGATTTTCTTTACGAAATGCCTCCACCCCTTTTTCCCCCTTTAACAATCTGCCTTTTTAATTACCTACCTTGATTTTTGGTCATCTATGAGTAAATAATCTGTTTGATTGAATGGTCTATGTGACCTGTTTTGATTGGATTGATAAGTCTAACATTCATTAGGTCAGTTTACTTACTAAGAGGTGAAAATGGGGTGAAATAGAAATGATCGAAGTAGTGCAATAAAGTTCTGTGTCACATAAGCCTTTGCCTTGCATATTTTATCAGGATGGCAAATAATGGGAGCGTAGACAATGGGGCTTCCACATAGGCATAATTACAAGGCAACAACTTGATATTTGTTTTTCCTTCTCCAAACCAGAAGAAATAAGATACATCAGCACTATGTGATAAGATGCGGCATGTGTTAGGAAAATTTGGCATTCCTGTAGTACTTAGGAGGGGATGGTTTTGAGGGAATGAATTGTTTGCTAACCGACATTTTCCACGAGATTTTCTAAGAGTTTCTTTCTAATCTCCTCTCACCTTCTTGAGGCTAGCTAAGGGTTGACTGTAGTAGAACAGGGCAGGGAGTGATGCATTTCCTCCAGTAGAAGAGAGGCAACATGAGAGGTTCAATTATTAAGAGTCATTCTCATACACTTCCTGATGAAGGGTTATGCCCGAGTCTCTTGCTCCTCAGATGCTGCCTGACCTGCTGTGCTTTTTCCAGTGCTACACTCTATCGACTCAGGCTCTTCAGTATCTGCAGTTCTCAGTATCTCCTAGTTCAAACACTTCCTGCCAAGTTGTAACAGCAGGACAATTAGAAGCAGAGATGAGCAGAAATAAAGTAAGATTAATGGATTTCTGTACTTAAGATACCTGTAATTTGGGAATGATGAATTTACGGTTTTCAATATATTTAAAAATGGTTGTGATGGGATCCTGGGGTTATATATTGATAAAATGAGAACATTGGCTTTATGTCTATAGACAATAATGCTGTGAGAGGGATGGGTTATGAATTTAAATAGGCAAAAGTGAGGACTACAGATGCTGGAGATTAGAGTCGACAGTGCATTGCTGGTAAAGCACAGCAGGTCAGGCAGATCCGAGGAGCTGGAGAGTGGATGTGTAGGGCAAAAGCCTTTCATAGAACAGGGCTGTGATGTATTTCTCCAGTAGAAGAGAGACAACATGAGAGGTTCAATTATTAAGAGCCATTCTCATACACCTCCTATTGAAGGGCTTTGGCCCGAAACATCCACTCTCCTGCTTTTCCAGTATTACACTGTCGACTTATGAATTTAAATATCTGTCACGTGATCTCTGAAGTTTTCCCACCTTTTGATCTTCAGTTCTGCAGACATGGATGAAAAAATATAAATATGGGAAAGTTCAACAAATCAAGCAGTAAAACAACACTTATTGTCTTATCCAGAATTCCCCTTGAATTGAGACATTCCTTTAATGTTCGTATAGCTTCTCATAGAGCTTTACCATTTTTTTTCCTGATGCATTGGCATTAATTGAACAAAATAGTTAAAGCATGATTTAATATTTCATGATCCAAAGGTACAAATATTCGTACATTGAATTCCATACTAACTGTAAAAGAAAAGTCCTCACACATGGTTGTTATAGCATCTATAATTATTGTGTACTAGGTACAGCTAGAATTATTCCTACTCATGGACACTGATGTTCAGTTTTTAACAACATCTGACAAATAAAATCAAAATGAATGACCAGTTAATAATCAGTAAAAAAAAATTACGGTTCAGCTCTCAAAGTGTCATGATCTAAAATTCATTCTGATACCTTGGGAACTCAGTTAAGTAATGGAACCAGAAAAATAAGCTATATATGATTAGAACAACTGCAGTTTTGAGAATCTAATAAAGGTCCTCTAGAACATATTAATCATACTGCTGGATGCAGACAGGAGGACAGGTCACTTTGACATCTAAAAATTTGAAATGTGTCTGAAATGTAATGTTGAATTAACATCTTTGCTCTGCTCAATGTTTGAATGGATAATTTTCCACTAGAATGACCTACCCCAGTCCTGTTCTTTTCTTGCTGTGGAATTCTCTCCAACACAGCAGTTTTTGGAAAAAAATACAGCCATCGGCCAACTAGCAGCTTGACAAAAAAAACAGCAACTTTGCAAAATGAGAGGGAATGTTGCGGTCCCATCTGTACTTAGCTGTACAAACAGTGGCAGAAGGATACACAAGGGCTGCTGTGAAAGCAATTGTAACACGACAAAAGGACTTTTTAGACTCTAGTTGTTTTAATTAGGTAGAATGCGTCATGGGTTTAACGTGGGTGTTAGGACTCAGGTGAGAACTCAAAATAGGTGCGGTTTAATAAATAAAGAATACCACAGAAATGGCTGGAAACAGCGAGCCAGTTAGCTCTATACTGCGAAAGACATTTCAGGTTTGTATCCTTCATCAGATCTGATGAAGGACGAACATTCAAAATGTTAATCTGTCTTTCTATTTGTACTGGCTGGCCTACCTGTTTGTATGCTTCCAGCATTTTACATTTTTTATTTCAGACCTATTTCCAGTTTTGCTTTTAACTTTGTAATTTCATCATTGATAATGTAGAGAACAAGATGAATAAAAGGGACATTTCATCCATATCTAGTACTGTAAGACTTTTGTACGTCTCAGTGTCAACTCTACTAGATTTAAAATAAATTGTGCAAAATTTGATTAGCTCACATCTGATGCTGAATAGATCGTGTATTTCATTTCAACTCTAGGACATCTATATTATATTGCAAATAATAGAGGAATGCTTCATTAAGACTGTAACTCAGTGTTAAGTTGAACAGAAATATTACTGTCTCAACTCTATCACAATACTCAGAAGCCAAATGCAATTCTGGAGGATTTTTAAATGAAGATGATTAAATAATTATATGCAATTAAGAGATAAAGGAAAAGTTTAAAGACACTTCACACAGTTGAGTGTATGGGATTGGATGTTGAACAGCTGCTGCTAAGAATTGAATGTTGAAAGGTTCAGAACAAGTTCTCATTACATCTGTACTTGACATGGAATCTCCCTTTTGTAATGTTTGTTCCAAAAATAGCAAAAGAAATATTCTCAGATGATGGACTTTTGTATTTCAGCTCCTTCAATGATCTAATTAATACAAAATGTTTGATAAAATGCATACAGTCTGCAGCAATGCTTATTATGTTCCTGAAAGCTTTGAAATAACAATCTTTTGCTGTCATGACAGAATTCTCATTTCTTTGCTACATTGATGTAACTCAAAGCATACATTTGCATAAAATTAACTCTTGTGCAGTGCATGGAACAATGAAGAAGCATGTCAGATGTTTCTTACATTAGTAGCCTTTAGGAAAGATTGATCTCCTTTATTAGGTTTTTAATTATACTTCGAGAAGTTGTGGTTTAATTGAAATTAAATGGAAAATGTAAAGAACCAAGAGGAAAATGTGACTGTAAAACATCGAACAAAGATTTAATCTTTCTCTAATGGTTGCTATATTTAGTAAAGTGTTCTGAAATTAGATTTTTAAAATAAGGTCAACTCTTCATTCTTCCAGGTGAGGTGGGAGTGGAAAATTATCTCTATTCTAATATGAGCATCAAACACTTTCAAGTCAGATGTAACAGGAATGATCAAATGCAGAATGAAGCTTCCTCAGAATTGTCAAATAAATACCTTTAAAGACTTGCATTTATAAGGCACTTTTTGTGATCACCGAATGGCTCAAAAATATAATATGAAGTACTTTATTGAAGTGTAGTCACTGATATAATCCAGAAAACTTTGCACTTTATTTATACACAGTAAGTTAATGCGACAATAACTAAATAATCTGTTTTGTTTTAATGTTGGTTATAGAATATATAATGGCCAGGACACCTTTAATGGCTTTGAAGATAAATGTTGCATGACATGAAATCATCTAGATTATAGACTCATTTACTTGAGCTCTACCTGTTTGTATTGTATGTAAACCTATCTCTATCTATGAATACATATACACATGTATGTTCCTATATCTGTATTTGTGACTGTATGAGGGCATATATGTGACCAAGGTTTCATCTGGAAAACCCAAGGAAAAATAGGAAGGGTTTGGGGGTTAGGAGTTAAACAGGGCAAAATGTCTTTCTATTATTGCCTGAGGTCATTGGTAATAATTTTCCATTGTTCAGGAGTTCTCTTTTTGTTCACTTTGATTCCTCACATTATTAGTTTCCTCCCTCTAATCTGTCAAGTACTTTTATCCTTGTCTTTTAATTTTCCTGGATGTCTTTTCAACTCAGAATTTAATATTATGCACTAATGATCTTCTCTTCTTTATTCTAATTCCATGCTGTTTTCATTCATGTTCTTAATTTTGGTTTCTTTTGACAAAATGATTTCATTAGCCTTGAATTGTGATGGAAAAAGAGCAACTTTTTTGTGGCAATGAATCATTTTGATCCATATTTCCATAAAGTCCCATGCTTCCTTTGCATCTTGATAAGCGAGGATTAAAACCAAGTGGAGGTTAGGGGAATCTAGGGTTGTGAAATAAATACTGAGATTGCTTAAAGCTGTCAAAAACTTAGTTTTAAATTAGAATCATGGAAAGAAATAGTTTTTCTTCCAAAGCAAGTATTAACTTGGCCACGGAAACTCCAATGATTGGACTAGGTATTGACTTTGGGCTGCACATTCACTATCAACTGCTTTTTCGCGATCACACAAAGCTAAAATCTATTCCAACCCTCCTCATGCCCCTGACTTCACTGCTGCAGGTTAAATAGATTGACATGGCCTTTTTACGCAGCAAGTGGTGCCTTTCTTGAATGGAGTCAAAGCAGTTTTTTGACCCCATTGATTCCACTCCTGACATTGGGAATGGATTGCAAAATGACTGAAAGAGGACAGATCTCTGCCTGAAAACAAGATGAAACAGTTACCAAGTAGAATGGGAATTAGACTGAATTCATACACACTTGGGGCTTGCTCGCTCCGTCACTCAGTGTACCAAGGGCAGAGGCAGTGCATGGGTGTGATATTACAGGACTAGTGAAGTGAAGGCTCAGTACTTTATGACTTCCAGCTGATGTGATGTATAATAAGTATTTTCTCTTGTCTGTGATGATGAATTAAAATAGTTGTTTGGCAGCTTGAAGTAATCTCAGTATTTTTTAAAATTGCACTGTGCTGTTTGATGCTTGCTTTCAGTTAAAGAGGATCTATGCTTATTTTGCAAAATGTTAGAATAAAGCAAAAAAAGATTTTATGGTACAAGAAAACAGAATGGAAAATCTTTGTCTACACTTGTTTGGTTTTTGTGCCTGTACAAGATCACCCAAACTCATGGTTACGTTTGTACTCCAAGTTTTCTCTCCTATCACATCTTTGTTTCCAGTTTCGCTCCTTTTACAACTTAATTCTTTTTCATACTTTAAGCTGCAAAATTCACTTGAGACCGGAAATCAGAACTTCTGAAATAGCTCCAAAGTTATCTTACAAAAATTTTAAATACTGCCTTTTCCTTAGATGGCTTTCAGTTACACCCCCTAAAAACATTATAAAGCTTTGTACTGGGGTGGCTCAGTGGTTAGCACTGCTGCCTCATAGCACCAGGGACCCAAGTTTGATTCCAGCCTTGGGCAACTGTCTGTGTGGAGTTTGCACAGTTTCCCTGTGTCTGTGTGGGCTTCCTCTGGGTGCTCCAGTTTCCTTGCGTAGGCCAGGTGAATTGGCTATGCTAAATTGCCCATATTAGGTGCATTATTTAGAGGAAAATGGGTCTGGGTGGGTTACTCTTCGGAGGGTTGGTGTGAACTTGTTGGGCTGAAGGGCCTGTTTCCACACTATAGGGGAGTCGAAACTAATCTATTTCCCTTGCATGGAATACCCTTAATATAAAGGTCTCAATTTTAGGCTGTTGAGACAGCATTCTACTGTCTTTAATATTTACTATTGTGCTAAACCAAACAGTTGCACACAATACCTGATAACAGAATGTTTCTCTGCCAGAGACTATGTTACAATGATGATCAACATAAATGCAGAGTGATATGATCTAAGGCCAGTCATGAAGTGGAAGAATGAAAGGTTACTCTTCCATGAATTCCAATGATTATAGCCTTTACAGATTAGCAACAGCTCTTGTATTTCAGCTCAGGAGGATGACATTCAGCCTTATTGCACAATACTGACTCTTTAAGTTGTACTGCCTGCTCAAATTAGGCTGAATTACTTTTTGCATTTTTCTTTCCAAACTGTTACTTAGTTCCTTCTGTGTGAAAATAAACATTGTGAGTTCTTCATTTCATTAATAGCAGGCGCGTGTACACTATGAGTCATAAAGATAACATTGTCACTAATAAATTCAATAAGAAATTCAAGACAGTCAATTTTATTCAGAGGGTTAGAATGTGAAACTTCCTTTCACATAATGTGTTTGAGGTGAATAGCATAGATAAATTATAGGAGAAATTCAATAAGTGAAATAAAAATCATAAAATAAAAATTAATTAAAAATAAGAATAAAAAATGAATACAATAGCCAGTTTAGATAAATTAGGTTGTGAGGTCTCGATGGGTCAAATGGCTTGATTCCACACTGCAGTGATTCTGTTCTTCAAGGTGGCTTGTGTGGAGCTATGGTCAGTTGGGTCAAATGCCCTGTTTTTGTGTTGCAAGTGAGAAACAGCTATTTCTCTTGTAGAAACCATTCGTAACTTTTTAAACCAAAATAGGTCTGAAGTTGGGTGGTTCACCAGAGTTTGAATTCCCCCTGATTCTCTCACAGACCACTTGACACTGTTGCAGTTTCACTGGTTTTATTCAAGTATCTGTCAAGCTAAGGCACATTCTTCCTGATGTTTTATAAGTGTTTCCAATCAGAACTGATGCTATTGGTCACAGACCCCCAATCACCAACAGGTCAGTATTGGCAGCTATCTGCTCACCCTATTCTGGCAGAGACATGCATCAAACACATGATCACTGGCCAATCCCATCGTGGGTTCACTTGACTAGATTAAAATAACCTGTTGCAGCTATGCCACCTACGTCGTAGGAATTTACTGATGTCGTCAGTTTTAACTGCCTTGTGAGGCCAAGTCTCTGGGGGTGAGTTGACCCCTTTAAACCAAATAAACCTAACTCCCAATCAATGCAATAGCAGTGATTTGAAGTCTGCTCATTACATAGCAAATCAAGATCTTCAGGTACAACAATTGAATAAAAATAAGAAATCAATTAAGAACT
The DNA here is from genome assembly GCF_037043375.1 of Chiloscyllium plagiosum. Taxonomy (NCBI): domain Eukaryota; kingdom Metazoa; phylum Chordata; class Chondrichthyes; order Orectolobiformes; family Hemiscylliidae; genus Chiloscyllium; species Chiloscyllium plagiosum. Next base: position 19,343,686 of record NW_028270153.1, on the reverse strand, counting down.
TATGTATGTAACACTCAGAAAGGCTTAATTTAACTTTACAATTGCAAACCAAGTCCACAATCAAAAGGAGAAGCCTTTCGAGCGAGTAAATTAGAAAGGTAGTATCACCTGAGGAGCTTTATTTTAAAATTCTGCAGTGCTCTTGGTTTGTTATTTCACCAATCAAATTGTAAAAATACAATTTTGGTCTACGTACTTGGCACATATCTTTCCTATGTTATACCATGAAAGCCTAAGCAGTCATGCCTTATTCAGTGTGAGAGGCCTTTATTGTTTCCTGCACAAATGACTGTTGTGTTTAAATGAGTTTAGTGGTTTAAATGGACCACTGAGCCCTTTTCACAGCAGAATAGAGATGTAGATGCAATAAGAGTAGGAGAGTCGCAGTCTAATGAAGACAGCAGGGTAATGAGGTTGATATTGAGTGGTCTGTAATGGTAAATGTGTGTTGGACCAAAACACACACCTAATTGCTTCCTTGGGTTTCACTGATAGAGTTGTGGATGACTTAATTTTTTTTCTGTGCCTGTTATTTTTCATTACACTTTTTTATAGATTGTACTGTAGAGTGTAGATAATGTCTTTCAAGCATAAACAAATCACTATTTATTCATTTTCTACCTCCCTAATAAGAATTCCATTGACAACCTAGCAAAGAATGATACAATATTAACAAAAGGAAATTGTGAAAATATTGATTGCAACTTGGCGGATTCACTGAGGTACAAAGTCAGCTCATTGGGTTATATCTTTCTATATCCTTAACACTTGCCATGCTGGCTACTGGTTTAGTAAATGGACTTTGGTAGTTAACTTTTAGATAATATTTCCAAAAACGTTAAGTCACACAAAACTATTCTGCCTGTTTCCTAACCACCACCAAGGTCCTTTCAACTAACACCCTCACACTTGCTTGCCAACATTGGCTTCCATCAGACCATAAGACCATAAGACATAGGAGCGGAAGTAAGGCCATTCGGCCCATCGAGTCCACTCCGCCATTCAATCATGGCTGATGGGCATTTCAACTCCACTTACCCGCATTCTCCCCGTAGCCCTTAATTCCTTGTGACATCAAGAATTTATCAATTTCTGCCTTGAAGACATTTAGTGTCCCAGCCTCCACTGCACTCTGTGGCAATGAATTCCATAGGCCCACAACTCTCTGGCTGAAGAAATGTCTCCGCATTTCTGTTCTGAATTTACCCCCTCTAATTCTAAGCTGTGTCCATGGGTCCTAGACTCCTAACGGAAACAATTTCCTAGCGTCCACCCTTTCTAAGCCATGTATTATCTTTTAAGTTTCTATTAGATCTCCCCTTAATCTTCTAAACTCCAATGAATACAATCCCAGGATCCTCAGCCGTTCCTCGTATGTTAGACCTACCATTCCAGGGATCATCCATGTGAATCTCCGCTGGACACGCCAGTATGTCCTTCCTGAGGTGTGTGGACACAGTACTCCAAATGGGGCCTAACCAGAGCTTGATAAAGTCTCAGTAGCACAACAGTGCTTTTATATTCCAACCCCCTTGAGATAATTGACAACATTGCATTCACTTTCTTAATCACGGACTCAACCTGCATGTTTACCTTTACAGAATCATCAACTAGCACTCCCAGATCCCTCTGTACTTTGGCTTTACAAATTTTCTCACCGTTTAGAAAGCAATCCATGCTTCTATTCTTTTTCCCAAAGTGCAAGACCTCGCATTTGCTCACATTGAATTCCATCAGCCATTTCCTGGACCACTCCTCCAAACTGTCTAGATCCTTCTGCAGCCTCCCCACTTCCTCAGTACTACCTGCCTGTCCACCTAACTTAGTATTGTCGGTAAACTTCGCTAGAATGCCCCCAGTCCCTTCATCCAGATCATTAATATATAATGTGAACAGCTGCGGCCCCAACACTGAACCCTGCGGGATACCGCTTGTCACCGGCTGCCATTCCGAAAAAGAACCTTTTATCCCAACTCTCTGCCTCCTGTCAGACAGTCAATCCTCAATCCATACCAGCAGCTCACCTCGAACACCATGGGCCCTCACCTTGCTCAGCAGCCTCCCATGTGGCACCTTATCAAAGGCCTTTTGAAAGTCTAGGTAGACCACATCCACTGGGTTTCCCCGGTCTAACCTACTTGTCACCTCTTCAAAGAACTCCAACAGGTTTGTCAGGCACGACCTCCCCTTATTAAATCCCTGTTGACTTGTTCTAATCCAACCCTGCTCTTCCAAGAATTTAGAAACCTCATCCATAATGATGGATTCTAGAATTTTACCAACAACCGAGGTTAGGCTAATTGGCCTATAATTTTCCATCTTTTGCCTTGACCCTTTCTTGAACAAGGGGGTTACAACAGCGATCTTCCAATCATCTGGGACTTTCCCTGACTCCAGTGACTTTTGAAAGATCTCAACCAACGCCTCCGCTATTTCCTCAGCCACCTCCCTCAGAACTCTAGGATGTAACCCATCCGGGCCAGGAGATTTATCAATTTTAAGACCTTTTAGCTTTTCTAGCCTTTTGTAATGGCAACCATATTCAACTCAGCCCCCTGACTCCCTTTAATTGTTGGGATATTACTCATGTCTTCCACTGTGAAGACTGACGCAAAGTACTTATTAAGTTCTCCTGCTATTTCCTTATCTCCCATCACTAGGCTTCCAGCATCAGTTTGAAGTGGCCCAATGTCTACTCTTGCCTGTCGTTTGTTTCTTATGTATTGAAAGAAACTTTTACTATCATTTCTAATATTACTGGCTAGCCTACCTTCATATTTGATCCTTTCCTTCCTTATTTCTCTCTTTGTTATCCTCTGTTTGTTTTTGTAGCCTTCCCAATCTTCTGATTTCCCAGTGCTCTTGGCCACTTTATAGGCTCTCTCTTTTTCTTTGATAGATTTCCTGACTTCCTTTGTCAGCTATGGCTGTCTAAGCCCTCCCCGGATAATCTTTCTCTTCTTGTGGATGAACCTCTGTACAGTGTCCTCAATTTTACCCACAAACTCCCGCCATTTTTGCTCTACTGTCTTCCCTGCTAGGCTCTGCTTCCAGTCTATTTTCGTCAGTTCCTCTCTCATGCCCTCATAGTTACCTTTATTTAACTGTAACACCATTACATCCGATTTTGCCTTCTCTCTTTCAAACTGCAGGCTGAACTCTACCATATTATGATCGCTGCTTCCTAAGTGTTCCCTTACTTTAAGATTTTTTATAAAGTCTGGTTCATTACATAGCACTAGGTCCAGAATAGCCTGCTCCCTTGTGGGCTCCATGACAAGCTGTTCCAAAAAGCCATCCTGTAGGCATTCCATGAATTCCCTTTCTTTGGATCCACTGGTAACATTATTTACCCAGTCCACCTGCATATTGAAGTCTCCCATGACCACTGTGACCTTGCCTTTCTGACATGCCTTCTCTATTTCCCGGTACATGTTGCGCCCCTGGTCCTGACCACTGTTAGGAGGTCTGTACATAACTCCCATTATGGTTTTTTTACCTTTGTGGTTTCTCAATTCCACCCACAGAGACTCCACGTCATCCGACGCTATGTCATTCAGCACCATAGATTTAATTTTGTTCTTAACTAACAAGGCAACCCCGCCCCCCTCTGCCCACCTCCCTGTCTTTTCGATAAGTTGAAAACCCTTGGATGTTTAACTGCCAGTCCTGACCCCCCTGTAACCACATCTCTGTGATGCCTACCACATCATAATCATTCACGATGATCTGTGCCATTAGTTCGTCTGCTTTGTTATGAATGCTACGAGCATTCAGGTAAAGTGCCTTAATGTTAACTTTCTTATCATTAGAGATATTGGAAGTCATAAGATGTCCTAAGTTATCCTTCCTTTTTGCTGCATTCCCAGTCTGTCTCAAGTTTAAATCTGCCTGCACATATGCTATCCTGCCGCTTATCTTTCCATTTAACTCCATGCTCCCTGTCGCTTTCACTTTCCCTTCCCCCCAACTCAGAAGTTTAAAGTCCTACTGACCACCCTATTTATCCTCTTTGCTAGAACATTGGTACCTGATGTCCCAACGGTACAGATCCCCCCGGTTCCAAAACTGATGCCAATACCCCATGAAGTGGAATCCCTCTTTCCCACACCAATCCCTTAGCCACGTGTTTACTTCCCTAATTTTCTTATCTCTATGCCAATTGGCACGTGGCTCGGGCAGTAATCCGGAGATTATGACCCTTGAGGACCTGTACTGCAATTTCCTTCCTAGTGCTCGAAAATCCCCAAACAGGTCCTCCACCCTAGCTTTGCCTATGTTGTTAGTCCCAACGTGGACCACAACAACTGGATCCTCCCCCTCCCGCTCCAATATCCTTTCAAGGTATGCCTCAAATTTTAAAATTCTTGTGGTTGTGTATGTGTGTGTTTGGGGAGGTGGGGAGGGGAGGTGCGGTGGAGGGAGCTGACATTATGGAAGCCATCAAGACATGATACATGGGTAGGGCCAGCAAGAGAGTTGTGTTAGCAGGCTATTTGCTGTATGCGCATGTGATGCCAAATATTGCCAATATGTTGTTGGGCAGATAACTGCCACCATCCTTCATGTCTGGCTGGGTCTACAAGGCCTACTTGGTGTGAAGTTGTAGAAGAAAATCACTAAGTAACCTAACAAAAAGTAGATTATAAGATTGCCTGATAGCAATCATGTGTGTTACTATAGTGTGATAGACATCATTATTAAGACTATTGGGAGATCCAGGGTAACATGCATGTCCCCTTTGAGGTCATTTCCCCAGCCAAGTCGTAACAACACCATTAGCGTTTAATTCAGTCTTCAGCATTTAACCCTTCCACAGTTCTCTGTGGTAAAGAATTCCAAAGGTTCACTACCTTCTAATAGAAGAAATTCATCCTCACCTCTGTCTTAAAGAGATGTCTTAAATTGTGTAACCTTACATTTTACCACTTCCTTAACCTGTCTACATCCCTCTGCAGACACTTGGTGCCACCCTCATCACTTTCCTTCCCACTTATTTTACTATCAACTGCAAACTTTGCTATTGCATATTCGCTTCCATCATCCAAGTCATTAATATATATTGCAAATAATTTACAGAGCACCAATCATCGGAGCCCATGACTTCAGGGATCTCGGGTTTGAGCCGCATTACCCCTCTATGATCATTTATAGCAAGGTCATGCTCATATGTGAGAGTGATAGAAACTGTTGTGAGTTGCTGCTTAATCAGAGATATTATAGGCTGAATCTTGCCAGAAATCAGCTAAAGTGACAAGTTCCAAGGAGGATTTTTCTCTGCATGATCTAGTGAGTTTTCTGACCCTATTGTCCAAAGCACGCCTCATCAATTATCTAACCTGTCCCTACGAAGACTCTCTAATTCATACAATCTGGATTCTCTCACTTGCTTTTGGGAGAAGGACCTATTCCTGGGGGAATATCTAAGCATCCCCATAAATGGTGCCAGTACCATTATGAAAAGGCATTGCCTTTTCCCCATCACCTTTGATTCTCTTACTGATTTAGAATCTAACTACCTCAGCCTTGAATATTCTAAATGACGCAGCTTCAACAGCTCTCCGTGGTAAAGAATTCCACAGATTCACTATCCTCTGACAAGAAATTCTTCCTCACCTCTGCCGTAAAGGGATGACCACTTATTCTGTCCCTTGGTTCTTGGCTGTCACAACAAGGGGAAATAAACATGCCACACCTACTATATCAAGTCCCTAATGAATCTTGTATGTTTCAATAAGATAACTTCATTCAAAACAGTGCAGGTCCAACCTGTTCAATCTCTTCTTATCAGAAAATTCCTCTCTCTCCAGGGTGAACATTGCAAAAATGCCTCCAATGCCACAGTATCTTTACTTAGATAAAGGGACTAAAACTGTCACTCCCTTCTACGTGTGGTCCGACCAGTGCTTTAAATAGTTTATGCTCCATTCCCCTTGGAATAAAGGCCAATATTCCAACTGTCTTTTCTATTACTGACTGAACTTGTATGCTAGCTTTTTGATATTTAGGTAGAAGGACCCCCAAATGCTTACGGACCTCAGCATCCTGCAATCTTTCTCAATTTAAATATTCTAGTCTTAGAGTCATAGAGTCACAGAGATGTACAGCATGGAAACAGACCCTTCAGTCCAACCTGTCCATGTCGACCAGATATCCCAACCCAATCTAGTCCCACCTGCCAGCACCCGGCCCATATCCCTCCAAACCCTTCCTATTCATATACCCATCCAAATGCCTCTTAAATGTTGCAATTGTACCAGCCTCCACCACATCTTCTGGCAGCTCATTCTATACACGTACCACCCTCTGCGTGAAAAAATCTGCCAACCTATGCTTTCTTCCCCTTAATTCTTGATCCCCTTAATACTCAAGACCCTATCTATCTCAGTCTTAAATGTGCTCAATGGCCTAGCCTCTACGGCCTTCTATGGCAATGAATGCCACAGATTCCCCACTCTCTGGCTGAAAATGTTTCTCCTCATCTCCATTCTAAGAGGTCTTCCCTTTACTCTAAGGCTGTGCCCTCAGGTCCTAGTCTCTCCTACCAATGGAAACATCTTCCCAACATACACTCTGTCCAGGCCATTTAGTATTCTGTATGTTTCAATTAGATCCTCCCTCATCCTTCTAAACTCCATCAATCATAGACCCAGAGTCCTAAAACATTCCTCATATGTTAAGCTTTTCACTCCTGGGACCATTCTCGTGAATCCCCTTTGAACATGCTCCAGGGCCAGTACATCCTTCCTGAGATATGGAGTAAAAACTGTGCACAATACTCCAAATGTCGCCTTACCAGAGCCTTATAGAGCCTCAGAAGTACATCCCTGCTTTCATAGAGTCAAAGAGATGTACAGCATGGAAACAGACCCTTTGGTTCAACTCATCCATGCCGACCATATCCATTCCTCCAAACCCTTCTTATTCATATACCCATTCAGATGCCTTTTAAACATTTGAGGATGATTAAGAGTGATAATCCATGTTATTAAGTCTATTATATTCAAGTCCTCTCAAAATAAATACCATCATTACATTTGTCTTCTTAACTACTGACTCAACCTGAAAGTTTACCTTGAGAGAATCTTGAATGAGAACTCTCTTTGCACTTCAGACTTCTGAATTTTCTCTCCATTTAGAAAATAGTTCATGCTTCCTATCAAAGTGCATGACCTCACAGTTTCCCACGTTATGCTCCATCTGCCACTTCTTTGCCTAGTCTCCTAACCTGTGCAAATCCTTCTGCAGCCTCCCTGTCTCCTCAATACTACCTGTCCCTCAACCTATCCTTGTATCAATTGCAAATGTAGCCAGAATGCTCTCAGTTCCTTCATTTTGAACGTTAATGTATAAATTGGTCCCAAAACTGAGCCTTGCGGAACACCACTTGTCCCCGGCTGCCTTCCTGAGAAGGACCCTTTTATGACCACTCTCTGTTTTCTGTCAGACACCCAAGCTTCTATCCAGGCTAGCACCTTGCCTCTGACACCATGGGCCCTTATCTTATTCAGTAACCTCCTGTGCATCACCTTGGCAAAGGACTTCTCGAAATTGAGAAGAGCGTCACTTGATACCTCACCCAATTTTCATAAATTTCTCGCTATAACCCACATTATGTAGAGCCTGGGAAAATTCTGTCCTCTCTCTAATGCTCCTCCAGCACAGTCTATTTGTCTCTCACATTTGTTGGTGATTGATTTACTCGTGAGTCTATCAGTGCTAAGAAGCACCCTGTGATTGGAAGGACAGCTTAGAATGTAAGTGGCTGCAGCGAGAGAGTCACTGGGCTTGCAGAGTACAGGTTTGAGCCTCAAGAGTTGCCAACTGCTCAGGGTTTGCTTTTGAGTGGGTATGGGGAATGCTGCATGGTGATGATGGGAGCGGGGGTGGGAATAGGTAAGGAGGAAGGAAAAGGCTGCAAGGGGCTTGGAAGGCTATATGCAGTGGGATCAATGAAGAGGCTGCAAGTGATGGTGGGGGTGGATTACAAGGGGTGGGATGGTTTGGATGGAAAGAAGATGTTACAAGCCATGAGGGGTTGTGGGAAGAGGTAGCAAGGGCTAGGGCATGGGGAAAGGAGTTGACTGCAAGTGTTGCAGGATGAAACTTCATGTGGGGGTATGGTGGAAGCTGCAAAGGTGTGGGAAGAAAGAAACAGACTGCAAGATGGGGTAGAAGAGGAAGGCTGCAAATTGGGAACAAGAAGCAAGCTAGAAAAGAGAGACAATAAGTTTTTGACTTGTCCACAATGGGAACACTCCACTACCTGGGGTGGCACAGTGGCTCAGTGGTTAGTACTACTGCCTTACAGCGCCAGGTACCCAGGTTCGATTCCAGCCTCAGGTGACTGTCTGTGTGGAGTTTCCATGTTCTCCCTGTGTCTGCATGGGTTTCCTCCCAGTGCTCTGGTTTCCTCCCATTGTCCAAAGATGTGCAGGTCAGGTGAATTGGCCATGCTAAATTGACCATAATGTTAGATGCATTAGTCAGAGGGAAATGGGTCTGGCTGGGTTACTTGTCGGTGTGGACTTGTTGGACCGAAGGCCCTGTTTTCACACTGGAGGGAATCTAATCTAAAAATACCTGGGAACCAGAAAAATTTGAAATCAATGATGTAATGTTATGGGTGGAAATTAGGAACAGCAAGGGAGCAGTCACCTCGTTAGGGGTTTACTACAGGCCCCCCAATAGCAGCAGGGAGATGGAAGAAAGCATAGGTCGGCAGATTTTGGAAAAGTGTGGACATAGTAGGTTGTTGCAATGGGTGACATTACCTTTTCCAATATTGATTGGAACCTCCTTCGGCAGAAGATTTGAATGGAGCTGTTTTTGTAAGGCGTGTTCAGGAGGGTTTCCTAACTCAGTACGTTGACAGGCCGACGAGGGGAGAGGCCATTCTAGACTTGGTGCTCGGAAACGAGCCGGGGCAGGTATCAGACCTTGTGGTGGGAGAGCATTTTGGTGATAGTGACCACAACTGCCTCACATTCTACATAGCTATGGAGAAGGAGACGATTAGGCAAAATGTGATATTTTATTGGGGAAGAGGAAACTATGAAGCGATTAGACATGAGTTAGGAAGCATGGATTGGGAGCAATTGTTCCATGGTAAAGGCACTATAGACATGTGGAGACTGTTTAATGAACAGTTGTTGCAAGTGATGAATAAATATGTCCCTCTGAGACAGGCAAGAAGTGGTAAGATAAAGGAACCTTGGATAATGAGAGCGGTGGAGCTTCTCGTCGAACGGAAAAAGGTAGCTTACATAAGGTGGAGGAAGCTAGGGTCAAGCTCAGCTCTAAAGGAATACAGGCAGGCAAGGAAGGAGCTCGAAAATGGTCTGAGGAGAGCCAGGAGGGGGCCCGAGAAAGGCTTGGCAGAATGGATTAGGGAGAATACAAATGCATTTTACACTTATGTGAGGAATAAGAGAATGGTCAAAGAAAGAGTAAGGCCGATCAGGGATAGCATAGGGAACTTGTGTATGGAGTCTGAGGAGGTAGGGGAAGCCCTAAATGAGTTTTTTGCTTCTGTCTTTACGAAAGAAACAAACTTTGTAGTGAATGAAGCCTTTGAAGAGCAGGTGCGCATGCTGGAATGGATAGAGATAGAGGAAGCTGATGTGCTGAAAGTTTTGTCAAACATTAAGATTGACAAGTTGCCAGGCCCAGACCAGATTTGTCCTCGGCTGCTTTGGGAAATGAGAAATGCAATTGCTTTCGCCACGTGCGAAGATCTTTGCATCCTCGCTCTCCTCTGGAGTCGTACCTGAGGACTGGAGAGAGGCAAATGTAATTCCTCTCTTCAAGGAAGGAAATAGGGAAATCCCCGGCAATTATAGACCAGTAAGTCTCACGTCTATCGTCTGCAAGGTGTTAGAAAGGATTCTGAGGGATAGGACTTATGACCATCTGGAAGAGCATGGCTTGATTAAATGCAGTCAACACGGCTTTGTGAGGGGCAGGTCATGCCTCACAAACCTTATCGAGTTCTTTGAGGATGTGACAAGAAACGTTGATGAGGGCCGAGCTGTGGATGTGGTGTATATGGACTTCAGCAAGACATTTGATAAGGTTCCCCATGGTAGGCTCATTCAGAAGGTCAGGAGGAATGGGATACAGGGGAACCTAGCAGTCTGGATACAGAATTGGCTGGCCAACAGAAGACAGCGAGTGGTAGTAGAAAGAAAATACTCTGCCTGGAATTCTGTGGTGAGTGGTGTTCCATAGGGCTCTGTCCTTGGGCCTCTACTGTTTGTAATTTTTATTAATGACTTGGATGAGGGGATTGAAGGATGGGTCAGCAAGTTTGTAGATGACACAAAGGTTGGAGGTGTCGTTGACAGTATACAGGGCTGTTGTAGGCTGCAGCGGGACATTGACAGGATGGGCTGAGAGGTGGCAGATGGAGTTCAACCTGGATAAATGCGAGGTGATGCATTTTGGAAGGTCGAATTTGAAAGCTGAGTACAGGATTAAGGATAGGATTCTTGGCAGTGTGGAGGAACAGAGGGATCTTGGTGTGCAGGTACATAGATCCCTTAAAATGGCCACCCAAGTGGACAGGGTTGTTAAGAGAGCATATGGTGTTTTGGCTTTCATTAACAGGGGGATTGAGTTTAAGAGTCGTGAGATCTTGTTGCACTTTGGTTAGACCGAACTTGGAATACTGCGTCCAGTTCTGGTCGCCCTATTATAGGAAAGATGTGGATGCTTTGGAGAGGGTTCAGAGAAGGTCTACCAGGATGCTGCCTGGACTGGAGGGCTTATGTTATGAAGAGAGGTGACTGAGCTCGGACTTTTTTCATTGGAGAAAAGGAGGAGGAGAGGGGACCTATTTGAGGTATACAAAATAATGAGAGGCATAGATAGAGTCGATAGCCAGAGACTATTTCCAAGGGCAGAAATGACTAACACGAGGGGTCATAGTTTTAAGCTGGTTGGAGGAAAGTATAGAGGGGATGTCAGAGGTGGGTTCTTTACACAGAGAGTTGTGAGAACATGGAATGCGTTGCCAGCAGCAGTTGTGGAAGCAAGGTCATTGGGGACATTTAAGAGACTACTGGACATGCATATGGTCACAGAAATTTGAGGGTGCATACATGAGGATCAGTGGTCGGCACAACATCATGGGCTGAAGGGCCTGTTCTGTGCTGTACTGTTCTTTGTTCTAATGTATTTCTTGAAAATGAATGTCAAATCTCTAGCTTAAGGCTGCATAAGCTATTACTTGTAGAAAAATGTAGTGGACATTATTGTGACAAAGTGTCAATTGGTAAGCTTAAATCTGCAACTTAGCTGCAATATATGGGGTCAAAACTGCCTGGTTAAAATGCTCCAGAGCTGTGACCAGTTGCATAATATGAACAACCAGGTTGTGGGCAATTGTTTGATAAAGTATAGCATACCGAAGCCTGAGCTTCTGATGAGCTTTCTAAATAGAGCTACAGAGGACAAATGTGAAAACGTTTTGCTTAACCAATATAAACTAGATCAACACCACTGTGACTGTAGTTTCCAATCCTAGGCACCAGAATAGTATAAAGGCTTATTGGAGTTTCAGAAGGAATTTAAACAATTGGTTGTAGCATTGAGGTATTATAGACATACTGAGGAGTCAGGAAGCCCCAAGAATTTGTAGAGGTGTGTAAAACTATGAAGGCTTAGATAAATTAAATAGAATTTGCTTCCAAAAGCTGAAGAATCAATAATTAGATTCAACTTCATTGAAATTGATAGACAAAAGAGCCAGAGGTGGCATGAATAAAATGTTTGCACAAAGACCATTTAAGGATTTGGAATGTACTCTCTCTCTGATTTGAGGTGAATACAGATTCAAATTAGCATTCTAAAGGAAATACAGTAGCGCCTTGACTTACGAACTTAATCCGTTCTGGGACCTGGTTCGCGAACTGAAAAGTTCGCGAATTGAATCAATTTTCCCATTGTTCGGATATTCAAAGTGCGCATAGCAAAGCAGAACAATGACAATGAAACCACGGGCTTTTTGCATTCGTACCTTCGTTCGTACCTTGAATTTCGTATGTACATTGAAGCAAAATTTTACGTATAATCCTGTTCGTAAACCGATTTGTTCGTGAACGGGGTCGTTCGTATGTCGAGGCGCTACTGTAGTATAATTACTTTGAGAAAGAAAAAGCCAAGAATGAATGGAAGAACACAACGGTAGGACTGACTGGATCTCTTTTTATAAAGACTAGTGCACACCCAATGGATTGAATGGCCTCCTTGTGTGCTGTATGACACTATATTATTGGACCCAAAATGTATCACAAAGATGCTGGACACAAGTTGTTGTGGGTCAAAAGTTGGGGCATTTCTCTTCCTGGCCCTGGTGTGGAATGACTTATTTAAACAGAATGCAAGATTTTGCTTTCTGATGGCGGTTGAAGTCATCTTTTGCCTAAAACGTCGATTTTCCTGCTCCTCAGATGCTGCCTGACCTGCTGTGCTTTTCCAGCACCACTCTAATCTAAACTCTGGTTTCCAGCATCTGCAATCCTCACTTCTGCCTCATAATTGCAATACATTTGCACGCTATGAATAGTTATTAATAGAAAACATATCCATTCTATCTTCAAGATAAAATCAGCAGCGCACTAAACTTGTGACATCTGATTCTTGGTCATTTGTAGGTAGCTCTGTCTAAAATCAATGGTTTTCCTTTATTTACTCTACAATGTAAGGGAGAGAATTGAAGAACAGACTCTTGCATGGACACTTGGGAGCAAATAGAGTGAGTTTGCCTTACCTCTCTGACCAAGCTTTTGTTCATCTACCCACATATCAAATGTATTAAATGCTCTTGAGAGGTGCCTTTAGACAGTTTATTACATTAAAGGTTTGATATACCTGAATAAATACAAGTTGTTATGCTGGTTATGGAAATAGAATGATGTCAATGCTACAATATGACTACAGGAACCTGATGACTGTTTATCTGTAATGAGGAATCTCACTGGATAGATCAATGTAGTCCATCAAGGAAGCAACAGCGCTGGAGCAGAGAAACCTGGTAACTATAGCATTGCTTCATGAAAGACAATGGGAAGATGTCAAAGCCATAATGTCTTTGGTTGCAATATTGAAGCTGACAGATGAGACAACTGAGACAAGAGCAAAGGAGTACTGCAGATGCAGAGCTGGATGGCGACAATGGAGTGGTCGCGTTAAATGACCATTGCACCATTGCGCAAAGCAATTGCAGTATTACAGTGGGAATTTGTATCATTCACAGGGTCATCAAACACTTTATAGAGATTCTCCGGATCATTAGTGAGTCAGTATACAAATCAATGTTTCACTTTACAGGACCATTACATCATTGTAAGGAATCATTTAACTATTGTAGAGTCACTACAATATTTCTCGGAGTTATTGAATCACACAGGATCAATGTAGTGTTATAGAAAACAATTGCATTGTTACAACAGCCATTACACATTATACTGCATGGATATATAAACCCATTGTACCATTATATGACATCATTGCAGCATTTAACTAAATGATTAGATAGGACTGTTGCATTATTAGAGCTCTACATCAGTCAATTAATAATTCCATTATTATACAGAACTATTGCATCATCATACAGGGTCACCAAAATATTATATAGGACCATTAAATTATCCTATAGATCATCAAACTGTTAGACAGGACTATAACACATTATACAGTGCCAATGAACCATTACACAGAACCATCAAACCATTATACAGAGCTATTGAACTATTATACCAGCCATCAGGTTTGGGATTTATCACAAGCTGTTGCTTGAATATTAATGCTAACAAATAGAATGGCAGGAGTGTGTGATAGTGCAAGGAAAGGAACAAGAAACAGACCTGTTGATTTGACATCTAAACCAGTTGTCATTTGTCAGACAGAGATATTACAGCTTGCACAAGTGAGTCAATGTTGTCACTGTAGTGATTAAAAGAGCAGCAGCCTTCATTGAGATACATCTCACCCGGTCACCTACGTGCAGCAAAATATCTTACTCATCCTCTGCTAATCTAGGCAAGTTCCCTTTTATTTAAAGGTTGCAGCTCATCATTAACCAGTGATTGTGCAACATTTTTTTGAAAATATGTTGTAAAATGCTCAGGTTCAGGTAAGTAAACAATGGATCATTATACACTCCGTTTTTACACTGGAAATAAATAACCTGTTCACGACCTTCAATTATGTCCCTGAAAACCCACCAAGGTTTAGTCCACATGAAGAAAAATCACAAGTTACTCAATTCACATCCCACTCACATCATGGATGAATGGCTGGGTTTAAACTTTTGCTTATCACAGCTGCCTTTTGGAAGAAGTAAGCCAGAAATGTTCAAACAAGACTTATACAATTAATGGCTGTGTCCTGGGTAGTGTTGTAAAGCAGACAGACCTAGAGCTTTAGGCGTATAATTTTTTGAAATTTGCATCACAGGTAGACAGGGTGGTTAAGAAGGTATTGAGCACATTTGCCTTCATTGCTCACACCTTTGAGTATAGGAGTTGAAACGACATATCGAGGTTGTACTGGACATTGGTGAGGCCTCTTCTGAATTACTGCCTGCAGCTCTGGTCACCCTGTTGTAGCAAGGATACTAGGAGGGTTCAGAAAAGATTTCCCAGGATGTTGCTGGACATGGAAGGTTTGAGTTATAAAAATTGACTGTAAAGGCTGGGACTTTTTTTCTTGAGAGCATAGGAGGTTGAGGGGTGACCTTATTGAGGCTTATAAAATCATGAGGGGCATGGATAGGGTGAATCCAAGGAACTTTTCCTTAGCGTGTGGGTATTCAGACCAGGGGGCATATTTTTAAGATGAGAGAAGAAAAATTATAAAGGACATGAGGGGCAACGTTTTTACACAGAGAGTGGTTCGTGTTTGGAATGAACTGCCAGAGAAAGTGGGGAATGCAGGTACAGTTACAACACTTTAAAAGACATTGGATAAGTTCATGAACAGAAAAAATTTGGACAGAATGGGTTTAGCGCAGGCAGGTGGGACTAATTTAGTTTGGGAATGTGGTCATCATGGACTCATTGGACTGAAAGGTCTGTTTCCATGCTGGATGACTCTATGACTGTATAGCAATGCATTGATTATGTTATGACCAGATCCCTGGAATAGGTTGTCCATGTTATTACAGTTTCAGTTGGCATGCCATCAATTGTCAGGTTCCCAATTGAGGATGGATCATTGGCTTCTCCCTTCTTTGTTCACCTGCTTCCTTGGTTGCTTGGAGTAAAGAATCCCTCACCTTGCAGATACCTTTCTCTCAGATGAAACAAACTTTTGCTTTAAAAGGGGACAATTTCTAGAGTAAACAAAAGAGGATTTGATTAATTTTTAAATGCGCAAAAAAAATCATGTATGCACAGATTAGATTAGATTATATCCAAGTAAAAGATAAAAGGTTAAAAAAATGGAATAATCCCTGAGTTGTTTGAGAAGAGTCAATAATAGAACAATACCAGGGGAAAGATCACAGAAGCGCTTCACAGGAGGCTCCCAAGCACTGAGGATGTCATCTCGACAGGGGACACAAATTTGCAACACAAATTCCCAGCTCGGTGAACAGAACCACAACAACGAGCACCCGAGCTACAAATCTTTGCACAAACTTTGAATAGAACATTATGGCCAATACAGCAAAAGTGATTGGCAATGTTGATGTTGGTTTTTGAATAGTCAGATTTGAGACTTGTGGTTTCGCAGATTGATTGAAGTTATTTTGTCCTGGTTCCTTTCGGAAATGCTGGCTGTCAGCACTCAGAGTAAGAAGTACCTTTTTCCTTTTGCTACCTGCATTACAAGGGAGTTAAATGTCTGTTCTTAAAGCTGTGACCTTCTCAGTACACTGGTTCATATACTAGGATGACAAACCACTAACACATAAATATTAGTACTGAAACTCAGTATTCTTAAAATTGGAAATGCAAATATGTCTCTCATCCAGGCCATTATTTTTCTCACCATTATGTTCATAGTCTAAAATAGTCACAGGGGATTACAGTTCAGTTGGTAGTGCATTTATTATTTTGAAACTTCATTCACGCTTGCACGTGTACCATTCCGGAGTTTCTCTCCAGACAGGCACCGGATTTATGTTCACAATCATCTTGGCTATTCAATCATCTTTTAAAAACCCATGCTGGAATTGGATGTAGGTTTGCTCACTGAGCTGGAATGTTCATTTCCAGACGTTTCGTCACCCTACTCGGTAATGTTTTCAGTGTAAATTACTGAAGATGTTACCAAGTAGGATGACAAAGCATCTAGAAATGAACCTTCCAGCTCAGTGAGCAAACCTACATCCAGAACCTCAACCTGAGCTACATAATCTTCTCAAAACTGGCTAACATGCTGGAATTCATAAGTTCAAAACCCATGGTCATGACAACTAGAGTGTGGGAGAAATGCACATATGTGAGGAATATTAAGTCTGAAGGAACTTGAGTTCAGTGCCTTTAATACATGGACCACATGGGGGGACAATGGCAATTCAGTGAATGGTCAACCATACAGATGCTTCCCTCAAGCTTAGAGTCCGTTTGGAGCTGTCTCTTGGTGTTAGGGTTCTTGTTTCAATGGTAGTGGTTAACAGGAATAAGCTGGAGCTTGTTTTGGGTTCGACCAGAGTCTGTAAGATTTTCTTTTTGTTTGTAGGTGCCACTGGCTAAATTAACATTTATTGCCCATCCCCAATTGCCCAGTTAAGAAGGAACCATATTGCAGTGCTTCTGAAGTCATATGTAGCCCACACCAGGTAAAGATGGCAGATTGCCTTCCCTAAAGATTTGAGTGGAGCAAATGGGTTTTATGCCAATTGACAATGTCGTCATGTGGCATGCTTTTTAGTTCCAGATTATTAAACTTTTCAAATTGCATCAGCTGCTATGCAGGGATTTGAAGCCATTCCCCAGAAAATTAGCCTGTTTTTCTGCATTACGAGGCTGGAAACATGACCACTACGTCACTGCCTCTCCTCGCAGCAGCAGTTACAAGGTGAGATATCCTCAAAAGTAAACTGATTTTGTGACCCAAGTTGGCCAACTCCAGTTGAGTCCATTCCTGGAGATAATCTCTAGCCTCCATCTACCCGCCCTTTCTGCTTTTGGCTGCCTGATATGTCCATCTTCACAGTGCATAATCTTCCCATTCCAATTGGAAGGCAAGCAGACAGATCATTACCCAGTTGGAAGATTCTTAATTATCCATTAAACTGACTTTTACCCCCATGTCCTGTTTTTCTTTTGTAGCCAATAAAAGAAGTGTTTGCAGGAAATTTAAAAAAAGGAACTTTTGTTTATTGTCCCTATGATTTTTTTTTCCCTGGGTGATGATCTCAATGATGTCCTGGAGATGAATCTTTTATTTCTGGAAATGTTGGAAACTTGGCCTCCCAGCCTTGCTGCAGTCTTGCTGCTGGTGTAATGTCTTGTCTGTGGATTCAGAAACTGCTCCAATTCACAGTAAACGCCAATTGGATGGATCTCACTCACCATCTGAATGGGTTGAATCATTTTATCAGTGAATGGCTTGGCAGAAATCAAATCTAAAGATTGTAGCCCAAGATCTGGTGCTGTTCTACTAAAAGAGGTTTTCCTGAAGTTAGCAATGTCTATTTTAATAACTATTGTCTCTAGAGTGGTATAATTGTTACCCCACAGGCAGCAGTTAGGTACTTGGGGCATTTATTAATCTTTGTATTTTGCTTGTTTGACGAGTTAAATGCAATGGAATTTCAACTCATAATTTCACTGATGAGGATAAATTGAAGAAGCTGGGATTATTCTCCTTGGTGAGAAGTAGGCTGAGAGGAAGTTGAAAGAGATTTTCAAAAACAGTTTGGATAGAATGGACAGGACAAACTGTTTCTGCTTGTAAAAAGAACAAGAACGAAAGGACATAGATTTAAAGTGATGTGCAAACGAAACAAGGGGGCTATGAGAAAAGTTTTTTACACATAGTGAGCAATTAGGATGTGGAATGCATTGCCTGGAAATATAGTGGGGGAATGTTCAGTTGAGGCATTCAAGAAAATATTGGATGACTATTTGGATATAAATAGTGTGCAAGGATATGGTGAAAAGGCAGGTAATGATTCTTGTTTGAAGATGCACAATGGGCTGAAAGGCCTTCTCTGTGCTATAATACTTCTGTGATTCAATTAAACTGGAAGAGATTTTAACTTTGATAGCCAAACCATTGCCACTACAGTGAATTGGTGAATGTTTGTACTTTGCCTGATTGTATTCAAAAATTAGACAAATCTAGGCATTATAAAGGGTAGGTGATCCATTACTATAGTATAATGAGAAGGATGTGATAATAAGATGTCGATCTATATCTTGAGGTAAGCTGACATCAGCAGTCACATGCTGGAGATGGTGTGGAAAGGATTGAATAACATAGAGAGGCTAGAATACATTAATAAATGAATAAATACTAAGAATACTACTGGAGTGATGTACAACAGAGGTCAGGAATATGTGCAGCGTTGTAAGTAAAAGAGTTGCAGAAGCCTTTCTGAATCTGACAGCAGTCACTTATAGGCAAAAGGCAAACTATTATACAACCAGAACAGGCATTGAAAGATTGAGATAGCCAACTCTTCAACATGCAGTCCTGAATCCCAAAACTTGTGGCAACTCAAACCATGGAGACAGATCAAACCAGTTACTACTTGTTTTACACCTCTATATGAAAGGAAGTTCCATCCTCTGGTTTTTGGAAAGAGGGCGACATGTATGAGACATGCATATGGGCTTGACTAAAAAAAAAGAATTGGGGAACTTCTCAGGTAGGTGACTATTTAATCATTAGAAAGGTGTTAAAAAGAAAGCTTGAAACCATACTGATCTTTTTATCCAAGAGATGAAACACAATTTAGGATTATGGTTGATGTGGATGCTGCCTGACCTGCTGTGCTGTTCCAGCAATAAAGTTTCAACTTTGATCTCCAGCATCTGCAGACCTCACTTTCTCCTTATGGTTGATGTGGCCTGGTTGGACAGAAGGGTCTGTTTTTGTGCTATCTGACTTATGACTGTATAACTCAATGAATTATGGAGTTGAATGGTGCATTGCTCACTGTCATTGTATTTCTACAACTTGGGTTTGTCTCAAACCCAAACCCTGGCCTGAAAGCCTCTTCTGTCTGGTGCTTGTAAGAACCCTCTATTAAATGTATTTCGACATTCAAACCAAGAATGCCAAATTATCCTTCAGTTGGCACTAGTAAACAGTCTTACTCAGAAAGGCCACAGGTTGGTTGCAGTGAGATGAACAAAAATACTGGTGTACTCAGGAATGCGTTTCCAAAGTTGTGAGTAGTACATTTTTCAGGTTGAGGTGTACTGTGTGTGTTGACTTGGCAATGCTGACACTGCATGCAAGATTAAGTGTTTAACTTCCCAATTCTAATGTCCCAAACTGCAATCCACTCTCAAATTGATTTTCTATTTCCTTATATTTTGTTGAACTGAGAAATTACAATTGAGTCTGATTGTAAGGATTTCAGCTTGCATTATTTCTTCGTATGTCTGCGTATTGTTGTATTTTGAAAGGCAAGGTTCTTCCCCAGTGGGCGACAGATTGGATCTTGAAAGCTGGGCTTTGGGTTGAATGCCATAGGACCCTGATTTGGATTTGAGGTTGGCCTAATGTCTCAAAGGGCAGCTTTGAATGCCCAGTGGTTAATCCTTAGGACCAATGTCATCGCAAAGGTAACAACAGACACTAGGTCATTGGCTGCCATTTTCTGGATGCTAATGTCCACCGTGTTGTGGCAGTGCTGTCTGGTTTCTGCTGAGCAGCATTTGTCCTGAAATTTCACTGTTTCTTTGTTTCACTGGAGCCATGAGGCATAATTATACCTTTCCTTTGATTCTCGATCTGATTACATTGGCACAAGGAATGCAATAATATTTCAGATTACTGTGCCCTAGCTAAACCTTTACAGAGCCATAGTGTCTGTAATTATCCTACTGCTAGGGACATTGGCACACTGAGCTTTAATGATCTTGGCTCTGGTTATATTGTCTTGATAAACTGAGATTCAGTCTGTGATTTAGTTGGAACAGCAAGTTATAATAACATCTTAGGTTGCAGTGACTTGGGTGAGGTACAGCATGCTCTGTGATTGCAGTGGCATCAAAAGTTGATGCTTCCACTTTTTGTATGAATCTGTTACAAACGTTTTACCCAATACGTTGCTCTTCTAAGTTAGGTTCAGAAACAAAATTAAAAATGCTTAACTCTGAAGACAGAGTGGAGCTGAAATGAGACTCGTTAATTCCTGAGTAGTTGAAAGCTTCTCCTGTTTTGCAGCTCTGTACAATTCCTGTTTTGCTCCCAGCCACTTCATTGAAATCAAACAAAACTTATAAATGCTGACCAGTGACTTTTGCGATGAAGCTCGAAAAGCAATGGGCAATTTTTGCAGTGAACAGGTACTATCTTGGACAGGATCCAGTAGCAAACATCCAGAGCCGAACAGTTTATAGGCGTGGGGTTGTGGGCATGCCCTGTGTGGTGTAGTTGGTGAGTTTGGTCATCAATCATGAATCATTAATTAACAGCTCTGAGTTTTCGTGGGCTGTTGTTTTGCCTGATGATGCCGATGAGCTTTGAACTTTGGATTGCGGGTTTTTATTATGAAGGTTCACAGGGGCTGGAGGAGAATTTTCAGCCTTATTAGTGAAAGGAGCAGATGGCCTGGAAGAGTTGTTCCGTTTCCCACCTGCCTCAGTATCTCTATGCCGACTCTCTCTTAGTAAACATTTGCTGATGTCGTGAGTTCAAGACAGACAGATTTTGCAGCCAAGCAAGTAACTGACGATTTCAGAGCAGTATCTCATCAGGGTAAAGTTCGCCTTTGTGGCTCCAATTTTTAACTAGCCCTCCAACCCCTCTGTGCTGACGGTCACCGGTCTGGGACTGCTGGTTTAAAATAAGGATGGGTCACTTACCCCATTGTTTTGCGACTGTCTTCCAACATGGACCCAATATTATTGAACATACGAGGGGGATAGCCCCAAAAAAGCAAAATTCAAATAGGGGCATCAGTTTTAATTGGTGGTCTGAACATAGGAGTACTGAAAACTTACATAAAAGCAAAGTTTTGTTGATACTGGCGATCTGAAATAAAAAAAAGAAAGTGCTGGAGAAACTCAGCAGGTCAGCATCTGTAAAGAGAGAAATGGAGTTAATGCTTTAGATTTGATACGACACTTCTTTGGAACTCAAGCTTCCCTGTCAGGCTGGATCTGTCATGAACTTGTTGTAGCAAGTGTGTGCCTTTAGGCTTTGAAAACATCCATCCCCTGTGGTTCACCTCCATGTTCCCAACCCGATCATGTCAAGAAACCTCCCTCAATGAACACTCATCTGGGTTCCCATCTGTGGCCATCTGCCATTGACATCCCCCTCCTGCTCACGAATCAGGCAGTGGGATTAGCAAGCTTTTGGTGGATCAGTGTGACGAATTATGGGGGTAATGAGCATCTCCCATCTCCTTGGGTTTGCTGCCAGTCTTAAAGCTTGAATCCACTGTACCTGCCCTTCTGCTTATTAACATCAGAAGCTGCACTTCAGAATTAAGTACAAAACTTCTAACACTTCAGAGTTGTGTTGTATATCAAAAAGTTTTTGATATCGATGTTGAAATATCCAACTGAGCCCCATCTGATAATTAAAAGCAGTTGATTACAATAAGTCAATTTCCAACATCTAACTAGTTCTCTTCTAATAAATAAAAATGAGCGTTATCATGAAAGTCAGTAAGATCTCCATGGGAAGTCTGAAGACTTTGAAAATTGCAGTAGTGAACTGCAGTGCAGTAATCGATCAACAAGAGGAAAAGAACAATTGTTTAACACACAATGGTGCTGACCTTTCAACTTCCTCACAGCAATTCTAGAGCATGAAAGGGAACAGCCCATATACGATAGCTTAAGTTACACAAACCTGTACAGACATGGATTCCACGATATCATTTGAGCATAAATACATTGCAGAATATTTATTGTGTCACAGCATTATTTGTTAGAAACATTCTTTTGTGGATATGATGTAAAATCCTTTTGAAACGAGCCGCCAATCTTTATGCTCACAATTCTTGTGTTCAACATTCTAACTACCAAGAACACTATCTTTAAGTTGCTTTAATCTCGGTGAGACCATGAGCCATTTTCCATACATGACAGCTTTTCTTTGGCATCTTGCTTATGACTTGGCAAACTCAGTTTGCCATGATTCAAAACACTGAGAGATAGCTCTTAACGTGTGAACTTTGTGCAGCTTGACTATAATGACGCTGCATTATAAGCTCTAGAGATGGTCAGCCTCTGAGTCAATCGCAGTAATAACAGATCAGCTGCTTCAGCGATTCATTTGTGTTACATGTAACTATTAACTTAGCAGGACAATCCAGCCTGATTTGTGAATCTGCAAGAGATTCGGAAATCATTTGTTTCATCATTTCTACCTGCCTTTGTTTACACATAGCAAATAGTTTGAATTCTTCTGCTTCATAACTATACATTTCCAGAACATGTATTGTTCACCAGTGTTGCTTATCAAAGATGATTCTTCCATTCAACACAGTGCTAGGGTATGGTTTGGAGGCCAAAAGGCTCAGTGATACTAACATTTTTGGTTCACTCTGAAACTGCGAAGCAAATTATACTGTATGTAACATTGTAAACTTTCAGTATATTCATGAGAAGTAAATAGTTTTGCTGATATCTTTTGAGCAATAAAACTGCTTTGAGTATACATACACAGTCACTGGCTTTTATCATGAAGAATAATTTGGCTGATAACTGTAACTGCAAATTAAATTGATGGATTGCTAGGGTTCAAATGAAATGAATATAAGGTGAATAATTGGATTGGCAGAGATTAAATTTCCTTGATTTCAAACCTGCTTCCACTTCTCACCTGGTGGGAAAAGGCCAGCAAACTTATTGATGTCTAGTCAGTCTGACCATAGACCTGGGCAGGGAAGAACGAACATTGGGTTTTCTTAATGTCAAAGGAAAGATAATTGAAATAAATAATCTTCAATAGAGCTCAAATTATAAATAATTTTGAAGTTAATAGCTATTCAGTTTGGAGTTACTTACAGCAAGGGGCAGGCCTGTTATAGCCATCATGATCCATATCCAAAAAAAACTGTTTAGTCCTGGTTGTTTTCCTTGATCCCGTGCTTTCCCATGTCAGCACCAAAGGAGACAGGAATAAAATTAATTGGGAAAGCTGCAATTAGCAAATTAGGTTAGAGGAATGTTGCACTGTGCTTGTGCTGCCAGGTGTGAGGGTTCTGGCAGGATATTTATTAGCAAGTGTCAGTAAAGTGACAGCTTGATAAATTGGGCAGTGTAATCGGTGTCTCTCTGACAGTGTGCTTTGTGACATCTGGACATTCCAAACTGCAGGTTCTCAGGGAAAACCTGCTCCCTGTTAGGGATTGGGCAAAGAAACATATAATTTGATCATTAAAAAATTGCAAGCCTTCTTGAAGACATCTTGACTGTTTCAATCTATTTGAAGCAATTAGGTGATATTTAAATGCACTTTTTGCATATGGCACATAATTTGATAACACTATCATGTTGTTCTTTAATACACATTACTGCATTTTGACTTTTCAAGAAAAATATTTTTCCCTCTTTCTCTCCAGGCATTTTGTCTTCAGCACAGTTTGTCCTTCTGTCAGGTCGAAAAAAGAACAAAATGACAAACTTTGCAGATATTTTTTATTTTAATGAATTTGATTTTACTTTAATTCCTGCCTGACCCTGACATTTAAAGACACAAAAACCTTATTAATTATCAAACAGTTGAATGAAACATATAGAAGTTACTTCAACTAATGTAACATGGTTAAAATAATTTCTCCTCCACCATCCCCATATTTGCTTGGTATTGCATAAAATATTCCTTGTCAAGTGATGTTTGGAACAAAGAAGATAACGCTGAATGCAGCGTCAGGTTACAGGGTAGATACAACCAGAAACAGGGCTATTTCTTAAATCTGCACCTTGAAGCCAATCACAGAAGAGCTTTTCCTGCAGCGTTATGGAGAGTTTTAACTGGTTTGCATTGGTTAGATCATTTTGGTTTCCGATGAGATGAGCTTTGCAATTGATTGAGCCAATTTTTAGTGCATAATATGTTACCTTTGTGCTAAATTCTTATTTTTGTTGTTTTGCTACAACAGAAAAGCCACTAAATTTGATCAGCTTCTCCAAAAAGTAAATCCAAAACTACCAATAAACCTGTTATGTTAATGGAGCTGATCTAATCATTGTTGATTGGGGATTGATTAACTCAAGTGTGTTAGTTTATTTAAAACAATAAATCATGTAATTTATGAAGTAGATATTCTAGCAAATCAACTCATTACTCTGCTTGCAGCTTGCAAACCTAAAACAGACCAGCACCCAGACAGAGTCATAACATTGTATACAAATAGCACATGGTGTCCTTAAAGGTGAACTGTCTTAAAGACAAGGTACATATAGAATAGCATCCATTAAGTTTTGGCAAAAATCTCACATGAATTCACTAGCAAGCTTAATATAAGGCAAAAACTATTTAACAATATAAATTAAATCAATTTACTGTGAAGTTGAAATAGCAGAGTTGGAAATTTGGGATAAATATGTTGGTTTTAATAAAATCATGCTTAATGAAATGAACGCCACATTAATTTGGGTGGGTTTTGTATAAGTAGCTCACACCCATTCAATTTACAGGCGTTCAAGTCCATTTCACTAAATTGTATTCCAAATCACATCACCTTTTGGAACAATGTGTTAGTCTGATGATAGGTTACAGACCTGAAAATTTAATTCTATTTTTTTCTCATCACAGGTGCTGCCTGACTGCTGAGTATTTACATTTAAAGGTGTGCTTTGTTTAAAGTTCATGTTTCCAGCATCCACAATATTTTGCTTTCATCCCTTGTTCCAAGAATTTCAGCCAATTAATTTGCATTGAAGAGAATTATTCTACTTTTGATCATACAATTCTTCCTTCACTAAAAATCAGCATGAGTTTAAAATGTTAATGTTTGCCCCAATTTGTTGGTTTCCTGGAGAATCTTGTTTGGGGTAAAGGTTGTGCATTTTATTTATTAGCATAGTGCGTGGTTCTGGCTTATTTTGTAAGCCTGACACATTTGTCGGTTTCCTGGTGCATTAGTGCCAGTTTGTTAACCTATTTTAGTATTGTTGCTTCTGCCTGCTTGCATATGTTGTTGCATTCCCAGGTGCTTTCTTTTTGGTTTTGTGACTGTAGTTTAGATATTTTGGACAACTTCAGTCCATTTAAGTATGTCTGTTTGATTGCATATTTTGGTTAATTTCCTTCTGCCTTTGATTATGTTTGGTCCATTTGTTTGAAAGGCTCTGTATGTAACCTTGGGTTGATGCATGAAGTGGAGATGCTGGTGTTGTTCTGGTGTAGGCAATGTCAGAAGTCACATGACACCAGGTTATAATGGTTATAGTCCAACAGGTTTATTTGAAATCACCAGCTTTACGAGCGCTACACTTGACGTAGAAGCAACGCTCTGAAAGCTGGTGATTTCAAATAAATCTGTTGGACTGTAACCTGGGGTCAGGTGACTTTGATTTTGGGTTGATGCAGTTTGTGAACACTTGACCTGCATTGTGGAAGCATTATGAATGGGTTTGCTTTGTATTTGTCAATGTTTATATTGTAAAACTTCAGATTGCATGCATTGGTTTCATTGATAATCTTTGACTACTTTTATTTTTTTAGAATTGCCACAAAGTTGTTGTTGATTTTGGCTGCATATCTGGTTTGCTGGTGGCTTTTGCATTTATGTTCAGCTTCCTTTTCAGCATAATTTGATATAATTTTTAAAATTCATTCATGGGATGAGGGCACCACTGGCAAGGCTGGTGAAAAGTCAACCGCATTGCTGTGGGTCTGGACTCACACATAGACCAGACAGGTAAAGATGGCTGTTTCCTTCCCTAATGGACATTAGTGAATCAGATGGGTATTTCCAACAATCAGCAATGGACTCATGATCATCATTAGACACTTAATTCCAGGTATTTATTGAATTCAAACTTTACCAACTGCCATGGCAGGATTCAAACCTGGGTCCCCAGAACATTACTTGAGTCTCTGGATTAACAGTCCAGCAATAATGCCACTAGGACATTGCCTGTTTGCACCTCCACAAAAACATTCCAACAGTAAACCCAGTAAAAGATATGTATATATGTCAGGAGGACTTTTGGGCCTGAAGTTTCCATCAGGTTATGCTTGTTTCTCAGTGCAATTTGCCGAAATTTACTAAAAGATTGAGAAATTTCATGTGCACATTACAGCTGAGGAAAAAAATGAGTTCCTGTGATCTTTTGCACTAGTTTGAAAAATGTTGTCATTGGAAACTGGCTGTAACCATACAACTGGTCTCTCATCCAAATTAAGGTTACCAAATGCCTTAGCAAATTTCTGCCGATTTGTGGGTCTTTGAAGACATTCTTAAAATTAAGCATTCTTAAGCATAAGGAAACTGAGAGGTACATTCTAAAGATTTTTGCATGCTTATAAAAGGTAATTTGCTAAGTAACAGAGCAGCAAACACCAATGAAGTTAGTAATGTTTCTGTACAGTTTTTATAAGATAATTTTCATTTATTTAAGATCTGGTTGCTCACAGATAGAAACACTAATCAAAAATGTTTCATTTTTGTGGTAAACTCGTTTTTAACTATGTTCAAAAAATCCTAAAGGAATAGTTTAAAAACAAAAAGCATTTTTTTCCTAAATTCTGTTGCCATATGCACTGCTTGTACATGTTGATTTTATGTTCACCAATAAGCAAATATGCCTGTGAGAAAACTTGAGAAAAAGAATAGGATTCTGAAAGAGAGCACAATTTTGACCATAGTTTGCGATGGGCAAGCTAATTGCACCCAAAACCAAAGTACTACAGCTTGGATATTGTACATATGGTGAAGAAAGTGTGCTTGCCACTGGTCTTAAGAAAAACCTCATACAGAGATCCTGTGGCCTCATTAATTATGTAGTCAGCTGTTGCACTCTTTAATTGGTATTCCCAGCATAGAACTGCAGTGAGATAATTAATCCAAGTACCTAATCCATTTAAAGAATTCTCACAGACAGTCAACCAGGAAGTGGGAAGCACTAAAATGAAATCACTTTTAAAAGTTTTACAAATGGCTAGATAAAGATTCTGATATGCACATGGGGTGAAGGTAAAAGCTCAGTAAAAATGGGCACAATTTAAAAAGAAACTTTTGGAAGCTAGATGTTAATTATAATGTACATATTTAACATTTCACAAACGTTAAATTACTCTTGCCAGACAAAATGAGTTGTTCAAACATATTTATTACACATGTTAAAAATAAGTTTATATGAGATTTTTAATATGGACATGTGAATAGTAAAGGGGATGGTTGCACAGATTTCAATGATTTCTGGCTTTAGGGGCACAGGACAGCAGCATGTGACAGAACAATGTGTGACATTGCAGTTTCAACATTTCCCTTGATCTGCTAAATCTGAAGTTGAAGTCAGTTTTAGAAGATTAATAACTGATTGTTAGCCATCCAATTTCTTCTAAATTCCATGCCTACATTTTTGTTACTTTTGCCATCTGTTTTGACAGCGTCAACAACAATATGTATGCCACAGAAATTGGGCAGTGGTTGATTCTTTCTTTTACTTACCCGAGCAAAGTTATAGGCGATAACTTAGCACTCAAGATAATGCTACTTTTCTACTTTACCAACGTAAGTTTATTTTTCAGCTGCTCTTATAACAATGTTGCTCAAAATAGATACCAATCATCATGACTGCACTTATGTACCCTTCATTAGCTAATGTTAGATCTCCATGTACCAAGTAAGTTTTCTCTTCATGGCTAATGTGAACTTTGCTACAGTGAAAAATTCCTCAGATAAAATTTAAATTCTGGTATTAGCCCTGGTGGGATTTGAATCTGTTTCCCCAGAGCACTAGGCTGGGTTTCTATATTCCCACTCCAGTGACATTGCCACTCTCCCACCAACTCTCTCCCTGTTGGGGCAGGCATTTGATTTTTCATTTAAAAGTGAAAAATGACCACTATAGTGTCACCAGTTGGTCAATTGGATTATCTGAGAGTATTTTAGAATTTGCCTCAAGCATTATACCACATCAGTATGAAGGCAAAGTGATATTAGATCACTGTGTGTAATTCATTATGTATCACAGTTATTTTCTAAGTTTTGTCTGTTTATATGAAGTGTCAGCATAAGATATGCAATACAAAAGGGCCATTGAAGTATTTACTTTTCCCATTTTAACTTCCCTCTTTTGGATCAACCTCCTTTTTATTTCCTGTTGAATGCTGGCATATACCTTCTAATTACTAAGCAGCAGCAACCAGATATAAATCTGGTCGTGAATTATTTCGTATCTGGCCAATTTTTATTGCAAAACACAAATAATTAATTGGGCAGAGTCAGACCTGCCGACTCCCCTGCTGGTTGGACCTCAAATAAATGAATGATTTCCAAATCCTGGGACAGTAACAATGTGAACAGCTTCAGTAGGTCAAAGAGCCACCAATGCACATTTTTACACTTCACTGACACTAAGCAACTCCAAAGAGATGTTTCTGAAACAGACAGAGCATTTCCTACAAGACTTTCAATGATGTCACAGTTTCAAGTTGACTTTTTAATCTTAATTCTTTCAAAATTATGATGTTGGAATTTGCTGTGCAATATTATAGAGACGTAGTAAAAAGTTTTAAAGATCTTACTCTTGTGTGTCGCTGTTTGTATATCTGAGGATTTAGAAAGTTAAGTTTGTTGAAACAAACAATTTGTCTTTGGTTTTATTATCAAAAATGTTATTTCATCAGTAAGATAATGCAGCATATGACCTTTTAGAATGGTGAAGGCAAAGGAAGTAATCTTACTGGAATACCATAGAGCCAACCTGAATACATGGAGTCCCTGTGAATTTATTGAAAGAGAAAATAGAACTTTGAAAAATTCTTCATTGAGTGAGGGATGGAGCACAGGGAGCTCTAATAATTTTATACAATTAGTCTGAGCATTGTGTTTATTCAGGGAGTGTGGGCTAGAGCATGGGGAACAGCGTTCATACCAAGTACTTGGACAGGACTTAGAATTAATTCCAAAACGCTCATCTTAAAGAGCTTAGCATAATCTGAACACCAAACAAATCTCAAGTAAGTCAGGAGGCAGCTTAATCTTTTTGTTATAAATTTTATATTTTTCCATACTATAAGAATGAGTAGATTGACCAGAGTATGATGCACTGGGGACCATGCCTTAGAATCATACAATGTTGTGGCAATGTCACAAACCATTCAATTCATCAAGCCTTGCTCTATACCTCACTTTTAATCTCCATGCTGTGATTTTACCAGCCCTTCTTTCATACTGTCTTGCCAACCTCTGGAAGATCTTTTGCATGAACCAACCCCCTCTTATCACTTCACAAATCTCAAACTTCTGTTTGGTTTTTCATTCATTTTGTTAAAAGCCTTTCACACGGAAATGACAGTCTGTTTTTAATGTGGAATTAGTATGATCTCTGTTTGAGCAGCAAAAAAAAACAGGGAGAAGACTGTTACATAGAAATGTAGAAAGTAGGAGCAGGAGTAGGCCATTCGGCCCTTCAAGCCTGCTCAGTCATTCAATATGATCATGGCTGATCCTCTATCTCAATGCGTCTTGAAGTCTTTAAACATAAAAATATATCTATCTCTTTCAGTGACTTTATCTCCCCATAGCGCTTTGTGGCAAGTGCAACAGGTACATTACACTTGAATGAAGAAATGGGCGGCACGGTGGCACAGTGGTTAGCACTGCTGCCTCCCAGCGCCAGAGATCCGGGTTTAATTCCCACCTCAGGCGACTGACTGTGTGGAGTTTGCACATTCTCCCCGTGTCTGCGTGGGTTTCCTCTGGGTGCTCCGGTTTCCTCCCACAGTCCGAAAATGTGCAGGTTAGGTGAATTGACCATGCTAAATTGCCCGTAGTGTTAGGGGCAGGGGTAAATGTAGGGAAATGGGTCTGGGTGGGTTGCGCTTCGGCGTGTCAGTGTGGACTTGTTGGGCGGCAGGGCCCGTTTCCACACTGTAAGTGATCTAAAAAAAAGTCTCCTCATCTCAGGCCTAAACGGCCTAGTGAGTGTCCTGAGACTGTGCCCCGTCATTTTAGACTCGACAACCAGTGGAAAATATCCATCCTGCATTGTGTCTGTTGAGCCCTGTTAGAATTTTATCTGTTTCATTCAGATCCCCTCTCATCCTCCTAAGCCCTAGTGAATATTTGAAATCCAATGTAGTCTAGCTCTGAAGGCTGCTGGTTTTGAGCACATGCATCTGTAAGGGTGTTTTGCTCTATACAAACCATTGTAATCACTACATTCTCAGCTAACAGCCTATATGTCTATTCCAGGCAAATAATAGTTTGGTTTGATCAGCCACCTGACTCAAAGTAACCATCCTAAAAACTAGTTCAGATTCAAATTTGCTGTTGATGATGATCTTGAGACATTGTACCTGTATTCCCAATGTCTACAAATCTTTTTTAAACGATTAATTGTCTGCAGCACCTGCAGTAGGAATCCTGATTTCCAGTTTCCAGACATTGGGTGTAACAGTGAGTTTCCACACTCTCTTTGTGGTTTTAGTTTTGTTGGAATTCAATCCAGCTTAAGTTGTAAAGGTCTCGAGTGGAATGTGTTTGGACCATTCACAACCTTTTCCTTATGGGTGGGTGGCCATGGAACAGAATATTACAGAAAAAAACAAAATAGTCTTTGGTTTGAGTTAAAATACTTTATTGGGAGATTTTTTTCGAGCTTTACTCTGTCCTTAACATTAATGTCAAGAGGGAAGGAGCGTTCAATTTCCTAGTAGCAACTGAATGAAAACTGTAAAACACTATTTAATAAGAAATTAGGCACTGGATACGGTTTGCAATAAAGATCAATAGGTTCTGGAATTTGATCACAAAATGAATCTTAGTTGGAACAGTGATGGTGGAAAAGGATGAAAAGGGAGGATGAGTGAGGATATAATCAGCATCACTGCTTCTGCCTGATGACAAGAAAATAGGTAAGGCTCTGTACCTCGGGATATTATTAACTGCTGCTGAAAATGTATGTGTTTGGGTATTCAGTTTGGATGTAATAAACAAAGCTGCAATGGTCAGTGGTTTGCAACTCTTAATTTCCAGGCCCTCATCTGGCTGCTCTTGTATAAAGTAATGGATAGGAAAGGGTTAATCTTGGCTAAACTGAAACTCCAATAATTCTGATATATGATACCGCTACTGGGTGGAGTATCAGGCAGTTCGAGCCATTGGGACTCTGTGATAGTCTTGTAATGGAAACATGTGGCTGCTCCATCTCTTGGTAGCAATGGTTAATGTGCTGAAGAGATTAAACAATCTGTATATAATTGCTGAGATGCAATAAACCATGTCTTGTCTTCAAAGGCAAGGACCTCTTCTAATGAGATTTATTCACAGTCTGTGGTAATGTATTGACCATGAAAGAGCTCCTTAGACTAGTGCAGGAGGGAGGACAGGTATTAACAGTCAATGCCAATAACCAGTGGTTGGTACCCCGGCATTTGATCACTGTAATAATAGTCTCTGAAATACAGTATCATAGACTTAAATTGCAGCATCATTTGTGGGAACAATTTCAGTGTCCCATTCCATTTATAAGGTGGTAGCAGAATCAAAATATCTCTTGGGATAGAAATATTAACCGAGCACTGTATTTGCACTTATCCTGATTGTTGAGTGAACCTTTACCTAAATAGCCAGAGCCTGAGGCAGAATGATATATATGTTAATAAAGTGATATACTTATAATTGTCAACGCTACTTCTGCCTGTGCTTGCCATGATTCTGGCTTCCACCAACTAACCATGACCAAGAGGTGCCCTTTTCCAACTATCCTTAAAGGAGTCACAGCTGCTCAGGCAAATCTGCAGGAGGTTTAATTAGATATTGAGTTGAATTTTGTCCTGGTAGACCCACATATAGCAATGAGGTGGGTAGCAGGTCAGGAGTCCATTCTGGCTCTTCGAGTTGATCATGGCATTAGTAACTCAGTTATGGATTACTTGACCAATCAGGAGGGGTAGTGCGTGTTTCAAAGGAATGATTTCAAAAGAACCTGGCGTTTGTGCAGGATGTTTGTGCCCGGATGTGAGAATGGCATACAGAGTGACTGTGAATATCAGTTGTTCAAATGGGAGTAGAAGGAGAGAGGAATAAGTGTCCATTAAAACTGACCCCATTCAAAACTACTCCACTGGCTATAAAAAGTTTTAGTGTACTCTGAGATTATGGAAAGTGGATTATAATTGCAAGTTCTGCCTTTGATTAAATGATGACTTTTTACAATCATGAGCAATACTTTTGAGTTACATTCACTGGCTATGGTGAAAGGTCTCCTAAGTGTAGCAAGGTGCAAGAAGTTACTGAGCAAAACGTCAGCAGAATTTCACTCATTTGTGTCTCACTTTACAAAAAAAAAGAGGAATTGTACGTTATAAAGAATGGTTAGAAATGGTTTCAAGACTATGCTTCTAGGTTTTAAGTTTCAAAGATGTATTTAACCCATCTGTTTATTTTAAATACATGTATTTTGAAGTTGCAATAATACGTTGTTTTGAGTTTGAACTTTGTAGTGTTGTCATATCTAGTGACCAATTCAACAACCATTGTGTCGTATGTGATTAATGCATGCTGATGAAAGATTGATTGTAACCACGTTTAATTTTGAATGATAAGTCATGCTTGTTTTGTGAGGAATGGCATAAGTCAGTTTAAATGATATGACTTAAAAATAATAGTTATGCCTATATCTAACCAATGGTTACTTGGCTCCTAAATATCCCCTCAAACACAGTTTCTATTGAGTTCCTTAAACTTCAGTACTGGCTGATGAAACTGCCCTGGAACCTATTTTTCTAGTCTCTCGCTGGATTTGCAACAGGTTCATATGTGCATTTGCCTTAATAAGGTTGATTTGCCGCAGTTTGGAGCACCATACAAACGAAATGTTACATCGGAGGCCTGCACTAGAAGATTCAGTAACACAATTGAGAACCGGGGGAAATTGTGCTTTGCAGAACCCTTCCAGGCTGAATCGTACAGAGGGGCTGAGATAGAATTTGGCTTAGGGCTTCATAAGCAAATGGGTCTGTAAAAGTTTGTCTGCTCTCCTGCATTTTCAGTATGTACAGGCTGTTCTTTTCCAACACGTGTTTCATCAATGCAAATTCATTGTAACATGATGGACGAATTGGGTACGCTGTTCCTAAAGCACGAACTTTTAAAATATGTGTTGGCTGTAACATGATTACAGCGCCAACTTTTTAAACGCTGTTTCTAAAGTGCGATTTTTCTATAATATGGGGTTTCACAACAATGCAACCATTTGAGTTATAGAAGAACTGACTGTAAGAGGAACTGCATTTAGCATCTGTGTATGATCCTTCATCTGA
This sequence comes from Chiloscyllium plagiosum, assembly GCF_037043375.1. NCBI lineage: Eukaryota > Metazoa > Chordata > Chondrichthyes > Orectolobiformes > Hemiscylliidae > Chiloscyllium > Chiloscyllium plagiosum. Next base: position 19,310,095 of record NW_028270153.1, on the reverse strand, counting down.
TAGAAAATGTGTTGTACAATTTTCTTCTTAAAGCTTCTGTGCTATTTCTCTCTGCAAATTTTCAACAAAGCACTATCCTACTGCATTCAGATATCATACTCAAGAATCTGCAATTTTATTGTAAATAAGTCTTAAAATGCTAATTACGTTTTCCCTGCACTCTGCCCAAGCAACTATTCTTTCTCATAAACGCACCATCTTTGTTTACTTTACAACAATTACATTTTGGTTTTTTTTCAGTTGCTCATTCATGAGATGTGGACATCACTGGCTGGTGCAACATTTACAGTGTATTCCCCATCACTAGTTGCCTTTGAGAAGTCAGACTGTGTGGTCTTCTTGAATGACTGTTTTCCATTTGGTGTAAACTTGCTATATTCCCAAAAGATAAGCTGCTTTGAGCTGCTTTTTTCACTGGAGAGAGACCGTGTGCTTTGGTGAACTTAAAGGTCACCATCCCTCGGGCAAAGGATGATGACGAGAAGGGTAGACTTTTGTGGTGATCACAGCCAGTGTGTGGGAATTGAGCCCACTCTGTTAGTGTCACTCCACATTGCCATCCAGCTAGCTGAGATACCTGACTGCTTCATTTGTTGCTGTTATGGGATGGAATTCACAAATTTTGACACAGTGACAGTGAAGAAACTATATTTCTATAAGTAGTGATATATTTTCAAGGCAGGATAGAGGCGATGGTTTTTCCATGGATCTGCTGCCCTAATCCTTTTAGATTGTAGTGGTCCTGTATTTGGAAGGTATTATTTAAAAAAGCTTTGGTGAATTTCTGTAGTGTGTGCATCTTATAGATGGTGCATTCCACTGATATTGGTGGTGGAGGGAGTGAATATTTATGGATGTGATGCCTTTCAGGTAGTCTGCATTTTCCTCTATGGTGCCAAGCCTCTTGACTGTTGTTGGAGTTGCACTCATCCAGACAAGTAGGGAATATTCCATTATGTTCCTGACTTGTGTCTTGGAGCCGGTGGATAGGCTTCAGGGAGTCAGGAGGTGAGTCACTTGCTACAAGATTCCTAACCTCAGACTTGCCCCTGTAGCCACTGTATTCATATGGCTAGCCCAGTTCAGTTTCTGGTCAGTTGTAACCCCCAAGATATTGATAGTTAGATTCACTTTTGTCATGTCATATTATTAGTGTAAAATGGTATGATATATTGTTCTTATATTCAACTTATTTTTGACTCCTTTTTCTTCTACTAAATGAGTTGAAGGTGTGTAACATAACAACATGAAAATTGTGACATTTAGAAGATGCCTACACTTACTTTTATATGACATCATTTCTGTGATGAACAACTCCCTGTTGGAGGTCTGTGGCTGACTGAGAAGCTTGCATATTTGTTTGACATTGAAACTTAGTTGTATAGTGCAATTGTTGACTTTTCATAAGTAATTGATATCTAGGCGAGAACTTACTGATTCTTACTCCTGCCCCTTAGCGGTACACTTGCATATTAGTGAAAAGTGACTGCCTATGGAATCCCATGAGGAAAGCATTCTTCAGGGCAATGGAAATAACCAGAACTTTTTTTTTGTTTGCATAAAACATCAAAGACAAAGAGGGTGAAGAACTCTTCAATGTTTTAAGAAGTGACTTTGAATACGAAAGCAACGTCAACTTTGGAATCACTTGGATGAAACAAACTGGAACCAGAGGGATAGACTCATTGATCCCCTGCTCCCAATGGAGCCCTCTCCCTTTAAGTGTGGCAAGTCAGAGATTCTGCACCCTCTAGTCTCTTCACTGGGAACAGGAGATTGATTGACAATTTTGTCAATATGATTCTCATTTTGGGCACATTTTGTTTTAATGAATGTTCTGAGAATTTTCTTTCAATGAGTGTGGCATATTAACATTTTTTAAAACATAGCCAAACTGGAGAAAGAAAGACATATTAAGCAAGAGTGAACTTTCATTATTATTTACCATACCATGTTTTTCAGAACAGCTCAAGGTGCTTTTTAGCCACTGATTACTTTCTAAGTGAAGTCAATACTGCATACTTAGTCTAGTAAACAGTGTTGATAGAGGTCAATTAGGTCACTGCATCATGTACATCTTGAGAGGATTGTTAGTGTATTTGACTTTAAACAGGGATTTGAGCTTTGAAAATCTAATTTCCAGGGTACTAGACTTCTGAGGTGGTGAGGAAATGGTGCAGGGTCAGAATTTAAGACAGAACTCTGAGCTACCATTGAATTTAACCTGAAAAACGTGACAAGGAGGTGGGGAGGAGCAGTGATATTTGCCTCTCTCATTGGCGTTCCTGTGTCTCATTGGCATCTAGAGGGGGGTGCATCTGAGCTATTGTAGCAACTGTGTCCCAGAATGACCATTTGATACAGCACTGTGAGTTGAGGCAGGATTGAACTATGGCTCCACTCATTCTTACAATGGGAGAAAGTGAGGACTGCAGGTGCTGGAGATCAGAGTCGAAAAGTGTGGCGCTGGAAAAGCGCAGCTGGTCAGACAACATCCGAGGAGCAGGAGAGTCAAAGTTTTGAGCATAAGCTCTTCATCTTTCCTGACCGGATGTGCTTTTCCAGCATCACACTTTTTGACTCTCATTCTTACAATGAAATGAACTCTGTTTAAGTGGCATTCTACTGTGAATAGTATATGGATTCTGAATTAAAAGAAAATGACCTCAATTTTCACAAAGTCTGGAGGCCCACTGCTCCTTAGCTAGAATGTTTTTGAGTCCTGCATCTGGAAGTCCTGCCTGTATTGAATTGATTTGAATGATTTATTGTCACTTATATTTAACAAAAATAAATGCAGCGAAAAGTGTATTCTGTTGCCACGCTCCTGCACCACTTTGACTTGCAAAAGATATTAAGCTAAAAGACTGAAGTTTAGATGTAAGCATTAAATAGAATAAAAACATAGTTCATCTTTTTCCTTTCTTTGCTCCACTTGGCATCATTGGGGAGGGGGTGGTCTCCACACTGGGCTCCCTGTCTACCAATGTCCCCACATTACAGTCCATTCCAGGCATACCAATTAGGGCCTACTGCATGGTTGCAGCTGAAAACCAACACCTCTGATTCTGATGGAGAAGGCAGATGCTGTTACTCAGTTGGCCATTTCACCACCACTTCATTGCCGCCAGTGCTTGAACTAATCAATATCCAGTCAATGATCATCTAGTCCCATCTTTTACTGTTGGGCCTAATTCACCGACATCACCTCTGCTGATATAGCAGCCGCTAATGCCAATACCGGGCCCCTTGCTTGCCCCTCTGCCACCATCTTACCAGAATCTTCCAACACAAGGCCATGCTGGGCCCTCCACTTGAATATGTGCTAGGCCCATTTGAGTCCGTGATTCATTCAACATTTTCAGGAGGAGGTGTGGGAGGTTGGTGGAGAGGAAGACACATAATTCACACAATTGTCATTGGCCAGCTTTCTGAACGAGTTTTGGGGAAAAGGCCTAAACTAAATAGATTTCTTTGGAAAGGTGTGGCAGCCTTTTGGAGAGGTTAGGAACTCATTGGGGAGAGGTGAGATTGTGAGCGTGTAAATGGGCATTGGTTGGCATGAGGGGCTAATGGTGATGGGTGGGGGATGTTAGGTGGCATGAATAGGGTTTAGGGAGTGTGTGGATGTGATAGAGTGTAAGGGCTGAGATTATGAGGGCTGCTTTTTGTTCCGCTATTTTCTTTTAACAACTGAAAGAAAACCTCCAAACACCAAAGCAGGCCTTTGAAGTAGCTCACTCAGTACCTGACAGCCTCTGAGGGTAAAACAAGGATTGCAGATGCTGGAAACCAGAGTCTAGATTAGAGTGGTGCTGGAAAAGCACAGCAGGTCAGGCAGCATCCGAGAAGCAGGAAAATCGATGTTTCGGGCAAAAGCCCTTCATCAGGAATAGAGGCAGGGTGCCTGCAAGATTTGCACTGTATGTTGGGACAGCAGATCTGAATCTAGTTAGCGACTCCCTCCCCTACCCAGTTGTAGTGAAAGTCTGGAGTTGGAGCACAGTGTCTCCCCACTCACGTTCGACGACTTGAGAAATTTCCCACTTCGGTCAGCAGTGAAGGACTGAAAGACTGAGACTGATATTAATAAGTAAGGGTATCTTATTTTCTGTGTCCAGTCTTCAGGCATTTCTGATGGCACTATTCTGGCTGACAATAGTACTATCACAATATTCACTCATTGTAACCAAAGCACCAGAGTTTATCCAATCATGCCCAAACCTGTTAAGTGCTGGTGTGGATTGAATGCGAGGAAGACCAAAAGAAGAATCAATTGCTTTTCAAGAAAAGGATCTGCAAGCAGCTGGTGAAGGAGTAATAATGGAATTGCCTTTGGAAAAGGGACTAAAAAGCACATTTTGTTGTCATTTTTGTTAAAGAGGTGTATTTTCTTTCAGACTTACATTCGAACATGACTTGTAATTCTGTAGTGAAATAATTGTTTCAAAATGATACCTTTATCTTCTGTATTCTTCTTTGAAATGTTAGCCTTGCAGTTAAAGCATTGCCTATATTTATAAAATAACCTTTTATTATAGATAAGCTACACAATTGATCTAAAGGAAGCAGAACAGACATTGGCAAAGCAGATTTGCTGATTCAGAGAGATCATGGCTGATCTGATAATCTTTCATTCGACTTTCCTGCCTTTCCCCTATAATCCTTGATACCCTTACTTATTAATATCAGTCTCAGCCTTGAATATTCTTCATGGCTCAGCCTTGACAGCCCTCCTGCAGTTAAGAATTCCACCGCTTCAATGAGAGAAGAAATTCTTCCTCATCTCTGTCTTAAATGTGCGACCCTTTAATCTGAGATGATGCCGTCTGGTGTGAGACCCTCCCACAAGGGGAAACAACCTTTCCGCATCTGTCACGTCAATTCTCCAAAGAATCATGTATGTTTTGAGAAAAAAGCCTGTGGCACTGCTGCTCAAAATATCTGCTGAAAGTGTCTGAAGATGACTTTGCTTTTGGTGGAAAGGTTTGATTTTTCATGGTGATTTTCATTTGATATTCCAAGTGATGACTGAAAGCTGGAGTTGCAAACACGTAGTCCCATCTCACTGTGATGTAGGACAAGTTGGTGCAGCATCAAATGCATCTATGTACAGTCTATCCTCAGCACATAGAGTCATAGAGATGTACAGCTTGGAAACAGACCCTTCGGTCCAACCCGTCCATGCTGATCAGATATCCCAACCCAATCTAGTCCCACCTGCCAGCACCCAGCCCATATCCCTCCAAACCCTTCCTATTCACATAACCCATCCAAATGCCTTTTAAATGTTGCAAATGTCCAGCCTCCGTCACTTCCTCTGGCAGCTCTTTATAACCATGACATTTCTCTGTAATTTCCATGCAAATTTAGTTCTATACATCTTTCCAACTAAATGGTGGCCTATAGATTACACTAATCAATAATTACCTCTGATTGTATCAACTCTGTTCTTGGTCTTTTTGTGAATTCCTCTCTTTTCAACACTGCATTGTTTCCCTTAATCAATACAGATACCTCTTCCTACTCTATTTCCTGAACATCTAGCATTCGAGGATATTTAATACCCAGTCTTGCCTTTCTTTGAGCTGGTCTTTGTTACCAGCACTTTGTATTTCCATGTGGCTATATGTGTCTGCTGTTTCTCAACTTTATTTACTAGTCTCTGCACATTCATTTACATGCATTGCAACTCTAATGTAGATTATTATTTTCTTTCTTGATGAATAGGTAATACCTGGCTATGTCCTATTCTACCTTTTGTCTCTGTCTCCAAATATCCTTTGCATCTTGGTACAGCTATTAATTGTTGCCATGTGGTTCTCAAACACTGGGATGTTGGATGTTGGATGCATTGCTCCTAAAAACAATTGCTCCTAATTGCCATAACCAATTTCCTTGTGAAGTGATTTGTTAATACTTCTGGTAAGGCTTTAAACTGTGTTTCTTCCAACCAATCACAACATTTAAAAGGCATCCAACAATCCCCTAATTACACTGTGCTCACTTCTTCCAGTTTTGAATAAAGTCATATAGCCATAGAGTCATAGAGATTTACAGCATGGAAACAGACCCTTTGGTCCAACTCATCCACACCGACCAGATATCCCAACCTAATCTAGTCCCATTTGCCAGCACTTGGTCCATATCCCTCTAAACCCTTCCTATTCATGTGCCCATCCAGATGCCTTTTAAATGTTGTAATTGCATCAGCCTCCATCACTTCCTCTGGCAGCTCATTCCAAACATGCACCACCCTCTCCATGAAAAAGTTTCCCTTTAGGTCCCTTTTAAATTTTTCCCCTCTCAACTTAAACCTATGCCCTCTAGTTCTGGACTCCCTCACCCCAGGGAAAGGACCATATCTATTTACGCTATCCATGCCCCTCATGATTTTGTTAACCTCTATAAAGTTTAGTTCAGTCTTGAACAGGTAAGGAGTTCAACAGCAAGCTGTGTAGAAACTCTCTCTCTCTCTCTGCCCTTTAACTTCAACCTGTAAGCATGTGTTCCATTTATACTGTTTTTTAAAGGGAGTTCGCTTATTGGGATTGTTGTGTGTATTCAAAACAGCATAATTAAGTCTAGTTTGGATAAACCGAGTTCTGTAGGGGTTCTTTATTCTGTTCTTTGGTGTTTCATTGTGTTATTTTGTGAATAAATTTTTGACTGTTTAAAACCTGGCAGTCAACCTAGCTAACTTACTCCGGGTAATTTTCACTGTACACTTACCAAAACAAATTACAAAGTTATGGTCTGGGCTGCCTGCTTAAGAATATTTCAAGGGGTCTGGCCTAGTCCATAACAAAACTAAGTGGCAAATTTTGAAGGTGACAGGAGAAAGATTTAAGAGACCCGAGAGGCAATTATTTCACACAGAGGTTGGTTTGTATGTGAAATGCGTTGCTGGAAAAGCACAGCAGGTCAGGCAGCATCCAAGGAGCAGGAGAATCTGCCTGACCTGCTGCGCTTTTCCAGCAACACATTTTCAGTTCTGATCTCCAGCATCTGCAGTCCTCACTTTCTCCTTGTATGTGAAATGAACTTCCAAAGAAAGTAGTAGATTCAGGTACAGTTATAACGTTTAAAAGACATTTGGACAGGTATATTAATAGGAAGGGTTTAGAGGAATATGGATCAAATGCATGCAAGTTGAACTGGATTAGTTTGGGAAACTTGGTTAAGTTGGACCAAAACATGTGTCCATGCTGTATGACTAGGGAGTGTTGCTGAACAAAGAGACGATGGAGTGCAGGTTCATAGTCCCTTACAAGTGGAGTCACAGGTAGATAGAATTGTGAAGAATGTGTTTGGTACATTCTCCTTTACTGGTCAGAGCATTGACTTTAGGAGTCATGTTGTACCTGTACAGGTGGTTGGGCCACTTTTGGAATATTGTGTGGAATTCTGCTTTCCCTCCTCTAGGAAGGATGTTGTGAAACTTGAAATGGTTCAGAAATGACTTACAAGGCTGTTGTTAGGGTTAAATGATTTGAGCCAAAGGGAGAGGCTGAATAGACTGGGGCTTGTGAAAATTACCTGGAGTAAGTTAGCTAGGTTGACTGCCAGGTTTTAAACAGTCAAAAATTTATTCACAAAATAACACAATGAAACACCAAAGAACAGAATAAACCCCTACAGAACTCGGTTTATCCAAACTAAACTTAATTATGCTGTTTCGAATATACACAACAATCCCAATAAGCGAACTCCCTTTTAAAAACCAGTATAAATGGAACACATGCTTACAGGTTGAAGTTAAAGGGGAGAGAGAGAGAGAGAGAGAGAGAGAGAGAGAGAGTCTACACAGCTTACTGTTGAACTCCTTACCTGTTCAAGACTGAATTAAACTGCTCATCTCAAGCTGACCATACCCTTTCTTTATACAGGTCACTTCTAAAACATGACCACTTCGGCCTGAGTATCCTTGAGCTAAAGAACAGCTTTTAGAAAGAAAAGGGACTGGCTTTGTGGCAGTTTTGAACAACCCCACCCTAGGGAAAAGATCTTTGCTGATCACCTTTATCTATGCCCTTCATGATTTGATAAACTCCTAGTAGATCACCCTTCAAATTCCAATGCTCCAGTGAAAATAACTGGTTATCCACTACTAGTTAATTGTGTTAGTGAAATGAATTAAGTAAATTGTATTTTGTTGATGTGCTTTTCCTAGGAGTGATGAATTTGCTTTGATTTTTTAAAAAAATAAAAATACAAAAAATATTAGTAGTATCGGTCACGTGGCCCCTCAAATCTACTCTACCATACAATAAGATCATCGCTAATCTTTTAGCTCAACTCTACTTCTACCTTATCCCCTTAGCCCTTTGTTTGACTTCAATCAGCTGATCAATTGATTTCTGTGTTGAACATAAACATTACAGTCCTCTGGGGTCAACAATTCCAAAGGCATTTCTGTGTGAAGAAATCTCTCCATATCTCAGTTCTCAAAGTCCAAATCCTCATCCTGATTTTATGACCTTGAAATTCTTCACTTTCTAACCAGGGGAGACAGCCTCCATACTGTAAAACCCTGTAGAAATTATGCATTTCTATGAGATTGCATCTTCCAAACACCAAACAACATAGACCCAGAGAGTGCTGTGGCAAATGCCATCCTGTTTTCTGTAGGTATTTTACCTACAACAGGGGCAGCTTTGCCAATGATGGAGACCACCTGATAAAAAGTAGGGACTTCCCTACAGGCTTGTGAGGGGTGTCCCTTCTGATCTGATACCATGTTGTCCACTGAGGGCTCCCACTCCACCCAACGACACAGGAAAGCCCTCCAGGAGGATCTGTGCTCTGCCTGACTGGTAGCGATGATTCCTGACCTCACCTGCCTGAAGTCCACGACTGTCCCAGTGCCACTGGTGCAGATACAATTGCAGTCCCAGCAGTGACCACTACTCCCAGTGGCACTGCTGCAACAGAAGAACTGCCAGCTCTCTGACTGGAAACCCATCCTGGAAGTGGGACAATCTGCCTTTGAGAAGTAGAACCAAGGCCTCAATAAACTAATTTCCTGGACCACATGTAATAGAGTCATGGTGACGATGGTCAGTGCAGGCAAACTGGCTATGAACTTTCTAGCTAGTAGGTAAATTCATGGCCTTTGTGTGAAATCTCAAGGTCTGATTTTGTTTTGGATTAATTGTACGACATCAATGTTTGTCACTAATGATGAATCTAAGAAGGAGTTCAATGTGTAACCTTTGATGCAGTTAATGGTAAATTTGAATTCTGGAGCGAAGTCCATATCATCCTGTCATCTTTAGTGAGTGAATGAAATATTTAGATCAGCCTTCCTTCCAAAGGCAAGAAGAAAACTTTTAAAGGAGGTGATATTGATCTTGTTTTGAGCCTAGGTTACAAAGAAAATTCTGCTGCAAGAACATTTTCTCACCCTGCCAGATAAGAAATTAATGATACAACCATCTCGATATGAGGAGTGCAAGTGTTCAACTTTAGATCATTTATTTAATTTGTGTAGGGACCAGAGTTATGCTCTGATCATTTATTTAAAGGGTTGTTGTCTCATCCAAATCCTTTCCTAGTTATTCAGTCCTTAAAAGAGCCAAGCCATAAGTGCTCTGGGACTGCCCCCAGGCAGATAATATGTTGCTGTCGAAATATTAGTCTTGATGCCTTATAAAGTGGAACTCCACTCTAATGTGGTTTATTCTTTGAAAACCAAATTCTTGTAGAGGCAGTGACCAATATACGTTGAAACATCTGCACTTTATAAGATGACTGTGTAGTTATATAATTTACAGAATCACAGAAATGCGCAACTACTATCTTGGACGAAGAGGCCATTCACTCCAGCATGCCTGCAGCGGCTCTCATAATGAATGTTTAACTTAATGATATTCTCCATCCTTCTCTCTGTTACTCTATGCATTGCTCCTATTCAAATAACAGCTTAACTCACATTTGAACCCTTCGGTTGAATCTGCTTCTACCACACTCTCGGACAGAACACACGTTCACCTGGGGTTTGGGAAAAAAATGTATCCACGGAAGAAGAGGTCCTTTCTGGAATTGATTTTGTTGCGACTAACTGAGGAGGCGGATGGATGAAAAAGTGGAGCCCGTTCACCCTCCTCACCTGGCAGCTTCACAGTTTGAGGTATCCTATCCAGAACCCTTACATGCTGGGGAACTCACCCGAGGGAGTGGCCGTACCACTTAAAAGTTTGTTCTCAACCTTTCACAAATAGGAACAGTTTCTCCCAGATCTACACTGTTCAGATCTCCCAGGAATTTGTACACCCCTATCCTATATCCTTGCAACCTTCTCTTCTCCAACGGGCTTTACGTCTCCAATCGATCTTCGTCACTGAAGTTTCCCCATGCCTGATTGATTTGATTTATCTATTGTCACATCTATCTTGTAACAAAATACAGTGAAAATTGCTGTAAACTGTCACCACTCTCCAACGCCATCTTAAAACACAGAAAAATAAACCAAAACATAGAATAGAAAGGCAGAAAGATTTTTTAAAAAGTTATGAAAAAGTGTACAACTTTACAACCTTTGTTGTTAAGTGTTCCACCCTGGGTCATGGGCCTGGTGGTCAGGCCCAAGACCTCTTCGCTGCACCCTCACTGTGGAACATAAGTCGCCACTCCTCAGCACCAATGCCATCGCCACTATGATCCCTCCCTGGACCTTGCCAGTGCAGACACCGCCAATGCTGCTGGTTACCACACTGGCTCAAATCTGACTCCACTGTCTGTGTCAGGCCCACCTCACTGATGCAGCTGCTGCTGATGCTGCCCAGTCTCCTACTGGGGACCAAACTCACTTCCACTACCACCTCCATGAATCTGCACTGGATGCAGACGCCACCTAGAACCCAAACTCATGTCTGCTGCCGCCACGAGTCTGCACTGGGCTGCTGCCGCTGCCGTCAACCGCGACCGAACTTGGAGCATAGGGCTGTCCTGTCAAATGAGATGGTCACCACGCAAGGGGAAAGGTTGAGAAGTAAAATGTTTCATGGTGGTCTCCGTCATTGTGGAAATTAAAACTATGATGTTCACAGCACGTTGCACCTGGAACCACTCCTGAAAGTCTCCGCTCATTCTCTGTCCAAACCTTGACATCCTTCTTCAAATGTGTAGCCCGGGACTGAATGTAATACTCCAGCTAGTGTCTTACGTAAGTATAACCTAAACTCCTTATTCTTGTATTCTGTACTCCCGTCAATAATTAAGTGTCTAGAATACTGCATTCTTTATTATCCACCCAAAATAATTCATGCACAGACACACATCGGTTCCTCTTCTCCTACACTCCGTTTAGTGATATACCCTTTATTTTGTCTCTCCCTGTTTTGCATATCAAAGCAAATCATCCTGAATTTCATCTGCCACCTATGCATGCATTGCACTAACTTGTTCATGTCCTTTTGAAGTTCTGTGCTGCCCCTCATAATTTACAATGTTTCTAAGTTTTATATCATCTGCACATTTTGTAATTGTTCACTGTACACCAAGGTCTAAGTCATTAATGTGTATCAGGAAAACCTAAGCACCCAACACTGAATCCTGGGAAATTCCACTACAAACCTTTCTCTATCTTAAGAGACATCCATTGATCATTACTCTCTGTATCATATCACTCAACTAATTCTACATTTATGTCGTTACTGCCCCATGAGCTATAACTTTACTTACAACTCTGTTGTGTGGTACTCTATCAATGCCTTCATTAAGTATATGTACACCACATCAACATCAATGCTTCATCAACTCTGTCCATTAGCTTTTCAAAACGCCCAGCACGTTTGTTCAATATGACTGTGGGAAAAGATTTGCTAACACACGATAGGGCCACAAAAGCAAAATTGGCCAAACTGTACCAAAAAGCCCCAGAATTCCCAAGCAGGCTCAGAAGCCAAATCAGACAGCACACAGACAAGAGGATACACATTAAGCTTGTTAACAATGACAGAGCACCACAGATATTGCAAAGCCCCAAGGGCAGTTCCACAGCCCAGCAATACCAAAGTCACACAAAGAGCAGGTCAGACAGAGAGGCACCAGCAAGGACATGCTCCAAGAACAGGACATTGGAAGCATCTCACCACTTCAGAGGAGACATTAACCTGTGAAGAGGAATAGAACCGTTGTTATTGTCAGGATGTTGCATCGTGTGAAGGAACAGGACATTCATCCGATAACTGTTTTCCAATTAGCATCCTTGTATTAGATTACTCCATTTCCAGATACATTGTAGTTTCCCATTTCTTAATCAGCCTCATTGTGCACATAACTATAAAACTGGTCTCATCCTTAGCTCTGGGAAGAGAAATCTGATTTACCTAGACATACTGTCAGTTCTGTGTCAGCCTTGTCAGTTTCTCTTCCAGCCACATGGCTTGCAATAAACTGTCAATTTCACTTTGAGCTGTGTTTTGTGATCTCTTACCTATTAGGCAAATTTCTCTGACAATTACCTTTTCTTAAAAAGTTCAAGCTTACTCTCGCTAATGAACCCAATATTTGTCCATGTGGCTGTTACCGTTGTCTCGTGTTACTGCTTTCACAAGTTTCCTCACGACTGACATTAAACTGACTGGCCCATAGTTGATTGGTTTATGTTTTCACACATTACTGAATAAGGGACTGTATGCAATTCTGACAATTACTAAGATCATAAACCCATTAGTCATAGTATCAGAATTAGGCCATTCAGCCCATCTAGTCTGCTCCACTATTTGATCATGGCTGATATGTTCCTCAACCCTTTTCATCTGCCTTCTCCCATAACCCTTGATCCCTTTATTAATCAAGAACCTATCTATCTCTCTCTTACTTACATTCAAAGACTTGACTTCCAGAGTCCTCTGTGGCAATGAGTTCCACAGATTAACCACCACATCTCAGTTCTAAAGGGTCATTTTTTTCAAACTGAGGCTGTGCCCTTGGGTTCTCGACTCTCCTACGAGTGGAAACATCTTTTCCACATCCACTCTATCCAAGCCTCTCAGTATTCTGTAGGTTTCAATCTCATCCTTTCAAACTCCATACAGTACAGACCCAGAGTCCTCAACTGCTTCTCATATGCCAAGCCCTTAATCCCTGGGATCATTGTTGTAAACTTCATCCGAGCCACCTCCATGTCAGCACATCCTTCTCAGCCTATGCCCTTTAGTTTTGGACTCCCCTATCCCAAGGAAAATACTATCAACAAAGACTGCATACTCAAACTACTGGACCTGTGCCTCACAACACACTTCACATTCAACAACCAGATATATGAACAAATCAACGGCACCCCCATGGGCTCACCCATCTCTGGACTCATAGCAGAAGCAGTAATGCAAAGATTAGAACAAACAGTCTTACTGCAAATTCAACCCAAACTCTGGGTCAGATATGTGGATGACACCTTTGTAATCATTAAAAACACAGAAATAGAGAACACACACCGGATCATCAACGCCACACTCACAGGAATCCGATTCACTAGAGAGGAAGAAAAGAACAACCAACTCCCATTCCTAGACGTGATGGTACAGAGAACACCGAACAGAGAATTCACCACAAAGGTATACAGGAAAGCCACACACACAGACCAAGTCCTGAACTACGAAAGCAACCACCCCAACACACACAAAATAAGTTGCATCAAGACACTGTTCAAAAGGGCTACAACACACTGCAGTACACCAGAACTGCAAAAAGAGGAAGAAGAACACCTATACAATGTATTTGTCAAAACGGATACCCCCGCAATTTCATCAACAGATGCCTAAGAGAAAGACACGGAACGAGGACATGCCGCAACCCAAAGGACTAGCCACATTACCATACATCAAGAGCATTTCCGAACTGACAGCTAGACTACTGCGACCACTCGGACTCATAACAGCACACAAACCAACAGCCACGCTCAGACAACAACTCACCAGAACGAAGGACCCCATACCCAGCATGAGCAAAACCAATGTAGTGTACAAAATCCCATGCAAGGACTGCACAAAACACTACATAGGACAAACAGGAAGACAGCTAACAATCCGCATACATGAACACCAACTAGCCACGAATCGACACGACCAGCTATCCTTAGTAGCCACACACGCAGATGACAAGCAACATGAGTTCGACTACTATTATAGGACAAGCAAACAGAGAACAGCCAGGGAATTCCTAGAGGCATGGCACTCATCCACAGATTCAATCAATAAGCACATCGACCTGGACCCAATATACCGACCACTGCAGGGGACTACCGGAAGCGGCAAAGACAAACCACTATAAATGCCGGAGGAAACATCATAGAAGCGCTTCACAGGAGGCTCCCAAGCACTGAGGATGTCACCTAGTCAGGGGACAAAATGTCTGCAACACAAATTCCTGTACAGCAGCAATATGACTTCCCAACTGCTATACTCAATCATCTTCAAACTGAGCAACAGGTTTTAGTTTCTTCATCCAGATCATTAATATATAACGTGAATAGTTGAGTTCATAACTGCCGTCCTGAAAAAAATCCCTTTTATCCCTACCCTCTACCTTCTGCCAATCAGCCAATCCTCTATCTTGCCCTAACACCACGGCCTCTTATTTAGTAGACTCCTGTGCAGCAATTTCTCTAAACCTTTCTGGAAATCCAAATACATTGTGTCCATTGGCTCTCCTTTTGTTTAACTTGCTCATTACCTCCTTTAAGAACTCTAACACATTTGTCAGGCATGATCTCCCCTTGGTGAAGTCATGCTGACTCAGCTCTATTTTAAAATGCAAGGACAGGTACTCCAAAGCTCTTCCTTAATAATAGACTGGAAAATCTTACCAACGACCGAGGTCAGGCTAACTGGCCTGTGGTTTCATGTCTTCTGCCTCCCTCCCTTCTTAAATAGGGTGCCATTTTCCAGTCTTCTGGGACCATCCTTGACTCGAGTGATTCCGAAAAGATGACCACCAATGCCTGCACAATTTGGGGGGTAGTCCATCTCCTCTGGATGGTTTATCCACCTTCAGACCTTTCAGCTTCCCCAGCAATTTCTTCTTAGTGATGGCCACTACATTCACTTCTGCCCCCAATTTTCTTAAAGTTCCAGTGTGCTGCTGGTGTCTTCCACTGTGAAAACTGATGCAAAGTACTTATTCAGTTCCTCCATCATTTCTTTTTTCCCCATTGCTACATCTCCAACCTTATTTTCTGCTAGTCCAATCCTCCCCCTCTCTTACCTTCTAGATATCAAAATCCTGCAAACTTCTTTTATATTATTAGTTAGCATACTCTCGTATTTCATCTTCTACCCTCTTTTATTGCTTTCTTTTAGTTATCCTCTGCGGGTTTTAAATTCTTCCCAATCCTCCGGCTTCCCCTCACCTTTACCACATTGTATGCTTTTGCTTTTACTTTTATGCTATCCTTGAACTTCCCTTAGAGACAAAAGTACTGCAGATGCTGGAATCCAAAGTCGACAGGCAGGAGGCTGGAAGAACACAGCAAGCCAGGCAACATCAATAGGTGCAGAAATCGACCTTTCGGATGTAACCCTTCTTCAGGGCTGAAGAAGGCTTAACACAAAACACGACTTCTCCACCCCTTGAATTTCCCTTGTCAGCCAATGTTGCCTTGCCCTCCCCTTCGTATGTCGCTTTTCCCTTAAGATGAATTTGTGCTGTGCTTCCCAAATTACCCCCAGATACACCTGCCATTGTTGCTTCACGATCTTCCCTGCTAGGCTCCTCTTTCAATCAATCAGTCCTCAGCAGAGGCCTTAACCTTATTCCCCTACGCTCCCGGATTAACGAGTTCAACACACGGCGAGACATCGAACAATTCTTCCGCTGCCCTCGCCTCCGCGCCTACTTCTTCAACCAGGATTCTCGCCCACCCTCTGACGACACCTTCTCCCGCCTCCAACAAACCCCATCCACCTGGACACCCCGTGCTGGCCTCTTACCCGCCCTCGATCTCTTCATAGCCAACTGCCGCCGCAACATTAACCGCCTCAACTTCTCCACCCCTCTCACCCACTCCAACCTCTCACTCTCAGAACGTGCAGCCCTCCACTCCCTCCGTTCCAACCCAATCTCACTATCAAACCGGCAGACAAGGGAGGCGCGGTAGTAGTTTGGCGCACCGACCTTTTATACCGCTGAAGCTAAACGCCAGCTCGTGGATACCTCCTCTTACTGCCCCCTTGACCATGACCCCACCTCCCACCATCAAACCATCATGTCCCAGACTTTCCATAACCTCATCACCTCAGGGGATCTTCAATCCACTGCCTCTAACCTCATAGTCCCACAACCCCGCACCGCCCGTTTCTACCTCCTGCCCAAAATCCACAAACCTGACTGCCCCGGCTGACCCATTGTCTCAGCCTGCTCCTGCCCCACTGAACTCATCTCTGCATACCTCGACATGGTCCTGTCCCCTTAGTCCAAGAACTCCCCACCTACATTCGTGACACCACCCACTCCCTCCACCTCCTCCATGATTTTCGCTTTCCCAGTCCCCAACGCCTTATCTTCACCATGGACACCCAGTCCCTGTACATCTCCATCCCCCATCACGAAGGACTCAAAGCCCTCCGCTTCTTTCTTTCCCGCCGTACCAACCAGTACCCTTCCACTAACACCCTCCTTCGACTGACTGAACTGGTCCTCACTCTGAACAACTTCTCTTTCCAATCCTCCCACTTCCTCCAAACCAAAGGAGTAGCCTTGGGCACCCACATTGGCCCCGGCTATGCCTGCCTCTTCGTCGAATATGCGGAAAAATACATCTTCCGCAGCTACACTAGCACCACCCCCCACCTTTTCCTCCGCTACATCGATGACTGTATTGGTGCTGCCTCGTGCTCCCACGAGGAGGTTGAACAGTTCATCCACTTTACTAACACCTTCCACCCCGACCTCAAATTTACCTGGACCGTCTTAGACTCCTCCCTCCCCTTCCTAGACCTCTCCATTTCTATCTCGGACGACCGAATCAACACGGACATTTACTATAAACCGAACGACTCCCACAGCTCCCTAGACTACACCTCCTCCCAACCTGTCCCTGTAAAAACGCCATCCCATATTCACAATTCCTTCGTCTCCGCCGCATCTGCTCCCAGGAGGGCCAGTTCCAATACCGAACAACCCAGATGGCCTCCTTCTTAAGAAATTTTAACTCCTGGGGCTCATTTGAATCCTGACATCTGATTTCCCACTCATTCCAGTTGGGAAGTTGGCAGGATGTGGTATGAAATCTTGCAGCACCTAAGTTGACTGCCCACTTGGACTGGTTGCAGAGGGGTTCCCATTGCAGTTTTGTAATTGAGAGGGACTTGGGTGGAGGGGATAGTCTGTGATTTCCATTGGTAATCTGCTGAGGGTCATTCTTACAAGCAACAAAAACTTTGTAAGAAATTCCATATCCTTTGGCCCCCATTCTCTCCCCTAATTGGTCAGCCTAGGTTGAAGATTAGAATGGCGCCTGATCTGCTGTGCTTTTCCAGCACCACTCTAATCTTGACTCTGATCTCCAGCATCTGCAGTCCTCACTTTGGCCTAGGGTGAATCTCAATATAACTGATCAGAATTATGAATGGGTTTTAATGGATCATTAGATATGATGGATGAGATTGGATATTTTATATCCACTGACTTTGAGAAAGGACTCTTACTGCCAGCTCAATTAATAAATTGGGTTAGTAGCCTGTGTGGTTTGAAATAGCCCAGTTTCTGCTGAAAAGGCTCTTGCAGGTATTTTTGGTCAAAACTTGATACAAATTTGATGGGCCGAATGGCCTGATTTTGCTGTACAATATTTCTTTAATTCTCTGAATAGTTATTTGTATTTCAGTTACATAAAGATTTCATTCTTGAAGTTAAGGCCTCTAGATATTAGTCTTACTTCAGACTAATCATACTTCAGACTAATCACGGCTGGAGAAAGACTTTTGATCTGGACTGAATGTGTATTACACAACTCAACTACTCAGGACAAGTTATTTTTCTTGATAGAATAGATTCTGAAATGCTTCCTCATTTGAAGTTATATTTTCTATGCCTTGAAACAAGTTGATTATTATTTATTTGAGGACTACTTCGAACACTTGAATGAAGGTAAAGTCACATGTGAGTTCCTGAACCAGTCAATTAGGTATTAAATGCGATTCATGGAACTAAAGAAAGTGACACTACTTAAACACAATTTATAACAGCATCCATTTGGAAAAGGACAGTGAGAAGCTTTACAATGTGTTTATTTGGGGAAAACGTGTAAATCCAGACTGAGTGTTGTTTGCAAATGATAATTGAGGCAGCGGGAGCCTACATTTAACACAGCTGGAGTTTTGTTAAGAAAAACATTAAGTTGATTAAAGTGAAGTGTTGGAACATGCTCTTCACCTTCCAGCTGAGATTTGGGCAATAATACTTGCTGAATACAACAGATTGGGAGCTGTTACAAAGCAGATTGAGTGGTATTTCCTTTCCTTTTTCTGTCAGTGCTTCTAGTCACAGAACAGCCACTTTGCTCAGCTAATCCATCTTTCAAAAACCATGCTAAGCTTTTCAACATTTGCAAATATTTGAGAGACCTTTTCCGATCCATTACCCAATTCTGTTGTCCCAGTAACACTTGCGAAGGATGCTTGTGTCAGGTCAGAATATGTGAAATATCTCCATTTAAATCCGTCCACAAACAGAACAGTTTGTTCTGGTGGATGTGAGTGTTTGACAGAGCTGGAAAGTGAAGCAAGCTTCCACTCCAGTGACAGCTCTGAGCATGCTGGATTTGGGAGGATGGAAAGCTCCGGTAATTTGTCATTCCCTAGCCATTGTGCAGTGAGCCCATTTCTATTTGAAACATCGTACTTGCAGATAAAATGGGATTCAGTGCTTAGAGAGCCGTGATTAAAGATGCCTGGGCTTCAACAGGATACATGACCTGGTGTTTACAGGTGGCAACCTGATACTCAGTGTGTGGATCAAGTAATGCAGTGTAACCATGATTTGTTCACATGTGTTGAGCAGGGGTGACGTAGCTAAAATTCCAACTCTTTGCCTCAGTGATGAAACTAAATATAAAGTAATAAAATTGTGTGGGCATCTCTTAGGGGTTGGTCATAGAACAGCGTTGACAGAGTACTTGCTTGTCCACGTTATCTGGGTAGCAGTGTATGGTACTGGAGGAAGAGTGAGTGAATTTACTGAGCACTTTGTCTCTGGCCATTCTTCATGTATGAACCTGAATAGAGATTCGCTGCGGACTGCATGAAGCTCTCGTCACTTGAAGTCCATTTATGTGTGCTGCTCCTGTAATCTAGCACACTCATTGGGAAACGATACTTACAGAAACCCAGTGCATGATTTTATACTCATTTAAATTGAAAGATCAGAAAATTATGGGAAGTGAATTTGCAAGCTATTGAGCTGAAAGGTTGGCATCCCTTGTGCCCTTGTCATCTTTGAGAACCTGTTGTGTACCTAGGCAAGCAGTGTCAGTCCAAAGATGTCCTACATGGTTTCAGTCCTTTGCCCTGCACCATGCAGATAGGGGATAATTGGCATCCAGTTTTGGTGTGTGGTGCTGAGGCAGGATTCTCCCCTCCTCCAGGTCCATCACTGGAAACCACAACACGAGACTATGTCAACCTGGTCTGAGGTTGCTACCCAGGCCAATGCACTTTCAGCCACTAGGAGGAGTGCCTTGCACTGTCAGAAGAAGCTCAGTGTTCTCCACTTCACCAGTGTAAATAGGACAGTTTTCTCTACAATGCCTCACACTCACTCCATCTCTGATACTGCACCCACCTCCCACCAAGGCTCATGCTCTACCACTGTCTTTGTAGGCTGGAACATCTTCACCACTCGTGCCTACTCACTCACTTGGGACACCTCTCCACCTGCATCACATGAATAACTGTGCCACCTATTTTTATCTTCTGTAATACCTGCCCCTCCCTTATTTAGGAGCTAAAAGCTCACAATGGGGCAGAAAGAGTCAAAGCAATTGGTGTCCTGCCTATTATTTGGCTCCTCACCCCTTATATGGACAGCATTCTGACTCCGACCACCTCGCTGAGGCCCTGGTCTCATATCAGAGGCTGCCCTTGCCTTAATGTGTTGGGAACACGAGAGCAAAGGCTATACCCCTTGACTTGACTGATGCTGGTTAACAACTTTGACTAACCTCCTGGCTTAGTGTTTGTACTAAATGTAAATGCAAGACAGCAGTAGCATGAAACTCAAACAGAGATTGCTAGAAAAGCTCAGCAGCATCTGTTTTGAGAAAGCAGTGTTAGTGTTTCAGGTGCAGTGACCCTTCTTCAGCAGTACTATGATCCCGGTATCTCTGGTTGAAGGAACAAAGTGCAAAAAGGGAAGGCAAGGCAATGCAAGGCATGGAAATCTAGATAGGGTCAAAATGAGTGAGCACCATGAGAGTGAATGAAGGACTCAGAGCTGTGGCCTAGTCCAGTCCATGAGATGGGTATATATCCCTGAACACACAGTGTCCTTGCTGCAGCATTACAATGAGAGTTACCGGTACAGCCTGAGGTCCGGCATTGAAGTCCAGAAGTGTCCTATAAGTGGATTGGAGATGTGCTATGAGGATTCTTTGAGGCTGGCATGTCAGAAAGCAATGTCTGTGGGTGTGGTTGCATGTGGTCTGTACCTGAGATGTTTGTACCCAGTGTCCATCATGAAGGCCATTCAGACAAAACCAGGTGCTCTCTCTGGTTTCTTTGTTGAGCTTTCCTGACATTGAGCTTGTTTGGCAAATTTGGTAAGTTGGGAGGCTAGATTATAACGACATAAAACACTGAAGCATAATTAAACTACTTGGCCCATCAAATCTGCTCTGCTATTCGATCATGCCTGATTTGTTTCTCAACCCCATTCCACTGCCTTCACCTCCTAACCTTTGATCTCCTTACTAATCAAAAACCTGAAAGACTTGGCCTCCACAGCTTTCTGTGGCAATGAGCTCTACAGACTGACCACCCTTTGGTTGAAGATAATCCTCATCTCTATTCTGTAGGGTTGTGCCTTCACTCTGAGAGCGCAGCAGGTCAGGCAGCATCCAGGGAACAGGAGAATCGACATTTCGGGCATAAGCCCTTCTTCAGGAATGAGAAAAGTTTGTCCAGCAGGCTAAGATAAAAGGTAGGGAGGAGGGACTTGGGGGAGGGGCGTCGGAAATGTGAGAGGTGGAAAGAGGTCAAGGTGAGGGTGATAGGTCAGACTGGGGCGGGGGCGGAGAGGTCAGGAAGAAGATTGCAGGTTAGGAAGGCGGTGCTGAATTCGATGGATTTGACTGAGACAAGATGGGGGGGAGGGGAAATGAGGAAATTGGTGAAATCCGAGTTCATCCCTTGTGGTTGGAGGGTTCCTAGGCGGAAGATGAGGCGCTCTTCCTCCAACCGTCGTGTTGTTGTGGTCTGGCGATGGAGGAGTCCAAAGACCTGCATATCCTTGGTGGAGTGGGAGGGGGAGTTAAAGTGTTGAGCCACAGGGTGGTTGGGTTGGTTGGTCCGGGTGTCCCAGAGATGTTCTCTGAAACGCTCTGCAAGTAGGCGGCCTGTCTCCCCAATATAGAGGAGGCCACATCGGGTGCAGAGGATGCAATAGATGATGTGTGTGGAGGTGCAGGTGAATCTGTGGCGAATATGGATGTTTCCTTTGGGGCCTTGGAGGGAGGTGAGGGGGGAGGTGTGGGCGTAAGTCTTGCACTCCTGCGGTTGCAGGGGAAGGTGCCGGGAGTGGAGGTTGGTTTGGTTGGGGGTGTGGATCTGACGAGGGAGTCACGGAGGGAGTGGTCTTTACGGAATGCTGATAGGGGAGGGGAGGGAAATATATCCTTGGTGGTGGGGTCCATTTGGAGGTGGCGGAAATGACGGCGGATGATGCGCTGTACATGGAGATTGGTGGGGTGGTAGGTGAGGACCAGTGGGGTTCTGTCCTGGTGGCGGTTGGAGGGGCGGGGCTCAAGGGCGGAGGAGCGGGAAGTGGAAGAGATGCGGTGGAGGGCATCGTCGACCACGTCGGGGGGGAAATTGCGGTCCTTGAAGAAGGAGGCCATCTGGGTTGTGCGTTTTTGGAACTGGTCCTCCTGGGAGCAGATGCGGCGGAGACGAAGGAATTGGGAGAATGGGATGGCGTTTTTACAGGGGGCAGGGTGGGAGGAGGTGTAGTCCAGGTAGCTGTGGGAGTCGGTCGGTTTGTAGTAGATGTCCGTGTTGATTCGGTTGACTGAGATAGAAATAGAAAGGTCGAGGAAGGGGAGGGAGGTATCTGAGACTGTCCAGGTGAATTTGAGGTCGGGGTGGAAGGTGTTGATGAAGTGGATGAACTGTTCAACCTCCTCGTGGGAGCACGAGGTGGCGCCGATACAGTCATCAATGTAGCGGAGGAAAAGGTGGGGGGTGGGGCCAGTGTAGTTGCGGAAGATGGACTGTTCCACATATCCTACGAAGAGGCAGGCATAGCTGGGGCCCATGCGGGTGCCCATGGCTACTCCTTTTGATCTCCAGCATCTGCCGACCTCACTTTCTCCTTCACTCTGAGACTCTGCCCTCAGGTCCTAGAATCTGCCCTCAGGTCCAAGAAGTTTTGATACGTGGAAACATCTTGACCACGTCCACTCTATCCAGGCTTCTTGGTACTCTGTAAAATTAACAAGGGACATTGGGCTGTTTATAAGATGTTGAACAAGCTTCAATCTTTGTCAATGGATGCCTTGCTGCTGCCTAATGAGAATCTCGCCATGCTGTTTGTGAAAAGTATAAAAGATGATGTCAGATGTTCCTGATGTCAAGATGGATCTCATTACGGTTTCTTCCTGGTTCTGCTGCATAACCCACGTTGCTCAGACTGCTACCAAATTCCACACTGTTTCTCTCTCTCTCCACAAGTGCTGAGTTTTCTTGCATTTTCTATTTTCATATCTCATATTTTATAGGACCATTGGATTTTACTACAGATATAACCGGATTTGGCTGCTTGCTTGGTCACTGCTTCAGATTATACCTTTATACTTCTTGTCAATAGCATTTGCTGTTTCACATTTTGGGCTAAACAGAGACTCAGCTTTTCTGCAAGGATGTACTTGGAATACTGATATTACTACTGTTCTGGTTTAAATTCAGACCCGAAATAAAGAGTACCCTATGCCTTTAACCACTAAAAAGACAATTGTCTTTCTGATGATTGTATTTCATCCTCTTTAACCCCTTTGCTTGCATTAACTCCCCTCCTCCATCACCTCCCTTTCTCTACCTCCTGCCTTTGGGCCCTCCCATTTGCTTCAAGGCTTACATGTAAATGATTCAGCAAACATTATGCATTGTGAATGATTGTACATTAATTAAGTGCTAAATTGAACACCAACACTTACCTTAAAGTTCAATATTGCTGACACATTACATCTACATCAATCAGCCTGCTAATTCTCACCTTCCCATCAGGTAAATGATTCAGGTGTTTAATGCACCGTCTCTCACTCCAGAACCAAAATTATCAAATACATTTGCCAATATTTTCTATTTGCTAAAGATAACAAGGCTGTATCATAGTGCTTTCTTAATGCACTTCCGTTTAACTGACCAAACACTGAAATGGTGTGAAACTACAAAGCAGGCTCAGTAATTTTCCTGGATTGCTTTTCCTTATTTTCTGTGTGGTTGAAGCTGTGAAATGTAAATAATGGCTGATGCTAACTCCGCAGCTCCTCCACGTTTCTTCATGATGGGAAAAATTGTAGCGAAAAATACTTAACAACACTTTTTATATATAGTACTAATTCACAATACTACATATCCTTTTCTGGAATATTTGATATGTTAATTACTGTTACTATTATATTGCCATCACATTTCTTCTCATCTAAATTATGATTCCTCACTGTAGTACCTTTGGCTATCACTTATACTACCTGCTATAACAAATTGTTGCTATCAATCACTGCCTCACCTAAATAATCTTCATCATGTCTCATTGTAACATTTTGTACGGTATAGTTGTAAAACAAATACATTTTTTTTGTATCGTTGAATAATCCTGTGTGGTAATAGCTATGGTAAAACTTAGTTTAAGATAATGAATCAAGCTTGTAAAAGCTTACGAGAGATGACATGCATTTGTCGGCAGGGACCTGTCCTCTGCAAACAAAGTGAAAATGTTCAAGCTGTGCACCTTTCCTGAATTACCTGGAGGCATGGGGAGCCTTTTGCTCCCTATTGTTTTCTCCATAGCATATCTCAGCCAATCACAGTTGACTTGCCAATCGCAGCTACACTGGCACCCCCCCCCCCCCACCTTTTCCTCTGCTACATCGATGACTGTATCGGCGCTACCTCGTGCTCCCACGAGGAGGTTGAACAGTTCATCCACATTACTAACACCTTCCACCTCGACCTCAAATTTACCTGAACCGTCTCAGACTCCTCCATCCCCTTCCTAGACCTCTCCATTTCTATCTCGGGCGACCCACTCAACACGGACATTTACTATAAACCGACCGACTCCCACAGCTACCTAGATTACACCTCCTCCCACCCTGCCCCCTGTAAAAACGCCATCCCAAATTCCCAATTCCTTCGCCTCCACCGCACCTGCTCCCAGGAGCACAATTCCAATACCGAACAACCCAGATGGCCTCCTTTCTTCAAAGACCGCAATTTCCCCTCAGACGTGGTTGACGATGCTCTCCGCCGCATCTTCTCCACTTCCCGCTCCTCCAATCGCTACCAGGATAGAACCCCACTGGTGTGGACAGAACCTACCACCCCGCCAACCTCCAGATACATCGTATCATCCTTCGTAATTTCTGCCACCTCCAAACAGACCCCACCACCAAGGATATATTTCCCTCCCCTCCCCAATCAGCCTTCCAGAAAGACCACTCCCTCCGCGATTCCCTCGTCAGGTCCACACCCCCCACCAACCCAACTCCCTCTCCCGGCACCTTCCCCTGCAACCGCAAGAAATGCAAAACTTGCGCCCACACCTCCCCCCTCACCTCCCTCCAAGGATCTAAGAGATCCTTCCATATCTGTCACAAATTCACCTGCACCTCCACACACATCATTTACTGCATCTGCTGCACCCGATGTGGCCTCCTCTACATTGGGGAGACAGGCCGCCTACTTGCAGAACGTTTCAGAGAACATCTCTGGGACACCCGGACCAACCAACCCAACTGCCCCGTGGCTGAACACTTTAACTCCCCCTCCAACTCCGCCAAGGACATGCAGGTCCTTGGCCTCCTCCATCGCCAGACCATGGCAACATGACGGCTGGAGGAAGAGCGCCTCATCTTCCGCCTAGGAACCCTCCAACCACAAAGGATGAATGCAGATTTCTCCAGCTTCCTCATTTCCCCTCCCCCCACCTTATCTCAGTCCCAACCCTCGGACTCAGCACCACCTTCTTGACCTGCAATCTTCTTCCCGACCTCTCTGCCCCCACCCCCTCTCCGGCCTATCACCCTCACATTAACCTCCTTCCACCTATTGCATTCCCAACGCCCCTCCCCCAAGTCCCTCCTCCCTACCTTTTATCTCAGCCTGCTTGGCACACCTTCCTCATTCCTGAAGAAGGGCTTATGCCCGGAACATCGATTCACCTGCTCCTTGGAGGCTGCCTGACCTGCTGTGTTTTTCCAGCAACACATTTTTCAGCTCTGATCTCCAGCATCTGCAGTCCTCACTTTCTCCTGACTTGCCAATCGATCAATATCCCTTTTCTCCATAACTTGTGATTGCTTGAAATCTGGCATTCTTGTGTTTGTCCTGATGAGGTAAAGCCAAATGTCTGATGTAACTTGATTCAGCAATTATCTTTGACGCATTTGCTGTGTTTTACTGAAGTTGCCCTTTGCTGTCTGCCATGCCTCTCATTATAGCAATTGCTAATGCTGACAAGAATCTTTGCAGAACTATCTATCTGTCATCGGGATGTCCCAAAACACTTGACAACTAATGAAATGGATCTGAGGTGTAGGCACTGTTGTACAACGTGTGTAGTGGCAGTTACGTTGTCCACAGCAGTGAGGGAGACAATCTGTTTTGGAGCAGCTGTTAAGGGTCTGATGTTAGACCGTCATAGCCACTCTTCAATGCATACTAGACTGCAATCTTTTGTATCTGCAAGGAAAAGCAGGTTTGGTTGGGTTTAATATTTTCTTTGATAAACAGCACATCCAACTCATCTGGTATTAGGCTGAAATGTCAGTCTATGTTATATAATCATGTCCTGGACAGGAGCTTAAGCTCAGAAACTTTTCATTCTGTGGTAAGGAGGTGGAATCTTCCGAGGCCCTGAATGATGTGATGAGAAGCTTGGGAAAATCAGGTGAGATATCAATCAAGACCAGAAAGTTACACTTTCCGTGCAAGTCCCAGCCATTGGGTCAAGATTCTCAACAGTGAGAGCATTTATTACCAGGAAATATCATTCATTATCACCATTATTATTTATTGTTGCCTCATTAATATGCAGTCTTGCTTTCTACCATCCATCTAGATAGAAACGAGAATTATTGATGTGGAAGTCAGAGCGGATACCTGGCGAATCCAACTCGCTGCTTGCTTGTCTAAGCCTCTACCTTGGACACCTGACAGCAATGTCTCAGGGCATACCCCATGGGTAGTGTCCACAAACGTGTTATGTGCATGGACCTTGGCATTTGATGCCTACCAGCCTCATAGCACCCTCATGATACATCTCCAATCCACCCATGGTGTTCTTCCCCACTTCAATTCTGCACCTTATCAGGACAATGTTGCCATGAGGAACAACAGGCGCCTCACTCACAAACTGGACCAGGTAGCATCTCAGGGTTGTTCTTCTGTTCCCTTCATGCTCCCTCACTTTGAACCTATTTCGATACTGAGCATCTTTGCTTTGCCTTTTTGTGCTTTGATACCTCAACCAAAGCTAACAGGTTCACATTCCTTCTGCCTTGCCTTGTTGTTTAATGCAGATACAAAGTCAGGCAGCTTGTCATGCTTATTCATTCAAGGAGATGGAGAAAGTGAGGACTACAGGTGCTGGAGATCAGAGCTGAAAAATGTGTTGCTGGAAAAGCGCAGTAGGTCAGGCAGCATCCAAGGAACAAGAGAATCGACGTTTCAGGAAGAAGGGCTTATGCCCGAAACGTCAATTCTTCTGCTCCTTTGATGCTGCCTGACTTGCTGCGCTTTTCCAGCAACACATTTTTCAGCTCATTCAAGGAGATGGACATGTTACTATATGGTACTGTGCTATGTCAATCTCATGCCTGCACCATGTGACAGTGGCAAGGACACTGAATATACTTTAACCAAATGGCCCTGTTGTAAAGTCTCAGGGGACTAATTCTCAGTCAAGTCAAGGGAGACACTCTTAAATCAGAGAATCCCACCATATTACATCAAGGGCATACTCTGATACCAGTCCAGTGGCTTGGGTACCCCACCATCCATCTTAGCTCTTTCTGCCTATGTGAGCCAGTTTCTCTTGCAATTAGAGAAAGGGACAGATTAAGAAAGATGAAAGTTGATGGCACAGTCATTAGCACTGGTGCAGATTTGGGAAAACTGGTGAGCTGTGCCTGCTGAGTTACTGGCAGGGGTTTTTCAAGGGTTCCAGTGAAAGAACATCTTAACCAAGAACCAGCTAAAACTGGATTCTCATTAAGTGAGTCAGTTTGCCTTTTGTATTAGGAACGTATAAATTCCTTTAGCAAACTCAACTTGACCTGGGATTGAATGTGCATGGGTTGTTTGGTAAGAAAGTCTAAATTATTATAATTTTATTTGTGGGTTGTTGGCATCTTTCAAAGTATCAATCCTGTCAAGTCCCCAGGAATAGATGGCATGGTAGCACAATGATTAGCACTGCTGGCTCACAAGTGCCAGGGACCTGGGTTCGATTCTAGTCCATTCTCCCTGTTTCTATGTGGGTTTCCGCCAGATGCTCCGATAACCTCTTGCAGCCCAAAGATGAGCAGGTTAGGTGGATTGGCAGTGATAACCTTTCCCTAGTGTCCAGGGATGTGCAGGTTAGGTGGATTAGCCACGGGGAAATGTGGGGTTATGGGGATAGGTACCTTAAAGAAGAAAAGAGGAAGGGAGACTGTGAGGTCAAGGGAAGGCATTCCACAGTTCAGGGCTTCAGCAGCTGAAAAGACAACCACCAATGACTAAACAAATAATATCCAGAGTGCACAAGAGACGCACTTAAATGAATGCAAATGTCTCAGAGAGTTATGGGTTGAAGGTGATTATAGAGAATGGGGAGACTTGATAAAATAATGGGAGCTTTAAAATTGAAGCATTCCTTTACCAGGTGCCAATGTAAATCATTGGGAATGGGGATAAATGATGAATGGAACATGGAGTTTATGGAGGGTGGAATATGGGAGATTGACCAAAAGTGCGCTGAAATGTTGAAGTGGAGAGGAAACAATATCATAGATGAGTATTTCAGCAATGTCCAAGGCAGAGATGGAATCAGGAAATGTTATGAAGGGTATCACATTAAAATAGGAGCTGTTAATAAGTCATTTAGAAGCTGTGTGTTAAAAGATATGAATGTTCTTTTAAATCAAACTCAGCTCATATAAACAAGAAGGTTAGAGAGCCATTAATTACATTTGAAGATTTGTGCTTGTAGATTATCGTGTATAATATAGTAGACAATTCAGCATCACCAGTTGATGATTTGTAGAATGGAATCGTAGAAGAATGTTGATGTATATAAATGAAACCAAATTGGTTCAGAAGTCTTCCCAGCTCATTTATGTTCATTTAAATTTCAGAATATCAACCCTTGCATCTCCTGTTACAGAGCATCATATACTTTTGCAGAATTTGAACACTGCTGAAAAGCTTCAGCAACACATCTCCCTTTTCAGTAACATCATCCAGTTTCATTCACTAACCTTGTGATTTCACCTCAACTACTCTTTCTGTTCGCAACCATTTTGGCTTTCCCATCTTTTGAGTATTAGTCTGAAAATGATTTCAGACAAATACTCAAATTGTCTGAAACATGCTGAACCCAGCATGATAGCTTTAGTATCCAGTCTTGAATCATGTTTATGCATATCCATAGGTCCCTCTGGACCCCCTGCCTAAAATACAATGAAATAAGATTAATATACAGTTTATTCTACCACTCACATGCATGACTCTTCACAGCTTTCTACATTAAGTGTCTGAGTGTTCCATTTCCTCTGCTACCAATCTAGTAGCATTAGTCCTACTGTCAGTGTGTGAAGATTGATGATTAATAAAGAACAGAGGTTAAAGTGTAAATATAAATCATAAAGAGAAGCAGTAGCTGACATATGGAGTGATGGAAGAGGTGTCCCACCAGAAAAGGCATCCCATCGGAAGTTCTACAAGGCTTATTTGTTCCTCTTATCTCTTCACACTCCAAATGATTCTCCGCTAACAGGTTTCTCTTTTTATCCTTTTTGATCATGAAAAGCTCCAAGTGTTTGAGAAATTGAGTTAATATTTCACTCTTGCTTACGTAAATGTTGATCCAAGTCAAGATAGTTGGAGGTGGGAGTCTGTGAAGAGCAGTTCTCTACCAATGGGCTTCTTCATACGAAAGAATTGAGAAGCAATGATGCACTGCATTCACCGAAAGCTCAAGTACTTGTGCTGCCCTGGACTTGTCATTTCCATTTCAGGAAGGTGTGAACATACTGCAAGATCAATGCATCATTTGGTGTCACTGGGTCAAAATCCTGAAACTCCCTCCCTAACGGCTGTGTGGGTCTACCCACAGCAAATGGACTGCAACGGTTTAAGAAGGTAGCTCAGCAGCTCCTGCTCAAGGGAAACCAGGAATGGTTAATAAATGCTGGCCCACATCCCTTGAATGAATAATAAAATTAAATACAATCTTCTTTTCAGTTCCTATTGATGATGATGAAGCCTTCGATTTGGCTTCTGGTATTCTCATGCCATTCTAAATTGCTTTAATGAAGTAGCTTAGTATTTTGAAAATAAATTTGCAGTTATGTGGAAATGAGCCAGACAGTGTCACCCACAGTACAATGTTAAGCTGGCCGGGCCACTAATAGGGCTTTCACAATCAACAATTACTGGAGGATAAGTCAACCAAGGTTTCCATCCCCAGCCCCAATCCAATTACCTCTACTCTTGCAAGTGAGGATCAGACTCAATGCTCTTCATCATCAAGTAGTTTGCTAACACTCGCTGCC
Source organism: Chiloscyllium plagiosum (assembly GCF_037043375.1). Classification (NCBI taxonomy): domain Eukaryota; kingdom Metazoa; phylum Chordata; class Chondrichthyes; order Orectolobiformes; family Hemiscylliidae; genus Chiloscyllium; species Chiloscyllium plagiosum. The sequence goes on along the minus strand of NW_028270153.1, from coordinate 19,279,899 downwards.
TATGTTTACATGTGAAGGAGCCTATTTATGAAAAGCATGTTTTCAATTAGGGCATTGCTGGCTTGGAATATTGTCCATCCCTAATTGCGCAGAGGGCAGTGAAGAGTCAACTACATTACTGTGGGTTTGGAGTCACATGTAGACCAGACGGGATAAGGATGACAGTTTCCTTCCCTAAAGGGCATTAGTGAAACAAATGGGTTTTCCCTGACAATTGACAAGGATAATTATTAATCTCTTGATGCCAGATTTTTATTGAATTCTGCCATGGAGGGATTCAATTCGGGTCCCCAGAACACAACCTGGGTCTCTAGATTAACAGTTTAGCAATAATATTACTGCCATGCCTCCCCTTACTTCAGCAGCAAAATATGTGTTCTGGGGACCCAGAATTGAATCCCTCCATGGCAGAATTCAATAAAAATCTGGCATCAAGAGATTAATAATTATCCTTGTCAATTGTCAGGGAAAACCCATTTGTTTCACTAATGCCCTTTAGGGAAGGAAACTGTCATCCTTATCCCGTCTGGTCTACATGTGACTCCATATTTTGCTACTGAAGTAAGTGGAACCACATCCTTCCCAAAGTTAACACCTTTAGAAATTGATGACCATTTAACATGTAGAGATTGAGTAAGCACCATGTTTTTAGTGTTTTGGATCTCATCATGTGTCATGTTGGGTGCTGTGAATACTCATTAACTCAAGTAGCTTTAAAAGTATCATCCGAGCTTCAAGATAATGTCAGTGGTGGATGAGAATCTATTGTTACCTGGTCCTGTTTGTTTAAACAGTGAGTTCACCTGCCACCAGTAGTTTTCTTTGTCTGAATCTTTGGCATAACTAGGAGAGCCGAAGAACGCAATTTAATTGGAGTCTCGGACCAGTGATAGTGAGTAGGTGTTCGGGGAGGAGATGATGTGGAGTGGGATTGGTGAGGATGCAGGACAGGAAGAAGGATGCACCTGTCATCATGGATAAGATGAACATGGGGTTGGGAAAGTCAGTCAAAGGAAGAAAATGAGGAGCCTAAAGGATGATGTCAGGTCAGTCCACCTGTTGTTCCTTCTCAGGGTTGGCTGGCAATCTCTTCACAGCAGTTCACCCAAAACATTTCAGTTATCACTCTGTAAGTGATCTCAGAGAAGGTTCATTACACACAGGGGTGGCTCCCAAAATGTCCAAACCACCCGTATAGATTCAGTCTCAGGGCTGCTGTTCAGAGAAAAATTGCCAGTATCAGTAAAATGGAAGGGCATAGTGAGGAACTGCTTTACCAATCACAGGCTGGTTCTGGTCCATGATTGCTACTGATTGTCTTACTAGTAGGACAATCTTACTAGTCTTACTAGTAAGACAATCAGCAATAAACATGTGAGAGAAACAAAACAAACTGTGATCGGAGGAGCAGCAAGCCCATTCAGAAAGCCATTGCTGCCACCGAAGCAGTTGCCAAGGGAATCAAACAATGCCTTCGGCCAGAATTGGGGGATGGGGCCTCTTCCTGTGAGCCAGGAGCCGAGATCCAGTGGGAATGAGCAAGACAACTAAATGCCACCATCGGCTGGCATGCATGACTTTTTATTGGGGCTATGCCTGTTGTCTTGTGCCATTTTAAATACTGTGGTAACTGGAGAATCAGCATTTTTCTTGTGTGTTGTGACTTTAAGTTTAATGGAGACTTGATCATTATTGACAATATTGATTATTATTCTAATTCTTCCTTTGTGTAAGACCAAACATCCCATATGTTAACAGAAGATAATGCTATTAGATGACAGTTAACATCTGTTATTGAGAAAATGTTGAGTCTATTATAAAGAATGCAATAACAGGACATTAGAAGTACATAATATAATCACGCAGAGTCAGATGATCTGAAAGGGTGGCTCAGTGGTTAGCACTGCTGCCTCACACCACCAGAATCCCAGGTTCAATTCCAGCCTTGGGCGACTGTCTGTATGGAGTTTGTACATTGTCTGCGTGGGTTTGCTCCGGTTTCCTCCCACAGTCCAAAGATGTGCTAGACAGGTGAATTGGCTATGCAAAATTGCCAGGCTATGCAAATTGGCTATGTGAAAGTGCTAGGTGCATTAGTCAGAGGGAAATGGATCTGGGTGGGTTACTCTTCGGAGGGTCGGTGTGGATTGGTTAGGTCGAATGGCCTGTTTCCACACTATAGGGAATCTAATAGAAATCTATCTAATCTTGTTGAAACACGCAAGATTTATGGAATTACAGAATCCAAACCATGCAGATGGAAGCCCATTGAGCCTGCAGCAAAGACACTCTGAAGAGCATCCCATCCAGACCTGCCCATAGATCCCAAACCCAGAACCCCACAAAGGTTTTTTTTAATATGGATACTTGGTTAAGTGGTGTAACTCCTGTCACTGAGTTAGAGGATTATACTTTAAAGTCCCACTTTAGACACCTTGGCGCGTAATTCAGGCTGACATATTGGTTCATAGAACATAGAACATAGAAGAATACAACGCAGTACAGGCCCTTCGGCCCTCGATGTTGCGCCGATCCAAGCCCACCTAACCTACACTAGCCCACTATCCTCCATATGCCTATCCAATGCCCGCTTAAATGTCCATAATGAGGGAGAGTCCACCACTGCTACTGGCAGGGCATTCCATGAACTCACGACTCGCTGAGTAAAGAACCTACCCCTAACATCTGTCCTATACCTACCCCCCCTTAATTTAAAGCTATGCCCCCTAGTAATAGCTGACTCCATACGTGGAAAAAGATTCTCACTGTCGACCCTATCTAAACCCCTAATCATCTTATACAGCTCTATTAAGTCACCCCTAAACCTTCTTTTCTCCAATGAAAACAACCCCAAGTGCCTCAGCCTTTCCTCATACGATCTTTCTACCATACCAGGCAACATCCTGGTAAACCTCCTCTGCACCCATTCCAGTGCCTCCACATCCTTCCTATAGTATGGCGACCAAAACTGCACACAATACTCCAGATGTGGCCGCACCAGAGTCCTATACAACTGCAATATGACCTCAGTACTCCGGAACTCAATTCCTCTACCAATAAAAGCCAGTACGCCATATGCCTTCCTCACCGCACTATTTACCTGGGTGGCAACTTTCAAAGATTTGTGTACATGGACACCAAGATCCCTCTGCTCATCCACACTACCAAGTATCCGACCGTTAGCCCAGTACCCCATCTTTTTATTACACTTACCAAAGTGAATCACCTCACACTTAGCTACATTGAACTCCATTTGCCACCTTTCTGCCCAGTTCTGCAGCTTATCTATATCCCGCTGTAACCTGCCACATCCTTCCTCACTGTCTACAACTCCTCTGACTTTTGTATCATCCGCAAACTTACTCACCCAACCTTCTAACCCCTCCTCCAGGTCATTTATAAAAATGACAAACAGCAATGGTCCCAAAACAGATCCTTGCGGAACACCGCTAGTGACGGCACTCCAAGATGAACATTTGCCATCAACTACTACCCTCTGTCTTCTTCCAGCCAGCCAACTCCTAATCCAAACCTCCAACTCACCCTCAATGCCATACCTCCGTATTTTTTGCAGTAGTCTACCATGGGGAACCTTATCAAACGCCTTACTAAAATCCATATACACCACATCTACTGCTTTCCCCTCGTCCACCTCCTTAGTCACCTTCTCAAAGAATTCAATAAGGTTTGTGAGGCACGACCTGCCCTTCACAAAACCATGCTGACTATCCTTGATGCCTACAGTGCCTACAGAGGTTAGAATTGTTCAAGGTGCTGCCTTTCAGAAGAGAAGTCAAATGCTGTGTCCATTATCCCTTGTGGAATTATGATATTGTATTACAATTTGAGGAGAAGGAAAATCACTCATTGTCCTGATCATCATTTATTTCTTTATCAAAATAGATTATCTTGTCGCTGTTTGCAACAGTGACCATACTCTAAAAAGTGCTTACTTAGATATAAATTACTTCGGAATACCCTGAAAATGTGAAGGCTCCTACATATTAATGCAACTTTTTTTCTTATTTCCTAATTAGCAAACTTGATTTTAAGACCAATAAGAAAATTGATGGCAGTGAGACGAGCATGTTGTCCTTCAGCATTTAGAACTGGAATCTATACCAAATTGAGTGAATAATAGTCTCTTTCCACTGATGACTTTTAAGGATTGTATATCAATGAGTTCAGCATAACCTCAACCTAGTTCCTTGCAGGAAGGTGTTCACACCATGAAATTCATAATGCTTTGGTGTAAAAAAAATTAAGTATATCTGATGGAATAGGGTTGCAGATTCAATAGCTAACTTCAAAAATCTTTGAAAAGAAATGTAGAGATGAATGCAAGAGTCAGGGAACAGCTAGATTACTCCCCAAAAGAGTCAGCTCCAATCCGATAAGTCAATCGTTCTCTTGGTGCTGTATTGTTCTTTGAATCTTACTTAATCGTTCTTATGGAGATCATAACGTTCTGAATGTGGAAAATATGATACTAGTACAATATAGTCTCGGGGGGTTGGGATGCTGCTGGGCTGAGCAGAGGGAATGTTTCCTTTGATAAATTTTGCAGCCTGCATTGTCTGCGTTTAATTCCAGAAAAGGGTAGAGGGATGTTCCATTTCTGACTCAAGGTCCTTCTCCTGTTTAAAGCTGGATATTCTGAAAAAGTAGATGATGGAACCACTTTCAGTGTCATGCGTGGAATCTGAGCTGGAAGCATTTGGAAAACATGAACATATTGACTCCAAGAATGCTAATGTCACTAAGTACAAGTAATGGCCATTGTTTGCGTCAAACTATAATGTTTAATTAGGCATAAAATGTTGGGAAATTGGATCTGGTTAAGGCCTGTGTATTAGCTTGGAAACATGTCTGAATTGGAATGTCAATCGCCCACTGTTTGGCAGCAAAATTATGTTCACTGGAAGAAAACTCACTGATGGTTCACTGCCAGTCAAATAGTTAATCCAGTGGAAGAACTGGCATGATATGCCTGGCAACAAACCCTAAATGCCATTGCTCCACAGATGGTAGTGAAGCTCCAATTCATCCATTCAGCAGCTCTCATCTTTGTAGCAATGATCCTTTGCTTCACCCATGAAAAACTTGCTACTACATCTGTCTGGCATTAAGCCCCTATCCCAGCCAGAATAAAGCAACTAATGTTTTGTTGGTAGTGAAATTTGACTTCATTCATGTAAGTGCACCCATTACTTAATCAATTTGACATTTGAGCTCTCTTCAATCTCTGGATTTGAGGTCCGATGGCCAGAAACTCTGATCATTAGTTTCCTTGGATTCAGTTTGTTCCACTGACATACCTGGGTCCTTCAACAAGTGCCGAACTCCAACAACCCCTCAGCTGATGCACATCAACAACATTGAATAAATCTGAAGCTTCTTCTTGAGACCATCATACAAAACGAGGTTCTCATTGTTCACTGACTTGGGGTGAATGTCAACAAATAACCTTAATTCACAATTAAAGTAAATTACATAGTCATTGCTTGGGGTTGTACATCTCCTATTTTCAGTTTATGCTCAAATAAAGTCAATAAAGAGTTGAAGTTGCCATAATCTACCAGACCATAGGGCTGGTCTCTCTTTAGGGAAAGATTACTGGTTTAACCCGAGAGTCACCACACCTCAGGACAGCCATGGTAACCTTAGCAGTTGTAGGAACTGAACCCACACTGTTGGTATCACCCTACTGTCCAAACCAGAGTTGTGGTGCTGGAAAGACATAGCAGGTCAGGCTGCACCTGAGGAGCAGGAGAATCGATGTTTCAGGCGTAAGCCCTTCTTCATGAACCACACTCTCGACTCTGAACTCCAGCATCCTCACTTTCTCCTATTGTGCAAACCAGCCAACTGAGCCATCTGACTCCCTTTACTTTAAGAGTTGAATTCCTTTGCAAAAGATCAAGAACATTTGGGCTAAAGTGTTATCCTCATCTTATGCTGCATCTGCACATCTTACACAGAATCCCTACAGGGTGCAAACAGGATATTCGGCCTATCAAAATCCACACAGATCCTCCTAAGAACATCCCACCCAGATCCACCCCCTACTCTGATCCTATAAACCTGCATTTCCCATGGCCCATTCACCTAGCCTGCATGTCTTTGGATGTGGGAGGAAATTGGAGCAGCTACGAGGAAAACGTGCATGCTCCATGTAGACGGTCGCCTGGGGGTGGCATCAAACCTGGGTCCCTGGTGCTATGGAGCAGCAGTGCTCACCACTGAGCCATCATGCTGCCCATCGTTGCAGACAAATATTCTCTCCTCATTTGGTTTCAGCTTCTCATTTGGTTTCATATTTGTCAATAGACTGCTGCTTTCACTGGCTAGCCCAGCTTTTATTGTGCATTCTTGCCTATCCTTGGTGGTGAGCTGCCTTCTGAAAACATTTCAGTCTTTGGGGTATGAATATACTAACAGTGCTGTTAAGAAGGTGTGAAGTGATAGGATGGTGTTCCAGGACTTTGTCCTGGCATCAATGAGCGTAAAGAAGGAATTTCCTCAAAATGTACAGGCTCAAAATAGGCATAAATTAATGCCCAAGACCATCGTCTCCTAACCTTAGCTCAAGTCAACATCTCTAGAAAGATAGCAAGATAGGTAGTATGTGTCTTCATATCAATTGGTCACACATTATTAACCCTATTCTTGCCATTCCACCCACAGACGTTTTGGGCTGAGATTGTCACCTAAGCAACTATTGGGGAAGCTGATCAAGTCATGGCTGTGGTTTACTAAGGTAACCATCAGGCAATTATGTCATAGAGATGTACAGCACAGAAACAGACCCTTAGGTCCAACCCGCCCACGCCGACCAGATATCCCAACCCAATCTAGTCCCACCTGCCAGCACCCAGCCCATATCCCTCCAAACCCTTCCTATTCATATACCCATCCAAATGCCTCTTAAATGTTGCAATTGTACCAGTCTCCACCACTTCCTCTGGCAGCTCATTCCATACATGTGCCACCCTCTGTGTGAAAAAGTTGCCCCTTAGGTCTCTTTTATATCTTTCCTCTCTCACCCTAAACCTATGCCCTCTAGATCTGGACTCCCCGACCCCAGGGAAAAGACTTTGCCTATTTACCTCATAATTTTGTAAACCTCTATAAGGTCACCCCTCAGCCTCCAACGCTCCAGGGAAAACAACCCCAGCCTGTTCAGCCTCTCGCTATAGCTTAAATCCTCCAAATAAGGAGAATCTGTGCCACTGGCAGGGAGGTTTGTAACCAGAAGATATAAATTTGAGAAAATTGGTAAAAGAGCCAAAAGGCAAATGTAGAATGGTTTTGTTTTACCTAGCAAACTATTGTTGCCTAAAAGGGTAGGGGAAGCAGTTCTAATCATAACTTTGAAAAGAAATTGTCAGGCAATGGGAACTGGGGTGTGGAATTAATTGGATAGCACAAGCATAATGGACCAAAAGGCCTCATTTTCTGTAGTATGACTATATGATTGTCTGTGTTTGGTAGAACAAAACCATTTTGCACAAACCACATGCAAGAAATGCCAACAAGCTTGCATGTTTCACAATTCAGTATTTACCCACCTGCAGGAAATGGAGTGAGGGATAGATACTGGATGATAATGCATACCTGTTACTAATGTGACTGCTATCACCAGGTCAGGTTTCACAGAAGGCAGCAGAGAATACTTCTGGAGCATAGTCACTGCTGCAGAGTAGATGTTGCACTGAGGGTTAGTGCCTGATACATTTCACCCTTCGCTTCTGAAATTAAAAGTATTGCATATCTGGTGAACTTATGTACAATAGTTGATTTTATTGCAGTAATTTGAGAACAATAATCAGAGACTGACTCAGAAGAACAGTTCTGTCACAGGAATTGCCAAAGCATTCTTGTGTTACATACATATATATATATCTGCAGCTGGCCACCTTGCTAATACATTTCATTTTAAAGTATTTTGTTTTAGTACAAATTATTTTTGGCAAAGTGAGCTGACAGCTATTTGCCTGACGTTTAAGATATTATTTCAGCAGGAGTGAAACTGTGTGGTACAATATTAGTATCAAGCATATTCTGACATTCAGAAGAAATTATTTTTGGTGCTAATCTTCTTATCTGAAACATATTAATGTTTTTATTAAAACTGGTGACAGAGGGATTTAATTTGAAGGAATTAACACATTTGTTCGTGAAATTACTCTGCACAGTTTCAGCACAACGGTTTTCTGAAGACAGAGTAACCCAAAGGGGGTCCCCACCATGCTATAATAATTTCCTTATAGTTTGAAGTATCTGTTCCAGAGACAAGTAAAACTATTCATATCCTTGTTTTTTTTAACCAGTGCTGGTAAGTAAGTTTTTACATTTGAGTGTAAATATGCACAAATAAGGTCAAACAAATCAATGCATGTGGCACAAAGAACAAAAACAGAATATAGGCTTATTTTTGCAACTGAGAAATAATAATTTACATTATAACTGTGCCAACCACTTTGCAATATTCATTGTCGTTATAATTTAGCAGAATATTTATTTAATTTTTTTTGCGAAATGTTATTATTTCAGAACTTTTGCAATAATGGTCATGGTTAAATGATTGCCGATTTTAATGTTTATTATTTTTCCATACAGTATCATTTGCACTCTTGGTCAATTTTTCACATTAATAAGAATCACGCATGCACAAAAAAAATCTCCTTAAGTTAGGGCTGAGAAATCATATTGTCAGTTTCCAACCAATTTTTAATTGGGAAAGATATAGAATAGGAAGGACTGCACATTTACTTGAATCTGATGCCATAATTGGAGTATGCAAGTAGAAATCAAGTAGATTCAGGGGCTGACATCCATGAGGTGTAAGCCACTCATGCTGAATCTGTTAATTTAAAACACATTCTGGTCTCTATACAAAATAAGGTATAGGAGCACTGGAGAAGGTGTAATAATGATTTCACAGGATGGTGTGAGAACTGAGAAGGTGCAAATACCAGGAAAAACGGAAGAGGCTGAGCCTCTTTTCTGTTGAACAGAAATCTAATGGAGATCTTTAAAACTATGAAAGAATTTGAAGGATTAGACAAAACTAAATGCAATCATTTGAGGAAATCACTAAATTCCATGGAGGTGTGTGCAAGAAACTCCTTTATCTGGAGAGTGATGAAAATATAAAACTTACTGCCGCATTGAGGTGAGTAACATAGATGCAGTTAAGTGGAAGCTAGATATGTACCTGAAAGTGAAAGAAATGTTGGAATTGTACCCACCTCCACCCCTTCCTTTGGCATCTCATTCCATATGTGCACCACCCTCTGCATGAAAAAAGTTTCACCTTTTTAAATCTTTTCTCTCTCACCTTAGATCTATGCCCTCCAGTTTTGGACTCCCCCATTCTAGGAAAAAGAACCTTGGCTATTCACCCTATCCATGCCCCTCATGACTTTAGAAACCTCTGTAAGGTTACCCCTCAGCCTCCAGGAGAAAAAAGCCTCAGCCTATTCAGCTTCTCCAAATAACTCAAACCAATCAGTCCCGGCAACATCCTTGTAAATCTTTTCTGCACCCTCTTATGTTTAACAACATCCTTTCCATAGCAGGACCACTGCAATTGTATGCAGTATTCTGAAAGTGGCCTCACCAATGTCCTGTACAACCGCAACATGACATCCCAACTCCTATACTTTGATGTTCTGACCAAAGAAGGGAAACGTGCCCACTGACTTCTTCAACCGCCTATCTACCTGTGATTCCACTTTCAAGGAACTATGCATCTGTACCCTGAGGTCTCTTTGTTCAGGAACACTCCCAGCAAGTCCTGCCCTGGTTTGCCTTACAAAATGCAACACCTCACATCAGGGGTGATGTTAACTGATCAGGATAATGGTTGTTGGAACTTTACAATTCAGATGCCTCACGTTTGCTCTACAGATCTGGTTTTCTCTGTCAGCAATGGGATCAAAGGTCCTTACAGTAGATTAGAAGAAATTCAAAGGTGTCAATAATGATTTGAGCAAGATTGGAGAAAAATATCAAACATTAGAGTGTTTGATTATGGGTGGCCATGACTGATTCCTTCAGCAACCTCACAAAAGGCAAATAAAATTGTTTAAGACTACACATATAGGATATCATCTCACATTATAGAATCATAGAATTCCTACAGTGTGGAAACAGGCCCTTGTCTCCATTGTTTTTTAAATAAAAAGAGAGTAAAGTTGACGGTGGTGGGGGACTGATTTGCTGGGTTGGTGCCTCTGGTAGAGTCAGCCCCCACCCTCCCCTTTATAAGAGATCACCATCCCACTTGGTTACCACTGGTCACTGCAGCTAAAGCTGTCATTCTTCCGGTGTGGCATGGCGTCCCCTCACTGTGGTTAAGGTACCAGAGGAGGCTGGAAAATGAGCCCCTTAAGTGGTCATTAATTGGCCGTAAAGTTTCAGAGAGGCCAGAGGCAGGCAGATAGGCTGAATTTTATAAGCTTCATTTGTTTTCATGCCTGCAGACAGGAGAACTCAAAATCCACCCGATGGAATTAGTGAGGCTTGATTAATAACTCATTTCACCCTGACTATCTGGTGGTGGGATGTAGCCACAAAGAATGAATATGTTGGATTCACATTTTCTGAACTTTAGAGAGATGACCTTATCAAGTCCTTCATGATTGTCAAACGCTTTTACAGGGTTGCTACTGAGATGGTGTTTCCCCTGTCCAGGGAACACGGGGGAGCAAATTCAACAGGGCAATCCTGGATAGAGTGAATGTGAAGAAGATGTTATCATGAGTTGGAGAGACTAGTTTCCCAAGGAACAGCCTCAGAGTGAAGGGACAATCGTTTAGAATTGAAATGAGCAGGAATTTCTTCAGCCAGAGGATGGCAAATCTGTGGAACTCATTGCCACAGAAGGCTATGATGTCCAAATCATTGAATATATTTCAAGTAGAGATATAGGTTCTTGATAAGTAAGGGGATCAAAGGTTATGGGAAGAAGGCAGTAGAATGAGCCTGTGAAACGTACCAGCCATGATTGAAGCTGACTCGATGGGCTGAATGACCCATTTCTGTTCCTATATCTAATGGTCTAATTATTGAAGACTGGAGATTAAGAGAAATTTCTTCACTTAAAGGTTGTGAATTGGTGAAATTTTCTGTCCCAGAGATTATTGAGTCCAACACTGGCTCCTCCATATCATGGCTATCATCAATTTAAGGCTGAGATAGACATAGTTTTGTTCTTTTCATGAATGAGGAGCAGTGGAAAAGCAGGGTTGAAGCGCAACAGCAGCCCATGAATGTATTGAATAGTGGAGCATGCTCAATCTCGTCTTCTCCTGCTAGTATTTCCAATATTTGTACTTCCTTAAAATGGCTTGGACAACTTATCACTGAAGAGATGCCAGGAGTCTTCCAATTGTGAGTTTTGACTAAGTCGCATTTCTGAACCCAATGGTGTCTTTATTTAAATATCCAAACTGTCACCTGATAATTTGGACCCTATTGTAAATTTTTAATCCAGGTTTGAATGGGAAAGTAGCACTCAGGCTTCCCACTTGAATTAAGCCAGTTGAGATTGCAAAAGTTCCAATAACTAGTTTATTTTCTCGTTAATTTGTAAAAGATCATGCATTTAAGAAGTACTTTTGCAAAAACTGGCCATGTCAAAGCGTCTTACAATTAATGCAGTACTGTTTGAAGTGCAGTTACTGTTATGATGTGGGAAACAAACAATCACTGTGTGCACAGTAAGCTGACACCAACAGCAAAATGATAACAATCAGATCATCCGATCTTTTGTGATGTTGAACAATGACTCAATATTGACCAGGACAGTGAGGTAACTCTCCGGCTCTTCTTTAAAATTGTGCCATAAAATCTTTTACAACCACCAAGCAGATAGACAGAACCTCAGTTTCATGCCTCTTCCAAAAAACTACATCTTTAACAGTACAGCGCTCTCTCTGTGTCTTGATTTCTGTGTTCAAGTTATGAGTGGGAGTTCAACCTAAAATTTTGTCGTGTCTCAGAGGTAGGATTGCTTTGCTGAGCCACAGCTGACTCACTTGTGAGGCCAAGAAGAACATGAAGAATCTTCCAAATCTCCATTCCTCACATCTGCTATGTCCCAACTAAAGGCTACTTGGTTTTCCAGTGGCTGTCCACCCAAACCCTAATCATTCTGTGTGGGAATTGAACTAACATCGTATTGATGAGAGAGTGAGATTGAAATCTTATTAAATCTCATTTTCTTATGAACAAGTCAGTGAGAAGTTACTTGCCAGCAGATTGTCCCTTGAGAAAGTCACTTCCAATTAAAAGAAGCCCTTTAATGTATCTGATTAAGTGAAATTAAAAAAAAAGGTTTGAAATTAAATTAGAATTATTCTTCCATTTACTTTTCTGCAGAGTTGAGGATCTTATCCATTGATCGCCTGGTATAACAAGTTCTCACGATGCTCTTTGGGAACATGGCATCTGTTTAAACTCTATCCGATTTTTGGAATCTTGGCTTAAACCTAACCCAAACTAGTTTCAGAATCCAAGTGAAGAAATGCACAGTCTTGCAGAGAGGGGTCACTGCAGAAAGCTGCTTCCAGTTCAGAACAGATTTGCATTACATTAGTAGACCTGAACCAGAATGAATAGCACAATTAAGCACAATGCATCTAAAATGTGAGCAGATACATTGATAACATTTAACCAATCTAAAACCATGCGTATACAACAGCACTATTTAACCAGTCTAAAACTATGTCGTTTACCAATACCGATTGCTGCTAATCTTTCTTGTATTTGGTCAGGACCACTGACCTTATTAGTTACAAGGTTATTGGAAGACAAATGAAAGGAATCCAGTTCTCTCGAGGTTGATCTCTCTTGGGCTACACTTTTAATTTCATTAATGAGCCATGCTTATCTGTCAATCGATCACTGATTTGTAGACCAGTTTAAATCAAGTATCAGAACACAGAATGTTTTAGAGCAGATTTGGTGGTGACCACAATCACCAGATGTATCATCTTTAAATTACCCTGTTTGTGTTCCTCCCTTCCAGGAAGATAAACAGCTATTACTACTAGTGTTGAACTTAAACACTAAAGCAATTGAGGTTGCCTCGTTGAATATTTTTAAGGCAAAGATAGATTTTTAAACAGTAAAGAATGAAAGGTTATGGTGAGCGGGCGAGTAAGTGCAGCTGAGTTCAGGAAAAGATCAGCCATGATCTTATTGAATGGCGGAGCAGGCTCAAAGGGCCAGATGGCCTACTCTTGCTCCTATTTTTAAGTTCTTATGTTGTGGCCCTGTCAGTATGAGGTGGCAGAGCGAAGATGGTGATACTTATCCTTGTGGACTGCAAAAGGTTATTAATCTTCTTGCTGCTATGTTATGTGTGGGTTTCACTCAGAACGTTGCAATGACCCAGGTCGCTATTTCAGTCCAGGTTGGCTGTGACTGATGGGGTGTGACCTTATTTGCTGGTCAGCAGGAAAAAGCTCTCCCCTCCTTTCCATTGCACTGCCCACCAGCAAACCCAGATTCCTGTGGATGAACTGAGGAGTTAACTTGCTTTTCTGGGTCATTTTCTTCAGGATAACAATGCAGGACCAGAGTGTGAAGGGCAATTGCTGGCATGCAGCACCTGAAATACGATGGAATACCATATACCATGTTGTTTAATGATCAGACTAATGGTGCAAACATGACAAAGTCCTGGCAGCGGTGAATACTTGGCCCTCTCCTGCTGCATGATTCCATGAGACGGGCACCAGTTGCATTTATAACAAGCTGAAGAACAGAAGATTCCATCAGAAAAGCTGACACATGAATCTCATTTGAAAAAAACACTTGCTAAAAAAAGGGAAAACTCAGTCCAATATTTCAGATTAAGGACTTTCATTGGAACTGATTTCACTGAAAGTTGCACGGATTTCAAAACTAATTTCACATTTGGTAAGTCAATTAACATGCCAAATGCGTTCCTCCAATTATTAATTTCTAAAAAAATTACCAAACTGATAACATTTAAGTTTGATTTTTCCTTCCAAGTGTTTTGTTAGTATGGTATTGTTTAGCTCCCAGTTTTGAAATACCAACCAATGCAGATGCTCAATCCCAAAAACCACAATGTTACTTTGTAACCTGGGTGTAGATAGGCCTGTGCATGCTAAATTGCAGATTTGTCCAAAGTTGTTATCTCACATTAGTTGGAATCAGCTGTCAAAATAAATACTTATAATCTCATGTTAATCCAAGGATCATTATAAGCAATCATTGTGAGCTGGCATGTGGTTGAAACCAGTTTCAGCAGGTTAGTACAACCACTGTCTGTCAATGCCCTGATATCCTGCCAAAACGCCCCGCTAAGCTGGAGTAGACATTTTGCCTTATTTGGTACATCTCAAGTGCCATTGTTTTCAGTCCATTAGTGATCTTGTTGAATGTAATATGTGCTTCTGACAGCACGTTAATGACTGAGAGAAAGCAACATGCAGGGCTGTAGGGGACACTTGTGCTGTTCCAACTTGAATGTCTTTGAAATTTTATAATTAAGTCATGGTGTGTTTAGATTTTTAGTCTGTGACAAGTACCATTTGTATAGCTTTTGTCTGCTATTGCTCACTGCGTTACACTGATATTTTTGTTACTTCATGCTAAAACTCAAAAATTAAGCTTGTGGGAACCACCAGATTGTAACCCATCACCTTAACAGTTTTTGGACATGAAATTGTGTGCAGATATCATATAATGAACAAAGTGTGTGTGAGAACCTTGTCATATAGCTTCAACTGCTCAGCTGCTAGCGCTCCTTGTGTTAGAAGATTGTGGTTTTAAGTTCTACTCTAGCAAAAATCTAGACTGCTACAGGAGGAGTGCTGCACTATGGAAGGTGACATCTCTTGAATGAGGCATTAAGCTAATGTGGACTCTGACATCTGAGGTGAATTCCTACAGAGTACTTTGAGGGGGGATTCACCCCAGTGTCCTGATCAGTAATTATATGTAAAGCAACATCCAAAAACATGATATCGTCATGCTCATTTTGGGATCTTTCCATGTAATAGTTGGCTGTCATGTTTTCCACATGTCAAAATATTTCATTGACTGTAAAGCACTTTGGGACATCCTATGTTTGTGAAATGCAAATTCTTTCTTTCTTTACAGTAATGTTAAAAATTTTACTTCGGTCTGTAAAGAATATGAACTGACTCCCCCCATAATATCAAAGTTGTCTTGTGTGATTGGTGGCTGGATTTCATGGACTGGAGAGAAGGGAGGCAACATTGCTCTAGTAACATTTTGTAAGTGTTGGCAGGGGGAGTTTAAGCTTTAAGCAGTGTTTCATACACTTGGAAACACTCTGAAAAGATTAAATGTTCAAATATTGTCAGCCATGATCCTCAACACAGATTCCAAACAAACATAAAATTTTGGATGTTATTCACATCCCCAACACTATTGTTGATGCCACAACTCACATTGTTGTTTAAAAGCAAAAGGAAATTTGTAAAATAAACAATATTTAATTGAAGTCAGGAAGAAGTCAGATGCCTGATAACTGGTGGAAAAAGCACAGACTGCCTGATCCATATCAATCTTCGTCAGACCTCTGTAACATAAAATACCCAATGGTCTCATGATCTGAGGCAATCAAAAACTGTACAGGCTCACAGTGTTTCCTTAGTGATCAATTTAACAGGCCCTTTGACCACTCTGGGAAATGTGTTCTGACAAACTGATAAATACTATCCTCTGCCAGAGAGAGACCACAAGAGATTTTGGACAGGGATTCAAAAATCAAGAAAGCTTGAGATTTAGCCACAAGTATGTTCTCAAATATTCTACATGACACAAATTTATATTGTAATGTTACATATAAAAATGACCTACACTGGATTTCTTTGGGAGTAAACACAGAAACTAAAAATATTTCAAAAAGGCAGATGTTTAACAATGGATTTAACATCAACATATGTTTGTTCGGTTTTTTAAAAATGTCATTCTGCTATCTATGATAATGTGTTTGTATTTTATTTTTCTGTTATGATATAATGTTGTGGTTGGCTTTTGTAGACTCATGTAATAGTGCTATTGAAAATGAGTCAGGCCACACTTTAGCTGAGAAATGGATTAATAATGTGAAAAATTAGACAGCCTTCTAAAAATGTCATGTTAGGTACGTATGGATATGGTATTTTTTACACTTCCTTTTTGTCTCACCAATTTCCCATTGTCACAATTTAGTAACGCTTTTAAGAAAATCATTGCAGAATTACAGGTTATTCAGCCCAACTGCTTTACATCAGTATTTATATTCCACACAACATTCCCTCCACACTAATCTCTTCTTCTCATTCTGCCCTGTACCCCTGTGTTTCCTACTCTCTCACGTAAACATCAAACCTTCCCCTAAATAATCAATATTATCTACTTCAATCACTCTATTTGGCAGCAAATTTTACATTCTCACCATTATCTTTGTAAAATAGTTCTTCTAAAGTCTGTACTTTATCTGCAATGTCGTTATTTTGTATTTATGCTCCTCTGATATGCACTCACCCACAAGTAGAGACAATTCTTTTATATCCATCCAAGAGTGGATGACGAGCATGAAAGAGTGATCACAACTCCTTAAGTTTAAAATAGTTCTGAATAAGGATAAGTCAGGATCTTGTGGAAGATACTAAATTGGGGGAGGGCAAATTCTGTCAGTATTAGGCAGGAGCTAGGGAGTGTTAATTGGGAGGAGCGGTTATCGGACAAGTTCACATTTGACATGGGATCCACAGTGACTTGGCAGCTTGGATTCAGAATCAGCTTGCAGAAGGCAGAGGTGGAAAGGTATTCTTCTGGCTGGAGGACCATGACTAGTGATGTTTTGCAGGGACCCATATTGCGACTTCTGCTGTTTGTGATATATAGAAATGACTTGGATGAAAATATAGATGGGTGGGTTAGTAAGTGTGCAGACGATAAAACGATCGGTGGAGTTGTAGATGGCCACATTTTAGGAAACCCACGCAGACACAGGGAGAATGTGCAAACTCCACACAGACAGTCACCCGGGGCTGGAATCAAACCTGGGACCCTGGTGCTGTGAGGCAGCAGTGCTAACCACTGAGCCACCAGACTTGCTGTGCTTTTCCAGCACCACACTCTCGACTCTCCACATTACAAGAAGGATGTGGAGACTTTGGAAAAGGTGCTGAAGAGATTTACCTGGAAGCTGCCTTAATTAGAGAGTATGAGTTATAAGGAGAAGCTAGAAAAATTTGTATTGTTTTTCTGGAGACATGGAGGGTGAGGGGAGACTTGATAAAATTATGAGATGCATAGATAGGGTTGATGGTCAGAATCTTTTTCCCAGAGTTGAAATATCTCATACTCGGGCGCATACATTCCAGGTGAGAGGGAGAAAGTTCAAGGGAGATGTGAGGGTCAAGTCTTTTATCCAGAGAGTGGTAGGGAGTCTGGGACGCATTGCCAGGGGTGAAGGTGGAGGCTGATATGATAGGGGCATTTAAGAGACTTTTAGATAAGCACATTAATATGCAAGAATGAAGAAATATGGACCAAGGACAGGCAGAAGGGATCGGTTTACTTTGGTGTCATGTTTAGCACAGCATAATGAGCTGAAGGGTGTTGTACTGTTCCTGTGTTGGACAGTTCTCTGGTCTGTGAGGTAGCAGCTCAAGGTGGGAAGCTATAAATTGTGGGTGAGTTTGAAGGCCTTGTCCACTTACCTGGAGTTTTTTAAGGTGTGGGACCTTTTGAGGGAGCACATCATTACATTGTACACCAGTCTTGCAGCTGATGTGACTTAGCTAGGAGTCAGAACGACATTGAACTTGCAAGGGAACAGCTTTGGGTGGTAAGCGATAAATCACACGCTAGTCTCAAGTCCCACACCACTTACCCGAGAGTCAACACACGATTCGTCTGCTCAGAAATGCCAATGCTGAGTTCAAAAAGGGAGTGATAAAACTGTGGTGATGTTACAGAAAATTTGTAAAATTGTTAGATGCGAAAAAATCTGTGGTTAGAGACTTTAGATTGCTGTAAGTTAGAAAAATGTATTGTTTTAAAGTAGGTATACTTGGATTTAACTGAGAAATACCAGGGATAAGGAAAATTCAGGGCCAATGCAATATGGGAGAGGTGCCAGTTTAGTGATATTCTCACTGGGCTATTAATTCAGAGACCGAAGTAATGTTCTGTACCTGGGTTCAAATCATGCCATGGTCACTGGGGGAATTTGAATTCAAGTTTTAAAAAAATCTGATATTAAGGGTGTAATGATGACCATGAATTCATTTTTGAGAACCAGCATTCACTGTGTTTACTTCAGATTTCCAGCATCTACAGTGTTTTGCCTTTAATGATGGGGGTGATTGCACTAATGCTTTCATGTAGCAGTTTTAGTAACCACAATGAGCCTTTCTCATCCTCGTGGGGTATTCTGTATTATGTGCAAATGGCTGTGATACCCACTTATTTAATGAAAGATCAACAGAACACCGACTTTTAATCAAGAACAGAAGTTGCTGGAAAAGCTCAGCTCGTCTGGCAGCATCTGTGAAGAGAAATCAAAGTTAGCGTTTTGGGTGCGGTAACCCTTCATCAGAACTTCCTCACTGGACCTGAAACGTTAACTCTGATTTCTCTTCACAAATGCTGCCAGACCTGCTGAACTTTTCCAGCAACTTCTGTTTTCGTTTCTGATTTACAGCATCCACAGTTCTTCCGGTATTGATTTTTAATTTTCCATTCATAAAGTTGATGGACTTATTCTAAGAAAGGCTATCACCTTTCTGAACTTAGTCAGCCAGGATAGTATAGGTCTAGAAATTAATGTTGAATATTTTCATTTTTATTTAGTATTTCTAATTTTTTTTGTGTCATGAGGTTCACAACCTTGCATTTCAACATAAGCCTCAGAATGACTATGAATTTCTTGTTGTCTACTTTATAACATGTTTGCAGATGTTATAGGAGTGAGAAAGAAAGCTGTGAATTCTGGAAGCTGAATAAGGACTAGGTGATGACAATTGTCCAATCTAGTCTGTGAGGACATGTTGAACGACGTTGCCACAACAGATCCAAGAGTTAGGTGCCAAACTGACGAATTCATCATTTAGACAAATATTTCTATTGGCATCTACCACGGATAAGAGACCAGTTCCATTCATTATTCTCTTATCCTTTTTAGATACTTGTCTGCAGTCAATGACATTGCTCCTAAGAGGGTGCAAGCTGCATTTGGATTCCTTTTGCAGTAAAAGGAAACCCGATTCTAGTTCACACAGAATATAGATTTGTTTGAAAAGCTGCAATTACTAAGTTATTGATTTACCATGCGGTCGGAAACAGATATGTTTGAATATTAGAACCTGCATTACACCCCTCTTGCAAAATCAATTGTGTGCAAATGTCAAATCTGAGTAAGCAAGGAATGAAGGCCCAAGGGATCGGTCCCTATTTGCCTCCTAGTTCGGAAAATGAAAAGGGATTCATCACATGTGAAATTGGAAAAATTAAATGCACCGCCAATTATGCAGAACCAATGCCTGAAGTGTCTTAAACAGGTGAAGGCCATTCAGCTTTCCAAACATGCTTTATTATTTAATTAAATAATGGTGGATCTGTACTTCAATTCACTTTCCTTGACACAGTGTGCAAGAAGAAATGTTTTTGGCATCAACAAGCCGAGCAACTTAGCTGTGTCTTTCCCATTTTTACTTCATGTTAATTCTATTTTGTTTTACTCTCAGCAGGTGGTGGGCATTAACTGGGGATTCATTGTGCCCCTATAAATCCAGACAAACTAAACCTGTGGTTGTTGGCTTGGCAGGCTTGTAATGTGTGACTCCATAAATAATTTCTTATTTAGTGTGAAGGTTGGTTCCAGTTCTATCCTGCAACAGCTGGCTTTTTACAATATTAATACTTTTGGCTATTAATGTCTTACCTAGAGATGCTAACTCATGAAATTGTGTGATCCACAGGTTCTGGCAAGCTAAACCAAATGCTTGTTTTTCATACATGTAAGCTGTGGCTTTAACGTCAATTATTCACCTGACTAGACAATTTTATGATAGCAACATCAGAGGTAAAACTGATCCCACCTCACTTAACATTTGCACTTTCCAGAAACCTAGAATGAATATTCTCGTAGTTTTTTTTAGCAAGTACAGGAGTCTGTGGGGAAATGTGAACCCTAGCAGTTCCCTGATTGAAAACTCAACATAGGCTTGTAATGGAGCTTTCCAGTCAGTCTGGTTCAATATCACAACACTTACTTATTGGTGGGCGGCATGGTGGTACAGTGGTTAGCCCTGCTGCCTCACAGTGCCAGAGACCGGGGTTCAATTCCCACCTCAGGCGACTGACTGTGTGGAGTTTGCACATTATCTGTGTGGGTTTTCTCCGGTTTCCTCCCACAGTCCAAAAATATGAATTGGTGAATTGGCCATGCTAAATTGCTTGTAGTGTTAGATGTAGGGGAGTGGGTGTGCTTTGGCGGGCTGGTTGGGCCGAAGGGCCTGTTTCCACACTGTAAGTAATCTAAAAAAAACCACCAGGAGCAAAAATGTAGTGTTTCGATTTTTTTATTCCCAACGTATCTCCATTTGAACTTTTTGATACAATTACCCAAATTTTCATTTGTGTAATATCTTCCATTTGGGAAGCAGTTTAACTCCAAGTCTTAGTTGGGAACAGATTATCTGTCCAACCCAAACAAGGTCACCCAGATGGAGGAGATGTGGCTAATGGTGAGAGTGCTGAAGGGACGTACAGATTAAGGTTTACCATGTTTCCATTACAGTCAAATGACAGATACATGCTTAATAAGTACTTTACACTTGTACCTGAAAACACACCTTCCCCACCCCACTAGGATTCTGGCCTGGATCAAGGTCTAGACTCTGAAATTTTTTATTTAGCATTCTTTTCACAGTCTTCACAAGAGGACTCACAAGCTCCTTTCTAAAATCTTTCTGATCAGTATTAACATCCTCCCTCACCAGACTAAAATGCAACATCTGTGGCTGATGTGATTATCAGCAATATTGAAGTAAAGTAGGAGTTCTTGTGGTGCAGTGGTAATGTACCTACCTCTGGGCTAGGAAGCTGGGTTCAAGTCCAACCTGTTCCAGAGGTGAGTGATAATATCTCTAAACAAGTTGATGTAAGGCAAATGTGAGGCTGTTGTAAGGAGTTTGTGTTGCAGTGATAGTGTTTCCATCTCTGATCCAGGAGGCCTGGGTAAAAGTGCCATGTCTTCTAGTGCATGTAATAACACCTTTGAACAGGTTGATTTAAAAATCTCTATTGAGGAGGTCCCCCATACAAATTAGGAGTAAGCCATTTGGATATCCTAGCCACTGTATTAGATTCATAGATTCATAGAGATGTACAGCATGGAAACAGATCCTTCGGTCCAACCGACCAGATATCCCAACCCAATCTAGTCCCACCTGCCAGCACCCAGCCCATATCCCTCCAAACCCTTCCTATTCATATTCCCATCCAAGTGCCTCTTAAATGTTGCAATTGTACCAGCCTCCACCACATCCTCTGGCAGCTCATTCCATACACGTACCACCCTCTGTGTGAAAAAGTTGCCCCTTAGGTCTCTTTTATATCTTTCCTCTCTCACCCTAAACCTATGCCCTCTAGTTCTGGACTCCCCGACCCCAGGGAAAAGACTTTGCTAATTTACCCTATCCATGCCCCTCATAATTTTGTAAACCTCTATAAGGTCACCCCTCAGCCTCTGACGCTCCAGGGAAAACAGCCCCAGCCTGTTCAGCCTCTCCCTATGGCTCAAATCATCCAACCCTGGCAACATCCTTGCAAATCTTTTCTGAACCCTTTCAAGTTTCACAACATCTTTCTGATAGGAAGGAGACCAGAATTGCATGCAATATTCCAACAGTGGCTGAACCAATGACCTGTACAGCCGTAGCATGACTTCCCAACTCCAGTACTCAGTACTCTGACCAATAAAACAAAGCATACCAAACGTATTCCTGCAGAATTAGGAGTGGATGTTACCTGTTGTCATATATTCCAGATTGCATCCTCTGATTTGTAATCTGTTCATTTTGATGTAAAACGTTCAATGAGATTGACAGCCACTGGTGAGGCATTATAGCAAAAATCAAAATATCAATGGAAACTTAGTAAATGAAAATGGAAATTTTTTAACTCAAAGCAAAATGTTCATCTCCCTGGGTGAAGATGCACCCCTGCCCCTGCCTGATAGGCCTATACAGTGCAGATTGTCTCTGCAGGTTCTGTGATTGCCATTCTATCCTGAGTATTAGACCAATTGAAAAACCTATTTACTTTATTAATCTAGCTACTGAGCAAATTTTACCTTCAATCACATTTATCTGATGCTTCAATGGGTGAATAAGGAATGCGGCAGTGATGATTTCTTTATTATACGACAATGAAAAGGTTAACTCCTTGTTATTGTAGTAGAAAGTTAAAATTAACTCCTTATGTCCTTTATTGGAATGAGAAGATGAACTCCTGCTTAGTATTTGGATAAGATTATGAACTTTGTATTTAATAGGTTGAACTTTTGTTTTTAAATTAGAGTGGAAGACTTAGCTCCTTGTTACACTGGAATGAGAGGATTAAAATCTTGTCAGGTTAATGAAAAATGAAGAACTACCCATTATTTTTACTAGAATAAAAATATTAATTCCTCATTATTATGTCAGTATGTCACCAGTTGTTTATATTACTCAAAAATATGGGCACTTCTACTGAATTAATTCCTTGTTAAGGTGTCACCTGGGGTTTATTATGCATTTCTGATTGTTTCTTCATATTCTGTAACAAGATCATGTTTATGTTAGTAAGGCAGACTTACCGAGGTAGAGACCTCACTTCACATGAACACTTTAAACATTTCCATTCTCCTGGTTCTTCAGTTTCTCTGTTCAAACAGCAAGCAAATCCACAGATTGTGCTTGCCATTTGCTGATATATACCACAGTGAAAAATCCTATTGATTTCTTATGTGCTGCACTATGATAATAAATGTGTAAATTGGTGTTAATTTGTTTATCAAATCAAATAGGAATGATGTTGTTAGGAAGTTCTGTTGATTTATTAAGTGGATATGAGATTCTTTCACTCCAAAGATCTTTCCTGTTGTTAAAATTCTGGTGTTCAAATAGCAGCATTCATTCATATGCATTTGAGTATTGAATTTCGTAAAAGGAGCAGAAAAGCCACATGCATGTAAATGAAACAGTAATGCTTCAAATCCACTTTCCAGTAATGAAATGTTGAAATGTTGTGCCAAATTAAGAGAAAAATAGGCTTCTATAACAGTGAGTATACTGCTTGGTTTAACATTGTCAGTAGAGTTCAGAATAGGGGCCTGAAATGCATTGACTGGGAGGGTAGTTGAGACAGGAAACCTCATAACCTTTTAAAAAGTACTTGAATGAGCACTTGAAGTGCATTAAAATTGAAGGGTATGGACCTTGTGTGGGACTGTGTGACTAGTGTAGGCAGTAGTTTTTTTTTGGTGGTAGAAGCTTGATGAGCCAAAAGGCCTCTTCCGTACTGTTTGACTCTAGAATTTTTAAGTACAATTTTCAGTCTATGTTACGTTAACCTCTCCTATCTCTGGTTTTGGAGCCATTGAGATATGGTAGGAAATGTAAAGTGGGGGGGATGGGTGATGGTCTAGTGGTATTGTTGCTGGACCGTTAATCATGAAATCCAGATAACATTCTGGGAAGCTGGGTTCGAATCCTGCAACGGCAGATGGTAGAATCTGAATTCAATAAATATCTGGAATTAAGAATCTAATGATGACCATGAATCCATTGTTGATTGTCGGAAAAACCCATCTGGTTCACTAGTGTCCTTTGGGGAAGGAAACTACCATCCTTACCTGGTCTGGCCAACATATAACTCAAGACCCACAGCAATGTACTTGACTCTTAACTGCCTTCTGGGCAATAAATGCTGCCTAGCCAGTGATGCCCTCTTCCCGTGAATGAATAAAAAAAAATTGAGATTCCTTGCTATTGATCATGGTCTGGGAATTGCTGCTGGAAACTACTCATGGGGACTTCACGTATGTGCATGAATGGCCATATTGCTTCCACTCTCATGTGATTTGCTGGTACCATGGGATTGTGAGCCAGAATCCTCCAGTTAGGTCATGACTTTGTCTGATATCTAGTCAACAGCAGTTTGTCCCCTGTTCCTGATTGTCATTTCCATTGAAGCTACAATCACCTCTTCACATTATTGCACAAAGTCAACATTTCACCCTCAACTTCTTTGGGAGGGGAGAAAAGACAGCCAAGAACCTTGCCCAGGGTCTGGTCATAATAAAATAAATATTTAACTTTATGATAAGTCTGAAACATGAAGAAAGACTGGACTAACTGGGCTTGTACTCACTGGAATTTAGACAAATGACAGGGGAATCTCAGAGAAGCATATAAAATCCTGATGGGACTGGTCAGGCCAAACGCAGGAAGAGTGTTCCCGATGTTGGGGAAGTCCAGAACTAGTGGTCACAGTCTAAGAATTCAAGACTGAGATGAGCAAGAATTTCTTCACTCAGAGAATTTGGAACTTGTGGAATTCTCTGCCACAGAAAACTGTTGTGGTCAATTTGTTAGACATTTTCAAGAGGGAGATGGACATAGCCCTTGTGACTAAAGGGATCAAGGGATATGGAGAGAAAGTGGGAATGGATACTGAGATTACATGATCAGCCATGATCATATTGAATAGTGGTGCAGGCTTGAAGGGCTGAATGGCCTACTACTGCAACTGTTTTCTATTTTCTGCACCTTTAACACTGATGACCAACCACATGGGCACTGAAACTTAAAATTTACAAGTGTGGGAATGTTTTCCAGGAGAAAGTGAGGACTGCAGATGCTGGAGATAGAGTCAAGAGTGTGTTGCTGGAAAAGCACAGCAGGTCAAGCAGCATTCAAGGAGCAGGAGAATCGATGTTTTGGGCATAAGCCCTTCATCAGGAAAGACTCCTGATGAAGAGCTTATGCCTGAAACATCGATTCTCCTGCTCCTCGGATGCTGCCTGACCTGCTGTGCTTTTCCAGCAACACACTCTTGACTGGGAATGTTATCCTCCAGATTTGAATTTTTGATGATAACCTTTTTAAAAAGTGCTTTTTGTAAACCATTTTTCTGTCTTTTTGATCTCTTCCTCTTAATCCCTTTTCCCTGTCATTATTTTGCTTTCTTTAAGTGATATGTGACATTGAACCAAACTGACACATCCTGCTTTAAATGCTATATCCCTGAGAAAGGGTGCTTAATTGGTTAATAAGACCACTACTCACCATATTCACCAAAGTCTTCTCGCCCTTGTAGATGGTGTTCAATTAAAATAATTTTCTAATCATAATCAGTTCTTGTATACAAACCCACAGAAATTTTGTGAAAGTGTAATGACAGAAAAATGTGGTTATTATTCAGTTGGGCAATATGATAATACTACAAGAAATGAGCACAAAACAGACCAGATCATGAAAGAAATAGAAAATTGTGTTACTGAAATCAGAACTACTCAATGAGTAACAATTTACCATTTTTATAATTAAAAATAGTGCAATCAATTGTCATTTTAAAACCTTCACATGCAACTTGGTATATTTTTTACCGTAGTTACATTTATATGTATGGGTAATCATATATCTAATTCAGCACTCTACTATGCCTGTGTGCTCAGTGACTTCATGACTACAATTGAATTAATAGACTGTGGTACACGTTGGGCTTTGTTCTACGACTCAGTATGATCTGCAAGCATAGTAATGTTTTTCAATCTTTATTCTATGACTTTGCTGTTTTCCTTATGTTGAATTTGTTCAGCCTTTCCGCTGATGGGGCAATTATTAATTGGTAGCTCTTTGTGTTAACACACCATTGACACAATGGGATGGCTTTAAAATGGTCAGGTTACTTAGTTATCTGAAAACCGTTCCCCCCCCCCCCTCACCTCTATTCCTGAAGAAAGGTTATACCTGCAGCGTTGACTTCTCCACCTCCTGATGCTGTCTGGCTTGCTGTGTTCTTCCAGCCTCCTGCTTGTCGACTTTGGATTTCAGCATCTGTAGTTTTTTTGTCCTTACTCTATTGAACTGGCAACTTGTGCCCTTTTTAAACTGCAGGTGCCACATTTCACTGATGTAACTGGGACCAGATCGCAATTTTAATTAATGCTTTGTCAAGGAAACTGGGCCATGTTCAGGCCAGGAGAAGGCTGGTTATCATCTGCCAGGAAGGAGATCCTGATAAATTTATTATTTGTTTTCTTTTTTGGCAGCAGAGGAAAGCGATGTGTTCTTCCAGACCTTATAATGTCCCTTACTCAGCATCTTCATCACACCCTCCTCACCCATCCCACACCACCTTTCACCTGTGACCCAGTGGATGGTGGAAATCAGATCGGTGCGAGTTCAAGCCACGCGCCAAAGACAAAAACAGAAATTGCTGGAGAAATTCAGCAGGACTGGCAGCATCGGTGGAGAGAAAGCAGACTTAACCTTTTGGATCCAGTGACCCTTCTCCAGTACTCTTTAGAACATCTGAAAAAAGATCTCTGGACCCGAAATGTTAACTCTGTTTTCTCTCCACTGATACTGCCAGACCTAATGAGTTTCTCCAGGATTTTCAGAGCTTTGTTTCTGATTTCAAGCATCCGCTGTTCTTTGTCTTATTTTCGTGTCACACTCCGGAGACTTGGGCTCACAATGCAGGCTGGCAGACTCTGTTGAATTGCTGCAGTTAGAGGTGTTGTATTTTGGGATGCAATGTTAAATCAATGAATTGACTGCCTTTTCAGGTGCGTTGATTTGAAGAGGTAATTTTGCCCTGTATCCTTTCAAATATTTATCCGCCTTCTAAACCCATCACCAGCTCCCATCTAGAAGGTTAAGGGCAGCAGATGCATAGAACACCACCATCAAAAGTTCCCCTCCAAGCCACTCATTTTCCAGACTTGGGAATATATCACATTTCTTTCAGTGTCACTGAATCAAAATCCTTCCTTAATAACATAACAGCTCTACCCACAGCACATGGATTGCAGTGGTTCAAGGAGGTAGCTCACCAACGTCTTCTCAAAGGCAATTAGGGATGGGCCATAAATGATAGCCTATCCAGTGATGCCCACATCAATGAGTGAATAAAAAAACACAATTAAAACAATTATCTAATCACTATATCATTATTATTATTATGAAACACTGCATTGTGTTATTTAACATTGGTTAGAATGTGCTTTGGGATACCTGAAACTTATGAATGATGCTTTAGCGATGCAAATCTTTTCTTTAATTGAACTCAATATTTCTACAGTTTAGTTGATTCTGCCATCTTCATTCGTGATGAAGGGCTTTTGCCCGTAATGTCGATTTTCCTGCTTCTCGGATACTGCCTGACCTGCTGTGCTTTTCCAGCACCGCACTCTTGACTCTAATCTCCAGCATCTGCAGTCCTCACTTTTGCCTGATTCTGTCAACCTTATGTTGACAGATTGCCTTCAGGTCATGGAATTTTCCGATCCTTCCCAACAATTTCCAGCTTAAAATAGGAGAGAAGTCAGTTGTTCAGGTTTAAGTTCACCCCCTGAGGTAATTTAAGCCTCAATTTCAATTCCACAGCAGTGGTAAATTTTCATTGACCTTCATATACACCTCCCCAAAACCATTCTGGAATTAAAAAATCAGGGCTCGTGTGTTGGACTGGAAAGAAATTTTACTGACGTGTTCAGCAATAATCTGTATATCACTTGTTATTTTGAGTAAGTGTGCAATGGCGAGCAGTCAGAGGTAAAAATTAAGGAACTATTTGGTGTGAAATCATGGGAAGCATATTTATGTAAAGCATATTCTGAGTCACTAACAATGTAAAGCAGATGCTTTCGTTTGTATGATGCAAAATGCACTATTATCACCTTTATGAGTTTCTCTACGAAGACTGTTTATCAGCAGCTATGAAGATACAAATTCGACATGGCGTGGACAAAAAGAAGGCAAAGAAACATCAAATGAGTACTCCTACTATCAGCATTTCTCTGCTGTTGCAAGAAATTATGATTAAAAAGGAATGCATTCCTTGAAACAGATAGATAAGCATATGAGTATTTTATACAGATTCTTTTCCCTTGAAAACTCAGGCTAAATGCCCCATACAGATGAATTCCTTATTGCGAGTTCAGTTCCTTGAAGGCTTTGCTACATTTTTTGCTCTTCCACCTTCCAAGTTCTGATTTCCATAAAATATGCAGGAGAAGGTGACTTGCCTGACGCCAATTAATTTGTTACAAAATATGGCAGAGTGTGAGAAGTGACATTATGTTAATATCAGCTGTGTCCCTTTAAGTCATGCATGTCATATACTGCAATCAAATTTCAAACATCACCCATTGCCTAAAGTAATTAAAATGCATATCAGTGAAGGATATTGAGCCCCATTGGTTAAGTAACACACAGCAGACTCATATTTAGAACAGAAAGATATGTAGGCTAGCTTCATTTTGAGGGACATATTAAATCTTACATGTAATATAGGATGGAAAAGTAGGTATAGGTACTTATAGAGTCATAGAGATGTACAGCATGGAAACAGACCCTTCGGTTCAACCTGTCCATACCGACCAGATATCCCAACCCAATCTAGTCCCACCTGCCAGCACCCGGCCCATATCCCTCAAAACCCTTTCTATTCATATACCCATCCAAATGCCTCTTAAATGTTGCAATTGTACCAGCCTCCACCACATCCTCTGGCAGCTCATTCCATACACGTACCATCCTCTGCGTGAAAACGTTGCCCCTTAGCTCTTTTTTATATCTTTCCCCTCTCACCCTAAACCTATGCCCTCTAATTCTGGACTCCCTCACCCCAGGGAAAAGACTTTGTCTATTTATCCTATCCATGCCCCTCATAATTTTGTAAACCTCTACAAGGTCACCCCTCAGCCTCTGACGCTCCAGGGAAAACACCCCCGGCCTGTTCAGCTTCTCCCTATAGCTCAAATCCTCCAACCCTGGCAACATCCTTGTAAATCTTTTCTGAACCCTTTCAAGTTTCACAACATCTTTCTGATAGGAAGGAGACCAAAGTTGCATGCAATATTCCAACAGTGGCCTAACCAATATCCTGTACAGCCACAACATGACCTCCCAACTCCTGTACTTAATACTCTGACCAATAAAGGAAAGCATACCAAACGCCTTCTTCACTACTCTATCTACCTGCGACTCCACTTTCAAGGAGATATGAACCTGCACTCCAAGATCTCTTTGTTCAGCAACACTCCCTAGGACCTTACCATTAAGTGTATAAGTCCTGCTAAGATTTGCTTTCTCAAAATGCAGCACCTCGCATTTATCTGAATTAGACTCCATCTGCCACTTCTCAGTCCATTGGCCCAACTGGTCCAGATCCTGTTGTAATCTGAGGTAACCCTCTTTGCTGTCCATTACACCTCAAATTTTGGTGTCATCTGCAAACTTACTAACTGTACCTCTTATGCTTGCATCCAAATCATTTATGTAAATGACAAAAAGTAGAGGACCCAGCACCAATATTTGTGGCAACTTAAAATCAAAAGAAAACTTTTAGAGCTGTATTTTTACAGACATGGGAGTCCTGACCCCATTTCTCACAAATCCCACTTTTGCCAGCAGAGGAAAGAGGAAAGGACATGATTCACATGGACTCTGTTCTAATTTCAACAGGACTATTTAAACTGAGTGCTGAGTTCATACTAATCTGTTCTAAGGCCCTTTAACCTGCACTGCCACTGAAGTACCTCTGAGCCAGGGAATGGTCTTGTGGTACAGTGGTAGTGTCCCTATCTCTGAGTTTTGAGAGGTGCATTCTAGTCCCACATGCCCCAGATGTGAGTAAGAACACCTCTGAACAGGTTGGTTAGAAAATATCCACCTCAGAGCCAGAGGGGTCTTGTGGGACAGTGGTAGTATCCCTACCTCTGAGCCAGGAGCCTAGGCTAAGGTTCTGTCTGGTTCAGAGATGTCCAGTGACATCACTAGACAGTTTGATTAGAAAATATCTCAATACGCTTGAAGGATGGACTAACAGCTGTTTAATGAACAGATTTAAAGCATTTTGTGTCCTCTATCTGTTAAACTGTAAAAAAGTACTGGCTGTAGCTGGCATTAATCGCTTAAAATTAAGTCCTTCTGGACTGATTTAATTGACAAGTTAGCTGATCTGATAACTCTTTGAGTAGTTTGATTAGAATCCTAAATTGACAATTTTCTAAAGATAATTAACTACAAATGCTTGGCTGAGTTTCATGATCCCACATAACTGTTCTACCTTCATAGTGTAATGAGCAACTTTAAGAGGCTATTAAAGGATTTTTGGGGAGGTACAAATAGTATGTTTCATTTGAGAAGATTGAAAAAGTTTGTTGTTTTTCCATGTAAATATTTTTCCCCAACCAAAAAAAAATCTTGATTACTTTCCTCACTACTATTTGTGGGATGTTTCTTTGAATTAAGTGGCTGCTGCATTTGTCTGTACAACAACAGTGACTACAAATGAGAGTATCTCTTTATGTTTGAAGATCTTGAGGGATTTTTAATGATATATGGAGTTATGTCAACCCATGTTTTTCTATAAAGATGCTAAGAACAGAATAGGAATAGCCTAAAGAGTAATTTTCTCTCCCATATGGCTAAAACCATGAGGCTAAGAAGTTAAAATGGCTCAAAAGTTAGTGCCCAATTTCCTGGAGTCCAACATTTTCGCTTGCTTAAAGTGAGGTACATGAGGGCCATCTAATCCAGAGGATCTAGGATCTCTTCTCAATGTCTTCAGCCAGTAAAAAATACCTTCTAGTAGCAGGGATCTAGACCACTGAAAACTAAGGTTCTTTCTACATATGTTTAAAGGTTCTTTGTTGATGGGGAGCAGGTATGTCCAAAGATGCATAGGCTAGGTGAATTGGTCATGCTAAATTGCCCATAGCGTTCAGAGATGTGTATATTAAGTGTCTTAGTCATGAAAAATATAGAGTAATAGGGGCTGGGTGGGATGCTCTTTGGAGGGTCAGTGTGGACTTGTTGGCGAATAGCTTATTTCCACATTGTTAGGATTCTATGCTTTCTATGATTCTAGATGTACTCCTCTGTTCCCAGTGATAATGATTTGGGCCTATCTCTCTCCAAACAATGATAGTAAACCTCCCAACACCAGGCTCAGAGTGAACAGGTTTTAAAGCAGACTCTTTAGAAGTTCTTGGGAACTTCATTCATGTTTCTCCTGAAAATGTTTGCTCCTCGCTCCTTATTATGTCTCAATGGCACATGTTGCCATATGTTGGGACTTCTTCTATTGATGGGTAACAAGAGGAATAAATTTAAGATTATTTCTTTCAAGTATAAATTCTGTTTTTTTCTTATGAACTGAATTTTCGTCTAATGCTATCGATTGTGATGCAATATACTGTAATCATTAAAGGGAGGTCCTCACTGTTTAGTGGCTGCATCATAATGTGTGGCTGATATAGTTCACTACACGCCACAGCCACTTTGGAAAGGGCTGTGTTGATGGTGTAATATTAATCACATGTACCGTCTCTCGCTATGACCACTATGACAGTATGGCTAAGACTATAAACTTCTGGGCTATTTTACTATCATCCCTAACATTCGCCAAATGAATAGATTTGTATTATGGGTGGCTTTGGACATAAGGCTTTCCTCAACAGAAGATGACCCATAATGAGGAAAAAAAACAGATTGAAGTGGTCATGTTACCTAGTTTAGATTTTAGTTATCTCAGGCCAAAGTAACCAGTAACTGCTGCTTTCTGGCTGTAAAGTAAACCCAGGTCAATTGTAAGAGTTTGCCACAATGCTTTTTAATCTATAAAGGATCATTTGTGCTACCATCATGTCAGCTGTTTATCAGTACAGCTCTTGATTTCTATCATACTGAGTATCCAGTCAGGTTTCAGATTGCTAACTTATATCCTTATCTCCAGTTGGAGCATTGTATGCCCCTCTCAGAGTTGAATCTATTTGGACCTGGAATGGGTTCATTGACATGAGGTACTTTCTATTCAAATTATTTATTGAAACTTGGTCAAAAGTAAATGAACATTAACTTGCAAACAAACATCACAACAAATATAACGAGTCCCGCGAGGCAAGACTTTCAGAGAACACAGCCGTGCAAGTCATGGGGTTAATTATCCACCAGATAACAGCTAACATTCAGCAGTTCCCTCTAGATTGCAGCAAAAAAGGCTTCTGTAATTACACATGTTCAAAATTTAACAGCAAGAAAGCAAACTCCGAGACTGTGACACATTGCTGAGGTGGAAAGCTTAAGGTTTGGCCAATACTGAATCATCTAATCTCAGACTTGTTTGAGCTTCTCATTCCTTGCACTCCTCTGTGCCGTATTCTCAGTCAGAGACAAGATTTTGCAGATTGCTTTTTGGTCTGTGTGGTGTAGAGTGGCACCAAAGGGTGGACAAAGCTCATTTGGATTGAGGTTAAGGCTGAATTATCATCGATCCCCCAAAACAGATCAAACACAACAGGGTGAATTGCTAATCTAGTCAAATACTTTGGAGTAGCTGAACAATCCCACCCTCCCACAACAATGTCAATGTAAAATATTGTTTTAATTTGTTTATTTTCAGGGTATACTTTGGCCACTTAAGAACTAATTTCCTGCAAGTCGAATCCCATTCTTGGACAAGCTCTCAGAACTAGCCAGTTGTTGGAGGTGAGGTTAGACTATTCTTCACAGACAGACAGTAAGAGTGACAGAGAGAGGGGAAGGAAAAAAATAATAAATCGGTGGGTAGTTCAGATAAGGCCACACCCTTTGCATCATTGAGGACTGCACAGGCAGAAACCTAATGAGGACCTCTTACTCTCTCCTTCAGCTAAAGACATGGCTGTATTTATAAAACATTTCACCATATTACTTAAAACTTCCTCAAAACGCTTCATTTATAACTTGTCACATTAAATTAAGGCAGCTTTTTTTTGCAGGCAATTATTTTGAGCACTGTAAGATCCCAACAATAACAATGAAGTAATGATCAGTTAATCTAATTTTGATGGTGTTCATTGAGAGCAGAATATTGGTATGAACACTAGGAAAAAATCTCTTTATCAAGATATTTTGGGGGTCAGAGAATCTTTAACATCCATCTCGATCAACAAATGCAACCTCATTTCCATCTTTTATCTGTAGAACAGTCCCTACAAAATATAATGTGTTGACGGCCTTAATTGCTCAATTCCCGGAGTGAGACTTAAACCCACAACCTCCAACGCGGTGGCTGAGTACTGCGAGGTAACAGAAAACTGGAGGGTGATGAGAGTAGGTTTTGTTGTGAGCTTATACAAACAGAACTGGTTATTGTATCTGGGGGGAATTCCTCAGCACTGTTTTTAAATCATTTATCAAACCCTTTAAAATAAAGTGATTTTTGGCTTATTTTCCCAAGAATGATTCCCAAACAGAGGTAATGCACAAACATTGGAGAGGATGTTTCATTCTTTGTGGTGATGAGGGTTACAAGGACAGTTGAAATCAGTAATGATGGTAGCAGAGGGTGGTGTTAAAGAAAATAAGATGGAAGAAGAGATTTAATTTTAGACTTCCGATTCTCATGTCGCTCTCTCCTTACATTGGAAGTACTTGAACGAAGGATTGACACAGAGAAGAGAGTTTCCTGATTCCAGTTAGTTATCTGTCCTGAATGCAGGAAATATATGGACAGGTGTAAATAGAAAGCATTAAAGATTTATCAGAGCATCTGCTGATGAGATTATAAAGTTGTTTATTATTAGAATAGGTAATGCTTAAGCGAACCTGTTATCACCCATAAAACTCCATCAAGCTGATCTGGTCCCGGTACGTGTACATCTGGTGTTTTTCAGATGTCTTCATTTTTAAACTATCCATCATACTAGTAGCAGAGACCGCAAAACAGCCACACCGGCACTTTTCAGACTGCTCAGGTGTAGAGCTCGGCTTTGTTTCATGCAAGAGCGCAAAAGAGCTGAGAGCAGTCCTGCATCAACAGAAATGCATCCCGGGAGCAATCCCAATCTCTGACCTTCTTCATCAGGGTGGCAGTGCAGAATCAGCTCTCAGCCCCTTCCCTTCCCTGGTTATTAGAACTAGCTCTCAGCTGGCAGACAGCTGTTTTATAGCCCAATAGACTGTGGGCTTCAAACAGCCATTTTGAACTTTCAGGGTTGAACTCGATAGATCTTTGTTAGATAGAAAATGAAAGGATGGAGAACAAAGATGGCTAAATTATATGTATAGATTAACAATGCAGTTGCCAATTTCAAAGTTTGTGGATGATATAAAATTTGGGAGCATTATAAACTGTGAGGAAGACAGTGTTGTGGAACTCCAAAGGATATATGCAAGATGGTGGATTGGGGTAGATGAAGTTCAATGCAGAGAAGTTTAAGGCAACACATTGCGATGCAAAGAACATGGACAAATAGTATAAAATAGAGGTTATTATTCTAAACTACGTGCTGTAGTAGAGAGATATAGGTGTATTCACACAAATCATCAAAGGTGACAAGACTGGTAGAGAGAGCAGTTAATGAATCAAACAGTGCTCCAGTTTTTATTCATGGAGGTGTAGAATGTAAGAGCAGGAAGTTATGCTGAATCTGTATAGGGCATCAGTTAGACCTCACCTGAAGTTTTGTCTATAGTTCTGTGTGTCACATTTTAGGAAGGATGTGATTGCATGGGAGAGAGTTAGGGTTAGGGTTACCTAAATAGACCCAGGGATGAGGACTTTCAGTAATGAAGAATGTTTTGAAAAGTTGATATGATTTGGAGATGCTGGCGTTGGACTGGGGTGTACAAAGTTAAAACTCGCACAACACCAGGTTATAGTCCAACAGCTTTAATTGGAAGCACACTAGCTTTCGTAACGATCGAGCCCTCCACAATCACCTGATGAAGGAGCATCGCTCCGAAAGCTAGTGTGCTTCCAATTAAACCTGTTGGACTATAACCTGGCGTTGTGTGATTTTTAACTTTGGAAAAGTTGAGACTGTTTCCTTTGCAGAGGCGAAAACCAAGAGGAGATTTGACTGAAGTTTTCAAAGTTAAGAGTATAGACAGAATTAGTAGAGAAAAGATGATCATGCCCATAAAAGGATCAAGATCCAGAGGGCACAGTTTTAAAATGTTTGTTTTAAAAAGAAGCAAACGTGAGATGGTAAAAAAAAATTCCTTAGATAGTGAGTAGCTAAGGTCTGGAATGCACTAATGTGTGTGTGGTGTAGCAGGTTCAATTGAGCCATGTAAAAGGGAATTGGATGATTAGTTAAATATGAACAATGTGCAGGGTTACAGGGAAAACAAAACAGGAGTTTGGCCCAGAGAGCGAGTGCAGAGAGGATGGGCCAAATGGCCTCCTCCTGCATGGCAACAATCATATGATTCTGTGAACAAAGGAGCATTCTCAAAGGGTGAATGACCTATTTACCAACAACAAATGCAAATACACAACATCAATAAAAGCCCAGACAAATATACTTCTTGTGTTCTACATTTTACAAGAAACATCCAGATTATTTCTTCCTATCTTACAACCACAGATCCATTTCCATCTCTTTCACCATCAACACCTGTGGCAGGGATGATTGCCACTGGTGAGAGGTTGAATTACACAAGCCTTATTAACACTGTCTCTATAACAATCAAGGCATGTTGAAGACATGGTTCAGATGTCTGAACAAATCCAGGGGGGTCTTCAGAATCCAACAGCAATGTCTGTGCAGCACAGTGTGTGACAGAGAGGACTGAGATCACAGAAGGAGGAAGGTGGTGATTGGTCTTTGAAGAAGGAGTTCTGACAGGAACAGGAGGAGGTTGCAAAGTTTGATAATTGACTTCAAAGGTTGGGCTCATTCATTATTTAGTATTCACTTACATGATGTGAGCGTCACTGGCCCGATCAGTATTTATTGTCCATCCCTAATTGCCCGGAGGGCAGTTGGAAAGAAGCACATTACTGTGGGTTTGGAGTCACATATAGGCCAGACTGAGTCAGAACGGCAGATTTCCTTCCCTAAAGGCCACTAGTAAACCAGATGGGTTTTCCTGACAACCACCAACAGTTTCATGGTCATCATTAGATTTTTAATCCCAGTTTTTAAAAAAATTGAATTGAAATTCCACCATCTGCCAGTGGAATTTGAACCTGGGGCCCCAGGACATTACCTGAGAAACTGGATTAATAGTTTAATAATAAGACTAAGCCATCACCTCCCCCAGAATTCAGGCATTTTTTTCAGTTGATCCAAGGAAATGCAACCATCTCCCACTCTCCTGCTCCTCGGATGCTGCCTGGCCTGCTGTGCTTTTCCAGCAATGCACTTTTCTACTCTGATCTCCAGCATCTACAGTCCTCACCTTTTCCTACAGCCATCTCCACAGTAATACTGACCTCAAGCCTAAAGCAGTCCCGTCACCAACAATTCATCCCTAACACAGACACCCATTGTTCATCTCCAGATTTTGTTGTGCCATTTCCCTCAAGGCTGAAGGCCATTTGCTAGGTGACTGGTAACACCAGGGAAAATGGAAAATGAGGCTTTGAAATGAAGGATAATTATTGGAAACTTTGAACATGAGTGATCATTTGACATGCTAGTGTTAGTACTTAAGTGTTTACCCTTGTGCAACTCCAAATTCTTTCTTTTTCAGATGGAGATGAAAAAGATGGAGATGACTGGTGGTGGTTTAACCTGAGGGTCACTGCACCTCGGGTAAGGGGAGAGATTGAGAAGAAAAGTTCTTTCTGCTCACCTCAGCTGCTTAGGGAATTGCACACATGCTATTGGCCTTACTCTACATCACAAGCCAGCTGTTCAGCCAACTGAGCTAACCAACACCCTCCTACATGATATTGTCCCTGTGGCTTCAACAGGTTTGAGGCAGATTAATGGTTCCTCTGATTTGATTGTTCAAGTGTTCTTGGCTGATGCCTGCAGGTTTTGAAGTCCCTGTGGACCCTTCCACAGGATCTCCCCCCCACCAACATTTGAGATGGGAGACTTGGCCATTGGAACAGGAAGCAGAATGGAGGTTTTCTGTTAGAGGTCAGGGAAGGGAGTTGGTGGGGGGATAGCTGTGGCGTTAGTATTCAAGAGGAAAACACTGCACTTTTGAGCATGGTCTCTACTTTCATATTCCCATTTTCCATATATTACTTCACACGGCGTAGTTTCATTTGCCCACTGGCCAGGAGCTGGTGATCGTTTCACTGCACTTTAGTTAAATGATGAAAGGCCAGGGTGAGGCTTTCCTCTGCTCTATTTAGACTGAGTGTGCAGTCTATTGGTCAGGGCTGATATGACCTCAGTTGCCTGATGTGCCTTATGCCCCTTGAATAGTTGTTTCATGTGTATATGTATACTTCTCATAATCTTCAAAAAGCCCGAAAACCCTAGAAATGTGACACAATGTACTGTGGAAGTTTTGCCCACATGTGTTGCAGAGTGTATAGCCTTAACATTTTCCTGCAAGGATTTGTTACTGTACAAATACGATTGCCTATTTATAGATTAAGTAACACAACAGAAGTGATAGCAGATTTGACTCATTCCAATTGTTTCTAAATTATTGGAATGAAGATCAGATTGGTTTAATGTATTTGTTGAATAATTTAGATGTGAAATTTAGTGGTCAATTTCTGTCTAATTCAGGTAAGTAGTTTGCTTAACGTGGTCTTTGACCTTGTATGAGGCAAATAATCATGTGTTCTGCTTTTAATAATCTGCATTCCAATGTGTGGGATGCAAGGTAATCCTATTTGTTGCTTCTTGTGTAATTGGGACAATTTTAAATTGGCCATAATCTCATTTACACTAAGACACCAATTGAAGAACCAACAGTATAAATGGATGTATTGGCCAGAATTAAGTGGAACATTGTCATTCTTTCCTGTCAACAATAAAATAAAAATCATAATGTCTTGTTGCAAGTGCAATATTCATTTTTTCTACTATATTTTGCATAACATTTCAAAAATAGCCATTTATGATGAATTTGAGTGTTCTACAATTCTACTTCCACAATGGTTCATTATTCAGGTTTTCTAAATATAAATGACTTCGGCAGTCTGCAGGACCAAGAGCACTAGCATGCTTCTTATTTTCCTGCTCATTCTGTGAAATATTGTTTCGGTATAGAGTCGATGGCAGATGGTTTATTATTTACACAAAAGTACTTGAGATTAAAACTTCCTGCAAAACCTCGCCTTCGCTGTCAGCAACCCCTTACTTCAGCTAATTTCTGCTTGGGAATATTGTTGACTGTGTGATTTTTTTTTTGTGAACTGTAAAGTGAGATTGTATCACGGTGTACATCTGTGCTGTTTGTTACTATACTATGGAGCCTGTCAATCCCACCAAAATAACAACCACTCTTCCATCAGCCTTGAAGCCTAATTACTCAAATTAACAATTTTTTTCATGTAAAATATATTGCCATATCAAACTTTTTTTTTGCTGACTTTGTTTAGAAGTTGTTTCTGTTCTGTAAAATCATGTGAGTTGTTTTGTTTGTGATACTTGTTTGCTGTGTGAGTAAACAAATTAGCTGATAAAGATGGGAAAGGGCCAACTTTCATGGCTGAGCTTTCACGTAGAGGTGGATGCTATTCTATTTCAGCTAGAACCTTCATATTCGACCTTCTTTGGTGCCAGTCTTCAGGAAATTAAGCAGTTTTGCCTTAAAAGCAGGAAGTAAGTGCTAAAGCCCACTTGAGAGTCTTAGGCACTTCATTTCGATTGATGTTTCATAGTGAAGCAAGGCCAAATTTTACAAAGACCTGTAACTCCCAACACTCCCCTAAGTAGTCGACTAGGGGTGAATTGCTGGGGGAAGAATAGCTGCCCTGCTGAAGGCTGCTTTTCCTGCCTCAGGGAATTGCTGGGCAATAAGAAGCCAGCAACTCTTCAGGACGCAAGTCTGTGGAACAGGATGTGGATTTGATAAGTGGACGCTGGTTTTGCCAGGATCCAAGCTAACAGATTCTGGTCAGGGATTGGGACTACAAAGTGGTTGGAGACTGGGGTTTGAAAAACTAATTGGTGTGAGGAGCGGATGGTAACCTGGTCAGAGTTAAATATTGTGGAGCCTTTCAATGGGCTCCGTTCAATGGCTTGTTCAAGGGCACTCCAGTATGCAGCACCAGTCCGTACAGGAAATACTGCAGACCTTGCCCCTTGGCTTGGTCAGCATGGCTTAAATGCCAACTTCACCGGGCAAAGGTTTAAATGGAAATGAATTGCAAACTAAAGAATTCAACTGTCCCCTATTGGACAGGCTGCCCAATGCCATCCCTACCTCTGCTATAGTTGCAGGGGGCCGGGTAAGGGTGGGCAGAAAGATGATAGACAAGTCACCCTAGTCACCTAATTTAACAAGCTGCCTTTCTGCCTTCAAACCCATCCGCAGGGAAGAGCAAACTCTGACCACATTAAATGACTTGCGCTCTCATGTGGGTGTAGAAGGTTCAAAATCACCAATCAAGGAAGAAGAATGGAGGAGTTTCCCTGTTCAACATTGCTCCCTTAATCAAGCCAGTACAACATTTAATATGATTAATTATCTTGTGACTTTTCCATGTGCAATCTGGCTATTTGTCTCCATTACAACAACAACTAACCTATATTAAAAGTAGTTTGGAATATCTTGAATGAGTGAAGGTTGGCAAATAAATGCATGTTTTCTTTCTTTTTCTGTAAGTGTTAAGATGTGGGCTTGGATCTTCTAGGTGCAGCTGCTCTCTTGTGGAGACTTAATTTTGCATTTATATGGATGTAGCACTGGCCAAATATAACTTGACATCCTGCCTTTGTGAACAATCAAAAAACGGTCTCAGGTGATACTTCACCCATTCATTCATGTTACCTGAATCACTGCAGCCATTTATTTTAGTTAAGTCAATCCTTTCTTTCTAGCTTGCACATTTTATTATATTTAGAAGCAAAATGACATGCAATCATCTCTATAAAATGTTGTGAAATGTCTTGACTTCTTAATTAGCCACATTAAAGGAAGAAAGCAGTAATTGCATCAAACAGTTTGTGAAATCTTTGAGGTGAAAGCCTCAGCACGTTATACCGTTATCATCAGTTTCACTACCAATGTTGTAGTTCTGAGAAGTGAGGAAATCCATTTGGCAAAGAGTTTGTTTCTGATCCAGGAACAGCGTGTTTTTCAAAGAGATGATGTCTCATAAGATTGAGTGCTGTGTTTATACTAAAGGAAAAAGGTCCCAGAACATCCATTTAAGAATAGGTGTCTGTGTGTCTTTTCTGCGTCACGTTCATAAGCTTGACATTCTTTCTACCCATATTTATTAATTGGATTTTAAATGGCAAATCTTAACATGATTTTGCAAAAATTTATAAAGTATTGTTTGCAATTAGCATTGGAGTAGAAACATTTGTTCAGCTTAATCGTTTGCAACCAATGTATGTAAAA
Source organism: Chiloscyllium plagiosum (assembly GCF_037043375.1). Taxonomy (NCBI): domain Eukaryota; kingdom Metazoa; phylum Chordata; class Chondrichthyes; order Orectolobiformes; family Hemiscylliidae; genus Chiloscyllium; species Chiloscyllium plagiosum. The sequence goes on along the minus strand of NW_028270153.1, from coordinate 19,239,355 downwards.
TATACTTACAAAAGACTGATGAAAAAAATGAACTTTGGTCTTCTGAGAAAAGCTTACCACCTCAGTTTTAATAAAATTATTTTCCTGTTTCTATTTGCATACTATTAGTTTTTCTATCGCCCTGACTCGTTTGACAGTCCATAAGCCTCCCATTTATAATGAGCTGTATAGATTGGAAGATGAATCTCATTCATTACAATGATATACAAAAGCTGCAAGAATTTTCAGTGACAACAACTTCAACTGATTTTTTGAGAACTAGATATTTCATTGTGCACAACCTTACATGCCTGCTTTTGATGATCTAATGCAAGCTGAACATTTGGAGCATTCAGAATATGATAATAGCCAAGATTATTCCTTTTAACTTATTTTTAGTCAAATGAGTAAGTACATCTGATTGGAGAAAATACAGAACAACAATTGTCCATCCAGCTATAACAAATGATGATCTCTTCTGTTTGGTACTTGTAGTGAAATCATAAACATGTGCATGAAGACTGCGCTTGTGCATGGAGTTTGATCAGAGGTAATTTTGATTGGAAAGAATGTAATTATATCGAGAGATGATTAATTTTTATTTCTAATCTCGAACTGAGGTAACGTGGATGTAACTAACAATATTCAAAGACTTACAGCATTAAATTAAAAATAATTATATAAATGTGTTTATAAATTGTACAGATCCTATTGTGCTGCTTCATTCATTCTTGAATCCCAAGGATACTTCTATTCTTGTTCTCCTGCCCACTCAACTCCACTCCTTTCTGCACCCCAAATCCCTCTGCTCCTCAGCATCAGATTGAGAAATATTTCTACTAGAGAAAAGTAATAGATTTGGACTTGCTTTCTCACTATTACTTTCAGATTTCTGTGCCTCAGTGATAAAGAGACTTGGATTAGGGATTAGGTTACATTTGTTCAAAAATATTCTGAGATCTCCGAACATATGCATTGGCATGGATTTTCTAAGCCTGCATGTTACAAAATACCAAGCTGTTGAATCAATTTGTTCAGATAGCAGGAGCTTTCCTATTCATTTGACTCACACTCTACTTGACATAAGAATGCTTAACATTCACAAAGGGACGAAAAAGTAGAAAATATATCTTTTAATAGGGCAGTAAAAGAATCGCGATTGATTGGAGTTTCGTACCAACAGTAACTGTTTAAAATTCCTTCAGGGATGTGGGCATTGTTGACTAGATTTGTTGCCCATCCGTAATTGCCCTTAAAAAGATCCTGCAGCCCATGTGGTGTAAATCCATCCGCAGTGCTTTTGTTGAGGATGCAGTTCAAGACTGACCCATGAACATTGGATGAAAGTCTCCCCATTCTGATGGCAGTGTAGATATCTTCTGAAATGACTGTTCAGGCAAGTTTCTTTTTGTGCTGACCTGCCTGTGATTGTGCACAATTTATCATTAAAATGGCAATCTGGCTTTTCGAAACTGTTAAATGCCTGCAACTGGAATTTAAAAATACTGCATTGTTGCAGTAGGGGGTGCTCCTCTGACGTTGGAATTGAGGCTTTCTATTTAGCCAGTTACACATAGCTTCCCTGTTCATTTGACCTATGTTATACCTGATTAGTCTGCTTGTTAGTAACAATATGGCCAAATGTAGAAAATGTTCCTGATTAGCACAAATAAACTATCCCCAAAGTACACATATATTTTCAGAAAACTAGCCTTTGGTAGAATATAGCTAAAAATGCACAGAGCCAAACAAGTTTCAATTCCTGTAGGTAGTCATCTCTAGTTCTACCTAAAACTAATTGTGAAAGTGCCTTTCAAAAGGGAGGCAGGAAGTAGTAGGTTTAATACCTGTTATGATCTATCGTGTACCCAGCCCAGCAGGATATCTACTTTAAGAGTTATAGTTGATAAAAACAAAAAGAAATGTTTAGAAACTGGATTTATACTGTCATGTAAGTGTAAATCCTTTGATTATGTTAATGTTAATTGAAACAGATTCTTGGTAAGGTCCCAGCAATAACTAGATCTTTGTTAACTGTATTGGTCCATGCATTTGATTTAAGAGAGGTTATATCAAAGATTGGAAACTGTTAATTGTGGTAATTGTGTATTCATGTTGGAAGCAATGTCAATAATCTGGTCAGTCTTATTGGCAGACACATATTGATTAAAACCCCCACATTGGACTCTTTAAAACTGTACTCTAATCTGTCATGCTTCCCTGGTCTTTGCAGAACAAAAATTTCAATAATCAAAATTCCCTTCAATCCCTTCAGTTCTGACTATAATGGCAATATCCTAGCCTCAGGCAGCTAGCATTCTTGAATACTGCAAGAATGAGGCCACTGAAAAACAGCACCAAGCAGCATAGTTAGACACCTTCAGCCTCAATGGGTCAAAATTCTGGAACTTGTTTCTGAACAGCAACTGTGGGTGTCCTGACACCAAATGGACTGCAGCAGCTCAAGATGGCAGCTCACCACCGTTTACTCAAGGGTAACTAAGGATGGTCAATAAATGTTGGCCCATTTAATGCTGCTCTGAATGACAATAAAAACAATAGACATCTCTATCAGACAGCCTTGGTAAAATCATTGAGAGACAAGCTGTTTACTAAAACTGCTCAGCCGTGGTCATAACACTTTGCAGAGATCATCATTCTATTTATTAAAAGGTGTGTGCTATAGTTGTGTTTGGTCATATCAGCAGAGATTATCACTGGTAAGGGCAAAGTCTCCATATTGATTCCCTTTACCTTTAACAGAAAAATATTTCACAGTTTGGTGCTGACTGTTCACTAACCAAGCCACACAATTTGTGGCATGTATAAAGGAAGAACAAAATTATTCATCTAAAGCCTTATTTTTCTTGATGTTAAAAATCACACAACACCAGTTCTAGTCCAACACATTTAGTTGTAAGTACTAGCTTTCGGAGCGCTGCTCCTTCATCAGGTTGCTAGTGGGGTAGGATCATAAGACACAGAATTTATAGCATAAGATCATAGTGTCATGCAACCGATATGATATATTGAACCAACTTACATTGCTGTTAAGTCTTTCATCTTTGAGAATGGGTTGCAAGTTTTGATTCAGTGATACGTAAATCCCAGAATTTCTTTCAAGGCACATACCTGAAATAACTTAAGGTTTTATAAAAAAAGCTGACATTTCAGTTCAGGCAATGCATTAAAGGTGTGAGGTTAGAGTCTGTCTGTATCCCAACCTTGAGTCAGACTTGTTCTATTTCCAAAGTAGCAATTTATAAAATGTCACGTGGATTGACTGCCTGGATTGACGGCCTGCAGATTGTGTGGTGCTGGAAAAGCACAGCTGTGCTTTTCTAGCGCCACATGTTTTCAGTCTGATCTCCAGCATCTGCAGTCCTCACTTTCTCCTGCCTGCCGATTGTGTGTTTTGAACAAAGTAGAATGTATCTGCAAATACAATTCTGCAAATGCAAATTCACCCCATAGATTTATATGTGTGTGTGTGTGAGTGTGTGTGTGTGAGGGAGAGAGAAATTATGTGTGAGTGTGTGTGTATATATGTGTGTGCATGTGTGTGTGCTTAGTAGAGTGTGTGTGTGAGTGTGATGGAGGATAAGCCAGTGAGAGGGTGTGCACGTGGGTATGAGTGTGGGGTGTTTATGTGTGTGTTTCTGAGAGAGAGCATGTGTGTGAGAGAGAATGTGTAAGTATGTAAAGGTGTGTGTGTGTGTATGTGAGAGTGTATAGTGTAGTGGGGTCACCTGTAGTGTGACATGAACCCAAGGTCCCAGTTGAGGCCATCCTCATAGGTATCAAACTTGGCTGTCAGCCTCTGCTTGGCTAGTCTTCGTTGTTGCGTATCCCGAAGTTTACCTTGGACGATTGTCACCTGAAGATCCGAGGCTGAATGTCCTTGACCACGACGTGTTCCCCCGCTGGAAGAGAACATACCTGTCTGACAATTGTTGTGTGGTGTCCATCCATCCGTTGTCGTAGAGTCTGCTTGGTCTCTCCAATGTGTCAAGCCTCAGGGTATCTTGTCTGCAGCATATGAGATAGACAATGTTGGCCAAGTCACATGAGTACTGCCATGTACATGGTGGGTGGTGTCCCCACATGTATCCATGTCGATCCTCTGACATGTCTTAGAACATAGAACATAGAAAAATACAGCGCAGTACAGGCCCTTTGGCCTTTGATGCTGTGATCCAAGCCCACCTAACGTACACTAGCCGACTATCCTCCATATGCCTATCCAATGCCCGTTTAAATGCCCATAAAGAGGGAGAGTCCACCACTGCTACTGGCAGGGCATTCCATGAACTCACGACTCGCTGAGTAAAGAATCTACCCCTAACATCTGTCCTATACCTACCACCCCTTAATTTAAAGCTATGCCCCCTCGTAATAGCTGACTCCATACGTGGAAAAAGGTTCTCATGGTCAACCCTATCTAAACCCCTAATCATCTTGTACACCTCTATCAAATCACCCCTAAACCTTCTTTCCTCCAATGAAAACAGCCCCAAGTGCCTCAGCCTTTCCTCATACGATCTTCCTACCATACCAGGCAACATCCTGGTAAACCTCCTCTGCACCCGTTCCAGTGCCTCCACATCCTTCCTATAGTTTGGCGACCAAAACTGCACACAATACTCCAGATGCGGCCGCACCAGAGTCTTATACAACTGCAACATGAGAGAATGCAGTGGTTGCCATGAGAGGGTTGTACCGTGTTGTGATCGATGTCCTGTAGGCTGGGCAGTCTGTGCGAACAATCATCTGTTTAAGGTTTGGCGAGAAATGGAGGTGTGGGGAAAGCCTTGGCAAGTTGCTCATCCTCATTGATAATGTGTTGCAGGCTGTGAAGAACATGGTGTAGTTTCTCATTGTGTAATCATCTGCTTCAAGTCCAATGCTTCTGTAGTGAAATATGTTAATCACAATGAGCCACCATGAAGGCCCAAGTGTATTAGTGATAGCAACCATTGATCTTGGTGCTGTTGCCCATAATGTGAAGCTGCTGGCTTTAGATTGGCCAGTCACTCTCATCAACAGGCTATCTTTCAACTCCTGTCCCCGACCTTACATTCAAGGGCTTTACATGATATTTTACCCAAATTTTATAGTCAGTGGCAAATGGACCTTAAAGAAAGCTATGCATAAAGATCTAGTTATCTCTGCAGTGTGGATTTCACCATTCCTAATATTAGTTTGAATCTGCTGCCAAGTCAAAGTGATTTCCAATAACAGTGATACCATCAAGTAGGACTGGCAGCCAAACACATTGAAGTATTCTCACAGATAGCAAGTTAGAAGTAGAATGCATTATTATGCTTTATTTTTGTTAACTTTTACAGCAAGTAATATAAATGATTGGAACACCTACATTAGAAACTGAAGCATCATAAAGTTTTAAAAATGCACTGAAAGTTTGTATTTTTGTGATTGTACTTTGTAGTTCCAGAATGTCATTGTACAACTGTAAGATTTAAATCTGTCAAGTTGGAGAGGTTAAAGTACAATAATTCTATTGTTAAAAATACAAGCTGCCACTCAATCAGGAAGGTGCAACTTTGCCAAGGATTCTCATAACATTTCGAACAGCTTAAAAGGCCATATACTCCTCAGTTTACTGCCTTCTGCTTGATTGCAGAGGGGAGGGGCGTTCAATTGTGCACCCTCTGGAAAAGTCTAGAATCGTTAACAGCTTCTCGATTTCTTGGATTTGAGTATAATGTGCAGATTCCCAGCTAACGTTAGTTTCAGAGAACTCATGGTGACAAACTCTGTCAGTTTCAATGTGGCTATTACTGCAAAACTTGGCCACTGAGATAACCATTACAAGAAAGCACTTACTCTCATTTCATGCTTAGAAAATGTGGTATCACTCAGAAGAAAATATTCCAAACACTTAGGACTTTGGCATACATACAGCTGCAGAGTCATTTTCTAAAATTGACAGTTAAAAACAAAGCAAAAAAAACATATCAATAGTGAGGCACCTATAAATGTAATATTCATTACAGTTGTATATCTCTATAAATGATTATAATTCCTCATAAATATTGACAGAGTCTTGCGCACTATAGAATGTTGGCGGGAGATAGAGTTTTCTCACCACAGTGACCAGAATGATTCCTCTGTCACACTGAGCACTCAAAGACATGATATGATATATTCTGCACACCTGTATTAACACATGGGATTGAAACACTTTAAAATTTAGGTAAACCATTAAAATAATGTGTCTGTTATTATGTCGAGATTGGCCTCATGCAACACATTGGCCTGTCATGAGGTTTGTTTCAAGCTTCATAATGAAAGAAGTTTTCCTTAGGGTAGCTTTGGCTTCTGAGACTAATTAAACGGAAAAGAGCCCTGTCCGAACAATTGAGTAAACTGGATTGACGGATTCGCTTATTGTCAGGAAATATTGCCTGACAATGTAGAGGCTGTAAAGAAAAATTAATACTAATGTCTGAACACCATCTTAGGTATGGCATGCCACTAATACTTGTTCACTAATCTGAAAAGTCACCTTACTTATTGAAGATGTTTAAAGCTTGGATCAAGTCACTCAGGATGACACAAGCTTCAAGCCTTATCTTCAAATTAGCTAACAAAGAGCCATTTTAAAAAAAAAATCTAAATATAGTTGGAAAGAAATCATAAAATGACTTTAGAGAAATGTGGTGATACAGCGTTGGTGAGGATATCTAATTTAAAAATGAAAAATCCTGTTCGACCATTAGCTGACTGCCATAATTAATCCTGCCTGGTTTCGAAAGAAGTGGCCGTTTTTTCTTTGTGACCACTAGAGAGCACAATTCATCTAAATGACGATTAATTGGTTAGCAGCCGTTTCAGGGCCAGTGTTGATCTGCTCAATTTATACTGAGTGCTTAACTCCATCCAGTCATGGCCCTAATTAAACTGCTGTAGATGATCTTAAGCCTATTTTAAAGTTTGATGAAGAATTGATCAGATGAACAAACAGGAAATTTAACTCTGAGTCGAACAAATGCGGAATGAGGGACTGGGGAAATATATGAGACAGTGTTATGGACTTGTCTAAATTCAGGCAGCGCAGGGTGCACCTGAGAAAATAAATTGATTTATTTTCTAAATTGATGTTTATCTGCTGGAATTACATGGGCTGGCCGCAGTTTACAATATAGGTGGCATGTCTGGTGATTAACCCTTATTTGGTCATTGTGAGGGGTGAACCCAATTCAATATGAAACAATCCCCATTCTTCTCCACCGATCTTAATTAGCAGCAACAGCTGCTGTGGGTTGGGAGAAAAAGATGAAGGGCAGCCACACGAATACTTTCCCAGTACATTGCTAACCACTCCATCTCACTTTCAATAGCATCATTTGTCTTGTAGCAAGGAATAAGCTGTGATTCATTAGAGATGTCAGTTACCACTTAATAACTCCTAGTCCCTTTTCAAACATTTACAGGCTGGGCTTCAGTGTTGATTTTCGAAGAGTCTCTTTGAATGGAGCTGACATAAATCACACGTGCCCTTAACTCACTCTAACTCATCTCAAAGTGTATTTGATATGGGTGACATGTTCTCTTGGTATGCTGGCACAGTTGCTAATTTCACCAGTGCTCATGGAAGTACGCCTAATGATTATACTAATTTTGTGTGGCTGTCAATTTTCAACGTACCCATTGCATCACAATAAACCTCAGCACAATTGTTATAAACTGGTGCAAAGTAAATAAACAGAGTAAGGAGTAAGCAGTGGTGCTGAAGAAGACCCACTTGGTCCCTTAAACCGCCACCATTCAACAAAGTCATGGTTGATCTTCAATCTTAGCTTTATCTCCTTGTACCGGCCCCACATCTCTCGATTGCTTTGTATCCAAATGTCTATCAATTTCTGATTTTAATATGTTGAGTGACTGAGAACCTTCAGAACTGTAGGGTAGAGAATGCCAAAAATTCATAACCCTTCGAGTGAAGAAATTTATCCACTTTGTGCCCCTTATTCTGATCCTCTTAGCCTCACATCCCAGATTTCCCAACCAGAGGAAATGTAATCTCAGAATTCACCTGATTGAGCAATTTAAGAATTTTATTTGTTTTAAATCTCTAATCCTTCGGAGAGAATAAATCTGGATTATTTAATAGCTCTCCATAGCACAAATTGATATTATCAACTCAGGAAATAGATTGAAATATGTCTACATTAAATACTAGGATACATCCACATATGTACTATAGATATATGGACTACTGTACCTTCTACATGAAATAAATATATAAAGTGTAGGATTGCAGATTTATTGTAAATATAAAGATAAATTGTGCAAGTACTTTAAATAACAGAATGTAATTCTATGCATGTACTATTTGTCCGAAGAATATTTTATCTATGTTACATGAACATAGGAAGCATGTTGTGCTAATGACATGAATACAAAGACAAGAACAAACATATTTATATTTAATGATAAGTAGTGTCTTTGGATGAGTAATGCAGATTCACAGGCTATAATGTTCTGCGGACAGAGGTTTCAATCTGACAATGGCAAATGGTAAAATTGGCATTCAAATTTTTAACAATTTAAATTAAAAGATAGCCTGTTGGTGACTATCCAACCATTGTTGATAATCGTAAAAACCCATCTAGTTCATCACGCCCTTTAGGGGAGAAAATTTACAGTCCTTGCTTATCTGACTAACATGTGACTCCAGTCCACAGCAATGCATTTGGATCTTAACCACCCACAGAAGCGGCCACGCATTGCTGCTAGGTTCCAAATTAGAGATGTTCAATAAGTATTTGACAGCCCAGTGGTGCTCCTGCTGCATGAATGAAAGAAAAAAGTCAGAAGTCACACGACACCAGGTTTTAGTCCAATAGGTTAATGTGAAATCATATGTTGAAGGGGCTGCGCTCCAAAAGCCTGTGATTTCAAGTAAACCTATTGGACTATAACCTGGTGTAATGTGACTTCTGACTTTGTCCACCCCAGTCCAACACCAGCACCTCCACATCATGAATGAGAAAGCACAAGTGAAGATGCAGATGGAGCAGTGCTATGTAAGTATTTAAAAAATAATACTTTTATCTTCAAGTAGTCATTTTTTTCCCCCTTTATTTGTTTATGGGATGAGGGCACCTTTGGCCACGCCAGCATTAATTGCCCCAACCCTAATTGCCCAGAGGTCAGTTGTGAGTCAAGCACATTGCTGTGGGTCTGGAGTAATATGTTTAGATTAGATTCTCTACAGTATGGAAACAGGCCGTTCAGCCCAATAAGTCCACATCGACCCTTCGAAGAGTAACCTACCCAGCCCCATTCCCCTATCCTATATTTACCCCTGACTAATGCCCCAACGCTATGGGCAATTTAGCATGGCCAATTCACTTGACCCACACACCTTTGGATTGTGGGAGGAAACCAGAGCACCTGGAGGAAACCCATGCAGATACAGGGAGAATGTGCAAACCCCACACAGACAGTCGCCCGAGGTAGGAATCAAACCAAGTCCCTGGCACTGTGAGGCAGCAGTACTAATGACTGAGCCACCATGCCACCCTACTTTTTATGTAAGTCAGACCAGGTAAGGATGGCAATTTCCTTCCCAAAAAGAGGTTAGTGAACCAAATGTGTTTTTCCAACAATTAACAATGAATTCATGGTCATCATTAGATTCTTAATTCCCCCTTTTCTTCATTGAATTTAAATTCTACCAACTGGCGTGGGAGAAGTTGAACCCAAGTTCCCAGATTATTACCTGGGTCTCTAGATTTACAGTCCAGTGATAATACCACTAGGCCATCGCTTCCCCTAAGTGTGTTACAAATAAAGAGGTAAAATGCTTGCATTCATAGCTATCTATATGTTGCTAAGGGTTGTTTTGCCTAGTGCACAGTTATTTCTTATGTGATGATTCTTTGCTGAATAATATACTGTGCAATTTGTTCTCTTTATAGGTACAAGAAGTGCACCCTTTGACTAACCTTGAGTATTATTGTGGGAAATCCATTGATATGCTAAACATTCAGAGAATATAATACTCCATATTTTATTATGTTGTTTACAGTCATAGGAAATTCAAAGCAAGGAGCCACAAATACTTTAGACACTAATAAATCCAGAAAAGAATTAAGGGGAAACTTCCTTACCCACAAGTAGCAAGAATGTGAAACTTGCTATTGCATGAACTAACTGAGGCAAATAGCATAGATATTTTCAAAGAATACAATCGGTTCTGATATAATGCGTTAGTTCCTTTCTTCTGCGTTCTCGCGCTATAAGCAAATCGCAAAATAACCATGCCATCTAATTGAATGGGGCCAGAATCATGTTATAGCCAATCCTGGTAAGGAAAGTTCCCATTCTACAAATAACGGTCTAAATTCTTCAATCCGTTAAAGCCAATTGGTGTTGAAGAAACACGTTACAGCAGAACTGACTTTATCTGGATAAGTGCATGAGGGAGAAAGGAGTAGAAAGATAGTTACATTGAGATGGATAAAGTAGAGTGGGACAAGGCTCATGCAGAGCATTAATAGCAGCTGAGACTAAATAGGTCAAATGATCTGTTTCTGTGCTGCAAAGTCAATGTAATCCACATTGCTCAATGTAGCATAACAAGATGACTGTTTTTAATTCGACTCATTCTATAACTGTTGGAATAATAAGGATTTTGTTATGTTGGAGTGCAAACTGTGCTCTTTTAATCAAATGGGTATGGTTTAAACTCAACTTTAAACACAATGTTCTCTTAGGGAGATAATTAAAAATAGCATTTTAGTTGGATCTTTTTTAACCCCTTACCTCTTACTTTACTAAGTGTATATTTACCCAGGTCACCACACTTATAACATGAATTAACTGACATTAGATTTCCTGTGTCAGACTAAGTCAATATCTCAGTGATGAGTTCCAGTGCTCATGTACTGGAGAGTTCTGTCAGGCTGGAGTTCTCTATTGATAACACATGTTTCAATTGAAGCAGTTTTACATTTTGAGCAGAGGTGGTTCACTGCAGACAATGATACTGGGATAGCTCAACTCCTTGGAAAAAGTGAAAACTAAGTTCAAATCAAAAGTCCAAATCAGGTACACAGGCCACCTTCAGGAGATTGGAGACTGAATTACATTAATGTCTATTGGCTGTGACCTCTGACACTCGTGACCAATACAGCTTGTGGCTTTCATCTATTTCTTAATCATGAGGGTTAAGGTTGTGCAATGAGAGTTTCGCTTTTGAGAATTATCCAGCTTTGACAGTTTCACAAACTGCGCACACTATTCATTTTTTTGGTAGCAGTTCTTACTGTTCAAAGATCTCTGAGCAATGATAGGTGATGTCAAACACACTATTTTCTTGTACAAGTACGTTTTTCAGCTCATACTTATATGTACAGTACTGTGACATTTTTTCTATCACCTATTATATTAACTGGTGACAGTGCACGTGTATTAAAATGTTTATGCAAATGCTTCCTCGCCTTTGCAATGCATTTGTTGTTTTTGCTGGATTGGTTTTACTTCACAGTTTTCTTGAAGTTTGCCCTTTAAACTTACACGTGTATGCTGCTAGTTTCATTTTGAATGGAATCTTTATCTTGTCTTGGCATCAATGAGATTGAAAGTTAATAAATCACTACAAACAAATGAATGCTGTATCTGAGACAAAGAGACCTAACAACCTAACAAAATTGTCAATATTCAGTTCTGTTTATCACACTTTGGTGCAAAAAAGGTTTTCCACAACGACCCCATTTAAGAGTCAACAGTAAAGCTAATTCTCAGTAACACATCTGCCTGGAGCAAATTTTGATATCTTCTCATGCAAACTGTGTGATTTCTTTCCCTCAATTGTGCTCAATTGAAAAAAGTCAAGTTGCAGAAAAGATGGATTGTCAGCAAAAGGGAAGATTTGCCACCTGTGTTTTATGAGGGCTGTTGTGGGTTCAGGCAGTGCATTGTTTTTACCTCAAGGATTCAGAATGACTATAGTGCCAATCTATCCATTCCCTTCATTTTCCTCACTCTCATTATAACCAAATGTGATCCGCTCCTTGTTGTTCCCGATGTAAACAAGGCTCTTGATCTTTTCGCCTTCCCCCTGCAGATAATTCATTAAGATGGCAGGTAGCTCGAATCCGTCTCCCTTCAGTCATCAATATTTCATAAACTACAGTGACAAATTTATTTTAATGTGCTTCACAGCAGCTAGTGATTGATCAGAGGCTCAAAAATATGACACGTTTCAAAGCGGGATATTCATGGAGTGTTTTAGTGAATACATTAGTCAGTGGAATGGTGAGTGAATTTATCATAGTTATGGGTCTCAGATCCATCCATTTTGTTTAGCAAATGACAGCTGCTATCTGCATGACGGTATTGATTGAGCACAAGGGTTCATCTTCAAGCACATCTAGTTAGTGCAGTTTGGATGAAATTAATATAATATGGAAGATTGACGCCAGAACAATCAGAGCATGGCTGAATTATTGATTAATAATGTCAGAAAAATATAACTTTGGACTATTAAAAGTACAAATTATATATCTCACATGATACCTCCTCAATTTTCCCTTTTTATTCATAAAATATTGAGGCAAGTAAATGAAACCTGAAAGCTGCTTCTTCAATTTAATGTAAGAGTTGCCAATGTTTCTGCTGCTTCCATTTAACAAGGCAAAGGAACCCTTGCCATCCGCAATTTTGTATTAAACCGGCAAGTTGTATGAAGTAACAGACAGAAGAAATGGGCAGCACTCTGCGATGGAAATCCCATTTGTCTGAATTTTTATGAGTGTGTATATTACTTAAATATAAAAAGCACATAAAAAGGAACAGGTAGAAAGCATAGATGTGCATCAATTTGAGAGCTTAAAGCTTGTCTACATTGAGGAAGAGGAAGAGTGGGGATAGACAAAGGATGTACATAGTTCTCCTGAAGATATCTTTATTTCCTCCCCAAGGCTGGCATACTGTGGATCCAAAATTACCTGGAGTCACATGCCATCTTACTTCCTCAAAATCTCCCAAACCAGAGAAATTAGCAGGATTCATAAATAGACTGAACTAAATTTCAACACAGATTCATTTTACCACATAAGGCAGTTTGTTTTGCAGATAGACAGCTAAAATAAGAGACAGAGCTAAAAAATACACAACACCAGGTTATATTCCAACAGGTTTAATTGGAAGCACACTAGCTTTCGGAGCGCCGCTTTTTCATCAGGTGGTTGGGCATCTCCGAATCAAAAATAAGAGACGGTTGTGAACCAGAGTAAGAGATTAGTGATACATGTTTAAGATTAACCTAAACTCTTCCACAGTAGCCTTTAACTCAGGCTGCCTTCAAAAGAATGACTCCCCAATCATCAATATTCAAATGGTACATTTTCTAAAATATATATCTGCAAATACTCTACAACATGCCAAAACTTATATCCATAACTCTGACGTCAGCAAATGCAAAGGGCAGAATGTGATGAAAATGTAAATCTGACTTGGTCAATGTTCGTCCTTCAATCAAAATCACTAAACCGTGTTATTTGTCCTTTTGGATGAAAATGGGTGGGTTAGTAAGTTTGCAGATGACACAAAGATCGGTGGAATTGTGGAGGGTGTAGGAGGTTGTCAAAAGATATAGCTGGATATAGATCAGTTGCAAATATGGGTGGAGAAATGGCAGATGGAGTTTAATCTGGCCAAGTATGAGGTGCTGCACTTTGGGAGACCAAATGCTAAGGAAAAGTATTCGGTTAAGGGCAGGTTTTTGAACAACACTGAGATACAAAGGAATCTTGGGGTTTAAGTCCATAGCTCCCTGAAAGTGGCCACACAAGTAGTTAAGGTGGTAAAGAAGGTGGCTGGCATGTTTGCCTTTATTGGCTGGGACATTGAGTCTGATTATCATGTTGCAGCATTATAAGGTTTTGGTTAGGCCGCAATTTCATTCACTTTTGGTTGCCACATTACAGGAAGGATTAGAGGCTTTGAAGAGGGTGCAGAAGAGTTTTACCAAGATGCTGCCTGAATTAGAGGTTATGAGCCATAAGGAGAGGCTAGAAAAACTAGGATTGTTTTCTCTGGAGTGGCGGAGACGCAGGAGAGACCTGATACAAATCTATAAAATTATGAGATGCATTGGTAGGATTGACAATCAGAATCTTTTTCCCGGAGTGGAAATGTCTAATACAAGGGGGCATGCATTTAAGGTGAGAGGGGGGAAGTTCAAAGGAAAGGAAGAGTGTAGAGGGACATGGGTCAAATACTGGCAAATAAGACTGGATTAATTTAGGGTATCTGGTTGCCAAGGAGGAGTTGGACTGAAGGCTCTGTTTCCATGCCGGACATTTGTAGGATTCTATGAGATGAGAGGGGCAAGTTTTTTTTACACAGAGGGTTGTAGGAGCCTGGAATGTGTTGCCAGGGGTGGAGGTGGAAGCAGATATGACAGGGGCGTTTAAGAGGCTTTTAGATAAGCACATGTATATGCAAGGAATGGTTAGATATAAACTAAGGGCAAACAGAAGGGATTCATTTAATTCAGTGTCATGTTCAGGACAACATCGTGGGCTGAAGGGGCTGTTCCTGTGCCATTCTGTTCTTTGTTCTCTATTCTTTGTTAATAGATTACTGTTTGTGGTAACTTGTGGTGCTGTGAAATGGCATGGATATCAGTGCTGGGGCCTCAGGCTAGTTACAATCTATATCAACGACCTGGATAAAGGGACTGAATGTATGGTCGTAGCTAAATTTGCTGATGACACTGAGATAGGTAGGAAAGTAAGTTGTCAAGAGGAGATAGAGAGTCTGCAAAGGAGAAGAGATAGGGTGAGTGGACAAACGTTTAGCAGATAGATTATAAAATGGGAAGTGTGAACTTGACCACATTGGTCTGAAGAATAGAAAAGCAGTGACAAGAGATTGCAGAACTCAGAGGTACAGAATAACCTGAATATCCTGATACATTTAACAAAGGGTTAAATGGAATATTGGCCTTTATTGCAAGAGGAATTGAATATGAGAGTGCAGAAATTTTATTGCAGCTGTAGAGGGCCTTGGTGAGACCGTACAAAGTGCAATTTTGGACAAGGATATGAAAAAAGATACTGTTGCATTAGAAACGATTCAGAACGGAATCACTCGATTCGTTCCTGGGATGAAGATGTTATCGTATGAAGAAAGAATGAATAAGTTGGCCTTCAGAAGATCTAATTCAGATGTATAAGATCCTGAGGGGATTTGACAGGGTGAATTTTGAGACGTTATCTCTGGTTGGAGGTAAGATTAAATTAGATGACACAGATTAAAAATAAGAGATCTTGTTTTTAAGGTGGAGATGTGGAGAACGTTTTTTCTTGCACATGGTTGTTAATCTGTGGAATTCTCTTCTGCAAAAAAAAAACAACAGAGGTTGCATCATGGAATTTATACAAGCTGAGGGCAAGAGACTATGGGGTTCTTAGAAGCAGACCGGAAGTTGGAGTTGAGAACACAAATAGATTACTGTATATTTATTGGATGGAAGAGTAGGGGTAGAACAGGTGAATAGCCAATCCTGGTCCTAAGTCTTACATTCCTATGTTACTGGAAACTGGTTTCTGCATTTCCTAAAGGCATAGTGGTGAGTCTAAGGTGGTTCATCTCAGAATGGAACAGGTTATGCAATACAGTCAAGAAATTCAAGAAGCTAAACAGCTCATGCAGATTTATCATGTCAAATGTGAAATGATTAAGGATTGGAGATAGCTTGCAACATGGTCACATTGATTCTCTAAATTACTGTTCCTTTTCACTTTTTCTCAAAACATTCTGCAAATAACTGGGAATCAGGAGCAGTGAATGAACCCAGCATTTTTATCCCTTTCTCTCATGATTGTGAGAGTTGTTAGAGTTAACTTTCTTGCAGCTTCCACCTACAGTTTCAAGGAATAATATATCTGTCCATCATGTTTTGTGCTTGCAATTTGTATTAATAAAGCCAGGACTGCATCAAGGCTATCATTCAACATTCAAATCATCAACATTTAATGTATTTTGTCCCCTTATCTACAAGAAGAAAAGGCTTGGGTTTGACACATCCCTTCAGGGGCCATTTTCTGTTGACAGTTTAAAATAAATCCTTTGTTTTTTTTCAACTGATTTTCTTGCACCTTCATAAGAAGACATTTTTTTAATAAATGGCTTCACTATTTTTAATGACATTTACATATTAAAAACAACTCCACAATGTGTAATTTTCTCCATTGTCTTGTGATTACTGCCAGGGTCTTGTCGGTAATCATCACAGAAACCATTTGTTACCTGGTGATTATTTATCTGACAGTGTTAAAAAGGTGAAAGAGAATTCTGTAAAACCTGGTCAGTGATCAAAAGCAGCACATATCTGGATCGTATAAGTGTAGAGAATAATGAATCATAATGCAGCCAACCTCTGTCAGACTGATGATTTACGCTTTTTCTCAACTATAATAACAAAACATGGGCTTATAGGGTGACTTTACAGAGCAAAATGTCTCAGCGCACTTTGTAGGAACATAAATACCCAAAGACACAGAACATTGGTATTTGTGTCAAAACATTTGTTTAAGGGCAGCATGGTGGCTCAGTGGCTAGCACTGCTACCTCACAGTGCCAGGGACCTGGGTTCAATTCCAGCCTTGGATGACTGTCTGTGTGGAGTTTGTACATTCTCCTCCGGGTGCTCTGGTTTCCTCCCACAGTGCAAAGATATGCAGGTTAGGTGGATTGGTCATGGGAAATTGCCTATAGTGTTCAGGGATGTGCAAGCTAGGTGGGTTAGCCTAGGCAGGAAAATGCTGGGTTACAAGGATTGGGTAGGAGGCTCTTTGGAGGATTGGTGTGGAATTGATGGGCCAAAGGGCCTCTTTCCACATCGTACTTTAGTGATTCTGAGGAGATGGGTTTTGAGGAATATCATCAAGGAAGTGAGAGAGGGTTAGGCAAGAGTGAGGCAAAGGGAGAAGTGAATAGACTAGAGAGCAAAATTGAAGCTGCAAGAATCTCAGAGGCTTTAGTTCTTCATTGGCAGCAATAAGGTGAAAGGTGAGAGGGTTGATAGAATTGACCCCTGGTCTAAAGATTGAAAAAAGACCAGAGTTTCAGGGAAGCAATTTCTATTCCAAATGTTCAAGGTACACATGCATGGTTATTAGAAGTTGTCAGAATTGGGCTCCACTCTAATGCCCTGCAATTGATTGGTCAATTTACATTTTAGATTCGGTATTCTAATGAGGTATTTTAGTAGCTGGATGTACAATCGGGCAAGATACCCACCTACTCCATTGACTCTGCTCTCACCTTTATGGATTTTCTCGTGGCAGGTTCATTTATTTAATTTGGTTAATCTGTGGTATGACATTGCCACAGTGGTGACCAGAATTCTTAAATTGCTGCAACATTCACGACACCTATGATAGTTTAAAGGGGCAGGCTCCAACGGTTTTTTACAAAAATGTTCCAAGGAAAGCTCATGGACCTGAAACATTAACTCAGCTTTCTCTCCACAGATGCCGCCATACCCTGCTGAGTTTTTCCAGCAAATTCTGTTTGTGTTTAACATTTTTTAGAAAGGTGGACTCATTGCTTAAATTTTCCTGCATGTCCCCTTGCAAGTCTTCAAGCCCCCAGATTCTCTAACTGTGAAAAAATTATTAGCTCAAGTAAAACAGAAGAGAGAGTAAATATTTGGCAGTGAGCTGTGGCATCCATCCACCTCCACCATTCCAATGCTGAAAGAAACTCGATGACCTCACCTGGACAGCCAAAGTAAAGAGAGGTTGTGGCATTCAACAAAGAAGGTACTGTTAGAAGCATGAGTTTACATGTACAACCACTTTTCTGCACTGTTTGGAAGAGCTTTATCACTTAACCAACAACGTACAGGAGGTACTGCCAAAGCATTCACAGCCCTTCCCTTCACCACCAGCTATATCATTCTGACATCAATGGCAGCACTGACAACCTCAAAAGCTCGTGCAAACCATTGACTCCAGAGTTGCACCTATGCTTTCTAGCTACCTGTTCCGGATGACTCAATGTTTCCCATTCCTTAACACTAGTACCATTGAACCAGCTCAGTTTGGATCTCTCCAGCACCTATGTATGACTGGCTTCACCTCTGCCACCTTCTCTGGTTGTTTGCTGAGGTTGAACTTATGTGGAACACAACTTCACTGTTCTGCCCGAGCCTGACATGAACTCTCAGACCTGCAACTGAACTATTGCCAGGGTTGACTTTGCGACTTTGAAACAATGGCTGCTTGCACTGTGCTCTGTTTAACATTAAGGTTTGTGTTGTTACCAATGCTCTTGTCCCAGTTTCTATCCATATTGACTTTGTTAATCTATAACTGCGTCATCTCCTCTACCTTGGCACTCATAAATCTTATTTCAGCCATGGTGCACTTGCTCTCTGTACTTCAACATTCATGATCCCCACCCCCCCAACCCTTGTTATTCCTCCAAGGTCAGGTTCCCCATTCTGAGCCTTATGTTCCTCTGCCTCTGGATTGCTATTGTTTTCAGTTTTCCCGATTCAGTAGAAGCCAATTTTTCAACATTAATCCTTCTGGAACATGCTTCAAAAACCACTCTGTTTTGCAACTGCATTTCTTGTCTTTAAAAACCTCTTTAAAAGAGAGAGAAAAAAAGCAGTTCTCTTCTGACTGCTCCTTTGATCTCCCCCACCAAGCTCACTTCACTTCTGAGTTGGTACCCACTTCTCCCCGGTGTAAAGCTCTCTGAGATGCTGTTTTATGTGAGAAACATGCTATAAAAGTAAGTTTTGGCTGTAGTTTGTGTCAGTAGAGAAATAGATTTGCTGGAGGCAAATCCTGAGAATTAGCTTTAGTGTTAAATTGTAAATGGATTTGTTATAGAAAAATCTCTTTAGGACAAAATGCAACAAGAGGGATTTCTATTCATGAGAAGGGACTAGGATCATTCTCTCCACTGTATAAATGAGATGTACACTCTATATCAATATGAATTATCTACTATCTTTACGATATGTCACTGACAAACCATCTAAGTACTTACACACTGTGACATGGTTTCAAAAATCTAATCTCAATGTATTAACAGTTGTAACAAATAATTTGTTTGATAAACCTCCAGAAAAAAGGTTAAATTAATTATGGGTGAGGATAGTATTAAAAGGTGATATTGTGAAATACAGTTCAATTAAACAAATACATATTACTCTATTGTTTTAAATGGAACTTAAATTGACTTTTAGGTTTAAAGATGTAATTTGTGTTGGGAATCAATTTAACTTTCGATTTTGTCTCTACCTTCATTGAAGGAAATGGTAAAAAGTTAGAGATACAAACAGAAGGTGTGTTGGCTCATTGCACCCTCACATTTATAAATCATACATGTAACCTTACAGGCTTTTAATGAATAACATCAACTCTCATGGTCACATGGCTTTTTGCTGCTGTTATTTACTTTTCATTCTCAATCAGATTTCTCACAGGCTTTCCAGGGCAAATATATTCAGAACCAATACATTGTCAGGAGAACAATTTTAATAATTCATTCTGAAGATGTGGACAGTTCTAGCAAGGCAGACATTCTATTGCTCCAATTCCTAGTTGAGTCACTTGATATGATCGAATCACTTGCTAGGCCACTTCTGAGGGTAAGTCTCAACCTGTTTGGATGACACTGGATTCATATGTTGGATTGAGTAAGGAAGGATGGCAGGTTTCTGCATCTGAAGGATGTAGCGAACCAGTTTCTAACTGTCCAACAGCTTCAGCATAATTTTCACTGATACCAGCTTTTATTTTCAGATTTTTTTCTTAATGAGGGCTGAATTAAAACTCTCAGAAATCAGGGCTGTGGATTGTCAGCACTGTGCTATTGTACCGGTGTCCCATTCAACTCAAATGACACCAGGTGCCATCCTGTCCAATTGTTTAATGAAACTGTACCCTTGTTGATAACATCTAGCTGGTGAATTGAGTAGAACTTGTATTAATATTATCTCCTCAAAATCTGCATGCGCAGGCCCGTCATCTGACATAATTCCCATTAACTCTGAGGGTTCTTGCAATCTCCTTGTATAAAACAAAGAAAAAATTCTCAGGAGATGGAAGAAAATAAACAAATTTCCATTTAGAAGAAAGTAGGCAACCTTCTCATAGCGAAAACCCCTACATTTAAAACGTTTGAGAAGTGAGTCACCTTTGCAAGCCAGCTTCACAGAGACAGATGTTGTAGTCATGAAAGTGTGCAGTGTTCAGTGTTAGCTACACTTTGTTCCATTAATTAAACCTATGAAATTGTGGAAGAAGAGCAGCCCACTTGTCAGCTTGTCAATCATATCGAGATTGGCTTGTTTTATTCCATTATAAAAAAAATCACCTTAGAAATTCCTATTACACTGTTTTTACATTCTCTCCATATTTGTGTCACTTTGTTCAGCAAAATGAGCAAATTTTTTTTCAAAAAACAGCAAGCGTTAACCTTCTGATAGTTGCAAGGTGAAAACAAGTCTTTAATCATGCGACAAATTAAGTGGCGTTATTGTGACATCTCAACAGATGGCACAGATTCACTTGCCCGAAGTGAAGACTGAAGAGGAGAAAAAGGGAAACGTGTGAAATGTGCTGGAGCTTGTGTTTCTGTCAGTTAGGAGTAAGAAAGTTCAGCAAGTGATACTTCGTTAAGTGTCAGTCATTCAAATGTTTCTAAAAATGCATTGCAACTGAAATCATATTGGCACTGCTACCATAATAGAATATTTGGATAACTCATTATTATACATCATGAAAGGGAAATTGATGTTCTTTATGAAAAAAATGCATTAATTAGCCCTCAGGCTTTTGCAAATGTTACTGTTCAAATAAATGAGATGTTCAATTTAAGTAAAACTCGCTGTTCAAATATGATAAATATGTATTTAGAGAGGCTTTTATTTTTTTCTTTGAATTAAACTTGTACTTAGACAGAACAGGACAAATTGCACAGATTGAGAGGATTACAATATACCATAATTACACGGATTGATCATGAAGATCTTGTACAGATTATGCTGTCCTATAATTGCACAGATTGATTGAGAAAGTGGTCTAAATCATTCCTTAACTTAATTGCAGCGTTTGAGCAAGGAGATTTACACCATAGGCATACATTTACATTTTGCATTTTTTTGAAGATTACACATACTTCATCATCAATGTGCAGATAGTTTGAGTGGACAGTCTGTAGATTATACTGAAGTATAGCTGGATACTTTATTGTGTTGTGCTGTAACTAACCATGTTAGTTAACCACTTCTAAGGAAACAATAATATTGCATCAAACTTACCACTTAAGTGGATGGTGCAGAAATTAGAATAGATTTTTCCGCTCAAGCACTGTTGTAAAGCTCTGGGATGTTGGTTGTTTTGGGAATATGCTAATATTCACAACACTGTTGTGAAAGAGATGGCATTATGAATCCTTGCACCCTGGTTCCCTGGAAAGCTGACACATACTTTGGGTTATATGGTCCAGCCAACAGAGGAGGAAGATGCAAATATGGACAGGGCAAACTTTGCATGAAATACAAAAGAGCTTTACGGTCTACCTAAATCTGTGTCAATAAGATACCAGACAAATTCCCATCCAATTAGAATGGGATCATATTGTGTACGTCCTCTACCTACATATCTGGAGTGGATGAAATAGAAACCTTCAGGAATTATGAGGCTGTTAAAGGGGTAAACACTTTTGTACGATTTTTGTAATTTTGGTTCTTCTGGGTACTTTGTTTAGCTTTCTCTCAAGGTGCAGCAACATTTTGGAAATGGAGTGGAGATGTGCTCTGAAGGTTCTCAGTCTGGAACATGATGGATGCCATCGTCTGTGGGACATGGGTGCATGTGGCTGGTGCTTGTAGAGCATACACTGAGATGCTGGATACTGGTGTCCAACATGGAGATTGTTAAGAGCAGGCAGCAAGCTGAATTTGCCTGGTACCTGTTCTGGTTTTGTTGTCAAGTTTTCTCTATGTCTAGCTTGTTTGGCGAGTTTGGTAAGATGGGAGTCTGAATATTAATGTGGTGGGTTGGGCCATAATCGAGGTGTTGAATTAGCAATAATCCACTTTAATTAATATCTCACATCCTAGTGCCTTGCCAATTGTGAAAAGCATAAAAGATGGCACAAAATGCTGCTGATATTGAGATGGATCTTGATCCACTTGTCACCTGGTTCTGCTGTGTATCTTGTTATGGGCCACGTTGTTCCATTGTCTTTGAATATTTTTAAGGCAGCGTTGGTAGGCTCTTGTTAAGCAAGGAGATGTAATGCTGTCAGCAGGAGGTGGGAATACAGATTTTAAGTTACAATCAGATCAGTCATGATCTCATTAAATGGTGAAGCAGGCTGGAAGGGCCACAAGGATTCATTCTGCTCCCTGTACATTTATAACTAGATTGAAGTAGAGTCATAGAGATGTACAGCACAGAAACAGACCCTTCGGTCCAACCAGTCCATGCTGACCAGATATCTCAACTCAATCTAGTCCCATCTGTCAGCACCCGGCCCATATCCCTCAAAACCCTTTCTATTCATATATACGTCCAAATGCCTTTTAGATGTTGCAATTGTACCAGTCTCCATCACTTCCTCTGGCAGCTCATTCCATACACATACTACTCTCTGCATGAAAAAGTTGTCCCTTAGGTCTCTTTTGTATCTTTCCCCTCTCACCCTAAACCTATGCCCTCTAGATCTGGACTCACCCCACCCTAGGGAAAATACTTTGTCTACTTATCCTATCCATGTCCCTCATAGTTTTGTAAACCTCTATAAGATCACCCCTCAGCCTCCGACGCTCCAGGGAAAACAGACGCATCCTGTTCAGCCTCTCCCTATAGCTCAAATCCTCCAATCCTGGCAACATCCTTGTAAATCTTTTTTGAACTCCTTCAAGTTTCACAACATCTTTTTGATAGGAAGGAGACCAGAATTGCACACAATATTCCAACAGTGGCCTAACCAATATCCTGTACAGCCGAAACATGACCTCCCAACTCCTGTACTCAATACTCTGATTGATAAAGGAAAGCATACCAATACAAGGTTTATTTGAGTGAAAGAAAGAGGAATTTTATTTGAATTGAATTTGAATTTGAATGTAATTTATTGTCACGTGTACCAAGGCACAGTGAAAAGCTTTGTCTTGCGAGCAATACAGGCAGATCACAGAGTTAAGTAGCATAGATAAATAAATAATAGGTAAACAGCAGCAAAAACCAAAACACAGGGTACAGGCAAGTTTGTGAGTTCATTCAGTATTCTAACAACAGTAGAGTAGAAACCTTTTCAAAACCGGCTAGTGCATATGTTCAGGCTTCTGTACCTTCTCCCCGAATGGTAGAGATTGTAGAAAAACATTGCCAGTGTGGGATGGATCTTTGAGAATGCTGGTGGCCTTTCCTTGACAGCGGGCCTGGTAGAAGGATTCTATAGATGGGAGGTTGGCCTTTGTGATTGTCCAGGCCGAGGTCACCACTCTCTATAACGGTCTCCGATCTTGAATGGTACATTTGCCATACAAGGGTAGTAATAACTCCAACAAAAAAATGATTAAATGCAGCATCAAACATGCACAAACATAGATATTGAATTTAAAAAGGATAGGAAAATTAAGGTTACATAGTTAAAAAATTCTTACAGCCCTTAAGACTTTTAACCTAAAGCCACTTTTTTTAATTGATAATTTATATCCTGAGCAGATCCAAAATTTTCTGACATCTTTGACATCTTGGTCATAGTTGCTTTTCAATGGGTGTTGTCTTCTGACATGATGAAAAGGACTGGAGGGAGAATCCTTTGTTCCATACATCAATTCTTCATTCCATTATCAATACATGTTCATTCTCTTTCCTACACTACCAAGGAACTATTTGAAATATGGTTCCAGGTATATTCCTGAATCTGGCTTCATTGTCTTTCAAAGCTGGCTAACTGGCAGGTGAACCTTTCATCACCTAATATGTGAAATTATCATACAATGTGCATTAGAATAGGAGTTGCAAATTTCTTAACCCTGAATGAATTGACTGGTTTCAGTGACTTTAGATAAAATGCTAATTTAAGTGTAGAAGATTTTATTGGTCTCCTGGACTTCCCTTGATCTATGGTCAAGTAATCATGGCAGCCATTTTAGGTTAGTATTGGTATAATACTCAGATTCAGCGAGTTAACATTTGATAATCTTATTTTTATATTTAAATTTAGAATTTGCCAGTCTCTGATTGGCTAGTAGCTGACCCAGGATGCCTGTTTGGAGGACTACAATAGACTCAAATGCGCCTGTCAGTTTTTAAAAGGTGATTGGTGCAT
This sequence comes from Chiloscyllium plagiosum, assembly GCF_037043375.1. Taxonomy (NCBI): domain Eukaryota; kingdom Metazoa; phylum Chordata; class Chondrichthyes; order Orectolobiformes; family Hemiscylliidae; genus Chiloscyllium; species Chiloscyllium plagiosum. Next base: position 19,215,022 of record NW_028270153.1, on the reverse strand, counting down.
AATAAGTCAAGATTTCTTGGTCGCCTGTTAGTCACACATGAACTGTTCATTAAAAAATTAGAAAATTGTGCCCACAGTTTTGAACTTCCAGTGCTATTTGTAATTGTGTGAGTACTTGTGGCGCAAACTGAGAAGAGAAAAGGACGTGATGGACAACATATTTATTATTTTGGTTGTATCGACCTTCACAACATGTGCCAATTAGCTCCATTTACGAGAACAAGGGGGCATGGCCTCAAAATAAGGGGAAGTAGATTTAGGGCTAAGTTGAGGAGGAGCTTCTTCATCCAAAGGTTTGTGAATCTGTGGAATACCCTGCCCAGTGAAGTAGTTGAGATTACATCATTGAATGTTTTTAAGGCAAAGGTAGATTTTTGAGTAGTAAAGAAATTATGGGTTATATTGAGCGGGCAGATAAGTGCAGCTGAGTTCACAAAAAGATCAGCCATGATCTTATTGAATGGCAGAGAAGGCTGGATGGGCCAAATGGCCCTGCTTCTATTTCCAAGGTTGGCTTGCTGACCAAAGATTTGTTTGGAATAATGCCAACAGAACAGGTATGGACCTGTTTCAGGCTGAGGTAGAAATGAGACCACTTGTCCTTCACCTGGGAAAGACAATGGCAAACCACCACTAAACAAGAAAATGGTTTCGAACGAAACATCACCAGACAACGAACCAAAAGCATGTTTCAAAGCAATGCATGTGATATCAAGGTTCAAAGTAAATATTTCCTGTAAGTTGAGACCAACCAATAGTTCATTTTATAAACTCTAACATCTTCAGCTTGGAAGCAGCAGTTCTGTGCACCATTAATTAAACTGGTTGTTATTGAATATTATTTAAATGGACAATACCTTCTTGTTAATGTATCTGATAATGGTGTTGAAGATATTTTGTTGTCGTCACAATACCTCACTCATTTGGATACCACATTGTTATTAGTCATTAAAAACAGCTAAGGTCTAACCTTTGTGGTCAGTGCATCTTAACTCTAATGCAGCATATCGCAGAATAGTGGGGTTTGGGTTTGTGTACTGTTACATGGACATGGAAATGGAAAAGGTGCCAAGCAATAGTTCTCAGAGAAAACAGTCTAGGTTGCAATACCTGGTGAGTTAGTTCTCACCATTACAGGGCCATTCTATCTGCCCATTTCTCAGCATAGGGTATCACAACTGGAGAAGAACAAAAGGAAGCAGTGTGGCTAGAAGGTGATGACGATAGTAGGATTTCCTGTGAAAGTTCTGTAGCCTCTGTTCAGATTGTCATACAATGCTGTGTAGAATATTTGGAATGTGGCCAAGTAACAAACACCATGCACTTCTGATTATTACAAAACAACTAGAGGTTCACAGAAAGCAGCAAAACATTCATCTACAATTTATAGTCACATAAATATACAACAATAGGAAATCACCAGGCATAAAAAGGGATTAAACCAGATACACCTAAAACCAGTTCATTTGAAAAGACAAGTTGCGAATTCCAAATGATACTTGTGATTTTAATTTTCCCCCTTGCTTGTAAACCGATCACTGTTCATGGCCTTCTGCAGTGTCTCAGTGAAGCTCAGTATAATGTTGCAAGTATTTAGTTCATGGTTCAACCTTTTTGGCAGATAACTTTTGGTTTTGGGAATTAAATCTTAACTGTAGAGATGGGATGGATACAATTAAAGCAGGCTTGGAGACTATTATGCTTAGACATTTGGGCTGTGTTACCTTAAGAAGTTAACTCTGGGATTATTAGGAAGCTGAAAGCAAGCAATTCAGAAGGTGGCCATTTTTAAAAATAAATACAGAATAGAAGAGTCAGAGCTACAACCTCAGCAGGTTGACTTACTTCGCTGAAGCACTGTAGATGTGATATTTGCAGTGGTTGCAATCCAGAGAGCTTGGGCAGTCCAAAGAGGTAATTTTCACAGAATCGTACAGTACAGAAATGGCCTGTATTGATTAGAGTCATAGAGTCATAGAGATGTACAGCATAGAAACAGACCCTTTGGTCCAACCTGTCCATGCCTACCAGATATCCCAACCCAATCTAGTACCACCTGCCAACACCCGGCCCATATCCCTCCAAACCCTTCCTATTCATATACCCATCCAAATGCCTTTAAGGGTGCTCCAGTTTCCTCCCATAATCCAAAGATGTGCACGTTAGGTGAGTTGGCCATGCTAAATTGCCCCATAGCGTTAGGTCAATTAGTCAGAGAGAAATGGGTCTGGGTGGGTTACTCTTCAGAGGGTCGGTGTGGACTGGTTGGGTCGAAGGGCCTGTTTCCACACTGTAGGGAATCTAATCTAAATGTTGCAATTGTACCAGCCTCCACCACTTCCTCTGGCAGCTCATTCCATACACGTACCACCCGCTGTGTGAAAAAGTTGCCCCTGAGGTCTCTTTTATATTTTTTCCCTCTCACCCTAAACCTATGCCCCCTAGTTCTGGACTCCCCCACCTCAGGGAAAAACTTTGTCTATTTATCCTATCCATGCCCCTCATAATTTTAAAAACCTCTATAAGGTCACTCCTCAGCCTCCGACACTCCAGGGAAAACAGCCCCAGCCTGTTCCGCCTCTTCCTATAGCTCAAATCCTCCAACCCTGGTAACATCCTTGTAAATCTTTTCTGAACCCTTTCAAGTTTCACAACATCTTTCCAATAGGAAGGAGACCAGAATTGCACGCAATATTCCAACAGTGGCCTAACCAATGTCCTGTACAGCCACAATATGACCTCCCAACTCCTGTACTTAATACTCTGACAATAAAGGAAAATATACCAAATGCCTCCTTCACTATCCTACCTACCTGCGACTCTGCTTTTAAAGAGCTATGAATGTGCACTCCAAGGTCTCTTTGTTCAGCAACACTCCCTATGACCTTACAATTAAGTGTATAAGAACTGCTAAGATTTGCTTTCTCAAAATGCAGCACCTCGCATTTATCTGAATTAAACGCCATCTGCCACTTCTCAGCCCATCTGATCAAGATTCTGTTGTAATCTGAGGTAACCTTCTTCGCTTGTCCACTATGCCTCCAATTTTGGTGTCATAGAGTCATTGAGTCATAGAGGTGTACAGAATGGAAACAGACCCTTCGGTCCAACCCGTCCATGCCGACCAGATATCCCAACCCAATCTAGTCCCACCTGCCAGCACCCGACCCATATCCCTCCAAACCCTTCCTATTCATATACCCATCCAAATGCCTCTTAAATGTTGCAATTGTACCAGCCTCCACCACTTCCTCTGGCAGCTCATTCCATACACGTACCACCCTCTGCATGAAAAAGTTGCCCCTTATGTCTCTTTTACATCTTTCCCCTCTCACCCTAAACCTATGCCCTCTAGTTCTGGACTCCCCGACCCCAGGAAAAAAACTTTGCCTATTTATCCTATCCATGCCCCTCATAATTTTGTAAACCTCTTACTAACTAATGCTCGCATCCAAATCATTTATATAAATGACAAAAAGTAGAGGACCCATCACCGGCACTCCACTGGTCACCAGCCACCAGTCTGAAAAACAATCCTCCATCACCACCCTCTGTCTTCTACCTTTGAGCCAGTTCTGTATCCACATGGCTAGTTCTCCCTGCATTCAGTGAGATCTAACCTTGCTAACCAGTGTCCCATGGGGAACCTTGTCAAACGCCTTACTGAAGTCCATATAGATCACATCTACCACTCTGCCCTCATCAATCCTCTTTGTTACTTCTTCAAAAAACTCAATCAAGCTTGTGAGACATGATTTCCCACACACAAAGTCATGTTGACTATCCCTAATCAGTCCTTGCCTTTCCAAATACATGTACATCCTATCCCTCAGGATTCCCTCCAACAACTTGCCCACCACCGACGTCAGGCTCACTGATCTATAGTTACCTGGCTTGTCCTTACCATGTTTCTTGTAATGAGGTCAGCCGGGTAGACCTCATAGGATATGAGTTCCCTGATTGGGGCTGTTAATCTGGTCCAATCATGGAGTCCTCGCTGACAGATAAGAGCAAGAGTGTCAGCCATCCAATTGTCTCTGAGAGCTGGCTCTGGGGGAGCTGGATCAGTGTCAAGGACTCTCTATATGTAAATAAATGGTGATTTAGTGACTGAATACCCACCTCTGTGGAGTAATTTCAAGGCCTTCAGCCCATCAAGTTTTGTACTGCAATAGCTACATTAAATTGACACCAGTTCCATTTTCTAGAACTAGGCACATAGCTTTGAAGGTTATGACTTTTCAAATGCTCATCCAAGTACTTCTTAAAAGTTGTGAGGATTCCTGCTTTAACCACTCTTTCAGGTAATCAGTTCCATTCACTCCCCAACCTTCTGGGTGAAGAAGGTCTTCGTCAAATCCCCTCTGAACCTCCTCCCTTTCACCCTAAATCAATGTCTCCTTATAATTGACCCTTCAACTAAGGGGAACAGTTGCTTTCTATTCACCTTGTCCATACTCCTCAATTTTTTTATATAGGTGTTGGAGTTGAATTAATTTCAAGCATTGCATGAACACTGAAAGGTTATAAAATCCATTTAGTTTATCAGATCAAAGACAAAATTGTAATTAAGGGATAAATGACATAAAGGTTGGTTGATGATGTCCTGCTGCAGGCTCCATAGTTATGGAGATGGATTGCAGTGGTATCAGCAAGAGCGGGCTTTGTGCAGAGTGGTGGACAAAGATGGCGGCGCAAGCCTGAGTAAATATTGAAGGTAGAGGCAAGCGGCAGTGGCAGCAATGCAAGATGAGACGGATGCGGCTCTCTCCCAGCCCACGGTCTCCCGGTGAGCATAGAGCAGAATCTCTACAGCGTGGAAACAGGCCCTTCAGTTCAACCAGTCCCCACTGCCCCTCTGAAGAATATCCCACCCAAACTCATTCCTCTACATTTACTACTGACTAATGCACCTAACCTACACATCCCGAAACATAATTCACCAGACCTGCTCATCTTTGGATTGTGGGAGGAAACTGGAGCACCCAGGGGAAACCCACGCAGACACGGGGAGAATGTGCAAACTCCACACAGACAGTCACCCAAGGCGGGAATTGAACCTAGGTTCCTGGTGCTGTGAGGGAGCAGTGCTAACCACTGAGCCACCATGTCACCCTTAATTCCCAAAGCAAGAGAATTAAAGCCATAGAAAGGAGTTACATCTCCTGATGATTTTACACACTGAGGATGCACACCAGGAACAGGTGTGTTCTACCTTTCCTAAGTAGCCTGGGTAGAAAGGTCAGGACAGAAGCATGGAGCTCCATAGTAATGCAAGAGAAAAGCAGTGAAGTGGAAATCTGACAGCGATCACCACTCCTCGGAAGATTAATCTTAATAAGAATTTACAGCTTTACAGACTGAATATTCAGTTCAACAATTTCAGACTGTAATTTCAGCCCTTGTTTTGTTTCCTTTTTCTTTGCGTGTTTTAGTTCCAACTTTTTTCCTCTTGATTTTGCTTTTGCACTGTAATGGCTCATAGTTCTGCCACCTACACCTCCTCTTTTCTCTATCTGTCCTAATGCCATTCCCTTTGACCTTGCACTGCCAACTTTTTACTCAATTAATTTCTCTTGCCTAGGACCTTATCACAGACCTTCCCTTTTGTTCTTTTTCCCCACCCTTGCCCCGCTCCTTCCACTTGTTTATAATCTGTCTCATTTTGAACATTCCCAAATCCGGTGAATAATCATTGAAAAGTTAATCATTGAAAATGTAACTTTGATCCTCTCTCCACATATGCTGCCAGATTTGCTGGGTGCTTCCAGCATTTTCAGTTTTCCTTTTAAATGCAGACTTCTCTGTTTCCTTTGAGGTGGTGTCTGCTCTGCTATATTTTGCAGATTTCTGCTTCACACATTGTAAACAATTTTGATTTTCCTTGCTAAGTTTGTTTCTGGTCAAGATGGCAGCGGACTAGGACACTCCAACCGCTCCTCCGCTCCTTCTGTTTCTTTCTTTATTCTCCCTTTAGTTTTTTGGCAGCTTTCAGTCTGGTGTCCCAGCAGCTCTGGTGGCTCTCAGCCTGTCTCTCGGCAAGGTGCAGGTCCCGAGTCTAGTTTCTTAGCTGCTCCAGGCCTGGTCTCTCGGCTGCTCCCGGCCTGGTCTCTCGGCTGCTCCCAGCCTGGTCTCTCGGCTGCTCCCAGCCTGGTCTCTCGGCTCCTCCCGGCCTGGTTTCTTGGCCGGATGGCAGGTCCCAGCCTGGTCACTTTGCTGCTCTCAGCATGGTCTCTCGGTGGCTCTTGGCTTGGTCTCTCCTTGGGGTGGCGGGTCCCAGGCCTGGTCTCTCAGCAGCTCTCAGTCTGGTCTCTCAGTTGCTGTCAGCTTGGACTCTTTGTGGCTCTCAGCCTGGTCTGTCGGTGGCTCTCAGCTTGGTCTCTCGTTGGGGTGGCAGGTCCAAAGTCTGGTCTCTCAGTGGTGCTCAGCCTGGTCTCTGGGTGGCTCTCAGCTTGTTCTCTCAGTGGTTCTCAGCTTGGTCTCTCAGTGGCTCTCAGCCTGATCTCTCGGTGGTGGATCCCAGGCCTGATCTCTCGGCAGCGCTTGGACTGGTCTCTCAGGAGTATGTCAGCTGGTGTCTTGGCGGCACATAGCGGTGTCTCAGCTTGGTGTACGAGAGGATCCTGCCTGGACATGTTCCCGAGGCACCAGGAAAGATCAGAGAGGCAGTGGTGCCAGCTGCAGTGACAGTATCTGCAGTAATAGTGCCAAGAACAGACAACAGAGCGAGATAATTGGAGAACTTATCAAAGACTGTTGAACCTTTGTCTTATTCCATTATTTTCCTAGTTTCAATTATGGAAGACTTAAATGTAAACTATTACCTAATTCTTTATTTTTCTACTATTTTATGAAATAATGGTTAACTTTTTAACTCTTGTTTCTCTTACTACTTTGTACCTCAGCTTTTCTTGTACCTAAGTACCTAAGATGGTGCCATATGTGGCAACATTATACACTTTTCACTGTACTTCTGTACTTGAGCACACGTGACAATAAAATCAAAAATCTAATCTTTTACAGTTGCATCTGCCATCACTTTGGGTAATTCTGTGCTGGTACAAACAGCTGGGACAATTTATGAATGAGAGGGTGATGTCTCAGTGGTTCCATCATGACAAATTGAATGACCGTATCTCATCTCAGTGGACATGTACTGACTGAACTTTAAACCAGGGAACTAAATGCACAAGAGTAAAACCTTATCACCTTGACATCTTTTGACAAGATTCAAATAATGCATCAAGTTGTTGTGGGGGAATCTGAACATATATATCCATTTGTTTCTGAGAATAGCACGATGTCGATGTTTGTGGTCATTCCCTCACCCCTCCAGCTAAAAGCTCGGCACTTCAGGTGGCAGTAATTGTCTTTTCTCTGTTGTGATAACAAATTTCATCCACCATCTACTGTAAAATTGATGAAAGGATCAATTTATCACCAGCGCTATATGAAAAGATTTCCATTTCTCTTGACATGAAAACACCAGGGAATGAAGATGTCTTCTTGCAGGTGAGTTAGCTGTCAAAATATTCAACCAGAAGCCAGGGTTTGGAGCTTTGGGGAGGTATGGGGTGGAATTTGAGGGGAGGGAGTGGATGGTAGGACTGCAAGGTGCCTTTGTATTTTGGTCAGGATTATCTAATTTTTGAAGTTTGTTACCAAAAGACTTCTTTTCATGTTTTCACATTCAGGCTCAAGAGAGTAATGATAAAGGTTACAGGATTCAGCTCCTGGAATATGGTTCTGACCTCTGTATATTAAAAAGAGGTTGTGAATTCACTTTTGGCTCATTCATAAAAAATTAAGGTGAGAATGGTGTGTTTCTAAAGATCCTGGTTGAATCCCAAGTACGTGAGTCTGTAATGGAGTATTAAGACTAGGAACCAGTCCCCAATAAGATGTTCTGAGAGAAAACTCTGATTTCTCTCCACAGATACTGTCAGACCTATTGAGCTTTTCCAGCAATTTCTGTTTTTATTCCCAATATGGGCGCAATTGATATGAAACCATATAACATTTTGTAAGAGATAGATTTGCAATTTTGTTTATTTAATGTATTGATTTTTTAATGTATAGATTTTTTTCTTCCTACTTAAAGGCAAATGAAAATCCATTCTCCAACCATATCAGCTATTGTTTTTGCCTCCTGTTGGTACTGGTGCTATTAGCTGTACGTTACTGTAGTGATTACATTTCAATGAATACAAAACACTGAGGTATCTTGAGACTATGAGGAGCACAATTATAAATGCACATACGTTTTTTTTCATTGATAATCATTTGTAAAATGCCAATTTATGAAACAGTGATTGTTTAGCTTTATACCTTGCCTTTGTGAGATGTTCCTGTTGTAATCTGGGGGAGCTCAATGGTTGTAAATGCTTCAATCAAATCCAACAAATGTGTCAGTCCTTTACCAGTGTTGATATCTCTCTGTTGAGTGAGGCTGAAAGTTTGTGAATTTAATTTCCAGAAGAAAACAGTTTATACATTATCTGTTTTTGACTTTCTCTCACCAGGAATTAATGAAGGAATTTGAGAAATTGAACATGGCATGGAATCTTGTATTTGGCAGAGTGGTGGGTTTGAGAGGGCATTTAATTGTGAGCATGAGGGACTAATAGAAATACCTTCTCATCCCCAACCTGATTAACGCCATAGCAAAGAGGACTTTGCATGGTTGCTAATTGAGGCACCATGGGTGGTATGGTGGCTCAGTGGTTAGCACTGCTGCCTCACAGCACCAGGGTCCCAGGTTCAATTCCCACCTTGGGTGACTGCCTGTGTGGAGTTTGCACATTCTCCCTGTGTCTGCGTGGGTTTCCTCTGGGTGCTCCGGTTTCCTTCCACAGTCGAAAGATGTACAGGTCAGGTGAATTGGCCATGCTAAATTGCCCATAGTGTTAGCTGCATTAGCCAGCGGGAAATGGGTCTGGGTGGGTTGCTCTTCGGAGGGTCGGTGTGGACTTGTTGGGTCAAAGCGCCTGTTTCTACACTGTAGGCAATCTAAAAAAAATGGACAATTAATATCCGAGGAAGGGGGGAAAGCCCAATGCTGGTCAAGTGCCTGAGTTGAGCAAGGTGTGGATGACTTTCTCCTGATGTCTTGACAAAAATCTGTGTGGTTAGTGTACTATGTTTGGCAGGAACAGATGGCTTTGAACTTCTAGGTCCTAAAGTGTTCCATTATATTGTTACTCATCTCGTGTCATCTTTTGTAGAATGATTGACAGACAATAATTGCTTAGGCCTAGCCACAAACTCTATGATCCTTGTATCATGTGACTACCAACATGGATTTAGATGCTTCATGGTCCTTTCACATCCAGTAATTCCTAAGTCCCTACAAAAGAATAAAGTGAACAATGGCTGTTGTATGTTACTCTACTCTTATAGCACTGGATTCTGTGAGATATTAAAGCAGAAGTTGAAAACTCTGCCAAATTTGATATTTTCCACCAGCAAAGCTACCTGATAATCCCAACCAGTTTAAGATTTTGTATGTATATGTTTTAATTCTTTCATGGGATCTGGGATCAATCAGCCAGCATTTATTGCCTGCCTCGAGCTGCCCTTGATCTGTATGGCTTGCTAGGCCATTTTAGAAGGCCGTTAAAAGTTCAAACACATTGTGGAGATGCATCTCTTTGAAGACGAATTAACAACCTGCAATGAAATGATCTAATTCTTGAACTTTATTCTCGGCACAAATACAAGCCTATCGTTATATCAGTGATGTTCCTCATTGCCAATTGCTGAATAAAGACTTTATTAATGTACAAGTTAGCTGGATCGTTTTAGCAGACAAAGCCTACAATATATTGTGACTGTTGTCAAAACAATATTACACAGGATATGTTGAGAAACCAATTTTCAATAGGAGAAATTGAGTCATAAACATGACCAACATTCATGACAACAGACAGACGTATGAACAAGGAACACAGCTTGTCCTCAAGGTTATTTTTTAATGATGTAAGTAGAAACATCTGTTTTTCACTCAATTTTCATCTGTGTTCCAATGATCTTAAAGGTTTTTGCGCAATTTATGTATTACAAATGGTATATATACTTACCCTCCTCAATCTTGCCAGGATGTATTGACATTAATACTGGACTGTAGTGTCTTTCTGGAAATATCTACACCTACACCTTACCCTAAATAACACAAGCCTAATGGTATGGTCTTCTTATGGCACACATGTTAATGTATCCAAAATAAGTAGTCTTGTAAATTAATAATCTTTCATAAATATGTTTCAGTTTGAAGTTCAAGTGTTTCAGAATGTGGATGCCTATTACATATGTTCATAGACTTTTGATCAGTTATTTTGCAAACCCATTAAGAATTTCATACGGTTTGCAATTATTTCTAATTTATGAGAATGGAATTCATATTTCATACATTCTTTTATCACAAGCCCTACCTTATGTACAAATTGTGACATGAAAGAAAGCATTGTGCCATACAACAGTGAGGTCCAGAGGCAGTAATAGTAAGAGAATATGGTAAATTGAGTCATTAAGATTCGATTTTTCTACCTGAACTAGCACTTTTGGATATTCTCAAAAGCGTACATGGGAATCATTCTAATCCTATAAATAGCACAAATTTTAAGGATGCCTTCTTTAAGTTTCTCTGGTTCCTGAATTCTTTTTTTGATTTGTTCATGGGATATGCACATCATTGTCTAGGCCAATATTTATTGCCCATGTTGACATATTCTATGGCTTAGGATAGGCACCAGTCTCTTGGCTGTAAGTCAACAGTAAATATTATGGTGTTATATTATTACAATCCTTGTAGAGACTGATAACTTTTAAAATGAGGTATGAATTCCCCAGTATATAAATAATAACAAGATTTCACATGTTCAGACGTCTGCTATAACATGGGAAATAAAATCAACTTAAATATTACTTTGTAAGCAACTAATAATACAAAACAAAATTAGATACAAGATAGTCTCCATTAACTCCTTAATACAGCCAACAAACACTTATACGTTATACCACATTCTCTACAGAAATGCAGCTTTATGAATAAACTCCTCTAGGCTTTAATGTGATCTCTCCTCCCTGATCCACCAGAGTGAATCTTCTTTCAAATAAAGTCTCCTCACTCAATGTACTGAACATATTCAAAAGGACTTTCAATCACAAAATATCCTGTGGTGAATCTTTGGTTTTGAACTCTCAAAGAAGCATTATTTATTTCTAGAGGAGACCTGTTCTCACCAGCACTCTGCTCATTGATTCATTCAGAAACAACCCTTTTCTTCTCGCTGATATAGCAGCACCTGCTATAGACCTGCTTCCCTGAATCTCGCTGTTTCACTGACTGAGAGTCAGTCAGTCTTGGCATAGCAAAACCAATTGCCTTTTCCTTTGTATCCGGGTGTCAACATTTGCACCTTACCTTCAATAAATTTCTTTGTGTTTTTTTCTCCATAACAGCAGGTTACATGGGTTTGTCTCCAGGCACACTTAGAATGGATTTCATAGGAGGCTCAATCCCCCATCAAACTATTCCATTTTAACTTGAATTACTGGAGGCTGCTTAAAACATAGTTGTTTTATAACATCTCACATTTGTAACATTGGTCCAGATACTTGGATTGCTAATAAGTCATTGGAGCAGCACAGTCTGCAGTTGTACGTCAGTACCATGTGGAATTTCCCAATACAGCCAACTCCATGGGAAATGCCCAGCAAGTTGAACATTCTGATGAACAATGCCTCTGCATCTGGAACCCTCCAAAAGATTCCATTAAAGTCAGAGAATTTGGAGGGTTCCAACTCACTTCATTTAACAGTTAACTAGGAGAAGTTAGAAGTTTAAAAACCTACTCTTGAGAAACTACCAAACTTACCCCACAATTCATCACTGACCCACACCATCATCCCCCCCTTCCCTTGCACTCTCCTGAATCCTGCCACCCACCATCAAGACAATCCTTCTTTCACCCAACTTGAAAACACTCTGCCCTCTGAGTGTACCCTGCTGGCCCTGACACCTCACACCACCGCAGCCCCCCCAACAGCTGGAAACAATGTCTTCCAAAGGACTAACACCCTGACCTCAACTTACATGTCTCGTCTTACACAACCACATCCCCACCCTACCTTCCCCCCAAACACATAGACACATACACACACAGACAAACACACACACACGCACACACACAGAGACACACACAAATAGAAACACACAGACACAGACATACAGGCAAACATACATACACACACAAACATAGACACACACACACAAACAAATACACACATACTTATCTTCTTCCATTCCATCTTTCTGGTAGCACCTGGAGTTGAAATTACCGCTCACATGTAAAATCTGACCACTCATGTGTAAGATCTGACACCCCTCACCACCAAATGGACTGTGGCCTGAACTAAGATTCCTCCCTGAATGACCTGACCCCACTGCCCCCAGACCCAGCACTGCAGCCACGTGGCATCTTTCTGACTGGCATCCTACTGACCTCACAAACTTGCCACTAAGCTCCCCTCAGTCACCTGGCAGTCTAGCCTTATTTTGCATACTCAGTATTTCACAGGAGCTATCAAAGTGTCTGCTTGTGCACTTGGGCATTTCAATCATTTTCCATGACACACTGACAACTGCAAGAAAGGATATGCTTTCTACAAAGATTTACTTAGCTGTTGGATTTGTGGATTCCTGGACAGGTTCAGAACAGGAGAGAGTTCAGGTATCTCCACTGCTGAAGACATCTACAGACGAGTGGATAATTTTTAATACAATCAGGATCAGAAACAGGGTTTCCCGAATAGGAATATTTGAGTCATTCTATTCTTGTTGTCCCAGTCAAAGTAATATGTGATTCTGTCTTTAGTTCTTGTTTCCAATACAAGATTGAGATTGGGATGTGTATTGCATAATGAAACTGTGTTGTATGTCACTAGCATTTATAAGGATTAAATAATTCATTAAGTCAGCTGAAACAAGCACAGAAAATGTTGGAGAAACTCAACAGGTCTGGCAGTAACTGAAGAGAGCAACAATAGTTCTGAAGAAAAGTCATTCGGAACTCATAATGTTAACTCTTTCTCGTTTTATAATGAGCAACGGTTACATCCCTTGAAGGAATAGACAACATTTCTATATGCATATGATCACTCACATGAGATGTCAAATTGGGTTTAGAAATTATTATGTTGGTGCTGGAAGGCATTCACACATGTACGACAAACGTATCTATCCACAATGACAGGCAATACATTGCAGATTGAAACTACACAGCCAAAGTGTGAGAACCGCATATGGACTAGGTCTGATCATATCGTTTGCCTGCTAAGGGATTACCTTAATGTGCAGAGATAATTTACTTTTTGCACCTCAGCACTAATATCAGTATGAGTAGATGAAGGAACAATCTGCTCGATGTGGTCAGTAAGCTCAGAACTCAAGCCATATGCAATGCTGAGATTGTATAGCAGTGTTAATAGTTGGCATCATTAATACACTTCAAGACATTTATCACATCAAGAACTCAATCTTTGAGGTATATGTTATAAGGGTTAACATATACAGAACAATCAGACTATATCATGCTGACAGCGGTGCTTTCCCTCGAAACAACATCAGCTGTCTCCTTAGAATGGTTCTGGTAGCTCTTTGTCAGCTCACACAGCATCACTGAAGGAAGGAATCTTGCTTTGATTTTGAGTGAGGCAGTGCTGCCTGAACATTTTTCTGGTTTGATCCCATTTCCATGCCCCAGACTTCATATGACGCCATGTTGGTGAACAGGGCCTGAGGAGGAGGGCTTTCATTTTAGCAGTGAAGATTAAAAGGAGTTGGGTGTATCTCCCATCTCCCTCTCCCTGCACCTAACCCCCTTTTCATTCACCAGTGCCCCTCATCCCTCCCCCTTCACCAACAGCCATCCTCCCATTCTCTTCACTAACAAACTTCTTCCCCTTCTCTTCGCCACTGACCCTCCCTCAGAAATAAACTTCCCTTCATGAATACACACCCCTCCCTTCACCATCACTGATCCTCTTCCACTCCCTGTACCAATACTCCCATAATCCCCTCCCTTCACAAATACTTCTCATCCACTACCTTCATCCAAAATCCACCATCTCCCATTCATTTTACCAACACCTCAGTCCCACATCCCTTCTTCAACACCTCCACTCACTCCACCTTCTCTAACCTCCCAACATCTACCTCTTACTATTCACCAACACTCTCCTTTCCCCTTCCCCCACCAACACCCCTCATCTCTGTTTTACTTCAACACTCCCCATTTCCTCCTTTTGCCAACACCATCCCATTTATGGCTCTCGCTTCACTAATCCTATGCACTAAGTGACACTCCTGCCCCTGCCCTGACCCAAGACATGAGCTGTTGAGCAGGCCAGACCTTCCAATGAGGAAAATTTGGAAACTTGAAAGGAACCATGCAGCTGTCAGGGATAAATTTGAGCTCCAGAACAGCCTTTACCTATTTCAACATACTCCACAACTTTCTTTGAGTTGGAACAATGAATATCATACCACATGGGTTACACAAAATGATTGAGCAATGATGAAATATCGTGGGGCTGCACTCCTTTATCAATTAGCTTTCTGTTACATCTGCAGGATGAGAATACACCACGTAATTATGTATGGACATGTGCAGTTACACACCAAGTGAGATTCCAAGCCCAGAAGACAAGGAATAGCTATATCTAGATATTAATGTGGTCCCAATTGATTACTATGAAATGTCTGTGTATAAATTAGAGAGATGGTGCTAATTTCACTTCATGTTCAATATCTATCTGTCGCTTTGATTGTTTTACATATGTAGCTCTATTTTTATTGTTTTATTAAATCAGTGTCAACAGCACTTGCTATCAGATTAAATGCTTCATCGAAATCCTCTGATGTATAATGAAATGAAATTGAAAGATATAATATTGCATTTTGTACAGCTGATTAAACAGCAGAATCTTCCTGGGCTGCTTAACTGCAAAACTGACTTTGGCGTGTAACTACACTTCAGACAATGAACATATGAATATCTAGAGCTCCTTATCATCGAGTCCTTACCCACAATTGGAAGAGGATTTCCAATTAAGCCACAGGAGCCCATTTTCACTACCCTTACCTCCAATACAGTCTCCCCACCTCACCCCAACCATTGCAACTCTATACTTTCCATCACTCAGAAAGAGTAAAGCTGACACATCCTCAGGACCTTGACAGTGAATATTAATATGATACTTACAGCAGCTGTTCAGGTTCAACATGGTTGCCTAGTTGACTCATTGCTCTCAGCAGCTTGGCAGCAGCTTTTTAGTTCTGCCTCCTTTCACTTTAGTTAAAGCTGGCTATTTTTCCTGTTAATGGTTGCAAAGCATTCCTACACAGTAACAGGCCATTCAGCCCAGTAGATCCATGCCAGTGTGTATGTTCCACTTGCTCCATTCTTCTTCGGACTGTAACTACAGATTATTTTATTGCTTCCTCCATCATTTGCTTATTTAGACTCTCCCTGAAAGCATCCATGTTACTTGCCTCACCTGGTCCCTGAGGTAACATGTTTTATAGTCTCACTACTCTCTTGGTAAAGAATTGCTCCATGTTGAATTTACTATTGATGGTCTCATACTTGGAGACATTGATTGTGGTCTGGTCTATAAAAAGAAGCAGCTTTTCTATCTCCACCCCGACAAATCCTTTCATAATCTTGGAGATTTTTGTTGGACCATCCCTTCATCATGTCTTTTGTATAAAACAGTACCCCAGCCTGTTCAAACTTTTGACACTGATCTAACCTGTCAGTTCTGGTCTCTTTGTTCTCAAGCAAATATCATCTGCAGTTTCTCCAGTGTCTCAATATCTTTTTTACAGTATGTATTATTCACAGCATTTCAAGGGCTGAATTATATTAGGTGCCGTTTCCTTAACCCCTGGCTAAAAGGTCAGTGGGGATGTGGGAACATTGGCTGCCCTACAACCATCTGGAGAAAAGAGGAATCTTGTAGGGTTGTTTTTTCATTCATATTAGAAACCCTTTCTTTCCACTGAGGTTAGATGTTCTTCATTATAATGCTAGCTTGATTGCATTTGTGTACTTATTATAAGGAGGTGCATCCACACATCATAAGACTTGTCCTACTAACTTATAATCTGCTCCACATTATGGATTACTTGCGGACTGGTGCATTGATTGACACTTCCATTCAGCTCCCAGCATCTAATTGTATCTACAAGAACCTTATAGTTGTTAGATGGAATATAGTTCATTTTTAAATGCCACTGTTTGTAGTTTGAGTGCTTCCTGTAAAGAGACAGAGGCTTCACTTCATTCCATGAGAAATCAATGTTAAAATGCTCTGGCCAGCTGCAGAAACACTGAGCAGCATCTTACAAAATTTAATTTGTGCTCTATAAATGTATTTTTTTAGAGAGCCATAAATAAAGATGGCAGCTAATTTGCACAGTGTACAAGTGTTGTGTGTGATTAAATGTAGTATTTCACCTTGGGTTTTATGACAAGGTAGTAGATATTAAAGAGCTGGGCTGCAGGTTTGGTTTTTCACAAAATTGGTCCCTTAAAAAAAATCATTAAAAACGATTAAAGGTTGTTAAAAGGACTTTCACATGTAGCAATTTGGTGACCCATCAGATTAATATTATAGAAAAGACAGGAGCGATGGCAGACTATGATTGAAGCTGCAAATGCTGGTGAACTTGCCCCTTACTGGACTGTCTTAAATAAGTTTCGATTTGATTTGAAGGTACACCTTTTGGATTAGGCCACTACCTGCTTTCTCTTGCCATTGATTCCATCTCTGTCCCTGACTCTCTGACTGAATCAGACATAATTCATCAATGTACTATTCTCTTTCATGTGGAGGTGACTTTCAAATGCTGCATCCTGCCCATCACTAAGACTGCTTTGAACTGTACAGCAAAGTCTGTCTCTTCCTCTAAATTATTCCTTTACTGTTGAAATCCCAATTGCTGTGTGTTTGCCTCTAATAGGGTGTTTTACCTAATGCAGCAGTGTTAACTGAGATTTGGTTATCATGGTGTTGAAGAGTCAAACAGAACTTTTGTTGCAACTAATTGGGATGGTGTGGTGGCTCAGTGATTCAGGGACCTGGGTTCAATTCCAGCCTCAGGTGACTGTGTTTACATGTTTGCCCTATGTCTGTGTGGGTTTCTGCCAGGTGTTCTGGGTTCTACAGCAGCCACTTTAGGTCAGCAGGTGTTCTTTTTTACTTTTTCTTCAGTCCAGGAAAGCCTTTTGTGTTGAAATCAAAGCATGAAAATTGAATATTGGTCACCTTAGTTGCATTATGATGATTAAATTAAAAAATCCTCAGCATTCTTCATTTTAACCTGATGTTGTAATTACATGGTCATGGTCAATAAACACCTACAAACAAATTAAATCTCATTGCTGGCTTCAAATAGAATTATTGTGATAAATGATCATTTGTATTTGTATTAGTTTTGTGGTAATTGTGATAATGAAAAGCCATGATTATCAGGGCTGCTAGCGAATTTTCATAATTGTGAAAATTAACATGTGTTTATCTACAAATATGCATGTAAACACACAAACTCATTTGCATATTTATGAAAGCTTGGCCGTATCATTCGATAATTTCTCCATCACATGGAACTTGGCATTTTCAAAATGCAAAGAATTGACTTCAAATTATTCATTATACACTTATAAAGCCCACTTTCAATAATAAGCATGTAGGAATTTGCTTCAGATATATTGCAGTGCTGTTTATCTTTTCTGTGTGTTGAACTTGGTCCAAAGCATATTGCCATTTTTGTCTGCATCTGGGAGCAACACTTCAATTTGTAATTCAACATCTAATTTATAGTGTTTTATTTGCATTGTTTATTGCAATACTGTCTATCTGATATTGGGTGTAGGTTTTTCTGGTGGAATGTATCAAATGGCAAGTGGGTTGGTAAGCAGCAGATATGTATTGAAGTTATGGATGAGCATGAGGTGAGATGATTTTTTAAAGTAGTTTGATGCAATTTGGTGTATGGTGCTTCAAAAGGAAGGTAGGTGCTGAATATATCAGTAATTTTTAAAAGGGGCTTGGATAAATACCTGAAGGGTGCAACATTGCACTGCTATGGAAATGGGATGAATTGAGCTGGCATAGGTATGATGTGCCAAATAGTCTATTTGTATAAGTCCACAATTTCTACAACTTATGCCTTGTAGTAGCTGTTGTTTTGATCTTAGCTATTGTCTATTTATGGAAGGATTTTATTGTGGATCAGCATTTGGCTATTTATTCTGACCTACATATGATGGTTGGACAATTAATGAACCAAAGTAACTTGCTTAACTTTGACAGAGACACTAACATCCATCTATTAAAACAATGAACAAAGGAATACCTTAATGTAGTAAGTATTCATGCATAAGTATCAGAAATCTCTCGGCTTGAGTATATTATGTTGTATGTTTTATATTTCCCACTGTGCACAATATTTTGTAATATAATTTTTTTCCTGTATTATGTTCTTTTCACTAATTCCTGCCTTGTTAACTTTTCATTTTATAAATTCAACAGATACCCTACAGATAAACATGACGTGTAAAGAAGTGAACAAATTAATTTGATTCAGCCATTCTCTTTTCCTTTCAGAAGCACAACTTTGAGAAGGTGATTTTTTTTCTAAAGACTTTGTACTGTATTGCTGAGCTGCTGACACGATAGTTGCTCGAATAATATTGAAATGATCTCCTGTTGTTGCAGCATATGTGTTTGTCACATCTCAGTGTCAAACTGTTTCCTGACACCTTGTTTGAACTTTGTACAAATCGTCCGGGCATCAGCCTTGTGGTCAATATCTGTGAGTCAATAGTATCCATATGGATAGCCTGCATGATCCTCTGTGTATCTGGCTTCATGCTGTCTTCACAATTATTCACCTATATTGACATCTTCCAGGCCGCAGCTCAAAAGATGTGGGGCTGGTTCTACAATGTTGACAGCTGTATCCTTCTGAAGGGCACCATAACTGTTCCTGAGGAGAGATGGTGGCTATCAGGTCTAAAGGTAACAATTACTGATCAGTGTAGCTCCCAGAGCCTACAGGGGAGTGGTGTGTTTGTGGGGGAGGGGGTGGAATAAAAGACAAGGAGGACTTCAATTGTGCAGAAACTAAAGAATCTTAAAACAGAGATGCACAAAGCAGACTAATAGTGGTGTTCAAAATTGCAAGAGTTTTGATGGAGGAAAGAGCTGCTACCATGTGGAAGCAGGCCATTTGGCCCATAGAATCCACACTGACCCTCAGAAAAGCATCCCACTCAGGTCCCCCCGCACCCCCACCATTCCCCATAGCTAATCTACCTAGTCTGCACAGTCCGGGCAATTTAGCATGGCCAATCCACCTAACCGACACATCTTTGGACTGTGAGAGGAAATAGGAGCATTTGGAGGAAACTCACACAGACATGGGGAGAATATGCCAATTCCACACAGAGAGTCACCCAAGACTGGGATTAAATCCAGGTCCCTGGCACTGTGAGGCCCCAGTGCTAACCGCTGAGCCATCGTGCCATCCCTTTTAAACAGAAGGAGAAGCAGTTTTTCCCCACGGATGGGCCATCAATGATAGGACTCATATTTAAGATAATTAGATATAGAGAATGGATGTAGTGATTTATTTTTATGCAGTTCTTTGTTATTATCTAATCCTGAAAGAAGTACTTTTCAAGTTCAGTCACTGATGTAATGTAGGAAGACTGCAGCCAATTTGTACACAGCAAGTTACCACAAACAGCACTAACATAAAAGGCCAGATAATCTATTTTCATTATTGGCTCAGTGATAAATTTTAGCCAAGAGACTGGGGAGAACTTCCCTCTTCTTCTTTCAATGGTGTAGTGAGACGTTTTCACATCCACCTCACATAATCAATCAGTTCTGCTTTGGAAGATGGCAGCTCTGGCCATAGTATTTCTTCAGCATTGCCCTGAAGTATCAGCTTAGCATTAGTTGCTAAGCCACTAGATTGGGCCACAAGCGTCTGACTCAGAGGCAACTATGTGACAACTGACTCTATCGGGGGAAAATGGAGAAACTGGACTAGTTGGTTTGGAATTTCAAAAAATTGTCATTCTACTGCAATGTTTGATTGTTTGAAATCAGTTACAAGTGTACAAATTCCCATTACAACACAACATAACTTTTAACATGAGCTTCAATATGGCCTTTTGTTCCCCTGCTACATAAAATGTGTAGCTTTTGTCTGATTTCTTTTTCTCTCTGTGTGGAGATTGCTGTTACGCTAGACTTTTCACAGCTGATGACCATCCTTCGTATTTCCACTGACTGTAATTTTCCTTCAAACTCGAAGAGTTACTTTTATGAACCTTCCCTGAATTATGCTTGCCCTGATTCACTGCCTATTTATTAAGGTTGCTTTTCGTCAAACTGAACAATGGCCGGGACAAAACGTTACTTTGCCCATGATGAATGTTTGCAAAAAGATTGAACAGCGAATGCTTCAAAACTACTAGACACAAAAGCAAGCGAGTGGAAGTAGGCCTTTTATTTTAAAAATCGGATTTGGCATCCAGTTTTGAAATTTCCAGACAACCCATTGAAAAGCTGGACAATTGGACCTGAAACATGATTCTTGCCCAGAAATGACTCAGGGAGGACTGAATAATGAAAGAATGAATTCAGTTCACAATCTCTCCCTACAATGTGTGTGGAATATATTCCAATGTGAAGCAAAGGTTGGGTTTCCCGACATGCTGTGTACATTACAAAAGTAAGTTTCCAAAGCCATTACCCCACCAGAATGTTCCTCTTCCTACAGTGCCAATTAGGCTTTGTTGGAAGGAATATACTCCAGATGGCAGTGTACTTCTCTTCAATGACATTTCCTTTTCTAATTTTTTGAACATTTTTGATCAAATATTGTTAACTTTCATTCACGTATTCCTGTTTTTAATTCCTGTCTTCTTTCTTGTACTTCTGAATTATTTAATATTAGTCAAAAACCTTATTTCCCATCTTGATTGGACAAAAAAACACTTTCAAAGGAGTTTTTCCTGCTACTTCCTGGCCGAAAGCCATCCCTTTAAGAGCAGCATAGACAAATGCAGTAATCCGTGACAAGAATTTACCTTTCCAAGAATGATCCCAGGAATGAAGGGTTTGTCATATGAGGAGAGGTAAAGGACTCTGGGTCTGCACTTAATGGAGTTTCGAATGATGAGGTTGGATCTCATAGAAATGTGCAGAATACTGAGGGACTTGGATAGAATGGATGTGGAGAAGGTGTTTCCACTGGTTGGTCAGACTAGGACCCGAGGGCACAGCCTCAGAGTGAAGGGACCACCATTTAGAACTGAGATGAGGAGGAGTTTCTTCAGCTAGAGGGGGTGAATCTGTGGAACTCATTGCTGCGGACTGTTGTGGAGGCCACATCATTGTGTATTTAAGACAGATAGATATGTTTTTGATTATTTAAGTGATCAAGTAAGGGCTATTGGGAGAAGGCAGGAGAATGGGGTTGAGAATCAGAAGCAGCCATTATCAAATAGTGAAGCAGTTACCTCGATGTACTGAATGGCCTAATTCTGCTCCTATATCCTAATCTCTAAGATAGGAGTATAGAGTATCAGTGAAGAAACCATGGTCACTTTTCTAGCAGTGAATACCATATTCACTGATTCTCACCTTGAAGACTAGAGCAAGAAGATAATTGAGTAAGTTAAGTGTGGGGTAGAGTGGTGGCAGAGTGGGGGGTGCAGGGGTGCATTAGGGAGGGTAGAATGGTAGGTGGATGAGGTGAGGAGGGTGCCAGGTGGGTGAGGATGCAGAGTGGTAGGTGAGTGGATGTCTCCTGTTCTTGGAGTTAGGTCAGAAGGGAGGTGTGGGGTCTGATGAGGTCAGGTGAGTGACGGGATGTATCAGATCAGTTAGGTGTTGTGTTGGCAAGGAATCAGGTCGACTAGTGGGGCGGAGTCAGCCTGGCAAAGTCAGGTCGGGGGTGACGGAATGTTGGGTTAGTAGTGAATGTGTCACTTTAAGGTGAATCCGTGTGGAAATTGGGGTGCTCCAGCAGGGTTGGGGAAAGTTTGGTGGCTGGCCCAGTTTGGGGAATGGGGGTCAGGTTTGGAGGGCAGGCAGGATCATGAGACATTGTCAGGTCTAGCAGGATCAGGGATAGAGGTCACATCTTAGAGTGGGAGAATGACCAGGTCTGGGGATGTCAGGAGTCAGGAGGGAATTTGTGGTGAGTATGTGAGGTGGGAGTTTAGTTTAATAGTTACCCAGGAGTTTGAACAAGTCTTAATACCTCTGTGTTTTCCTGGGTAACTATTAAGCTTAAGTAGTTGGAATCCTTTATAGTCTCATTCTTTTTGAACTCTAACATAATGAATCCGGATAGTTCAGTTGCCTTTGTAACACTGCACTAAAACAGCAGTACTGTTAATCATAGAGCCTGCTTCTTTCTCTCTCTCTCCATCTCCAGGTTGTTCCCAGTGTCACACAGTAGTGAGCAGAAGGAAAAGAACAATAGCAAGGTTGAATGTGTGGTTGGAAAGATAGTGACAGGATGGAGAGTCTTAGATTTCTTATGCATTGGAACTATTTCTGAGTGTAGTGGACAACGATGAAGGTTACCTCAGAATACAACAGGATCTGGACCAGATGGACCATTGTGCTGAGGAGTGGCAGATGGAGTTTCATTTAGATAAATGTGAGGTGCTGCAATTTGGGATAGCAAATCTTAGCAGGACTTATACACTTAATGGTAAGGTCCTAGGGAGTGTTGCTGAACAAAGAGACCATGGAGTGTAGGTTCATAGCTTCTTGAAAGTAGAGTAACAGATAGGATAGTGAAGAAGGCGTTTGGTGTGCTTTCCTTTATTGGTCAGAGTATTGAGTACAGGATTTGGGAGGTCATGTTGTGGCTGTACAGGACATTGGTTAGGCCACTTTTGGAATATTGCGTGTAATTCTGGTCTCCTTCCTGTCAGAAGGGTGTTGTGAAACTTGAAAGGATTCAGAAAAGATTTACAAGGATGTTGCCAGGGTTGGAGGATTTGAACTATAGGGAGAGGTTGAATAGGCTGGGGCTGTTTTCCCTGGAGTGTCAGAGGCTGAGGGATAAACCTTATAGAGGTTTATAAAATCATGAGGGGCATGGATAGGATAAATAGACAAAGTCTTTTCCCTGGGGTGGGGGAGTCCAGAACTAGAGGGCATAAGTTTAGGATGAGAGGGGAAAGATATAAAAGAGACCTAAGGGGCAACTTTTTCACACAGAGGGTGGTACGTGTATGGAATGAGCTGCCAGAGGAAGTGGTGGAGGCTGGTACAATTGCAACGTTTAAAAGGCATCTGGGTGGATATATAAATAGGAGGGTTTGGAGGATATCGGCCGGGTGCTGGCAAGTGGGACTAGATTAGGTTGGGATATCTGATCGACATGGATGATTGGACTGAAGAGTCTATTTCCGTGCTGTAAATCTCTATGATTCTATACATACAGACACACACAAACAGTCTCCCTTACCGTGTCTGTCACCTTCGGACTGCCATTAAATGACCTTTGAATTGTTTTGTATAATCAAGTGACAACATCACAACCAGCCCTATCCTTGTGTGACCATTGAAAAACTCAGTTCCCCGAATGTCACAATTCATACATTTCTGGCTCCTACAGAGATCAAATGTATATAACTTTTTAAAAATCATCACAGCATCTTCTTTGGGGAAAAACAGAGCTTCACAGTAATAAAGGGTTCCTTACAATGACAATTTGAAAATACAACAACAGCTTATCATCACAAATATCTCAGAAATTTCTGAGATATTAGCCTGGATTTTCTGCTGGCCTGACAGTTGTTATGTCAATATCGATCTGACATGAGCATGGCAACCCCATGGAATCCTCTCTGTAGTAAACTCTGAAGGAATTGCCTGGGAAATTGAATTTTCCAATGGACAATTCCACTAAACTTGGAACCCTTGGAAAGTCTCCATTTAAATCAGACAATTTAGATGGTTCCAGTGAAATTAAGTAAAACAGTTACTTAAGAATAATTAGACATTAAATACATGGCCTAATTCCTGAGGAACTACCTAAAATACCCTTATTTACCTCACATACTCCAACTACACCTTATTCAGATGCCTCAAACTCTCTAAACCCTGACCAACATCCACTCTGGGACCTGATTTCTCTACACCCCAACTCAACACCACCCTCCATCCCCCACCCCCAACCATTCAGAGACCTGACACCACCCTGGGAATGTGACATACCTCTCTGCAACTGATACCACCCTGGTATTCAAAATCCTAACTCTATCATCTGACATGTCCAAAACCTGACATCCCCACCTTGGTCCATATCCTCCCTCTCCCACCACTGGATCAAACTCAAGCCTCGGCCCTCCCCCACCACTGATGCTGCTAGACCTGACCTGAACTCACTCTAAACCACAGCCTCTGAATCTGACATTCATCTCCCTAGTTCCCCCTCAACTCATGCTCCACCTTCATTCAACCTGGCTCCTCTTGCCCATTGTGACCTATCCTAAATGCTGCACCATTTACCTGGTTCCTTTGCCACCTTGCACCTTGGGACCCTAACCAATTGGCACCCAATCCTTTCTGTTTCCTACACACCTGGCATCTGACTCAGTTGGTACCCTACTTAAGTGACCTTCTTGCATCTTGCACCCTCCACCCAGCTGGCACTGTACCCTCCCAGCACCCTAAAGTCATCATGCTTACTTTACGTACTGATTTTTAGGTAGCAGCTGTCAGTGTCTATTTGTGTTTCCAGACATTTTCATTTCTGAATCCAGAGCATGACTGCTGTGAAACCAAGATGTGATTTGCCTTCTTCTTACAGTTCTGGGCTATGATAGAACTGTTGGAATGGATGTGTGGCTCCACATTTCTGAGGGAGCTCTGGGTGGAATCTTCTCTCAGAAATGCGGAGTTCCCTTCTTTACTTAAAAAGGAGCGCAGTGGCAATCTGTGTGAGAAACATTTTGATCAACTTATACTTTTATTAATGGTTTTTAACCTTTCAGGTGTAACTGCAGACCAATACTTTGCTGGCCCCTCCCTCTTCACATACAGATGTATGTTAAGCTGGTCTAAACAAATGATTTTTGCCTAAATTTTTCAATTTGAACACAGAGAAATGTCGATTTCTTCTTATTTTTTGCCTCTGTTGAAAAAAAAACTTGCTTCACTGGATCCTTTAAGTTTGCTGATTCACAGCCAACTTCAAAGTTATCATCTCTAATTAGCTCCTCTGTGTTAGATCCTGCCACTTCAGATGAATTAAACTCACATTGAAGGAGTTTTGCTTTCTTTACTCGAGTCATTCACCAGCTTAACTTACTGCGCACATTAATTTTACTCCCATGGATATTTTAAAAGCGGAACATTCAATTTCAATTATTTGACAATTTCCTCCAAAAATGTATTTAATCTCCTAATTTCCAAATCATCTGCCAGTTTGTTGATTTTTATTTTCTCTCAGCTTAGCAGCAGCTCCGATCAGTTCAATTGCCTTGGTTTCAGAGTCAAATGTTTCTTAAGGTTGACCATTTGACGTGGATATTCTGTTCATTTTGGACATTTTCTTCCATAGTTTCTGACTGTTCCTTAGACACTTTCACTGTACGTGCCAATCCTCCCTTTACTTAAAACAGTTCTGTAGTTGCTTTTACAGTCTGGATCTGCTCTCCCACATTGTTCTTTCAGATTGCACCAGACTGGTTCAAGCTTTTCATTGGTCTTTTCAAGATGAAGTTCCAGTGATTTGTCAATCTAAGCTTTTAATTCTGCATTCAGCCAATTTTTCTGATTCATTAGCAGTCCTTCTCCTGTTCAAAACATTGTTCATAGTACTCATAGAGACCTATGATAGTTGAAGTTCATCAGGTTTTAGTTGAAGATCTATCTTCGTTGCTTATGCTTCTAAACATTCATCATTTAGATATTTTAAGTCTCATTCAAGTGTTTTATTTTCTGTGACTGGTGCTAAAATATGGCACCGGTTTGAATTTCTCAATGGCAAACTCATCTTTCAGGCATGAAAGTTAGTTCTCTGCTCTGATTTATTTTTCTTTAGGAGACTCAAGTTCCTGAGGGTGCCTTTGACATTCTAATATTTCTGATTCTACCTTTCTTACTCCTGGGGTAGTCTTTTTCCATTTTATCCTGTGTAGCCTTTCAAGTTTGGTGTGTAGTTACCATGCAATCAGGAACGGTCCAGGATATTCCTTTGACAAAATCTCCATTTCTCTCACCTTAGCTAGCTCTCTTGAAACAATTGGAGATGTTAATAATGTTCTGGATTCGAGTAGTGTTGGAAAATCACAGCAGTTCAGACAGCATCTGAGGAGCAGGAGGAGGAGGAGGAGGAGGAAAACCAGAATCTGGTTTCCAGCGTCTGCAGTCATTGTTTTTACCTAGTTGAGGTTAATAATGTGTCAAACCTGTAAATAATTGCCTGGTATAAAATCCACCCCTTCAAAATGTGAACTAGGAACAATTTCCACCCTAACAATTCCATTCACTAAGTCACTTCTTAAATTCACTTTGTACAAAAGAACATGTTCATAATTCCCACAGCAGTACATTGTTAACACTTCCTGTTTCAGCAAACCATCTAGAACATCAACATGCATCATCAGCCATGATCAGCAACTGACCTGTCCCAGTAACTCTCAATGTTGCTGCAACTTTTGGAACACTCCTCCCTTAAAGCCAAAACCTCTAGTAATCTGACTTTCTGTTGGAGTATCTAAGACAGAATTCCTAAATTATCCTATAACTATATTGCCCATTCTAGTAAGTTATAAGGGAACATATTTCACATGCACCATTATCAATGTTTTAATTTTAGTTAGTGGTACTATCTTTTCTGAAGACTCCTTCCACATTCTTATTACCACTGGTTTATCAATACACTTTCAACAATTTCTATTTACATGCCTTGTCTTATGGTAAAACAAAAGTCATGATTTCCCAACATCACTTCTATTCTCTGTACTATTATTTCTAATGACTAGAATGGCTTCCCTTGAATCATATAACCTAAACTTTTCCTTCGCCAGTGCATGCTTTCTAATTTCCTCTTGCCTTTGAAGTTCTCTTACAGTCCCCTTATCCCTTTCCTCCATTGCCTAGTTCTCCCTGTGGAGTTCAAGTACAAATATACACCTTTCTCTTTCAAATTCAAATGTTCTAATTTCTTCTTCCTGTCTAGATTAGATTACTTACAGTGTGGAAACAGGCCCTTCGGCCCAACAAGTCCACACCGCCCCGCCGAAGCGCAACCCACCCATACCCCTACATTTACCCCTTACCTAACATTACGGGCAATTTAGCATGGCCAATTCACCTGACCTGCACATCTTTGGACTGTGGGAGGAAACCGGAGCACCCGGAGGAAACCCACGCAGACACGGGGAGAACATGCAAACTCCACACAGTCAGTCGCCTGAGGCGGGAATTGAACCCGGGTCTCTGGCGCTGTGAGGCAGCAATGCTAACCACTGTGCCACCGTGCCGTCTATTTCAAGCTGCTTTTTCTATAATTGAGTTGTAACTAACTTAAATTGTGTTCCACTTTGGTTAGAATTTATTTTCCAATCCCAGAAATTATTCTACTACCTCATCTCCTTCTGCTTTCATAGCCCCTGCTTTAGCTCTAACTCCAATTCTGCAACCACATCCCCGCCCCCACCTAACCCCAAAGTTATCCTAGCCTTGGTTCGCCTTTGTACATTACTAGGAATACATCTTTCCACGCCAGTAAAAAGTCAGAATCATGGAATATTTATGACGCAAATGTAGGCTATTTGGACAATTGTGTTTGCTGTGGTTCTGACAGTGCATTATGACTGAGGGTCTTCTCCTGCCTTCTCCCCTAAACCTTGAATATTGTTCTGATTTAAAAAACCATCTGTTGCTATCCTGAATGCCTAAACTGAAACCTATCTCCATTACACTTTCAGGCAATGTATTCCAGAACTTAACTACTGTTATGAAGGTATAAGGGGTACTGTACCCTGAAGAGAGTTGAAAGCTAGTAAGAACTCGGAGAGGCACAGGGAGTCCTGAACAAGGTAAGAATGTAACACTTGGTCAAAGCAGCTAGCACAGGCTGGGTTGCTATGAGACAAAAACAAATTCAAATTCACCAATCAGTTTAAATTATACTCCAAGATACCAATCGCCAATCGAGTTTGAATTTAATATTTTGACAATATTAAAACTAATGAAATGAACTGATGTTTTGAGGTATAAAACTGGAAAAAATGAACAATTGAGAGAGAACTACTGAAAAAAAACAACAGATAAAGGCTGCTAGTAAGACCTCTCAGAGAGGTACCTGTCGAGAGAGCAGGTTTGCACAGAAAAAGACATCAACACCGACCCGGAGAGCTAATCTACACAGGAAGATACAAAGAAAAGATTCCACATCTGGCTGGTTTTGAAATTTGCATTTTTGGTAAATTGTAATTGGGGGGTGGTGGGGTGGGGGGGGGGGGGGGAGTTTATTGGACCAGTATTGTACTGGAGAAGGTAATAGATAGGTTTACATAAATGAGTTGTAAACAGTTGTTAGTTAATATTCTCTGATGGACTTGAAAAAAAGTTGTAATTTTTACTGTAAATAATGACTTTTGGGATCATTCCTTGCCTGTTACATTTTTTACAGATTACCGCATGGGGAAAATCTTTTCTGTGTTGCTGGTTTAAATTAGCAGGGGGTTCACCCTGTGTACTCACTGTATGAAAAAGTTTCTTTCTCACATTGCATTTAGTTCATTTGCAAAGCACTGTACATCTGTGCCCTCTCACTCTTGATCCTTTTGTGAGAGGAAACAGTTCCTGCCTACTTATTTCTTCCAGACCACTTGTGATTTTGAAAACTTCTATGAAGTCTCCTCTTAGCCTCTCCACCCAAGAAAAACCATCCCAAGTTCTTCAACTTATATTGATAACTGACATTTCTTATCCCTGGAAACATTCCCATAAACCTCTTTTGATCTCTCTCCAATGTGTTGACACCTTTCCAAAAAGGTGTACTGAGAACTGCATTCAATACTCCAGCTGAGGTCTAACTGGTGCCTTTATACGTGTTCACCATAAATATTTAGCCCTGTACTTTATTCCACATAGCAAATGACAATGCCCTTTTCATTTTCAACATGTACAGAAACATTCACTGTGAAAATATTACTGCTTTAATCTCAACAAATCCCAGATCATGTATCTGTCTATGGATTTCAAACTCCATAAGAGCCCTCAAATTATGCTGTGCTTCTGGACTGAACCACCAACTTTCAGGTATGATTAGGCTAGTGACCAGTACATATTTTAAAAAGTAGACAATGTTGGATTTACTTAGATTATAAAGCCAGAAGGCTCCATGGTATTGTACAAACAAATTAAACTTTACTGGATAAAGTTAGAATAGTAGTGTAATCTACTATATATAAGCTACTTATGTTCTAAAGTCCAGAAATCACATGAGATAAAAAAGTAATAAAATGTGTCTGTATAAACAACAACGCACATCAAATAACGAATGTGATCAAGACAGCTACCATTTTTCAGTAATCTCGCCCAGCAGTCAATGTTGCAGTGGGCCATCAAATCTCATTTAAGCTTCACAAGAGTTAACAATCCTTCAGTTATCATGTTCTGGTCTTGAAACTCCCTCTAGAGCTATGGAATGCCTCAACAACAGGTCACATTCTGGTCGATCATTGCCTTTCCTGGAGCCACTCCCCTGGATTGTGGAAACTGCACTCCTGCGGCCACTGACTGATACACACAACTCAGGCTTTTCACTGATAGCCAACTTCACTGAGCTAGTATTACCCCTAGACACTTTCCTGAGCTCTAACTGTTCTCAATTGCATCATGCAGTTTCCAAATCTTAATGGCACGGAACTCCCCTTGTATACTTGGAACTCCTTCCTCTTGAGTCCAGAACTAGTGCAGCTCAGTCATCAAAATCAGCTACACTGCTGATTATGGAGTCTGCTTTCCCCTCTTTCTCTCTGTCCCTCCTTCCTTCTCTCTTTTCTCTCACTATTTTACTCACACATTCACACATGGTCTTACCGTGTCTGTCACCTTTGAGCTGTGGTGATTGAGCTGTTTTTAGTGACCTAGTGAAAACCTCACAATAAATTCACCTTTGTTTTAAAGCAAGCTTGAATGTAGCCACCAGCAATCATTGGAGCATCCAATTGTCTGAGTATTACAATGCACAGATTTCTGGCTCCTATGTTGTGGGAAAAGATCTGCCACCTGACCTACCCACAGCATGGCCACACGGAACACAGAAATCAAGCCTGTTCAAACCATACGAGGAACATCCAGAATGCCTCAGCATTGACCAAACAAGCTGACAAGAGAAACCAGACATGACCATAGTCACTCGCAGACCAGGGACCAAGCTTCCTGGACCCGATGAACACAGCTGTCCCAAAGCCCTAAGGGCAGTCTCGTACCCCAGTGATACCAAAGCTGCACAAAGGACAGGTCAGATGGAGAGGTACCACAATACCTCGCTCACAGGACAGAAACAATGGAAACATCTTACTGCCAAGAAAAGGGACATTCTCCCCTACCCTTGAAGAGAACTGGAATTTCCTGATCCCATTAAAAACTGTTTGATGCTGTCAGGATGCTACATTGTATCTACAATCAGGACATTCTTCTGATAACTGCTTTGCGATTATCACCATTGTAACTGGATTACTTAATTATCAAATACAATGTATTTTCCCTATTTTAAATTAACCTCATTGTACAAGATTCCTATAAAACCTGGCTTGATTCTCAGCTCAGGGAAGAGAGTTTTGGCTACCTGGACAGACTGTCTGTGCTGTTTCAGCTTAGTCAATTTCTCTTCCGCGATATTGCTGTGTTAATGAACTGTTTGTTAATTTCACTTCGATCTGTGTTTTGTGATCTCTGCTTTGCTGGGCTAATTTCCCTGTTGTATAAAGATCAAATGGATACAAAAACAAAAAAAGTCATCACATACCACTGTAAATCAAGCAGGCTCTGAGACCTAGTCAAAGAAGACGGATGTTTGCAGAAAACTATGTTAACCACAAGAAGTGGTTGGCATTTCATTACATACAACCTGGTGATCAGTGATGGGTATCATTGCTTAATGCATGATATGATTCTGATCACGTGCTGTGTAAATGTACCAGAGGCTTGAGATGCTTTGAACTTATCAAATATAAGGAATTGAAGGTGGGTTGCTCTTCAGAGGGTTAGTGTGGACTTAATGGGCCAAATGGCCTGCAACCACACTGTAGGGATTCTGTGATTCTGATCATCTTCAAACTCAAAACATAAACTTTGTTCTTCTCTCTCTACAGATGCTGCCAGATCTGCTGAGTTTCTCCAGCATTTTCCGTTTTAATATTTATTCCTTATGACTGCGAATACTTGCAGTAACCTTGCTGCTGAAGGGTTAATTTGGCTGCAGTTCTGTGATCCAGGATTTTACTGTCGATGTAGCCGGTTAGCTGAGTGATCCTAGTTCTGCAGTCTGAAACATTTAAACAACCTCCATACATCTTCATTGGGTATATTTGCTCAATAGTTGAATTTATTTTTTCAAAACTCAGATGGAAGTGCAGACTTGGGCAGAATGAAATGTGATTTGTGAGTGAACTTTGCAAAGCAGTTTGAATAATTCTGCAGCTCAGTGATAATACCTTATGCAAATTGGATTTTAAAATGGACATCAGTGTTCTGGACCCTTATGTTTTGCTACCTTGCAGCTTGTGCTAGGGAGAAAAAGAATGCTTCAGAGAATGTTTTCTAAAATAAGGACTGCCTTCTCCTGAGTTGGTAGATAATGTAACTCCCTATCCCCAGGGAGCTGAAATCTGATTGGTATATTAACCTGGTGACAGAAATGATTTCACGGTTTTTTTTGGAACCCATATTGGGTTTTATTGTGGAAAACCTAATATGCCTGCAGTTGGGATCAGGGACAAATGGATTTACAGCGATGCTGTAAGTAACTAGACCAGCACTGCACAATCCGAATCAAAGGCTGAGTAATTAGGTTCCACAGTGTCACCGGTTCGAGTTCCCTGGCAGCCACTGCTTCTGGCATTCCCAATGCAGTTCCAAATTAGGAAGCTTATTAATGTGGATTTGTGCGTGTGTGGAGACCCTTACTACCTTTCTTTCACTTTTCTCACTTTTTTTGGTTGATATCTGTGCTGAGGTTAGGGATAGTCATACTTTGAACAGGTTTGTGTTTTAAAAAGGGAAGAAAACAAATGCAGATACAGTCATAGAGTCATAGATGCACAACATGGAAACAGACCCTTCAGTCCAACTCACCCATACCAACCAGATATCCCAACCCAATCTAGTTCCACCTGCCAGCATGTTTGCTGCTGGTAACTGGGATCCAGGTTCAATTCCAGCCTCAGGTGACTGTCTCTATGGAGTTTGCACATTCTCCCTGTGTCTGCACGGGTTTTCTCCTTCAGTCCAAAGGTATGCAGGTTAGGTGGGTTGGCTAAGTCAAATTGCCCATAGTGTCCAGAAATTAACCAGGTGCAATGCAAAGTGACAGGGATGGTCTGGCTGACGTTGTTCCCTTCCGACGGCCAATGTGGACTCAATGGGCCAAATGTCCTTATTCTACGCAGTAAGGATTCTATAGGCAGTTTGTAACTGAGTTATCTAAGGAGCATTGTGGGCGATTTGACACCATGTGTGGCTGTGCCCAAAGTTGGCGGCTGGTTGGATGTTTAGTTAGTCAATCAAGGGAGGACTGATGTTAATCAGCCAACTACAGAGAATATTGATTAAAAAATGAAAGGGAGGGAGTAAACTGACTTTGGCAGGGGCAGAGTGAGTTTTGGAAACTTTGGGACAAGCTTTCTGTTTTTTACACTCTCTTTTTCTGTCCTGTTTAAAAAAGAAATTGCTGAATGTTCTGAGAGAAGAATCCTAATCTGTAAGAAGTAAGTAAATTCTTCCTGAAGCCTGCTGAATCTGTTTGTATTCACTGGTGACTTTGAAGTTAGATCTTGAAGATAGATTTTCTGTTGTAAAGCATCTTAGTCAACCAGATAAAGTTTTAGGACAATCAACTGAAGTTACCTAGTCACTATTAGGCTAATTTTTAATTCTAGATTGTTATTGAATTCAAATTTTCACTGCCATAGTGAGATTCAAAACTGTGTCCCTCAGATATTTGTCTTGGGTTTTATGTTACGCATGCCATGATATTACCAGTATACTACCAGCTCCCACTTTTGAACTAACATGTGTGGACCTATTGACAACTGTCTGAAACTGTATGGTAGGGACTATGAATTTCATGACGTCTGTCTGAGCTTCTAATGTAACTGAGATGCAGGTGGTTTCTGCCTGGTCTACAGTGAAAGCTGACACAGCAGTAGCCACCATGGCTAGATTCACAGGTCATGGAGTTAGCCATTACTACCATTGAGGAAAGTATGGTCTCTACATTGAAACTCCCTTTCTGATAGAACTATGAGCACATCCACCCACCCATGGATTACAGTCGTTCAAAAAGGCAACTCACCAGCATCTTCTCAAGGACAGTTAGAGTGGGCAATAGCAATGTCCATATCCCATGAATGAACAAAAAGAAAAGCTCTTTGTAGTGCCTTCAGAGTAGATGACAAGGCAGCCCTAACAACAGCGAAGGCCAACCTGACCTGGGCCATCAAAGAGGCAAAGAGTGCACACGCACAGAGAATACACAGCCACTTTCAGGACAGAGCAGTAATGTAGAAGGGAATTGAGGCCATCACCAACCATAGAACAGCATCGCCTGCTTGTGCTGGTGATGCCTTCCTCCTGGATGAGTTGAAAACTTTTATGCATGGGTTTGAGACACGGAATGACATGGCAGTGAGGAAGTCCACCCCCCTCCCAAGGACCAAGTGCTGTGTTTTACCAACTTATGCAGAGTCAACCCACATAAGGCTGCTGGACCAGATAACATCTCTGGCAGAATGCTCAAAGGATGCTCTGATATGCTGGTGAATGTTCTCATGGACATCTTTAACATCTCCCTAAGCTGTGCCATAGTTCCAAAGTGCTTCAAGACCACTATCATCATCTCCATGCCGAAGAAGTCTTCAGCGTCCTGTCTCAACACCTATCTGTTGTGCTACCACCCATCATCATTAAGTGTTTAAAGACGTTCGTGGTGAGTCATATTAAGACCCTGCAGCCCCCTCACTGGACACCCTGCAGTTCACATATCGACCCAGCCACTCAACAGATGATGCCATTTCCACCACCCTCCATCTGACCCTCACCCACCTGGAGAAGAAGGGCACCGACATCAGACTACTGTTCAAAGACTTCAGTTCTACATTTAGCACTATCATTCCTCAGTACCTGATTGGATGGTTGAGTCTGCTGGGCCTAAACATCTTCCTTTGTAACTGGATCCTGGACTTCCTGACTGGGAGACCTCAGTCAGTCTGGATTGGGAACAGCATCTTCCACACCATCACACTGAGCACGGGGCCCCCCAGGGCTGTGTGCACAGTCCACTGCTGTTCACCCTGCTGACACACAACTGTGCAGTGATGCACAGGTTGAATTACATCATCAGGTTCGCTGATAATACGACTACAGGGGGGTCTCATTAGCAGGAATGACGAGTCAGCATAGAGAGAGGAGGTGCAGCAGCTATCGGACTGTTGCAGAGCCAACAAGCTGTCTCTGAACGTGGACAAGACGAAAGAGATGGTTGTTGACCTTCAGGAAGGAACGGAGCGACCACTCTCCATTGAACATCGACTGCTCTACTGTGGAGATCATGAAGAGCACCAAATTTCTTGGCTTTCACCTGATGGAAAATCTCACTTGGACCCTCAACACTAGCTCCATAGCCAAGAAAGCCCAGTAGCATCTGTACTTTCTGTGCAGACTGAGAAAAGCCCACCTCCCACCCCCACCCCATCCTCACCACATTCTACAGAGGATTCATTGAGAGTACCCTGAGCTGCTGCATCACTGCCTGGTTCGGGAATTGCACCATCTTGGATCTCAAGACCCTACAACAGATAGAGAGGACAGCTGAGAAGATCGGGATCTCTCTTCCCTCCATTACAGACATTTACACCACACGCTGCATCCGAAAGGCTAAAAGCATTGCTGGAGACCCCACACACCCCTCACTCAAACGCTTCTCCCTCCTGCCAACGGGCAGAAGATACCGGAGCATTCAGTCTCTCTGGGCTAGACTATGCAACAGTTTCTTCCCCCAAGTCATCAGGCTCCTTATGATTGGACTCTTTCCCATCAGAAGTTCTTTGCATGACTTTGAATTGCTGCTAGAAAAATGTTTATTATTTATCAATCTCTCATTACTCTGTAACTTGCGTGTTTTGCACTCCTTGTCCACTTTATGCCGTGTACGATTGTGGAGTTTGTGCTGTCCATGTAGCACCCTTGGTCCTGGAGGAACTCTGTCTCGTTTTTACTGTATCAGTTGTATATGGTAGAAATGACAAATAAAAGCTACTCTACTCTACTCTTGTGCCATGTTGGAGCTGGCCTCTATCATACTTGATAGTGACAGACACGAATGTGGAGTATAAACATTGCAGACTATGTAAAGTAATTCATAACCCTGTGCACTAGCTAGGTAATGTAGATAATAAAGTACAGATGGTATATTGACAGCATCTTTAGATTTGTGATAAAGTTTGTTGTTGGGGTAAAGGTAACAATATTACAATTTTACAAATTGCTTCCTGGGATGGCAGGGCTGACATATAAGGAGAGATTGACTTGGTTAGGATCGTATTCACTTAAGTTTAGAAGAATAAGAAGAGATCTCATGGAAACCTATAACATTTTAACAGGACTAGACAGGTTAGATCCTGGAAGGATATTCCTGATGGTGGGGAAGAACCAGGGGTCATAGTTGAAGGAGAAGTGGTAAACTTTTTAGATCTGAGATGAGAAGAAATTTCTTCACCGAGAGAGTGTTGAGCCTATGGAGTTCACTTCCACAGAAAATGGTTAAGGCCAAACCAGAACTTTGCATCAGGTGTTTTCAAGAAGGAGGTATTTATAGCTCTTGTGGCTAATGGGATCAAGGGACATGGGTGGAGGGCAGAATTAGGGTATTGAGTTCAATGATCAGCCATGAATGATGTAGCAGGCTCTAGGAGTAGAATGGCCTACTCCTGCTCCTACCTTCTATGTTTCGATGTTCCAAACTGAGCTGTGATTGCAGACATTGAATTCTAAACATACTGTCACCATGAGTGTGATATTTAAAGTCTCCAAACATATTGGTACACGGCCGAATACAGAGGAACCTCGATTATTCAAATATCGATTATCCAATTTTCGGATTATCCGAACAAGATCTCAAGGTCTCACAAAAATGTTACATCAAAGAGGTGAGTGTATTTGATTTACCTGTACTGAAGAACATGTGAAAATGCTGGCAAAAACAAAGAAACACAAGCAGCTCAAGCATCAGCGACTGGATACCTTTTAGGTCGTGGTTGTTACACAGTAAGTGTTTTACAGGATATTCCCGTCACTTTACCAGGCTGTTCATTAAAAAATGCCGAGAAACTAAACGCATGAGCGAGGCAGTGCTTCTGTCTTTCTATCGTGAGACTGAGTTCCCAAAAACTGACAAATGCTCTTGCGATCAAAGAAGCTGTCCGGCACCTTGTTTTATGCTGGGATTGATATACAGTATTTATGTGATGGTAAGTCCTTCTCATTTTAACCTGTAATTTGCAGACTGCAAGTATTAGTTTATTTAAATGGCAGATTCATTAAAATTATAGATTTAAACAAATTTTCCAGTAGAGCACAGCGTTAGATCAGTATGCTTATGTTTACCCTTGTTTAAAGTAAAATTGATTATCCGAACGAAATAATGCCAGCCCATCTTGTTCGAATAATCAAGGTTCCTCTGTATTCTCCTTCAGCACTGTAACATTTCAGTAATGTAAAAAAAAGCTTAGGTACATCTGTGAAGTCCTCGGATGGCCCAATGATAATGAGTGCAAAATAGGTTTGAAGCCATGTTAGATCTTCAATGTTGAATTGTTGTGAGACAGAGTCCTGCCTGTAACTGCACTCAAAAACATGTGAAATGGGGTCATTTCATTTCTTAAATCAGTTCAGGCATCCTATTTCTGAATGGACTAGGATTCTCAAAGTTAGAAAAACTGGAAGGAATAATAGCGATAAAAACCCGTTCATCACCAAGCTGCAGCTTTTGTTTATTTCCAGGATATTCTGGGTCTGACAAGATTAGATTCCATTACAGGCTGAAGATTTCCATCAACAAAAGGTGAAGCAAGCCCATTGGGACTAGTCTGCATGATGAAAGGTAAACCTGAAAAATCCAGCCTGGCTTCTCCAAGAGAACTGAGAGGAAGGAAGATCGTAAGGGTGCATAATTGTTTATAATTGTAGTGACAGAACTCGAATGTAGGAAATGGATCAACTTTCATTGAGCGTAGATAATGAAGCAGAATGAGTCCTGTGACCAACAGAGGAAAGGGCTGCAGGAAGCCCCATCAGCCTTTGCTTCCTGTTCTTGCCATTCCCATGTAGATTCATCATTTGCTAAATTGCGTACAGTATGCTCAGTTGCCAGTCTATTCTTCTGTAAGTAGAACAATGGACATCAGTTAAAATACCTAGCATGTTTGCTAAACTTTGTAACCTTTCCCAACCTATCATATTTCCTTAAGCAAATTTTCAGCCAGTGACAATGTTTGTTCTGTTATTCATAGCTACTGTACTGAACACTGCACAATGATCAGCGTCTATGCTATCATTCAAAAAGACTACATCCAAAGAACTTCAGTATTTTGAAAATAGAAAAATTATTTGGCCTCTGACACAAAAAAATGGAAATCTATTCTGTGTAATGGCAATTTTGTGGATTTTCTCAAATAAATAATTATGTATTTGCAAATTACACATATCAAATGCAATTTGCTACAATAATCTCAATGAGGGATTTAAAAAGTGCATATGGAGAATAATATAATGCAGAAGTAAATAAAATATTATGACTTTAATAAGGTTTTCTTTGTAAATCTCAATTGCATGACTTGTGTTGAGTGGTTTAAATATGTAAACTGAATCTAAAGCTATAGATGTGGAGTTATTCCTTTGGGTGGAATCATTTAGGGGCCTGAAGGATGTGGGCTACTGCAGATATGTGAAAGAATCAGGTGATACGTCCAATGAGGCCCATCTCGACATTAGAATGATCTTGCTCCATTTGTTATGCTTTTCATGAGCAGCACGGAGAGATTCTCGCGAGGTGGTGGTGAGATGCCGATTGACAGGAAATAAGCATCTTGTTAATGCCACAACCCGCCCAATTAAGACTTGGACTCCCATCTCTCAAATTTGCCAAAGAAAAGTTAGACATTGGGAGAACATGACAAAGAAACCAAAGTGTGTACCTGGTGGATTCAACTGTCCACCTGCTGTAATTGACCTCCATGCTGGATACTAGCAACAATGTTTCAAGGAATGGGATGAGATGGTTAGAGCGATATATTGCTAATCTATTGTGCTCTGTACGTGTGGGTTCAAATCCCACTATTGTCACTGCTTCAGTAAATGCTTGATAAGGGCACGTTTATTCAGTCCCTGTATGTGTTTATGTTAGTAATGTGACCGAGTGGTTAAGGCGATGGATTGTAAATCTGTTGGGGTTTGCCTGCACAGGTTTCAATCCTGCTGACTCTGCTTCCTCTTCTCATCTCATCTTCCTCGGTGCTCTAGTGGTTAGGATTCGGTACCCTCACTGCCAAAGTGTGGGTTTAATTCTCGGTTAGGGAATGCAAATTTATCACAACGATAGTGTTTCGACCTGATTTTCAGAAGCAGAACATGAGCTGTGAAGCTGGCAGAGTCATCGCATGGTGGCTCAGTGGTCAACATTGCTGCTTCACAACGCCAAGGACCCAAATTCAATTCCAGCCTCAGTTAGCTGTTGCTTTGGAGTTTGCACATTCTCCCCGTGTCTGTGTGGGTTTCCTCCCACAATCCCAAGATCTATGTGCAGGCTAGGCAGATTGGCCATGCTAAATTACCCTGTAGCGTCCAGGGATATGTAGATTTTATTTTGTTTATTTAAATTTAGAATCCCTACAGTGTGGAAATAGGCCTTTCGGCCCACTGAATCCACACCAACTCTCTGAAGAGCATCCCAACCAGACCCAGCCCCATACTCTCTAACCCTGCATTTCTCATGGCTAATCCTAGCCTAGACTGCACACAATGGGCAAATTAGCATGACTAATCCACGTAACGTGCACATTTTTGGAGTGTAGGAGGAAGCTAGAGGACATGGAGGGAACCCATGAGAGCCACTGGAGGAGGACCGCTCACTGTCATCTATTATACTGGATTTAAAGCTCTCTTTAACCTGTAATGCGAAATAGTGGGGGATGAGTGAGATGAAAATGAGTGACATGGCTGTTAGTGCAGGTGCATGTCAGGGGAAGGCGATGAGGTGTTCCAAAAGACTGAGGACGCAGCACAGAGGGGAAGGAGGATGGGTGTGGTTGTGACCGAGGGAAAAAGAGAAGGTGAGAGAATGTGGAGTAGGTACCATTGATGGTGGTGGGACATGAGCTTTGGTGGGAAACGGGTGTAATAGTAGCAACAGAGTGAATGTGAGGTGGCAGAGAGAAGAGAGTGGCATTTACCATAAGAAAGTGGAGAAGGTCATTAACCTCATTTCTGCTCTGCTGACTGTTCCTTTGCATCTGGGAGCTGGCACTAACCCTTGGACTTGGCTGTCAAGGTCTGGTGTTGTGGTCTCTTCTTCCAGACTTGTCTGCTCAAACCTGTCCACCCAGGAATTCATGTCCCTGTTGGAGAAATGTGGTGCCATCATTGCCTTCTCCACTATTGTCTGAATATTCATCTATGCCAGTGTTTATCCAGGTGCACTGCCACATTTTAAACATGGTGCAGACCACATGAGAGATCAGTCCTTGTACAGATATCCACTGAGTGGATATCTGTACAAGGCAAAGTAAGATGGAGGTGGCAATCAGATGCGAGAGACAACATTGGGATGTGGTCATTAACTGATGAAGTTGGCTTGTTAAGAAAGGGTGAGAAAACATACTCGGCCTCATGGCAAAAAAACCTTCCCAAACACTGAACACAACTCGGACACAGCCAAAATAAATACAGGACATCCAAAGTTTCTGATGGTTTTTAGAAAAGTACCATTCTGTTTTAGATTTGATTCGATAGTACTGTGGTGAACATGAGGTTCAGTGTTGTTGATGAGTGAGAATATCCAGTTTAACGTGAATAAATGTGACACTTAATAATGGAAAGTTAGACTGTAAATCCACAGTCAGAATATTTTAAAAATGGGAAGGTTTGAGAAAAATGATGAAGAACTCTTCTATACAAATTGTCCTCCTTGACTTCTCTGCCGTTTTTGCAGTAGCCTCACACTCTCCCTTCAGGCAGTTTCTTTCTTTCATTGTTCAGCTCAATGGATTTATCCTTAATTAATTTGACCCTTTCCTATCTGTTTGTACACATAACATTTCTGTGATTTTTCTTCCTTGTCCCATTCATTATGACCATATGAGAGATCGTGATGTAGTGGTCATGTCACTAGATGACTAATCCTCAGGCCTGAATGTTCTGGGATAAGGCAGATGGTGAAATTTGAATTCAGTAAAAGTCTGAAATTAAAAGCGAGTGGGATAGTGACCATAGTTGTAAAAATCCATTTTTATTAATGCCCTTTCGGGAAAGAAATCTAACCTCCTTACCTGGTCGAGTATAAATGTGACTTCAGATCCAAAGCAATGCACTTGACTCATAACTGCCCTCTGAAATGGCCTAGCAAGCCATTCAGTTCAAGGGGAGTAATGGATGGAAATAAATGTTTACCCGGCCAGCAATGCTTGGATCCCATGAGCCAATTAAAAATAAGTTAAGAAATGATCTGTACTTGACCTGATCTGGCATCTATAGGATTCTCCTAAGGGACATTGTTGCTGCATCTTTATTTATGCTGATGACACCCAGTTAGGGTCATCAAGTCATAGAGAAGTACAGCACAGAAACAGATCCTTCCATTCAACTCATCTATGCCAACCAGATATCCTAAACAGAGAGACAGGTTGTTCTGCTATAACGTGTGTTTCGTTAACGAGAATAGGCTGTGATGCGATTGACGAATTGGGGGCTCTGTTTCTATAGCATGAACTTTTAGAGCATGTATTGGTTATAACTCAATTCCAGCCCAATTAGTTTAAATATTATGTGATTTTCTTATAATAAGGGATTGCTCGAGAATATATCGTGTTATAGCAGAACTGACTGTGGTCCCATTTACCAATATTTGACCCACATCCCTCTGAATCTTTCCTATTCATAGACCCAACCAGATACCTTTTAAATGTTGTAATTGGACCAGCCTTCACTACTTCTTCTGGCAGCTCATTCCATATACACACCACCCTCTGTGAAAAGGTTAATCGTTGGGTCCCTTTTAAATCTTTCCCTTCTCACTTTAAACCTATGCCCTCTAATTTTGGACTTCCCCTGGGCTAAAAAAGACCTTGGCTATTCACCCTATCTATGGTCTTCATGATTTTATAAACCACTATAAGGTCACCCTCAGCCTCCAAAGCTCCAGGGAAAATAACCCCAGCCTGTTCAGCATCTCCCTATAGCTCAAACCTTACTCTTTCAAGTTTAACAACATCTTTTCAATAGCAGGGGGACCAGAATTAAACTTAGTATTCCAAAAGTGGCCTAACCAATGTCATGTGCAGATGCAACGTAACCTCCCAACGCCTATACTCAATACACTGGCCAATAAAGGCAAACGTACCAAATTCCTTCTTCATCATCCTGCCCAGCTGCAACTCCATTTTCAAGGAATTATGTACCCTAGGTCATTTTTTGTTCAGCAACTCTCCCAACAATTAACTGTTTAAGTCATGTCCTGATTTGCCTTGCCAAAATGCAACATCTGACATTTTTCTAAATTAAATTTCATTTGTCACTTCTTAGTCATTGATCTGTCTGATTGTACTCTGAGATAATCTTCCTAAATATGTCTCTAATTTTGGTTCATCTGCAAACTTACTAACCATTCCTCTTATATTCACATCCAAATCATTCACATAAATGACGAAAAGCAGTGGACTCAGCACCAATCCCTGAGACACACCACTGGTCCCAGGTGTCTAGTCTGAAAAACGACCCTTCACCACCACCTTCAAGCCAATTTTGTATCTATTTGGCTCGCTCCCTCTGGATTCCATGGGACCTAACTTTGCTAACTTTTCTTCCATGAGGAACCTTGTTGAACATCTTGCTGAAGTTCAAATGACAACATCTACC
Organism: Chiloscyllium plagiosum; assembly: GCF_037043375.1. Taxonomy (NCBI): domain Eukaryota; kingdom Metazoa; phylum Chordata; class Chondrichthyes; order Orectolobiformes; family Hemiscylliidae; genus Chiloscyllium; species Chiloscyllium plagiosum. The sequence continues at coordinate 19,172,545 of NW_028270153.1, read as the reverse complement.
ACTTTGCCTTCATCAATCTTTTCTATCACTTCTTTAAAATACTCAAGTTAGTGAGACACAAAATTTCCTTCGCACAAAACCACATTGACTATCCCTAATCAGTCCGTGCCTTTCCAAACGCATATAAATCCTGTCCCTCAGTATCACCTCCAACAACTTACCCACCACTGTTGTCAAGCTCACCATTCTATAGTTCCCTGGCTTTTCTTTACAGCCTTTCTCAAATAATGGCACCACATTAGCCAACTTCTAGTCTTCTGGCACCTCACCGGTGGTTATCGATGATGTAAATATCTCAGCAAGGGGTCCAGCATTGTCTTCGCTAGCTTCTCACAAAGTCCTGGGATACGTCTAATCAGGTCCTGGGAATTTATCCACCTTTATACATTTTACAATGTTCAGCGTCTCCGCTTCTGTAATATGGATATTTTTCAAGACATAACTATTGTATATATTACCCCAAGTTCTCCAGCTTCCATATTCTTTACCACAGTAAATATTGCTGTAAAATTCTCATTTAGTATCTCAGTCATCTTCCACATATAGACTGCCTTGTTGATCTTTAAAGGGCTCTGTTCTGTGTCTAGTTACTCTTTTGCCCACAATGTACTGAAAGAATCTCTTTGGATTCTACTCCTTCAGACATCCACCACCATCTTTGTATTGTAAGAATGCTTGCTGATCATTTTGAATGACCTGCAATTTCCTCCAATTTAACATTGGAAAGACTGAAACCAGCTTATCCGTCCCAAACTGTGCATCCTTGACATAATTTCTATCTCCCCTCCTTGTCCATTGTCTCAGGATGAATTTGCCAATGATACCAGTTTCTTATTAGCCTGAAATCTGAATTCGGCCTTAATTGGGAAAGACACCAACAGCATCTGAAAAATTCTTCCATCAATCAGTTCTAATTATTGTACTTGTATGGTTGGTTAGCTCAGTTGACTGGTCAACTACCTGGATTACACCTCTTCCCACCCTAACTCCTGCAAAAATGCTATCCCGTATCTGCTCCCAGGAAGACCATTCCTACCACAGAACACACCAAATAGCCTCCTTCTTTAAAGACTGTAATTTCCCCTCCCACGTGATTGAAGATGCCCTCCAATGCATCTGATCCATGTCCCCCCAAACCCCACCCCTTAACCCGCAACAAGAACAGAACCCCACTGGTCCTCACCTTCCGCATAAACTGCATCATCCACCGACATTTCCACCACCTACAAACGGACCCCACCACCAGGGATATATTTCCCTCTCCATCTCTATCCTCTTTCCGCAAAGACCTTTCCCTCCGTGACTACCTGGTCAGGTCGATGCCCCCCAACAACCCATCTTCCCCTCCTGGCACCTTCCCCTGCCACCACAGGAATCGCAAAACCTGCACCCACACCTCACCCCTCAACTCTATCCAAGGATCCAAAGGAGCCTTCCACATCCATCAAAGTTTCACCTGCACATCCACCAATGTCATTTATTGTATCCATTGCTCCTAACGTGGTCTCCTTTACATTGGGGAGACTGGACGCCTTCTCGCAGAGCGCTTTAGGGAAAATCTCTGGGACACCCGCATGAATCAACCTCACCGCCCTGTGGCTGAACATTTCAACTCCCCCTCCCACTCTGCCGAGGACATGCAGGTCCTGGGCTTCTTCCTCACCATCCAACACATGGAGGAAGAAAGCCTCATCTTTCGCCTCGGAACACTTCAACCTCAGGGCATCAATGTGGACTTCACCAGTTTCCTCATTTCTCCTCCCCCCACCTTACCCCACTTCTAACCAGCTCAGCACCATCCTCATGACCTGTCCTACCTGCCAATCTTCCTTCCCAACTATCCGCTCCACCCTCCTCTCCGACCTATCTATCACCTTCATCCCCACCTCCATCCACCTATTGTACTCTTAGCTACCTTCTCCCCAGCCCCACCCCCCTCCCATTTATCTCTCCACCCCGGAGGCTCCCTGGCTCATTCCTCATGAAGGGCTTTTGCCCTTCGGATGCTGCCTGACCTGCTGTGCTTTTCCAGCACCACTCTAATCTTGACTTCAGTTGACTAGATGGCTGGTTTCCAAAGTGATGCCAAATGCATGGGCTCAATCTCTGCACTAGCTGTGGTTGCCATGTAGATCCGGCTTCCTCAGGTTAAACTCACCACAATAAGAGAATGGCACAATGATGACTTTATTTTAAATTGTAACTATGCATAAATTTAAGCAAAAGGATTGATGTATCCCACATTATAAAATCCTTACTGTCAGATTTTGGTAGCCAGATCTCAATTCAGCTCAGTTTATGTCTAATGTTGGGAATGGATAATGCCTGTTTAATGGATGTGGGATTTGGCTGACTACATAGTAAACATAGTTTTCAGAGATCAGTTTATCAGACCAATCAGATTCTCCTTCCTGTTGTGCTTTATCTAATCTCATAAATGTTTTTGTTCAAATCCTTTTTATCTTCTAGTCCATGCATTCATGAGAAATAGCCTCCCTCCTTCTCAAAGGATTAGCAATCCTTGACAAGTGAATCGAACTTATGTTGCATCCAACTCATGCTGACATGTTTGATAAATAGCATAACCTGGTATTAATTGGAGCAGTTGCTTCTTGTCTAACAGAATCATCAAAATTACAAAAATAAATTGAACTGGAATGTAATTTCAGCTCACTCTTCTTTGATAACATCTAAATGTTCTCTCCCTAAAGAGAAAGTAACTCAATCACAGGGAAGTGATAACTACATTATGTTGTTCTTTAGCCCAACTAAAATTGCTTTGTGTTCTATATTGTGAACATGGCTCTCAAGTGTTGCACTGGGAGTTAAGAATCACAGTTTAGAGTTATTCATAAGCCTCTTCCTGTATGGAAAACACATCAGGCTGTTAGAAAGCACTTCTTTTGTGTACTGACTGCCAGTCCTGCTGTCAGGTAGAGATGCACAGAGCACACAGAGCAGCACTAAGGAATTACTCACTGGGGGGTTGCCAATGGTTCTAAACTAAAGTACTCCCAGCTAATTTAGTTACGCATGACTTGGATCAAAATGGGCTTTCAGGCACTGGGCCACATTACAGAACAGGATAGATTGAGACATTCTTCTGCGCAGATCTATTTTGTAACATTGATCTGAACGAGTTAGCATATCTCACTAGCTGACTTCGAAGAGAAGTGGAAAAGCGATTTCCTGCATATTCTTCTGACTTTTCAGAACAGCAGTTCCATGTTCATCTACATTGCAGGATAGAATGACAGAAAACAACTTCCTGTTTTGATTCACTTTGTATCAAAAAGTAGACACTTTTTTTGATATCAGGAGGAACTCCTTGATCCTGAATGTGGAACAAAATCGATCTCTTCTACATTGGTTTATTTTGCTGCGCAGGGAGGGATTTACATGACCATCTTATTGTGATTTTATGATATTTATCTGAATCATTAATGGGAATATAAAGAGTGTCTTCTTTTAAAGTCATTAAAGAGTTCATTACAAAAAATGATCTCACAATTTAGTTATGATCCTTGCACCATATAGCAAACAATACAAACTCATTTTGAATTTAGCTAGATAAATGTGTTTGCTTTTCACGCACTCACAGCCACACAAGATAGATAATAAAAATAAACAAAAACATGAGATGTAGATGCAAAGAAACAATACCGTTAAATGTCCACTTAGTTGTTGAGGGTACTGGAAGGTATGGAGCAAACCACGATGCCGAGGCGAGAGTCACAGTGCTAGAGGCAAAGGTCAAAGAAACATATTTAAGGTGGGAACACATGGGTAAATTATATGTGCTGGGAGAGAAAGCACCAGTGAATTGAATAAGGGACAATGTATGGTTGATGTTTGGATATTGGGATCGAGGTAGGATTGGGATTGGGGTAAGAAAAGAAATATTAAAGAACATAATGGAAGTGCCAATGATCACAGGGCATATTGAAGGAGGACACAGAAAGTGTCAAAGAAAAGGTGAATGCCTTTCATCTACAGTGATAGGGGTAAAGGTTTGTCCAGAGGGCGAGGGCAGAGAGTGAAAACTGTCAAAGTCCCATTTTTCTCCAAAATCAGATCACAGAAGAAAATATATAATACAAATGGGCAAGGCCTCTGTGTTGTCTGCAGGACCTCTTGCACAATGCAAGCTCATTAAAGAGTGGGAATCGGAACAGAAAGTGAACAATATTATTGCACAAGTATTCTGTCAAGAGCTTCGAATCAAAGGGAAACATTCACAAAGGCAAGTTTCAAACACCAACATCCCAACTTTACCCCATCATTCTTACACTTTGAGAAGAAATGCATCTAAAATTCACTATTAGTGGTGATGGTGGTGGGGAGATTACTCACAGGTCCATGCAGGGGCATTCACAGGCCCATGAATATGAAAGGTATGGATATGTGCAGGCTATGGATTCCATGATTCTATGGCTGTATCGTAGGGGGATAATGAAAGCTACCCAAGAGTCAGATTCAACTAATTGTCACATGAATGAATAGCAATATAAAGATCAAGACTAGGCAGTATGAAGAATGGGAAAACCAGGTCATGGAGGATGCACCTCAATATTTAGAGGTGGTTGTAGGGTAGGCTATCAATGAAAATGTGAGCAGCAATTCATCTGCAAACTCCATTACCTGTTCCTCAAAGGTGATCAAGAGCTTTATTTATTTTTATTCATTTATGTGGATGTAGGCATTGCTGGCTAGATCGATAGTTATTTTCCATCACCAATTGCATAGCAACAGTTAAGAGTCAACCACATTACTGAGGGTCTGGTGTCAGATGTAGGCCAGACCAGGTAAGGATGGCAGATTTTCTTCTCCAATAGACACTAGAGAACTGAATGGGTTGCCAGCTGCAGTAACAAAACAAACAACAATAATACCACATCTGGTGTTACCATGCCAACCGATGGAGGGGTGGAGCTGCCAGAAGGCTTATGGAATGGTCGTGTGCAAATATCTGATGGCAAGAAAGTAACATCAAAAGATTGATTAGAACTTCGAATTGCTGTAGCATCCATGGAGGTGCACGCATATATCCATTCTTCTGAACTGTTCTGATTCATCGTGGTCGATATTTATTATCAACCTCTTCACTTAAGAATGTATCAACTCAGAATTTCCTGAATAGGTGCAATCAGTGACCAGAGCCTTTAATTAAGCCATTTAATTTCCTGAACTTCCTGTTGTAAATTTATTCCAAAATTTTCTCGGGAAGTGATTTCAGTGTGCCACAGGAAACATTTTGGTAAGTTGTCAGAAAGACTACTGCCAGTTGCTTGTGGAAAACCTTCACATGCCACTGTTGATGATTATTGAATCACATATGTTTTAAATAAAGATTCTCTCCCTCCATTTGTTGTAACTTTGGTAGATATGTGGTCAGCACTTGGTTTCTGCTAAAACAATATTAGGGGAACAGGTTTGGGGCCCACCTGTTGATAGGAAATGCATTCAGAAGAATTTCCAGGACTTTCCCTATGACATGTACCTGAAGTTGTATTTTTTTGACATAATGGGCCTGTTAGTGGAGGTTCAGGCACATACATTACAATTTGCTATGGAACATAGACATGATGGGAACACAGAATCTTTAAATTGTATCCAAATGATATCTTTCTTGTCAAAATTGTATCTTGGTTCAATTCCCCTTCATTTTTTTCTCACATTAGCAGTTATCAAACTTTACTGTATCGAGGAGCCTCAGCAAATATTGACACAATACCAGGAATAATCAACATGGTTTCCACAAGCATCCAGGGCGACATGGTAGCTCAGTGGTTAGCATTGCTGCCTCACAGTACTAGGAGCATGGGTTTGATTCCAGCCTTGGGTGACTGTCTGTGTGGAGTTTGCATGTTCTCCCCACGTCAGCATGGATTTCCTCATGCAGTCCAAAGATGTGCAGGTGAGGTGAATTGGCCATGCTAAATTGCCCTGTGTAGTTTAGGTGCATTAATCAAGGGTAAATGTAAGGGAATGGGTCTGGGTGGGTTACTCTTCAGAGGGTTGGTGTGGACTTGTTGGGCCAAATGGCCTCTTTCCATATTGTAGGGATTCTATGAGATTTCCCTCCCTCGCTCCTGAAAGACTGGCCTGGCTACCTAATGGCAACATGTGCTCTCATTTAAAAATATGATCCTTATTAATATAAGCCAACAAGCAACAGGCTAGTGAGTCAACAGGGATAGACAGACAAAATCTTTTGGAGCTGTCAATTGTTCCTTAAAGTGTTCTAAAAGGCCAGAGGCCCAACCTTGCGATTATTGCTGACGAGATGAATCTGGGCATCTGCTATTTAGATCACAGATACTTATTCAACTTTATAGTAAAAAAAAGACAACTCAGGTTATATCATGTCAATTTATTCTTATGTTTGACATTACCATCTGATACAATAGATTGTCAGGTATTGCACTGTATAAAGTGTGAATGCTCCAGAGATGCAGTCACGTAAGTGATAACTAAGAAGCGTCTTTCTTTCCTCTTGTTCCACTCAGCACTTCAGAATATAAAGCACAATCCTGACGACTAAGTTGGTTGTTTTTTAGTTGTTAAAGAATCGTTCTGTTCACATCTGATGGAAAATCAAACAAATCTCTCAACCATAACAGCACAATGATAGGAACGAACTGCAGCCTCAAGGATCTGCCAATCTATCTTGTCTGACACTGATCAGTGGCCCGTACTTGTAGTGCATGAAATTTCTTATAACACAGCCACAACAAAATTTATTTTCTTGTCATGGTTCTTCAGTGTGTGATTGTGCACTGATAAACTAGTCCATCCACTGCTAAACGTTCCAAGAATTATCACTGGATAAGACACAGTTCATCACTGAATAGCTTATAATGACATTGAATGATATTATTGACATGGGTTTAAAACTCAGTATTACCAAACTACGATTACATATGATAAAGTAAAGAATTCTTTTTCAGTAACTATTTCTCTTGAGGATATTGACTCTTTTGCTTCAGTTCATGGGAACCGAGTTGTACTTTGGTATCTGACATTAATATCATTCTTCACGTGTAAGACTTAATAATGGGCAGAATTATAGGTCTTTAGAAAGTTTTTAAGTATTAGGAGCATATGCAAATCCTGATCCCTATTGTGTCCTATCTCATGGTCAGTATATCAGTGTACCTTTAAGGGTATTCATGATATCATCACTGTATCATAGCATGTGACCTGAAAATATAAACATGTCGGACTCTTACCGTGAGATCACTTGAAGCATGACACTCTGCTGGAAACATGTTGCTCATTGTAATCTAATTGTTTAATTCTTGTTTAGATACTTACGTGCCTGTGAATGTAATATTTGTACACAATAGTTAGTTTTAGTAAACTCTGTTGGATCCTTCAATAACACGATATCCACGCTCAGTTTCTCATTTTGTGGAAGATAACAAATATTGTTGTATCAGGTAAAACACCTTGCTGGAAGTAAACTCACATTAGCCCGAATGATGTCTGCGTCCTACACCTCGGCAACCTTCCTGGAGGTAGTCAATTGACAGGCCGTGTGGTGCATTATGGAAGGTGAAGCACTCTACAAATAGTCAGTTGGATGATCTGAGCCTCTGGGCGATCTGTAGCACCACTGGGAGAAGTAGGCACTGCCAATGCAGGAAGGAGAAGCTGGATGTATCCTCTTCAGAAAGAAAAAAATTGTAAAAGTCAATGTGGGATAAGATCAGTGTGAAAGGTGCTGATTGTGAGTAATTAAATTAGAATAGATCGGGGATCAAGTCTGTGACCTTCTGGTCGATTGCTCAATCACTTGCTGGGTAACTTTCTTGGACAATACTGTTCGACTCTTATTGGACTTAGAGTCATAGAGTCATAGAGATGTACAGCAAGGAAACAGACTCTTCGGCCCAACCTGTCCATGCCGACCAGATATCCCGAATCAATCTAGTCCCACCTGCCAGCACCCGGCCCATGTCCCTCCAAAGCCTTCCTATTCACATACCCATCCAGATGCTTTTTAAATGTTGCAATTGTACCAGCATCCACCACTTCCTCTGGCAGCTCATTGTTGAAGAATATTTTACAAAAAGTGAATAAAGCCTGAATCCCTTTCAAAAATGTGGAAGATGTTTTAATCAATATTTAATTCAAGCTGTTCAGGACCCAGGAATGCTTGTTGGAACAATGCTTTAGTGTTATGACTAAAAAATAGAGAAAGTAAAAATGTCATTTTACTTTCATTCAATTCATTTTAAATTTGTCTTTTTTTATTTTAAAAAGTGACATTATTAATCTATTATCTCTAAGGTTATAAATTAGTTTGTTTGTTCTCACAGAAATTAAAATATTCATTTCCTGTTTGGCCTTTACCTTTTTAATTTTTATTTATGGGTTTGGTGCCTTTTAAATTCTGTGAGATTAATGAAAGTTCATTTGGAGTTAGATTAATTTAAATCTGACCTTTAAAAGGTACCTGGATGGGTACATGAACAGGGAGGGTTTGGAGGGATATGGGCCGGGTGCTGGCAGGTGGGACTAGATTGGGTTGGTATATCTGGGCTGGCATGGACAAGTTGGACTGAATGGTCTGTTTCTGTGCTGCACACCTCTATAACTCTATGACTCTATAACTGAACTAGAAATGAAACTCGATAGGACAGTTCATGACAGAATTTACTTCAATCGAAGATTTGTGCACTAGATCCTATTATAGTGTCAGGGTTATAATGCAAAAATGTTTCTACAACAGTTTGAAAGCTTCATCAGAATGTATTAGAATTAGATTTGTAATAATGTTTAGTTCTACTGAGAATTTTTCAACATTTGTTTTGAGTTTTGACAGAGTGCTAAAAGGTTGTTCAATGTGGAAATGTGTCATAAACAAATCTGATTCTCCCCACAATGATATCCACACAGATGCACTTAAACAAGGATTGGCAGATAGCAGTCAGGAGCAGGAAACTAAGCTGCTTGTCCCATCCTAATTACATGGAAGTAAAACTCGATCTGTATAACATAAACAACACCCCCAGTGATGGTGGTGGGGAGATTACTTGGTCAGCCAACTGAGCAAATCCAGATCTCTCCTGATCTAGATGCTTTAATTAGTCACTATCAGAACTAATTACTCCATTGGGGGAGGTAGCAGACTTTCTAAACCTGCTGTCAATCTCCTCAACACTAAGAGTCTCAAATGTGTAAGGTTCTGTGGCCTTGAAATCCCCCATTGAACAATATCACAGCAAAACTCAAAGCTTTCAGGAGAGAGGAGAGCAAAGTGAAGAAATCAGTGTTGTTGTGGGGGGAGGGAGGGGAGAGGAAGAGTGGGTGGAGGAATATGCCAGAAATTAGGTGCAGAAATATTCATTTTTATTTATTTTTCTCCCCACATGGGAACAATGACAAGATGAAACACATGAACCTGTGCAAATAAAACTCATTAAGGTTGAGGTAATTGTGAGGTGTTTTTCACAGAACACATTCACACACATAGAACATAGAACATAGAAGAATACAGCGCAGTACAGGCCCTTTGGCCCTCGATGTTGCGCCGATCCAAGCCCACCTCACCTATACTAACCCACTATCCTCCATATACCTATCCAATGCCCGCTTAAATGCCCATAAAGAGGGAGAGTCCACCACTGCTACTGGCAGGGCATTCCATGAACTTACGACTCGCTGAGTGAAGAACCTACCCCTAACTTCAGTCCTATATCTACCCCCCCTTAATTTAAAGCTATGCCCCCTTGTAATACCCGACTCCATACGCGGGAAAAGGTTCACACTGTCAACCCTATCTAACCCCCTAATCATCTTGTACACCTCAATCAAGTCACCCCTAAACCTTCTTTTCTCTAATGAAAACAGCCCCAAGTGTCTCAGTCTTTCCTCATACGATCTTCCTTCCATACCAGGCAACATCCTGGTAAACCTCCTCTGCACCCGTTCCAGTGCCTCCACATCCTTCCTATAGTATGGCGACCAAAACTGCACACAATATTCCAGATGCGGCGGCACCAGAGTCTTATACAACTGCATCATGACCTCAGGACTCCGGAACTCAATTCCTCTACCAATAAAAGCCTGTACGCCATATGCCTTCCTCACCGCACTATTTATCTGGGTGGCAACTTTCAGAGATCTGTGTACACGGACACCAAGATCCCTCTGCTCATCCACACTACTAAGTATCCGACCATTAGCCCAGTACCCCATCTTTTTGTTATTCTTCCCAAAGTGAATCACCTCACACTTAGCTACATTGAATTCCATTTGCCACCTTTCTGCCCAGCTCTGCAGCTTCTCTATATCCTGCTGTAACCTGCCACATCCTTCCTCACTGTCAAAAACTCCTCCGACTTTCGTATCATCCGCAAACTTGCTCACCCAACCTTCTAACCCCTCTTCCAGGTCATTTATAAAAATGACAAACAGCAATGGTCCCAAAACAGATCCTTGCGGAACACCGCTAGTGACGGCACTCCATGAAGAAACTTTGCCATCAACTACTACCCTCTGTCTTCTTCCATCCAGCCAATTCCTAATCCAAACCTCCAACTCACCCTCAATGCCATATCTCCGTATTTTCTGCAGTAGCCTACCATGGGGAACCTTATCAAACGCCTTACTAAAATCCATATATACCACATCTACCGCTTTCCCCTCATCAACCTCCTTCGTCACCTTTTCAAAGAATTCAATAAGGTTTGTGAGGCACGACCTGCCCTTCACAAAACCATGCTGGCTATCCTTGATCACATTATTCCTATCCAGATGTGCATAAATCCTATCCCTTACAATTCTCTCTAAGATTTTGCCCACAACAGAAGTGAGACTCACTGGCCTATAGTTACTAGGGTTATCCCTACTCCCCTTTTTGAACAAGGGAACCACATTTGCTATCCTCCAGTCTTCTGGCACTACTCCTGTAGACAAAGAGGACATAAAAATCAAGGCCAATGGCTCTGCAATCTCCTCCCTTGCTTCCCAGAGAATCCTAGGATAAATGCCAGGGGACTTATCTATTTTCACCTTTTCCAGGATTTCCAACACCTCTTCTCTACATACCTCAAAGCCATCCATTCTACATGTATTGTGTTACTTAGTTAGGGATAAAGCTGATTGTATTAGGACAGCTTCTGATGTGCCAAAACGCATGTCTGCACACCTCTGACTCTCTTTGCTGCTGGTACATGACACCAGCAGTGATAAATGGACTAGCTCATTGAGAGCAGTGCTTAAGTCAATAGGCATAAGCAAAATTGCTCCATTCCTGTTGACAAGACAATGATGACATGCAAATAATTGCATCACCTTCTCCCAATAATGTATTTATTTGCTTGTTTGTCTGTTTGTCACATTATAGATTGTATGGAATAACAGCTTGGAATGGATCATAGATTCATTTTGGAGCTCATTCAGTATTTTTTTCTATAACGTTGTCTGATTAGGTCCATTCGTTTATTTATTCACCATGGTCTTCAACTTTTTCACCTGGAAAGAACATCCTTTGGCTTTTAAAAGCAACAATTGAATCTACTTCCATCTTTCATTCTAAACTGTAACAGCTTGCTGTGTAATGTTTTGCTCTCCTTTTCCCTACGGTTCTTTTGCCAATGACCTGGAACTGTTCTCATCAATGATCTGGCACTCTGAAAAAAGTCTCTTTCTATTTCCTCCACTGCAAACTGTAATTGCATTTTTAAGACTTTGAATGGAATCTCCTTATCACAAATCCTCATGCAGTGAAAATGTTGTTAGTCCAACAGGAACCCATTTATCCTGTCAATGGACATCCATGGCTCTTTAATTCATTGACATTCCATTCAGAATCTTGGCTAAGTGACAATTGCATTGGTTGGATCTGTGATGGATTTTTCAGCATGAGTTTGAGTATCTAACTGAACGTATCTCATTAAATACCTAACCAATCTTTATGGTATCCCTCACATCCAATTCCATTCCCACCTTATCAAGCAACCCTTCCTGGCACATATTGCCACACAGTGGTTATCTGCTGAAAGACTGACATCCCTTGTGCCTGTGCCATCTTTTAAAGAGCACTGTGCATCGAGGCAAATGTTGGCAATCAGGCATTGACCCTCACTGGCAATGTCAAGGCACAGCAGCCACAAGCCATGCTCACAGCACATTGGCTGATATTCTCTTGCACATACAACCCCATTTACTCACTCTAGTCACTGTTTAACCACCAGGCCACACAATTCACCTGTCCTTAGCTAAATCCCATCTGGACACATCTCTAAGTCACCACTACTCTGTCCCCAAAACCCACTGTAGACCCACATCTTGTCATTGGCCAGTAAGGGAACATCACTGACAAACAGACAGACAAGTCAGATGATCACAAACATGAGCTTTTATTGACAGCCAGCAGAAGTGAACACAAACAAAACAAATAAAGCCTGCGTGCCATTCCCAAAACGCAATCAAATGCTGGCCATTTTACAGTCCATGATCTCTGCTGTACCCAGCTCTCATCGACTGGCACTGAGGCTCAGTCAGGCCTTGTCTGGTTTGCAGCAACTGATGCAGCTAAGGTCTGTCATGCACTTGAGGAGTTTCCTCCTCCTCAATGTTGTTACCCTCCTCCTCAGAAGACTGCTCCCATTCCCTCTGTTCCTCAACATCTATCACATTGCCTACACCAATTGTGCAGAGAATAGTGCACCAAGATGAAGTGGCACATTCCAACTGGACTATACTGGGGGAGTGCTCCCCCAGACCGATCAATACAGCAGCATCTTCAATAGCCCCATTGTCTGCTCCACTGTGGTGCTGGTCACTACACGTACATCAGTTTGGTGATGGTGCCACATTACATCAACGGAGTGCCTGCTGTGCTCTGAGTCCTTTCTCATCCCAGACCCAATCTTTTCATTTCATTCAGTAGAATCCATTGTCATACTTGAATGACAGATGATGAAGTACCATTTCCTTATTTCACAGTATCTTTGGTAGTTCAACAAGTGATGGGCTGCTTTTGACCAGTGTTTGCCTTCTTCAAAGTTATTTTTGCATCATTGAGTTGACAAGGTGAGCTTTGCAAGCACCAGTAGCATTGTGCAATTCACCTTTGACCAGCATTTGAACTCTAAGCTCGTACACTCTGCATGCATTACAAATGGACAAACAAATGATTTGAAATGAAATGGAACTACAGTTTGCAAGCCCATGAATTTGCCCCTTCAATGTCCTAGTCGTCTAGCAGATATCGACCTTGCATGTTCACTGAACAAACTGAGAATGACTCTATCCATCCTGGGCGTTGTTCCAGCCATTTCCAATTGCAGTTAATGTTGAGAGAACAGCATGTGATGGCATAAAATGCTGTTGGCACTGTTTCTATCTGGTCAACATATATGCCTCCAAGCCATTGTATCCCCTTTTACCTGGCTTTAGCCTCCATGTCCATGGATGAAAGCTGCATGCAGCTGTTGTCCATGGATCTTTCCCTGAGTTATTGTAAAAGGATCTTTAGTTAAAGAGATCACTAAAGTGGTTCAAGTGGATAAACTGTGCATTAATTCCTGTATCTCCAACGTTCATAGGAATGGAAAGGAAATCTAGCCCCTGGGTTTCTCAATTGGACATCCAGCTTTGTGATCTGAGCGAGTTAAGTGAGGTGATATTTTTCAAGTCTCTCAGGCTTGGAGTTGGAAGCGGCCTAGGATTGAGCAGCAAAAGTATTGTCCCTTGAACATGGAGACAATATCTCAAGATGTTCAAGGACCAAAAGATGGCAAAAATGGTGAATGGCATAATGCTCTCAAGTGCCATGTCTCATGCCAAGTCTCACACTCTGGTTTTTATAGCACTCCCCTGCACAGCACTCCTTAGTCCAATGTTTCAGCTTCTCTGTAAAAGTTGTCCTTCTATCATTTCCATGCAAATGAATTCCCACACTCTCAACTCTCTGCCTTCTATCCTTTGAAGAGTAAAAAGTGCAAAATCCTACAAGAGACAGTCAGCCAGGGCTGGAACAGTGAAAGCCACCTTGATGACCACTGACAATGCCTGCCCAACTTTCTCACTGGGAAGGAGGCAATTATTGGAAGCTGCACTTGTTGGCGATGAGTTGCCATGGAAACTTGAGCGTCCTGACACAACACTACACAAACATGTAGAGACAACTGATCCTCAGTGTAGACTTTGTGCTGGGGGATCTTGCCTCCTTCCAGCTGTGTCTTTGCATCCATTCCCTTTGTCTTGGTGGAACTACATGTGGCTGAGAAGAAGGTAGCTGATTCTACCAGTGATGTTCCCACTATTAGTGCTCTCAGTACATCGCCAGAGAACTGAGATAGAGCTGCATAAGCTGCTCACATGTCACAGTGAAGACTGACAATAAGGAAATGCAGATTGAGATGAACAAAGTACAATTCAGGTGAACTGACTTCCAAAATGTTTGAAATTACATGTCAAACATGAGGCATATGCTACCAGAAGCAATCCTGGGAGCACCAACAGCTCACCTGAACATGAATACAACTCTTCACCTTTGCTTTTTGGATACTTCTCAGCTGGTCAGTTTCACTGAAGAAGCACTGCCTACAATGTTTTTGTCTGGTAGTCCATGACCAGTCCCACAAAGCAAAGTAAACCCATATACTGCCCATTAAAACCTGAATGGTTGGATAGGTCTTTTGCCAAATGCATTTTTGAATATCAGTGATTACTTATTGATAGCCCCACAGGGACTCTCTGCTTGTTTGCAAACCTACTAGGGTTAACTCAGCCACAGATAGAATAGGGATATTGGCTTTCTGCCCCAGTGACACTTTTTGGGGCTTCATTCCATGCCTGTACCCAAACCCATCTCCCCTTAGCAGTTAAAAGTCTGTCATTCTCTTCAATCCATCAATTACCATGGTTACAGGTCAGAAATGAAACAACTGTCAAAACTTCCAATGTGCTGGATCATTTTGTTGCTTGTGCATGAAAAGTTAAGTTGCAATGTTTACCTTTCATTAATGCCTCAGTATGAGCCCCATCCTCAACACCATTACTTTGAGATGAATGAAGTAATGCAATTATTTTGACACCAAGGATCACCTTGAGAAACAAGTTTCCCTTACACCATTGAATCAAATAGAGGTGAAGCAGAAAGGTAAACCACAGCTGGTGCAGTCTGTAGTTTTTGCTGGCTACAGGCAGCTGAATATATAGGGAGACTGCACTCAGGCTCTCCACTCAGGCCAGCAAATAGTTTTTCACCTACTGGTCTTTGTACATCTTATTCAGGTATTGTGTGAGGTTTGTCAGCTAAAGTGTAAGTTATGAAAGGGCTCAAATAATAATATCCTATGAACAAGTTTTTGTCTTGTAGATTTTTTTTTAATCCTGTTATTGGTGCTCTGGATTCCAGCTAATAATCTGAATGGTGCAGCTTTGAACCTAGGAATCAAGATGTGCAGTCACTTGTATCTGCGAATGCTTGATTTAGTATAACGTAACATTGTATTTGACTATGTGAAAGTGAGGACAGCAGATGCTGGAAATCAGAGTCAAAATTAGAGTGGTGGGCTGGAAAAGCACAGCAGATCAGACAGCATCTGAGGAGCAGGAAAATGACGTTTTGGGCAGGAGCCCTTCATTAGAATTCCTTTTCCAGTTTTTCCAGTGTGCTTTTCCAGCACCAGCAATCTTGACATAGTATTTGACTATGATGGGTCAAATCTTGGAAATTGAAGTGTGTGCAGCAAGACCTGGTTAATATTTAGGCTTGACCTGATAATAATAATGTGTTGTGTATGCCAGGTTTTGGCCATCTCCAACAATAGAGAATCTACCCATCTCCTCTTGTCATTCAATGGCATTACCATCGCTGAAATCTCTACAATCAACACTCTGTAGATTAGCATTGACCAGGAACTTAACTGGGATAGTTATAAATACATAATGGCCACAAGAGCTGGGCTGGAAAGTCTGCAGTGAGTAACTTATTTCCTGAATCTCCAAAGTCAATTTTCTCCAATGAATGAGTACAGCTTCAAACATATACTCACAATGTTCAACGTCATCCAGGACAAAGCATTCCACTTGATTGGCACCCCATCAACTTCAGTACTGACTCCCTCTATCACAAATGCATAGTGACAGCAATGTGTACCATCTATGCGGTATACTGTAGCAATTCGGCAAACCTCTTTTGACAGCATCTTTCACTCAGAAGGACAAAGGTCGTGGCTGCATGGGATCACCATCACCTGCAGGTTTCCCTCTAAATGGTTTCATCACATTCTGACTTGAAACTATATCATGATTTCACCATTGTCTCTATATCAAAATATTGAAACTCCCTTCTCAATAGCAGTGTGATGTACTTGCCCCAGATATATTGCTGAAAATGTGTTGCTGGAAAAGTGCAGCAGGTCAGGCAGCATCCAAGGAACAGGAGAATCGACGTTTCGGGCATAAGCCCTTCTTCAGGATATATTGCAGCAGTTTAAAGATAGCTCCCTAACACCTCCCAAGAACAAGTAGGGTTGAGAAACAACAGTTGCTCTTAATGCTTGTGACACTTTCAGAATTTTAAAAGATGTCATTTACCTTTGATCCTGTTGTAGGCATATAGGCTGATGCATTTCCTACATTATAATTGTGACTGCACATCAAAAGTGTTAAGTGACTGTAAAATAGTTTGGAACATTCTGAAGACATGAAAAGCATTATATAAATGTAAGTTCTAATGTATTTTTCAATGAAAGAGGTCCTTCTCTTCTATGTAATTGTCAGCGAAGCAATAGATACAAACTGTGTGTGATACAGTGCATGAACCTTTGTGTAATTTACTGTATTGTGTTAACAATGGTTGGTTGTTGTCCTGGGGACAGTGTTTATTCCCTAACTATGGACATTAAAACTCACTGCTACAGTCATGGTAATTAAGCCCACAGCTAATTAAGTCGTCTCCAGTTGATTCTGCTGCATGCTAGCTGTGAAACAGCAGCAGGATTATTGTCTTCAAAATCAATGTACTGGAAGGTTCTCAAACTATCTTCTCAATTTCTATTTGGCTTTTCTCACAGATAATTTTAAAACATTCTTCCACAGTAGTGTCAGCCTTGGCTCAGTTGGTAGCTTGTTTGTCTCTGAGTCAGATGGTTGAAGAACCTCCGGAGATTGGAACACGAACTCTAGGCTGACACACTAATACAGTACTGAGGGAGATCAGTACAGTTAGAGGGGCAGCCTTTCAAAAGAGACATTAAACTATGCTCATGCATGTCTTGTCGGGTGGAAATAAAAGATCTTATGGCTCTATTTCAAAGTATTAAAGTTTTCCACGTGCACTGGCTAATATATATCTCTCAGCCATCTCACTAAACCATCTCACTGGCTTCTTTGTGGGACTGACAGTGTACAATTTTGCCAAGTTTCTTATATTATAACAGTGATTACATTTCAAAGTACTTAACTGCATGACCTAAAGTTGTGAAAGGTGTTATATGAATGAATGCGTGTCTTTCTTTGCAGAAGATTCTATTCCAAACATTCACATTTTTACAATAGTATTTGTATTAGCCTTCATTTTACATTGTTAAGTGGTTCACATTATTCAGATTATGTGACATTGACATATTTATACAGCATGGGATTGCAGGTCTGGTGCAATCAGATATGAATAGTGCAGAGATTTGAAGCTGGAAAGCGATATATCTTTGTTTGCTGGTCTGAATGTGGAAAAGGCTGCAGAAGTAACCTGGTTACGACCTCTTTAAAAAAATTCACTCTTTTGTACCATTGTTGGAGTAGTGACCTCGTCCAGCACTCTTTTCCTTTAACTTTCAGAGACAGAAGTGAGAAATCTGTATTATATATTTCAGAAACCCAGAGTGATTAACTCCCCAGTGTCCATTCTGCTGTTAGTCATGGCCTTACCTCAATCCATGAATATTTGCACTAAGCAATTGCTTAATTTGCCTTTGATATTAAAATTTAATGAAGCACGATTGGAGCAAGATACAGATTGCCTGTAGTAATGTCAGACCATGATCTGACGTTTATGACTTGGACTGAAGAAATTTTGTATTTGTATATTTTTTTAGAATTTCACCGTTTTGTTGTGAATGATAAAATTGAGTTAGATTTCTGCATTACTTTAAATATCGCACAAGTAAAAGATAATGTTAACAACATAAATGCAGTTACTAAGGGAGGGTGATTTCAGCTGTCAGTGAAGTTACAAACATATGAAGGACGTTTCCTTCAATTACCCTTATTGTTTTATATTTGCGATGATGCTGACCTGTAACAATGTAGTCTTATGTTTTCTTAATGTTTGGGCTAGGTATAATACATAAAGAACAAGTTGATCTCAAACAGTTCTGTGTAATAATGCAGTCAGTGCGGAGATAATTGGATAACTCCTGGAGACTAGTGTTGTAAGTGACTATATTAATGTAGATTGGGACGTAAACAGCATCCACTCACTGCGTTTTGCTAATACTCAGGAGAAGATGCAATAAGTGGACTTTTTCCATGTAATAAAATCTTGGGGTTGGGGGGTGGGGAGCAATGTGAATGTGTTAATTGATCGTCAACAAACCAATCTCACCGCAAAGAAAACTCATCCAATCATCCATCCACAAGTACTGCTCTCCCTGACAAACTCACCCAATTAATTCCTCTTCTTGCCACTGACAGAGGTGGTAAGAGAGTACCATTTAGTTTTGGGCATGAGTTCTGTTCCCTTTAGTTTGGAGACTTTTAAAAAAATATGCTCTCTGGATTACTGTTGTGTACTGATTAAATGGACACTGTTTTGCTGTTTGACAAATGTAAATTGCATGCTCTAATTTTTCTTCCATCTTGAATTTATTAACAACGTGGCAATAAAGGGTAATGCCTGAATTTGTTGTGACTCACACATTTCCAGGATGCACTGTAACAAATAGCCCTGCAATGACACGAATGAGATAAGGATGTGCTCAGGGAATTTGTGAACCATTGTTTGACAGGAACTCAAGTAGTGATGACTGTTTTATTCCATGGTTTGATGCCACACAATCTGTTGGATTCAAGACAGTCTGGTCAAGGATAAGGCAAAGTCAAGAGCTGTCCTCGGGCTTAGACTTCATAGCAATGCAATTAATTATACATTAATATTAAGCACTATTATACGTGGTAATCATACATATACCAGAACTCTTGTCTTATTGTTACATGAGATAGGAGCAATCCACTTTCTTGGTGTGTTTTATTCCATGTGCTGTCAAGACTCTTGTGTCTGTTGTAGAGTGATCTAACTCCACCCACATTGTACTATTTATACTCAGAGATATGCAGTACCCGTGACATTATGATAAGATTTCTCCGGAGTCCTGAAACCCCTTCACAACTGCTGCTAATGGATGAAAGTCATTCTTTCATTTATAATGCTTCCCGTTCCTGAATGCTGTATGCACAACTTAAATATATCATCATGTTTCTGAGTCTCTTTGTAAAGAACTAATGTTTCGGTCCTGTGGTTAGCCTGATAGCCTTGCTTTAAGGAAGAGGAAAATGAGTTGCAGATCTTGCCTTAGTGTGACTATTCCAGAATGTATAGATGCCTGAAAAGCACGGGATGAGGTTTATTATGATACTCACCATGAAGGAATTGCCCACTGACATGCACAGACTAGATTTACAAAGAAAAACCATCACTTGGTTAAAATTCCAGATGGCTGGAAGTATTAGTCAGTGTTTTTTTCAGAAATAGGAACAGGCAAAAATTAGAGAGGCCAATTTCACTTGGATAGCAATGGATGTGGCTCAGATAAATTGACATCAAAGGAACCGTAACTGAACTATATTCTCCCTTTAAGAAGAAATAATTTAAATGTGGTCAAAGTATATTCTAGCAAAGGGGAAAGATTGAGAAATAAATACAGCATTTCCACAATGAAGAAAGAGATAGAGATTAACGTGAAGCAGAGAATGTGTGTTTTTGACAGATGGCTGATAGATAACGCAATTGGGAATCAGGTCACATGCAGAGCATTAAAAGGGACATTAAGAGGAACATTGAACATAGAACATAGAACAATACAGCACAGAACAGGCCCTTCGGCCCACAATGTTGTGCCGAACATTTGTCCTAGTTTAAGCACCCATCCATGTACCTATCCAATTGCTGCTTAAAGGTCGTCAATGATTCTGACTCTACCACTCTCACAGGCAGCGCATTCCATGCCCCCACCACTCTCTGGGTAAAAAACCTACCCCTGACATCCCCCCATACCTTCCACCCTTCACCTTAAATTTATGTCCCCTTGTTACACTCTGTTGTACCCGGGGAAAATGTTTCTGACTGTCTACTCTATCTATTCCTCTGATCATCTTATAAACCTCTATGAAGTCACCCATCATCCTTCGCCGTTCCAATGAGAAAAGGCCTAGCACTCTCAACCGATCCTCGTACGACCTATTCTCCATTCCAGGCAACCTCCTGGTAAATCTTCTCTGCACCCTTTCCAAAGCTTCCACATCTTTCCTAAAGTGAGGCGACCAGAACTGCACACAGTACTCCAAACGTGGCCTAACCAAGGTCCTGTACAGCTGCAACATCACTTCACGACTCTTGAATTCAATCCCTCTGCTAATGAACGCTAATACACCATAGGCCTTCTTACAAGCTCTATCCACCTGAGTGGCAACTTTCAAAGATTTATGAACATAGACCCCAAGATCCCTCTGCTCCTCCACCTTACTAAGAACCCTACCGTTAACCCTGTATTCCGCATTCTTATTTGTCCTTCCAAAATGGACAACCTCACACTTGACAGGATTGAACTCCATCTGCCACTCCTCAGCCCAGCTCTGCATCATATCTAAGTCCCTTTGCAGCCGACAACAGCCCTCCTCACTATCTACAACTCCACCAATCTTCGTATCATCTGCAAATTTACTGACCCACTCTTCGACTCCCTCTTCCAAATCATTAATAAAAATTACAAACAGCAGAGGACCCAGAACTGATCCCTGTGGAACTCCACTTGTAACTGGGCTCCAGGCTGAATATTTACCATCTACCACCACTCTCTGACTTCGACCGGTTAGCCAGTTTTCTATCCAACTGGCCAAATTTCCCTCTATCCCGTGCCTCCTGACTTTCCGCATAAGCCTACTATGGGGAACCTTATCAAATGCCTTACTAAAATCCATGTACACTACATCCACTGCTCTACCCTCATCCACATTCTTGGTCACCTCCTCAAAGAATTCAATAACACTTGTAAGGCAAGACCTATCCTTCACAAATCCGTGCTGGCTGTCCCTAATCAAGCAGTGTCTTTCCAGATACTCATAAATCCTATCCCTTGAAAAAAACAAGTAAGAGAAGCAAAGAGAACAGATCAGAGATATTAACAGTTAACATGAAAAGCAATATAGAGGACTTTTATATGCATACAATTGTAATTGGATATTCAGAAGATAAGTGGGCCCTATTCACATCCAGAAAGGACATGTATGTTTAGAAGCAAGGCATGGCTGAGGAATAAAATGAAAATTTTGGTTTTGTATTCACCAAAGAAAAAGATACTGTCCAGGATATGGTGAAAGAGGAGGTCATGCAAATAGTTAAAGGGATTATAATTGTTCATGACAAAGAATTGGATAAACTTTATGTCTTTAAAGTTGTTAAGGCAGCAGGATTGAATGAGCTGCATTCAAGGATACTGAGGGAAGTGAGCGTGGAAAATCTGGAATCACTGACAATAATTTTTGAGCATTCAGAATTTCAAATGTCTCATTCTCATGTGACAGAGGATGGAATGGCAATCA
Source organism: Chiloscyllium plagiosum (assembly GCF_037043375.1). NCBI lineage: Eukaryota > Metazoa > Chordata > Chondrichthyes > Orectolobiformes > Hemiscylliidae > Chiloscyllium > Chiloscyllium plagiosum. The sequence continues at coordinate 19,150,762 of NW_028270153.1, read as the reverse complement.
TAACAATATCGGTCATTTTAAACTCAGTGGTGGGGAAACTTCTAGAAGCTATTATTCAGGACAAAGTAAGTTGTAATTGGGTAAATGCAGGTTAATTGAGGAAAACCATGATGTGGTGGTGCCAGTATTGGACTGAGGTGGATAAAGTTAAAAATCACACATCGACAGATTATAGTCCAATCGGTTTATTTGAAAGTCCACGCTTTCAGAGTGCTGCTCCTTTGTCAGGTGGCTAGGTTCATTGAGTGCACACCATGTTGAAGATTTTTGATGATGTAACAGAAAGGGTTGATTGAGACATTCAAGTGTGCATGAGATAATTATTTAAACACAAATCATCTGCAGGGTTATAGGAAAAGGTGGGAGAATGGCACTAAGTCATGAATTTATCGAGTGGTCTGGCACAGAGGTGATGGGCTGAATTCCGTTTTTTTGCACTGTAACAGTTGTGCGTCCTAGTGAGCTGGTAGCTTTGTTTTCAGACATTTCATCACCATGCTAGGTAACATCATCAGTGAGCCTCCGGTAAAGCGCTGGTCTTCTGCCCTGCTTTCTATTTGTGTGTCTTGGCCGGTTACGGTGGGTGATATCACTTCCGGTTCTTTTTCTTATAGGTTGGTAAATAGGGTCCAACTCGATGTGTTTATTGATGGAGTTCCAGTTTGAATGCCAGGCCTCTAAGAATTCCTGTGCGTGTCTCTGTTTAGTCTGTCCTAGGATGGAGGTCCTTGCAAGGACTGTAACAAGCACTACATCAAACAAACAGGCATAAAACTAGCCACCAAGTAGCCACCAGAAGATATGACTCACTATCACTAGCATCTTTACATACAGATGAAGGAGGACACCACTTCGACTGTGACAACACATCCATCCTGGGACAGGCCAAACAGAGACATGCACGGGAATTCCTAGAGACCTGGCATTCAAACTGGAACTCCATCAGTAAATACATTGATTTGGACCCATTTACCAATCTCTGAGACAAAGCGCCAGAAATGATATCATCCACCATAACAGACCAAGACACATAAATAGAAAGTGGACAGAATACCAGTGCTTCACCGGAGACGCACTGATGATGTTACATAGCATGGTGACGAAATGTCTGAGAATAAGTCTACCATCTCAGCAAGCAAACTTACAACCTGAGAGTTGATATGTAGCCAGTTAATCAAAGCGACTTCATTGTGTGGTTCTTCAGTTAATCAAAGGGCTGTTAATTGTTGTTGTGCTGCAGGTACATTGTCTTTAATGCCCTTGATTTGATGTCAAGCCACACCTTCATTCAACAATTAAACACAGGCTTCACTAGATTTTCATGTTATTGTAATTTGCTTTGGAATGCAAATTACTTTCCATAAACTAGAGTAGGACACAATGTGTCCTTGAAAAGTACTGATACATTATCTAATATATTCCATACCTATCACTGTACAATTTTAATGTATTTCACCACTCGTATATGCACTCTGATGTACTCCATTACTAAAACACTTAGATATATCTATGACCATTATTCGTTTGATATACCCATCACTTATAATATCGTAACCTTTACCAGAACAAACCAATTCGCGCTGGGTGACTTATTTGTAGAATACCTCCTTTCAATTGGCTGAGCTTCCAATGGCCTGTCATTTTAATTGTCTGCCTTGCTCTTGCAGCCGGGGCAGAAGTGGGGCATGGTATCAAAGGTTGGAAGTAGACAGGCTAACTGATCCTGATGATACATGGATGGAACTCTACACTGACGTTCCAAACATTGCAGTTCAAATTCAGACAGTCGTCAGCTAGAGGACTTGAATCAGTGGCTAGAGAAATGGAACAATACCCAGATTTGGTCTGACAAGTAACATGTAAATGTCAGACAATGGCTAGTCCCAATGAGGTTACAACACCCTAGCCCTGTCTTTCAATAGCACCGCTATTGCTGATTACTAACCATTAATATCTTAGAGGTTATCATTAATCTGTAGCTTCACTGGACCAATCATGATAATTCCACACTTACAATTGTGGAATGGAGGCTGGATATTCTGCAAAAGGTAGCTCACCTCCCGGTCACAACAAATCCTGACTATCCATTTGCAAGGCTCATTTTCCAGCAACACATTTCCAGCAAGGCTCAATTCAGGCATGCAGGTGGATGCCGGAGATGAAGAGTTGAAAGGTTAACTCTACTTTCTCTCAACAGATGCTGCTGTATTTCTCCAGAAATTTCTGTTTTTTTATCAATTCAGGCATGTGGTGGATGGGTGCTTGTCTGAACGGGTGTATTGACATCGATCCTTAAAAAGTTGAATGCTCTCCAGGGAAGAACAGATTGCATGTCTGGTGAAGACGCTGTAGTCTTGCTGCCTCAGTGATACACTGATGGTTGCAGGATGCACTGTAGCAACTCATTAAGATTACATGGACTGTATCTCCCTCCTTTGAAATGTCTATCACTAAGAAGCACTTGGAAATGCCAACTTCAAATGTAAATTCCCCCTGAGATATATCCCAGTTTATTTGGAGATTTGTCACCATGCTGTCATCATCACTGGGTCAGTATACTGAACTTCCTTTCTAGTACCATTGTGAGAGTAACAGTGACAGAAACCTTGCTGAGATTTGAAGAGAAGACTCACCACTGCCTTGTCAGGGCATTTAGACACGGACGATAAATGTAACCTTGCTTGTGCACTACAGACTGAGAACAAATAATAAAAAAAACAATAAATTCTGATGTACCTCACATCCCTAACTATAAAACTCTTAGATATATGCATGCTCCTTTCAATAGTGTTCCATTATACTGCTTACCTTTCAATCTCATACTTTAAGATATAACTCAAAGCACTACTGCTCATAATATCTGATATAGCTCATCCACTTCACTACAACACTTCCTGACATTAGAAAAGCTATACACCAGATGCTTACATACTATATATGCCTTGAATGTAGCTCCCTGGTATGTACTTAAAGCCCCATTCATATTCTCTGGCTACAATCTATAACATTTATGGAAATTTGTGCCATCTAGATCAGTAAAAAGCAGAAGTGCAGAATACAAAACAAAAAAAAACTTGAGGAGCAAAATGTTCAGAGAAAGCAGTTGTAGCTAAATGCAATCTTGACCTGCCAAACAGTTTTTTGTCAGAACCAGTTCTCCTGAGCAGTCAGTGATTCAAGGTCATACCACGCACTAAGGCTTTCTTTGCCTTGCCATTACTTAATGTGATAGATGCAGTATTGACTGCTCTTAGTGACAGTGTCTGAAATGATGGCGACTGAAGCATATTCAACACGCTGCTGCGAAACTAACTCACAGTAATGTTCAATAATACTATACAGCCGTTACAGTCTAGTGACACAGGCAGATGGAGTCTGAATGAACCTGTGCCTTTCTTATGGACAGAGCTAACGATCCTTCTTCAAATTTTATTAAACAAAAAAATGTAAGCAAATTGATTTTTTTTTAATGCCCCTGTCTCAAAAGAATCCGGAGTGGTATTGGTAAGCTGGAATCCCTCCTGGTTGTCGTTGAGTAGAGCAGGTCTTGCCTTAAAAGTCATTCCTCTGATAAAAAGTGACAATTTTGTAGAAATACTAATGCGTTTGGAGTTAGACAGAAATAAAAGCAAAGACTGCATTCTATTGCATTCTGGCCTGTTGTCAGTAGTTGGAGTAATGTGCTGTCCTTGTGACACTCTCACTGTATTTAAACTGGTTCCCCATTGTTACACTGATGGAGTGCAAATTTGACAGAAGCACTCTGCTTTGGATGAGCTATTAAAATAAAGCCCTGCCTGGCAATTAAGATAATTATTGAAGACCTTGGGCTCGTGGGGTCGTGATCCTGAGGACATGGAATCAAAATCCCCACCATGGCAGATGGTGTGAACAGAATTGAATAAAAGCGGGAATTAAAAAGCTGACCCAATGGAGATCATGTAATGACTGTTGATTATCATTAAAACCCATCTGGTACATGAATGTCTTTCAGGGAAGGCAAGCTGCCACCTTTACCTGGTCTGGCCTTCATTTGCCTTCAGGGCCACAATAATGTGGTTGACTCTGAATTGCTCTCTGGGCAATTGGGGGTGAGCAACATATGCTGGCCTAGCCAGTGATGCCCACATCCGTGAATAATTGAAAAAAAAATTGGAAGACAGGCAGAGAGTTTTTTACTCTATGTCCTGGTCAATATGATTTTTCTAATGAATGCATCCATTAAAAAAACACAGTATTTAATCCCATATTGTTTATGAAAATTTGCAGGCATTGTATGTAGGTAATATATAAGATACATTATTTTAAAAAAATAAGATAAAAAAAAGTAATGCAATGAAATAAAAGCAAGCCTTTCCTGGACCCATGGAAAGGAAAACTGAAATGCGAACAGAAAGTATTGGAAATAGTCAGCAGGTCTGTGGAGACAGAAACAGAGTCAATGGTTTGTGAGTTTTTGTTGTAGTATGTGTATGGAATGAGCTGCCATAGGAAGTAGTGGAGGCTAGTACAATTGCAACATTTAAAAGGCATCTGGCTGGGTATATGAATAGGAAGGGTTTGGAGGGATATGGACCAGGTGCTGGTAGGTGGGACTAGATTGGGTTGGGATATCTGGTTGGCATGGACGGGTTGGACCAAAGGGTCTGTTTCTGTGCCGTACATTTCTATGACTCTCTGACTCTATTGAAAAATCTGCTTTGTTTAAAATAGACTTCTGTGAAAGTCCAGGAAGGCAAACTTAAACTGACATTACTTTCAATCCTGTGGCACAGTGATTAACATGAGGAAAAAGGAATTAAGAAAACCCCTCTTCAGTGCATTGTGAAGACAGCACGAGTGGAAGATCATGTCAGAAAGCAGATAAGCATCAAGGAGTTCTGGTGCATAGTTGCTGGCATGCTCAATTCATTTGACACTTTATTTTGCATTAATTACTGATTTGGATGTATTCATTTCCAAAATTGTTTACATATATTTTAAGCACCTACAATTTCCACTTGGCTAGTTACCAGTTTTAAACAGACTCGCGAGTGCTGAGTAAGTTGACTATCTGTGAGTTCTATAGTTAAAGGATGTGGGAGATTGAATGAAATATTACTTGCATTTCTATGATTGTCAGAGCTGTTGCTGTGATATATTGGTTAACACCAAGCTTGTATTGTTACAAGATACCACATTTATCAGTTTTTTTTATGTGTATCAGATTTCTTTTCATTCAATTTCCCTTTGAATCATTTGAGCATTCACGGAAAGCTCAAAATGGAAAAGGCCTTTTAAAGAGAGTTAGAACATTTCAGATTAGCATGTTATGGAAATTAAAGTTACAGCATTCTGCAACTGTATCTGGGGTCCATTAATAAAAGAGGATTCTTGTTCCCAAGTCTCCAATTATCTGATTAAATCAACCAGTGTATGAATGCAGAGAAAATCTCATGGATTTGTTTCGTAATAAACCTCACCGCGAGAGTCCATGGACAGTGCGTTCTTTCATTCATGCAAAGAAATGTGGGTGAGAGCATTTTGTTCGCTTCTTGTTTCAACTTGTTCAAACAGTTTCTGCTTGCTCACAGAAATGAGCTGAGGAAATGCAATGAAAAGGCCTTGAACTGGAGAGAGGCCATGTAAGGCATCCTGAAAGCTGAATGTAAAGATACATTGAGCCCCTGTGCAGCAATGGATCACCTCTTAAAACGAGATTCAGAAATCTTTTATGCAAGTCCTTTTTAAATTGATTAAAACGCTGGATTATATTGGATTGCATGTATAGTTGTCAATAAAAGGGGGAATAGAAATATTGTACACTTGAAACTTTAATAAACCATGCTGGCAGACCTTGGCGCTATTCCTGTTGGAGGTGAACTATCATGTCTTCTGAAGATTTTCCAGTTTTATAAAAATGTGTCGTGGCTATGGCTACCAGTCCACACTAATGTCAAAGTGTACCTCAGATCCTGTTTAAGTGTGCAGTCTGTTTATTGTTTGCAAGTACACCACCATCATTATTACTGTATCAGAGATCTTAAATGGACTTTATCAAATTTCAGTGTGCATCATTTGCTGTGTACCAAAAAGATTTCCTGTTCCAAATGGTTTGTTAATCAGGTGGTTGGCAAGAGTGCTTCTGTTCATCTGTGTGCTGTTTATTGTATCTGCGAATAATTTCTTTATTTAATTCACAGCTTGGTTACAGTAGCAACTTGCATTCCTCCACCACATTTGATACTGAAAAACATCCCGATAGAATTCATATGTGTGATCCAACTCATATCAGGAGACTTTATTGAATTATAACCAGCCCAGTAATTCATTGCATGTCAACTGTCTAATTTTGTGTCTTTTCCTGTATCAACTAGTATCTATGTCCCATTTTGCCAATTAATGCTATTATGTATGTTAGATCAGTCCTTCTCCTTTTAATCCATCTCATTATCATATCAAGATATCTTAGCTCCAAGACCAAAAGCCAAAACCAACAGGATGCATTCTGATTTTTGGTTTCACCTGATCTCATTTTATTTTTGTGACATACTGTTTGTGTCAGCCTGCATCAATTTACTTTATCAGTTTGCTTTTTACTTCTAAATCAATCCTCAGGTTTATTATAACAAAATGCAACCTTGTTCCATACCTGAACATAGATTATATTATAGCCTATGTACTGCATCAGGAAGTATCCTGTTTGTTGAATCTGGATATTCCTGGATCTGAATCAGTTGGGTAAAAACTGGTTCTCGATGTGGTTCTCAGCCACATTAGGGAGATTTAAACAATTCGTGGATAAGCACATGGATGATAATAGGATAGTGTAGGGGGATGAGCTGAGAAAAGTTCACAGAATGGCGCAACATTGAGGGCCGAAGGGCCTGTTCTGCGCTGTATTATTCTATGATCTATATTCTATGTATTTTAGATGGAGGATGAGAGAAGAAAGGAGAAATTAAAAGATAAAACAGTTCCTTCTTTATCGGAGATCGTTTAATTACTGAAATAGGTGTACACTGCTTCATGTAGCTTTGCCAGAAGTCACATGACACCAGGTTGTAGTCCAACAGGTTTATTTGAAATTACAAACTTTCAGAGTGTTGCTCCTTTGTCAGGTGAAGCGCTCCGAAAGCTTGTGATTTCAAAGGTACCTGTTAAACTGTAATCTGGTGTCGTGTGACTTCTGACTTTGGCCAGGCCAGCCCAGTCCAACACCGGCACCATCGCATCATGTATCACCATATATTCTGTTGTTTGCATCCATTTCTACCCCAGTTTTAGGCTTTGACTGAAAGTATTACTGTCAAGAATGCAGGTTCAAAACGAACAAGTGGCAGGGTGAGTTGAAAGTGAGACTTGTCTTTTTCTCCTAGTACTAGATTTGTGAAACAAATTTATGACAACTTCAGAAAAGAAAGAAATATTTATATTTCCAGAGGTTCTTTCTCAACCTCAATACATCCCAAAGCATTTTACAGCCAGTAAAATACCTGCAATGTGTAAGTGTTGTTCTCATGTAGAAAATGGGACAACCATTTGTGCACAGTATTTCACAAGTGCAGCAATATGATAATAATCAGATAATCTAATTTTTTAGTGATGCTAGTTTGGGATGTATGTTTGCCAGAAATAACGCCCCTCCTTTTCTTCAAAGTAGTGTACTTAGATTTTTCATGTCCACATGTGGGAGCAGACAGATTTAATTACTCATCTGAAAAAACGCATCTCTGACTGTGCAGCACTTCCTCCAAACCACATTAGGGTGTCAGCCTAGAGTTTGTACTTGAGTCTTTGGAGTGAGACTTGGACCTGCAATACTGTGACTCAGAGACAAGCGTGCTGCCAACTGAGTCACAGCTCACCACAGAGTGCAGTTCATTGTGTGTGTCAAGTGAATTTTATGTCGTTTCCTGGAACCTCCTGTACAATAGAAACATGCATGGCAAGAGTGCTCATGCCCGAAACGTCGATTCTCCTGCTCCTTGGATGCTGCCTGACCTGCTGCGCTTTTCCAGCAACACATTTTCAGCTCTGATCTCCAGAATCTGCAGTCCTCACTTTCTCCTAGAAGAGTGACCAGTCGCATGGAAACAAAGGAGGGCTGACAAAGCCTGATGTGAAGACAGTGATGGTAAACCATGAGGACAGTCCAATGATTCATGCTGAGAATCATTTCTGAGGTGAAGAATTCCTGAGGAAGAAATGAATATTCAAAACAGGCTTGATTCCAGCCTTGGGCTGTGTGGGGTTTGCACATTCTCCCCGTGTCTGTATGGGTTTCCTCCAGGTGATCCAGTTTCCTCCCACAGTCCAAAAATGATTGAGTTTTTTTGAAGAAGTAACAAAGAAGATTGATGAGGGCAGAGCAGTAGATGTGATCTCTATGGACTTCAGTAAGGCATTCGACAAGGTTCCCCATGGGAGACTGATTAGCAAGGTTAGATCTCATGGAATACAGGGAGAACTAGCCATTTGGATACAGAACTGGCTCAAAGGTAGAAGACAGAGGGTGGTGGTGGAGGGTTGCTTTTCAGACTGGAGGCCTGTGACCAAAGGAGTGCTACAAGGATCGGTGCTGGGTCCTCTACTTTTTGTCATTTACATAAATGATTTGGATGCGAGTATAAGAGGTACAGTTAGTAAGTTTGCAAATGACACCAAAATTGGAGGCATAGTGGACAGCAAAGAAAGTTACTTCAGATTACAACAGGATCTGGACCAGATGGGCCAATGGACTGAGAAGTGGCAGATGGAGTTTAATTCAGATAAATGTGAGGTGCTGCATTTTGGGAAAGCAAATCTTGGCAGGACTTATACACTTAATGGTAAGGTCCTAGGGAGTGTTGCTGAACAAAGAGATCTTGGAGTGCAGATTCACAGCCCCTTGAAAGTGGAGTCGCAGGTAGATAGGATAGTGAAGAAGGCGTTTGGTATGCTTTCCTTTGTTGGTCAGAGTATTGAGTACAGGATAAAAACAATGACTGCAGATGCTAGAAACCAGATTCTGGATCAGTGGTGCTGGAAGAGCACAGCAATTCAGGCAGCATCCGAGGACAGGCAAAATCGACGTTTCGGGCAAAAGCCCTATTCCTGATGAAGGGCTTTTGCCCGAAACGTCGATTTTGCCTGTCCTCGAATGCTGCCTGAATTGCTGTGCTCTTCCAGCACCACTGATCCAGGATATTGAGTGCAGGAGTTGGGAGATCATGTTGTGGCTGTACAGGACATTGGTTAGGTCACTGTTGGAATATTGCGTGCAATTCTGGTCTCCTTCCTATCGGAAAGATGTTGTGAAACTTGAAAGGGTTCAGAAAAGATCTACAAGGATGTTACCAGGGTTGGAGGATTTGAGCTACAGGGAGAGGCTGAACAAGCTGGGGCTGTTTTCCCTGGAGCGTCGGAGGATGAGGGGTGTAAATCTCTTATAGAGATTTACAAAATTATGAGGGGCATGGATAAGATAAATAGACAAAGTCTTTTCCCTGGGATTGCGGAGTCCAGAACTAGAGGGCATAGGTTTAGGGTGAGAGAGGAAAGATATAAAAGAGACCTAAGGGGCAACATTTTCACACAGAGGGTGGTACGTGTATGGAATGAGCTGCCAGAGGATGTGGTGGAAGCTGGTACAATTGCAACATTTAAGAGGCATCTGGATGGGTATATGAATAGGAAGGGTTTGGAGGGATATGGGCCGGGTGCTGGCAGATGAGACTAGATTGGGTTGGGATATCTGGTCGGCATGGACGGGTTGGACCAAAGTGTCTGTTTCCGTGCTGCACATCTCTATGACTCTATGTAGGGTAGGTGAATTGGCCATGCTAAATTGCCCATAGTGTTAAGTGCATTAGTCAGAGGGAAATGGGTCTGGGTGGGTTACTCTTCGGAGGGCCGGTGTGGACTGGTTGGGATGAAAGGCACGTTTCCACACTGTAGGGAATCTAATCTAATCTAATCTAATTTTAAAAGTACACCAGAAAGTGTATGAAGATACAGGACACAGTCCACACAATGAAGGAACAGCAGGAAACCAACCTCACCAGTTTTATAAAAAGTTTGAAGTGTAAAAAGGGAGACTGAGCTAAGACTGCACCAGCAACACAAAAATTAAGCACAGGCTACAGCAATATGTGTGAACCTCTCAGGTAGAGGACTGAGTGGTAGGATGAATGCTTCCTGGGGAGACTGGTAGGTCCACAGATAGAATTGGATTTCCCTGATGACACAGACCTGCAGGATGAAGTTTGGTGTGCTGAGATGAAGCTAAGTGACAGAGATTTGTTTCAAATTGAGTTGAAAAGGTCTCAGAACTTCAAAATAAAGTTTTACCCTTGAAGCATCAGTCAGGTTGCATAGCGCCATATCTGCTCAGACAGAAGACAATTCTATGCAATCCTTCTTTCTGATCAGGAGTAAGGAACACCAATGTTAACCTGAAATGTTTAGAGAAAAATGTCAATCCTCTGAAAAGACCCACAAAAAAGATACACAACAACTTGCACTCAGAGAGATGAGAATTCTATTGGACATTAGACTCACAAACACAAGAGACTTATTGGTGGGGATGATGCAGGGAAGGAGTGAACGTGAAGTAAAAATGTTAAATGGTCATGGCTAAATGTTAACAATAAAAAAGAGGGACTATAAAAGAGTGAGAGTAATTAGAATACTCTAGAATCTATTTAAAAGAGCTTTGTCATGGAGATGGTACAACATATGGAACTAGAGCCTGGGTCTGTATGGCTCCAAATAAAATGCCCTCCCTTACCATTCTCGGGACATGCTTTTTCTAATAAAGGCTGTTGCTATGCACCTACAAGTTGAGGTCAAGGACAAGAATGTATATCTCCTCTTACTACACTAACCTACCTGGTCTAAGGGGATAGGTTACAGTTTCCCTAGTATTTCCACAGAAGTGAAGTCCTTAATGTTTGAGTAAACCTCCTTTGCAACATCTTCTCCATCCATTGACATCCTGGCCCAGGACTGGCTATGATGTGTGGAATTATATAGGGGTATGAACAATGTGGGGAACAATGGGAAATGTTGCAGAATTGCACAATAGACCCAATGAGGCCTTCCTCAAAGTTGGGAGCAACTTGTTGTGTCTTTTAACAAAATTGTGGGCATTAATGCACGGTTCTCGCGAGGCAGCAGTAAAGTGCCTGTTCAGGGGGATTATGTTTGTTGACAACTTTATGAGCTCCACATCTCATCTCATTAATATGTAGCTTACTATTCTACCATCAAGAATCCTCAACATCGATGTCAGAGTGTGTATCTTCAGCTCACCACAGGCTGTGAAGAGCCTCCATGTTCCTCATCACACCACGGCATCTTGGGACAACACATGGGCATCAGCTCATCCATGGGCATCAGCTCATCCATGGGCATCAGCTCATCCATGGGCATCAGCATCCAAAAGTTGTCAGCCCCCTCAGAATCTTCATGGTACCTCCCCTAAGAGGGTGCTTAAGAAATACAACCTGCAACTAGCAGTGAACAACTGCAGTAGGGACACTTTCCATGGAAGGACATGTACCCAGCTCACCGATTGGACGAGGCTATGTCTCATGGCTGTTCACTTGCTCCCTTAGCATCATGTGTAAGTGGCAAACACACTGCACATTGATTTAACTAAATGACTGTGTTAGACGTTGTGTGTTGTAGTCCTCAGTCCAGTTCAGCAGGGGGCTGCTGTCGGTCAGGGGAACCTGGTCCTATCAGTCTGCACATTGTCCTGGGGCTTCACGATTGTTGGTTGTCTGCTCAGGCTCCACACATGGTGGACAAACAGGAGACTGGAAGAACTCATCAATCTAGGCAGCACCAGGAGGTGAAGAAGTCAACGATTTGAGTATAAGCCTTCTTCAGGACTCGATGTGGGGATAGCAGGAGCTACAGATTAAAGGGCGTGTGTGGGGAATGGGGGGTGGTTGTTTGGGGTGGGGAGAGTAGTGGAATGGTGAGGTAATGATAGGTGAACAAAGGTAGTGGGTATGACCTGGTTGGTTATTGGGAGGGATGAATCTGGTTCCACATATGGCCAAGGGATCTGTCTCAGTGCAGTCCGGGCAGTGGGAAACACTCAGTTCTGTTGTGCTATCTGAAACATCCGGGGAAATTGTGTATCACTCAATTGTGGAGCTGCAAACCAGTCGTCGGGAGTCCGGTTAACTGAATATGGTTAATTGGTGGTGAAGTTCCAAGGGCTATTGTGGTGGGGTGGATGTTGGAGGAGTTCATTTCTCTTTGCCAAAAGGGAGTATGGCAGTCCAAGCTGAGAAAGGAAACTCGGGGACTACCAGAAGCATGCATTGAGGTTAGTTACAAGAATGGAGATGGCGGGAGGTGTGGGGGAGGTCAATATATAAAGGGGGGGGCATATAGAACAGTATTGGAGGGCATGGTAGGCTACAGGAAGGGATGGCAGTGACTCCACAGGAAGAGCATAGAGGATAGGATGTGCATCATCAAAAGGTAACTCAGAGGTAGTGTTTACCACTGCAGTCTCACAGCACAGGGATCCAGGCTCGATTCCAGCCTCGGGTGAGTGTCCATGTGGGGTTTGCACATTCTCCCCGTGTCTGTGTGGGTTTCCTCCAGGTGCTCCGCTTTCCTTCCAAAGATGTGCAGGTTAGGTGTATCGGCCAGGCTAAAACAAAATTGAAACTTTATTGCTGGAACAGCACAGCAGGTCAGGCAGCATCCAGGGAACAGGAGATTCGACGTTTCGGGCACAGGCCCTTCTTCAGGAATCTAAAACAAAATTGCCCCATAGTGTCTTGGAATGTACAGGTTAAGTGGGTTAACAATGGCAAAAAAACCCATGTGGGGTGTTTGGGGAGGGGGTGGGTCTAGGTGGGATGCTCTTTGGAGGGTCATAGATTTGGTGGACTGAATGGCCTCTTTCTACACTGCAGGGATTCAATGATTCTACAGTAATTTCAGAGCTCAAAGGACAGGGAAGCAATGTTCAATGTGGTGGATCTCCACATGGAAGGGCATGGATAGAAATGGGCTGGAAGTATAATGGGAGTTGGGACTCTGTGGGGGTACATAGTGAGCAGCGAGAGCCAGTGCTAATGGACTCCATCATGAACTGCATTCTTTCCATCACTTGCCGTGTTCTCGATGCTCTGTGCCATTGGAAAATGGTCAGGACCCAGGGTGAGGGAACTCAGTGTCAGTTTTAAGGGAAAAAGTGCAGGACATTTGCTAGACACCAGGAAACTGCAGGGGCAAATACATGAAGAGTACATTCGCAAACTCTAACTACACTTAATTCACATTCATCTTATCATCAATGTGAAATGCATACAGAGTGGTCATAATTTAAATGCCAGTCAAAGGTGACTTGCGCCATGAAATTGGTCCTTGCAAAATGAACCTTAGCATCTCAGTGATGCAAACTTTAGCAGCAATGATTTAAACAGAGGCCATTATCGACCCATAACTGTAGAAGGCAATGCTGATTGCTCCATCATCTGTCATGTGGGAATCAGGATGGACTAAAGTGATTGTAGTGGCAGATTTCATGGCTGATGTGGGTCTGAAATGAATAGGGTCACATCCCTTTCTTCTGTAATCTGCTGCTCACTCAGCTAGTATGGCACCTTTACCGTGCACTGGATGTACAATGGAGACATGGGCCTTGTTCCCAGGGTGCTGCATGTCTCACTGTCTAGAGAAGGGTGTACACAGCCCCCATCTACCACAATGCTCTTCAGGATGCATTGGGTCTGTAGGAGACCCAAAGGTTTTTTTTGGTCCTAACTCCATTCTTGGAGAGGAGGGAGGCAAAATACTGACGTGTGTTTCCTAAGTCTCAGCACACTGTTACAGAACAATGCTGGACACTAGAGCAGGAGCAGAGACTATCCACAACCAGTGACTGTGAAGGTGACAGCTATGTTGAATGTCTATGCGACTGGCTCCTTCCAGCGAATGAGGGGTGACCTGTGTGAGATCTGTCAGTCGTGCACCCACAAGTGTATCAGGACAGTGATCAGTGGCATTCAGACGAGATAAAACCAGTTTGTTTCATTTTCTTATGACCAGGTCAGTACTGTATCTCGGGCAGTAGGATTCAGAAAGTTAGCTGGCATCTCCCAGGGTGCAACAACTGTATCCCCATTGGCATTGATAGGGCCATGTCACAATGCTGCAGGGTTCATCAATGGGAAGGGTTACGGGGATCTGTGGACGTTGTCAGCACTTCCCTGGAGATGTGTGCCCGCTCCCCTGGCAACTGCCACCACTCCTATACCCTGGAGTACTCTCATGTACCTGGTTGCTATGAGGATCCCGGGTACCTTACAAGGTAGTTACTGGGGGGCGAGGTGTACCCACTGTGGCCATGATCAATGTCACCATGGCGCACCCCCTGACTGATGGAAAGCTGCAGAGACTGTGACCTGGGCAGTGCTGGAGTAGACGATGGGACTGCTGAAGGTGCAGTTTTGCTGCTTGGACTGCCTTGGGGTCCCCCCTTCATAGTCCAGACAGGGTCTACTGCATCATCCCGGTGGGCTGCGCTCTGTGCAATTTCAGCACATAACGAGGATGGATGCTGAGGGACTGGGGGGACAGGAGCAATCTTCCGAGAATGAGGATGAGGAAAATGGGGAGGAGGAAGCTCTCTTCACCCTTGAGACGCTACAAACCAGACAGGCATGAATTGACCAGTCAGTGAGAGCTGGATGCAGGAGACCAACATGGAATGTAGACAAGTCACCGGTCATGGTACCAGCATTTGGTTTGCATTGTGGGGACGAAGTGAAACCTGGACTTGTTTTGTTTGTGTTCATTTTTGCTGGCTGTTAATAAAACCTCATGTCTGGAACTGTCTGACTGTTTGCCTGTCTGTGATGTTCCCCCACTGCATAATGACAAGATGCTCACCGAAACTTGCTCACAGTCAAGTTTAATACTTCTACCTTCATTCCTTCCAGAACATCTTCCCACTGATCAAAAAGTGGAACATGTTTGAAGGAACTGACAGGGGTAGCTTTGCATTTTTGTTCATCAATATATTTTCCTCATTCAAATCCTTGGTTGACATCTGAATTATTATTCTGAGTAACATCTGTTCTCTTCCAATTGGACTGTTGCTGCAGAAATGCCCCTAGTTTAACTGAACCCCCAAGGCTTTGTTTAACACAGAGTAGAGGTGACTTAGAGAGGCGGCTGAGGTGTGATGTATCTATGGGCAGGTAAACTGTGTGCCTGCTGGTTAAACAGCAACTAGGATGAGAGAATGGGGTTGTAGGTGCGAGGGAGTGTGAGCCACCCTGGCTGCCTGCTGTGAGCTGTGTGGCTTTGTAGCTGCTATGACATTATGCTGCTGAAGAGCAATATGCATTGCCAACACCTGTCTGGATGTGCTGCGGCCTTTTAAAGATAGCCTGGACACACAGGATGCTGTTCTTTTTGTGGAATGGCAATTATTCTGGGACTGGTGAGTGACAGGATGAGATTAGAATTGGGTGAGATGTGTACTGTTTGAATGACTGGAACATTAATGAAGTGCGTTTGGTGAGATACATCAAGAGATCTCACTACGGCTTATGGAGAAAACCCTCAATGAGACTGACTCTTAGCCAAAAAAATGAAAGATTCAGCCCAATATTTCAGCTGATCCCTAACCAGAGACTGATTAAGTGATACCACAGTTTGCAAAGCTGACCAACGGTAAATGTCTGTTGTTTTTCTTTATTCACTCATAGGGTGTGGGCATCACTGACTGGGCCAACATTTACTGCCCACCCCTCATTGCCCTTGAGAAAGTGATGGTGAGCTGCCTTCTTGAACTGTAGCACTTTCACTTGAATGGCTTCTTATGTGAGGTGATCTGGATTTTCGGAGATTTGTACCTGAATTAAATACAAGCAATATCTTAGATTATGTAGGAATCAATGACTGATCAGAAATGCTCACCTATTTGAATTTTGCTAAGTGGATTTAGTGTCTTAAATAAAAAGCGGCAGCATTATAATTGCAAAAGTGAACTGGCCCCAGTTAACCAACACTGCCCCTTACCGAGGATCTGCTTAGTATGGACCGTTTAAAGGGTGCCATTCATCCTTTCCACCATACCTGAGGACAGTGGCTGATAAGGAATATGATGTCGCCAGGAAATTCCCAGAGCCTTACAAATAGCCTTAATGACTGATGAAGTGAAATGTCTGCCCCTATCACTGTCAATAGAGCCAGGGATGCCAAATCTAGGGATGACATCCCTCATTAGACACTTAATAACGGTCCTAGCATCATCCTTTTTGGTGGAAAAAGCCTCAACCCATTGCAACTGGAACTCTAGCAATATACACATTGACTTGGATCTCATTTACCAACCCCTGAGTAAAAGAACAGGAAATGACGTCACCACAGGAAATTACATCACCACAGGAAATGACGTCACCGAACCAAGGAAACCTAAACACATAAATAGAAAGCGGGCCAAGCCACCGGCGTTTCATCCGGAGGCTCACTGATGATGTCACCGAGTATGGTGATGAAACGTCTGAAAACAAACCTTCCAGCTCAGCAAGCAAACCTACATCCAGAACCTCAACCTGAGCTACAAATCTTGTCAACCCATTTGGACAGCATATCTACAATCACCAACAAGTAGTGGAAACCCAGGCTTTTTGACATATGCACAAAATCTATCTGAAATTTCACAAATGGGCCAGCAGGGACAGGAATATGGTCAAACTTGACCAGTGGCTTAGAGTTATTGTTTTGTAGGCAAGTAAGACAGCATGATAACAAAGCATAAGCAGCTGTAGTGAAACCAGGGGCATACCAAAAATGTGTGACTGCATGGCACATACCCCGCTTACTAAAGTGGCCAACTCCATGAGCAGCCAGGGCTAGGACATGTAAATGAAATCTAGATGATGCGGCCATCAGGAGGCATAAGAAGACAAAGGGATTCAGATTCAGTGGCACCTAAACTAGCCCAATGAATGCGCTCGGATTGAGGGGCCACCTGCTCAGCGTCATGGATGTCAACTGAAGGTCAGGAACAATGGGAAACTAGCGTATTGTAGGGGTATGTAAAATCTGCATAGTTGGATTAGTAGCAGCTACCCGAGCGGCTCTATCAGTGAAGGCATTGCCATGGACGACATTATCTCCAGCAGACGTACGTGCAGTGCATTTGAAGACAGTCATAGCTGAAGGGAAGAGAACGGCCTCCAAAAGATTATTAATAAGCTGACCATGTTGTAAAGGTTTACCTGAAGAGTTGATTGAAGTACCTATGCTTCCAGAGGAGCAGAGCAGGAATCAGATTAAACGTTAACAGACTTTCCAGTAACTAAAATGGAAGCCCGTGTAAGAGCAAAAAATTCACACAGCCCGTGCAGAAGTACCATTAGGGAGTGCTGCAGGTTCAAGGACTCAGATGGTGTGCAGACAGCATAGCCTGTCACTGTCATATGATCTGTAGGCCTGTAGGAGGAGCCATCTGTAAAAAGGACCATATCAAGATTGTGCAGCGGGGTCTCATAAAGGTTTGGGTGAGGGGTAACAACATCATGGACGATGTGTAAACAATTATGGTCAGGAATCCCTAAGGGGATTCTAAGGAGTCGGTGACAGGAAGGAGGGTAGTGGGATTTAAAGCCAGAGTGTGGTGCAGAGTAAGATTAGACCCAGAGAGTAGGGTGATCTCATAGCCTGTACGCCTGGAAGCAGTAAAATATTGGGTAGCTGCAGAGTTCAGCAGCAGGGAAACCGAATGTGGAACAAAAACAGTGCATGGATGGTCCAGCACAAGGTGGGGAGACTTTTCAACCATTACCGAGGCACAGTTCGCAAACACACCAACATTCCCCTTACAACAGGCGGAAACTGGACAGAGTAAAAGGCTACGGGGTGCCAGCGATCCCCATGCATTTGTGTCAGAACTCCAGAACAATAACCCTCTCTCTCAGTAACATAAAGTTGAAACGACTGAATAATCCGGAAGACCCAAAGCAGGCACAGATTTCAAACATTCAAACGCCTGTGTCATTTCCGGGCTCCACTGTAATTTTGCTGGTTTCTTAGGCCAAGATGCCTCTCTCAAAGGTGCATCAATCTCACGAAGATCAAGAATCCAGTGCCTGCAATAATTCACCATCCCCAGAAATAACATAAGTTCAGTACATGTTGCGGGAGGAGAGAGATTTATGATGGCCTTTAAGTGATCAGGAGCAAGTGTCCTAGTACCCTGTGATATTGTGGAACCCAAGTCATGAACAGTGGGCTGGCAGGGCTGCATTTTATCCAAGGAAACCTTGTGGCCATCCTGTGCCAAGCACCGAAGTGCAACAGTAACTTGAATGAAGGCATCAGATGAAGCAGAAGCAATGAGTAAATCATCAGCAAGGACACTGTTGTAAGGCATTCGAGTGTACGCTGAACAGCGGAAGAATAAACAGTGAGGCTTTCTGTATATCCTTGGGAAAGCCAAGTCCATGTGTATTGACAGCCGCCGAAAGTAAAGGCAAAAAGGTCCTGACCATCAGGGGCCAATGCAATAGAGAAAAAGGCAGAGCAGAGGTCAACCACGGTAAAACAAGTTGCCGAGACAGGGACATTAGTGTCAGGGACTACAGGTGAGCAAGGAACAACAAGAGCATTGACAGCCTGTAGATCCTGGACAAACCTTCACCTGTCAGGCTTGCCAGGTTTCAGCACAGGCAAAAGAGGGGTATTACAGAGGCTTTGTGTAGGAACAAGAATGCCCTGGTCTAAAAGGGAAGCAATAACAAGCCTAATGCCCTTGGTAGCAGCGGGTGTGAGCAAATACTGACAGACCAACAGTAGGCAAGCGCCAGCTTTTAAAGTAACAGTCTGTGGAGGGGCAGAAATTACTAAACCAGCAATGATTAGGATGGAGGGCCCATAGCACAGGTGGCAAATCATCTAAAAGCCTTGGGCAACCATGGGAGAGTGCAACTGCTGAGTCCAACGTAGTGAAGGTAGCACTAATGGTATAGAAGCAGGCAGGCACAAGCAGAAACAGTCTGGATTGAGCGCAACAATGTATAAGGATGACAAATCATCAGGAACGAGGGGATTGAATGAACAGGGAAATAAACAAAGAATAGCATGCATAGAGGCTAAATCTTCAAGCAACTGGGGATTTTAAGGACAATGGGAGTGAAAGGAGATGCCGCAGAGCAGAAAACTTGGGATTGCAAAGAAGTCTGAGAAACATCAGCAGAGATTCCTGAAAACTGCCATACCAAAGGCTAGTAAGTGTAATATCAGAATTCATATTTCAGGTGGCAGTCAGTAAGTGCAGAGTATGATGGATTGGGAGTTGCAGAGTTGGGCAGCAGTAACAATAAAAGTCTCTAAAGGGGTGACCCGCCAAGACGATCCAGCACAGAAAAGAAATGCAAAGGGTCGAAGAGGCAATTTGCAGCTGCGTAATGAGAGAATTTAAAAGCGAGTGAAGCAGTTCGGTGGCACAGTGCCAGCTATAAATGGCAGCCGCTGGTGGGGTTAATGGTGCAGGCTCAGTCATGGCCACATGCAGCATAGCATAGCATGACTTGGTAATTTCTAAAATAAGACTCTTAGGGAAACAATAAATGGAGTCTCGTGGCCCAGCAAGGCAACCAGACAGGAGGGTGAAATAATGGCCTATTCGGGAACCGTGACAGATCCAACAATAATAGGGATAGTATCAGAGAGAGGTTCAATTAAAGGAATACCAGAGGCCACCAGAACCACCAATGAATCCATCAAAACTGGAATGGAATGCCCTCCCATCTTCACTTTCTCTCCCAGCTTCACTGTCATCACTAGGATTTTCAGATGGGGACTGGGAGAGTTGTATAGAGGCGGCCTGCTGCACCATCACCCCCACCCCGCGTGGCAGCCCTATGCACTAGGGGAATGGGGGGAAATGTCATAAGGCTGATGTTGGCATTGGGGATCAAAGGAAGCATGTCGGGGCACAACCCTTGTGAAGAAGCCACACGGCAGCTTCGTTCCCAGTGCCCATACCGACCCCAAGACCAACATTTGACAAATCATTTGTCAGCACGGGGCAAACCCTGTGATTGAGGGTGAACATAATCTAATCAAGGATATGCCTCTTTATCACCTCTATTATAAAACAGATCACATCTATCCAGTTGTTAAGTGTACTAAGAGTATCTTTTCATGAGGCAAACTGCCAAGTGAAGTTCTGTGCCTTATAAACCAGGGCATGATGAGACAGTTAATAAGGGTTTGGACAGCCAGTTTCTCATTGTCCTCGAGAGAAATGCCAGCTGAACCTTCCTATGTGTCTCTAAAGCGAGCGAGAAAATCAGCGACAGTCTCGGTAGCCTTCTGCAGGCAGCTTGAAGCTTCACCAAGGTCACTCTGCTGCCTGGTGGCACTCATAATGGCATCCCTAACACACCTACCTAACCAGTCAGAGCGCTCCTCAGGTATGTTAGCAATGTTATGAAGGAAAATCAATAGAGCCTTTAACTGTGAACCAATGAGAACTGTAAGCCAGCTGCAATAAAGTCTGCACAGTACATACTGCGGGAGGCGGTCATAAATGCCGCAGATTTGAGAAAGCCAATTCTAAAAACAAACAGATTGTTTCAATGGATCTGGAGCGTTCTGTAACATGCCATGGACCTCTGCATGGGTCCAAGGTTTATCAAATGGTGTGTATTCTATCATTATTCCAGGCAACTGCAGCGCGAGATAACTGTCAATGTCTGAGGGGGCACCTCCCTGAGAGTCAAGGTGCGACTGCTGCTGATTTAAGCAGGTAACATAGTGATGGCGGGGGAGTGTTGAATCAGGTGGCTGTTGCAATGAAACATCAGATGCCAGTTGGGACATCGCAGGACCACCCACTTGGGGTGTTTGCAGAAGCAGCGCTGGACACAGCACCGGCCTGCTCACTGTTGCGGGTGGCAACGAAAGTAACAAGCTCATCCATAAGGGGCTCAGGGTCAGAAAGTGAAATAGGGATTTTGAGGGAGTAAGGCGAAGGTGCAGAGGGAACAGGTGTAGGAGAAGAAGAGCAGTCAGAGGGTCGGTGGGGGTCCTTAACTTTGGGAGGCTGGTGTCCTTTAGCAACCTCTTTAAATTTTTCAAGACATGTGAGCATACAGTTATGATACCAGGCAGAATTGCCGTACCCTCCCTGAATGTTAACTAACCAATAATCAATCTTATCTAATTTAAATGATCCTGTGTAAGGCCAATTTCTATGAGACCACCCATATAGATCAAGGGGAAAGGGAATAACATAATGACTATTACCCATTTCCCTCTAAACAATGTTGGCCAGTGAACCCGGGCGTACCAGCAGTTCTCCTACCTCACTCTTGCACTTCCAGTATTTACTGTAGTGCTGTGGAGAACTTTTTGAAGGTTCAAGGTGTTGCGGGCCGCCCTACCTAGCAGGACTTCATACCTGGGGGCAGCTTGTCGCCATCGATCTTAGAAAGTTGCGATCCCATTGAATGATGTGTTACTTAAACAGAGCAAGCAGACAAGACAAGGCAGCACAGCAAAAGACGATGACACACAACAGAGAAGCAGAGACAGATATCAGAACTCAGGATCCCGGCCAACAACACAAGGTGAATGCCGCCGAATTAATCAAAACGCCCGGCGTGATCTCCTTCAACCCAGTCTTGCCTCAATGCTAAAATGGCTCCCTATTCACGCCTATTGGCACAGATGAGGAATGGTCACAAACTGCCACGGAAAGTTTTGGAGAAGTCTCCAAACGCAACCCATATTACTGCAGCGTGTTGCTAGCTGCTCAAGGTGTCACTATTAAATCCCAAAGGATATAAATCGAAACAAAAATCTCTGGAGCCACAGCCCAAACTTACCGACACCGGCTCATGGCAGAGGGAAACAACTTTCTCGTTTCTATCACAAGAAAATATAAGCCCGTCGACTCAGGGACGAAATATTGTCTCCCATCTTGTTGCAAAAATCCTGCTGAGGAGCAGCAAAAATAACCCGCCAACTACTCGCGAATAAAGGAGGGAAACAGCTCTCCCGTTTGTAGCAAAACATCCTGCCGACTCAGGGAGGTTGTACAAAAAGGAGAAAAACCGAGAGAAGGGACAAAGAAAGTCCGGAAACCTCATGATATAGAGGTTCTGCCGGCTACATCAGTTATTGGGGATAGAAAAGAATTAAGCACTGGATGACTTGCTTGTAGCGGTCTAAATTAAAGAAAATGAATCGCGGCACACAAACCTTGAGTTAGTGACTGTTTATTTGTGAGCTCATGGGGAGAGACAAGTAGACCTAATGGTCCCAAGTCACTCCGACGAGATACAGAAAGTTGCTTGGTTATATAGGTTGCAATCATTTAACAATTAGCAAACTGTTAATTGTATTTTAGTGAGTAAATGGACACTTTGCACAGTAACGAGCCTCAGTCACGTAGTGTCTGGACAGTGCTAGTTAGTAGCTGATAAGCAAGTGTTACAATAGATTCTTGTAAAAGAAGAGCATTCCCATGCTGGAAAAGAGCTCACTGTCAGGTGCTAGTCCAGCTGCAAGGTCAGCCACCTCACTGAGCTTGGGAACGTACAAACTTAACAAGCAGAAAGTAATAATGAGGTTTAAAATGGATTCCAGGCTTTTAATATGTGACAAGATGGCTCCTTTGCTTATTACAAATCTCCCACACCTCAGTTAACCAACCCTCTCCCTTACCAAGACCTCAATTCACCTCTATACAGATCAATGGAAGAATGACAGTTTGCAGTGGAGATTTCTTAAACAAGCAATAGCAAGACGTAAGGTCATTTGTTTCCTTTCAGTATATTGTTTGATGGAATAACAAGGTGAGATAAGGCCTTTGAAAACACTTGCAGCAGTCTATGTTTAGCATCAGCCTAGCGATAGAATGGGTCATCATGATTGGTGGAACCCATACCATTTGCAGAGGATTATGAATGTTCTGAATGAATGGCTATTAGAGAAAAGTATTAATCAGTGAGTAAATGTTTAAGTAGTGATAATCTCGTCAGTGTAATGAATGAATGAAAAACCGGGTGATAAGCCAGTCACGCTGTTAAGTAAAACCTGATATTAGTTAACAGTACTCATTTTCTGGATTGAAACGGTAGAAATTAAGAGTGATTTTTGCATTTAAGATGTTTACATCCCTTCATAGATGTTGATTTGCAGTGTTTATTATTCTGAGGTTTAGGTAACCCTCTGATACTTCAGTCAATCCAAAGATGTGCAGGTTAGGTGAATTGGCCATGGTAAATTGTCCATAGTGATAGGTGCATTAGTCAGGGGTAAATATAGGGTAGGGGAATGGGTCTGGGTGGGTTACTCTTCGAAGGGTCAGTGTGGACTTGTTGGGACAAAGGGCCTGTTTCCACACTGTAGGGAATCTAATCTAATCAATTTGCAATGCTGGTGGTAATCAGTGTCAGCAAGCTGTTCAGCTGGAGAGGCATCATGTTGGCTCAGCCCAATCTATATGATTTGATATGCGTGCATATGTTTTGCAGTAGTGGTCACTCATTGTGAACAAAATGATCAGCCTGGGCTAATTTTTCAGTATTATACCTCAGTCTAATGCTCTGCTATCACAGTTGTATTACCCAACAGTGAGTATTGTGAATGAGCACAGGAAAAATAAATGAATGTGACACCTTTCTATGTTGTACATCTCAGTTTGGTTTATCTCCAACACCACTCAGCAAGTGATCTCAGGAGCTGAGAATCAATTTGAGTGCTGTGATTCCTGCACACCACATATCTCTCCTCTGATTTTACCACTGAATGCTCAAGGGCTCCTGTGGGTGTTGATGGGAATGTGTGTAGCAATTTCAGATCTCTTACAATCCTTCTACACTTAGATAAAATCACCAAGGGGGCAGATAGGAATAAAAGAAAGATTTTCACCTTTCACAGGCGTAATACTTCCCAAAGTGCTTTACAGATATTCTGGCATTTTTTTTTATGAAGTGTTTTGACTGTTGTGATGTGAATGTAGCTTGCTCAGAGCCTATTCATCTCAAAGATTACCCCGAGTCCTGTTCAACTCATTATGGATAGTTGTCTCTCTGTTGATACTGGAGGACGTATTGCAGTTTGTTGAGAGGCATTACAAATAAACTGTAAAATAATACTTATTAGGATCATTTGAAATGGAGTGAATGTAATGAAGGTAAAGTCACCATAGTTCCACTCTTGACGGTATTAGGCAAGAACTTTTGAAAGCTGATTGGAGGCAGATGTTCACAGGTAAAAGGACAGCTGGAAAGTGGGAAGCCTTCAGAAATGAGATAACAAGAATCCACAGAAAGTATGTTCCTGTCAGGGTGAAAGGAAAGGCTGGTAGGTACAGGGAATGCTGGATGACTAAAGAAATTGTGGTTTGGTTAAGAAAAAGAAGGAAGCATATGTCAAGTATAGACAGGATAGATCGAGTGAATCCTTAGAAGATTATAAAGGAATTATGAGTATACTTAAGAGGGAAATCAGGAGGACAAAACAGGGACATGAGATAGCTTTGGCAAATAGAATTAAAGAGAATCCAAAGGATTTTTACAAATACATTAAGGATAAAAGGGTAACTAGGGAGAGAATAGGCCCCCTCAAAGATCAGCAAGGTGGCCTTTGTGTGGAGCCGCAGAACATGGGGGAGATATTAAATGAATATTTTGCATCAGTATTTACTGTGGAAAAGGATATGGAAGATATAGACTGTAGGGAAATAGATGGTGACATATTGCAAAATGTCCAGATTACAAAGGAGGAAGTGCTGGATGTCTTGAAACAGGTAAAGGTGGATAAATCCCCAGGACCTGATCAGGTGTACCCGAGAACTCTTTTGGGAAGCTAGAGAAGTGATTGCTGGGCCTCTTGCTGAGATATTTGTATCATCGATAGTCACAGGTGAGGTGCCGGCAGACTGGAGTTGGCAAACGTGGTGCCACTGTTTAAGAAGGGTGATAAGGACAAGCCAGGGGACTATAGACCAGTGAGCCTGACGTCAGTGGTGGGCAAGTAGTTGGAGGGAATCCTGAGGGACAGGATGCACATGTATTTGGAAAGACAAGGACTGATTTGGGATAGTCAACATGTGGGAAATCATGTCTCACAAACTTGATTGCATTTTTTGAAGAAGTAACAAAGAGGATTGATGAGGGCAGAGCAGTAGATGTGATCTATATGGACTTCAGTAAGGCATTCGACAAGGTTCCCCATGGGAGACTGATTAGCAAGGTTAGATCTCATGGAATACAGGGAGAACTAGCCATTTGGATTCAGAACTGGCTCAAAGGTAGAAGACGGAGGGTGGTGGTGGAGGGTTGTTTTTCAGACTGGAGGTCTGTGATCAGTGGAGTGCTACAAGGATTGGTGTGGGGTCCTCTACTTTTTGTCATTTACATAAATGATTTGGATGTGAGCATAACAGGTACAGTTAGTAAGTTTGCAGATGACACCAAAATTGGAGGTGTCGTGGACAGCGAAGAAGTTTACCTCAGATTACAACATGATCTGGACCAGATGGGCCAATGGACTGAGAAGTGGCAGATGGAGTCTAATTCAGATAAATGAGAGGTGCTGCATTTTGGGAAAGCAAATCTTAGCAGGACTTATACACTTAATGGTAAGGTCCTGGGGAGTATTGCTGAAAAAGAGACCTTGGAGTTCAGGTTCATAGCTCCTTGAATGTGGAGTCACAGGTAGATAGGATAGTGAAGGTGGCGTTTGGTATGCTTTCCTTTATTGGTCAGAGCATTGAGTACAGGAGTTGGGAGGTCATGTTGTGGCTGTACAGGACATTGGTTAGGTCACTGTTGGAATATTGTGTGCAATTCTGGTCTCCTTCCTATCGGGAAGATGTTGTGAAACTTGAAAGAGTTTAGAAAAGACTTACAAGGATGTTACCAGGGTTGGAGGATTTGAGCTACAGGGAGAGGCTGAACAGGCTGGGGCTGTTTTCCCTGGTGCGTCGGAGGCTGAGGGGTGACCTTATAGAGGTTTACAAAATTATGAGGGGCATGGATAGGGTAAATAGGCAACGTCTTTTCCCTGGGGTGGGGGAGTCCAGAACTAGAGGGCATAGGTTTAGGGTGAGAGGGGAAAGATATAAAAGAGACCTAAGGGGCAACTTTTTTCATGCAGAGAGTGATATGTATATGGAATGAGCTGCCAGATGAAGTGGTGGAGGTACAATTGCAACATTTAAGAGGCATTTGGATGGGTATATGAATAGGAAGGGTTTGGAGGGATATGGGCCAGATGGTGGCAGATGGGTCTAGATTGGGTTGGAATATCTGGTCAGCATGGACGGGTTGGACCGGAGGGTCTGTTTCCATGCTGTACATCTCTATGACTCTATATAGAGTGGTTAGTTTAACCTGAGGGTCGCCATCCTTCAGGTGGGTTGAGAAGATAGGATCTTCATGATAAACCCAATTGGTCAGGAATTGAACCTCTATTGTTGGTGTCACTCTGTATCACAAACTAGCCATCCAGCTAACTGAGCTAACTAGCTCGGATTGGCATGATACACAGTTGGCACAACAAGGGGTAATGTCATGGACTGGTAATCTAGAACCCTAGATTAATGTTCTGGGGACATGAATTCATAGTGAAATTTGAATTCAATAAAAAAACTGGATTAAAAAGCTAGCCCGATGGCAGATATTGTCGATTGTTCTAAAAAAAAGCCCATCTGGTTCATAAATGTCCTACAGGGATGGCAATTTGCCATTCTTATCTGGATAAAAGCAAATTTGACAAAGGGTCAGTTAGACTCGAAACGTCCATCCTGAGAGCTGGCTCTGATGGAGCTGGATCAGTGTCAAGGACTCTTGCAGAAAAAAAAATAAACAGGGGATTAGGTCCAGGCAGCGAGCCATGGAGGGGGTCGTTAGGGCCAAGTGCCTGCCCCTCTCCACGGTTATGTTAGACCTTGGGTGTCTCTGGAGAAGGAGCACACAGTGTCCACCGACACCATGGATTTGTTCAGGGAGAGGTGGGCCCCACAGGGAGTGGAGTGCATTATTTCCCCCTCCAACTCTATTTTGATTTAATCCTTGCTCTTTTCTTTCCTTACAGATGCTGCCAGACCTGCTGAGATTTTCCAGCATTTTCTCTTTTGCCATTCTTATCTGGTCTGACCTACATATGACTCCAGATCCACAGTAATATGGTTGACTATTAACTGCCATCTGGGCAATTAGGGAGAGACAATAAACACTGGTCTACCTAGTGATGCCCTTATCCCATGAGCAAATGAATTAACTCTGGGCTGCCACGTGAGAAACAATATTTTAGTGACAATGTGCTGACCACAAACTAAATTGTCTGGGCACTTTTTGCACATGGAATCTTTTATTATCCAATGGTACAGTTTGATGCCAAGTGGCATCATTTAAAATCTTCAAGATCCATCTTTAGATTATTTTCAATAAAAAGTTATCACCTTTAGGTCTACCACTTCAATAGGTCATTTCTGGCTTAAATAGTGCTATAAATGCTGGCAGAATACCAACCTTATTCTCTGATGCTGAGCCAAGAAGCAGATGCAGGAAAGGTACATTTAAAACTAAAGTTCACAATATGTGCCAATGGCATTCAGGATACTGTGTTGTACCACCATTTTGATGAGCCTATTTAATTAGAGAATGCATTGTTAATGTATCGTGAATCAAACCCACATACCCTGACAAAAGAAAATTAAATTGTAGGGTTGGTGTAGTTGTAAGTAGTTACTTTCAAGTGATCAAACATCAAATAAGCCTATCACTTAAGGTTAAGAGTCTAGTTTAATCTTAAAGGAATGTCGCCTTAAATCTAAGTATATGGTTTGAGTATGTGTATGTAATGATTATGTAGTAAAGAGAATGCTGAGAGCTTAATGGAGCATTTTAATATTATGAAAGAGTTTAATATGGTGGGCAGCAACACTACGTTACATTTATTTATATATATGTATGGTTAAATACAAGTGAGATTTTCCACTTATAAGGAGACTGAAATTAGGGGTCACAGATATTAATGAAGGATCTGATGAAGAGTCATCAAGCTGAAATATTAACTCTTCCTCCACGGGTGCTGCCTGACCTGTTGGGTATTTCCAGCATTTTCTGTATTTGTTTGAGGTCGCCAGCATCTACACCATTTCACTTTTGCGGGCCGTCAACACAAGATAGACATTAATAAATCCAAAGGGGGAAATTAGGAAAAACTTCTTTCCCCAGAGAGTGGTTGGAATATGGAACTTGTTACCACATGAACTAGTTGAGTTCAGGAGGAGAGATGAGAGTAAAATGAAACCATATGGGAAAGAGTTCTTGACATCAGTATCGACCGGTTGGATTGATTGAAAACAGAAAGTGCTCAAGAAATTCAGAAGGCCTGGCAGCATCTGTGGAGAGAGAAACAAAGTTAATGTTTTGAAAGAGGTCAGTATCCCATCATCAAGTCACCCTTTGTTTACGTCTGCACAGTACACTGGTCAGCTCAGAGTCACTCCTTGAAGTCAGCAGACTCTTTGAATCCCCTGTTTATTTTTTTTTGAACAGAACATCAAGCCATTTTTTTTTCTTTTTTATTAGAGTGAACAAGGTGTCTGACACTCTTAGTCTTTTTTCTTTTTTCTTTTTCTTTTTTTTTAACCCCCACACTACCGCCGAACTGCAGTAGTGCTTATTTTTCCCCTAGCACCCATGTTGTGTGTGTGCAGGTGTGAGAGACAGTGAGAGACACAAGGTGCACGAATCTTTCTTCAAATTTCCACCACCAGGAAGAAAGGAAACACCTGAGTGGCCAGTGACAAGCAGTGCCCTTCACATCAAAGGGAAATGCTGTGTGATCAAACAGTGAAGGGAAGGGCAAGGATTAAATCAAAATAGAGTTGGAGGGGGAAATAATGCACTCCACTCCCTGTGGGGCCCACCTCTCCCTGAACAAATCCATGGTGTCGGTGGACACCGTGTGCTCCTTGTCCAGAGACACCCAAGCTCTAACATAACCGTGGAGAGGGGCAGGCAGTTGGCCCTAACGACCCCCTCCACGGCTCGCTGCCTGGACCTAATCCCCTGTTTTTTTTTTCTGCAAGAGTCCTTGACACTGATCCAGCTCCATCAGAGCCAGCTCTCAGGATGGACAGAACCCCTAACACTCCTGTTTTTTTTCTTTTTTTTTCTATTTCCCACACTACCGCCTAACTGTGGTAGTGCTTATTCTTTCCCTATCATCCATGTTATGTGTGTGCAGGTGTGAGACACAGTGAGGGACACAAAGTGCATGAATCTTTATTCAGTTTCCACCACCAGGAAGAAAGGAAACACCCGAGTGGCCAGTGACAAGCAGTGCCCTTCACATCAAAGGGCAATGCTAGTGTGATCAAACAGTGAAGGGGAGGGCAGGGATTAAATCAAAATAGAGTTGGAGGGGAAAATAATGCACTCTACTCCCTGCGGTGCCCACTTCTCCCTGAACAACTCCAGGGTGTTGGTGGACACCACGTGATCCTTCTCCAAGGACACCCGGGCTCTAACGTAACCGCGGAAGAGGGGCAGGCAGTCGGCCCTAACGACCCCCTCCACGGCTCGCTGCTTGGACCTAATCCCCTGTTTATGTCTGTCAGCCATGGCCCTCTCATTGGCCCAAGGTAACAACCCCAATCAAGGATCTCATAGTCAATGAGATCCGCCTGGTTCCATTCACAACACATTTTGAGTCCTGTAACACCCTTCTTCTGAATCTGAATGGACTGAATGGCCTGGTTCTGTCTTTCACGTTCTGTGGAATTGTGCTGTGTATTGTCAGCCAACACCAATAATATCCCTGGAGTCAGGATGTTCCACACCGTTTTAGTGTACAGTAATGATGCATTGACTTTAAAGTTAAATCAACATGTTGCTGCTGTTGTAAATGGAGCAAGTGACTCTGCAGACTCTTTAGAAATGACAGAAAATCTGTCAGGGGCCAAATGGGCTTCCTGCCGCTTGGTGCTTGCTTTAAGCTGATTATTATCTAATGCTCTCCAGCAGGAGGTAAATGTTTTCACAAACACAGTCAAATAATGATGTCTCCGCTTCTCACTGGACGAGTAAGAGTAATTCAGTTCTGAATATAAATTGAGCTGCATTTTTTTCTTGTAATCAGCTTGCCCAAATGGAAGCTCATAGCATTTATTTAATGATCACAGTGAGGCGTTTGGACATCCAGTTAACCACTTCGGTGTTTTTCTGTAAATTTGTGAAAAATACAACATGGAACCAAAATGCTGATGAAGAGCCACTGGACCCGAAATATTGACTCAGCTTTCTCTTAATAGATGCTGAGTTTCTCAAGCAATTTCCATTTTTTTGAGCAATACTGTTTTTTTTAAAAATGGACTATTAGTGCCTTATGATTATATTTCTGGTGCTCTAATGCATTACAATTCAACAGGAAATGGGCTTAGTATGAGCCTGATGAACCAATGGCCTTTTCCAATGCTGTAAATAATATGCACCATTACTATTTTCATTCATTGAAAATGTAGTGCTGCCCTGCTATATTTTAAGATTAGTTATACAATTTGTAACTAAACAGAGTTTATATTAATTCAGGTAAATAAAGTTTTGAGAATCATATTATTCAGCATTGAAAGGGTCTCTCACTGTGCAGATGTATGGAGTTCTTGCTTAGCAGGGATTATGAAGAGGACTTAACACAAGCTTTTAAGTACTGTGCATTGTGCTCGAGAAAACATTGAACTAATTTACCACACATATGCTGCAATAATTTAGTGACACCTTTGACAATTCTGTTTACCTTATAGCTTGTTAAAGCAAGATCTTGAGACTTCCAGACAATTATCTTTATTCTTTACCCATTGTGTGAACTTTTGGCTCAGAGGCATTTTTTGGATGCCAATGTATGAATTGGAAAATGTGAGGGATTTGCATTTCTAGGCCCCCTGAGGGTGTTGAATTTCCTTGTTTCCCCTGTTATATATGGTAATTCTTCTGAAGAGGTTAATGTTCATGTAACATTGGCTCAACCCGTTCTACTGATGTTACACATAGTCTGTGGGTGGAGAGAAAGCATTCTACTCTAGGTTTGAAGAGATCTGTACCAATCCTATCAGCTCCTGATAATTATGCCAGATTAGAATATAGATTACCTATTGCTATCTTGCAATTGAACTTCTTATTGTCTAAGATTCGTGCTTGCAATGTAGATACAGTGTGTTCTCCATTGCTATCAATATAGTCTCAAAGCCAAGCTAAGAAAAAGATGGATTAGTGGCAATGAACTACCTGAAACAACACTTACCCAGTACCACACACTAGAAGGGGTGGCAGATATCACAAGATACCAGGAATAGTACACAGATCCTAACCCTAGGCCATTTTCCTGGAGGTGAGATGTGGAGGGGAAGGATGTTGAGATGTGGTAGGGCTACTCACATGCAAGCAGCTGCTTTAGGGCCTTTCATGACCTATTGTTGAGGCTGATTAGAATTGTCTAATGTGCCCCAACATAAGCCCCAAGAGACATTGGGAAATAGTGTAGTTACCTGGAGTCAGTCTCCTGGCAGCAGACCAGGGGACATGTGCTCCAGGCACCAGATGCCTGGTTTCACCGCATCCAAAGCTAGCATGTAGTGACCCAGTTGCTGAGGCTGCTTTCTTTTAGGTTCACATAATAATAAACCTGGAGAGAGGGTATCTCCAAGGAAACCTGGGAAACATGGTTGCCATTTATTCAGTGCTCTATGTCCTTCTGTTGGTGATTCAAGAGTGCACCCTCTGTATAAAACCTGGAGGGCAAGCACACCCTTTGGAACTGGCCAAATCAAGAAAAATCACAGCTGTGTGACCGTTCCCTGAGCAGTGAGGATTCTGACCCCTATTTGACCAAGACAGGGAGAAACCAAAGCTCAAAATGTCTCACCACCAACAGGAGAATCCTCAGATCCACTGAAGATAAACTTTGCTTTAGGTCACTTGCACTTGCGTTCAGTTGACTGATGCCAGGGAATGTTTTCAGCAATAAGATGAATTATATTTTGTCTATTTCAAAGCATTGTGGATATGAAGTTGTCTCAATTTATCATGATGCTGTACTCAATTTAATCATTTATAATGCATTCAGTCTGTTCCTAATTTACAAGGCACTGAAACCAAATCACTTCAGGCAACAGAGAAATGAAATGCTATAACTATGTGCTTCAAGGGAGGGCCTCATTTGAAGTGGATGCACAGGCAGAAATCAGGTAGATGGAGCCCAAAATTTTCATTCCATTAAAATGATTGAGAAGAAATAGTGGGGAACATGTTCATACCTTCTGAGTGTGCCTCCTTGTTGGATGAAACTCTGACCTGAGAGATTGTGATTTCTTACAGTGCTAACCTTTAAATGAGAATGAGAAGCATGGTATAAAATTGTATATACTTATTCTTCTGATGTAAGTATGGTGTTCAGTATTCTAATAATCCCAAATCAAAGGGAACTCAGCTATGACTGAACCACAGGTGACTGGTAATATAGTGTTAGGTGGAGAACTCCTTGTCTTTTGCTATACATTCTGTGTCTTATGATCCCATTCCACAGCTAGTACCTCCACATAAGCCTGTTGGACTATAACCTGGTGCTATGTGATTTTTAACTTGTAAATTAGTTCACTTTCCATGAGGAAATGGCAAGTTTTCCTTTTGTTGAGTGTTAACACTTGTGAATTATTCCGAACTCTGTAAAAATGAAAGACAACTGTGGAGGAGGTAATTTCAAATGGAATCAACAGAGTAATTGCTGACAGACTGAAGGGGCAATTTCGAAGCTAGGAGGAAACCAGGCAGGGAATTAAATTGCACCCAGTTACACAGACCTTGTTGCTTTCCAATGGATTGCCTTTTAACTTGTTCTTTTGAGCAGGTGAGAGGCATAACTGTTTGGTGGTGGAGGTTTTCAAAATATAAAGCAGCACCTTCCAAACCCACAATCACTTCCACCTAAGTTTCAATGATCTCATTGGGGCTTCCTTGTAATTTTAACATATTCCCTGTGTATTTGAGCCAACCCAAGCCAAGAGGAGCTGGGGCACGTGAAGGACCTGCCAAGTGAGCGAATTTTTAATTCACTTCTTGGGTGCTAAGAGGAGCAAGGATGCATCTTCCCTCCGTGTAGATATGCTTGGGTCTCCACTGCCCTAGGCTTCACTTTCCACCCTTGCAACCTCAGTCCCACTTGCAGCATCACAACAGAGTGCCAGAGACTGAGTCCAGACATTTGCTCCAGATCCTTGTATGCCCACATATGGTTTGTGACTGATACCTGAGAACAAGTCATCACTGTGGCAGACATCGCATTGTGAGCCAAGATGAAGCATAAGACACATACCTTAAAATAAATAAGATGACCATTTCTATCCTGGCTAATCAGGACCAAATGTCTGTTACATTGTGCTATGAGGCATGGTCCAAGTCCAAAATGGGGAAAATGTTCTGTGCTGATTCTTAATTTTAGTTCACCACAAAGGAAGATGTTTTACATTATGTGCAAATTTTATTGTTTACAGTATTCCTCAGGAATGAAACAAAGAATCATCACAAAGACCATTTCTTATTTAATCATATCTCAAAATAAGTCAAAACAGCTGATCCTGTTCTATTTTAATAATAGCTGGGCCCCAGTGAGTTACACTAATGAAATAACTGAGGTCTTATTGCATAGCGGGAGTAAAGAATGAGTTCTGTCCTCGCACAATCCAATCGAGGGCAAGGATTGAGTTACGATTGAAGTCTGATCAAATACTTTACAAAGAGACAAATACATAATATTCATGGGAACAGTAGTTACGTCCTTCTACCCCCAATTCCAGTCCCAACATCCAATACAATATAAATTCTGCTGATTCTCTTAACTTCCTGTGAAGAAGAATTGTGAGCCTCTCAAAACATGTAAAGATCATGACACTCAGTCATTGCCTATAGAAAGTCAAAGCAAATCATCAGCTGACATCTGTTTGTCCTGGTGTGTTTTATTTTTATAGATAATTCTCTACATTTAAAAGTGTTTAGTTAATGTAGCCTGAAATAAAACAATAGAGAGTTTTCTTGCTTCACATCACAGCAAAATGTGAAGAAATTAAAAATAGATGCATCTTTTCCAAACATTTATGTTCAGGAATTCAATACGATTTGCCATCAGGTGCAGTGTTTTTAATGACATGCAAATTACTCAGTTGCTGCTATTCAGATCCATTTTGCTGGATTTTAATTGGATTAGAAGTATGAGTTGGTAATTTAAAAATAAAATGTTTGCTCATTAAGGTGATGCATGTCAGTGCTGAGAATGCTTTTCCTTCTTTGAGCCTAATATCTGCATTAAGTGTAACCCAGATTGGATGAAAGATGCACCTTTTTTTTGTCTATAGAAGTCTAGAATGGCTACTGTTTCAGAAGGGGGCCATTCAGCCCATCATGTCTGTGCTGGCTGTCTGCATGAGCAGTTCAGCTAGTGCCTCTCCCCAATGCTTCCTATTGCCTTGTTCCTCCTATTTAAATGTATCACTTAACACATCTCTGTATTAAATTTCATCTGCCACTGCTCTGCCATTCTGCCACCTTGTCTGTGTGTTCTTGAAGTCAATCACTATCCTCATGGGGTGGGAGATTTCAAGACGAGGAGGCATACTTGTGAGGTGAAAGAAAGATTTAAAAAAGACATGAGGGACAACGTTTTACACAGAGAGTGGTTCATATGTGGAATGAGCATCCAGAGGAATTGATGGATGTCGGTACAGTTAGAACGTTTAAAAGACTGTTGGAAATGTACATGAATAAGAAATGTTTGGTAGGATATGGGCCAAGCGCAGACAGGTGGGACAAGTTTAGTTTGGGATTATGGTTGGCATGGATTGGTTGGACTGAAGGATTTGTTTCTGTGCTGTGTGACTCTATGATTCTAAGGAGTTAACAAAATTTCCAGGTGTTGTCAGTGACAAATTTTGGAATGGTGTCCTTTACACTGAAGTCTAGGTAGTTAATGTGCATCAAGAAAAACAGTCGTACTGACTCTCAGGGAACTCCTCTGAATACCTTTCTCCATCTGCAAACCAACATTTATACAAATGATTTGGATGTGAACATTACAGGTATGGTTACTAAGTTTGCAGATAACACCAAAATTGGAGGTGTAGTGGACAGCAAAGAATTTTACCTCACGTTAAAGTGGGATCTTGAATAGATGGGCCAATGTGCTAAGGATTGGCAGATAGAGTTTAATTTAAATAAATGTGAGGTACTGCATTTTGGAAAGGCAAATCAGGCCAGGACTTATACACTTCATTGTAGGGCCCCATGGAGTGTTGCTGAAAAAAAGAGACCTTGGAGTGCAGGTTCATAGGTTCCTTGAAAGTGGAGTCTCAGGTAATCAGGATAGTGAAAAGCCATTTGATTTGCTTGCCTTTAAAGGTCAGTGCCTTGAATATAGGAACTGGGATGTAATGTTGTGGCTGTTCAGGACATTGGTTAGGCCACTTTTGGAATACTGCATGCAATTCTGGTCTCCCTGCCATAGGAAGGATATTGTAAAACTTGGAAGTGTTCAGAAAAGATTTAATGAGGATGTTGCCATGATTGGAGGATTTGAGCTATAGGGAGAGGCTGAACAGGCTGGGGCTATTTTCCCTGGAGCATTGGAGGATGAGGGGTGACCTTATAGAAGTTTATAAAATCATGAAGGGCATGGATGGAGGAGTCCAAAACTAGAGGGCATAAGTTTAAGGTGAGAGGGGCAATATTTAAAAGGCTCCTAAGGAACAACCTTTTCACGCAGAGGGTGGTACGTGTATGGAATGAGCTGCCAGAGGAAATGGTGGAGGCTGGTACAATTGCAGCATTTAATAGGCATCTGGATGGGTACATGAATAGGAAGAGTTTAGAGGGATATGGGCCAAATGCTGGCAAATGGGACTAAATTAATTTAGGATATCTGGTCAGCATGGATGAGTTGGACCAAAGGACCTGTTTCCATGCTGTACAGTTCTAAGACTCTACGACCCTATAAATGCACACCATTGTATCACTCAGCTAAATTTATATCTATGTTGCTACTGTACTTTTTATTTCAGAGTTTTAACTTATTTGGCAATTCCTGCATGGCATTTTTGACTAACATTTTTTGAATGTTGACAACATTAACTGCTTTGCTACCATCTACCCTCACGTTTGCATCATGAAACTGAGAGAGGACCTTGGAGAGGTGGTACTCCCATATATCTGCTGCCATTGTACTTCTAGATGGAAATGGTCATGGGTTTGGAAGGTGCTATCTGAGGAGCCTTGGTAAATTTCTGCAGTGCATCTTGTAGATCGCACATACTGCAATGGTAGATAGAGTGGATACTTGTGGATGTAGTGCGAAACAAGCATGCTGCTTTGTCCAAGATGGTGGCAAGCTTCTTGACCGTTTCTGGAGTTGCACTCATTCAGGCAAGTGAGGAGTATTCCATCACATTCCTGACTTGTGCTTTGTAGAAGGCAGACAGGCTTTGGGGAATCAGAATATGAGATATTCACTGCAGTATTCCTAACCTCTGACCAGCTCTTGTTGTTTTTGTATGTGGTGAGTTGAGTTGAGTTTCTGGTCAATGGTAAACCCCAGGATGTTGATAATGGTGTACTCAGTGATGGTATTGAATGTCAAGGGGTGGTAGCTATATTAAAAACTAAAAGATCTACAGACGCTGTAACTCAAAAACAAATCAGAAGTTGCTGATAAAACCAGCAGGTCTGGCAGCATCTGTGAAGAGAAATTAAAGTTAACATTTCTGGTCTGGTGACCTTTCCTGAGGACAGGTCATTGAACCAGAAATGTTAACTTTGATTTCTCTTCACAGATGCTGCCAGACCTGTTGTGGTAGTTAGATTGTCTCTTATTTCAGATGCTAATTGCTTGGCAATTGTGTGGTGCAAATGTTACTTGCCACTTGTCAACCCAAGCCTGGATATTGTCCAAACTCTGATCCATTTGGACATGAGGAGAAAGTGAGGTCTGCAGATGCTGGAGATCAGAGCTGGAAATGTGTTGCTGGAAAAGCGCAGCAGGTCAGGCAGCATCCAGGGAACAGGAGAATTGACGTTTCAGGCATAAGCCCTTCCTGAAGAAGGGCTTATGCCCGAAACATCGATTCTCCTGTTCCCTGGATGCTGCCTGACCTGCTGCGCTTTTCCAGCAACACATTTCCAGCTCCATTTGGACATGGACTACTTCAGTATCTGGAGAGTCACAGATGGTGATGAACATTTTGTAATCATCAGCGAGCATCCCCAAGCTTAATGGTATGATGGAGAGAAGGTCATTGATGAAGATAGTTGGGCCTTGGACACTACTCTGAGAAACATCTGCAAAAATGTCCTGGAGCTGAACTGTGTGACATCCAACAAACACGACTATCTTTCTCTGTGCCAGGTTTGACTCTAATGACTTGAGAATTTTCCCCTAACACCCATTCATTCCAGTTTTTCCAAGAATCCTTAATGCCACAGTTGGTTGAATGCAGTCTTTTTGTCAAGGGCAGTCACTCTCACCTTACCTCACCTCTGGAATTCAGCATTTTTGTCCATGTTTGAATCAAGGCTGTAAATAAGGTTAAGAGCTGGATGGCCCTGGTAGAACTCAACCTGGGCATCAGTTGTCATAGACCCATCTAATATTGGCCTCAGGCTTCATATATTGAAGACTAGTACACTATTCCTGAAGAAGGGCTTATGCCCGAAACGTCAATTCTCCTGTTCCCTGGATGCTGCCTGACCTGCCGTGCTTTTCCAGCAACACATTTTCAGCACTATAGGTCAAGTGGCATCTATGAAAATCAATGTTTCAGGTCAATAACATCTCATAAGAACATTTAACAATCAGGAGAAGGAATAATGGAGGCAATTAGACAGACGTCAAGTGAGCTGGGTCTGGATTTGAATGTAGATAACTTCTGCACCTGTGGGCTCCACATTCAGATAATTTTGTTTCACAGAAATTATCTTTTTGGTGATTATTGCTAATTTCACAAAATGGATTATGAATACCAGACTTTCCTGTCTCCATTTGCTTATGAAAAACATTGGATCCTGGATGGATCTTTTGATGCCAATACTAATAGGGTGGGCATTACATTTCTGACTCACTAAGCAGCAGAATGCACAAACTGCATATCAAGTCTTTTGGAGGCCCCGATGGGAACATCCTCTGTCGCTAAATTTTGCTCAGAACTGCAAAGTAAATCTTCAACTTCAGGTCCATGAGAGCAGTCCTCACTTTCTGCGGTGTGACACCTGACCATTTGCAACTGAAGACGTTTGTTTTTCTTACTTTCATTAGTATTCTTACTTCTAATCCACTAGGGCTTATTGATTAATGAATGTTTAAAAACCCTTTCTTCATAACATTTAATTGCTGTCCGCAGTTTTCTTAATAAATGTAATTTGCACTCCTTCTCTCTTCCCTTACTTCATTGCACAGAAAAAAACTGGTGACACAGAAAAACCTCCTTCATGTTTGTCACCCTTATTGACTTATTTCTGACCCTCTTGGAAATCTGCATTTGTTCTTTATGGATGAAAATACAAAAGCCAGTGGAATCTGTAAATGAGAGGTTCTTATTTGTCGCGGTGCTAATGAAATTTAGCAGCTAAATAACATGACTTCAAGTCTCCTAAACGAAGATATGCAGCCATGGGTGAGTTGAGGTGATTAAGAGGAAAGCATTGCATACAGTTCACGTTACCTTAATCTATCTTTTTCTTATTTATCAAGCAGTAATGTGAGATATGACAATGTATGATAGGGCTATTGTCAGCACTGTTTAGTTTTGAAGTGTGAATTTTGCTCCGTCATTTCCCAAATCCTATGGAATTAAATTTGCAGTGCTTGAAAGGAAACTTTGGTAAATGCTGGCGTGATCATTAGGTCTGCTTTGTTTGTACAAGTTTAGCAACTAGTTGAATAAAGCATTGTTGAAAAAGAAGGTGGAGAGGTTGTTGCCAGTTATCAAATGTGAATGAAGAGGTGGGCACACCAAAATGTCAGTCATCACTGCTGTTTTGGATTTGGATGTGCTATTATTGAGATTGATGGGTACTATTTCCTCAGGGTCTTTCTGTGGTTCTAAGAGCTCCATTTGCTGAGATGGAAGACATTAACAGACCACTGGAGTAGCACAGGGGCGAGCACTGCTGTCTCACAACACCAGGGACCTGGAATAGGGTAGGGAGAAGGGTCTGGATGGGATGCTTGTCAGAGGGTATGGACTTAATGGGCTGAATGGCCCCCTTCCACACTGTAGGGATTCATTGATTCACTGAGAAGTTACAAAAAATGCTTGTCAGCCACTTTCTATCAATGTTCTTACACTGGTCTTACCAACAGCATTTTGCATAGTTCTGTTGAATGGAGGCCAGAACAATACATCTATTTTAAATTGGTATACATCGGTTTCTATCCATTGAGACCAGGCCAGTTCCTTTTCCAATATTCCATTTAAATAATCCAGCATTACAAAACTTTTACAAACAACAAACAGAACAATGGTCAACCACAGGCAATAAGTTCCTTAAAGTGAACTAACAATTAACAGAGGGCATGGCAAAGTTGGAAAGGAACTATGAATAACACAAATAATTAAAGTATTCTTTTGATAATTGAATGGAATTGCTAACGCAAATTTGGACTTTAGAGCAATCCCTGTTTCTTCGATCTCCAACTATTTCATTAATACCCTTGCCTCCATTAAAAGTTCAAAGAGGATTGTTCACAATGTTGTTTGCACAGTTTTCAGCTCCACCTGCAATTCCTCAGACTGCATGCAGCAAAATCTGGACATTATCCAGGCTGGCCTAATAAGTGATAGTGACAGTCACATCACACAAGTGCCAGGCCATGACCACCTTCACCAAATGAGTCTAAATACATCTACATGACAGTCAACTGGACTACTATCATCAAATCATCCATAATCATTACCTTGGGTGACTGTTGACCAGAAACTGAATTGAACCAGCCAAATGAATTTTCTGAGAGCTGTGAATCTTTGGAATGTCACACCCAAGAGGGATGTGGAAAACCTAACACTGAATTTTTCAAGACTGATTATTCAAAACTGATTCAAACACAATTTTGATGTCTCACAGAATTAAGTGATATGGGATTGGGCAGTAAAGTGAGCTGAGTCATAGGATCATGCTGAATGCAGGGTGGTCTCAAAGGTTCTTATAGAGTCCTAGAATCATAGAGAAGTACAGCATGGAAACAGACCCTTCGGTCCAACCTGCCCATGCTGATCAGATATCCCAACACAATCTAGTCCCAACTGGCAGCATCCGGCCCATATCCCTCCAAACCCTTCCTATTCACATACTCATCCAAATGCCTATTAAATATTGCAATTGTATCAGCCTCCACTACTTCCTCTGACAGCTCGTTCCATACACGTACCACCCTCTGTGTGAAAAAGTTGTCCCTTAGGTCCCTTTTATATCTTTCCCCTCTCACCCTAAACCTATGCCCTCTAGTTCTGCACTCGCCAACCCCAGGGAAAAGACTTTGTCTATTTATCTTCCTGATGCTGCCTGGCTTCTGTGTTCTTCCAGTCTCCTGCTTTCTACTTTGGATTCCAGCATCCGCAGATTTTCTGTCTCTAACCTTGATAACAAGGGCAGTCACATGCACTTCACCCTTGGAGTTTAGCTCTATTGTCTATGTTGGACTAAATCTGTAATGATTAACGTGGGCTTGGTGGAACCCAAACTAAGCATCAGTGAGCAGTTTATTGCTGAGTAATTGCCACTTGACATTACTGGTGATGACCCATTTCATCACTTTATTGATGGTTGATAATAGACTGATGGGATTACATTTGGTCTGTTTCGATATTTTGTGCTGTTTGTAGATGGAACCTACCTAGATGATTTTCCACATTATTAGTGAGGTATAGAATGGAAAACATGCAGAGAAATCCAGGCATCAACTGCACAATAGAATTAAAATGCATACACCAGCTTCTGCATTCATTTTAAGACTAGTTTCCTGCCATTCACCATGATCTCTGTATACCAAACATTGCTCTGTTGGTATATAATATCGCCTATGTAATGTAAGCCTCGATCTTCAGCATTCAATAGTTCATGTGCATTTGCAGACCAGAGTGGTCTGTTTCTAAATTTCTACCATGTAGGTGTGCATCCTATACTTCTTAATGATACGAAAGTCGGT
This sequence comes from Chiloscyllium plagiosum, assembly GCF_037043375.1. NCBI lineage: Eukaryota > Metazoa > Chordata > Chondrichthyes > Orectolobiformes > Hemiscylliidae > Chiloscyllium > Chiloscyllium plagiosum. The sequence continues at coordinate 19,109,548 of NW_028270153.1, read as the reverse complement.
GGAGTTGTTGACAGTGAGGAAGGATGTGGCAGGTTACAGCAGGATATAGAGAAGCTGCAGAGCTGGGCAGAAAGGTGGCAAATGGAATTCAATGTAGCTAAGTGTGAGGTGATTCACTTTGGGAAGAATAACAAAAAGATGGGGTACTGGGCTAATGGTCGGATACTTGGTAGTGTGGATGAGCAGAGGGATCTTGGTGTCCATGTACACAGATCTCTGAAAGTTGCCACCCAGGTAAATAGTGCGGTGAGGAAGGCATATGGCGTACTGGCTTTTATTGGTAGAGGAATTGAGTTCCGGAGTCCTGAGGTCATGATGCAGTTGTATAAGACTCTGGTGCGGCCGCATCTGGAATATTGTGTGCAGTTTTGGTCGCCATACTATAGGAAGGACGTGGAGGCACTGGAACGGGTGCAGAGGAGGTTTACCAGGATGTTGCCTGGTATGGAAGGAAGATCGTATGAGGAAAGACTGAGACACTTGGGGCTGTTTTCATTAGAGAAAAGAAGGTTTAGGGGTGACTTGATTGAGGTGTACAAGATGATTAGGGGGTTAGATAGGGTTGACAGTGTGAACCTTTTCCCGCGTATGGAGTCGGGTATTACAAGGGGGCATAGCTTTAAATTAAGGGGGGGTAGATATAGGACTGAAGTTAGGGGTAGGTTCTTCACTCAGCGAGTCGTAAGTTCATGGAATGCCCTGCCAGTAGCAGTGGTGTCTCAGTCCCAACCCTCGAACTCAGCACCGCCTTCCTAACCTGCAACCTACTTCCTGACCTCTCTGCCCCCACCCCCACTCCGGCCTATCACCCTCACCTTGACCTCCTTCCACCTATCGCATTTCCAACGCCCCTCCCCCAAGTCCCTCCTCCCTACCTTTTATCTTAGCCTGCTGGACAAACTTTCCTCATTCCTGAAGAAGGACTCATGCCCGAAACATCGATTCTCCTGCTCCTTGGATGCTGCCTGGCCTGCTGCGTTTTTCCAGCAATACATTTTCAGCTCTGACAGTACTGTTGGCAGCCCTCTGTTGGCAAAGATCATTCCCAGAACTGCTGCTGCCCCTGATGTGGCGTCCTGTCCTGCTTTTGATCCTATGGGTGGGACTTTTGTAAAACTTAACTGATACAAAGCAAGTTGCAAGATGGTCCTTTGGGAAAAAAAGTGATGCTTTGGTCTGTCTCAAGGTGCAAAATGGGAGGTACATTGCATTGTGCTTCTGTACCCTCGGCTTTTGTTTCAAAGATCTGTTAAACAACATAACTAAAAAGCCCTAGATTTGAACTTCTCCAGGTGGGGTCAGGACTCCAAGTGGGGACACGGGTTGAAATTTTGGGGGACTGGGAAAATATGTGGCAAGTGCCGCTTTAAATGAACACAGTACTTCATAGCAATAAAAAAGCTGCTTAGAATGTGATTCTCAAAAGAAGCTAAAACATATTTTACAAATTGTATTTCTTTGCATGAAATAATCATTTTTCATTTACAGAAAATCTTTTCTTGTGGTATTCTCAGCTTGCTTTCTTTATTCCCCAATGAGCTAAACTGTAAAACAGTACAAAACAAAACAGGAGGAGAAAAACAGAAATCCCCATTTATTATTTACCCTCAGCACTGGGGAAGTGGAGTCAGAGTAAACAGCTAACTATTCTGCAGGAGTCCATATCAACAGAAAGATCAATGGCCTTCTCGACAGCCAGAAGTGAATTATTTCAGCATGGTTAACACTCGGCTCATTCTGTGCCTGCTGCAGTTCATTTACTGGCACATTATGAACAGATACATAAGGTGCTTCTTGCATTCATTATCCACAGCATACCCTGGTGAGCACTGCATAAATAGGAACTACTCCAAATCAAGCAATCTTAATTTGAAAGCCAGATCTTTGATTCATTTGCGAGGAACTTACCTTAAGATTATTTTAATTTATTTGTAAAATGTCATTTAAGAGAAATCTACAATATTAGAGCTAGATCACTGAAGTTGTATTAATAAGCATGCACAAATATGTATATTTTAGACACTGGCAGTTTTTCATGAAGTGGAAATATTGAGGGAAAATGATGATTCTGAGAATAATTCCCAGCAAAGTAGCTCAATTCTGCTCCTAACTTTTTACTGTCGCTATTTGATATATTTTTCTTGGTTTCATACAAAATCTACTAAAAGCAAGTGGATAGGTGCACAATTTTGTTTGAGAAGGTAATAAGATGTTAGCTTTATATTAAGTGGGCAGAATAGCATGGCAGTCATATGAATCTCTGGTTAAGTAATGAAATAATTGCACAGAGGCCAGTATCCCATCACCAAGTCGCCCTTTATCTACAAGTACACAGTACACTGGCTGTGGCCAGCTAGCTCAATCAGTCCCTGAACTGAGGAGATTCTAAATCCTCTGTTTACATATATATTTTGATTTTAAGTTTTTTCTTTTTTTTTCTAAATCGCCTGTTTATATATTTATTTTCTTTTTCTCCCCTACACTACTGCCTAACTGCGGTAGTGCTCATATTTACCCTAGTACCCATGTTTTGTGCGTGCAGGTGTGAGACACAGTGAAAGACACAAGGGGTACAAATCTGTATTCATTCTCCATCACCAGGAAAAAAGAAACCCCCCAAGTGGCCAGTGACAAGCAGTGCCCTTCACATCAAAGGGCAATGCTGTGTGATCAAACAGTGAAGGGGAGGGCAGCGATTAAATCAAAATAGAGTTGGATGGGGAAATAATACACTCCACTCCCTGCAGTGTCCACCTCTCCTTGAAAATCTCAAGGGTGATGATGGACACCACATACTCCTTCTCCAGGGACAACCAGGCTCTGACATAACCACAGAAGAGGGGCAATCAATCGACGATAATGACCCCCTCCAGGGCCCGCTGCCTGGACCTGTTTATGGCCAGTTTGGCCAGGCCCAGGAGCAGACCCATGAGGAGATCTTCTGACTTACCCTCCCCCCTTCGCACTGGGTTCCCAAAGATCAGTAGCATAGGACTGAGGTGCAGTAAAAAGCAGGGGAGAAGGTTCTCTAGAAAACTAAAAAGGGAGTGCAAACGCCCACACCCCCTATATACATGGTTCATGGACTCTATAGCACCACAGATCTCCTGTTTTTTTTCTTCTTTTTCTCTAAATCTCCTAGTTATATCTATTTAAAAAATTTTTTCTTTTGCTTTTTACCCCCACACTAACCACATAATTATGCTTGTGCTTATATTTTCCCCAGCACCCATGTTGCGTGTGTGTAGGTGTGAGACAGTGACAACTGGTATACAAATCTTTATTCAATTTCCACCACCAGCAAGAAAGGAAACACCCAAGTGGCCAGTGACAAGCAGTGTCCTTCTCGGAAGGCAATGCTGTGTGATAAAACAGTGAAGGGGAGGGCAGGCATTAAATCCATTCCCTTTTCTGGCCTTTCACTCAGTCAAATGCAGTGTTCTATCTCCCACCTGTCACCAAGATCTGTTACTTCCAACTCTACCATTGAAACTTTTATTAATAACATTGCCACCTTCAGATTCAGCAGCATGAACATTCCACCCTTTCACAGTGACTTCTGGGGAAAAGTAAAATAAAGTGTGTCATTTAGATTTATAACTCAACTTCCATAATCTCAAGTCACCCCAATATGCTTTTCAGGAAGTAATTCTAAAGTGTAGTTACTGTTGAAGTGTACCAGTCAGCTTAGACATAATGTTCTACAAATAGCAGTGTTACAATTACCAGAAAACCAGTTTAAATTATGTTGATTAAGGGTTAAATATTAACCAGGGCTCTGGGGAGAACTCCTTTCCTCTGTTTCATACTACGCTTCTGATTAATATCTCATGTAGGACAATAGGATTTTCATGAGATGGTCTTACTCCTGAGAGCTTAAAAAATGGGAGGCAGGTTCTGAATGCAGAAATCCCATGCCATAGCAAACAGTTTTACTACCATAGAAAAGGAATGTGGCAACGATCACACAAGTGGAAAACCTGGGCTTAATCAAATTTGTTCAAACAGACTCTAAGTTGGCTGTTCCAAGGGTCTAAGCTCAATGTGTTTGAGGCACAAACTTACGGAGTAAATGTCAATGATCTTGAAAAGTGGATAATGTCATTTTAATAATAATATGAAATTACCTAAATTTTTAGCCCATAAAATATTCAAAATAAACAGATTGAAGCTGTTAATTCAAGTTAAAAAGACTTTGCTGATTGCTTTGACTCCTAAGCTATCTTGTACTGATTAGAAAGAGAAAGTTACCATGCCTGCAGTTTGGTTTGTTTATTTTTCCTAAAGACTATTGTTACAACTAAAATATGTAGCAATGCTTGGCTGAGTTTCAAAATGTAAAGGGCATTTATCTCAATGAAAGGGCTGAGTTCACATTTTGCTTGACTGTAAAGAGGCTATTGGTTGTCTTTGATGTAGTTACTAAATAGATGTTTGTTTTTATAACAGAGATAACACCTGAGGAATTTTAAACTCTCTGAATGCTTTTCATAAATGAGAGATTTTATCAGTACTAAGTATGTATGTGTGACAGATTATTAGAAATTTATTCTTTTCCATCTCCAAATGACTTCTCTGCCCATAATGGATGCTGGATGATTGTTTTGTAAGTGGCATGGGTATGAGCTGGCATGAGAATGGCAAATAAGTTGGCATGAAGAGGGTGATAGAGATATGAGGAGACATCGAAGTGGGTGAAAGCCATGCATTAGCCTGGACGAATGAAGGGATGTTGAGCTTTGAGGAGACAAGAACTGGGTGGAGGGCTTGAAGCAAAATGAAGACAGTATGGAAATTGGGTAGGAAGAGTTGTGAATGCTTTCTTTAAAATGTATTCACTCATGGGCCATGAATATCATTGGCTGGGTTAGCATTTATTACCCATTTATAGTTCCCCTTGGATACAACTAAGTGGCTTGATAGGCCATTTCAGAGGGCAGTTAAGAGTCAACCATATTGATGTTGGTCTGGAGTCACACATAGGCCAGATCATGTAAGGATAGTAGTTTCCATCCCTAAAAGTCATTAGTTACTAGATTGGCTTTTACAACAATCAACAATGGTTTCATAGTTTTTTAGTAGACATTTAATTTCACAAGTATTGTTTCATTGAATTCCAATTCTAGTATCTACTGTGGTGAGATTCAAACCTAGGTCACCAGAACATTATCTAGGTCTCATGAATGGATGGTAACTACTTGCTATGCATAAAGTGTAAAGCCTTTAGAAAACGTTAATGATTGATATTCATTGTGTTGCCGTCTGTCGTATGGAAGTTCATGTGAATTGTTGGAAGAACTAGAAGGTATTTGGCATGGTGAAAATAACAGTGGAAGCATATCGACAAGCTGCATTGGGAGTCATACCCTTGCATGCTGCAGTTAATTTTTCTTATCTTAATAAATTTGCTCAGTCTATATCTGGGACAAGACTCAGCAGATTCAACTTGACTGCTGCCTCCTTCTTTCCAGGAAAGAGTGACTCGGAGTTTCAAACAGGGCAAGTCTCCTCAGGCCTTCCGTATTGAGTAGCATAAAAGCTGAAAGTGCTGGAAATACTCAGCAGGTCAGGTAGAACTATTCAGCAGGTCAGGTAGAACTACTCAGCAGGTCAGGTAGAAGTACTCAGCCGAACCTGTACCGATGGAAACAGAGTTAGCATTCCAAGTCATTCACCTTTTGTTATTCTGATAATGGGATCATTGACCTGAAACATTGCCTTTAATTTTACACTGTTTCATGGAGACGGCTGACAGATGGAGATGGAGGAACATTGGTTGGGATGACAGAATTGGTATACCTGTTGCTTTCCTATTTTATGGCAGGAAAGGTGGTCGACATCCCTTAGTTTATCACGTGAACAGTGTCACTACGGCTAAACGTAAGATGGCCTACTAACCACTAAACTGGCGAGGACAAATTCCAAGAGAAGCCAGGGATTCCTTTAACCAGCTTAGCTGGACACACGCCTGCTCCCACATCTGCCTTTTTTTTCTTTTTATTCACTCACAGGATGAGGGCGCCGCTGGCTAGACCAGCATTTATTGCCCATCCATACTTGCCCAGAGGGTAGTTAAAAGTCAACCACATTGTCATGGGTCTGGAGTCACATGTAGGCCAGACCAGATAAGGATGGCGGTCTCTTTCCCTAAAGGACATTAGTGAACCAGATGGGTTTTCCCCAAAAACCAATAGTGGCTTCATGGTCATCATTGGATTCTTAATTCCAGATTTTTCTTCTGTTTATTGAATTCAAATTCCACCATCTGCCATGGCAGGATTTAAACCCTGGTCCCCAGAACATGACCTAGGTCTTTGTATTAACAGTCCAGCAATAACACCATTAGGCCATGGCCTACCACAGAGGATCAGCTAACTTCTTCCCAGCCCCATCCCCCTCCCATTTATCCCTCCACTCCCGAGGCTCCCAGCCTCATTCCTGATGAAGGGCTCCAGCCCGAAATGTCGATTTTCCTGCTCCTCGGATGCTGCCTGACCTGCTGGGCTTTTCCAGCAACACACTCTCAACATAGCCTCCCTGATCTACTCTCATGTCAGGTTAGTGGACCTGACGTTTTGGAGTAAACATTGAGTATAAGAGTGCCATTTAAACTGAGGCAGGACATCAAATAAAGCTGAATGTGATAATGACATGTTACAGAGCACTCGGAGTCCAAGTTGCTGCAGCAATGTACTGCTTTAATTGACGTTGTAAACTTGACTTAAAATGATACATGTTCCAATGTTGCCGAGAGATGCGAGGGAGGAGCAATGGACTGCTGGGAAGGTGAGTCTAACCATTTAAAACACTTACTTCATGCATCGGGGCCTCCATTTGCCGAGAGGTGTGAGGAAGGAGCAAAGGACTTCTAGGAAGTTTTTAAGTGGGTGAGATTGATAAGTCCCCAGGGCCAGACCAGATTTATCCTAGGCTGCTCCGGGAGCGAGAAAGGAGGTTGGTAAGCCGCTGGCAATCTTTGCCTCCCCACTCTCCACGGGAGTTATACCAGAGGATTGGAAGGAGGTGAATGTTGTTCCTCTTTTCAAGAAGGGTAATAGGGAAATCCCTGGCAATTACAGATCAGTCAGTCTTACATCTGTGGTCAGCAAAGTTTTGGAAAGAATTCTGAGGGACAGGATTTATGACTATTTGGCAAAGCACAGTGTGATTAAAGGAAGTTAGCATGGCTTTGTGAGGGGTAGGTCATGCCTCACAAATCTTATTGAGTTCTTTGAGGAGGAGTCAAGACAGGTCAATGAAGGTCGGGCAGTGGATGTGATGTATGTGGACTTCAGCAAGGTATTTGATAAGGTTCCCCATGGTAGGCTCATTCATAAAGTCAGGAAGTATGGGATACAGGGAAATTTGGCTATCTGGATTCAGAATTGGCTGGCTGATAGAAGGCAGAGAGTGGTTGTAGATGGAAAGTATTCTGCCTGGAGGTCAGTGTTGAGTGGTGTCCCACAGGGCTCTGTTCTTGGGCATCTGCTGTTTGTAGTTTATATAAATGACTTGGATGAGGAGGTTGAGGGGTGGGTTAGTAGATTTGCAGATGATACAAAGGTTGGAGGTGTTGTCGATAGAACTGAGGGCTATTGCAGGTTGCAGCGCAACATAAACAGAATGCAGAGCTGGGCTGAGAAATGGCAGATGGATTTAACCAGGACAATGCGAAGTGATGCATTTTGGAAGGTCGAACACGAATGCTGAATATAGGATTAAAGACAGGATTCTTGGCAGTGTGGCGAAACAGAGGGATCTTGGTGTTCAAGTGCATAGATCCCTCAAAGTTGCCACCAGAGTGGATAGAAAACATATTATGTTTTGGCATTCATTAACATGGGCATCGAGTTTAAGAGCCTCGAGGTATTGCTACAGCTCTACAAGTCCCTGGTGAGACCACACTTAGAATATTGTGTCCAGTTCTGGTCGCCCTACTATAAGAAAGATACAGAGGCTTTGGAGAGGGTGCAAAGAAGGTTTACCACAATGCTGCCTAGACTGGAGGACTTGCCTTATGAAGAAAGGTTGAATAAGCTCATTTTTTGTCTCTGGAGAGAAGGAGGAAGAGTGGAGACCTGATCGAGGTATACAAGATAATGAGAGGACTAGATAGAGTCAATAGCCAGAGACTTTTCCCCAGGGTAGGATTGACTGGTACGATCCTACCCTGGGGAAAAGTCTCTGGCTATTAACTCTATCTAGTCCTCTCATTATCTTGCATACCTCGATCAGGTCTCCTGTCTTCCTCCTCCTCTCCAGAGAGAGGTAAAAAAGGTAAAAAAAGGGACATCAGAGGTAGGTCCTTTATGCAGAGAGTTGTGAATGCATGGAATGTGTTGCCAGTTGTGGTGGTGGAAGCAGAATCATTGGGGACATTTAAGCGACTGCTGGACATGCACATGGTTAGCAGTGAGTTGAGGGGTGCGTAGGTTAAGTTACTATATTTTATATTGAGATTAAACCTCAGCACAACATTGTGGGCCAAAGGGCCTGTTCTTTGCTGTACTTTTCTACATTCTATGTTCTTACCCTCATGTGACTAAACATGAATCCCTCCTGTGCTTATCATCTGCCATTGGCATTCGATGAAGGATTTGGAGGTTGATAATTAATCTACTTGGTCATAATATGAATTCACCTACATTGGTGATCATGTTCTGTGGTGGCACTCAAATCTTGGGCTTTTGTCTCAGAGATGGAGAGATACAACCCATTACACCACAAGATTTCCTAGAGTATAGATAATGTAGAATAAATCAAATAAACTGCAGACCCTTTTAAATTGGTGTTCACCTTGTGAACGTCGGTGAAAGTTGCCACTTCAGGGGGAAGACATAGCCCTCAAAGAATTGACAAGAAGCAATAAATTGGGAGTGTGCTGAGGATCACTTAAAAAAGTGCAGAATTTCCTACTTCCGGTCACCAGTGAACAACGAGATAGTCAAATAGCCAAGGATAGTGTTTGTGAAAGGGGAGCTGTTATGACAGGAGTCACCTTGGATAAGATCTTTACTCCAGAGAATAAGAAACACGCAGATGCTTATCTTTTATTAACAAACATCAACACTGAACTCTTGTTTTGCCTCCATGTGTTTAGTTGAGTCAAGCTGGCTCATTTGAATCTCAAATGAACTCGTTAGCTCTCCTGGAATGTGCACGAGTTTTCATTATGCTGACCTCTGACCTCACCATTGAAATAAGGAGGAAAACAAGTAGGATGAATAAACTTTAGAAAGATATTTTTTAAAAATCACAATGATTCTGACTTGAAGCTTTACGTGCAAGTTTGATTGAATTATTCATAATAACTGCTGTTTAGAAACAGATGTACACTTGACTGGGCATCTGCACTCTATCCTCATATTCTAATCATCTCATTTTCCAGCAAGAAGCTAAGAAGTTTTCTCCACCACAGACTGAATTATTTTTGAGAGTCATCTGACTGATAAACTGAAAGGTTATTCTGAAATGTATGGGATGTCTGAATTGGCAAAGATTGTGTCTGCTGACACCAATCATCCAATCATAAATTCTGACTGCACATGCTCACATCCAGTTTTTTTTTGTTTAAATGGGCTTGTGCAACATGAAGCTGATTATTAAAACTTTAAAAATTCTCCTTTATTTTAATTTTTTTCTCTTCCCCTTTTTCTTTCATTTTAAGAATTTGTTAGGTGTTTCCATTTATTTCCGAGATTTTGCTGTTACCACACCTGCTCCAGGCTGTCAGCAAATGTAGCCTTTTTGCAAAATATATAAATTAATTTTAAGACAGGAATGTATAAATTATCATGTGTATTTGCCTACCATACACCATTCCATAATCACTGCTTTCTGAGGATAATGTCTCTGCTTTTCCTTGATGTAGCTCAAAGTCCTGTTAGAGGGAACGGCCACAGTTTAATGTCTCATCTGAAAGACTGCACCTTCAAGTAGTGCAGCACTATCCCAGTGCTATGAAGGAGTGCCAGCCTTGATTATTGTGTTCAAATCTCTGAAGTGGGACTATGAACCTGCAACTGTCAGACCAAGACACAAAAGTATCACCAATTGAACCATTGTCACCTTCAGCTAGATAAGAAATTCCAAAATGTTTCCTAAAGACAATCAGTGAATGTGGATACCATGAGACAAATAAGAGAACACTTTGCAAAGGTACCAAAAGAAGTGATTAAGTCTAGGCATCAAAGGAGAAGAAGGAGGTGAAGAAATAGGGATGCTTCCTTTCAAGAGCTAAAGTTTGCTAAAATAAGGTAAAGGATGAATCTGTGAACAAGAAGGCCACATGAACATACAATTAATAAAACATACAATCCTGCGCCCATGCCCACATGTCTGTCCTTGGCCTGCTGCAATGTTCCAGTGAAGCTCAACGCAAACCGGAGGAACAGCATCTCACCTTCCGACTAGGCACGTTACAGCCTGCCGGTCTCAACATTGAATTCAACAACTTCAGATCATTTTATTTCATTTATTTTATTTATTTAAAATTTTTTTTTTCACTGTTCTGTACCTCTTATTTCTTGATTGTATCTCTTTCTCTCGCTCCCCATTCTCTCATCACCCTTTTCCTCTCCTCTTCCCCCTTTGCTACCCTTCTCCCCTGTTTTCCATTTTGCCTCTGTTTCACCCCTCCCCCCCATCCCCCACATATTTTGTCACACAGCACTGGTTTAAGCCTTGATCATTCACAGCTCCTAATCTCCCTATAATCTCTCTATGCACTGTCAGTATCATCTCTTTATTGCTACCTTTGCTTCTGGAGCCATGACTCACCTTCTTTCAGCCTTGTATAAATAACTCCCTATTTTTCCACTTGTTTTAGCTTTGACAAAGGGTCAGTTAGACTAAAAACGTCAGCTCTTTTCTCTCCTTCCAGATGCTGCCAGACCTGCTGAGATTTTCCAGCATTTTCTCTTTTGAACATACAATTGTACAGCCATCTCCACATTTTGAAAATGTGGGACCAGCTGATGAAGGCAGAGCTATTGTAGTGGGGAGATGGGGCAGGGTGGCTCAGTGGTTAGCACTGCTGCCTCACAGCACCATGGATCGGGTTTGATGCCACCCTTGGGTGACTGTGTGGAGTTTGCACATTCTCCCGGCGTCTGTGTGGGTTTCATCTGGGTGCTCCAGTTTCCTCCCACAGTCCAAAGAATTGCAGGTCAGGTGGATTGGTCATGCTAAATTGCCCATAGTGTTCATGGTTTAGCCAAGGGAAATGCAGGGTTATAGGGATAGGGTGGGCGAGGATGCTGGTTGAAGGGGTTGTCTGAATGGCCTGTTCTAAACTGTTATGATTCTATGACAGGGAAGGTCAAAAAAACACCAGAATTGAAAGAATTCTGAAAGGACAGTTAACTCAAGTTTGTGAAGGGGAGGGGATTGATAGAGAGGGTCACAGGCATGAAAGAACTTCAACACCAGATGAGATTTTGGTGTGAGGCAGTGGGAGATCAAGAGCTCATGTAAATCATTAAGTATGGGGCTGGTGGATAAATGGAACTTGGTGTGAATTAGGATATTAGGAGCAGAATTTTTAGATGAATTCATGTTTATTCAGGTGTAATAAAAAGGTACAAGGTCAAGCCAGGAGAGTTTTAGACCAGTTGAACCTTAGAAAGACTGAGGGTTTCAGCAGAAGGTGAGTTGTGGCTGAGGAAAAGGAAGTGATGGGTGACGTTATGGAAACGGAAGCTGACTTGTTGAGGGGATGATATTGAGGAAACTTCGCTCAGAGTGAACTGGGACATAAAGGTTGTCAGAAGTCAACTTCATTCTCTATCAGTGGCAAGGGAATGGAGCTTTGAGGGGAATATTAAGGAAGTCTGAGTGAGCAGCAGATTGCAGACCAGCTTTGCAGGGCAATCAACTCAAGCCAAGACTTTGCAGGTCAACTGCTTCACAGGATGTTCGGGTGGATGAAGTGAGACAATGCACCAAAGTTAGAATCATTTAAAAATTAAGTCAGGGCTATTTATGAGCCTTGACATTATTGGAAACTCAGTTGATGTGATTTAAATGTACAGTTGTAGGAAAGTTGTCATGGATTTAAAGAGATGGTAACATGTACCAAGACTCCACAATGAGGAAGAGAAGATTGAAGATGGCTTTACAGCATTTGAGATTACTGGGATAAGAGTGGATTTTTTTTTTTTAAAGATTGCAGATGGCTGCAAGTTGAAAGATTGAGGGATGGTTACTAACCGAAGAAAGAACTATTTCCAATTTGTAGTTAGAATGGAGTAGCTGGATGAAGTAGTCGCAGAGACATGGGTTAGGTCTAATAGACAGTGTGAGGTTGGAGAGCATGCTGGGAAAATAGGCGGGAAACAGAATCAGAGGTGCAGAAGGAGGCTGTTTGGCCCATCATGTCTGCACCAGCAACTGGAGAAAAATGTGACTGGCTGTGGGGGAAGGTGACAGAGTCTGGGTATTAGCTGTACCTATTGTCGATGTGAGAATGAGAGGCACGGTTGGAAGAGAGCATGTGGGCAGATGAGAGGCTTTAGGAGATGGGTTTGGAGAAAATAAGCTATGTTTATTTTTGTTCTTTAGTAAATTGTATTGATGGAGGCCTCACAGAACATGATGTCATCCAGCCTGATAGGGGTGGAGTTGAATGTGCAATTGTATTTATTTTGTCTTCTTATTCATAGATAACACTGAGAGATATTCTTTACCTTATTTTAGTGAGCTCTGAAACTTAGTGTATAAATACCATCATATTTAACTTACAATATACAGGAGGCTCAGTATTTATAATCCACATTTCATGGGCTAGATGAAGAACAGATTTCTTTTGTCAAAGCAAGAAAATATATTTTCTCCACTCACTCAGTTGTCCTAAGTGAGCTAGCTATCAAGTTTGAAGAACTGGACACTATCACAACTTGATGACTGGAGGAATTTTCATCTGTTTATTTTTCTAACTATGCTAAGCTGTTTCTCTGCTCTCTAGCTGCATCTGTTACCTTGTATTCTGTATGTTCCTTATAACAAAGGTAAAGAGCTTCCTTTCTTTGTAGCTTTTTTGAGCATCCCTTAACAATTAAGTGACATATTTGGACAGGTATTACCATTCTTAGTTTCTATATTGTCACGTTTCTGCCCTTCCCTCCTGAAGTGTTGCATTTCCTGGGCAGCTGGTTACCTTTTGTGCCTTACTCAAATGGTTATTGTGCTCTATCCCATGGTCATTATTTCAGTATATCTTTATGAGTCAAAATCATGTAAAAGGGTAAAATCAGCATTGCCCGATCAGAGAAAGGGCTGCTGTCTCATTAGAGAGAGGTGAACTGGAGTAGTTAAACCTGAGGGTCATTGCGCCTCAAGGCAAGGAGAGAGTTTGGGAAGGAGAATGCTTCGTATAACTTCAGGAATTAAATCCATGCTATTGGTGTCACTCTGCATCACAAATCAGTTGTCTAGCCTATTGAGCCAACATCATCATTGTATCATAGTATATGACCTAAGGCTGTAAATATTTCAGACTCCATTTTAACCCTGATCACTTGAGGCATGACACACGACGAAAGCATAATGCATTTTGTAATCAAATAGCTTAATGCTAGTCCAGACACCCTCAGGCTAAAATTTCTTAAAACATCAGCCAAGTGTCAATTTCAGAGAGTTTCATGAAAGGTTCCTCTGTGAGTTCTAAAGGGTTATCTTACATAATTCTTCATGACCCCTCATTCTAATGGCATTACTTTGGCCCCAGCAGAGATGGAAATACTTGCCAGAACCTGCCGGGATCCATGCCATAGGCACCATACTAAAAGCCCAGCTGTGCATTAGGTCAGATGCTACCAGTTAGGAATAGTCTTTCAAGGCACACATGGTAGGAGGGAGACACAAATGAAAAGTTTATGATGCCAGATGGGTAACACTTATTGGAAATAGAAGATAATGTTTGTACCCCAGGATCCTGCAGTGAGTCACTCATCTTCTTACTCCCTGAAGCATGTCTGCCATCCACAAGGCAAAAGGCAGGAGTGTGATGAAGTACTCCCCACATGCTTGGATGAGTGCAGATCAAGGGTTGCAAATTGAGTCCATTTGCAAGACAATTTGTACTTAAGTCAGAACACAATGCAGGACAATATAAAGCAGCTGTTTGTAAGTATGGAGAATGTTCATATTTTGGATCTATAAAATTACAACCATGCATGGCATCATGTTCAGAAGTACAAGCATTCGTAAGTTGGATGTTTGTAAATTGTGGACCACCCTGGCACATCAATATATGTAAAGCATTTCAAATGTACCAACCCCTGCAATAGAAGATGCATCTTTCCACATGATGTTCTAACCATTGTTTGGGAGAAGGTGGCAACAGAACTATTTATATTGTGCCGCAAAGATGACATTTCTGTGCTCGATTATTTCTCCAAATTGCCCATTCTCCGCAACTAAGAAACATCAATGCAACCATTAGTGACTCAGCTACTGCTATTTCAGCTTATTTGGTGTTTCAGAATCGATAATATCTGACACTAGACTACAGTTCACTGGCAAACCATTTGAAGACAAGTATACTGAGACAGAATGAGCCATATCATATCGTCACCCCACTAGCAGTCTCAAATCAATGAACATCAAATGTCAAGCAACAATACAAGGCTTTTGCATTACGTTGCTGCATTGTCATGGAACACTAATGGAGAAGGGATTACCATCCCCAGCGCAGCTTGGATGGCAATTGTGAAAGACCTTGTCAAATAACCAATTGTACAATAATTTTCAGACACAAGACCTTGTCCTTTAAATGAGGAGAATGAAAGAGATACACAGCAAATCAGCATGCAGAGGACTACCACAACTGCTGAATTGTCAGAGAGTGCGAGTTAGAGTTACAGTACAAATACTTGGATGGCTGCAAAGATTTGTGAATATGTAACTAGGCCCAGATCATATGAAAGTCATCACTCGTCGTTGTGCTGCATAGCAAAGGAACAGAAGCCACCTCAGCCCAATGTAGGACACACCAATCATGCACAAAGACAGTGAGGAAGAACACCCCAATGAAGCTGAAGACGTGATGATGGTGAGTGACAATTACTAGCAGAAAAACAATCAAATTGTCAACCAATAACAATTGAGAATAGCGTGTATCTCTCCAGACAGGTATACAATCACCAGGTCAGAGCAAGTTGTCAAACTTTCAAAGTATTCCATTGAAGTTAAAATTATTAACCTTATGCAGACTGTTTTTCCTGTTTTTATAATGATCAAATTGACAGCATGTTCCTATGTATATTCATATATATCTGACTGCAATCACTTTTTGTAATCTTTGGAAATGGGGAATATTGTTATATCTCATGGTCAGTGCATCAGTATACAGTTATGAGACATGGTTGTGATATTATCACTGTATTGTAGCATATGAACCTGAAGGTATAAAGGACTCAGATTCCATCTTACCTTGGATTAAATCATGACACGCTGATGAAAGCATAATGCTCTTTGTAACCAAATAGTTTAATGCTACTCCAGAATAGGGTAATATGCTGTGAATCTAAAATTCATATATAACAGTTAACTACAATAAAAGTTCAGTTTATTTCTTCAGTTCCACATTATCCATATCTAGATTCCATTGTTTTCGGAGATAACTTAAGTACCAGATGCTGCACCAGATAAATATATCTTTATGGATGCAAAAAGTCATCCGTCTTCATGTCTGAGAACAGTGAATGCTATCAGGCAATATTATAGCCAGATGTTTCCCTGACTCAAATACCATTAATAAATGTTCAAAGAAAGAATGGCTCAATAATGATGTGGAGGGAAAAACTTGGTCATTTTTGTCTTTCCAAAGTACGATTGATGATTAGATTAGATTAGATTACTTACAGTGTGGAAACAGGCCCTTCGGCCCAACAAGTCCACACCGACCCGCTGAAGCGTAACCCACCCAGACCCATTCTCCTACATTTACCCCTTCACCTAACACTACGGGCAATTTAGCATGGCCAATTCACCTAACCTGCACATTTCTGGATTGTGGGAGGAAACCGGAGCACCCGGAGGAAACCCACACAGACACGGGGAGAATGTGCAAACTCCACACAGAGAGTCGCCTGAGGCGGGAATTGATCCCGGGTCTCTGGCGCTGTGAGGCAGCAGTGCTAACCACTGTGCTACCGTGCCGCCATCAATTGTAATATCTCCATCAACACTTGGATAAGTTTAGTACAGACAGGGAGTTGGACATGTGATTTTGTGCTTATGCTATAGTAGGCAAGTATTAGAGTTGAGAAATAAATTTAAATGAGTTGGCTGAATGACATGTAATATTCTCAGCACAGGGTGGAAGTCGAGGACTATCCATTTGTGGGCGGCACGGTGGCACAGTGGTTAGCACTGCTGCCTCACAGCGCCGGAGACCCGGGTTCAATTCCCGCCTCAGGCGACTGACTGTGTGGAGTTTGCACGTTCTCCCCGTGTCTGCGTGGGTTTCCTCCGGGTGCTCCGGTTTCCTCCCACAGTCCAAAGATGTGCAGGGTCAGGTGAATTGGCCATGCTAAATTGCCCGTAGTGTTAGGTAAGGGGTAAATGTAGGGGTATGGGTGGGTTTCGCTTCGGCGGGTCGGTGTGGACTTGTTGGGCCGAAGGGCCTGTTTCCACACTGTAATGTAATCTAATGTAATCTAATCTAATCTACAAGCCTAGTGTGCATGGAAAAATATAGCTTTTCTAAGCTTCACCCTTCTTGAAGCCCAGAAGAGTATTTGGAACTTTTATCAAATACCTGGAGGTGTTTTCAAGCCTTCTTGGTTGAAATTGGTGTTATTTATAAGTAAAAGATATGTAACTGTTGAATATCGTATTTAAAACTGGTGTTTTTCAGTCAGAAAAATGAGGGCTACTTATTACTGATTAGTTTAGTACGTGGCACATGTCTGGGTGTGAACCAGAGTACACCTTAATGTTCTCTCCTGAACAGCGTTATCCCTATATATACACACACACACAGCTGCCAGATTTTGTTTAGAGATCAGTGTTTCTTTTTAATATATAAATCTGTTCGAAAGCACATCTGGAGTGAGGCTGGCCAGACCTTTTCCTAGAATGTAACACAGATGGCACATAGCAATAGCAGGCAACTTGCAAGGCCAGAAATAAACACAGAACCACCACTTTCACTACTGCAGTAGTTCTCAGGGCTCTGTGGTTTGTCAATTAACCCTTGTCCTCCCAGACTGTGCCAGCTTGATAAGAGCCTTTAAATGTACCATTAGGAATGTAAACGTGGGAAGAAATGTGGCTGTGTGATGATTCTGGCCATAGAATGGGAAGTGTGAGGAGGTTGGTGTCCTTGTTAATCCATCAAACTACAGTCACCACAATATTCATGTAACTCATGTAACATTATATTGCCAGTAGGCAGAAATGATGGGGTAGATATTCATTGGACAGTAATCTTGTGGAGTGGATTACTAACCTTCATTATTAGAACATCATTCTAGTCAAAACATGTCCAGCTAGTGAAGTCTGGGATCTATACCATTAAATCTAACTGAAAGCAGAAATAGGTTTGGTTAAGTGAAAGTCAGGTACTGACACGTTTAGACAATGAAATATCATTTAAAGTACTGTAAGGAAGATGGCATGAGGAAAATTCCTGCCTTTTATGTAACCCATTTGATATTCACTCCATAATGGATCCATTCCATCGGTTTGCAGTTCAGTTGATATAAATAAAAATTTTCAGATTTTATTTCTTGTCACATGTACAAGAATATAAGAGTACAGTGAAAAGTGTACAAAGTTGCCACCCTCCAGCACCACCTTAGAATACATTAGAGTTTAAAAAAAGCAGGAATTAAAGAAACAAAAAAAAGATATATCACAATATCTCTCATCTTTGCAGTGTTTTTACCAACATATTGCTTTTCATTATTTCACTTTCCAGATTGTTGCATTTGAATCTCATTTATTATTTGGACTTGCCTCCTACATTACAAAGCTTATATTCTGTTATGTTTTAACCAGTCTGTTTCTTAACATGCTTTTCAGCCCATCTTGAAAAGATTGGAGAAACACCCACAAACACATATGTGAAAGACAGGATATGAAATCCAGATGATAAAGGGCCTCTGTTGTGAGATTACCTGACTATGTGATTGTAGAGTTGGATAATGGGGACAGCCCTAAACATAAAATGCCCACTGTTTATAGGCCGGGAAGCCATGACTCATTCACTTTCCCTGACAACTCCATCCTTGGTTATCCATAATTAGTTCTTCCTCTTTCTTCTTGAAATCCTCTCTGTCATTATACTCTCACTGACTTTTCCCAAATAATCAGTCCACTGGTGGCTACTTTTATCAACTTCCTTCCCACTCACCGATGTTCCTCTGACACAGACTTTATAGGCTCTTCCTGAGAATCTGCAATCACCGCCTAACTCCAAAACTTATTCAGGATGTCTCTTCCCTTACAAGCAAGGCCTGTGCAGTCTATGACCTTAATATGTATGACTGCACTGACATTCCTTAATCAATCTTCCTCACTTGCTTTTATCTTTCACATATGCTTAAATCACCATGGAGGTAATTTATGGCTCTTTTCACCAAACTCACCTTTGCCCGTACTCTTATCTTCTGACACTTTCATACCCTCTTACCCTCACTCCATCTCCCTATCCCAACCCTAACCCGAACTTAACCTTGCTATTTCAATCCCTTTTCTCTACCACCAATCCAGAGTCCACATTAAGTTTCTCATTTCCTTCCTCAGTCTCCCAACTGAGCAACTTCTCATCCTCATTAAATTTAAACAGTAACCTCCCAATTTCTATATCTCTCCTGTGGATTATTTGTATTTATATCCTCTCTCTGTACAAAGTCAATTTGCCTATGTTCTTGGAAATACCCTCGGCCTTGTCATCTCTCTATTCCCTTATGCCCAGTCACAAACAAAGCAATCTCCAATCACTTTCCTGCATGTCTCACCTCCTCGAATTCTCTTTCTCTTGCATTCTCAGAAGGCCTTTTACACAAGTCACTTACAATAGCACTTTCAAAATCAGAATGGCGTAGCATTTGGCTGTCCACTTATCACAATTTTTCTGCAGCTATTAATCTGCTCAATCATAAATATTGATGTATTTGTCCCTGGGGCCAGTGAAACCCATTTGTCTCTCCTTTGAGCTGTCCAACTGTTTCCAGTGATGTCTCGCCTGTGAGGTCACTCAGGCTTTTATCCTTGGTCTCCTCCTGAATGTTGGGCTGAAAATTCCTTCTGGCTACAGCTACCAGGGCCTCCCCATTCCATGCAGTAAATTTGGTGACAAGCCATTGTCTAATGGCTGCAGTGTCTAAATGTAGGACTTCATCTTGGTCTTCTCATCCTCGATATTCTGCTGCGTAACTGTCCTGCAACCACTGGCTTCAGAGAAAGGGCACGTCCGCAAATGGTGTGTGGGGCTAGGGTGGCAGTTGCTTGACGGTTTGGGATAGGAGGTAGTTGAAATGAGAAGGTGGGTGAGGGGTGCAGTTTGAAAGATGGGTGAAGAGCTCGGGTGACTGAGAGGCACAGGGTGACAGAGAAGTGGATGAGTGTTCAGGTAGATTGAGGGAGCAGGGGAGTGGAACCTGTGGAGCTGGTGATCGGCCACAGGATGGTGTCGAAGGGTTGGGGTCATGTTTGGGTCGGAGAAGGGTGTGCTGTCAGCTGGGGTCCAGCAGGGTTTGCTTGGCACAGAGTCTGAGAGATCTGGAGTTGGGGTGGGGAAGGTTGTGGGACCTGGCAGCATTGGACTTAGGATGGGATGTCAGGTCAGGGGCCATCAGGGGTTGGGGGCTATAATCGACAACTGGGGGTGGGGAGATGTGCAGCAGTGAGCCAGAATTGTTTAACAGTTAGCCAGCAGTCAGATTTTAATCCTCTAATTTCTTCAAGATTACTATTAAGCTTCTACCAAAATCTCCAACTTCAAGGAACTTCTTTATAGAGTTCCAGATGTTGAGTATTTACCTAAAGGAAATTTTAATTTTTTGGGGCACATTCTGTGGTTTCAGCTGCCTTGGAATTTCAGCGTGGTCCCAATGCACAACTACAAGCTACCGGGCAGTAATGGCCATTGGAAATTCCAGGCCATTAAGTTGGTTCTCCCTTTAATTCAGTATTCAGTGTGCTGGACATCCTTCTGCGACTTAAAGTTAACCTTCCGATTTGCCGAGCTATAATCATTTTCTAAACAGTGCAATCTCCTTTCAGAATAATTGCTTATTATTTTGGTCTGATGGCTTTAAGGCCCAGAATTTCTGCTAGTTTAATATTTCCTTTCAAGCAAATGAAACCTCTCAGAAAGAATAATTTAAAAACCCATTTGCACAGACTCTCACCTTTACAGTTTAAGAAAAAAACTCCTCTTTGTTTCCAAAGTTGTCAATGGCCTCTGCCCTCCCTATTTAACTTTTTCCTTTACTACAGTTTTCTGACACTTGTTCCCTTGTCCAATTCTGGCATATTCCCATTATAATCACCTCAGCACAGGCGGCTGTGTATCCTGGGCTATACATTGTACAATTCATTTGTTAATCTTCAACCTCCCTCTCTTTCTTTAAGATGTCCCTTAAAACCCATCCCTTTGACTATAATCCTGACCGTCTGTTATTTTGCCACATGGTGGATCAGTTTTGCTTGAAGACACTGATGTGATACAGGTGTCAAATGAATGCACACTATTGTTGTGTTGGTGAGAAGATAATTTAAATAGATTTAAATAAAATTTACATCAATAATGATGAGTATGATCAGGCCCTTTTAATTAATCGTTCATTAGTGTTTCATTGACATAAAGATCCTTACAGTTACAAGCCACATCTGTCTGTGAGAACTGAGTTAACAAGCTGGACCAGGTTAAAATCAATGCCAGCATTGCTGCTTGTTATGTCCACCAATTCGGAGACTTTACAACTGTATTAAAAGATACTTACAACCAATAAGTCTTAGTTGGGCATATAGTTATTTCATTCAGCGTACACAGAGAATGTAGGAGAAACTCAGCAGGTCTGGCAGCATCTGTAGAGAGAGAAATAGAGCCAATGTTTTGAGTCTGGCATGACCCTTCTTCAGATCTTCTCTTGCCACAGCTGCTGCCAGACCTGTTGGGTTTCTCCAGCAGTCTCTGGGTTTGTTTTAGATTTACAGCATTGGCAAAATTTTGCTTTTATTTGAGTCAGAGCTTCCCAACTGGGTGTGCATTTTGGAGGTAAGAGAGAAGTGGGTTTGTGCTGAGGTTATGAGGGGTAAAGACAGTCACCGTTGCAGTTTTGCTTAGTAAAAAGAGGCACATTATCAGACAATCTCACCTCTGTATTGGGTGTTTGAATCACTATTGATTTTTAGAGGTGAGTGTTGGTCCAATCCAAGCTGCCTCTGCAGCCAACAGGTATGAGGCAGTTCAGCCCAGGAGCTGCTCAGATAAGACTGAACATTTTAGAAATCAGGAGAACTTCATCTATCTGAGATTGGTCAGAGTGCAAGCAGCTAAGATGAAAGGCATTTCTGCAGTATCTCCTGATTTCCAGGCTGGCATTTTGACAACACAGACGTGTCAAAGGATTGATTACTATTCAAAAATGATCCTGTCAGAGGTGGGAGTAAGTGAACAGGACTTCGCTACTTGAGGCTTCAGCAACTCCAGAAATTGAATGGGAGCCTAAGAAGGTTGCCAAGGAGGACAGTGTTATTTCCCCACTTAAGTACCTCAGTCAGCAGTGTACCATCCCCCTCCGTTCCCAGATCAACAAATTCAATGCACATTGTGACCAAACACTTCTTCTGCGGCCTTTGCCTCCAGGCTTACGCCCACTGTCCAAGGACCCCTTCGCCCATGTCCAACACATCCCATCCACCTGGATACCCTGTGCCGGTCTGTAAGTGCCCTCGATCTCTTTATTTCCAACTGCCGCTGGGACATTGACTGCCTCAACCTGGCAACCACCCTCACCCACCCTCACCTCTCATCCTCACAATGTGCAGCCCTCCATTCCCTCCGATCCAACCCCAACCTCACCATCAAGCTAGCAGACAATGGTGGGGGGGGGGGGGGGGGGGTGGGTTGCAGTGGTAGTTTGGCGCATTGACCTGAAGCCAGGCACCAACTTGAATACACCTCCGCCTACCGCCCCCTTGACCACAACCTCACCTCCCATCACCAAACCATCATCTCCCAGTTATAGTCAAAGGGATGTGTTTTAAGGGACATCTTAAAGAAAGAGAGGGAGGTTGGGAAAACCTCATCACCTCAGTGGATCTCCTACACACAGCTTCCAACCTCATAGCTTGCACCACCCAGTTCTACCTCTTACCCAAGATCCACAAGCCTGACTACCCTGGCTGACTCATCATCTCAGTCTGCTCCTGCCCCATCAAACTCATCTCCACATACCTCGATACTGTCCAATCCCCCTGGTGCAGGAATTCCCCACATACGTTGGTGCTCTCCACCTCCTCCAAGACTTTTGTTTCCCTGGCCCCCAATGCCTCATCATCACCATAGACATCCAGTCCCTCTACACCTCTATCTGCCATGATGAGGGCCTCCAAGCCCTCCATTTCTTCCTCGCCCGATGTCCCCAGCAGTAACCTTTCATTTGTTTGGCTGAACTGGTGCTCACCCTTAACAATTTCTCTTTTGAATCCTCTCACTTCCTCCAGATGAAAGGGATTGCCATGGGCACCCGCATGGGCCCCAGCTATGTCTGTCTCTTTGTTGGCTACGTGGAACAGTCCATCTTCTGCACTTATACAGGTATCATTCCCCACCTTTTCATCCTCTACATTGATGACTGTATCGGCGCCATCTCGTGCTCTCATGAGAAGGTTGAATAGTTCATCAACTTCACCAACACACATTTCACCCCGACCTTAAGTTCACTTGAACTATCTCAGACACTGCCCTCCCCTTCCTGGTCCTCTCCATCTCCATCAATGGTGACAGACTCAACATTGACATCTTCTACAAATCCATTGATTCCCACAGCTACCTGGACTATACCTCCTCCCACCCTGCCTCATTAAAAATGCAATCCCTTATTCCCAATTCCTCTGCCTCTGGTGCATCTGCTCCCAGGAGGACCAGTTCCACCACAGAACACACCAGATGACCTCCTTCTTCAAAGACCACAATTTCCCCTCCCACGTGGTCAATGATGCCCTCCAGTGAATCTTATCCACTTCCTGCACCTCCACCCTTGAACCCCACCCCTCCAACTGCAATAAGGACAGAACCCCCTTGGTCCTCACCTTCCACCCCATCAACCTCTGTATATATTGCATCATCCTCCGTCATTTCCGCCACCTACAAATGGACCCCACCACCAGAGATCTATTTCCCTCCCCACCACTATCCGCCTTCCATAAAGGCCATTCCGTGGTGGCTCCCTTGTCAGGTCCAAACCCCCCACGAACCAACACTCCCCTCCCTGCATCTTTCCCTGCCACTGTTAAGTCTTGCACAGGTTAAGTCTAACCTACTCCAGGGTGTGCAATAAAATCTCTGAACATGTTGATTTTAGATTAGATTACATTACAGTGTGGAAACAGGCCCTTCAGCCCAACAAGTCCACACTGACCTGCTGAAGCGCAACCCACCCATACCCCTACATTTACCTCTTACCTAACACTACGGGCAATTTAGCATGGCCAATTCACCTGACCTGCACATTTTTGGACTGTGGGAGGAAACCAGAGCACCCGGAGGAAACCCACACAGACACAGGGAGAACGTGCAAACTCCACACAGTCAGTCGCCTGAGGCGGGAATTGAACCCAGGTCTCCGGCGCTGTGAGGCAGCAGTGCCACCGTGCCGCCCACTAAAATATGTATACATTTAGCGGCATGGTGCCTCAGGGGTTAGTGCTGCTGCTTCACAGCGCCAGGGACCTGGCATCAATTCCAGCCTCAGGTGAGTGTCTGTGTGGAATTTGTACATTTTCCCTGTGTCTGTGCGGGTTTCCTCTTTGTGCTCCGGTTTCCTCCCACAGTCCAATGATGTGCAGGTTAGTTGAATTGGCCATACTAAATTGCCCACAGTGTTCAGGGATGTGTAGGCTAGGTGCATTAGTCAGGGGCAAATGTAGCGTAATATGTTAGGGGGAATGGGTGTGGGTCGGCTACTCTTCATAAAGTTGGTGTGGACTTGTTGGGCCGAATGGCCTGTTTCCATACTGTAGGGATTCTATGAAATCTATGATATCATTGAATGGCCTAGAAGATTTGATGGGCTGGATGGCCTACTTCTACTTCTACTTCTGATAGGTTAATGGCCTCCCTCCTGTCTGATGAAATGACCCTCTACCACCAAACGTTCTAGAGGAGAGTACATTAAAATCCACTTATGGTGTCAGGGCTGATTCTCTTCCTGTAAATCTTGATTGGAGGACTTATCTTATTTGAGTGACTCTTTGTTCTTCCTACCCTTCATCTGTTCTCTCCTAAGGCTGGTGCTGTTATAGCAAAGATGTTGTGACGCTTGAAAGCATTCAGAAGAGATTTACAAGGATGTTGCCAGGGTTGGAGAGTTTGAGCTATAGGGCGAGGCTGAATAGGCTGAGGCTATTTTCCCTGGAGTGTTGGAGGCTGAGGGATGACCTTTTAGAGGTTTATAAAATCATGAAGGGCATGGATAGGGTGAATTGTCAAAGTTGTTTCCCCAGGGTAGTGGAGCCAAAAATAGAGGGCACAGGTTTAAGATGTGAGGGGAAAGATTTAAAAGGGTCCTGAGGTGCAACTTTTTCACGCAGTGGGTGGTGTGTGTGTGGAATGAATCGTCAGAGGACGTGGTGGAGGCTGGTACAATAATAACATTTAAAAAGCATCTGGATGGGTTTATAAAGAGGAAGGGTTTAGAGGGATATGGGCCAAATGGTGACAAATGGGATTAGATTAATTGAGGATATCTGGTCGGCATAGACCAGTTATTGAGTCATAGAGTCATAGAGTCACAGAGATGTATAGCATGGAAACAAACCCTTCAGTTCAACTCGTCCAGGACAGCTAGATATCCTAAAAAAATCTAGTTCCATTTGCCAGCATTTGGCCCAAATCCCTCTAAAACCTTCCTTTTCATATACCCATCCGGATGCCTTTTAAATGTTGTAATTGTACCAGGCTCCACCACTTCCTCTGGCAGCTCATTCCATTCACGCAGCACTCTCTGCTTGAAAACGTTGCCAATTAGGTCCCTTTTCTATCTTTCCCCTCTCACCTTAAACCTATGCCTCTAGTTCTGGTCTTCCAATGCCAGTAAAAGACTTTGTCTTTTTATCTTATCCATGCCCCTCATGATTTTATAAACCTCTATAAGGTCACCCCTCAGCCTGATGCTCCAGGGAAAACAGCCCCAGCCCATTCAGTTGCTCCCAATAGCTCAAATCCTCCAACCCTGGTAACATCCTTGAAAATCTTCTCTGAACCCTTTCAAGTTTCACAACATCCTTCTGATAGGAAGGAGACCTGAATTCCACACAATATTCCAAAAGTGACCTAATGTACATCCTGTGCAGCTGCAACATGACCTCCCAGCTCCTATACTCAATGCTCTGACCAACAAAGGAAAGCATACCAAATGCCTTCTTCACTATCCTATCTACCTGCGACTCTACTTTCAAGGGACTATGAACCTGCATTCCAAAGTCTCTTTGTTCAGCAATACTTCCTAGGCCTTACCATTAAGTGTATAAGTCCTGCTCTGACTTGCTTCTCCAAAATGCAGCATCTTCCATTTATCTAAATTTGGACCAAGTTTCTACACTGTACAACTCTATGACTCTATAATGGTGTTGCTGTGTCTCCATTGACCCTGTCCAGATGTCTGAGGTAGAACTGTATAAATTGCTTCCAATGCACAGTGAAGGCTGACAGCAAGGCTACTCAGATTCAGGTAAATCAGATATTTTCCAAATCAACCTGTTCAGAATTGTTATTACAAACATTTGAACGTAAGAACATAGGAACTAAGAGCAGGAGTAGGCCATCTGAATCTTTGAGCCTGCTCCGCCATTCAATAAGATAATGGCGGATCTTTTGGTGGCCTCAGCTTCACTTACCCACCCTTTCACCATAACCCCTAATACCTTAACTGTTCAAAAGAAATCTGTCTTATTTAAAATGTTTACTGGAATAGCCTCAACTACTTCACTGAGCAGGGAATTCCATGGATTCACGATCCTCTGGGTGAAGAAGTTCCTTCTCAATTCAGTCTGATAGGACTCAGTTCAAGCAGGTGGGACTTGACATGGGCCTCCTTGTCCAGAGGTTGGGGCTTTACCACTGTGCCATATAAGCCCTTGTAAAGCAAGGAAATCAAGCTCTCAGTCAAAGACCTGGTAACACAAATCTTTCCCTTATGCCAGCCATCAGTTTTACTCTTTGAAGGAATTTCAGACCGTCAGTTTCACAGAGTGAGCATTCCCAGTGTGTTCCCACTAAGTGGTCTGTGGTGAGCTCCACATAGCCCTGGGAACTCATGCGCTGGCTGTTAAAGCCAGGGTTCTGACTTAAATTCTCCATTGTGGTTGCTGCTGCCATAAATATTCAAATTATTACACCATCAGTATGGGTTTCCAGAAAGTCCCCTCCCCAAATGAGGCCTTGTTAGACCAGGAAGTGAACTGGAATACATTGGTTTTCTGACTCAATGCCACTTTGTAGGGCTTCCCTGCAGTCTCTTGTCCTGCTGTCCACATCCTCACTCTTCAACCTGCCCTTTGGCAGTTAAAATACAAGTTATGAAGGAAAAGACAGCAACTTCTCTCTGTGTAAGAAATGGGAGCTTCCTGGAATATTTATGTAGGTGAAGGCTAAGTGGCATTATTGCTAGATTATTAATCCAGAGACCCAGGCAACATTCTGGGGACATAAGTTTACATCTTGCCATGGCAGATAGTGGAATTTGAGTTCAATAAAAATCTCAAATTAAGAATCTATAAATGACCATGAAGCCATTGTTAATTGTCGGAAAAATACATCTGATCCACTAATGTCCTTTAGGGAAGGAAACTGTTGTCCTTACCTGGTCTGTGACTCCAGACCCTTAGCAATGTAGTCGATTGCCTTCTGGGAAATTGGGGATGTGCAGCAAATGCTGGTCTAGCCAATGACATCCATATTCCATGTCTAATTTTAAAAAAATTCAAATCCACTTCAACCGTGACCAGGATCCCATTCCACAATGAACAATAAACAGTAACTCCTGATATCATCATTAAAACTGTTTGGATTTGGTTAATTTTTCTTTATTGTGAGCAAATAAAAATAAACCAGACCATTTTATTGCACAGCTTAACTTTGACATGTTAAGAGACACATTGCCGGGGAGACATAAGTGAAAAGGATCCTCTGGGAGCAAATCCACAGCTCCGTAACATATTTTTGAAAATACTTAGCAGAGGTTGAGGGGAAAGAAAATGACAGCTCATGATTGGTGTCTAAACAGAACATTTTTACTGACACAATGATGAGGAGTAGACATGCTCGATGGAATTTGCCCTTGATATGAGACACCCTTGTGCTCCCACTCCGTGCTTACAAATTAGCAATGTGTTGGAGAACTTCTGCTACAGATGTTTAAAAACATACTTCTGCTGTTTCTTCCCAAACGCATACTTATGATCTCCTGTCAAATACTCCCATTAACATGACTGGCAAATGTCACGTGTGGCTCAGCACTCTTGTCTCAGGGTCAGAGTTGAGGCTTCAGCTAACCATTCCAGAGACTTGGAGACAGCAATGAAGTTGAACTCCCCAGTGCAGTGCTTGAGACAAAGGTTTCAGGAAACTTCTACTCATTGTTTGCATACCCATTCATGGCTAGTTGGGTCAATCTGTGACCGATAGATTCTTACTTGCAGTTAGGGTAGACCACTTTTGCTTTCCTTTCTTTTTCTGCGCAAGGTGTTTTAAGGTGGAATACAGTTTGCACAAACTTACCCCGGTCTCTCTGAACCAGGAACTCAACTGTCATGTACCATTGAACCAGACTGACGACAGCAAGCCTGCAGCTGTAGTTTTGGATTCAAAGATTGTCTCACCCACTGACCAAAGCTTGAAGGGATTCTCTCACTCAATATTTTCTTGCTGTTTTATCCATAACTGGTGTATCAGTAACTGTCATCCATAGAATGGGCACTGCTGTCTCATAGTGCCAGGTTCGATTCCGGCTCCAGACGACTGTCTGAATGGAGTTTGCATTCTCTTCCCAAGTGTGTGTGTGTTTCCTCCGGATGCTCCAGTTTCCTTTCACAGTCCAAAGATGAGCTGGTGGGGTGGAATGGCCATGCTAAATTGCTCCATAGTCTTCAGGGATGTGCAGGCCTGGTGGATGCAGGGTTTTGCTGCGTGGGTGAGTTGAGTTGGGATGGTCTTTGGAGGGTTGGTGTGGACCTGATGGGCCAAATGGCCTACTTCATACTTTAAGAATTCTATGAACATGGTGTGGTATACCTTTGGTTCAGAGTGTGTGGGTGATCATTTAGGCTGTTTGGAATCTTCTGCTCCGGCCATTTTCTTTGTCAAGAAGGTTTCCTCCCTGCTGGTGCCATGTCCATAATTTGTCCCTTTGCTATGTTCCACCTGTCAACTGAGATAGTATGTCAGTATGTGGTGCTTAGGGCCAGCAGTGAGACTTAGGGGTTGATGAGGACCACTGATTACATTCCATCCTATAAGAAGGATGCAACTGAGTGAAGGTATAAAGGTACTATCTCTATCTCAGCCCTCCACATACCCCATAGAGTGTTGAGGGTGTGACACATCAATGATAGTTCTGCCTTCCAAAAGAGGTGGTAAAACAGGGAGACATGAAAAATCCCAATGACGCTATATGGAAGAAGAGCAGGGAGAGCTATGCATGATGTCATTTCTCATATGTGGTCCCCAATCAACATTACAATAGCAGATAAGCCAACCATTATTATCTTGCCAGTTGGGACCTTGCTGTGCACAAATTAGTTGCCACTGTTTCCTACACCACTACAGTGACCATATTTTAAAAATACTTCATTGGCTGCAATAAATATTTTGGAATGCCTTGTGTTTTGCACTATAGAACAGCAATACAGCAAAGGCTCCATTTAACATAGCATGCATCACATTTTCTGAACAGACTTCAACTGAGTTAATATTAACAGTTCAACATAACTCAGGCAGCTTGGTCTTGGTCAAAGTTGCATGCTGTAAGTAATGTTCAATTCTACTTTTCTGGCTCTAATCCCAATAATATACAGGTTATAAGCACGTTAGTCTCAGAAGGTGGAACAGCTATGTGGACTGTTTGCCATGTTTCTATCACTGAGGTCCTTTTCAAACCCCAATCTCATTCTTAATTGAAGCTTGTGGTCTTCCAACCCCCTTTCACCTCAGATCAAAGCCTGTATCTGTACCCCCTCATCTACTTCTCTCTCATCCAGAGCTCATTTCATTGCAAATCCTTCCCACTTGGACATGTAACTCATCAAACTCATCCTTGTCAAAATCTGTAATCCAAAATGCCTTTAATGTTGAAATCTTGAATGTATTTCAAACTGGTCCTATTAAAAAGAATCTCTCCTGCAGCCTAATCCATTCTTCTTGATTGAAGTCTGCCACACGTCACGTTTCCCCTGACTATGAGACCATCCGGTTTTATAATAATCCAGGCTTGTAGCCAGTAATGCTTGCCTGACTGGGTAATCAAATGTGTCATAATTTATCCATGGTCTGTAGATCATTTATGACTCTATATCCTCCCTATGAAACAAAGCATTTATCTTACCTTTGACCTGTAACCTTTTATACCTTCCCTGCTCAAGATACAACTACGTCTAACTCAAGTTTGACTTCTATGATAAACAATTTTCTTGAAGGCTTTCTCTCCCTTAAGTGATTGTTGCAGCCCTTGTGCAGAGCATCAGTCAACTCCTACACAATCTAATCAGGAATGTTACCTAATGCCAGTTGAGAAATTAAGCACAGAGGAGTCACTTATCAGGGTTAACTAAAGGCTTTTGGCTGTCAGTTCTTTGGCCCCAGTGAACTGACCATGATTGTCCGTGACAGTATTATGATTAATGATAATGAATAATCATATAGTCTGAGGAAAACAGCAGAGAAAGTATATGTGTTCAATGCTATAAGCAAGTTCTGCTTAAAATCAAGTTTGAAGTGTTTTGAAATTATACTTCATTCCTCTCCATGAAATTAAATTCCTGGAACAAGGATGTGTACTCATGTTGATATATTTTTAAAAAAAACTATGGACAATCAAGCCAATTCTGAAAAAGAACAATAAGTCTCAATATTTATGAATAAGATTGTTTTTGAATTTTCACAACCCTTTCACAACATAACAATGCATGTACAGAGGCAAGGCTTACTCTGGCATATCCAGTACAAAAAAAGTACACCAGGAACATGGGATTTGTGCTTTGAATAAACCTGTGTAAGGACATTTGGGAGTGGCTCTAGTCAGAACTTTGGGCTGAATTTGTTTCCACTTTAAATTTGATTATTGGAGATTAATAGAACTCAAGTTAACTCACAGCAAAGTACAAATTTTATAAGTATAAACAAGTACAATGGATCCCAGTCCTTTGCACATCTGGAACCCAGACAACTATTTTGTTTTTTTTTTAAACTGATATTAGTGACATTCTCAAAACATGTTTTGCATCATGATGTACATTCTCAGAACCAGCACCACTAATACACATGCTCAAAGCAGGGCAAGGCTTCCAAAATCAAGATTCAACATAATAACAGTTCCTGGAGTTATTATAACACTGAAGGCAGACATTCAGTCCCTTATCAAGAGTGTGTGCTGGAAAAGCACAGCAGGTCAGGCAGCATCCGAGGAGCAGGAGAACTGATGTTTTGGGCATAAGCCCTTCATCAGGAATGAGCCTTGTGGGCCGGGGGTGCTGAGAGATAAATGTTAGGTGGGGCAGGGCTGGGGGAAAATAGCTGGAAATGCAATAGGTAGATGAAAGTGGGCGAGAACGTGGTACGTTGGAGAGGAGGGGGGAGCGGATCAATGGGAAAGACGATGGACAAGTCAAGAGGGCGGTGCTGAGGTGGAAGCTTGGCTCTGGGATAAGGTGGGAAGAGGGGAAATGAGGAATCTGGTGAAATCCACATTGATCCCATGTGATTGCAGGGTCCCAAGGTGGAAGATTAGGCGTTCTTCCTCCAGCCATCAGGTGGTTACGGTTTGGCGATGGACGAGGTCCATGCCCTGCATGTCCTGGGTGGAGTGGGAGGAGGAGTTGAAGTGTTCAGCCATGGAGCGGTGGGTGTGGTTGGTGCGGGTGTCCCAGAGATGTTTTCTGAAATGATCTGCAAGTTGGTGTTCTGTCTCCTTGATGTAGAGGAGACCACATCGGGTCTAATGGATACAGTAGATGACATTTGTGGAAGTACAGGTGAATTTCTGTTGGATGTGGAAGGATCCTTTGGGTCCTTGGATGGAGGTGAGGGGTGAGGTGTGAGCGCACATTTTGCAATTCCTGCGGTAGCAGGGCAAGGTGCAGGGAGTGGAGTGTGGGCTGGTAGGGGCGTGGATCTGACAAGGGAATCACCGAGGGAATGGTGCTCTGAAATGCTAATGGGTGGGAAGGGAAATATATCCCTCATGATGGGTTCTGTTGGTAGGTGGCCGAAATGGTGGAGGTTGATACAATGTATCTGAAGGTTGGTGGGGTGGTTGATAAGGACCAGGGGCATTCTGTCCTTTTTGAGTTAGAGGGGTGGGGTTCAAGGGCGAAGGTGCAGGAAGTGGAGGAGATGAGCTGGAAGGCGTCATTGACCATGTGGGAGAGGAAATTGCGATGTTTTGTAGGAGGCCATCTGAGATTTTCTATGGTGAAATTGGTCATCCTAGGAACAGATGTGGTGAAGGCAGAGGAATTGGGAATAAGGGATACTGTTTCTACAGGAGGCAGATGGGAGGAGGTGTAGTCTAGGCAGTTGTGGGAGTCGGTGGTGTTGTAATGGATATATGTGGTTAGTTGGCTGCCGGAGATGGAGATGGAATGGTCCAGGAAGAGAAGGGAGGTGTCCGAGATGGTCCAGGTGAATTTGAGGTTGAGGTGAAAGGTGTTAGTGAAGTTGATGAACTGTACAATCTCCTCGTAGGAGAACGAGGTGGTGCTGATACAGTCATTGATGTAGCGGAGGAAAAGGTGGGGAATGATGCCGGCGTAGTGGTGGAAGGTGGATTGTTCCACATACCCAACAAAGAGGTAGGTACAGCTGGGGCCCATGCGAGTCCCTTGTGTCCAAGACTGCACTCTGTAGTGCGATTCAGTTGGTCACATTCCCCTGGCTCTATCCTTCATATGTTTGCCCAATTTTCTTTTTGAAAGCATTGATTGCTTCAGCTTATCACCTTCATAGGTAAGCACAACATTCCCAGCCATTATCAGTGACTGCACAAATAAGGTACTTCACATTCTCCCAATGTCTCTTACAAAGATTTTAAATCTGTGTCCTCTACTCCTTTGTGCCTTCAGCTGATGGGAACATATTTTCTGAACCTAATTATTGAGTAGAATCATTGAATCCCTACAGTGTGAAAACAGGCCATTCATTCTATCAAGTCCACCCTGACCATCTGAAGGGCATCCTATTCAGACGCAACCCCTACCCTATACCCTTTGCACTTCCCATTGCTAATCCACCTCGTCTGCACATCCATGGATACAATGGGCAATTTAGCGTAGCCATCCTTTCTAACCTGCCCAGCTTCGGACTGAAGGAGGAAACCCATGCAGATACGGGGAGAATGTATAAACTTCACACATACAATCGCAAGAGGGTGGATTTGAACCTGGATCCCTGGTGCTGTGAGGCAGCAGTGCTAACCACTGAGCCATTGTGCTGTTCCAATCTTGTGCAACTCTACTTTTATGATCATTTCATATTTAATAGCCTTTGTGCACCTAAGTTTGATGTGTTGTGGATAACTATTTGGATTGTTTTTTTTAAAGAGGAAAATAATTCTTTAACAAAGGATTTCTTGAGAGTAACATGTTTTAGGGTAATTTATCATTTACTGCATGCCCCTAGCCTGGGACTATGATTGTCGGGTTGCAGCTTAGATTTGTTAGTTGATGCTGATCCTGGAGAAAGAAAGCAGCTTCTCAGCCTAGCTCCTCTCTCCCTGGAAATCCTCTTGTTGTAAGTCCAATTTGGTATGGAGAGGCCCTGCTCCAGTCTGAATCCTGATTGTTGTTCTGAACAGCATTCAGAAGCATTCTTGCTGAGCTAGATGTGTTGATAAAGATACCAGTGGCATCTACTGTGTTTAGAGTTTGGTGCTGGAAAAGTATCATCCGAGGAGCAGGAGAATTGATGTTTCGAGCAAAAGCCTGAATTCTTATGTCCGAAACGTCGATTCTCCTGCTCCTCAGATACTGCCTGACCTGCTGTGCTTTTCCAGCACCACGCTCTTGACTCTGATTTCCAGCATCTGCAGTCCTCACTTTCTCCACATCTACTGGACTGGGTGAATTATATTGCTGTTGGATCCAAAGAAAGGGAATTAATGGAATGCTTACAGGATGGCTTTTTGGAAAAGCTTGTGATGGAGCCCAGGGAGCAGGCTATTCTGGACTTCGTGCTATGTAACGAGCCAGACTTTATAAAAGATCTTAAAGTCAGAGAACACTTAGGAGGCAGTGATTATAATATGGTAGAGTTCAGCCTGCAGTTTGAAAGACAGAAGGCAAAATTGGATGTAATGGTGTCACAATTAAATGAAGGTAATTACAAGGGCATGAGAGAGGAACTGTTGAAAATTGACTGGAAGCAGAGCCTAGTGGAGAAGACAGTAGAGCAACAATGACAGAAGTGTCTGGGTGTAATTGAGGACATAGTATAGAGGTACATCCCAAAGAAAAGAAAGATTACTGGGGGGATTAGACAACCATGGCTGACGAAGGAACTTAGGAAATGTATCACAGAAAAAGAGAGAGCCTATAAAGTGGCCAAGAGCACTGTGAAATCAGAAGTTTGGGAAGACTACAAAACCAAACAGATAATAACAAAGAGAGAAATAAGGTAGGAGAGAATCAAATATGAAGGTAAGCTAACTAGTAATATTAGAAATGATAGTAAAAGTTTCTTTCAATACATAAGAAACAAACGAGAGGCAAAAGTAGAGATTGGGCCGTTCCAAATTGATGCTGGAAGGTTAGTGATGGGAGATAAGGAAATAGCTGAAAAACTTAATAAATGCTTTGTGTCAATCTTCACAGTGGAAGACATGAGTAATATCCCAACAATTAAGGAGAGTTAAGGGGCAGAGTTGAGTATGGTGGCCATTACAAAGGAGAAAGCTAAAAGGTCTAAAAACTGATAAATCTCCTGGCCCAGATGGGCTACACACTAGAGTTCTGAGGGACGTGGCTGAATTAATAGCGGAGGCGTTGGTTGTAATCTTTCAAAAATTGTTTGAGTCAGGGAAAGTTCCAGATGATTGGAAAATCGCTGTTCTAACCCCCTTGTTCAAGAAAGGATCAAGACAAAAGATGGAAAATTATAGGCCGATTAGCCTAACCTCAGTTGTTAGTAAAATTCTAGAATCCATTGTTAAGGATGAGAAATCTAAATTCTTGAAAATGCAGTGTCAAATTAGAACAAGTCAGCATGGATTTAATAAGGGGTAAGGGCAGGCCATGCCTGACAAACCTGTTAGAATTCTTTGAAGAAGTAACAAGTTGGTTAGACCAGGGAAACCCAGTGGATGTTATCTATCTAAACTGTTCACTTTATAAATAAATCTGGGTGAAGAAACTGGGGGCATTCTGACAAAGTTTGCCGATGATACAAAGTTTAGTGGACAGGCAGGTAGTTCTAGGAAGGTGAGGAGGCTACAGAAAGATTTAGACAGTTTAGGAGAGCGGTCCAAGAAATGGCTGATGAAATTCAATGTGAGCAAATGCGAGGTCTTGCTCTTAGGAAAAAGGAACACAGGCATGGACTATTTTCTAAATGGTGAGAAAATTCATAAAGCCAAAGTACAAAGAGATCTGGGAATGCCAGTCCAGGATTCTCTAAATTGGTTAAGAAAGTAAACATAATATTGTCATTTATTTCAAGAGGGTTGGAATGTAAAAGCAACAATGTGTTTCTGAGACTTTATAAAGCTCTAGTTAGGTCCCATTTAGAATACTGTGTCCAGTCTTGGGTCCCACACCTCAGGAAGGACATACTGGTGTTGGAGTGTATCCAGCGGAGATTCACACGGATGATCCCTGGAATGATAGGCCTAACATACGATGAACGGCTGAGGATCCTGGGATTGTATTCATTACAATTCAGAAGGTTGGGGGAGATCTAATAGAAACTTACAAGATAATGCATGGCTTAGAAAGGGTGGATGCTGGGAAATTGTTTCCGTCAGGTGGGGATACTAGACTCGTGGGCACAGACTTAGAATTAGAGGGGGTCAATTTAGAACAGAAATGAGGAGACATTTCTTCAGCCAGAGAGTGGTGGGCATGTGGAATTCAGTGCCATGGAGCGCAGTGGAGGCTGGGATGTTAAATGTCTTCAAGGCAGAGATTGATAAAGACTTAATCTCGCAAGGACTTAAGGGATATGGGGAG
This sequence comes from Chiloscyllium plagiosum, assembly GCF_037043375.1. Classification (NCBI taxonomy): domain Eukaryota; kingdom Metazoa; phylum Chordata; class Chondrichthyes; order Orectolobiformes; family Hemiscylliidae; genus Chiloscyllium; species Chiloscyllium plagiosum. Next base: position 19,073,935 of record NW_028270153.1, on the reverse strand, counting down.
AGTTCGAATAAGTGGTGTTGAAATGCCCATCAGCCATGACTGAATGGTGGAGTGGACTCGATGGGCTGAATGGCCTTACTTCCACTCCTATCTCTTTTGGTCTTATGGCCTTACTGTGTTTGGTTACATCCACCTTTGAGCCCGAGAAAGTCAGATTGATTGCCATCTGAACACTTAACAAATTATCTTTCTTGTTACCTTCAAGAATTAAAACTTATTGGTTTCTATGGTTCTAAGCACCTAACCCCTTGAACCCATCGAGTAAATCTCCTCTGCATCCTCTGAAAGATGCTCACAGCTTTCCTGAAGTGTACTGACCAGAACTGGACGCAATATGCCATGGGAAGCCAAACCAAAGCTTTGACCCAGTAAGCTTTTTTGATTTCTCTCTCCAAATGCTGCCAGACCTGCTGAGGTTTTCCAGCAATTTCTGTTTTTGTTTCCAGCATTCTTTCGGTTTGTTCTGTCATGTTCTTTTGAGGGATTTTGTTTTTGATTTGAAATTTGGATCATGATGTTATTGCTGGGGAATATAATCAAAATATATTGTATCTCACTGGAGAGGCAGAAAAGCAACTTGTTAACTCTTACCTGTCGAATTAATTTGAGACCTGCACTGCTATGACTGTTGTTGTACTAGTTAATGTCTAATTCTCAGGTGGTGTTGGATCAGGTTCCATTATTAGTATGTGATGTTTTCCCTGAGCAACACAGCATTCTGTACTGAGAAGTATTTTTAAATAATTCCAATATGGAAAGATAATCTTTAAAAGTGGGACTAAGGTATAATTTCAGTATGAAACTTTAGCTTCAGCCATTGCTCTAAGAAGGAAATGCCAATAAAATCTAAACCAATTTCAGTGATACTTTAGAAAAACAATTTGTGATGAATCATCCAATTGTCATTTTACTATTGCACTTGTAAATAGTAAAATTCAAATACAATCTGGCACCCCACCTCAGTGTCCATTTTCATCCACACATTGTCTGAACTGCATCTGTTACATTAAATAATAAGTCAAGGAAGGAATTAATGGCTTTAATTTTGGTGTCAAGGTTCAGCTGGCATTCATAAACTGTGAAAGCAAAGACCTGCCTAGAATCCCTTGATTGAATTACAACCTTGTAACTCCCCCTTCAGTATCCATTATTCGGCATCTTCTCTATTACAGTTTAATTATTTCAATTGAAATTACTTGGTACGTTTTCCAAGCCGATGATTCCAGAAACCCCCATGGCCATTACTATTAAAGCAGTTCAGCTCCACAGGGCTCATGCTTCCCTGATGCTGCAGTTCACATGATGAATCTCACCTAATTAAAATCAGACTTTGTTCAGCAGCATTTGATCTCACCTTGAAGTATTGGCAACAAACCATAACCTACATCTGGGGCATGGGTAAATGTATCTCCAGTTCTCTGCTGCTCAGAATCATTAAAACAGGCCTCTGTCATTGTAGCAAGGTCACGTGTCCCTCCTGAGTTATGGTTTATCATCACAGAGCCCCTCTATTTTTCATTTCCTTTTTCTAGGACTAGGAACAGGAGGTTTAGAATAAAAGGTCAGAAATTTATTGATTGAAGAGAATTTCCTTCATCAAAAGATTGTGAATTTTTGAAATTCGCCATCCTGGAATGTTATGGATTCTCAGGCATTCAGCACATTCAAGATTGGGATCATTGGATACAAAGGGATTTAAAAAGAATGGGGATAGTGCAGAAGTGTGGAACTGAGGTTGAGGATCAGCCATCATCTTACTGAATGGAGCAAATGTGGAAGACAGGTTGGCCTAATCCTGCATTTTCTTATTAACTCTTGCCTAAATGAAGGAATGTTTGGCTTTCTTGCGTGATTAGGACTGCAGATGCTGGAGGTCAGAGTCGAAGAGTTTAGTGCTGGCAAAGCACAGCCGGTCAGGCAGCATCCGAGGAACAGGAGAATCCTGACAAAGGGCTTATGCCGGTAATGTCAATTCTCCTGCTCCTCAGATGCTGTCTGACTGGCTGTGCTTTTCCAGCACCACACTCTTCGATATAAGCGATAGCGTGGATAGAGAAAATTGATTTCTGCTAATTGGGAATTTGAGAAAATAAGCCAAATATTTGAGTCAAATATTTCACGAGTGGAGTTGAGAAACATTTCCATATATTACAGACATTAAATGTTTGGAATTCTCTTTTCGAAATGGGATTTAATGCTAATTTTAACTTGTTAATTTTAAACTGAGATTTTTTTTGTTAAATTACTGAGGGATATGGGCAAATGCAGAAAAGAGCGTATGTAATTCGGTCTCAAATTAACCATGGTCTTATATAGGGTGGAGCCATGCTTGAAAGTTCCTGTTCTTATTCCTGTCTGCTTACCATGAGCACCTATTAATCTCCACATTCTTATAGGCCTTACCATTAAAAGTGTATACACCTCGTAGTTTTCCGTTCAAGCCTAAATAGCCATAAGTAAAACACAAGTGCCATTTATTTTACTGTTGTCCTATGGCAACTTACATAGAATGGTAGTTTTTATCATTGTAATACAATGTGTTTATTTGAGCAGTAGATTACATGACTAGCATGGGTTACCACAATGCGCCACTCCTGTCACAGAACTTGCATACAGAGGCTGGAAATTCTTAGTGATCAAAATCCAAATGAAGTTTCTAAACCAGATCCACGATGTGAAGGTACGTCAATGCAGGTATGTAAGGTTTGCTGGCTTACAGGCCGGTTTGAAATTTCAGAAATCTGTATGTCCACATAGTTATGTTTGAAATGCTGTTGCTAACTATCTATACTATCTGGATTGAAAAACAAAATGGCACCTGTGTACAAGATGAAGAAACTATTTCAGAAAGGTGTTTGCCTTGTTCCACTGTAGTTGCTGGTTCCAGTTTGTTGACTGAATGTAAATTAGAATAAGCTGCTTGTACTTGTTCATCACTCACTTTTGGGGATATATTTGAGGTAATCAGGGTGGCTAACTCAGTAACTTTTAGGTATTTTCCTTAAGGATGCAGAACAGTTTTAAAATGTGATAATTTTTAGTTATTGTTCTTTGGCATGGGATATTTTGGAGACAGGACTTTTGTTTATATAAATAAAGGGTATTTTGCAATCATGTTAATGCTTTGCACTCTGCACCCCAACAAGAATGCATTGTGTCACATTACTCAGTAATGACTTTATGATATACTGTGTAACCCAGTAATATGACAATGAGCATTTCATGCTGTATTACAGGATAGCGCATGCTTCAAAAATTCACAGTTACCCAAATGTTTATCGTCTGGATAATAGATATTGTTGTGAGGGTATTGTAAACCAATCACTATAATGCCATCAGATATCCATGTCATTATAAGTGCATCTTGGGTGCTCTCTAGAACATACGAGGGCCAGGGCTGTGGAAACTTTGGTGTTGGAAGACTTTCCCAGAAGGTTTGCTGCTTCTGATCATTAGGTCCTGGGGGAGAACCAATTGAAAATAAATTGCTGGGGGTAATTCTAAGATGTGACGGCTAGTCTGGAGACCTACTTCTAACCATCAGTGCACTCATGCTGAATTTCTCTTCACTATTCATTTCACAAGAGATTATAAATGTTTTGTAAATGGCTGCCCCTCTACAACATCATGGGTAATAATCAGGGAGATCGTAAGGGAGATTTTTACCTTCTCAGGATCCATCAGGTATTTGCTGCAACCCAACTTCTAGATGGACAGCCAATGTCTCTGGACCCATTTGATTCCTATTTCAATGATGTTCAATTACACTCACTCCCCACCATACTTCCAGGGGAGGTTCAGGAACATTGATTCTGCTTTCTGTGCATGCAAATGCTTAGTCTCAGAGTCTACTCCAACTGAACCTCTCCAGGTTTCTGCCATTTAACAGGAGTCCCAAAGTAGATATCAGAAAATGAGAACGTATTAAGGTTGATATTTTTCTCTTCTGTGCCTTTCATCTATTTTAGCCTGTTTGAGACTCTCAGCAGTGTCCATAGCAAAAAATGTGCAGCTGGAGTGATGGTAGATAGCTGGTGCTGTATAAAGGTGTAAGGGTCAGAAAGGGTTGATAATGAGAATACTGTTTTAAAAAGCATCCACTATGCTGGCAGTGTATGGATTTGGAAGGGGAATAGCTCAGGATCTCAAAGGAGAAGAATGAGTATCTAAGTTCTCCTCAAAGTCCATGTAACAATGCTATGTCACTGTAATTTGTATTGAGCTGCTAACTTACAGTGAGCTACATCTTATTCAAGTCAAGAGTCCCTTCTCAATAGACTATCAAACTGTTTTCCACTACCACATTAGGACAAGTGATTCATATAGTTCAACAACTTACCTACCTTATGAAGATCAATGGTGCAGATATACTCCAATTGCATGGGGTCAATAATGAGGATTAAATATGTGAATGACATTGCAGATTCAAATCTTTGTCAAATTTATTACAATTGGAGGAATATTTTACTTGAGAGAAAGCCATAGACATTGTGAATAAAGCTAAAGTCTAGAAACAGTGCACATCAATTTTAAGAGGAGAAGATCAACCTGGTCACAGGAAATCTGCAGAATGTATTCAATTCTTAATGTACAAAACCACAAAAGACTTGTGTGAAACCAATACAGTGAGAAAGACAGATACCAAATACTAATGATTTTTTTCAGTGCGATGGAGTAAAGAAACATAACAGAAACAGGCTGTATACAGTTATTAAAATTATATTTTTCTATAATATCATGGGACACTTTCAGAAAATGTGCCAAAGTAGGATATAGAAAGCCAAGAAGTTATAGATACTTTTGCAAAGAGATTCATGAGATAGAGCAGTCTTCCAGAAAAGCAAAAGGTAAACTGTTCCTAGGGAAATACGTGACCCAGACCGAGTATTTTAGCAAGATTTGAAGATACTTGTATCAGGGATATCTCTTAATTTTAAACTTGATACACAGATAAATATCACTAGATTATCAGATAGTGAACGATGGTTGAAAATACATTGTCTGCAGTTGGTTATATTGTCCAGCATGTGTAGCACTTAAGAATAAAGGTATGCTACAAGCAAGTCTCCAACTCGAGATGTCAGATGGCAGAAGACTTACATCCGTTTCATAATCATGCATTTTTTGTTTTGAGCATAAATGATGTTTTAATGTCAATTTTCTTTAAATGGTGGAAGGAATTAAACTCGTTAAAGTAAAAATAAACTGGTCCAGGAATAGTCAGCCATGGAACAAAGGTTTCATGGAACAACCAGTCGGAGTTAAAATGGTATAAGATTTCTTAGGGATCCCCAGACACAAGATGAAACCCAATCTGAAGACCGAATTCATTGAGATTTGTCATGGTATCATACCAAATTTGTTTCATATTCTAAATAAGATGTCTGGTTGGTGTGGACGAGTTGGACTGAAGGGTCTGTTTCCATGCTATACAACTATGACTCAAAGAGACTATGGCCAGAAAGCAACAGAAGAGGGGTCAAGAATGCTTCATCTTTCATCAGTACTTTGTAGATGGTTAACCAGACTAAAAACTCCATTGTGTCCTACACGCAGCTCACTGTGATGATGTCAGATGGACTTAGTGGAAGAAACAATTTCAGATTGGGAAAGAAAAGATCTACCGTCTAGGCCTCCTCATACTCTCTCTAATAAGTCTAGCAGATTAGTGCCAGCTGTAATTAGTTACTGACATGCTTAATATATTTTATTTAAGATTGGAACATCTTCTCATTCGAAAATAGAATGTTTCATTTCTCTACCACATCAGAACAAGTCAAACTTGCAGCACTATCACCATCTATTGGACTCACTCCTTGTCCCCGACCCAACCCCAGCACCATCCACTCCGTCAATGGCATTAATTCCCCCATTTCCCAGTTGCTTTCAGTTCTGATGAAGAGTCATTGGACTTGAAACATTAACTCTGTTTTTTTTTCTCTACAGATGCTGAAAGGCCTGTTGAGTTTCTCCAGCACTTTTGTTTTGCAGATCTCCAACATTTGCAGTTCATTTGTTTTGTTTTAGAACTGTAGTTCTGTACCCTGAAAGAGGACAAGTGACAGCAAACCTATCCCATGTTCAGCTATAATGCGTGTAGCCTGATAAAACATGGCAGTCAACAGTGAAGCTTGTTCATAGAACAGCTAACGTAGCACTGAGAAGTGGTCATAGACTGAGAATGAAGGTCGAAGCTGACAAAGAGCGAAAACAAACGAAGGTCAGAGAGGAAGGGGGCAAATGCTTTATATTTACATTTCAACTCAGACCATCCCAAAAGGTTAACTTTCTCCTTCAGATGCTGACTGTACTGTTGCAAAACATGAGCATTTTCTGCTTTCTTTCTAAACAGAAAGCAATATTCTTTTTATCTCATTGTTTCTGTGCCTTAATTGGTGTATCCTCATAGTAAAGTCCCCAAGGCAAAACTGCAATAGTCTTTGATCAGATAAAAGTGTTTTTCTTTTGGTTTTATAACATGTCAGAAGTAACACATCTTGAGCTGTGAGTACAAGTGTTGTCACTGGTGTATTGAACAACAGAGTTACACCTGGGTTTAATTAGAAAAGAGTTTAAAAAGGAATTTATTGACAGCAAGAAAATAAAAAGAAATTGAAAGAGAAATGGGAAGAACAGCGTCTTTGGGAATACAGTCCGGTGTTGCCATGCATAGCAACATTGCAGTAGTGTTCTTTATGAAGAGGTTAAAAATATAGCTAGAATTATTGACAGAACAAAAGTTGCCTAAATTTTTTCTCTTATGAAAAGTGACCAGCAGATATCAAAGGAAAACATTCTAAACAATTGAAAAGATCTGAAGCCAACTGTTTCTTGCAAGTTGAAACCATAGTGCTAGAATCTTAATAGAGACAATTACATCTTGGGAAGTATGATATATTTGTGCGAGTACATTGGCCAGATTCTGCTGTCAAATAAGAGCAGGGCTTGCTCAACAGCTACCTGAATGAAGGAACAGTGCTCCGAAAGCTAGCACTTCCAAATAAACCTATGAGCTGGTGTTGTGTGATTTTTTATTTTGGCCACCCCTGTCCAGCAGCGGCACCTCCACATAATGCTGTTCATTGTGGTTTATGCATTACTGGTCCAGCAACTTTAAGAGTAGTGCAGATGAATGGTTATGGATATGTTAAAGATCCACCAATTTGCAACACTCCATTCTGTGAAGACGGTACCTCACTGCTGGATATGTGTTAAATATAATGTGAGAAAAATTGTTTTTGCATAGTGAGTAGTTAAGCTATGGAATCCACTACCCTGGATGCGTGGTGGAGCAATCAAAGTTTAATCAAGGTGTTCAAGAATGCATGAGAAATAATGTGCAAGCATAAGTAGGAAAAGCAGGAAATTGGAGTAGGTAATGAAGCTCATTTAAAGAGCCAGTGCAAACACGATGGACTGAATGGCTTCTTTCTATGCTGTAACACTCCTATGATTCTGTGGAATGTTATGTAATAGCTGCACTTGTGTGGTCATTGCAAACTACACTCACCACTGCAACTTCAGTTAAGCCCAAGTATCCTTTTAATGACATGCTAATTGCTGCTGGTCAAACATTCTGGAACTGAATATCCATTATTCCATGACAGACCATTGACATGGAGACTACTATTACATGTGGGAACACCACCCACCACATACGAGACAGATACTCATGTAACTTGGCCAATGTTGTCTATCTCATATGCTGCAGGCAAGGTATTGGTAAGACCATGTAGATTCTAAGACAGTGGATGAATAGACACTGTGTAACAATCGCCAGGCAGGAATGATCCCTCCCAGTTGGGGAACACTTCAGTGATCAAGGACATTCAGCCTCTGATCACCAGGTCCTCCCACACGGCCTTCAAAATACAAAGCAACCCAGAATTGCCATGAAGACAGCCTCAACTGTGATCTTGGGTTCATGTCATGCGACATGTAACCCCACCATATTGTTCTGTAAAATCTTCCTTACTGTCCTGTTTTGACACCATCATCTTGATAACTTGTTATGATCTCTCTACCTTAGTTAGTTTGTACAGTTTTAGATTACTTGTTATTTTGGTTAGACTCTTGACATGCGATTGTTATACCTTTCATGTTATTCCAGTCATTGGGTTTGTCTCCAGCAATACTTTATGTTTAACATTTTGCAATTATCTCTCTGCCTCAATTAATCAGATTTTAGGTATCCCTTCACTTGTTAACACTTTATTCACACCATCAAACACTCTTGATCACCTGCAGACACTGATTATTTGGCTGTCGAACACTCCACTTACACCATTTGTATGATCTTTTGATCTCTGTGATTCTAAAGTCTGTGCCTGGGTACTCCCTTCACTTCACCTGACAGAGGGGCAGTGCTCTGAAAACTTGTGATTTCAAATAAACCTGTTGGATTATAGCCTCGTGTTGTGTGACGTTTGACCTTGTCCACCCCAGTCCAACACTGGAACCTCCATGTCATTATTACAGGTATGGAAACTCATTTTTTTATGTCTTCATGCCTTTTTTGGGAAATGTTAGCATTGTAAAATTTTAGTTTTTGTCATGCACATTACTTTCTTTTACTAAATCTTCCTTTCTCTGAATCAATCTTTCTTTCCCTTTCTTTATTTCTCTTTGCATACCCGATTTGACATTTACTGCACCCGCACTAATTAACATTTTCTTCTCAGGCCTTAATTCACAGTTTTTCAATCCAATTGGTTAAGGAGATTGACATTGCATCTCATTTTCACTTGGGTTCATATGCTCTGTTTCACTAACTGTACCATTCACAGCTCACACTTCCAGCAACTTGAAACACAAATGACTGAAAAACTTAATCAGGCAAAGGCAAGTTTATAACCCACAGTGCATTTAACTGGCATGTTACAGCAAATCGTGGACCTCTTTTACACAGCTACTTTTTAATTCTAATATTAAAAGACCATTTTTCTACACTACAGTGAGACGATTTTATAACATAGTGTAAGAAGGAATGGAAAGGAGAGCATTCACAACTAAGATGTATCAAGGGGATAGATGTGATATTACGGATAATTCTTGAAAGTGTGCTTGATGAGTATTTTGATGAGAAATTGAAGTTTCTCTTTCAAAATCCAAATATCAGTTCAAAAGGAAGCACAAGGCTGATGCGACCTAATGATAACTGTTTGCGTGAAATCACTTAACATTTGAAAGTGGTATTGTACATTACCATCCCTTTCACCATCACCTTTGGGGCATTCTCAAGGTGCAACTCGTTTTGATATGAAGACTTAACATAACAAAAGCTTTAAGGTTATTGCTTGCAAAAGCATTTCTAGTGGTGAGTAATATGGTTCAAAATAGCTTGAACACCAGTTTCTGGATATTCTATTTTAAAAAGGGGAAAAGAACATTATTAATTGCAGATCCAGTAGATTGAAGGACATTTTAGACATGTCCTCTTCCATCTTATTCAGTTGATATTGATAAGTGAATCCCACCAGCTAAAGCTGAAAGACAGCTGTCTGAAAAATTCTCAATTGTACAATACTTTATGCACATTTAATTGTTTAATTTGCAATGCAGTGTGATCTTTTGTGGAAGACATGTCTTTCCTAACTCCAGCTGACATTTCTTGCCCATAGCTTTATTTAATAGGCACTTAGAAGCAGTTTGAAGGGGTTTGACTGATTCTTTTATTCCCTGGCCTACATTCCCGCTTGTTTTCTTTTTATCTTGACCTGCAGGAGGTGCTCTGAACCTCCTTGCAGGACTTCTGTCCTCTCCAAGCTCAACATCTATTGAATACTTCTAAAGTAAGTCTTACTTAATTCTTTCAGGTCATGAACATCTTGTGATTTACTGCAGACTATCTTTCTGCTTTTCAAGTAAAGAAACACTGAAGGTCAAAGTCAGGACCTTGGAGTTTAGCACTCAGGTCCTTATTTCAAGTCACTTGGCTGTGGTTGGGGCCTGGTGTTAAATAAGATTAAATGTATTTGACGCAAATGTAACAGTATTGTTACTCAGCACGGTTTTGGTGTTCATGCTTTGTTTTAAACCAACAAAAGATGTCCTGTAATTTTTCCTTCCTGCAAGTGGAATTTAAATAGCATTGGTTACAATTTGGACTTAAGGAAATTTTTTGACTGCCTCGCCGATCATGCCTTCTGTACCATATTCCCTCACCAGTATAAGCCAGGTTTCCTAGGGGTTTATTGCGACAGATATAGTATACATGACAAGTATTTTGGGAGAATGTGAGGAGATGGTAATAACAATAGAAAGCCTACAATATAGAAAGAGGCTGTTCGGCCCAACAAATTTGCACTGACCCACTGAAGAGCATAGGCGAAACTGAGGACTACAGATGCTGGAGATTAAAGTCAAGATTGTGGAGCTGGAAAAGCACAGCAGGTCAGGCAGCAACCGAGGAGCAGGAGAATCGACGCTTTGGGCAAAAGACTTTCATCAGGAAGAGCCACTGAAGAGCATACCTATCCCTGTAATGCTGCATTTACCTTCGCAAATCCACGTCGCCTGCATGGTGCAGGAGAACTTAGGATGGCCAACCCACCTCACCCGCACATCTTTGGACTGTGGGTGGGAACTAGAGCAAATGGAGGAAACCCAGAGAGACTCAAGGAGAATATATAAACTCTACACAGTCACCCAAGGCTGGAATTGAACCCTGGCTCCTAACCTAGAGTAACAGTAGTTACCATTATTAACAGTAATAACTAGAGGCCCAGGCTAATGATCTTAAGGCATGCTCTGGGTTTACATCCCTGGGTTTCAAGTACTTATTTTTGAAGAAGAGTCAGACTGGACTTAAAACATTAACTCTGTATCTCTCTCCATAATTGCTACAGACTTTGCTGAGTTTCTCCAGCATTCTCGATGTTTGTTTCAAATTCCCAGCATCTGCAGCTTTTTAAAAAATCAATATTAATTAGTGTAACGGTTTGAAAATTGACATACTTGTATTTTTCCTAATGAACGCAAGGCAAAATACTTCAGTAACATCTCTATCTTTTCATCAGTATTTAAACATAGGGGAGCGTTTTACTTTTGCTGGTTGGGGTGAACAACAGTGGGAAAGTACGGACAAAATGAAAAAATCAGAATCTCAATGTCATGAGACACTTTTGCAATTGTTCCCTCAACTATTAAATGGAGACTTCAGAAACTTGCCATTGAGTGAAGACTACCTTATTTCTATGCATTTGCACATTATTTAAGCCCAACCCCATTTATTTATGTCACTTCCAAATCCCTATGACAGCAGACAGTGCATATTCCCAATATGCAAATCCAAGCAGATGCCTCTGAATACTTGTCCCAGGTGCCATCCAATTACATCCTCACGACAATGTCCTTGTACACTCCAATGGACACCATTCTTCTCTCCCCAGAAGTTGGCATTAGCAAAACACCACATTATCATGGGACCCAAACACTTTAACCCTTCAACAATTTGATTTGGAGTTCTGGGGACACATATGATTTACATGCTTTTGCTAGATTACTTTGCAGGATGCATTATTTGGCTCTAAACTTGCTTTCTTAGTGCACAGAGTTTTTTTTATTTATTCATTTGTGGGATGTGGGTGTTACTGGCTGGGCCAGCATTTATTGTCCTAGTTGCCCTTGAGAAGGTGGTGGTGAGCTGCCTTCTTGAACCTCTGCAGTCCACCCACTTTGGTTGACCCACAATGCCATTCGGGAGGGATTTCCAGAATTTTGACTCAATGACAGTGAAGGAATGGTGATATATTTCCAAGTCAGGATGGTGAGTGGTTTGAAGGGGATCTTGAAGATGGTGGTGTTCCCATATGTCTGCTGCCCTTATCCTTCCAGATGGAAGTTGCTGTGGGTTTGAAAGATGCTGTCTGAGGATCTTTGATGAATTTCTGCAGTACATCTTGTAGATAGTACACATTACTGCTACTGAGCATCAGTAGTGGCGGGAGTGGATGCTTGTAGATGCGATGCCAATCAAACGGGCTGCTTTGTCCTGGATGGTGCCAAGCTTCTTGAGTGTTGCTCAGGCTACACTCATCCAGGCAAGTGGGGAGTATTCCATCACACTCCTGACTTGTGCCTTGTAAATGGTGGACATGTTCTGGGGAGTCAGGAGGTGAGTTACTTGCCGTAGCCTCTGATCTGCTCTTGTCGTCACTGCATTTATGTGGTGAGTCCAGTTGAGTTGGTGCTCAGTTACAGGCTGCTGGCCTCCCTATTTACATTGTTTTCTTCAGTGGTGAGGGAGAGGTAAGCATGCTGTGGAGCACTAAGTAATATTGCTTTGTGACACCACTCTGTGTCAGCATCACACCTGTAACATGTGCCAGCAGTTTATGTGATGTCCATGAGCTTCAGGCAAATGGCCATGTCTGAAAATCAATGGGAATCAGTGTTTCAGAGGTGCAATGGAACTATGATCAGCTCAGAGTATTGCCACAGCCAGTCAAAGACTTATCTGGTTCCAGTCCAGGAATATAGAGAGGTGCTTTGTCATAGCAGAGTGTGTGGATCCGTGTCCTTGGTGTCCAGACTCTGGGCTACGGTCAGTCCTGTGGGTTAAGTGCAACCAGTTCAGGGATTACAAATAGGTCAGTTGGGATTCTATGGCAATATCAGTCCAAGGATGGGCAGTTCTTTCTGCAATAAGAGTGTTTGAGTATGATGGAAATGGATTCAAAAGCAGCTAGTGGTGATGTAACAGCACATGAGATGGCAAGGTGCCCCAGTGAATTATAAGGAAGCATAGAGAAAGGAAGGGTTAGTAGTTGGAGGATGGAGTGGGTGCGAAAGTGGAAGTGCTCCCCATTGATGGAATTTCCTGCGGGTCGCGCTGTTGGCTGTGTATTTAAAGCCTAGCTACATACACCTCAGATGTTGTTTAGATGGTAAATATTCAGCCTGGAGCCCAGTTACAAGTGGAGTTCCGCAGGGATCAGTTCTGGGTCCTCTGCTGTATGTAATTTTTATTAATGACTTGGAAGAGGGAGTCGAAGGGTGGGTCAGTAAATTTGCAGATGATACGAAGATTGGTGGAGTTGTGGATAGTGAGGAGGGCTGTTGTCGGCTGCAAAGGAACTTAGATATGATGCAGAGCTGGGCTGAGGAGTGGCAGATGGAGTTCAACCCTGTCAAGTGTGAGGTTGAATATTTTGGAAGGACAAATAAGAATTTGGAATACAGGGTTAACGGTAGGGTTCTTAGTAAGGTGGAGGAGCAGATCTTGGGGTCTATGTTCATAGATCTTTGAAAGTTGCCACTCAGGTGGATAGAGCTTGTAAGATGGCCTATGGGGTATTAGCGTTCATTAGCAGAGGGATTGAATTCAAGAAGTGATGTTGCAGCTGTACAGGACCTTGGTTAGGCCACGTTTGGAGTACTGTGTGCAGTTCTGGTAGCTTCACTTTAGGGAAGATGTGGAAGCTTTGGAGAGGGTGCAGAGAAGATTTACCAGGATGTTGCCTGGAATGGAGAATAGGTCGTATGAGGATAGGTTGAGAGTGCTAGGCTTTTTCTCATTGGAACGGCGAAGGATGAGGGGCGACTTGATAGAGGTTTATAAGATGATCAGAGGAATAGATAGAGTAGACAGTCAGAAACATTTTTCCTGGGTACAACAGAGTGTAACAAGGGGACATAAATTTAAGGTGAAGGGTGGAAGTTATAGGGGGATGTCAGGGGTAGGTTCTTTACCCAGAGAGTGGTGGGGGCATGGAATGCACTGCCTGTGGGAGTGGCAGAGTCAGAATCATTGGTGACCTTTAAGCGGCAATTGGATAGGTACATGGATGGATGCTTAAGCTAGGACAAATGTTCGGCACAACATTGTGGGCCGAAGGGCCTGTTCTGTGCTGTATTGTTCTATATTCTATGTTATCAAGGGACTACACCTCACATCGTGACTCTGCACCATTGCAGCCGAGAGCAAAAGAAAGCTCACTCCATCCGTCATGGACCTTGTGTGTTGTACGGAGGACAGTCATTTTTCACATGGACTTTCACAGGAAGCCATGCCACCACACCAAGCTAACCTAGAACCAAATTGCAGTAAAAGGAGTAGAGGCGTTGTTTGGGGGCACCATATTATGGTCAAACATCTCAGCTGCGGCATGTGTCAGGAGTTTATGTGACAAACACATGATATTTGTGGAACACTTAGGATTAGCATTAGAGCTAAGTGGAAATGATACTGAAAGTTGTGGTCCATGAGCCTTGGTGAGATGTATGTGCAGACTTAAAGTGAATTGTGTCCCTGTGGATGTGAGGGCAGAGAGAACACAGTGACCTTTACCATTGCAGATCATTTGCCTTCTTCCTGCACTGCTAGCAATCCCACTTCAGTCTGGGACACAGCACTGACCAAGGCTGCAATTTGAGTGAGAGGCTTATGCTAGGAAAGAACTAGAGATGGGATATTTATTCACAATATCCTTGTCACAAAGGGCTAATATAATGTGCAGGTTATTTCTTGTTAAATGCTCATGCTAAAGAAAGTAAAGTCATTGGGTTCATCACTGTGAATCAAAGGGAAGATTCAATTGACATTTTTTATTGGTGTAGAAATCTAAGCTGAATGTATTGGGTTTTGAAAATTTGCAGCCTCTGTATGCAGTCAGTATTGCTTGAGCCCTGAAGGTTATCAGTAAGTGCAGTGATCAGCTAAAAAGCTGTATTGATCCTGGGAGAACCTTCTCTCAGTCAAAAAAAATGTAAATGTTCAACAATCTTTCTTACATCAAAATTCCGTTGGGGAACTGGTAAGGGGAAAAGAAGCAAAAAGGACTGAGTTCCTCTAATAAATGAGTACACCACACAAACAAAATAGCCAATGTGCTGCTTTTTAGCAAAATGGATACCAGGCCGGAAGCTGGAGTTGGGGCCTTACTTTAAGTTACAGTCCCTACTAACTTGCAGGTCCTTAAACTGATAATAAGGAACAGGCTTGTTACATTACAGCAAACATTTGGCCAATGTGTTCAGCTCATTTGTAATAAACAAAGTTCGACAAATTTCAACACATGGCCAGTAAAGATTATATATTGACATATTGTAAGTTGGAGACTGCAACACTTTTACCCTTCTGTTTTTCACTATTTGCTCAAAGTTGAAGTTTAAAGAGCTATTCTATAAAACTGGAAAAGAGAATGGATTCTGAGGGACAAACTAATTTCAGAATGACAAGGCTTGGTTTTGTCTTGAATAATGTGATGGCTGAGTTAGAAGTGTCAACCATGGTTCAGTTGGAAGCACTTCAGCACAAATTCTGAAATGGCTCTTGAATCCACAACCTTCTAATGGAGAGACGTATGTCCTACTCCAGGAGTTGAGCACACAACTGAAGATTGACACTCTGGTGCAATGAGGAAACATTACAATCTTGGAGGTGCCATCTGTAGTCTAAGGAGTTAACGCTGATTGTGTGATGTGCTAAAAGACACAGTATGCATAATTAGAACAGGTGAAGCAATGTTATGTGATCTTGCTTTCACAATCCTAGCTACAGTAAAATGTTTTTTCAATAAAGCTAATGATTTCCTCACTCAGCAGATTCTGTGACTATTCTTTGCAGTGCAGAACTTAAACTTAAACCACATAAATGAGGAATGAGTTTCAGTGTCAGTGTAATGTCAGGTATATAGGTCATGAGTCCGAAGACTTACTGATCATATCGGATAATTTGTCCCATTGACCATTTGCATGGTCTGGTGCCTTGCCAAATTGGAAAAGTTTTTATTAGCAACTTGTGGATGCGGCACAGGAGATGCTGGAAGCTGCAAAGCAGTCTCCATGAGATGAGATCCAAGCTTTGCAGACTTGTGTGGAGACAATTTTACAGGTGGCATCTGATCTGAAAGTCCAGCTGTATGCAAAATTTATAAACTTCATTAACCTTGAAGCCAATGACAACTGAGCTCCTTATTTTCACCTGTCAAGTTCTGTTCGACTGAATGATTTAACTTCCCAAGTTGGACAGCTATTGCAAATTGCGTAATGAAACAGTGATTTTTATTTTGAAAATAAAAGTCAGTCATCATTTTGTTCATGAGTTTTGGACAGCATTTTAAAATATTTGTCCTGCAGTTCCAGTTATTTGATGGAAATCCTGGAAGTCAACAGGAACAGAAAATTAATGTAATGCCCAGCTCCAGCTTTTGGTATGGTCCCCATTTTGACCATGGAGGGGGAGGGGTGGTGATAAATGTTATTATGCTATTGAAAATATTTTATTAATTAATCTGGACTATGCCATGAGTTACACCATAAACCATCAGAAGATCACCAATTGAACTTGTGGTGTGATGCATTTGTGTCTGCTAGAAGTTCTAAAAATTCTTATACAGGGCCCTTTATGTCAAGAGCGTGGTGCTGGAAAAGCACAGCCAGTCAGGCAGCATCAGAGGAGCAGGAAAATCAACATTTCGGGCAAAAGCCCTTCATCAGGAATAAGGATGAAGGGCTTTTTAGCCCAAAACATCAATTTTCCTGCTCCTCAGATGCTGCCTGACTGGCTGTGCTTTTCCAGCACCACACTCTTGGTTCTAATCTGCAGTACTCACTTTCGCCGACAAAACAAATTTATGGAGATTGCCAATATCTGCTGCATTCTCATGGCAATACTCTGACCAATTAGAATCTACCTGCCTGCTTGAGAATTAAGATTGACAGTTAAAATGTTCTTGCTGTACTTGGCTCAACCAATGGCTCAACCAATCAATGCCCTCTTCTCATGTATGAATTGGTGTCCACTTTTTCATATCTTCTTCTTGTGTTACCTTGTTCTGAAAAGTATAACATGAAAAGTTTTGACTTTTTGTCACAATGTTAAAATATTGTTTAGCAACAGGACAAGAGCAGGAATATATTACAATTGTCTACATTGTAACCACTCGAACTATAATCTTTCATAATTTCCCAAATACAGGAGTTGCCCATTTGGATTGGAAAATTGCACAAGTCACCCCGCTTTTTTGAGAAGGGTGAAAGTGGAAAACTACACCAATTAGCCTAACATCTGTGGTGGGGAAATTATTGGGTCTATAATCAAGGATCTGGTAACTGAACACCTTGAAAATTTCCAGTTAATTAGGGAGAGCAAGCATGAATTCATAACAGGTAGGTCATGCCTCACAAACCTCACTGAGTTTTTTGAAGAGCTGACTCAGCTAGTGGATAAGGGATTGTCTATGGAAGTTGTTTAAATGAACTTTCAAAAGGCATTTGACAAAGTCCCACAATACAGATTATTAAGTAAGGTAGAAGCCTCTGGTTTTGTGGGAGAAATACTGACGTGGCTGGGATATTTGTTAAGTGCAGATGACAGAGACTAGGGATGATGGGTAGGAACTCAAAATGGCTGGATGTGATGAGTGGTATCCCACAGGAATTTGTGTTGGGCCTCAATTATTCACATTATTTATTAACAACTTGGATAATGGCATAGAAAGTCATATATTAAAATCTGCTAATGACACAAAGTTAGCTGACATTATAGAGAGTGTAGATGACAACACAAAATTACAATGTGATATTGATAGACTAAGTGAATGGGCAAAACAGGACCAAATGGAGTTTAATGTAAGCAAGTATGAGATTATCCATTTTGCTTTGAAAAAGCATAGGGTACTTTCTAGATGATATGTTGTTAAATACAATAGATGTTGTTAAATACAAAACGGATACCCGCGCAACTTCATCAACAGATGCCTAAGAGAAATACCACGGAACGAGGACATACCACAACCAAAAGGACTAGCCACACTACCATACATCAGGAGCATCTCGGAACTGACAGCCAGACTACTGCGACCCCTAGGACTCATAACGGCACACAAACCAACAGCCACGCTCAGACAACAACTCACCAGAACGAAGAACCCGATACCCAACATGAGCAAAACTAATGTAGTGTACAAAATACCATGCAAGGACTGCACTAAACACTATATAGGACAAACAGGAAGACAGCTAACAATCCGCATACATGAACATCAACTAGCCACGAAACGACACGACCAGCTATCCTTAGTAGCCACACACGCAGACAACAAGCAACATGAATTCGACTGGGATAACACTACTATCATAGGACAAGCCAGACAGAGAACAGCCAGGGAATTCCTAGAGGCATGGCATTCATCCACAAACCCCATCAACAAACACATGGACCTGGACCCAATATACCAACCACTACAGCGGACAGTTGAAACTGACAACCGGAAGTGGCAGGGACAGACCACTATAAACACCGGAGGAAACATCAAAGAAGCGCTTCGCAGGAGGCTCCCAAGCACTGATGATGTCGCCTAGCCAGGGGACGAAACATTTGCAACAAAAACTTCCAGCTCGGCGAACAGAACCACAACAATAGATGTCCAAAGAGAATTGAAGGGAGGGGGTTCAGGTGCATAGATCTTTAAAATGTCATGAACAGATGCTTTGCTGTGTACAACCCGACTGCATAATTTCTCACATTGCAACAGTGGTTACACTTTAAAGTTACTTACATGCATACAAACATACAAACTAGAAACAGCAGCAGGCCATCTAGCCCCTTGAGGCTGCTCTGACAATCAAAGGATCTTGGCTAATCTGATTGCTCTACATTCGCACCTGAATCCCAGTAATCTTTCACCCTCACCCTTTGAATATCAGAATACGTTCTTGACTGTAAATTATTTTGGAATGGTTTGTGTTTTTTTTTAAAAAAAGGATTGATATAAAGATGTAAATCTTTTATTTTTTTAAGATGCACTGTGTCATTCGTGCATTTGTGGAAAAGATTCTACCGCTGTACTGACCTTCCTTTGTATCGAAACACAAATTGATGTTCTCTCTGTGCAGCTATGAGATCTGCTACTTTTTGTTAATTGTACTGTCAGGTGTACAGAAATTGTACCTTTTCCTGCTGGCATTTTCTCATTCATTAAAGTTAAGTATGTGGCCACGCAATATTTTATAAGCACCATTTGTGAACATTTCTCTGCTCCCCTGAAAGACACAATTGTTACTTCTAGTAGGATGTGAAAAAGAGAGAGAGCTTGATATTTTAAAAATTTCAACTTTTGTTCATGCATTGTGACCATCAAATGGCCTGTTTCGTTTGAGGAGGATTTAAATGTTCAAACTATTTTAATGGACACATAATTAAATTCATTTCATATATTAAGGAATCCATGAGCTATTTTTGCACATTCTAAAAGAGTTGGTCATTTACTGTAATTTGAAGATGAGGCTGAAGCATATTTTGAAATTTTATCTTGACAGATGATGAATTTCTGTTGGTATGGGAAGCGATTCTTAATGAATGTATTTTATATTATATATTTTATAATTATAAATTACTGTATTTTCTTACATAGTCATGCAAAAATAGTGGTAAATATGAATCTTTTTTTCATTGAAATATCACCTTCATATAATCTTTTTGATTTCAGCATATCTAAGAGCACTCTAAAGATAATGATTTATTTTGAAGTACGGTCACTTATGTAATTACAGTTGTAATCTTGTAAAATGACAGCCACTTTGAACCCCCTACAAACAAACAATTAAATAAATGGCCAGACAATTTGTGTTTCAGGCATTGGTTAAGAAAGGACTGTCAACCGGGACAATGGAAAAAACTCCTCTCTTCTTCTTCAAAATAGTATCTAGATGTTTCACATTTGCCTGTGGGAGCAGACAAGGCCTCAGTTTAATGTTTCATCCATAAAATAGCCTCCCTCAGCAGTAGAGATTATGTACTCGAGTCTCTTGAGTTGGACTTGAACCCACAACCTTCAAACCCAGAGGCAAGTCTGAAACCACTGAGCCAAGGCTCACCCTTGACATAATATTAAGAAAGTAATTTTCCTGTCCTCCCAGTATGTGATGCACTGACTGATATGTGCAAAATTGGCTGCTGTGTTTCCTACATTACAACACTGACCACACTTCAAAAGTACTCCATTGGATAGAAGGCACTTTTCGGATGCCTGAGGTCAGTAAAGGTGCTGTATGAAAATGAGTGCTTTCTTCTTCCTTGATTTAAGCAGATGGCAGCTGTAAACTTGCTGACTTGCACAGGTCAGTATAACTTTAGAGGGTTGAGTTTAAAATCAAGACTAATTGAAACCTGGAACTGTAGAGTGCAGGTTCAAATTGTATTCTTTTGCAATTTGTGCGATTTTGCTGTGTGCAAAGTTCTTCTGCATTTTTCTATTTAACAAATTGCTAAGTAATATATTACATGAAACAATTTAATACATTTCTGAATGGCTTGAGAAAGTGTCAAAACAGAACAGTATTTTTATTTCAGGCCATTTTTTTTTCCTGGGTGCTTTAGATGGTAAAGATACCAAGATGGGATGCTCAGCTATGATGCCCTTTTAACTCACCCTAAAGCACAAGTCACCATCTTGATAAAGAAGTTGAAACGCACACTAGAAAGCACCTGCTAGACTATTGTTAAGGGTCTGACTGACAATTACATTGACTGCTAGCACCCATTGAAGAAGTTGTGCATCGTTTTAGTGGCTTATACTTCATTTCACAGTGACCAGGTGAATTGGAGTTGGAAGGTATTTGCTGAAGATTTTGAGTGCTACTAAATGTGATGTTCAAAATTGATTGTTCACTTGCAGTCGCAGGTTTCTAAGATACAAAGGGGGAAGCAGAATGGGGTGGGGGTGTGGTTCTGGGACATTTTGTTAAAACTTGGGCAATCCAAAAATGGAGAACAGTTAAGAGATTGATCATTTAGAACTGAGATAAGGAAAACCTTCTTTCCTGAAAGGATTGAGACTATTCAGAGTTCCCTTTACTAGAACATTATGCATCTTTCATCATTGACAATTTTTAAGGCTGGGATAAACAAGTGATCAAGGGAATCAAAGGACAAGGGGAGAGGACAGGGAAAACAGAAGATGAGCAAGATTATATCAAGGAGCCTTATAGTCTGTTTCTATTTCTTATGTTCCTACTTTCACCAATACTTTATTAACATTCATTCAGGAAATTTTCTGAGGACTGTAAGGTTAAAATACTGTGCGACCACCTTTTTAAATCTGTAGGAGTGATCAGAACAAAAAGAGTGTTTAATTTTGAAACATTTTGTTAAAGATTTCCTTCAGTCTTGGACAGGAGTGGGTGTGGAGTGGTGGTGGGGGGAAGGGGTGTTGGGGAGAGAGGGTGTAAGGGGTGTGGGGGGAGGGAGAAAGGGGTGGTGGGGGGAGGAAGTGTGGGGTGGTGGGGGTTAGGGGGTGTGGGGAGAGTGGAGGTGGAGAGCTCAAGCTTATCAAAAGAATCACAGCGAGAAGTTGTATTTTGAACATCAACCATGAACCAAGCATTGAAGATTCAATGATGCCTCATGGAATTCATGATTTGGAGATGCTGGTGTGGGACTGGGGTGTACAAAGTTAAAAATCACACAACACCAGGTTATAGTCCAACAGGTTTAATTGGAAGCACACTAGCTTTCGGAGTGCTGCCTGATGAAGGAGCGTCACTCCAAAAGCTCGTGTGCTTCCAATTAAATCTGTTGGACTATAACCTGGTGTTGTGTGATTTTTAACCTCATGGAATTCAATTTAATTCTGAACCAGTTTTGTTCAAATTTTATGATTACCAAAATTTGTCTCAAGTCCCTTTTAGTAGAATATAATGATCATGTGGAAAATCCTTGACAATTTTCAGAGTTGAATATGACCCGAATACCTTTCTTTTAAAAGAACTCAATGCATTTCAGGTTTTGGCTGGATTTTGTGTATCTACGGTGATCTTTGGGGATATTTCCACCTGTTTTCATTTAAGTGCTTTTATATGTTGAATCAGTCAAGGCAGCGATAGCAAAGGCTAAAACATGACTTTTGCCAACAAAAACGTTATTGAGTTTGGGTTCTGAATTTTTTTCTGCAATTAACATTGTTTTGTGGACAATTTGGAGGACCGTAAATTTGGATGTTAATCCATTCACCTTTAATCAGAGTAAGGATTACTATAATGAACTGTTAAAGTAAACAAAATGCTTCTTCACAGACAAAGTGGTGGGGCCATTGCAATGTCACTAGGACTTGTATTCCTGAATGGAGGAATTGTACAGTATTCCTGAATTGTACAATTGTATTCCTGAATGCAAAACTAATGTTCCGAGGTAGTGGGTTTGAAACCGACCATGGAAGATTGTGAAATTTTAATTCCATAAAACAATTTGGAACAGAAAGTCAGTCTAATGACAACTATGTGATTCCGCAATTATTTCAGGGAAGGAAATCAATTGTCCTTATCTGGCCTGGCCTATATGTGACTCCGGATCTACAACAATGTTAGAACAAAGAAGAACAGTGCAACACAGGAATAGGCCTTTTGGCCCACCAAACCTGTGCCAAAACATGACACCTTTCTAAATTAAAATCCTATTGCCTTTAGACATCCCATGTATCTCTATTCTCAGCATCTTCATGTATCTGTCATGATGCCTCTTAAACATTACTATTTAATCTGCTTCTCCCATCTCCTCTGGCAGCACATTCCAGGCACTTACTATCATCTGTGTAAAAAACTTGCCTCTCACATCTCCTTTAAACTCTCCCCCTTTTTATTAAACCTCTGTCCCCCAGTAATTGACATTTCTATCCTGGGAGCCAAGATTCCAACTATCGATTCTATCCATGCCTCTCACAATTTTGTAAACTTCTAACAGGACTGTGTTCACCCTTCTGTGTCCTCTATGCAATTAAGGATGGGCAATAAATGTCACCCACCCATTGACACCCACATCTCGTGACTGAATAAAACAATTACTCCTTAAACCAGATAAAGAATGTGATTTTCTGCAGATCATTGGAGTTCATGGATTTGGAGGTGGAAGGAAGAGTGAGAATAGTCTGTGCATTTTCTTTTATGCACTTGAGCTTTTCCATCCTTGAGTTGAGAAGAAAACAGATGTTTATAGCAATGAATTTGAAGTAATAGAAGAGAACAGATTGAGGTAACATGTGTACAAGGGTAAGTTTTCTCCTCTTGACTTTTTGGAGCAACATTTTCTAATTGTTAAAGTAAAAACATGTTGGGTGCAGTGAATCTGAAACATAAAGCAAAAAAATTAATCAGCATGTTGGGCAACACCTCTGCTGAATAAAGCAGAGATAATAGGTAGGCTAGATTTTCAGCCGAGGCTCAGGAACTGGAAATTGGGCTTGTTCCACATCCCAAAATCTGTGGCACTGGAGCTAATCTTGGGAGTAGGTCCACCATTTAATCATGCACAGTTCAAGGCACTGAAGGGATAATGGATAGCTTCCTGCCAATCATGCCCCAGAAACTGCTGATCTAAAGATGGAAGTGATGGTATGTGTGAGAAAGCTGCTACTCTCTGGCCATGATCCCAAAGGAGCAACAATTCCCATGGTCCACCTCCTTTTATGAGGCTGGTCCCCTGCATGATCCATCATCATTTCTATCATTTTTGTTTCTAGAGAAATGGTTTCTAGAGTGTTTGGTCTCACAAACCATGATGAGTATTTATAGTGTTCTCTTCTGGTACTGAGGGCTGCTTTTCACAGCAGCTTATTGCTGACGTGAGTAGTGCCCTCTTGTGGAACAGTGCCTGGACTGAGAGGCCTGGGTTCAAGTCTCACCTGTTCCAGAAGCACGTAATGACATCTCTCAAAAGATTGATTAGAAAAAGAAAACATAGATTAGAGTATCTTTAAAAAAAAGGTCTATCATTCCACATCCTTTACCCCCTTGCTGCCCTTAAACCAGGGTGGACAAGTGGGAGGCTGGAAGAACGCAGCAAACCAGGCAGCAGCAGGAGGTGGAGAAGTCAATGTTCCAGGTGTAACCCTTTGTCAGGTCCTGTTTGAGTTTTCTGTTTGATGGTCAACCCTGCTGTAAAACAAAAAAAAGCAATTGCAGATGCTGGAATCCAAGGTAGACAAGCAGCAAGGCCTGAAGAAGGGTTACACCCGAAACACTGACATTTCCACCTCCTGATGCTACTTGGCTTACTGTGTTCTTCCAGCCTCCTGTTTGTCTACCTTGGATTCCAGCATCTGCAGGTTTTTTTTGTCTTAAACCAGGGTGAGCCATCAAGCAGAAATGTCTATTGGTACATTAAAGGCCCTTTTATCGATAATAATTGCATCAAATTTGCAAACTCTGCTGCTCTTATTAAAAATAACTCATAATCAGATTTGTGGCAATGAAACGGCACTGAAACTGGTGACACAAAACTGTGTACTTGCCGATCTCTGCCCCAAACCTCAAGCTAATTTACAAAGTACCCTTCAAAGTACCCTTCAAATGATTTTTCAATAGAACTCTTGTTTTCATTGCTTGTTGGCTGCACTTAAGCTGCGCATGTGTTGGATTTGGAAGAAGAGTTGCTAGTTGTAATGAAGTTGTGAAAACAACACGAAAAATGTGTTTTCAATCTTGATGCAACTAGAGGGTTGAAAACATCTTTTCTCTTTTTTTATTCAGGATTCTTTGACTCAGCAGACAACATGTTTATGGGTTCTTTCTCCTTAGTTCATTCTCTTGCTGCATGTAAACATGTTGTACGTGAGTCCTGAACATATCTACATCTGTGGTAAAATAACATTAAAATTGTTTGATTATTAGATTATTAATGAAGGTTCTTTGCTCACGTTTGCCAATTTTGTTTCTCTTTCCTGCTTTTACTGGATCTCACATGATGTAGCTCAATGGCACCAGTCATCTCTGGGCTCAAATGACTCGAGGTCTAATAAATAAATTGAACGTTTATTCCAAGCTGCAATGACCAGCCTCAATGTCCAATCTTAAGCCTGACCATCCACCCTTGTAATCTGGAATGTTATAAGTGGCATAATTTATTACTTGAAATGAAAACAGAAAATACTGGAAATACCCAGCAGGTTCAGGCAGCATCTGTGAAGAGAGAAACAGAATTAAGCTTTCGAGAAGAATATGACTTACGTGAAGAATCCCCAGTATTTGCATTTCTAACACTTTTGCTTTTATTTCAGGTTTCCAGTATCCAGTGTTCTCGCTTAAATTGTTTATTGCCTCGACAGCACCCAAACTTGTTTCCACTTTTCTAATGAGTTGCTCGTTGGATTTGTTAAAACAATTGCATTGCTCAGACATACGAATAACTCATTGAAGCCATGCCAACACAGACAGCCAGACCATCAAATGACATAGTGTCACTGTCAGAAAACAAATGTTTTCTCAAGATGTGTTATGTAAAAATTTAAGACTCTGGCATGAATTATATAAACAAAGAGAATAATATATATTTTGTCCCCTTGTTTTAAGCAGTATTTTCTCAATTTGTAATGTCAATAATTTGCTCTATATTTCCTTCTTGGCTAGAATTGTAAACTGCAGTGTACTGAACAAAAATAACAAATGTCAAAAAGAGAGAGGCTAAGTGCAATAGATCATTATCTAGAATATCAAATAAGTGTTCAGCCCAAACAATTTGGATTAGGTTTTTACTGGAGAAACCAAGAGATTAATCACTTCTTTTCCAAGTTTCCAATTAAGTAAATAATTTAGTGCTTCGTTTCCAAGTTTCTTCATTACAACACGTATTTAAAATTAAAAACTTCTGTCTCGAACACCATCAACATTTTAGGATGTTTATTCGCAGGTTCCATTCAAATTTAAAATCATTGTACTGTCCTTCCAGTTTGTTTTTCTTGTTGATCTTAATCCATCTTTTAAGCATCTCAGATTGTAACAAAGTACTCTTGATGTGCTGTCACAAATCTGAATTTACAAATTGGATGCAGAACTAGGCTACCTCGCCCTCAAGGCAACTCCACCATTCATTATGACTGCTGACTGTTCCACATTTTTCCCGACCCACAACAACCTTTCAACCTTTGTTTATCAAGAATCTATCTTCCACTGCCTTAAAAATATTCAAATAATCCACCTACTTCCATTTTTGAGGAAGCGAGTTCCAAATGTTCATAACCCTTTCTGACAAAAAGACAATTCTTCCCATCCTTTGTCTTAAATAGGTGACCACCATGCTGGAAAAACACACTAGGTCAGGCAGCATCCGAGGAGCAGGAGAATCAACATTTCAGGCATATGCCATTCATCAGGAATTCCTGTTTAGTGAGTGTGAAATCCAGGCATTGAGAAAGTTTGGTTCTTTTTCAACTAAATAGTGATTTGGGATCTTGTTCACCCATCTATGACTCTATCTGAATAACCAAGTGAAGTCTCAGTTTAATGTCTGATCCTAAAAATAGTATCGCTAATAATGATGGACTTCCTCTGCATTGCACTTATGTATCAGCCTAGGAGAGGGACTTTATCCATGACCAAATGCTACAAAGACAAGGGTTATCACTGAGTCATGGGGACAAGCCATTTACTCATATGAATACCTTAATAATTTGTGATATATATCAAAGTACATAAAGCTTAAGCACTGGAAGATTTACAAATTTCAAAATTGCACTTGCCACCCAAATTTATCAGCCAGGGCAAAGCAAGTAAATTCCAGGAGAGCACCAAAAGTCTAGTCATAGGTGATGTATTTCTCTCCTCACTTCTCACCCCAGCCATTCTCCATGTTGTTAATTTTATATTTCAGAGTTGTACAGGAATTATACATAGTTCTTTGATTTTACATGTTTCATAGCTTATGGGACACACCAGCAAGGCCAGCATTTATTGGCCATTCTTAATTGCACCCTAAACTGAGTGGTTTGGTTGGCCATTTCAGAGTCAACCCCATTACAGTGGCTCTGGAGTCACACATAAGCCAGACCAGGCGAGGATGGCAGATTTTCCTTCCTTAAATGAAATTGGTGACCAAGATGGTTTTTTTTGATAACAATTGACAATGGTTTCCTAATCATTATTAATTCCAGATATTTTTAATTGATTAAATTCAAATTTCACGAGCTACCATTTTGGGATTCAAACCCATGTTCCCCAGTTTATTAGTCTATACCTCTGCATTGTGATATCAATGACAATATTACGACACACTATCTCCCTTTGCTTCAATGTCTGTAACCAGAATGTATTAAAATGTGCTCTCTTGTGGTTTTAGAAGCTTCTAATAGTTACCTTCTGGCTTTATTTACTTTTCCCTGAGTACCAAAACAGGCTTAACCAATCAAGCATAGTAAGCACCGATAGCAAGCAGATTTACATAGTCAAACACAGAACAATTGAACAATTTGGGATGTGGCAATTGGGTACTCAGAGAAACAAAGAAGGATAAAACAGAGTCAACAAGGCAAGGAAATCATAATTGGTAAATCTATTCAATGCTTATGAAGTTATAATTGGAAGAATGGAAAAAGGAAACTAATGGATATAGCAGAAATGTGTTTTTAAAAAGAATTTGATTAGGTGCCACATTAGATTCCTTCACTAAATTAGCACTCATGAAGTTGGAGATTTTATTTTAGCATGGATTAAGGGTTGGAAAATGGACGCAAGCAGAATAGGAGTGGCAGTGCTATTTTTGTGCTGTTAGGCTGTAACTAGCAAGGTATTTTGAGGATCAATGTTGAAACTTTATTGCTGGAACAGCACAGCAGGTCAGGCAGCATCCAGGGAACAGGAGATTCGACGTTTCGGGCACAGGCCCTTCTGATTCCTGAAGAAGGGCCTGTGCCCGAAACGTCGAATCTCCTGTTCCCTGGATGCTGCCTGACCTGCTGTGCTGTTCCAGCAATAAAGTTTCAACTTTGATCTCCAGCATCTGCAGACCTCACTTTCTCCTCCATTTTGAGGATCAATGCCTGGTACAACTAATTTACAATCTATATCAATGGTTTTTGATGAGGGGGCAAGTGTAATGTGTAAAAGGTTGCAAATTATAGAAAGCTAACTGTGAAAGTAAGTTGTGTGGAGATCACAAAGAGGCTGCACGGTAATGTCGCCAGGATGGTGGGAATTGCCTGCTCCTTTCTGCAGTGTGAGTAGTGATAGAAATGTGAAAAAATACAGTGAAAATAGAAAAAGATTAAAAGCCCAACATTGAAAAATACATATCTAATTTTTTTTATGGTTTAAGTGATAACTTCCGAAATCTCACAAATAAGTGGTGACTACCTTAATACAATACATTTTCATCTCATTTAATAGTGTTATAGGGGGTTTTTCCATCGTCCTTCAGACCATCAGGTCCACACAGGGGTCATCAAACATCTATGTACTCTAATCCCATTTCTCAGGCATCCCAATCGGATCTAGTCCCATTTGCCAGCATTTGGCCCATATCCCTCTAAATCCTTCCTATTCATATACCCATCCAGATGCCTTTTAAATGTTGGAATTGTACCAGCCTCCACCACTTCCTCTGGCAGCTCATTCCTTACATGCACCACCCTCTGTGTGAAAAGGTACCCATTAGGTTTCCGTTTTAAATCATTCCCCTCTCACCTTAAACCTATGCCATCTAGTTTTGGCTTCCCCTACCCGAGGAGGAAAATCTTGGCTATTCACCACATCCAAGCCCCTCATGATTTTATAAACCTCTATAAAGTCACACCTCAGCTTCCGGCGCTCTGGGAAAAAAAACACAGCATATTCAGCCTCTATTGAAAACTCAAACCCTCCAGTTCTGGTAACATCCTTGTAAATCTTTTCTGCACCCTCTCAAGGTTAACAATATCTTTCCTATAGAAGGGCAACCAGAATTATATGCAGTATTCAAAAAGTGGCCTTACCATTGTCTTGGGCTAGGGTCTGTCCTGAAGGTCAAAGGTGACCAGTCTGGTCATTAGGTGTTGGAGTGGAGCAGAGGCATCAGTCCAGGCTGAGCTTATTCTTTCTGCAGTTGTACAAAAGGAGTCTCTGAGTACGATTGAAGTGGATGCAAAAGCAATTAGTGGTGATACAGGAAAAGGAAAGGTGATAAAGTGTCACCCAGTGAGTGAGTCAGAAGTGCAGAGTTCAGGAAGGGCTAGTGGATCGGGAGGATGAGATGGGAGCCATCAAGTGGACATGATCCGTGCAATAATGTAGTCCATGTGCTTTAACAGAGTTAGAGTGAGTAGTGGCCCAGTCAGTGTGAAGTAGCAGAAGAAGGTGGTGGCACCAGAGATCAGTGATCATCCACCTCCTTCCTACACTGCTGTGCATTGCATTTCACCTTAGACCCTGCACTATCTCAGGCCAGGCTAGTTATGTCTGAGGCACATGGCCCCCTGTGCCAGTCAGTAGGATGCTGTACCCCCTCCTCTCCACCACCCTGACCACCAGCATCTCCAGGTCCCTGTCACGGCAAACCAAAGAGCTAACATTGCTTGGCAATAAGAACGCAGGACTACAGTGTGAAAGGAAGTTCTTGTCTTTCTCTGTCAGAAGTGCTGTTGAGCTGGGAGTTAGACATGCCATCAACAGGGTGACCATTGCAAAGTCACAGCAACGCCAAGCACATTGCTCTCTCCTGTCACCAGTTTGCATGAGACAGGACCAATGAGGTGAAGAACAGAACATTGTGTAAGAAATGTCACCATGGGCCTTAGTGGAACAGGCACTTTGAATCTCACTCGAGAATACACTTCACCTAAAAATGGGGAAATGTGGCTCCGTGAATGAGTGGACCAGACCATGGGGAAATGGAATATACTGTGATGAAATGTGAAGCTCAACTTGCTTGGAAAACTAAAATACTTATAAAATGATGAAAACTTGAAAAGCTTGGTATTCAGGGGAATCTGTGTATCCTTGTACAAAATCATAGAAAGTTAACGTGTAGGAACAGCCAGCAGTTAGGAAAGTAAGTGTAATTTTGACCTTTATTTTAAAGGGATTGGAATATAAGAGCAAAGTGGTCTTTTGATCATTATGTAAGTTATTAGTGAGAGCATACCTACGTAGAGTTGGTATTTTTATGTAAGGAAGGACTTGCCATAGAGAGAGAGGGCAACAAAGGTTCGTAAGAGTGACTCCTTCGATAAGTGATTATCCTAACTAGGTTCTGTGGATCTGTTCTATAAACCTTGGAAGATAGAAATACATTAGTGGTCAAATTAAAAAACAACAATTCTTAAAGGGCTGTACAGGATACATGCTGGGAAGAGGTTTCCATAGGCTAGGAACTCTAGAACAAGAAGCAACTGAAATGGGGACAGATTTATACTCGCAATGTTTCTACGGTAGTACGTTACATAATAGAGCTGGGAAATACAGTTATAATCAGCTAACTGTGATCCTTGCAAGTTTGACTTTGACAGTGGGTGACCAATTGTTATGGATTAAAATAAGTGACATTTTAAACATGGGACCTGGGGAGAGGGGTGGAGCATGTGTTTGAGGGAGGGTGTGTATGTATGTGGGTGGGTGTGTGTCAATAAGGTACGTGGGTGGGTGCATGTTGGTGGTGTAAATGTGTGAGTGTGGGTGTAGGTGAGAGTGTATGTGTGTATTGGGAGGCTGTGATAAGTTTGGGCAGATGTGGGGCAGGGGGAATGTGTTGGTGATGATTATAAGAGCAAGGAAGAGAGGTGTATTGATAAATGTGAGAATGGTATGATAAGGGTGGGATTCCACCTTGGGGAGGGTCCATGGGATTGCAAGATAGCATTGATGACTCTGAGAACCAGGAAGGGGGTTTGGGAGGTTTCTGATTACTAGGAGAGTGAGGGTGGTGTGGGTTTGACGGCAGGGGTGGGGAGTGGGCATTGGTATGGTGAGATTGAAGCAACCAAAACTTACAACTTATTTTGTGGAGTCACAGTTCAACGATCACTCCATTGGATGACTCATAAACAAACAGTCTTGCATGATTACTCAGGCACCCTGCATGGCAAATACCACAGTGTCTATGTTTAAACACAAACAGAAACAGAGAGGACTCAAAGGCAAAAGGAGATTCCCAATCTCAATCTCTCACAGTTTCCAAGAAGATGGTGTTTGTAGCCAGTGTCACCACTAGGTGGAGTGTGGCTTTAAAACTCACTTCCAGTGGTGCCATGCTGTTTATTAAAAAAGGTAAAAACAATGACTGCAGATGCTGGAAACCAGAGTCCAGATTAGAGTGGTGCTGGAAAAGCACAGCAGTTCAGGCAGCATCCGAGGAGCAGTAAAATTGACGTTTCGGGCAAAAGCCCTTCATCAGGAATACAGGACCCTATTCCTAGGGTTGATGTACAAATACCTACAACACCTTGCTTTCCTGATGAGATCCATAAATAAAATGTCCTTATGTAACTTAGAGTCATGCTGGCTGACAGAAGAAGTAACAGTGTGCTGTGAAATGCACTTTTAAAAAAATATTCAATTATGGGATGGAGATATTGTTAGCTGGGTCAACATTTATTGTCCATCCCTGTGTGCCCACAAGGCATATAAGAGTCAACCACATTGTTGTGTGTCTAAAGTTACATGTAGGCCAGACCAGATAACAATGGCAGTTTCCTTGTGTTAAAAGGCACTGAGACTAGATTAAATTACTTACAGTGTGGAAACAGGCCCTTCAGCATAACAAGTCCACACCAACCCTCCGAAGCGCAACCCACCCAGACCCATTCTTCACCTAACACTATGGACAATTTAGCATGGCCAATTCACCTAACCTGCACATTTTTGGACTGTGGGAGGAAACCAGAACACCCGGAGGAAACTCATGCAGACACGGGGAGAATGTGCAAACTCCACACAGACAGTTGCCTGAGGCAGGAATTGAACCCAGGTCTCTGGCGCTATGAGGCAGCTGTGCTAGCCACTGTGCCACCGTGCCGAGACTTCGATCTATTTCTGCTGGTTGATTTACACATTGAAGTGAATGGTTGTCTGCAGAGTATTCACGAGGTAAAAACAATGACTGCAGATGCTGGAAACCAGATTCTAGATCAGTGGTGCTGGAAGAGCACAGCAATTCAGGCAGCATCCGAGGACAGGCAAAATCGACGTTTCGGGCAAAAGCCCTTCATCAGGAATAAAGGCAGAGAGCCTGAAGCATGGAGAGATAATCTAGAGGAGGGTGGGGGTGGGGAGAGAGTAGCATAGAGTACAATAGGTCAGTGGGGAAGGAGATGAAGGTGATAGGTCAGGGAGGAGAGGGTGGAGTGATAGGTGGAAAAGGAGCTGGGCAGGTCGGACAAGTCCGGACAAGTCAGGGGATCGAGTTGCTGGAGGTTAGAAACTAGGATGAGGTGGGGGAAGGGGAAATGAGGAAGCTGTTGAAGTCCACATTGATGCCCTGGGGTTGAAGTGTTCCGAGGCGGAAGATGAGGCGTTCTTCCTCCAGGCGTCTGGTGGTGAGGGAGCGGCGATGGAGGAGGCCCAGCACCTCCATATCCTCGGCAGAGTGGGAGGGGAGTTGAAATGTTGAGCCACGGGGCGATGTGGTTGATTGGTGCGGGTGTCTCGGAGATGTTCCCTAAAGCGCTCTGCTAGGAGACGCCCAGTCTCCCCAATGTAGAGGAGACCGCATCGGGAGCAACGGATACAATAGATGATATTAGTGGATGTGCAGGTAAAACTTTGATGGATGTGGAAGGCTCCTTTAGGGCCTTGGATGGAGGTGAGGGAGGAGGTGTGGGCACAGGTTTTACAGTTCCTACGGTGGCAGGGGAAAGTGCCAGGATGGGAGGGTGGGTCGTAGGGGGGCGTGGACCTGACCAGGTAGTCGTAGGGGGGCGTGGACCTGACCAGGTAGTCGTAGGGGGGCGTTGACCTGACCAGAGTATTCACCCTGGGTGGTTTGCGAGATGGTGTGATACTGACAGTATGGTTTCAATTTCAGCACCTGCTGAGGTTACTATGAAGGACTGTCCTTCTGAACCTACTATGAGGGGCATGAATAGGATAAATAGACAAAGTCTTTTCCCTGGGGTCGGGGAGTCCAGAACTAGAGGGCATAGGTTTAGGGTGAGAGGTGAAAGATACAAAAGAGACCTAAGGGGCAACTTTTTCACACAGAGGGTGGTACGTGTATGGAATGAGTTGCCAGAGGATGTGGTGGAGGCTGGTACAATTGCAACATTTAAGAGGCATTTGGATGGGTATATGATTAGGAAGGGTTTGGAGGGATATGGGCCGGATGCTGGCAGGTGGGACTAGATTGGGTTGGGATATCTGGTCAGCAAGACGGGTTGGACCGAAGAGTCTGTTTCCATGCTGTACATTTCTATGACTCAATGACTCTCCTCTCACCTGAGGTGTGTGGGAGACCTCAGGTTAAATCACCACCAGTTGTATCTCTCCAATGGGAGAGGAGCCTTATGGTGTGGTAAGATTATATCAACTTGATTCAGTCTGAGAAAACAATGGACAGACTCAGGAATGTACAAATGAATCATTCTCAACAGCTGCAGGGCAGAGACAAGGAAACATGGAGAAGTAGGCAAGGACTGGAAGATACTTTCTTTGTCCATCTCTCTTTCTCAATCTCAGAAGTCACTGCTCAGTAAAAAAAAACTACCACTCAGAGAACGTTCTAAGCTTTGATTGAGGAATCAGGTCAAAGGTTT
Organism: Chiloscyllium plagiosum; assembly: GCF_037043375.1. Classification (NCBI taxonomy): domain Eukaryota; kingdom Metazoa; phylum Chordata; class Chondrichthyes; order Orectolobiformes; family Hemiscylliidae; genus Chiloscyllium; species Chiloscyllium plagiosum. The sequence continues at coordinate 19,040,507 of NW_028270153.1, read as the reverse complement.
CATTCTTTTAACTCAAATGCTCTTAAAATGTTAAAAATGCAATTGCATCTCAAGATCCACCTCCCGTCTCCCCACCCTGGTTTTTAAACTTATTATCTGTGTTGTGTGTATGTGTTAAATGTGCATTCTCTTTTTCTCAAGTTTAATAGAAATAAAATGCTATTCTCTTTCACTCATGAAAGCCTTGAAATTGGTTCTGCTTGATTTTTGATCAGCTTATCTAAGTTTTAATTTAATTGTGACAGTTATGTACTCCTAAGGAAATAAAAATATTTGTTGTGACTGACTGAGTGGGGGTTTCAAGAAGAAAGAGACAATCTCCCTTCTTCACCTGGCTGTAATGCAGACACCAGCAAACATGTCTGCAGCATAACCTAGGAGGAATAGCAGATCCTCTATATAGCCAGTTGTAAATTTAAACTCTGCTGAAATTGTTAAAGCATCAGCTGCACTCGTCTAGTTACGAGTTTGCCCTCACAACAGTTTGTATTTTCATAGCACCCCTCATGTGGAAGAATGAATTAAAAGTAAATGCATTTAATTGTAGCTATAGCACAGGAATTGGCAAAGCCTTCTAGCTACAAAACAGAGAAAGTGGAGCAAAATGGAAAGCTGATCAGGAATCGTTATGTTGTACGTTGGATCTAGTGTTTACAACATTTTAGACTTTGGGTTAAACCTAAAGATTTTATTTCCTCCATTGAGTACGATAGCTGAAACACAGACTGAATAAGAATGATCGTCTAAACAAGGTCGGGGATTAAGGACGCTCAATCTAAATTGAACATGTAACCCTTTAATTGACTTGTTTAAATTGAATATCTTGTTACATCACACATGGTTCTTGACTATTAGTTAATTGCTGATTTATGTTTACTCTGAGCCATTAGTTATTTATTATAACCAGAGTTAAGATAATATTTTAGTCCTTAATGACAATTGTCATAGTCATCATTGTATTTCGTAATCATTGTCAACTCTTTAACTGAAGTGACATCGACACTCAGTACAAACTAAAACAGATTAGAGGTGATTCTTACTGAGGAAGGAAGGGGCAGTTTCACTTCATAGTTTTAGTGTACTGAGCAGGTTCCTTATTTATGACGTACACCCAAAATCACTTTGGACAGATGTAAAACTGAAAGCATAGCTTTGACTATCTTATCACTATCTCCAAACTTATAATCTATCTTGAGTAAGAACAGAAAACATAGGAAATACACAACATTTGTGGAGAGAAGGTTGATCAAAAGCTTCTCATGAAGTGTCATCAACCTGCAACGTTAGCTTGGTTCCCAGCTCTACACAGATGCTGCCTGACCCATTGAATGTTTCCAGCATCTCCATTCTTACTGCAGAAATATTTTGCTCTTGTACAATCCATCTCTGTTCAGATGGATATTTCAAATTTGAAGTACACCTTAGCTTTGCTTCCAGCACCTTTCACTCATTTACTTAAAATGACCATGGATTTTTTTTATGCAACAAGGAGGGAGAAAGGATTCAATTATTATGTGATTTCAGAAACTGCAAAGGAGAAAAAATTAGAAATAATCAAGATAACAAACGCACCAAAGTTTTACTCTGAGAAGATCTGCAGTTTAATTTAAATTATTGCTGCCAATATCACTTCAACACAGAGTAAATGCTTTCTCTGATCGATGTTAGGATATATAATGCAAACATTTACCCATCACCCTACTTTCTTCCACTCCCACAACCTCCCTCCCCAAGTAGGCATGGGAATCAAATATTATAGGCAGACACCAGAGCAATTATTGGCTGCGTATCAATCAACTCCTGACAGATATGTGACCCACAGGTATGTCTAATGACCAGTCTGTTAATTATAGAAAATGTGACAAGTTTATACGAGTGAACTTTAGACCAGTAATATAAAACAGACAGCTGAACTATAGCCTTGTTCCCTCAGGGCAGGCTCTGCACTGATGGTGGGTCCCCAGTGGACCTATTATATGTTAATTAGTTTAATTCAAAATTGGAACTCGAGAAGTTAAACTAATAGTTCCTCCCTTTGACTGCAAGTGTGACCAATGTGAAATAAAGTCAAGTGGATGAATAAATAATTTTTGGGTGTGTTTTGTTTTTATTGAATTAATGATGTGTAAGCTGGAATCAGTAAATCATCCGTGTCCGACTTATTTAGGATCAAGGTAACCTTACTCACAGCTTGCTTCAGGTCTAATCTTAGTCTCTATTACTGCTGGGCTGGATAATTCTTGAATTGGGTTCAGACCAGAAATACTTGGTTCCACGCCAGATGACACAATCAACAGTCATCCTCTCCTCAACCATTATTGTGCAGCGAAATATTTGAACCCCATTCAAAATATTTGAACCCCATTCAAATTCAGTATCTTTTGCAACTGCACAGCAACAGGCAGATACCTTATAAATGCCACTCTTAGAAGATAATTAAAATTCCCCATGCCTCTGAGGGAGTTCCTCCTTGTGGCAGCCACTTGGACTAAGGCGTTTTGTCCAAACTTCATCTTCCTCCTGGCTTGAATGTCAAGCTTGATCAATGATATCTGATCTAAAGAAAATGGCTGATTAGATTAGATTCCTTACAATGTGGAAACAGGCCCTTCAGCCCAACCAGTTCACACCGACCCTCCGAAGAGAAACCCAGCCAGACCTCTGACTAATGCACCTAACACTATGGACAATTTAGCATGGCCAATTCACCTGCCCTGCACATCTTTGGACTGTGGGAGGAAACGAGAGCACCCGGAGAAAACCCATGCAGACATGGGGAGAATGTGCAAACTCCACACAGACAGTCACCTGAGGCTGGAATTGAACCTGGGATCCTGGCGCTGTGAGGCAGCAGTGGTAACCTCTGAGAGCTGGAGAAACAAGACCTAAGAAACGAAAGCCAAATAAAGTTGTACAAGTTTACAAATGCTGCCATTAAGAGATTCAGGATACCAGCAATGCCAAACAAATGCACAGAATCTAATTAGCCTCTTCTGCTTTCAAATGCTCTCTCCTGCAAACTTGCCCTGTTTATTATGCCTAAGATTGAGTTTGTTTTATTGTTGTCATGGATACAGTGAAAAGTGTTGTTTTGTACAGGCAGGTCGTACCATATAAACTGCATCAGGATAGCAGAACAGAGTGCAGAATATAGTGTTACAGTCACAGAGAAGGTGAAGAGAAGGAGGTTAAAAAATTATGTGCTTTAGGTTTTAGTGGTCCAGATTGTTTGACGAAATACTCCTTTGAATTGCTATTACTCTGAACTGCCTTTAGTTTGCACTTAGTGATCAATGTCCATAGTTTCCTTGTTGCTGGGTAGATGAGGTGACTTAATTGGGTATATGATTACTGTAATGTTTAAATTGTTCACTTCCTTTGTCCTGCCAATGCCAGCATGATGGATTAGTTCTTATGGTTTGTACATGATTGCTGATGTCAATAATCAGGTGAATTGTGCATAAGAGTAGTTCTTGTATTGCCTGACTGGAGAATTGAACCACTGCAATCAATTGAATTCAGGGCAAAATGAATGCTGTTAACTCCATTTACTATGATAGTTTTCTGTTCTCAGTTCATCTAAAGGGACTTAGGTTCAATTCCAGCTCAGGTGAATCTGATGAGATTCTATTTTATTAATGTCTAAGTTCCTAAATGTACAATTTAGACAATCTTCATCTCCAGAGCAAAATAAAATGGTCACAGTTTAACATTAATAGTCTTTTTTGCATGCATCTGCACAATATATCTTATAGCTTGTCTGTGTGGGAAATGGAGGTAATGGTGTGGAGAATTTATTCCTGTTTAAGCTCAAAATAATCAGTATTGTCATGGGCACCTTTATGGGTACCTCGCTGTACATGTCTCTGTTTTAAAGAAAATTCCTTATTCCTTTCCTTACCTCCACTTTGTTTCCCAGGACAATGATTGTTGTTTCAGTGCCATTTTCTACTTGTTCCCATAACTAGAAAATTTAATTAATCTTGATGAAGGGTTAAGCCTGAAACATCAACTCTCTTGCTCCTCAGATGCTGCCTGACCTATCATGCTTTTTCCAGCGCCATACTTTATCGTCTCTGACTTCTCTAGCACCTGCAGTCCTCACTGTCCCCTAATTAATCTTCCTTCCAATTTCCATCTTTCTCTCTTCTTCACATGATCCATCTTAGATGTCTGCTTTCCTGAACTGTTCTATCTCCATTTCTGAGAACAGGATATCAACCAATATTCATGATAAGCCCTCAGGCCCCGTAGTTATATCCACAATACTTTTTCATACCCTACGTCCAATAAGTACTCCACCCCATTTTCTCAGTTTTTCCATCTCTGTCATATCTATTCTCACAATGTTCCATACCAGCACTTCTGACATCGCATCTGTTTCCCTCAATGCAGGACTCCTCCAAATCACCATGATTGACCAAAGCCTTTAGCCATGTCTATTCTACCTCCTGTGCTCGCATCCCTTCCCTCTCTCCCACAACCATGGGGTTTCTTTTGTCCCATCTTCCACCCTACCAGCTTTCATATTCATGATTTGGAGATGCCGGTGTTGGACTGGGGTGCACAAAGTTAAAAATCACACAACACCAGGTTATAGTCCAACAGGTTTAATTGGAAGCACTAGCTTTCGGAGCGCCGCTCCTTCATCAGGTGGTTGTGCCCTCCACAACCACCTGATGAAGGAGCAGCGCTCCGAAAGCTAGTGTGCTTCCAATTAAACCTGTTGGACTATAACCTGGTGTTGTGTGATTTTTAGCTTTCATATTCACCAGTTAAACTTCCATCAGTTTCATGGCCCCCTGCATGACATCGGCACTCAACACATCTTCCCCCTCTCTTTCTTCCCTTTTTCAGCATTCCCAAGGGGTAGTTCATTCCTCAGAACCCTAATCCACTCCAAAACCACCCCAAACAGCTCATCCTCCTCTTAAGGCACATTTCCAAGCAAGTTCAGGGAATGCCCCACCTGACCTTTTATTTCACATATCCTTACCATTCGAGGTCTAAAATGTCCATTTCAGATGAAACAGTCATTTCTTTAATATTTCAGTTTGAATATTGCTAATAAAAAAACGCATTGTGCTTTCTCTATGGCAATGTCTCTGCCAAGCACAGCCCTCTTGTCAACCAATTGGCATTCTCCTCTTCTACAGTGCACATATTTGCCTTCTCTTTACACTGGTATTCTTTTCAATTGCCCTGATGAGTAGACAGTAACAAAGGTATTATAATATCAAGTGAGCCATTCTAAAACAAATACACTTACTGTCTCAAACCCTCAAGAAGAGGTAATTCACAACACATAATGTGTAATCTACACAAACACGTCACCTTTTTGGGAGAAAGATTTTGAACTTGGGGAGAAGTTGAAACTTTATTGCTGGAACAGCACAGCAGGTCAGGCAGCATCCAGGGAACAGGAGATTCGACGTTTCGGGCACAGGCCCTTCTTCAGGAATGAGCAGAGAGTGTTCAGCAGGAGAAGATAAAAGGTAGGGAGGAGGGACTTGGAGGAGGGGAGTTGGAAATGTGATAGGTGGAAAGAGGTCAAGGTGAGGGTGATAGGTCGGAGTAGGGTGGAGGCGGAGAGGTCAAGAAGAAGACTGCAGGTCAGGAAGGCGGTGCCGGGCTGGAAGGATCCGGCTGAGACAAGGTGGGGGGAGGGGGGATGAAGAAACTGGTGAAGTCCAAGTTCATCCCCTGCGGTTGGAGGGTTCCCAGTCGGAAGATAAGACGCTCCTCCTCCGACCGTCGGGTTGTTGTGGTTTGGCGGTGGATGAACTTGGGGAGAAGCCTATGGAGGTAACCATGTTGTATTTGTCCATTTAAAAGGTTAGATAAGAGCTGTTAGTGGGAAGAAACATTGAACTCATTAAACAACCATTTCAGGCATCTGTTGAATCAGACTTAGAAATAAACCGCTAAATATCTGGCTGCCAGAGTACATAACCTATTCCAATTAACATTCAGTTGAGAAATAACACCTTAGAAATTCAACTACAAGAAACTTCACAACCTGCTGTGAACTCACTTTATCCTTAAAGAATCAACTCCATTCACAAAACTTAGCCTGTTGTTTTGGAGACCAGAGATAATACATCAGACACTTAGTATACCCTGTAAAAGTAATTAGTGTGTGTGTGTGTGTGTGTGTGTGTATATGTGTGTGTGCGTGTGTGAAAGAAAATGTGTGAGTAATATTGGGACACATAGGTGAGCATAAATAATTTTATATTAAACTCACAAACTCTTGCTGCTGCATAGTAATACAGTCTGCAGTAAAGAAAAGCACACAGCACTTTCCACACAAAAGTACTGATCACATGTAGCAAAAGAACACACATTCTGTTTATAAAGGAATTCAACTATGTATTAAAGTCAAAAAAACATTTGCAGAGCTTCCACATGGTATCTTTCTAATAATACAGTCACGGTAAAGAACACAATCAATCCCACAACACTAGAGTTATTCTTTTTCTGAAAATGTTCTAAGACTAAGGTTGTAATATCCTCAGAACAGAACATTGCTCATTGCTGGAAAAATCCATCAGGAAACCTTGAGGATGTAAAAGTTACGAAATAAATGCAAGACTTTACTTTCATTAATTCATTTTCTACACCTTGCATGATCCCAGATGGTTTAGCTAATTGTTCTTAACATACATTGCACTTACAAGATATATTGAATTGGTATCCAATTTGGTCTGGTTTATGGTACGTGGACATGAAGTACGTAACTATGTCAGCATGCCCATGCCCAATTTTGCATTTTTGTCATGTACATGGTTTGATTTTTCCCAGCACATACATATTGTAGATTTGGGGTTTTCAGAAGATTTATTAGTTGAATGAACATTTCCTTCAAGAATGAGAAACATCCATAGGTGGGGCGGCATGTGGTTGGCACTGCTGCCTCACAGAGCCAAGGACCCAGGTTCGATTCCAGCCTCAGGCAAATGTCTGTGTGGAGTTTGCACATTGGTTTTCTGCATCGGTTTTCTTTGGGTGCTCTGGTGTTTTCCCACAGTCCAAGATGTGCAGGTTAGGGGGAATGGCAGCGCTAAATTGCCCATAGTGTCCAGCGATGTGCAGGCTAGGTGGGTTAGCAATTGGAAATGAATGGTTACTGGGATTCGGTAGTGGTTTCGGTCTGGGATGGTCTTTGTAGGGTCAGTGTGAACTCAGTGGACCAAATGGCCTGTTTCCACACTAGGAATTCTCTGATTCTATGAAAGGTCAAACAAGAAACTATCTGTTCTGAATTTAGAAAAGATTTCAGAGTTGTAAGTTCGGCAGATCCTGCAGCTGAACTTATGCCATTGCTCCATAGCATCCGTTGTTTTTGTTATTATTAATAATGTTTCATGGAGAGATGCTGTATTGCAATAAATTCAATTTGATCTTTTGCTACATGTGCAGTCTTTAGTGTTACATTAATATGGTGGCCACTAAGAGCTCTCATTTATGGTGTAACACTCAGATATGATCCATTTTCCATCACATGTAGCACTCTATTAATTTTTTCTTTATATTATCAGTATAGCGTGCTAAACTTGATTCATTCCTGACCTTTTTAGTGCACAAGAGATCATTATCTGACTTGTGCTGAGATACCCCGGTGATAAATGTAGATCGTAAAAACGACACAAGTTAAACATTTTGGTCCTTTTTTCAGGCAGTATGCTCCCATTTTAATGATCTTCATTTAGACAATGCCTTAAGTGCACTCAGACCGTTCAAGAATATACTTCATTATACCATTAGAAATGCACATATTTAAATAAAATTTAACGACAGCTAGTCATGGGTGTGTAATGCTTGCACATTATATATTGTACAATTACACTTCTAAAAAGCCTTAAGAATCTATTAAAATAGTACTTTTTCTATTCATCTAATTAATTGAATTGTAAATTTAAAATTATTTCACTTCCTCCATTTACAGCTATATCTTCTGCATGAGTCAATATGTATAAAAAATTGCAAATGGATTATTGACCTCTGGCATGCCTATATTGAACCAACTAGAAGGAGCAGAATTAAACCGGCACGTATATTGCATCTGTGACCCACAAGGTTACATCCTTTGGTTAAGAAAAACGTTTTCAAAGTGGCAGTGAGCCTGTAGAGGTGAGCATTTCTTGCCTATCTCCAGTTTTCCCCGAGTCAGTCCCCTACTAATAGCACTGACACAACACCAGGTTATAGTCCAAAAGCTTGTGATTTCAGCTTTACCTGGTGTCGTGTGATTTCTGACTTTGTCCATCCCAGTCCAACACTGGCACCTCCACATCATGACTAATAAATCTGTGACTGAATGTGGAGTTAAAGAACTCTCCCCTATAAGGTTAAACTGTAAATCTTGAAACAAACTGAATTATTCAGAACAGACAACAGGTTCATCAACATCTGAAATACAAAAAGAGCTGGGTAACATTTCAAAAGGCTACCTTCCGATTGGATTCTGATTAGGGGTAAACATGTGTCTGTAAGATATGCTGTGTATTTCCATACCTCAAGAACCATTCTCTTGAGCAACTATTTCACTTATGTTGTCACTATTGTGAAAGAAGTACATATTTTGTAAATTAAATATTGAACCAATTTAATTAATGTTTGATGGTGCTGCTAATAGAAACATAGAAAATTCGGCCCTTTGAGCCTCCTCAGTATGATCATGGCTGGTCATCTACTCAATGCCCTATTCTTGACTACAGGGCTGATATATCCTTTTCTGGAGAACACACAAAATCTTCTTGATCTCATGGAAAGTAACTAGAATTACATCCTAACTACTAGAGAAGATTGTACTACAATAAAGGTGAAAGATGACTGGAAAATGTAATTCTTGATGACAACATAAATTAATGGAAATCAGTGAGCTCTGTGTTAAGATGATTTTTTTAACCAAAGGTTTATGATGCACTATTGGATAAGTTTATATTGTAAATGTGCTACGTAAATGCAACTTGTTGTTGTCTGGAGAGAGACTTTTTTTTAACCTGAAATGCACCTTCATTCAAATATTGCTATGAAAATGAACTCTCCTATCTCACACACAGATCAAAGCACCTAATTGGAATTTAGCACTTAATCGGGATTTGGAAAACTGTTTTAGCTAGATTTTTTTGTGAAATGATCTTGTATGATTGCTCTGGAATGGCCTCATTAATATTTAGTAAATGTCCAACTGAGTTATGTATGTAAAACGGCTGTAGTACAGTAACATTGTTAATCTTATTGCATCAGAATGTTAATTTTGTTTCATGATAATGAACTAATGTGAGAAAATTGAATATAATTTGATGTAGGAAATGTTTTATTTAACAAGACACTGATTTCTTAAAATATTTAAAAATGTTCCTGCTTTTAAAAAAAATCTATGTGTTTTTACTATAGTGTGGCAAGAAACGTCTTCTGACATTCTTATTGTGTTACATGATCAAAAACAATTAAGATTTTGATGCCCTTGGTACAGCAAAACTTAAAAAAAAAATCACATTTCTCAGGTCGAAAAGAAACACATTTTTCATGACATGGACACAACTATAGTAAGAGATGCTCATAGTGCTGTTACCAGTTTGTAGGCATTGATCACAGATGTAGAACCATCACTGTAACATGCACTCGAACTCTGAATTTGCTTATTAAGAGACAAAAATTCATAGAGGTATACAGAACGGATACCATCTCTTTGGTTGAACCCGTCCAATGTGACCAGGTTTCCTACTACTTAGGCATTAACTAGCACTATTTCTTTATTAGATTGGAAAAACTTTCAACAGTGAAATGTTTCAATGTAAACATTAGTATAAGGTCACAACTTAATGCAAGTCATTCACTGGTTCTTTGCAATTTGCTTTTCTTCACGTTTTGTCGATAACAAGTTTTCCAGAAGTCAAATGCAGCATCCAATATGCAGAGGAAAAATGTCTGTTTGTAAACCCAATACAAAGGAAAATATGCCCAACTGCAGAGACCTGAGAACTGGGCAATAAGACTTCACACTCCTGTTATCCTGTGTCCAGAATGTATAGTGTCCTGGTAATTCTGAGGTGGTCTTCCCATGTATGTAGCATGGTGCATAACATTGTGGTATAACATTACTACTAATACCAGCAGGGCCAGGGAGTGATGTTTGGGGGAATAATGGGAGTAAGTGAGGAAAACATTTAATTCATTGGAATCGCTTATAGGGCAGGTTGGGAATAGGTTGAAATGATTTACTTCATGAAGCTTGACTGTGTTTTGTACATTTCTCAAGTGCTGGTAAAGGAAAAATTATTATTTTTATCTGTTTTTGACCAGAAGCAAATGGAGTTAAACTATTTGACCGATATAAACAGCAATGTAATAGATTCCTAATTATTTTCACAGTGTAAAAATATCAATATATTCTCTGGGTGTTGGAAGTATCTTCACAGCCTGACAATGTGATAATTAACTGCAGTAAAAATAAAGCTATAACTGGCAGCAGTTAATTATCACTTATGATGCTGCACTGTAAGATGCTGTTCACACTTGTGGAAGGCTTCTTTAAGTTGTATTGTAATTTAAGTGATAATCATTGAACAGAGGAATAAACATACGTTAAAATTTGACATGCCTGCATAACTGTGCTTGCGTTTACTTTTAACTTGCTCTAACGTCGCTGGCCCTAGGCTGGCTTTCCTGTACACAAGCCAATAATTTTTAAAGAGAGATAAATTTCCGAGTGACCGACAGAAAAAAATACAAATGATTCGCATTTTAAGAATTTTACTGTAACAAAAAAGCTAAAGCCAACATAGGTCAAATATTAATTACCAGGAAACTAATAAACCAAATAAATGGAAAAGATAGGTTTCACAATAATTAACTAACACAACTGAAATATGCCATTCAAAACCCTTTCTTTGTGTGCTGTGCTTCTGACAGACACGTGGCATCATAGGAACAGTCTCACAGTCACACATGAGTTTCCGGTTAGTTCATTTCTTCCCACTACATCAGGTCAAAACTTTCAGGATCCTTTGACAATTGTACCACATAGCTGAATTTCCTAGATATGAACAGCAAGATACATCATGGAAACTCTCAGTTCAAGAATAATCCAATGACTCACCTGTTCTTTGTGGTTTCTTCATCTCTCACTAGCATCCTGCTTGGATAGTAGTACAAGCACACTGCACCTGTCTCCCACAGCAGTGGCTTCTTTGGCTCCATGTCTCACTAGCCACTTTGTTTTTCCCCTGTAAAATACTGTGAAATGGCATTAAACTGGCACCAATACTTCAATGGTTTTTTGTTTGAGTTTTTCACCTCATGACAATCAGATCACAGACGTGTGTGCCTGCATCATTGTGTTTATCTGGATTTCTCTGTTTTACTTTGAGTTAAAGGACTATTTCAACTGGCCAGTAAGGTTGTGTTCATGACAGTGTCTTTAGAGATTTGGTACGGTCTGTTTCATCACGGTTAGATTTTCTATCTTTGCTCTTCTCTTTGCCTAATGTTTATTATCTACATTTTCTTTGAAGTCATGATGGATGACTGTAACTCCCAGGTATCCCTCTAAACCCACTGCTTCTGCAGTGATTCCAGGAGTTTTGATAATGTGCGCTGCTCTGGCAATGGTTTTGTTGTATGTATTGCAACTGCATCTCACTATATCAGTGCAACAGAAGCTGCAACTCCCATAGCTTTTTATCCTGTCTTAAGACTCAAATAAATCTCATTGGATTAATGCCCACTGCAGTTAACTCTGTTGCCTTCTCCAGAGATGTTGCCAGACCTGCTGAATTTCTCCAGCACTTTCTGTTTTTGTTTCAGCACTAAGAAAGGTTATTTCCAGATATTAAACAAGCCAGGCACATTGGAAATGGAATTTATCTTGGGTCGCGGTCAAATGAGAAATAGAATGCTGGCAGTGCACTGAAAACTAATGGAAGAGAAAATCAGACAGAATGTAACAGAGCAATGGTATCATATCACCTAAGACAAATATTACACCTGTACATAACATGAGTTTATGTACAATCACTACAGAAACTAGTTCTGTCCTTTTAATAAATGTAGTGATTAAAAATTCACTTGCATCGTTAATTGGATAAAGGGCTCATGATTTACAATCTGCCTGCATCTGTTCTGCTGGAGGTAGGCAGCATGCACACGATATGTTTCTCTTCAGGACTGTGATTGTGGTGTTTAGACCAGCCTGAACAGCACTGTTGGCTATATGCACACTCAATCAAAACATGCGTGAAGGGTCATAATGCCTCTGCTTCTGGGCCAGAAAGTCCAGGTTCAAATCCCAGCTGAGGATGAAGGCATTTCAGAATGGGTTGATGTTAAAACAAGTGTGGGAGGTTAACATATCCTTCAGCTTTTAAGGGTCATCTATACCTCTTAAACATAAGCTGCACTGTGAGTGGCATTCAGGTGTACAAGCAAGGCTGGCAAGCTGACAATCTTGTGTGAGATTTTCACTAACGTGTAAGATCAGGATCTGGTGTGGCTAGGCAATGAAAATCACAGTATGGGAGGTTATCTCAGAATTATGATTCCTCTGGTTTAATTAAAATATATGGTGGATGAGTGGGAACAGAGAACACACCCAGTACCAATCAATGCCTCCCTCTGCTCCCTGAAGAATTATTGTGGGGCTGAAATGGAATGATAACAATTTCTTTGGCATCATTGCACAGATAGGAGAAAGGGAGGACTGTAGATGCTGCACAGTCAGATTTGTAGAGTGGTGTTGGAAAAGCACAACAGGTCAGGCAATATCCGAGCAGCAGGAAAGTCGATGTTTTGGGCATACGCCCTTCATGAGGAATGTGGTGCTGTCAGGTTCACTGTGGAGTTTGAACAAATGTATTTACATTTGTCTTTTCAATAAACCTAGGAGCCAGACTTAAGCACTATGATAGTTGTGTTATAAGACTACCCTATACACCTCCTGTCACTTTCCAGGAGCTAGCTGTTCCAATCAGTCAGGCAGCAGACACCTCCAAAATGGCTGTCTTCTGCCTTGGGTACTGCACTAGCAGGCACCATCTACCTCCTAGGGATGCTCTGAACTTCTCTTTGGACACCTAATGCATGTCCTCAGCAATTAGAACATTTTAATTTAGAAATTTAGAAAGTAATTTAGATGCAGCTTGGCTGTGGGATCGGGAACTGGAACTCATCTAGATGTTGGGTTTCCAAGGCCATGCTGGATATCCGGTCAGTTGTCCTTATTTGGAATCTGGGGACAGCGACCATCCATTAGAAGTTAGGCACATTGGAGTTGTGTGGCTATTTCAAACCTGACCAAACCAAAGATTTTAAATTAAATACAGGACACAATATTTTCATTTTAAGTTGTTTTTACACAGTTAGTTCCTGCCTCTTTTCTATTTTCTGCCATTGTAATATCTAGACATTTATTTCAGTAACACTGGATCATTTTCATAACGTGATTGCACATCTGATTCTAGTTTGTTTCCCACTGATCATTTTTATTTGCATTAACTGCAGAGAAAGTTAACTAATGATTGATTTTGAAAGTCGTTGATTGCATGATCAATTTATTGGAATCACACTCTTATAATAATGGATTTCACTTCCAATGGATGATGACATGTAACTGTGTCCACAGTGGCATGGGTAATATTGAATGCTCAACCTGTATAGAATTATGGATATAAAAATAAATCCTAACAGTCCATGACACATCATGTTGCTGCTCTATCATTCCATTTCATAAATTTGTAATATTTGTAATTTTATAGGATAGCATATTGAAATAACAATCTTACATGGCAAATTGCCTTGAGTGCAATGATTGTCACTGTGTGCCAGTAATATTCTTGAAACAGCAATAAATTAATGACCAATCTGTTATAAGGTGGTGTTGATTGAAGCATCATATAAGAAGAACAACCTTTATCAACGTGGAGTCATGGAAAGTAGAGAAAAGGCACATATGCTAATTAATAGTTTAAACTTCTACGTTTTCCAGGAAATGCACATCAACTACTTTCTGGATTTTAGATTAAGAAGATTGCAATCAAACTGAGGCAAAGTATGATCACTTCCAATTTAAGCATGATCACAAGTTAGAACCCCAAAGTGTGATTAGATGAGATTCCCTACAATATGGAAACAGGCTATTTGGCCCAACAGGTCCACACCTGAAGAGTAACCCACCCAGACCCATTTCCCTCTGACTAATGCACCTAATATTATGGGCAATTTAGCATGGCCAATTCACCTGACCTGACCTGCAGTTTTGGACTGTGGGAGGAAACCCACACAGACACAGGGAGAATGTGCAAACTCCACACTGACAGTCACCTGAGGCCGGAGTCGACCCCACTTCCCTGGTGCTGTGAGGCATCAGTGCTAACCACTGAGCCACTGTGCCACACCTGTGATAGGTAAGTTGCAATTCCAGAACGTATTTTTTTTTAAAAAGGCCAATACAGCAAAGATTCATTGCCTATAGAGAGAAATACGCAAACTTTCATATAAAATTTGAAAGGAATTTCAAATAAAAGCCATTCAAAAGGGGGAAGAGGTAAATCATTTGACTGGACTGTGATCTCTTTTGACTACAAATACGAATAGAAACTTATTACTAATAGAAACTCCTAGAAATAATAGAAACTTCCAAAAGAAACTTACAAGATAATGCATGGCTTGGAAAGGGTGAGCGCTGGGAAGTTGTTTCCGTTAGGTGGGGAAACTGGGACCGTGGGTACAGCCTTAGAATTAGAAGGGGTCAATTTAGAACGGAAATGAGGAGACATTTCTTCACCAGAAAGTGGTGGCCCTGTGGAACTCATTGCCACAGAGCGCAGTGGAGCCGGGGACATTAAATGTCTTCAAGGCACAGAATGATAAATTGTTGATCTCGCAAGAAATTAAGGGCTGCAGGGAGAGTGTGGGTAAGTGGGATTGAAATGCCTATCAGCCATGATTAAATTGCGGAGTGGACTCGATGGGCCAAATGGCCTTACTTCCATTCCTTTGTCTCATGGTCTTATGGTCTTAAAGACAGTGAGCGACTGATGCTGCCCTGCTCAATAGCAAGTCACCCTTTGTGGATTATGTCACATATTGCAGACATGTTCTCTTCAAAGAATACAAAAGGATAGGGTTAGAAATGCCATTTTCAACTTTTCTGGTATGTTCTAGTGGGATTGAACACTCTCATGTGTGCCTGCCTGGGTTTGAGCATAGGGTCCTGTGGAGGTCAGTGTCATAGAACTATCCCCTTGTTATCTCCTGCAGTGCAGGTAAAGACTCAATATCACACTGAGTGAACAAATAAGGCAGCTAGCCATGGAGGAAAAGGAAATTAGGATTCCCACTCATCATGAATGCTGGTAGATAGGAATCAGAACAACATAATCCCAACCAGTCTACAAAATGGAGAATCACAAAACTGACTGTTCAACAACAAATGTCAACACTATTGGTAACCTCTATTGCCATGACCACAATCTTTACCCATCTGCTGTTCATGAACAATTCCTAGGATGTGTGTGTGTGCTTTTTGTTTCTTCTCATGTCCTACAACTAATAAACTTGCACTTGTTGAGAATTCAAAAGTGCTGTGTTAAATTGGCTTATTTTAAAGCATGTGCATTTGGGTGTATCCACAGGGAAGAAATCCTTTTTAAATCAACCTTGTAGTGATCAACCAAGTGGATGAGTAAATAAAGAAGAGGAGCCAATTGATCAATCCTCATTTTGGAGCTAAACAGTTTTGAATATTCCATCTGAAACCACAACAAATTGGAAACTTCACCTGGGGTGTCACTGGATATGCTGTATATCTTTAATATATGTTCTTACATCTATCATGAAGATAGTCTGCATTGCGACAATAAGTTTGTCCGTACTTTTCTTTATAATTTGTGAAGCATTCAGGGTTGCTTTTGCAAGATTAATTAATGATCTTATCATAGAGGCATTCCCTTGATAGCAACAGTCATAAAATGATTGCATTTTTAATATTCAATTTGAGGGAGAAAAGTGTGGTTCAAAGACTAGAATTTTAAACTGTACAAATGGTAATTATAAGGGTCTGAGGACAGAGCTGGCTAAAGTGAATTGGGAAACTAAGTTAAGGGACAGGTCAGTAGAGATATAGTGGAAGATATTTAAGGAAATATTTTATAATGTTCAGAAATATGCATTCCAGTGAGAAGGAAGGATTCTAAGAAAAGCACGTACCATCTGTGGTTAACAAAGAAAGATAATGATCAGTTTGAACTAAAAGAAAAAGCATCTAAATCCATATAATGAGTGACAGGCCAGGAAATAGAACTGAATATAAAGAATGGCAAAAAAATAACAAGAAGATTACTAAGAAGAGAAAAATTAGTGTATGTGGCAAAGCTAATTAGGAATGTAATAACAAATACAAAAACATAATTTGTACAAATATAAAAGCATAATAGTTTCTACAGTTATTTAAAAAGAAAAATAGTTAGTAAAGAGAGTGTTTGTCCTCTAGTGACTCAAAAAGTTATTTTCCAAAATTCCATTTGTTCTGGAAAGGTCCTATCAGAATTGAAAATAGTAATTTGTTTATAAAACCATGAGTGGCATGGATAGGATAAATAGACAAAGTCTTTTCCCTGGGGTCGGGGAGTCCAGAACTAGAGGGCATAGGTTTAGGGTGAGAGGGGAAAGATATAAAAGAGACCTAAGGGCAAAGTTTTCACACAGAGGGTGGTACGTGTATGGATTGAGCTGCCAGAGGAAGTGGTGGAGGCTGGTACAATTGCAACATTTAAGAGGCATTTGGATGGATATATGAGTAGGAAGGGTTTGGAGGGATATGGGCCAGGTGCTGGCTGGTGGGACTAGATTGGGTTGTGGATATCTAATCGGCATGGACAAGTTGGACCAAAGGGTCTGTTTCCATGCTGTACATCTCTATGATTCTGTAAGTGTGATTCCTCTAATCAAGATGGGACAGAGAAACAATGATAAACTAAAGGGATAATCCATCTATGTAGGGACAAATCCAGAAGCTATCATTGAGGAGATTATCAAAAGTCACTTAGAAAAACTTAATGCAATCCAGTAGTTGCAACATGGTTTTGTGAAAGAGTAATCATGTTTGATTGATTCATTTGAGTTCTTTGAGAGAACAAAAATAACATTAATACGATGGAATCAGTGGATGCACTGTATTTGGATGTTCAGAAGTTGTTTGTTAAGTTATGACATCAAAAGTTACTATGCAAACTAACAGTTCATGGTGGAGAGTGTGGTGCTGGAAAAGCACAGCAGATCTGGCAGCATCTGAGGAACAGGAGAATCAGTGTTTCAGGCATAAGCACTTCATCAGGAATGAAGGGTTCCAGATGAAGGGCTTATGCCCGAAATGTTGATTCTCCTGTTCCTCATATGCTGCCTGATCTGCTGTGCTTTTCCAGGACCACACTGTTAACTCTGATTTCCAGCATCTGCAGTCGTCACTTTCTCCTAAGAGCTCATGGTGTAATGTGTAACATATTAGTAAGAACTGAAGATTCATTTGTTAATAGGAAAGTGAGCATAAATATAATTTTTAGATTGGCAGCTATAATAAGTGGTTACATCGAGGTAAGTGGCCATAGTGGTCAGTGTTGGTTCTCAATTATTTAGAGTCCATAAAAATGACTTGGATGAAAGCACTGAATGTTTGGTTGCTAAATCTGCTGATGATACAGAGATAGACAGAAAAATAAGTTGTGAAGAGAACATAAGAAGTCAATTTGTCAGATGGAATGGGAAAATGTGAATTTATCTACTTTGGCAAGAAGAATAGAAAAGTACTATATTTTGGATGTAGGTTTGCTTGCTTAGCTGAAAGGTTCATTTCCAGACGTTTCATTACCTTACTCGGTAACATCTTCAGTGGACTTTCTATGCTCAGTGACATCTGCACCCCCCCCCCCACCCCAACTGCCGTGTTTGCCACCACTTCCGCCCCCACCAACGCCATTCACCTGCATTCTGCTGACACGCCCCCCACAGATCCCACTGTCACCATCCCCGCCCCCTAGAACCCTGAGGGGAACACCACCCCTGCTCATGACTCCAGCCTCATTCCCCCCACCACCACACCCACTCCAGTTACAGGCTTCGCCCCCGCTCCCAGCTCCACACCCATACCAGATCCCAGCTCCCTGCCCTGCCGAGTTTTCACCATCCCTCCAGACCTTCCCCTCACTGAGGACGAACGATCAGTCCTCAGCAAAGGACATACCTTCATCCCCCTCCGTCCACGTATCAATGAATTTAATACACGCCGTGACGTCGAACACTTCTTCCGCTGCCTCCGCCTCTGAGCTTACTATCACAATCAGGACTCCCGCCCACCTTCCAAAGACCCCTTCACCCACCTCCAACACACTGCATCCACCTGGACACCCCGCGCTGGCCTATTACCCGCCCTCGATCTCTTCATTTCCAACTGCTGCCGGGACATTAACTGTCTCAACCTGTCTACCCCCCTCCCCCACTCCAACCTCTCACCCTCACAATGCGCAGCCCACCAATCCCTCTGCTCCAATCCGACCTCACCGTCAAGCCAGCAGATAAAGGGGCATAATGGTAGTCTGGCGCACTGACCTCTACACCACTGAAGCCAAATACCAACTCGAGGACACCTCTTCCTACTGCCCCCTCGACCATGACCCCACCCCCCCATCACCAAACCGTCATCTCCCAGACCATACAGAACCTCATCACCTCAGGAGATCTCCCACTCACAGGTTCCAACCTCATAGTTCGGGAACCCTGCATTTCCCGGTTCTACCTCCTTCCCAAGATCCACAAGCCTGACCACCCTGGCCGACCCATTGTCTCAGCATGCTCCTGCCCCACTGAACTCATCTCTACCTACCTCGACACTATCCTATCCCCCCTAGTCCAGGAACTCCCCACATACGTTCGAGACACCAACTACACTCCTCCACCTCCTCCAAGACTTCCGTTTCCCCTGCCCCCAATGCCTCATCTTCACCTTGGATATCCAATCCCTCTACACCTCCATCCGCCATGACCAGGGCCTCCAAGCCCTCCGTTTCTTCCTCTCCAGACGTCCCCAACAGTACTCTTCCACCGACACTCTCATTCGTTTGGCCGAACTGGTCCTCACCCTTAACAATTTCTCCTTCGAATCCTCCCACTTCCTCCAGACCAAAGGGGTAGCCATGGGCACCCGTATGGGCCCCAGCTATGCCTTTCTCTTTGTTGGCTATGTAGAACAGTCGATCTTCCATAATTACACCGGCACCACTCCCCACCTCTTCCTCCGCTACATTGATGACTGCATTGGCGCCACCTCATGCTCTCGCGAGGAGGTTGAGCAATTTATCAACTTCACCAACACATTCCACCCTGACTTCAAATTTACCTGGACCATCTCTGACACCTCCCTCCCCTTCCTGGATCTCTCCATCTCCATTAATGATGACTGACTTGATACCGACATTTTTTACAAGCCCACCGACTCCCACAGCTACCTGGATTACACCTCTTCCCACCCTACCTCCTGCAAAAATGCCATCCCGTATTCCCAATTCCTCCGCCTCCGCCGTATCTGCTCCCAGGAGGACCAGTTCCACCACAGACCACACCAGATGGCCTCCTTCTTTAAAGACTGCAATTTCCTTTCCCACGTGGTTGAAGATGCCCTCCAACACATCCCGTCCACATCCCACACCTCCGCCCTCAGACCCCACCCCTCCAACCGTAACAAGGACAGAACACCCCTGGTGCTCACCTTCCACCCTACCAACATTCGCATAAACCAAATCATCCGCTGACATTTCCGTCACCTTCAAACAGACCCCACCACCAGGGATATATTTCCCTCCCCACCCCTTTCCACCTTCCGCAAAGACCATTCCCTCCATGACTTCCAGGTCAGGTCTACGCCCTAATTCAACCCACCCTCCCATCCTGGCACCTTCCCCTGCCATCGCAGGAATTACAAAGCCTGCGCCCACACCTCGTCCCTCACCTCCATCCAAGGCCCTAAAGGAGCCTTCCACATCCATCAAAGTTTTACCTGCACATCCACCAATATCATTTATTGTATCCGTTGCTCCCGATGCGGTCTCCTCTATATTGGGGAGACTGGGCGCCTCCTAGCAGAGCGCTTTAGGGAACATCTCCGGGACACCCGCACCAATCAACCACACCGCCCTATGGCCCAACATTTCAACTCTCCCTCCCACTCTGCCGAGGACATGGAGGTCCTTGGCCTCCTTCACCGCCGCTTCCTCACCACCAGCCGCCTGGAGGAAGAACGCCTCATCTTCCGCCTTGGAACACTTCAACCCCAGGGCATCAATGTGGACTTCAACAGTTTCCTCATTTCCCCTTCCCCCACCTCACCCCAGTTCCAAACTTCCAGCTCAGCACTGTCCCCATGACCTGTCCTACCTGCCTATCTTCTTTTCCACCTATCCACTCCACCTTCCCCCCCACCGACTTATCACCTTCATCCCCTCCCCCACTCACCTATTGTACTCTATGCTACTTTCTTCCCAACCCCACCCTCCTCTCACTTATCTCTCCACCCTTCAGGCTCTCTGCCTGTATTCCTGATGAAGGGCTTTTGCCTGAAACGTCGACTTTACTGCTCCTCGGATGCTGCCTGAAATGCTGTGCTCTTTCAGCACCACTTATCCAGAATCTGGTTTCCAGCATCTGCAGTCATTGTTTTTACCTAACATCTTCAGTGGACCTCATGCAAAGCAATGCTGAAACTTCCTGCTTTCTATTCCTGCAAACCTACATCCAAAACCTCAACCTGAGCTACAAATCTTCTCAAAACCTGCTAAGTACTATATTATTTAAATGGAGGTAGATTGTAGGACTTGGAGGTACAGAGGGATCAGAGTTTACTGGTAAATGAATTACAAAAATATAGAATGCATGTGTAGCAAATTAATAGGCAAATGGAATATTGTCATTTACTGAAAGGGGATGGATTATAAAGGGAAAGGTGTTTTGCTACAGTTGTACAAAGCATTGATGAACACATCTGGAATACTGTGTCTGGTGATGTTTCCTTATTTAAGAAAGGATTCAAATGTATTAGACACAGATCAGAGAAGGTTCACTTGATGGGATGGTAGAAGAGGGATTATCTAATGGGAAGAGTTGGACAGGTTGGGCCTGTATCTAGTTGAGTCTAGAATAATGAGAGATGATCTTATTGAAATACATAAGGTCTTGCGAGGATATGACTGTGTTGATGCTGAAAGGATGTTTCTCCTTGTGGGAGAGACTGGAAGAAGAGTGTGCAGTTTAAAAAACAAGAGTCTTCCATTTAAGATGGAGATGAGGAGGCTTCTTTTTCTCTCTCAGAAAGTTGAGCTTTTATATTTCCCCAGACAGCAGTGGAAGGGAGCCCATTGAATATTTTGAAGGCAGGGTAAATAGATTCCTGCCTAACCTGAGGGTTGAAGGTTATTGGGAGTACGCATGAATGTCGATTTTGAGACGACAATCAGATCAGCCATGATCAAGTTCAATGGTAGAGCAGCTAGAGGGTTGAATTGTCTATTCTTACATCTAATTCATATGCTTGTATATTCTAATTGCTTCTTTTTATGTTTGTTATATACAAATCATGTTACATGAAACTTTAAACCCGATCCAATTATCATTCCATAACAATGAAATAAGAATAGTTTACAATTATGCTGTAAGTGCTTTAAACAGCTCTAGGTGCTTCAGAGTTATAGGGAAAACACTTACAAGGGAAAACCAAAGAAGAATAGGAAAATAACCAAATTTGTGTATAGAAATATAGATGGAGAATTTATGGTGAGATTTTCAGGCAGAGTGGGAGACAGTGAGGTGATGGTGTTGATGTTATTGATGGTGAAAGTTTGTGGTCTTTCTGATAGAGAAGATGACTATCAAATGTTCAGTTCAGGGCAGGGGTGCGATGCTAATGATGCAATCAGTTGGTTCAGGATGAGACAGGCCAGGAAATGAGGCAGAATTGATGGTGAGGAGTTAAACATATAAATCAATGTCAACATTGGTTCACTGCTTTCCTTCAAACCCATTAGTCAAAAGGCTCTGAATTCACCTCTAGAATCCTAAGTGTATAACCTGTACCTGTGCTTCTAAAACATATTGTCTAATATGAACCCATACTATTGGCTCCTTTGACTCCAGAATGAAGTTTTGTTATAGATCTCTTTAGTCCCAGGTGTTGGAAAGTGAAAGTTGTTAAGTGTGAGAGTGGATTGGATGGGAGGGAGTTAATGCATGTTTGTTTGAGTGGGGAGGTGATTTTCTCTGGAAAAGTGAAGACCACACCTTTTTACGTTATTGCCTCACAGCATGTGACCCCAAATCTCAACTGATGACCTTAGTGGTGGTCGGGATTCGTAATTTGGGAACCCCTGTAAGCTAGTGTAACACTGCAATCTAGTATTGGAGGAGAGCATCCAACCTTTCTTTTGGCAACAAAGAAACTTATGAGTTGATCCTGAAAAGGGAAGGCTGATAAATACTTTCCAAAGAGTTAGTGGGGCCTTTTGAATTTAAATAACCATATGTTAAGTTCAAAAGGAGCTGCCAATCTAACACAGATTTGATTAAATCACACAGAGTGTTTATATTTGGACTGAGTGGCTTGGCTCCTTTCCCAAACATATTTTCAAATGAACTCAATTGACTATATGCAACAAAATATATCAAAACGAACTGAAATAACTTTTTTCCACATAACAGCATATATACCATAAGAGAATTTTAAAAGTCAGTACAAAGCTAAAGCTTAGACAAAAATGCACTTTTGTTAGACTGGCAACACACAGTTTCAGAAAGAAAACCTGATTTTTATTTTTCCATGTAATATGAACAATGTGCCTTGCGGTTTGAAATCTATCATCTTAAAATTTCAACCAGTGAACAACGCTTGGAAAATCAAC
Organism: Chiloscyllium plagiosum; assembly: GCF_037043375.1. NCBI lineage: Eukaryota > Metazoa > Chordata > Chondrichthyes > Orectolobiformes > Hemiscylliidae > Chiloscyllium > Chiloscyllium plagiosum. The sequence continues at coordinate 19,017,567 of NW_028270153.1, read as the reverse complement.
TTTCTTTTTGCCTTAAACTATTGTGCTTTACAGACTGGAGATGTCAGTACTAACCTAAGAAGGGCTTTTCTACTATTATTGATCATAATCCAAGCTAAATTTTACATTATGGAAGAAGAGGTGATATTAGAAGTGCAGTTCCTAGGTACAAAGTTGAGGGAGATTTACACAACATCTGAGCAAAGCCATCTATCAATGCGCTTTACTAAATATCAGAGGGGGATTAGTGGTGCTGGAAGAGCACAGCAGTTCAGGCAGCATCCGAGGAGCAGTAAAATCGATGTTTCAGGCAAAAGCCCTTCACCAGGAATAAAGGCAGAGAGCCTGAAGCATGGAGAGATAAGCTAGAGGAGGATGGGGGTGGGGAGAGAGTAGCATAGAGTACAATAGGTGAGTGGGGGAGGGGATGAAGGTGATAGGTTGGGGGCGGGGGGAAGGTGGAGTGGATAGGTGGAAAAGAAGATAGGCAGGTAGGACAAGTCATGGGGACAGTGCTGAGCTGGAAGTTTGGAACTAGGGTGAGGTGGGGGAAGGGGAAATGAGGGTAAATATCAGATGGTACAGTCAATGATCCCTTTCTTTTTATCATTTATATATTGTATCTTGTTGATATCAGATATATCCACTTGCCCGCTGAAGATAGTTATTTGCTCTCTCCATATCAAGATTAGTGCTTTATTTTTGACGCTAGTTGAAACAGTTTCAAACAATCATAAGTGCGATCAGAGAGTCTTTAGGAACAAACCAGTATAGAGAGTGAAGTATATTTTTGAAACAAATTTTGCAATTACTCGATTAGATAAGATTAGATTACTTACAGTGTGGAAACAGGCCCTTCGGCCCAACAAGTCCACACCGACCCGCCACCCACCCAGACCCATTCCCCTACATGTACCCCATTCACCTAACACTACGGACAATTTAGCATGGCCAATTCACCTAACCTACACATTTTTTGATCGTAGGAGGAAACCGGAGCACCCGGAGGAAACCCACGCAGACACGGGGAGAATGTGCAAACTCCACACAAAGAGTCGCCCGAGGCAGGAATTGAACCCAGGTCTCTGGCGCTGTGAGGCAACAGTGCTTGCCACTGTGCCGCCCACTATATATTACTCATTGCATGCAAGAAGATTTTTCAACACACTTCATAAAAATGAGAGATGTATTTCATGAACATTGTTTGGGCAAAGGTTAGGAGAAAAAATTAAAAGCATGTTTGGAGAGACAGATTCAGTGGAAGTTTTAGCAGCAAAAGAAATTATGAAGTGGACAAAACAGTAAAGAGAATTGCAATGGATTGGCTAGTATCTCTTTTAACACTGCAATTCTCTGAGATCGCTGTTCTGCCCTAATACTCGTCTCTTGTGTTATAACTTCAGCTGTTTCGGAATAACGTGAACAAATATATAAATCTCAAAGTCAGACACTTGTTTCAATAATACATGCAACTTGGCCTTGCTTACTTTTGTGTGTCTGTTATTTTCATCATTCCATCAGCGGCAGTCCTACCTTTAGCTGCATAGACCGTAAGCGCTAGAGTTTATTCTGGGTGGCTGCATGTTACATTTTGTCTGAGAGCCTTGAGACTGGTTTACAATTTTAAAGGTTATATATAAGTATGTAACTGCAAGCTGCTGTTGAAATACCAACTGCCATTAATGAAGTGGAGGCAGTGACAAGTTAACAGGTTGGACAAGCACGTGAAACATGTGGCAAAGGGCGATCACAAAGACAGGATGGGAAGAGGCCATAGTAAGATGGAACAAAATGGTTCAAAATTCTGAGCACCATCCAAACCGGACACAGTCTTTGGGGCATGGGGTGAATGAGAGAGGAAGAGATGATGGAAACATGGGTCTTAAGGTAGGTCAGAAGAGAGCTGCAGTCATTGTTTGGCATCAAAGACAACTCATGAAATTTAGAATTTAAATAGAAAAATGTTAGAAATGTCTAATAAGTCTGGCAACACTGAAAGACTCAGGTAGAAGTGGGGACTATTCCTAAGGATTAGGAGGTTTGAGATAGTAACCAGCTTCAAACTAGCCCTGTTGGCATTCTCGCCTTCTTTCTGCTCCCTGATGTAATAAATGCTAACCAGCAGTCATTAGCAATTTTATATTTTTAATACATTCGTGAGTTGGAAATTAATTGAACAAAATGAAGAGCCCTTGATTTATTGTAAATGAAAGGACTGACAACCACTGATATAGACGTTGATATTCTCACTAAAATTACAGCATTGAGTACATCTCCTAACAGCCTCCTTACTGTGCAAAATGGTGCCTGGGTGATTGTCTTAAACTTCAAATGGTTGTGGGAGCTTGGTTACAATACTGACTAATCACTGAGTAAAGAGAGAACTGAGTGGCCCCTGAGGTAACTCATGTCAAGTTGGCAGTCGATTTGTCATTAGCACTTTGATCGGTTATATCTGTTAAACAAATTAAACCACCGACCATTTGCGAAGCATATTTTGCATTTTGGATCCAAGAATTTCAGCTCACTGGGGGCTAGCATTCTGTGTGAATCAGAGATCCCTTTGCTGAAATATTTTGTCAACATCAAATAACACTTGTTACTCGGCAACTACTCAATTTCAAAGAGATAACAATCTAGATAATGATCTTTATAATTCAGAACAGAGATGAACTACAATTTAAATCATATCCTAATGGCATTAACAGAGAAAGAGGCTCTTTTGAATTGAGAATCCAGAAATTTCCATTGCACAATGCTCCAACTATTGACTATTTTGATCTTTTGGGAAAATTGATGGCACATTATTGAAATATCACAGATGCTCTGAAATTAATGATATTACCCAGTCCCTTCTCTAAGAAATGTGTTGTAAAGTTGATGAAGTTTTAGGATTCTAAAGCTTCAATTGTGGTTAACTTTAAGCTTTTTTCTGCCATTTTACATTTGTGGTGATTTCAAAGTGCTAATTAATTCAGATTTTTTTAATTAAGGAGGCATTTTGAATCAGTAGCAGTCGACAGCATTTAAAATGTGAAGAGTTGTTTGGCATCTACATTTGTTCAGAGCTGTGAATTTATTTCCATTGATGATGGGAAGATTCAAATTGTATTTTGAAAATAAATCTTTGGGAGTGTGAGGACGAAGTCAGGCAGGCAAGTGTAATCGTTTACATTTGCATGGGGTTTTTTTTTGTCTCTGTCTTCCCTTCTCCTCAACCTTTTCTTCCAGGCTGTATCTCTGTTGAGTGTAGCCTGCATACATCTGCACAGATAATGTTAATGCCAATCATCATTTAAATCATGCAGCAGCTGCCTCCATCCCAGGCCAGTCCCCCTTCCCTCCCCTTCCCCTGATGGTCCGGCTGAATTTGCTGACATTTTCTCCCTTAGGGAGCTCGAATCTTGAGACTGGATTGGGGACGGTTGAAGGTTTAATGTTAAGTTTGTAACAATGATGTTGTTGCTGAACTTTGTATGTTTAATATTGATCTCATGCACCTATGCTGGAATGAACAATAACATGGTGCAGACCCTTTCCCTTGGTGAAGCAAACAGCAGTTAGAAAATGCTTTTCAACTCTGCTCCTTCTGTACTGTTAGAGTAATTCTACACGTTTGTTGGCATGGAACAACAAGGCAGCAGTCCTAGAGTCACGTCCCATTTGTAAAGTGAAAGATGCCAAAGAGCTGGTTCTTTACACTGAGTCCACATAACCAGCACTGCATCAACATGTGTTCCCTCAGTACTTTAAACACTTTGCCCTCCAGACTTCCGGAACATCATTCTTTCCAGCATGACATGTTGATGCTTGCATAAGTAATGAAGTACCCTCAATCAAGGTTTCCTTGGAAGTCAGGGGTCTGAGGAGTTCCTCTGGCAACAATAGAGGTTACTCCCTTCCCCTTCCCACAGACAGACTGACAGCACTGACTCATTCATTGGAAGTGGGAGTGTCAGCAGCCTGGTCAGGCTGTTAAGTTCTCACAGCGAATTTAAGGAGGTTTGCGATTGATTGGCACTCTCTTTGACTCTGATATTACAGTTGCTGATCACCTTATTGTAAGATATTCATTAAAGTAAGCAAACACCAAAACATAGAAATAGCAGCAGAAGTAAGCCCTTCAACCCTTCAAATCTAGTCTGACATTCAACCTGGTCATAGTTAATCCTGCTTTCTCTCCACATCTTTCGATCCCTTTAGCTCAAGACTGATATCTAACTCTTTCTTGAAAACATTCAACATTTTCACCTCAACTCCTTTCCGTTCTAGAGAATTTCACAGGCACACCAGTCTCTGTGTGAGACAGTTTCTCCTCATCTCAATCCTAAATGACTCCTCTGTAACCTTATACGGTGTCCCTTGGTTCTTGATGAAAGCAATGGCATTCAGACAGTTTATTTTCTATGATCAACTGAATTCAGTTTGGATGCTTCTGTAATCTAAGAGAGTTGGAGTGCCAAGTTGTCAAGGCATTTGAAAGTGCCTTGGCCCTTTCCTATCTTTAATCTATTGAAGGGACTTTGTACTTCAAGGACCTGTTGTAATCTTGGGGTGTTAGAAATTATGAGGACCAAGAGATGCAGATACAATTGGCAAATGACTGATGTCAAGAAACTCTTATCCATCCAGACACAGGAAAGAATTTTGTTGTTGCAACAAGAGTCCAAATAATAAACAAAAACATGGCGTTGGTTGGGGTAGGGGGTAGGGGTAGGAGTAGGAGGCAGTGAAGTATGCCTCACCTTGATCAGTTGTAGCATATCTGGCTGCCTTGTTCAGAGCCCAGCCAACTAATTGGTTGAGGTTAGGATCACCCACCCTCAGGACCTGCTAGTCAATCAGCTCAGCAACGCCACAGGAAATGCTGGCCAGTACTAACACTGCATCTAAGTGAAAGGGATGCCAATAACTGCCCACCCAACCATTTAAGTGGGACACTGAAGTCAGTGAGGCAGATCCTGGAAAGGGAAAGGGTGGTGAAGGAAAGGAAAGGTTCCTTCAGGAGCAGCCTTTGCAACTGGTGTAACACTCCGTGGAACTGGTTGTCTGATTAAGAGAGCCACCTTCAAGTCCAAAGAACGTTTGTTGGGTTCACCAGGCTAAGTGCACACCTGAATGCTAGGAGCAGAGGGAAGAGGCCCTTAGTTAGTCACCTGGATAGCTCAATTGGCATCTGGGTTGAACAACCATTTTCCACCTCTATCCCATTGGTAATATTGCATGGCAAGGGTAGACAAAGGGTTTTCCACCACCAACACCTCTTCTCTTGTCGCTTTATACATCACGTGCCTGGAAAATCCAATTCAAAGAGTGAGTAAACTTGGAATTCTGCACAGGGAAATGGAGATACCTCTCTGCAGGGTCATAAGTTCGAAAAGTGTGGCACTGGAAAAGCACAGCCGGTCAGGCAGCATCCGAGGAGCAGGAGAGTCGATGTTTCAAGCACAAGCTCTTCATCAGGATGAAGAGTTCATGCTCGAAACGTCGACTCTCCTGCTCCTCGGATGCTGCCTGACCGGCTGTGATTTTCAAGCACCACTCTTTCAACTCTGATCTCCAGCATCTGCAGTCCTCACATTTTCCAGGGTCACAAATATAGTAATTCATCATAAAATCCCTTCAGTGTGAAAGCAGGTCACTCAGCCCATTGAGACCACACCAAGCCTTCAAAGAACACCCTATCCATGTTACTTTGTGTTTCCCATGGCTGAAGAAGGGCTTATGCCCAAAACGTCGATTCTCCTGTTCCCTGGATGCTGCCTGACCTGCTGCGCTTTTCCAGCAACACATTTCCAGCTCTGATCTCCAGCATCTGCAGACCTCACTTTCTCCTCAAAGGTTTCCCATGGCTAATCCATCTTACCTGCACATCTCCACGAGCTGTTTCCTGCCATTAGCCAATTCCCTATCCACGTCAATATATTACTCCAACACTGGGTACTTTGTGGAATGCCTTCTGGAAATCCAAATACTGTCTCCTCTCTATCCACACTATCCGCTTCCTTGAAAAACCTTAATAAAATAGTCAGACATGATTTACCTTTCATGAAACCATGCTAACTGCTTGAATAGATTGTGATTTTTCACGTTATGCTTTTACTTCACTACGGGCAATTCAGCATGGCCGATCCACCTAACTTGCACGTTGTTGGACCGCAGGAGGAAACCAGATCATCTGAAGGGAACCCATGCAGACACGGGGAGAATGTGTAAACTACACACTGTCACCCAAAAGTGAAATTGAACCCGGTTCCCTGGTGCTGTGAGGTAGCAGTGCTAACCACAGAGCCACCCTGCCACCTAAAGAAACTGCTTTCATTTATACAGTGCTGTACACAAACTTGGGTGATCTCAAAATGCTTTATAGCTAATAGAATACTTTTCAAGAGAAGTCACAGTTGTAATGAAGTGAAGTACCGGTATATCAGCAACTCCTTAGGAATTCTGGTAACACCTTTATTTAGTTCAGTTGACACCTAAGCTCTATATCTGAGATGTTGCTACCAGCTTCAAAATCTTTTCCTTTCCCTGGTTGCCTGACATATGCTGCAAATAATACATTTTCCATGACACAGACATTTCTCCACCTTGACAACTCCCACCTGATTCTGCCACCACTGCCCTCCCTCCCCCCTCAAGGATATTTATTATTCTGTTTCCTCTGACCTTGCTTTCAGTGCTGTGAAGAATGCCTACTCCTGCGCCCTACCACTGAAGGTAAGTACATTCTGGAGTAGCCTTGGAAGTGGCTGGGGGCCATACAATGAGCTCACAAGATACAGTGTCGAGCTTGTCACCATCCAGACTCCACCTGGCTAAATCACTCTTCGCCCCTCTTCCCACCCAAAATCCTCCCCTACCCACTCCCCCCCCTTATCTGCAGCTCTCCTCATCCCCACCCCCAGTCCTGAAGAAGAGTTATACCCAAAGAGTTATACATTGACTTCTCCACCTCTTGATGCTGTCTGGCTTACAGTGTTTTTCCAACCTCCCACTTGTCTTCAAGGGAAAGGTCAGGAGCAGCCTTCCAAACTAGGAGTCAAATGAGACCTTTAAGGACTAGTTAAGGCTACTTAAGGGCCTTATCCCATTCCTGGTCAATTAGGTATGCTATATGTGACTTGGGCATCCAGAACTCAGTCACGATATTTATACACTTAGGGCCTTCACGCTGCACTTACAAGCATCTTTGCTGAGGAGCTTTGAGTGTCCTACCGATCTTCTGGCTTTACCTACCTCGTCATTCAGAAAGTACCTTGGTATGTATCTGTCTTACATAGTGTCCAAGCCATTGAAGTTGCCAACATACTAAGAATTTTGCTGTTGAGAGGACACCACATTCATGTGCTTGTCCTTCCATGAAATCCCCTAGAATGTGCAGCAAATAGCGAGGGTGAAATAATTTATGATACAACTTTTCTGAATACAGTTCCCTGCAATGTTAGAGGGAGGAACTCTAATTTTGCAAAGAGGAAAAGGTAATTAAACGCAATCCTTAAAGGAAAGCCGTTTTTCTCATCTCTTTGTGTTGATTGCCTGCCTTTAGAACATAGAACATAGAACATAGAAGAATACAGCGCAGTACAGGCCCTTGGGCCCTCGATGTTGCGCCGATCCAAGCCCACCTAAACTACACTAACCCACTATCCTCCATATACCTATCCAATGCCCTCTTAAATGCCCATAAAGAGGGAGAGTCCACCACTGTTACTGGCAGGGCATTCCATGAACTAACGACTCGCTGAGTGAAGAACCTACCCCTAACATCAGTCCTATATCTACCCCCCCTTAATTTAAAGCTATGCCCCCTTGTAATACCCGACTCAATACGCGGGAAAAGGTTCATACTGTCGACCCTATCTAACCCCCTAATCATCTTGTACACCTCAATCAAGTCACCCCTAAACCTTCTTTTCTCTAGTGAAAACAGCCCCAAGTGCCTCAGTCTTTCCTCATACGATTTTCCTTCCATACCAGGCAACATCCTGGTAAACCTCCTCTGCACCCGTTCCAATGCCTCCACATCCTTCCTATAGTATGGCGACCAAAACTGCACACAATATTCCAGATGCGGCCGTACCAGAGTCTTATACAACTGCATCATGACCTCAGGACTCCGGAACTCAATTCCTCTACCAATAAAAGCCAGTACGCCATATGCCTTCCTCACCGCACTATTTACCTGGGTGGCAACTTTCAGAGATCTGTGTACATGGACACCAAGATCCCTCTGCTCATCCACACTACCAAGTATCCGACCATTAGCCCAGTACCCCATCTTTTTGTTATTCTTCCCAAAGTGAATCACCTCGCACTTAGCTACATTGAATTCCATCTGCCACCTTTCTGCCCAGCTCTGCAGCTTCTCTATATCCTGCTGTAACCTGCCACATGCTTCCTCACTGTCAACAACTCCTCCGACTTTCGTGTCATCCGCAAACTTGCTCACCCAACCTTCTAACCCCTCTTCCAGGTCATTTATAAAAATGACAAACAGCAATGGTCCCAAAACAGATCCTTGCGGAACACCGCTAGTGACGGCACTCCATGAAGAAACTTTGCCATCAACTACTACCCTCTGTCTTCTTCCATCCAGCCAATTCCTAATCCAAACCTCCAACTCACCCTCAATGCCATATCTCCGTATTTTCTGCAGTAGCCTACCATGGGGAACCTTATCAAACGCCTTACTAAAATCCATATATACCACATCTACCGCTTTCCCCTCATCAACCTCCTTCGTCACCTTTTCAAAGAATTCAATAAGGTTTGTGAGGCACGACTTGCCCTTCACAAAACCATGCTGACTATCCTTGATCACATTATTCCTATCTAGATGTGCATAAATCCTATCCCTTACAATTCTCTCTAAGACTTTGCCCACAACAGAAGTGAGACTCACCGGCCTATAGTTACTAGGGCTATCCCTACTCCCCTTTTTGAACAAGGGAACCACATTTGCTATCCTCCAGTCTTCTGGGACTACTCCTGTAGACAAAGAGGACATAAAAATCAAGGCCAATGGCTCTGCAATCTCCTCCCTTGCTTCCCAGAGAATCCTAGGATAAATGCCATCAGGCCCAGGGGACTTATCTATTTTCACCTTTTCCAGGATTTCCAACACCTCTTCTCTACATACCTCAAAGCCATCCATTCTACTTATTTGTGCCTCAGTATTCTCATCGACAACAATGCCCTGTTCCTGAGTGAATACTGAAGAAAAGTATTCATTCATTGTCTCCCCAATCTCTTCCGCCTCCACACGCAACTTCCCCCTACTATCCTTGACTGGACCTATTCCTACCCTAGTCATTCTTTTATTCCTAACATACCTATAGAAAGCCTTAGGGTTTTCCCTAATCCTATCTACTAAGGACCTTTCATGTCCCCTCCTTGCTGCTTTTAGCTCTCTCTTCAGGTCCTTCCTGGCTACCCTATAACTCTCAATCGCCCCAATTGAACCTTCACGTCTCATCTTGAGATAGGCCGCCCTCTTCCATTTAACAAGGGATTCCAATTCCTTATTAAACCACGGCTCCCTCGCACGACCCTTTCCTACCTGCCTGACAGGTACATAATTATCAAGGACACTCAATAGTTGCCCCTTGAACAAGTTCCACATATCATTTACACTCTTGCCTTGGAGTCTACTTTTCCAAGCCACACATCCTAAGTCATGCCTCACCGCATCATAATTTCCCTTACCCCAGCTATAATTCTTGCCCTGTAGTACACACTTATCCCTCTCCATCACGAGTGTAAAAATCACCGAATTATGGTCACTATCCCCAAAGTGCTCACCTACCTCTAATTCTAACACCTGGCCTGGTTCGTTACCCAGAACCAAATCCAGTATGGCCTCACCTCTTGTTGGCCTGTCTACATATTGTGTCAGGAAACTCTCCTGCACACATTGAACAAACACTGACCCATCTAACGAACTTGAGCTATAGCTTTCCCAATCAATATCAGGAAAGTTAAAGTCCCCCATAACAACCACCCTATTACTGTCACTCATCTCCTGAATCACCTTCCCTATCCTTTCTTCAATGATTCTAGGACTATTAGGAGGCCTGTAAAAGACTCCTAACAGGGTGACCTCACCTTTCCTATTCCTAACCTCAGCCCAAACTACCTCAGATGGCAAGTCCTCATCCATCGTCCTTTCCACCGCTGTAATACTGTCTTTGACAAGCAATGCCACACCTCCCCCTCTTTTACCCCCACCTCTAAACCTACTAAAACATTTAAATCCCGGAACCTGCAACAGCCAATCCTGTCCCTGTTCTAGCCATGTCTCCGTAATAGCCACAACATCGAAGTCCCAGGTACCAACCAACGCTGCAAGTTCACCTACCTTATTTCGTATACTTCTTGCATTGAAGTATACACACTTCAAGCCACTTCCCTGTTTACAGGCACCCTCCTTGGAAATTGATGCCATGTTCCTCACCTCCCTACACTCCAGGCCCTGCACCCTGAAGCTACAATCTGGGTTCCCATGCCCCTGCCGAGTTAGTTTAAACCCCCCCCAAGAGCACTGGGGGGGGTTTACTGCAGAACATCGCTCACACTGGTACATCACTCACTTGCCAAACATGTTTTCGTATCAGTTTAAGACACTCACTCACTTCAAAGCTAACTAATTTCTAAGTAGTTTGAAAAAATAGGTTCTGTGACATTTCTAAACAATGAATCTTCATATATGCCTTAGTTAATCGATTTGAAAAAAAAGACCTAACCAAAACAAATAAATCAAATACAAAAAAAAGGGAAGAGTTTGCACTCATATAGTACCTTCCATAACTCTGGGGCATTCTCAAATACTCCAGAGTCAATTAACTATATTTGAAGTAAGTTAAAGGATGTAATGTAGAGTATGATGGCAACTACGTTGTGCATAGCAGTGTACAACAAACATCATTGAGATAAATGATTGGCAAGGCCTTTTTGAAGTGATGTTTGCTGTGGGATCAGAATTTTCCTGGAAACAGGGGAGAATTCCATGCTGTTCTTCACATATTGCCATGAAATTTCTTAATCCGCCTAAAAAAGAAACATCGGACTCCACATCCTCAACAAAGCAGACAAATTCCATGTAAGGCTTCCTCACAGGAATACAGAACAACACCCATCAGCTGAGATATAGAGTTTGTCTTGGACACAATTCATTGTGGCATCGACCCAGATCAGATTGGATTCAGGATGGGATCTTTGCCAGCACTTTGTTGTCCAGGGCAATCACCAATAGCTTCTGATCTGTTCGAATTGTGAACTTGAGGCCAAGGACATAGTTCAAGACATTTTTGCAGTTTCAGGACCTTTCTCAAAAACTGTGTATCTCTGCTCCTTTCAAACCTGGTTTGACATAATCTGACATTGGTGATGCTGTATTCTAGCTGTTAACAAAACATCTATTAACCCTTTGTGCTACATTGAATATCAGTTCTCACACTGAGAAGACATTAGATGTTAACATAAAGAAATGGTGACCTCATCTGTGGGCCAGCATGTGTAACCATGACATTCAGTGTCGATAGTTGCTTGGCAACAGATCCCAGCACTGACAAAAAGCCCCACAACATCACCATCACCATCACTAAAGGAGTAGCATTAGACAGAAATTGGGACTTAAATCAGATACGTTCCCTGGACCTGATGGCTTGCATTGCGGAATCTTAAAAGACGTAACTGCAGAAATAGTGGATGCTTTGGTTGTAATTTTTCAAAAATAATTGGATTCTGGAGAAGTACCAGAGAATTGGAAAACTGCTAATGTGACACCCCTATTCAAAAAGGGAGAGATGCCAAATGCCGGCATTTGTAGGCTAATTGCCTGGCACCTATTATGAGAAAGTATTGGAATAAATTATTAGTGAAGTAATAGCAAAACATGTGGAAAATCATAATCTATTCAAGCAATTAACATGGTTTCATGAAAGGTAAATTATATCTGACTATTTTGTTAGGGTTTTTCAAGCAAGTGATAGTATGGATACAGAGGAGACAGTAGACTGTATTTGGGTTTCCAGAAGGTATTCAACAAGGTACCCAGTGTTGGAGTAGTATATCAGTGTGGATAGAGAATTGGCTAATGGGCAGGAAACAGCTAGTGGAGATATGGAGTTTGTTTTCAGGTTGGTGACCTGTGACCAGTAGGCTCCAGAGGGACCACACTGTTTACAATATATTTTTTGACTTGGAGGAAGGAAGTCAATGTACTGTAACCAAACTTGCAGACAACACCAAAATAGGTGGAAAGGCAGGTTATCAGATGGAAACAAATAGTTTACAGAGGGATATTGATAGATTAAGTAGGCAGGCAAAAAGTTGGCAAATGGAGTATAAAGTGAGAAAAAGTGAAGTTGTTCAATTTGGAACAAAGGAATAGAACATTATTTAAATGGAGAAAAAGGCAGAAGTTGCAATGCAAAGGGACTTGGGAACATGCTTGTACATAATACAGAGAAAGTTAATACACAGTGCAGCAGGTAATCAGGAAGGCTAATGGAATGTTGGCCCTTATTTCAAGAAGATTGGAGGATAAGAGTAGGGATATCTGACTGCAACTGTACGAGGTGCTGGTGAACCCACATCTGGAGCCCTGTGAGCAGTTCTGGTCCCTGTTATTTATGGAAAGATGTCAACTCATTGGAGGCAATTCAGAGATAATTCATTAGGATGACCCTTGATATGAAGGGTTTGTCTTCTGAGCAAAAGGTAAACAGATCAGGACTCTGCTAACTGAAGTTTAGAAGAATAAGAGGCGATCTCACTGAAATATATAGGATTCCTAAGGGCCTCATAGGGTAAATGCTGAGAGGATGCCTCACCTCATGGGAGAGTCTAGGACCATAGGGCATAGTCTCAGAATAAAGGGGAACTGATTTCAGACTGAGATGAAGAGGAATTTTGTCTCTCAGAGCATTGTGAGTCTTTGGAACTCCTTGCCATAGGCAGCTGTGGTTGGGGGTTGGGTGGTTGGGGGGGGGGGAGTGTTGGTGGTGGTGGTGGTGGTGGGGGGGGGGGGGAATGGGGGGGAGAGGGAAGCACAATTCTTGTGTATATTTAAGGCTGAGGTAGATAGATTCTTGACCAATAGGGAATCAAGGATAACAGGGAAAGGACAGAAAAGTGGATGTGAGAAATATTGGATCAGGCATGATCCTATTGAATAGCAGAATAGGCTCAAGAAGCTGGATGACCAAATCTTATTCTTATTTCTTATGGTCTTATGGAAAGTCATTGATGAAGCAGCTGAAACTGGGGACACTATTCTGAGAGACTCTTGCAATGATGCCCTGTGGCTGAGATGATTGACCTCCCACAACCACAACCACCTTCCTTAGTATAAGGTATGATTCCTGCCAGTCATCAGCTTTCTCCTGATTTCCACTGGTTCACCATTGTTCAGGCTCCAACGGTGAACAACGGAATCAGGAAAATTTCTGCCTTAATGTGAATGGCAGTCCTCTTCACTTTCCTCTTCAGTTCTCCTCTTTTGTCCCTGCCTGGGCTGTGGTTATAATGAGAACAGGAGCTGAATAGCCCTGATGGAAGTGAAAGTGAGCATCTGTGAGCACGTTATACTTGAATTAGTGCTTTTGATAACATCACGTCCATCACTTTGCTGGTGATTGAGAGACACAAAGATATGTACCAATGGTATTGGATCTGTCCTCTTTTTTGAGTTCCAATGAATCTTCTGAGTGTTTCCAGTATTTTCTGACTGTTTTTTGTATTGTTTTTTATCATTTTTGGTGCTTTTGATCCCTTTAATCATATTAAGCTCCTCACTTAGATTTTCTCCACCTCTTTTTACTCCTAAATGGCTTTTCAAGACAACTCGGTGTTTTTTGTCATTTTATCCATAATGTCTCTTCCTTTCTTTTCTCCATTTTGTTGAATTCCATTAAAGGGCTCACTTGTTTTCTGGATCTGATAACCCAATTACATCTGATAACCTGTTTTTTTCTCTTTACATGTAATAAAGGACTCCCTGTGTGCTTTCAGCATTTTTCTATATTCGATCCCTAAAGTTTAATAGGGACATAGCCAGCAATCTCTTTTATTGAGGTGGCATGGGCTAGATTCACCTCAGTGTGTCTGCTGGTTGATCCTAGATTTCATGTCCCCCATTTGCAGTTTGATAAAGAGTACTACTTCTAGTCTTGAAAGAGTAAAGCCCTGACAATTGCTTTGCCTTTTTTGACATTCAGATTATAAAACTGTGCTCTAGTTGAGAAGGAGCTGAACAGAGAGAAAATGTGTACGATCAGTTCCCAAGGTTTGCCGTTGTTAAGATCAACACTCTTAGTGAATTGTTACAAAAACAAAAATTGTTGGAAAAGCTCAGCAGGTCAGGCAGCATCTGTGCAAATCATTAACTCACGTTTCTCAGGACCTCTGATGCCATTATGATAAAGGAACTTAGCCTGTTTGTACTCTTGGAAGCAGCTGGCTTGCTCTCTTTCCATTGATTATATGCAAAACTAAAGCCACTTTTGTATATGGCTTGCACCATAGATGTGCACTCTTGCATAGTGAATACCAACTGAAAAAGGTGAACTTGCCAGATCCCATTCAGCAAGGACCTCATGTGCCACAGCCACTCCTCACTAGCTCGTTATCACAGTCAACCTCAGCTAATCTGATAGTGTTACCTATAGCTGACTGCAGGAGACCTGTGTGTTGGAAGTCAACAGCATCAGGGTGTATTGAAGTGAGTAGTACAGTGATCTGTGTTTCTCAAAGGAAAATGTTAAAGCAAGAAAGTGAAGAAGCAAGGTTGAGAGACTTTTCTAGGTGAAATTCAGTACCTTGGACTAATGGAATTGAAGGAAAATCTGTTCTTTTCAACTGGATCCTGCAGGAACCCAGTTTTGAAAGTGCAGCAGAGAAATACAGTGATATATTCTTCAGACTGGGTGGTATAAGACCAAAACATTAGACTTGAAAGCAACCATGTAGGTTTTAAAATCAGTTGACTAGCTTGAAGGGGCAGCTCCTGGACAAAGGTAAAAGGGAATTGGACTGCAGAAATTTGCAAGGGAGAAGGTATAGAATGTGGATTTGTAAGTATGTTAGATTTTGCAGGTTTATAGAGAGCAGTAAAAAATTGATACAGAAGTCAAAGCTCGAAGGCATAAGTTCAGGTGTAGTAGAGATGAAGGAACTGAGATACACAATACTCCTCAATGTGAGCAGAAGCACTTTTGGCAGTGGATTGGATTAACCCTAAATTGCTGATGGAATTCTGCTATCAGCCTCAACTTGACACAATCATGAAATGAGAAACATTGTTTTATCCCCTCAGAGAATCTTAGGTAATTTAGTGGTTGTGATTGCACTGAGCATGCTCATCAATGCAAAAACCCTGCCAATGGTGAGTCTGGCACTTGTCAGCTCATAAAATCTATATCAGAGCTTCCCTGCAGAGGGACAGAGAGTGTGGTGCGGTGTTTGATATTTAAATCTATATATAGTCTGTCAATAGGATCAAGGCAACGTAGATCTGAAAACTTACAGAGCCTGATTAAAGGGGTTCCCCTCCCAAAGAACTCTGGTTAGATGCAACATCATAGTCCTGATCCAAGATCATTTGAAGTATCCACAGCAAAAGGAGATTTAGTTTTCAAACAGATATTTCCTTTGGTTATTATTTGTTTGTATCACTTGGGAAAAGTAAAGAATTGAGTAGTTTATAATTAAATTCAAGGTCTCCTGTACTCTGCTCTGTAAGAGAAACAGACATACTATGCATAATAGAACAGGAATGTAAATGCAACATGGAAAAAGAGGGCATGACTTTGAGTTAACAAAAGCTGGAACAATAATTTATATTTGTTTGTCACCATTATTGTAACAAAATACACCAAAGTGTCTCACAGGAGTGTTTTTTTTAAAGTCACACTGAGTCACAGAAGTCAGGTCACCAGAAATGTTTTATTATTCTTTTATGGGATGTGAACATTCCTGCAAGGCCAGTATTTGCTGCCCATCATTAGTTGACTCTGAGGAGTTAATAATAAGCCACCTTTGTGAAACGGCAGAGTCCATCTGGCACTTCATAAGCTCTCAGTGGCAAGGAAGTTTGAGGTTCTTGACTCAACAATAGAAAAGGCTAGAATTCAAGTTTTAAATCAGGATGATGTGGGAGGGGATTGGAGGGGATCGTACACACAGTGATGGTTCTATTCTTCTGCTCCCCTTGTTTTTCTGGGTGCTACAGTCTAAGAGGGTTATCAAAGGAGGTCAGGTAGTTGCTGCCATTGAGGGCAGGGGGAGTGGACATTTAAGGGAGTGGATGGGCCAATCAAGTAAGGTGTTTCACACAGGATGTTGTCTGTAGTGATTGTAACAAGGTCAGCCAGTTGGCCTCATCAAATATGAGTTCCTTGATTGGGACTGTTAATCTGGTCCAGTCAGGGAGTGCTGGCTGAAAGATAAGAACAGGTGTGTCAGACAGCCTGTTCACTCTGAGAGCTGGCTCTGGGGAAGCTGGATCAGTGTCAAGGCCCTTCCATATATAAATAATGAGTGAGTTAGTGACAGGATACCGACCTCTGTTGAGTTATTTCAGTGTCAAGCTTTTTCAATATATTTTCGAGCTGCACTCACTAGGCAACTGGAGAGTATTCCACCAATTCCCTATCTTGTGGATAGTCTTTGATACTTACTGCAGGATTCCAACCCTTTGACCTGTTTTTGTAATCATTGTATTTATATGATAGGTCCTGTTAAATTTGTGGTCAATGGTGATCCCAAGATGTGGTAATGAATGTTCAGGGGAGCATATGTATAGAAAGCCTTACAGATCTCCCAGAGGGTCCACTGGAAAGCTATCTCCAAGGTCCTGCTGGGTGCAGCTTTCAATGGGATGTCCATCTTCCGCTATAAAGATCCGAACAATTCCCCTGATCAGCTCACAGAAGGACACTCGATTATGTCGGTTAGGTATGCAGTCCATTGATGAGTAGCCTTTTTAGTAACAAACGTTGGCCAGAGATGCAAATGCACCAACTCATGGCTCAAAAGGTGATGCTTCAGATTTTCCTCTCACTCTCACTTCCACGCTTGCTTTCATGAAACTGAGATCCTGCTCATTGACTGGAACAGACTCGAGGGGCTCAATGACCTCCTCGTATTCCTATGTACCTAAGGTTTATGCAGTAACATAACACTACCTTTTAGTATTGGGTGACATGGTGGCTCAGTGGTTAGCATTGCTGCCTCACAGCACCAGAGATATGAGTTCAATTCCACCCTCAGGCAACTGTCTGTGTGGAGTTTACACGTTCTCCCCTGGTCTGTGTGGTTTTCTCTGGATGCTCCAGTTTCCTTTCTCAATCCAAAGATGTGCAGATTAGGTGGATGGGCCTTGCTAAATTGCCCATAGTGTCCAGGGATATGCAGGTTAGTTAGATTAGCCATAGGAAATGCAGGGTTACTGGGATAGAGGAGGGAGGAGGTGTTTAGGTAGAATGCTGTTTGGAGGGTTGGTGTGGACTCAATGTGCTGCTTCCAGGCTATAGGGATTTTAAGATTAAAGATTATTATAATAATGAGCCCCTGGTATTTGGTTTTGAAGAGTTAAATCCCAATTTTCAATCTGATCAGACTTACTTTGACCTCTTTTATCCTTAGAGAGAATATTCTTATATCAGGTAGCTTTGTGTAACAGGTGACATCAGACAGGAATTCCTTGCTGCAAATATTTATCTGCATTGTGAAGCCAAGTGTAATTGGGTCAGAAGTTCCTGTCTATTGTTGCTTGGTCACATTCAGGGCTGCTGTGAATAATACATGGATTTTAAAATAATACCAGAAGTCAATATGGCACAATTTGTTACATCATTGAGATAAAAAGTGAAAGCTGAATCATGGGAACTTGAAATAAAAACAATAGCACAGCAGGGCAGGTATTATCTCACAGAGAATGACATTTTGGGTGGGATTTTGCATCTGAACTTGAGGAATGTGCTTTATATTGTCTCAAATTGTCCATATGTTGTATAGATCTGTTTATAGTGGCTGTCCAGACTGGGTTTATTTCAACAAAAGTAGCCTTAAGGATCTCCTTGAACTAAAAGCCATGTCAAACCCAAATATATTTAATTGTTTTTAAATCATAGATAAGGCATGACAGGGAAAGATTTTACTGAAGGGGGGTATGTACTGTTTTCTACTATGTGGAACTGTGGGGAATATAAGGAAAGAGATTGCATTTAGATTGCCTTGTCCATGACTTCAATCTCTTCCGTTGAGCTAATAAATGCAGCTTACATATATATGCAACCTTAAATAGTTTCATTGTTGTCAGTTCACGTGCATTAGGGTCTTATAGCATGAGGTGAGAACACAAGACTGTCAAAGGTGCTATGATTCAGATGAGGCATTAAGCCTAGGCTTAGTCTGCCCAATCAAGTGGACATAAAAGGTCCCATGGCTCTACTTAGCACTACAATCCTATTTCATCCATATCCCTTAAACATATCAACATCAATAATTTGGTAATTATCTCACTGTTCATGTGGGACCTTGCTGTGCACAAATTGATCACGTTTCCTATATTACTGCATGAAATATAGTTTTCAGTGCTGTAATTTCCTGAACAGTTCTAAAAGACTACTGTTTCCTCCTCTGTTGTTATGCTCCTTAGAGTTTACCTGTTTGATTAAGCTTTCAAGTCACCTCTCCTGTTATCACTTTCTGTAATATCAAATTTAGTTTGGCAATTGCTCTCTTGAAGTGACTTAACCTTTTCATTGACCAATGCCTTGTCTGAAACATAGCACCTTTGACAGTCTAGCACTCTTTCAGCACTGCACTAAATTGTCAGTCTCAATTTTGTACTTACGTCTCAGGTGTAAGACTTGAACCTACTTCTGACTCAGATGTGAAAGTGTGACCACTGAACCACAGCTCGTGCCTTATTATTCAAAAATAACTTTTTCAAATCAAACTTTTGTATGGAAGTTGATGGCGCAGGAATGTAGCCTGGGAAGCCAATGAGTGTAATTCTGATGTTCGTGTTTGGAGTGCAAATAGGGAGCAGCCGGCCACCTTGGGTCAACTGCTTTTCTTGTATTCTCACCTCATGCTATAAGACCCAAATGCATGTGATCTGACAACAATGAAACTATTTAACTGATATAAGAAGGTTCGTCCTTGTACCAAGAATAAGCATTTAAAATTTCAATTTTAATTAATAATAAAGCATAAAGACATACAATGATTTCTCACATGAAGTACATGTTAGTTTAAAGTTGGAGTGGGCCATGTTTGGTCATCTATGATAATTTTCAAGTCAGCCTGTAATTGGCTAAACACTCCACCTATGGGAACCAGGCAGTAGCCTACAAATCAGGGTCAGCTGTAGAATTGCAATGCTAGGTTTATGTGCATAGACCAAATATATCCTTGCTTCACACAGCCACAGAGTGACCGAGAAAACACTTTGTCTGAGTGCTAAATCTATACAGTACAAAGCCAGTCTGATCCATTTCCCGCCTTCATGAAGTTCCATGCTACCCCAGTCCACTCAGATCGATATCTACCTCTGGGTTTAAACCTTTATTACACTCTGGACAATTCACCCAAATCCAAACCACTTCTCACTGAGTATTGAGTTGTCTTATATATGTGGAGAAAGTGAGGACTGCAGATGTTGGAGGTCAGAGTCGAGTGTGGTGCTGGAAGAGCACAGTAGGTCAGGCAGCATCTGAGGAGCAAGAGAATCGACTTTTTGAGCATGAGCCCTTCATCAGGAATGGGGTGGGAAGTTGTAAGGGGGTTGAGAGATAAATGGGAGGGGAGTTGGGCTGGGGATAAGGTTCAAAGTTTGTGCGAAGATTTGTAGCTCGGGTGCTCATTGGGAATAAGGTAGCTGGGGATAAGGTAGCTGGGAACGTGATAAGTATTTGCAGGTGATGGTGATAGGTTTGAATGGAGGGTGGAGGAGATAGGTGAGAAGGAAGATGGACAAGTAGGGCAGTTCAAGAGGGCAGTGCTGAGTTGGAGGGTTGGATCTTAGATAAGGTGCGGAAGGGGAGATCAGGAAACTGGTGAAATCAACATTGATCCCGTGTGATTAGAGGGTCCCAAGGTGGAAGATGAGGTGTTCTTCCTCCAGGCGTCAGGTGGCTAGAATTTGGTGATGGAGGAGGCCCAGGGGTTGAGTAATTCATCAACTTCACCAACACATTCCACCCCAACCTTAAATTCACCTGGACCATCTCTGACACCTCCCTCTCCTTCCTGGACCTCTCCATGTCCATTAATGATGACCGACTTGACACTGACATTTTTTACAAGCCCACCGACTCCCACAGCTACCTGGATTACACCTCTTCCCACCCTACCTCCTGCAAAAATGCCATCCCATATTCCCAATTTCTACACCTCTGCCGTATCTGTTCTAGGAGGACCAGTTCCACCACAGAACACACCAGATGGCCTCCTTCTTTAGAGACCACAGTTTCCCTTCCCACGTGGTTAAAGATGCCCTCCAACGCATCTTATCCACATCTCGTCCCTTCGTCCTCAAACCCCACACCTCCAACTGTAACAAGGACAGAACACCCCTGGTGCTCACCTTCTACCCTACCAACCTGCGCATAAACCACATCATCTGAGGACATTTCCGTCACCTCCAAATGGATCCCATCACCAGGGATATATTTCCCTCCCCACCCATTTCCGCTTTCCGCAAAGACCGTTCCCCCTGTGACTACCTGGTCAGGTCCACGCCCCCCAACAACCCACCCTCCCTTCCTGGCACCCTCCCCTGCCACCACAGGAATTGCAAAACCTGCACTCACATCTCCTCCCTCACCATCATCCAAGGCCCCAAAGGATGCCTTTGATTTTATAAACTTTTATAAGGTTGTCCCTTAACCTTCTACTCTCCAGGGAAAAATAAATCCCAGCCTAACCTTATAACTGAAACCCTCCAGTCTCGGTAAGATCTTTCTAAATCTTTTTTGCACCCTTTCCAGTTTATTAACATCCTTCCTATAGCAGGGTGACTGGAATTGTATGCAGTACTACAAATGTCTCGATAGCCTGAACTGTATATAATAAGGAAGGTGCAATGTGGTCAGAACATTTGATAGTTTGAGTACAACTTGTATAGATTTTTCTCCTCTTGGTTTGATCATTTAGCTCAGCTTCCATTTGCTTTCTTGATTGATGCTTTGCAGTGATTGGACTTGTTGAGTGTTGGGAATGTCAACCTCTTTAAGATTCACCTTCTGCTGTTTTAACACTATACATGGTGTACATGATAATGAGGTGCCAGTCTCATATGCTCCAAACAATCAGAAAGATAAACGAAAGCTTGTTAAATTTTGGCTGCAGTGCAAAAATTATATCAGAGACTTCAGAGGATAAATTGATATTTTCAGGTTGTGTATAAGCTGCCTGGGATGCAGGTAAATTCATGACTTTTACAAAGTAATTAGATTTATTGACTCACAATAAAGTCCTGAAAGGATATTAAATGGGATGCCATTTATTCTGAGCCTTGATATTGTGAAGTGAGTATATTACTCTGAGTCAATATAGAGTGGATCAAATCAAAGGTTACAGTTACAAAGAAAATGGATGGAGAGGAAGGATTATCAAATATGGGAGTATAAAGTGTCATAATCCCAGACTCAAGTGCCTTATCTTTCTAACCCATCATTGAAGTTCTCATGGTCATGCAATGCATCACTGTGACCAGGCTACAGCTCCCTGTGATTATAAGTATTGAACAAAGTTACACATATATATTCGCTAGCTCTGGTTGCCACAATAAATCTTCTTGGGTTTGTTATTAGATAATGTCACTGTCATTGTGTGCAGTCCTGAATTTATTCTGTCTGTTGCTCGCCTCTGCCACTGAAGATCGCACCTTGTGTCTTTGTTCATTCTGTGCTGGCTTTGTCTCAGAGCGACTGAATCCTGGCATTCAACTCTTCAAAAGTAATTTGGAGATACGGTGATGGTCAGGCAGAGGGTGCAGTGTGGTGTCGGCAGTGAGAGTTCAGCGAGTGACAGAAAATTCCAAAGATTTGAGCAAAATTCTTACTTGAGATTGCCATTCCTAGAAAAGTTGAATGCATCTCAAATATACTCCAAGGGAGAGGATTTGCTCTGTAGAATTTAGATTGAAAAGGTAAACTTATTCATCATCAACAAATTTATGATATTGTTGCTTCATGTGATCCTGAGTTTCTTCAGTGTCCTCTAGTTTTAAGTCAAGAAACAAAATTAGTTCACTTTGTAGTGTGTGTCCCTGGTCAGCGTTTAAGCATTGCTACTGAACTTGAGTACATAATTCAGGGTGATACCTTCGCTTGGTACTGAGAGACTACTGCTTGAATGGGGCCATATTCTTTTAGATGAGACATTAAATCTGTTCAGCTGGACATAAAAGTTTTCATGGTGGTGTTCAAAAATGATCAGAAGGGTCGAAATCGATGTGTTTATTGATGAAGTTCTGGTTAGAATGCCATGCGTCTAAGAATTGTCGTGCGTGTCTTTGTTTCGCCTGTCTTAGGATGTGTGTATTTTCCCAGTCAAAGTAGTGTCCTTCTTAGTCTGTATGTATAGCAACTAGTGCTGGTTTTTCAGGGGGGAGGAGGTTTATAGTTGAGTAAAGTAACTATGAAAGAGACAACTGGTGGTGAGTTTAAACTAAGGCCCACCAAGGATTGAGAAAGCAGTGCCTTCACGGTAACCTCAGCCAATGTAAGAACTGAACCCACATTGTTGGCATCACTCTGCATTCCAAACCAGCTGTCCTGCCACTGACCCCTGGTAGTAGAGTTCTCTAAGGATTAGTATTGGGACCATTGGTTTTCCTGAAATATATATTAATGATCTAGTTCTTGGTGTGCAAGGGACATTTTCTAAATTTATGCATGATATGAAACTTTGAAGCTTTCTAAACCACGAGGAGGAAGGAGTAGAACTTCAAAACACTGGTGCAATAGTAAACAGATGGCAGGCATAAAAATATGAGTCGATGCATTTTGGAACAAGAATGCAGACAGATCATATAAAATACAAGGTACAAAAGTTAACAGTGTGCAGGAGTAAAGGGAACTGGGTGTATATATGCATAGATCACTGAAGATGGCAAGAAAGATGAATTGGAACAGCCAGTGTTGGACTGGGGTGGACAAAGTTAAAAATCACACAACGCCAGGTTATAGTCCAACAGGTTTACTTGGAGGCACAAGTTTTCGAAGATCTGCTTCTTCATCAGGTGGTTGTCCTTCATCAGGGTATTGGATAATTAAACAGAAACAATGCGCAAGGCATGAGGGAAAGGTAGGAGAATACAACTTGAACATAATGCTTGGTGGAGAGTTGGGCAGATACAATGGGCTCCTTCTTTTCCATAACATTTCTGCATTTGTTTGATGGTACTGTGTTTCTCCATCAATTAATGTTCTTGATGCAAAATAGACCAGATCAGCTTGGATTGTTTTCTTGAGAGCAGAGAAGACTGAGGGGGTACATGACTGAGCTGTAAAAGATTAAGAGGGATATAGATAGGATGAGTAGAGAACAGCTATTTCCCTTGGTTGAGGAGTCAATCACAAGAAGGCATAGATTTAGGATAATGGCCAGGAGATTCAGAGGGGATTTGGGAAAAAAAACTTCTTCACTCATTGGATGGTGGCAATTTAGAATGCACTGTTTGTGAAGGTGGTGGAGGCTGGAAACTTTACAAACTTTAAAAAAATTTGAATGAGTACTTCAATTATTATAACATTCAATGATATGGAACAAGTGCAGGAAACTGGGATTAGCACACTTTTAACAGTAGATATAGCCTGTAACAAAAGCATCAGCCACTATTATCATTGGAAATGAAAGATTAAAATGCACAAAAACACATATAAATGACAAAATGTCTTTAATTTTTCAATGAAGTGGCTTGATAGATGGTAATATCTTGAAAAATGTCCATATTACAGAGGAGAAAGTGCTGGATGTCTTGAAATACATAAAAGTGGATAAATCCCTAGAAACTGATCAGGTGTACCCGAGAACTCTGTGGGAGGCTAGGGAAGCGATTCCTAGGCCTCTTACTGAGATATTTGTATCATTGATAGTCACAGGTGAGGTGCCGAAAGACTGAAAGTTGGCTAACGTGGTGCCACTGTTTAAGAAAGGAGGTAAGGACAAGCCAGGGAACTATAGACCAGTGAGCCTGACGTCGGTGGTGGGCAAGTTGTTGGAGAGAATCCTGAGGGACAGGATGTACATGTATTTGGAAAGGCAAAGACTGATTAGGGGTAGTTAACATAGCTTTGTGTGTGGAAAATCATGTCTCACAAACTTGATTGTGTTTTTTGAAGAAGGAACAAAGAGGATTGATGAGGACAGAGCAATAAATGTGATCTATATGGACTTCAGTAAGGCATTCGACAAGGTTCCCCATGGAAGACTGGTTAGCAAGGTTAGATCTCATGGAATACAGGGAGAACTAGCCATTTGGATACAGAACTGGCTCAAAGGTAGAAGACAGAAGGTGGTGGTGACCAGTGGAGTGCCACAAGGATCGGTGCTGAGTCCACTACATTTAATCATTTATATAAATGATTTGGATGTGAGCATAAGAGGTACAGTTCGTAAGTTTGCAGATGACACCAAAATTGGAGATGAAGTGGACAGCAAAGAAGGTTACTTCAGATTACAATGGGATCTTGATCAGATGGGTCAATGGGCTGAGAAGTGGCAGATGGAGTTTAATTCAGATAAATGCGAGGTGCTGCATTTTGGGAAAGCAAATCTTAGCAGGACTTATACACTTAATGGTAAGATCCTAGGGAGTGTTGCTGAACAAAGAGACCTTGGAGTGCAGGTTCATAGCTCCTTGAAAGTGGAGTTGCAGGTAGGTAGGATAGTGAAGAAGACATTTGGTATGCTTTCCTTTGTTGGTCAGATATTGAGTACAGGAGTTGGGAGGTCATGTTGCAGCTGTACAGGTCATTGGTTAGGCCACTGTTGGAATATTGCGTGCAATTCTGGTCTCCTTCCTATTGGAAAGACGTTGTGAAACTTGAAAAGGTTCAGAAAATATCTACAAGGATGTTGCCAGGGTTGGAGGATTGGAGCTATAGGGAGAGGTTGAATAGGCTAGGGCTGATTTCCTTTGAGCATTGGAGGCTGAGGGGTGACCTTTTAGAGGTTTATGAAATCATGAGGGGCATGGATAGGATAAATAGACAAAGTTTTTTCCCTGGGGTGGGGGAGTCCAGAACTAGAGGGTATAGGTTTAGGGTGCGAGGGGAAAGATACAAAAGAGACCTAAGGGGCAACCTTTTCATGCAGAGGGTGGTACGTGTATGGAATGAGCTGCCAGATGACGTGGTGGAGGCTCGTACAATTTAAAAGGCACCTGGATGGGTATATGAATAGGATGGATTTGGAGGGATATGGGCCGGGTGCTGGCAGGTGGGACTAGATTGGGTTGGGATATCTGGTTGGCATGGATGGGTTGGACTGAAGGTTCTGTTTCTGTGCTGTACATCTCTATGACTTTATGACTCTGTGAAGATTCCAAAACCATATTTGCGTCATCCAGAGGAATTGTCTCAAGGGTTTTGTAATGGTTGCTAGATTTGGCACAAGGTTTGCCAACTGATTCAGCACAGCCAACAGCCTTGGAAGACCTTGGACTGAGTTCGAAGTTGGAATTCAATAACGTCTTTAGTCTTCTGAGAATTCACCATCAAGCTTTCAGTCTTGACAACATTTCTCAAGAAATGAATAGAGTCTTTGCAGAATTCACACTTTTCATTAAGTATAAAATCTTTCTCTTCTCAATGATCTAGTACAGTGTGCCCTCTCAAATCATGCTCATCAACCGTTTCCCCATGGACCACTATGTCCTCCTTATGCTCTGTGACTCTGAGATGACAGTTGATGTCATTCTGTGGAAAATCTCTGATTTAGATCCAATTCCAAAAGGTAATCTGTTAAAATAAGATCATCCAAATATAGTTAGCAAGGTGGTAAGCAACTTGATTTCTCATCTAATGGCACATGCTCAAAGCCTTTATTTCTGTCAATTTTCATGGAAATTCTGCTCTTGAATTGTTTCCCTAGATTCACGTCAATCTTGAACTTAGTGGAAGTGACTGAGTGTCAGTAAGTAAGCACATAATGCAGCCATCTTGTTGAGGTGTATAAAGTCAGAAAAAAATCCAATAGTTCCATTAGGCTTTGTGCTGGGACTCTGTTGGTTTTGAGTCTGGAGAAATGACTTCCTTTCTTGCAATCTCTTCAAGTTGTTTCTCAACCTGTTTCATTAAGTGATGCAATGTTGTCATGAGTGTATCAAGATACAAGGGTTTAGTATCTTTCTTCAGTGCAATGCGATATTCAGTTTTTAACCTTGCAAATGCTTTGAATAAATTGGAAAATTCCTTTTCAAATGAAACTTTCTAGCTTTTGATGCTCAGCCTCTTCCGCCTTTTGATTGAGTTGAATTCAATCCACACCCTTCTGTTCAGGCGAGAACTTTGCTGTTTGCGAAATATAAAAAGGATTTCTAGTATTTGATGTCCTCTATTTTGGAGAGTTGCTTGTGGTACATGTTTAATATTAAATGTGTTGCTGAATCTAAAGAAAGGAATCTTTGATAGTACGAGGTATGTACAGGAATGATAGGGGATAGGCAATGGCAAACATTTAAAGAGTCCACGGAGTACTGCACCAATTATTCATTCTTGTCTGGCTCAACAGAAAAAGGGAAAGGTGGCCCATCCATATGTGCGAGATATGCGGCTGTCCAGCCCCATCTCCGGCACTTTTATTTCCCTTCCCAGGAACAAAGACACGGAGGAGTCTGTCCAAAACTTTTCATTCAACTTTGCAAAGTCGGGTGCGAAAATGGTACACACCCCTTAATAATAATCTCCACACATTATATACACGTAAATGTGGGCTGGGTCTCCTACTGCTGTCTTGACCAACAAGTGCTAGGGTTCCCCATTGTTTTCCTTATTTGGGTTCTGGTGCCTGTTACTCACTTGGCCAATCAGTGTTCGAGTTCCCCGTTCTTTCCTTATATGGATGATGTTGTACAACTGTGGTTAAGGGCGGTCTCTCAGCTATCGAGGAAAGCTGTTACAATTGTTTCATTCATAAAAACATGGGGGAGGTCCGGCACCAGTTTCGAGTGTCTGCTTGTGTTTACTATAAGGCACTTGTGTTTACTATAAGGTAGAAAAGACTAAAATGCAGCTAACCGTTTAAAAATTACACTACCCCCTACACATAGCTAACAAGGTAAATTAGGGTTAGGGTATAAACTGGCGAGAAAGAGCAGTTGATGTGAGGATTGGAAACAGTTTGGATTTCAGCAAAGAAGGTTTGTGATTGAAACGTGGTCAGCAAAGTGGATCTCATTGAACGTGAGTATCCTGACAAGGGCTTTTAACCTGGTCCAATCAGGGAGCCCTGGCTGACAGATATAAATAGGAGTGTCAGAGTTTCTGTTCCCTCGAGGAGCTGGCTCTGCGCTGGTTGGACCAGTATCAAGTACAACGCACATGAAAATAAAGGGTGACCTGGTGACAGAATATAGACCCTCATGGAGTTACTTCAGGAGGACAAAGGATTGATTAAGAGGGGAAACATGGAGCACTAGGGTAAGATTATGGGAATATACAAGTGATTATAAAAGCTGCATAGATAGGTGAAGAGAAAAAAATTAGTGAAGGCAAATGTAGGTCCCTTAGAGACCGAAATAAGGGAAATTTATAATGGGAAATGACAGAGTAATAAAATGCATATTTTGGTTCTTTCTTCACAAATAACATCCCAAAAATACTGGGAACTAGTGAAAGAGATTAAGTGAAGGAAATCAATTAGTAGAAATGATATTGGGAAAAATAATAGGATTAAAGGGCAACAAATCCCCAGAGCCCGCTAATTTACATCCCAAAGTACTTAAGAAAGTGGACTGTACTTCAGAAAGTGGCTGTAGAAATAGTGGATACATTGGTGGTCTACATTCAGGATTCTGGAGCTATGAATGCTAAGGATTGGGAGGTAGCTAATGTAATTTCAAAAAAGAAGGTAACATTAAAAAAGAAAAATATAGACCAGTTAGCCTGACATCAGTAGTATGGAAAACGCTAAAGTCCATTATAAACGACTTAATAACAGATCACTTGATGTTTGTCCTGCAGTTTCTGGCTAAATTGAATGTTGCTGTGGTTCTGTTCGCTGAGCTGGAAGTTTTTGTTGCAAACATTTCGTCCCCTGTCTAGGTGACATCCTCAGTGCTTGGGAGCCTCCTGTGAAGCGTTTCTGTGGTGTTTCCTCCGGCATTTATAGTGGCCTGTCCCTGCCGCTTCCGGTTGTCAGTTTCAGCTGTCCGCTGTAGTGGCCGGTATATTGGGTCCAGGTCGATGTGTTTGTTGATGGAGTTTGTGGATGAGTGCCATGCTTCTAGGAATTCCCTGGCTGTTCTTTGCTTGGCTTGCCCTATAATGGTAGTGTTGTCCCAGTCAAATTCGTGTTGCTTGTCGTCTGCGTGTGTGGCTACTAGGGATAGCTGGTCATGTTATTTCGTGGCTAGTTGGTGTTCATGGATGCGGATCATTAGCTGGCTTCCTGTTAGTCCTATATAGTGTTTTGTGCAGTCCTTGCATGGGATTTTGTACACTACATTCGTCTTGCTCATGCTGGGTATCGGGTCCTTCGTTCTGGTGAGTTGATGTCTGAGTGTGGCTGTTGGTTTGTGTGCTGTTATAAGTCCTAGTGGTCGCAGTAGTCTGGCTGTCAGTTCAGAGATGTTCTTGATGTATGGTAGTGTGGCTAGTCCTTTGGGTTGCGGCATGTCCTCATTCCGTTGTCTTTCCCTTAGGCATCTGTTGATGAAATTGCGAGGATATCCGTTTTTGGCGAATACCTTGTATAGGTGTTCCTCTTCCTCTTTTTGCAGTTCTGGTGTGCTGCAGTGTGTTGTGACCCTTTTGAATAGTGTCTTGATGCAACTTCGTTTGTGTGTATTGGGGTGGTTGCTTTCGTAGTTCAGGACTTGGTCTGTGTGTGTGGCTTTCCTGTGTGCCTTTGTGGTGAATTCTCCGTTTGGTGTTCTCTGTACCATCACGTCTAGGAATGGGAGTTGGTTGTCCTTTTCTTCCTCTCTCGTGAATCGGATTCCGTTGAGTGTGGAGTTGATGATCCGGTGTGTTTTCTCTATTTCCGTGTTTTTAATGATTACAAAGGTGTCATCAACGTATCTGACCCAGAGTTTGGGTTGAATTTGTGGTAAGACTGTTTGTCCTAACCTTTGCATTACTGTTTCTGCTATGAGTCCCGAGATCGTTGAGCCCATGGGTGTTCCTACTGCGACCACTAGGACTTATAACAGCACACAAACCAACAGCCACACTCAGACAACAACTCACCAGAACGAAGGACCCGATACCCAGCATGAGCAAAATTAATGTAGTGTACAAAATCCCATGCAAGGACTGCACAAAACACTATATAAGACAAACAGGAAGACAGCTAACGATCCGCATCCATGAACACCAACTAGCCACGAAACGACATGACCAGCTATCTCTAGTAGCCACACACGCAGACGACAAGCAACATGAATTCGACTGGGACAACACTACCATTATAAGGCAAGCCAAACAAAGAACAGCCAGGGAATTCCTAGAAGCATGGCACTCATCCACAAACTCCATCAACAAACACATCGACCTGGACCCAATATACCGGCCACTACAGCGGACAGCTGAAACTGACAACCGGAAGCGGCAGGGACAGGCCACTATAAATGCCAGAGGAAACACCACAGAAGCGCTTCACAGGAGGCTCCCAAGCACTGAGGATGTCACCTAGACAGGGGACGAAATGTTTGCAACAAAAACTTCCAGCTCGGCGAACAAAACCACAGCAACGAGCACCCGAGCTACAAATCTTCTCACAAACTTTAAATTGAATATTTTCTTATGCTCCGAGCCTCCTGATGACTTCTGCTGTGTTCTCCTCCTGAAAAGTTCTGTTGGATCAGAATCGCACTGCTTTAAATTGCTCAATGTTGGTCCCCTTTAAGTGGTTTGGTTCATGCCTTCCCAAGCCCTACACTCTAAGAATAAATGAGTTTTCTCTTATGGCCCTGTTAGCTTTGTTTCCCCAACCCTGCCTTGTGTTATCAGTGTGTTATGCCTAACTGGAGCTGCAAATGTTTCATAAAATGACTGCCTTTCAGCCTGAATTCCTATGTTATTTAAGGTCTTCCTTTTTGAATTTGGCATTCCTAGTTTAGTCTCATGTAATCCTTGATGTCTGGTTGGCTCATCGGCTCAACTCAGCCTTGGGACTGCTCCCACATACCACAACCTCCCAATGTAGGCCGCACCTTTGTCTCAGAGCTGCAGATGGGTTCTGTTCCAGCTCAAATTCTGTCAGGTCTGAAATGCTTTCTGTGTTGTTTGCTCTGTTGAGAATTGTCACAAGGTTTGTGGAGTTGTTCTGCTGTCAGCAATCCAGACGTATCTGTTTCTCTTTGGGCTTTCTAGGTCACCAGCATATTTCTCACCTGCTTTCCTTTTCTGATATATATTTTAATATCTCTTAGTTTGCACCATTTTGAAGGGTGCAGGCACTGATAAGCACAATGTTGTGAAAGGAGTGCACCATTACCATCATTTTATGCTCCTTCAACTCCAAAGTGATATAATGTGGATTAAGATAGCTGCCTTTCTGGTATAGCTAGGAGAATCATGTTGAGTAAACAATATGAAGTTTATAGTATTGCTGAAATTAATAACAAGTTACATGAACATGACCAACATGATGACAGAGGCTGTTCCAAGCACATTAGCCCCAAGTCTGTCTCCTATAAGCTCCCTGTTTACTTCAGCTAATGTCCTGTGACATTGTCACTGTAAGTAGTACTTACTTCACTCATTAAACTATTTATGTTTTCAAACCCATATGCAGCACACATAATTATTGACTAATGGAATAACATTCTCAGAAATAGTATGTTTCAAAGGTGCACAATAATGAAACTATGGCATTACCTATGGATAAAAAAGTGCTTTTAGAAGAATTTCACCTCTGATGTCAGGACATTTCTAAAATGTAAACTTGGACTGGATGAGAGACTTCATTTTGCATGGTTAGATCAGCAGAGTTATAAATGTTCTCCTAGGAGAAGCGAGGACTGAGAGGAGATTATATAGTGTTCAAAATCACAAGGGGT
The DNA here is from genome assembly GCF_037043375.1 of Chiloscyllium plagiosum. Lineage (NCBI taxonomy): Eukaryota > Metazoa > Chordata > Chondrichthyes > Orectolobiformes > Hemiscylliidae > Chiloscyllium > Chiloscyllium plagiosum. The sequence continues at coordinate 18,986,342 of NW_028270153.1, read as the reverse complement.
CTGAGCAGTGTGTCTAAGGAGAGCTGATTGCAATTGGCAGAAGGGTTGAGAACCAGAGACCAACAGTTTAAAATGACTGACAAAAGAATAACGTGAGGAAAAAAACATTCTTTTAACATGGTAAATGGGAGGGTTTTGGCCTGAGGCTATTTTGGAGTCTGATTCATAACTTTCTATTGGATGATCACAGAATAGAAGATCATAGAAGAAGATCATAAGAGAAAGGTTTATAAAGTGAAGCAGAAATGGCAGGGAGTGGAACAAACTGAGTTGCTATCCCAGAGATGGGCTGAATGGATTTTCTCTCTACGATATTCGTTGCTATTCAGTTGAAGATTGTGCAGGTGACAGTCCTGGATTAAATGAAATGCACTCACTCCCTGCAGCATTCAATCACTTCTTAAGCTACAGGTTCAGTTTGCATTGGACCCAGAGGAGCCTAGGAATTAAGGGTACAACTCTACACTAATCTGAGTCTACAAAAGACTCTCTTGCAATTCTATTTCCAATGCTGCCAATAACATGTCATTTTCTATCCACAGCTCATCATGTTTCATCAGCATAAATAAAACAAGAGCCAGACAGGAACTTCACTTTAAATAAATGATTACTCCAATCATGTCATTCACAGCCAAGAATAACTCTACAACTTAAGAAAATCTTCTTATTTCAAGATTGCTTTTTCTGAAAACCAGAGCAATCCAAGAATAATATTCCCAGATATAAAGCATGAGTATCATTGGTTTCTTGTTTCACTCCAGCTTCTCTTGAAAGAAGTTAAATAAGATTTACTGTGTCAAGGAAATAAATTTTAAGAGAAATTGAAACAAGAAACTCCAATCTGTTTTTATGCTACTGATTTTAATTTTGGAGAATATTATTTTTGGACTCCTTTGCATTGTCCAATAAATGATTTGTAATGATTTGCTGAGGTTACATTTGTTAATGAAGTAAATAAACTTCAAAACTCCACTGCTGACTTTTTTTATTTTTCAATGTACAGAGTCCCACTATCGTTGATGATCTGTGAGAATTCCAAAATGATATGCTTTAATCATCATACACACTGATCATAGTAACAGACCTATCACACTTTATTATTCTAACCTGCTGCACCTTGAATATGGGCTGGGGTGGAGAAGTTTTTGCGATGGTGGTGGAAAGGAAAATGACTTTTATAGCAGGTCTCTGGGGCAGAGTGTTGAAAGTTGGGATGCCTGAACGTTTTGCAGCAGTACAGAGATGTGGTGTTAATGATCAAGATAGCAATCAGTGTTTCCTGACAGGTCTGGGAGCATATTCACAAAGTACTCTGACCAGTGTTTGTCTTCATATCCCGGTAACAATGTGTGCTTTGTGAATATAGGTAATATTATAAACATACTAATAACATCCACATTTAAATTGCTCTTAAAGAGGGGGTGTGGTGGTGCAGAGTTGCCAGAATTAACCATTTTAAGATGTCTGTTCAGAGTTGGTCCTGGTAAGATTATCTCTTGAGTTTAGTGCGTTGCCATTCTTAGATATGTTGTCAAATCACTGGAAAATGCAGGATATGCTAGTTGGTAATAATGAAAGATGAAATAAAATTCCATCCCTGTCTAAACATGATTGTACATGATTTGAGTTTTCTCCAACTGTGTTCACAAGAAGCATTTTGTTTCTGCTTATGACTTCACAGCTGATTTATATAGGAGAATATTTAAGTAGTTACAGAAAGCTTTCTAATAGGAAGCATCTCCTGCCACAGTAAAGCTGGGCCACAGAAGAACAATCATCCAAGACATTTCGACAAAGATGTGGACTGAGCCAAGTGAAACAGCATGATGGTACAATTAGGAAGTTGGAATCTTTGATTATCATTATGACTATAAGCAAGTTGAGAAATCAAAACAACAAGAGTTCAGTCAGATAGTGATGCAGTAGTTGTTCTGAAAAATGGTGGCCATTTTGAGTCAGCACTCATGCCTTTTATCACGAAGAAATTTTCTGATTCAGTATGTGGATGTACCTACTAGAGAAGGTGCAAAACTTGACCTACTCTTCGGAAATAAAGCAGGGCAGGGGACTGAGGTGTCAGTGCGGGAGCACTTTGGGGCCAGCGACCATAATTCTATTCGTTTTAAAATAGTGATGGAAAAGGACAGACCAGATCTAAAAGTTGCAGTCCTAAATTGGAGAAAGGCCAATTTTGACGGTAATAGGCAAGAACTTTCGAAGGCTGATTGGAGGCAGATGTTCGCAGGTAAAGGGATGGCTGGAAAGTGGGAAGCCTTCAGAAATGAGATAACAAGAATCCAGAGAAAATATATTCCTGTCAGGGTGAAAGGGAAGACTGGTAGGTATAGGGAACGCTGGATGACTAAAGAAATTGAGGATTTGGTTAAGAAAAAGAAGGAAGCATATGTCAGGTATAGACAGGATAGATTGAGTGAATCCTGAGAAGAGTATAAAGAAAGTAGGAGTATACTTAAGAGGGAAATCAGGAGGGCAAAACAGGGACATGAGATAGCTTTGGCAAATAGAATTAAGGAGAATCCAAAGGGTTTTTACAAATATATTAAGGACAAAATGGTAACTAGGGAGAGAATAGGGCCTCTCAAAGATCAGCAAGGCGGCCTTTGTGTGGAGCCACAGGAAATGGGGGAGATACTAAATGAATATTTTGCATCAGTATTTACTGTGGAAAAAGATATGGAAGATATAGACTGTAGGGAAAAAGATGGTGACACCTTGCAAAATGTCCATATTACAGAGGAGGAAGTGCTGGATGTCTTGAAATGGTTAAAGGTGGATAAATCCCCAGGACCTGATCAGGTGTACCCGAAAACTCTGTGGGAAGCTAGAGAAGTGATTGCTGGGCCTCTTGCTGAGGTATTTGTATCATCGATAGTCGCAGGTGAGCTGCTGGAAGACTGGAGGTTGGCAAACGTGGTGCCACTGTTTAAGAAGGGCGGTAAAGGCAAGCCAGGGAACTATAGACCAGTGAGCCTGACCTCAGTGGTGGGCAAGTTGTTGGAGGGAATCCTGAGGGACAGGATGTACATGTATTTGGAAAGGCAAGGACTGAATCGGGATAGTCAACATGGCTTTGTGCGTGGGAAATCATGTCTCACAAACTTGATTGAGTTTTTTGAAGAAGTAACAAAGAGGATTGATGGGGCAGAGCAGTAGATGTGATCTATATGGACTTCAGTAAGGCGTTCGACAAGGTTCCCCATGGGAGACTGATTAGCAAGGGTAGATCTCTTGGAATATAGGGAGAACTAGCTATTTGGATACAGAACTGGCTCAAAGGTAGAAGACAGAGGGTGGTGGTGGAGGGTTGTTTTTCAGACTGGAGACCTATGATCAGTGGAGTGCCACAAGGATTAGTGCTGGGCCCTCTACTTTTTGTCATTTACATAAATGATTTGTATGGGAGCACAAGAGGTGCAGTTAGTAAGTTTGCAGATGAAACCAAAATTGGAGGGATAGTGAAGAGGGTTACCTCAGATTACAACAGGATTTGGACCAGACGGGCCAATGGGCTGAGAAGTGGCAGATGGAGTTTAATTCAGATAAAATGCGAGGTGCTGCATTTTGGGAAAGCAAATCTTAGCAGGACTTATACACTTAATGGTAAGGTCCTAGGGAGTGTTGCTGAACAAAGAGACCTTGGAGTGCAGGTTCATAGCTCCTTGAAAGTGGAGTCACAGGTAGATAGGATAGTGAAGAAGGTGTTTGGTATGCTTTCCTTTATTGGTCAGAGTATCGAGTACAGGAGTTGGAAGGTCATGTTGCGGCTATACAGGACATTGGTTAGGCCACTGTTGGAATATTGCATGCAATTCTGGTCTCCTTCCTACTGGAAAGATGTGAAATTTGAAAGGGTTCAGAAAAGATTTACAAGGATGTTGCCAGAGTTGGAGGATCTGAGCTACAGGGACAGGCTGAACAGGCTGGGGCTGTTTTCCCTGGAGCGTTGGAGGCTGAGGGGTGACCTTATAGAGGTTTACAAAATTATGAGGGGCATGGATAGGATAAATAAACAGTCTTTTCCCTGGGATTGGGGAATCCAGAACTAGAGGGCATAGGTTTAGGGTGAGAGGGGAAAGATATAAAAGAGACCTAAGGGGCAATTTTTTCACGCAGAGGGTAGTACGTGTATGAAATGAGCTGCCAGAAGATGTGGTGGAGGCTGGTACAATTGCAACATTGAAGAGGCATTTGGATGGGTACATGAATAGGAAGGGTTTGGAGGGATATGGGCCGGATGCTGGCAGGTGGGACTAGATTGGGTTGGGATATCTGCTCGGCATGGACGGGTTGAACCAAAGGGTCTGTTTCCATGCTGTACATCTCTATGACTCTATGACTCTAAATCATTCACCACATTCCAGCGACTGGTGGATTATGCCCTGTCATATTGAGGCTATAATAGTTCAACATGGAATGGTACTTCACATTAAATATTGCCATGTTAATCCAGTTGACAAAATAACAGGATGTATGGTTGAGATGCAAATTTTTCTTTTATTCATTCACAGGATGTGGGTAGTGCTGGCCAGGCCAGCAATTATTGCCTGTCCCTAAATGCCCAACGAGCAGTAAAGAGTCAATTATATTACTGTAGACCTGGGTCACATATAGGCTAGACTAGGTTGTGTTGCGTAAGGGTTTATTGTCATACTTTTATCTAATTTAATAAGGAAGGAAAATGGCAGGCCAGTTAAAGACAGCAGATTTCCTTCTCTAAAGGATGTTAGTGAACCTGAGGGGTTTTTGTAGCAATCAACAATGGTCAATAGGCCAGCTCTGCCATCCTGATTTTCTTTCATTGAATTCAAATTGTATCATTTGCCATTCCCAGGAAATTGGCCTGAGGTTCTGGATTGCTAACCCAGTGCCATTACCACTACTCTACTGCTCCACCTTGAGTATAACGGATCCATGTGTTAACTGCCACGTAGGATGGAGAGAAACTGAAATCCAACCACATGTGCTTGGATGCCATAGCAAATTTAATCTTACTCTACATTAAACAGCTGATACTCTTCAAGTTGCCCACTTATTGCCCCAGGTCAATTCCCAATAAATCATTATCGTCATGCTTTTAGCTAATTTCATAAGGAAGGAAAATACCAACGTGGTAGAAGAAGAAAGGATTCTGGAAGGAGCTGAAGGCTGGAGGAGCCTTCCTGGGCTTGTCATCAACAAATATTTCTGTCTGGCATAAAGGCTTGCTATTGAGGCTTTCAACAATTATTCAATGTTGATGCAAAACATGCTTTAGGAAAATGAAGGATCCTATTTTCTTAATGCAGCTCCCACACTAGACAGTCAGATTATTCTCGAGCCTTCATAATCAATACAGTTTCACTGAATAGGAGCAGTACCCTCAGGATTCTGCTCAATTATTCTGTCTACCTGACCCGAAACACCAACTACTACCGTGGAAAATGGCCTAGTTAGCAATTATAATTAAATGTGTAAGCACCATCTGGACGGCAGAATCCACCACCATTTTTCTTTTTATGTGGAATTACAATTACTGTATATTCTGCTTAAAATCCCTTAATGTGGTTGGAGCCAACTCACGACAACAACCCACATCTGTTCCAATGAAGCACAGCATTGCAAGGATACAGGATAACAATTTGACACCATAATAGGTTTTAAAAGCAGGAATGCTGACCCACTCTCACAACAGGATTAAACACAATTCTAGCTCTGATGGCTACTGCATCAGCAGCTATGATACATATTGAATCCAGAAAGGGAAGTCATGTGATAAATGTGAAATATTATTGTCTAAGATCCAGCTTCCTACTGGAGCCCTCAATTCTGTCATAGTACATAAAGTGAACAAAAGCCACAGATGTCCCATTTTAACTTGATTCAATGTTCCAAAATTAACCAGTTTATCTGAGGCTGGTGTCCAGGAAATGGATCCCAGTTCCCACTTAGCTTCAATTTTGAGAACTTTTTGACAATGTGCATAGTGCTGGTCATATGTTTTGAAGATATTTACCAGTGCTCTGTTGAAATCCAAGTATATCCCTGAAGCTCACCAAGAGAAAAAGTCACATCAAGATAACTTCCATAGATCATGAGGAAAAGAAAGGAAGCTCTATTAGTAATACCGCATTCACCAAAAAGAGGTTGTGAGATAACATCATCAACCCAAATTATTAGTGGCTTCTTTATCCACCAATTTTATCAAATCTGCTGAATATTTCTTACATTTTCTGCTTTATTTCAGATTTCAAAGATCCATAGTGCTTTGCCTTTGAACACATCATAGTTAGTTGCAAACTATTTTTGAATTTTTAGTCCTTCTGGAGTTAGCTAGACTTAAGGCTGATGTTGCTGCTGCTAGCCAGTTGGTTTCTGATACAGGTAGAGGTTAAGAAAGATTTCAATAGGATTTGCAGTATCATGTAAAACTTTGAGGCATGGAAAGTCCAAGATAAGGTGTGAAAACACAGAAAGTGGTCTGAGTCTTTTGATGTGTAGTTTGTTAAACAGAGTCAACTAGTTGAATGCAACATTTATTAGGTGACTTGTGCTTGTTGTTTCTGTTTAGGTTAACTATCAAAAAACTTGACTGATAAGTTGTATTCTGAAATTGAGATCTGTCACATTGTTATTTCTCAGTTAACCGATAGTCTTCACTGCATCTACTTTATATTCCATTTGTATAAAGGATCACTTCACCCTGTAGCTCACCAGCCAAGCACAAAGCTATGCTCAAGGGCAATGTGACCTGGTGGACAGGTTTTTGGGAGTTCATCAACATTAAAATAACAGTTGTATGCTAAAGAAAATGAAACATGACTGGATAACAACTATAATTTTGGCAAATACAATGTTTTTGGACTGTTGGCAATGATTCATGGAATCTCTGCAGTGTGGAAGCAGGCCATTAAGTCCTCACCGACCCTCTGAACAGCATTCCACCCAGACTCCCCCCGCTTACCTTATCCCTGTAACCCTGCACTTCCCATGGCTAATCCACCTAACTTGCATATCTCTGGTCTGTGGGAGGAAATCAGAGCATGTGGAGGAAACCCATGCAGACACAAGGAGAATGTGCAAACTCCACACAGACAGTTGCCTGAGGGAGCAACCAAATCCAGGTACCTGGTGCTGTGCGTCAGCAGTGCTAACCAATGTGTCACTGTGCTGCTCACAAGTGCTTCATTTGTTACTCCCATCCCAGTTGCACTGAAAAAGGTTATGTGTGGTAACCCTTCTCAATAGACAAGTTGTGGTAGTGATAATGCTTACATATTGGTTTCGTACTGGGAATTCCAGTTTTTGAACCCAGCAATGACCAAGAAAGGGAAATTTTGTCACAGTGTGGGTGATGTGTGACCTGGAAGAAAGCTTGGAGGTGTCAATAGTTCCACAATATTTCTGCTGGTTTCCTTGGTGATAGATGTTGCAGGAGTTCGAGGTAATTAAAACTTCATTGGTGAGTTCATGAAAGCTGTGTTTAGAATGTATAGAATACATTCGTGCAGCACTTAGAGTCATCAAGCTGTACAGCATGGAAACAGACCCTTTGGTCCAGCTTGTCCATGTTGATCAGATATCCGAGATGAATCTAGTTCCATATGCCAGCATTTGCCCCATATCTCTCTAAACCTTTCCTATTCATATACTCATCCAGATGGCTTTTAAATGTTGTAATTGTACCGGCCTCCACCACTTCCTCTGGCAGCTCATTCCATTCACGCACCACTCTCTGCATGAAAAAGGTTACCCCTTAGGTCCCTTTTAAATCTTTCCCCTCTCACCTTAAACCTATGCCCTTTAGTTTTGGATTCCCGTACTCCAGGGAAAAGATCTTGTCTATTTACCCTATCCATGCACCTTCTGGTTTTACAAACCTCTGTAAGGCTTGTCAATCCTCAGCCTTCGACGCTCCAGGGAAACAACTCCTGCCTATTCAACCTCTCTCTATAGCTCAAAACCTCTAACCCTGGCAACATCTTTGTAGATCTCTTCTGAACCCTTTCAAGTTTCACCACATCCTTCTTGTAGCAGGGAGACCAGAATTGCACACAGTATTCCAAAAAAGATGGGTGGATGAATATTAAATCAAGTAACTGGAACATCAAGCACTGAATTGAAGGGGGGTAAATCCTTTTGTATGTTCTCATAGTTGCACCCATTCAGGTGTGCGGTAAATAGTGAATCACATTGCAAATGAGAATTGTGAATGTCTGGAGTCACACGACTGAGGTCAAAACCAAATTGGGAAATGGTGAACAAGTTATAAATGAGTAGGTGTTGCTTGGTGAGGCCATTGACGATTCCTTCCATCACTGGACTAATGTTAGGAAGCTGATAGAGCAGCAAAGAGCTAAGTTGAATTGTTCTTTTGTTTTCAGTAATTGAACAAACATGGGCAATTCGCTAATTGCAAAATGACAATGTTGTGGGTACACCAAAACAGTTTGGCTTGCAAAGCAGCTGACCCTGATGCAAAGGTCTTCCGCTCAGCCTCTGGTTGATTATCACAGGAGCCAGTAGCTGTTTCTCAATATCACATGGACTGAACAGAAAGCACAGGCCATTGCGTTATTTCACCTCAGCCAAGATCACTCTAGTTTTTCTCTCTCTTCCAAAGGGACGTACTTTCACTTTGCCAAATAATGGGGGAAGAGGGCTTCAAGGGAAGGCTGTAAAGCTTTGGCACATGTGGAATTTAATGATAGATTTGATTTTTTTTGTATTTGTCTGCTTCTCTGTGAAGTTCATAGCTCAGTCTGACAATCAATCATTCCGATTGGCCTGTCCATACTGAAATAAGGAACTCCATCTACCTGCTGTTAGTGTTTCTTTCAAGTCTTCTCTCAAAGCAGACCTAGTGATCCAGTTTGGGCCTCACACATGGGATTTGTCCATCTAAGATAGCCTTCATCACTTTTCAGAAACAATTGGTTTTCAGCCATTTTGCAGACAGACTGTTCCTTCTCATTGCTTAGATATTGGATGTGAGAAGGTGGCCAATTATGGAATTGTTAAAAAAAAACTGTATTTCCTTTTCTGTGTTGCAGGTGGGTTCCAATTTTAAAGTTTAGATATAGAATAACGGGTGATTGGTGGCATACCACACAATAAATTCAATAAGTGATTACGGGAAGGGCTAACGGTCAAGTGGGTTATGAGTTCCCGAATCCTTGGACTGAATTAGTTTGCGGTGTACTAGCTTCACAAGTCAGTTATTCTATTTATACCACCCTTTGGTTTAGTCAAATCATCTCTTTTTTTGCATAGGCTTTTTGTATTTGTGACTTCTTTCTTTGAATATCTAACCAATTGTATCTTGGTGTCAGACATAATATGGTCAATGAACACAGCACTATTATTATTGCTAGGTAGTCACAAACTGCCCAAATCCTTTTTGTTGACAGTGACATTTCTAAAACCCACTATTGTGAAGGCCTCTTGGGTTATTGGTTTTGTTACATGAGTCATCCCACTTTCCAAAATGTTACAGCCAAGTGGAAGGTCACCATTGATTGCTGTAGTGGTATCATTCCATTTCTGTTGAGTCTTATAATAGTGTTACGATGTCCTAAAATCCTTCACTCCCACGCTATTTCAGGCTCTCAGTTTTCTGTCCCAATCCATTATCCTTCTTTCTATTCTTTTGCAGGATCAACCCTGTGGAACTCATGATCTCCTTTGCCCTTCCCTTAAGTTAACAACTCAAATATTTTCTTTAAAAAAAATGCTGTGTTTGATAAGAGCTGGAAAACATTTTCATTGGCATTCTTTTCCCCCTGGTAGAGGGGACCATCTTGATGTAAGTTGTTTGTATAATTTATTTACATCTGCATTGTATGGGTGAAATTTTTAATATACATTAAATATAGTAAATTCAATGAATGAAGAAAATTAGGGTTTCACATTATCTATGAAGCCAGCATTATAGAGTGCTGCTACTGGAAATTATATTCTTCAGTGAAAAGACTTCAAAAAGATTTTATTACAATTTGCACAGTTTATGGAATAGCACAGGTCCTTAATAAATTCTTGGATCACAATAAAGATACTTTACTGTCCAATATTGTTAATTAAGATTGTGAAGTAGGAATTGCACTAAAGTATATTAAACAGCCAACAAGCATTATGCATTATTTTTTCTTCTCTAGAACGCTTTCTACTTGTCAAGTTCACTGACAACTGCTGCTTAATGTAGGAAAAGGCTGTTGATTTTAAACCTTTGCACTAAACCATTTCTTAGTCATTATCTTAATAAAGCATGTATCAAGTTAAAGCCCTTTGACTGCCAGGTTACAACCTCTCTCTGGATACTTACATTGAATGTGGATAATCTGAAAGGAAGGCTGACAGTGGGATTTCATCTCCTATCTTTCAGCATTAACTGTCTCGAAGATTTATTTAGGGAGAGTTTGGAAAAGGAGTCAATAGATTCTTAAGAAGGGACAAATCAAATGACCTGCTAACAGTCAGTGATTTATTAGATATTGTGCCACACATCATTCCAGTGAGCTTCAGGCTTAGATTTGTTTTTGTTTTAGTGTGGGCTTTGTTTCCAAAAGGAACAGAACAATCCACTTTGCAGTTTTTAAATAAAACAAACAGAATGAAATAAAAAGCAATTTCCTATCGCTTGTGGAATTCTGTTTGATATTGGTGAAAGCAATTAGCTGAAACCAGCACTGAACAATCTAACATTAGTCATTTTACTTATTATTCATCCAAAGTATTAAATGTGTGTTTTTCTTTTACCCTAGTTAGTGCTTTAAAACATTGGTACCGTGTCACAGCAACACTTTATAGTGCAAACAATTTTCAAATAAATACTCGAAGATCAGATATTTTTGAAACATATATATATATATATACACACTTGTGATGCATTTTACCATACAATAATCTAAAATTTTCAGGCAATGTCCTGCAGCATATTACTTCCTTGCTCTTTGACCACTCTCTCTGCCCACCTGCTAGCCCCTCTGCAAAGTCTCATAGCTTGTTATAATCAGCTAGACTTAGAAATATTCATCAAGTACTTACTGCCATTTTTAAAATTCTCATCTTCCACTTCTGCTTCCTTCCTTCATTCCTCCTCTTTTACTTCTTTCTGATCTTCACAAGTTTTTCTTTGTTCCTTCACATCTTTACATATTTTCTTAATTTTTTTAAACCATCTTTCCTCAATGCTATCAGGTTTAGGTGAAGGAAAGCTTTGGAGTTCTGATTATCCTGGCCAACATAGAGAAGACAATCTGAAAACATTAACAGAATGAATGATCAGTTCCCTATGGGAATCAACTCAGCACATAAAGACAGGGAGATGGTAGACATTAAAAGGGTTTGAAGATTAGAAAAAGCACCTGATACAGGTAACGCACAGTTACGAATATCGAAGGGACAGAATGTCATGGAAGTAGAGACTGTGACAGAAATAGTCCACCATATACTATGATATTCTTCACCGAGAGGGAATGTAGCTTCCATTATTGAACTTACCATAAGGAGTACAACTTGTGATAAACATCTTTAAATTTGAATGCTGTCTCTTAGTTTTCCTATAATTTGGAATCTTATCATGTCTTGAACAATTTAACTTATGATGATTTACCATTTCTCAGAGACTATGCCACGTGCTCATCTTGGAACAGTTTCTGCTGCAGCTCCCTCCATGTAATTGCCCCATTGGACTCTATTGACACTACTACATCATCATTACACTGTTGCTAAAAACCTCAAGTTTCCACATTGATTCACAAAATATCCTTTGCAGACGTGTTTGCAAAACTCTTTTGCTACATGAATTGTTTCGGTTCAAGCAGAATTCCTCCATATATCTAACAGCAAAATATTGAAAATTCAAATGACAGTCTGCATATCTCTAATTTCGTTGGTGTTTATCTTAAATTACTGACCTCTTGCTACCATTTCACAACTGGTAGAAACTAGTTATCTTAATATATAACCTCATTACTCTGAAGACTATTAAGAGACCATTGCTTCTCAATTCTAATAGAAAAGTTTACATTTCTCAAGTTTCTCTTCAAAATAGTAAACTTTCAACTTTGATAACTAATTTGTGCATATGTGCTTTCTTAATTGTGTTGCTTTTATATCCTTTCTATAACGAGTTGCTGAAAAGTGTACACATGAAGTTTTGTACAAAGTTCAGCATTTCCTCCTTGTTTTGTGTGCAATTCCTGAACATTTAACACAAAGGAACCCCTTTGTGTTTTTTTAAAAATAACCTTACTCATTTTCAGTCCTTTCTTTTAATAATGAGTCTCTGTATTGAAAGATCTTGTGTAAACTAGTTTTCATTTCCAAAGTGTTACTGTTAGGGGGCGGCATGGTGTCCAGAAGGTTTAAGGAGGTAGTGCGGATGTTAAACTTACATCAAACTATTGCTGAGGTTGTAGCAGATCTTGCATGTTCCCTTTATCAATCAAACACCCACACCTGGCTTTGGATTTACAGAAGTTTCAGGGTCACGGAACATTCTCTTTTTGTTTTCCTCAGTTGTTTGCTATCTTTTATTTAAAACATGAAATATCCTCATAGATCATCCCCAAGTGACACATAGCAGTAGTTTAGCATTATCCCTTTAAGGACTGCAATACATTCCTGGCAGTGACTCAGGATGCAGCTACTTTAAAAGAGCTATATCAAAGGAAAGGTTTTTTTTACCCTTTTCAAACCATTATTCTAGTTGTATAACCCATTCCATTTAAATGAATAGCAGATGAGTGAATATTTCTGTCGGTTAAGTGTAACCTATTTCTGTCAATACCTGTCAACTTTATTGTTCTTACCTTAAACAGTTCGTAATTATGAAAGGCTTTTTGTAGAAAAGACAATGGACATTTATGCAGTTTCTGAAACTATACTATAATAATGATTGCCATTGCTACCATCATTCAGCCTCCCCTGCTTCACACTCATGGAGGAAAAGCATGTTTATTGCTCAATCCCAAAATAGCAAATTAGAAGTTGATTTTTTTTAATGTATGTGTCTTCTTTCTATTGAAATTTTGTGAATACTTTTCCAAGTCTCATTGTTGTTTTACTCAATTTTGACTTTAAAATTTCAGCAACATTTCCCAATAACAAATGACAATGCATGGGATGAATGAATTACTGCTGATTTACCATCAGTTTGTTTTGGTCTATTAGTGTAAATGTCCACTCTCCTGCTCCTCAGATGCTGCCTGACTGACTGTGCTTTTCAGCACCACACTCGTCGACTCTGACCTCCAGCACCTGCAGTCCTCACTTTCTTCGAGAGCAATCATCCATCCATCGATTGTCAAGAATGAGTGCACAGGTCTCACTGAATTGTAGTATGGCAACATAAAAACAATCTACAACGGCAATGCCAGTTTTGAATGCTGCCATTTGTTTTGGAACAGTGAGTGGATTCAGACATATGTTTTGAAGTTAGATGTACTTCGACTATCTTGAAGTCCTCAACAGTGTAATGCTGATATACTGTCATCTGCTCTACAAAAGGAGTCAAATTACCCTATGTACTATTTACCACATTACTACAACATTATATGAACTGAGATAACTGATCTTTTTCTTTACATTGTAATGTTATTACTTTTTGTTTTGTGCAGAATACAAGACATTAGGATTTATACTAAAGTCAAATGCTCCTGTTAAACAATTGACCCAATGTGACAGACAGATCGTGGTACTTTGAGGAACAGCCACTCGATTCAGTTCCATTTCAAACTATCAACCACATATCTGTCTGCATGATAATGTCATACAAGGAAAACATATTTACAAAGCTCTCAATGTCAGCTAATGTAGTTTAAAATGTTTAATTCAGTAAAATTCCAAACAGCAGCTAAATGTGTAACTCAACCTCTAATGGAACAGTCACCTTGCACCAACAGTTGATTCTGTTTTAACTTCTAAACTGGAGCTGAGTGTCTTCTGAAAGTACCTTTCAGTCATTGTGAGCATATTATAAATATATTTGTTAGCTAGGGCTGGTTCTCAAGCAAAACCTGAGTTCACTTTACTGACATATTTTTAAAAGTTAAAATATTAATGTCACTATCTCATGAATTATGAGTGCATCAAAAGTTCAAACGTGCAGGAAATTAGCAATTGAATAAAACATGACTTTAAATACAATTGTGGCATCTTTAAAAGGGCAACAGGAAAGAAAACTCTGACAACCTCATTGAACAGTTCTGTGGCTGAACCTAAAAAAAACAAGAAAAAAATTTGTTAATTTGGAAGAGCCATGAATGCACTCTAAGCCCTGAGATAAGAACGCATTTCTCCAATTCCATTTTAGAACTTGAATCACTTGGGATCAGCACTAAGTGGTCAATCATTTTTGCAGGTGACATGTATGTTTCCCTTGTTCCATAATCACAATTTTTAAAATCATTCTTTGGGACCTGACCGTCACTGCTGAGACAAACATTTATTTTCGGCGACTAGTTCCTCTCAAGAGGCTGGTATCAGAATAGTTTCCTGATGCCTAAAGATGAAGGCAATCTCAGAAAATTATCAGGTGGGAAGTTACAAGATATGAATCCAGTGATAATGAAGGAATGGTGTTCCTTCACATCAAAGAATTACCTGCACTTCTACACACATCAAAGAAGCTCCACCACCAGGGATATATTTCTTTCCCCACTCCTGTCCACATTCCGTAAAGGCCATTCCCTCGGTGACTCTCTTGTTAAGTCCACACCCCTCCCCCCACCAACCCAATCTCCCCTCCCAGTACCTTCCCCTGACATCATAAGAATTGCAGAATCTCTGCCCACACCTCTCCTCTTACCTCCATCCAAGGCCCCAAAGGAGTCTTCCGCATCTGACAGACATTTACCTGCATTTCCACACATGTCAAAGATCTTCCAAGAACGGGGTTGTATGTCTAGGCCAAGAAACATTTTAGTTTCAATCATGTTTCTTTCTTGAGCACTACAGTCAAAATATTATTGGAACCCGAACCATTTCTTGTGACCAGAATGCTTGTATATTTCTTCATACATTAAGTTCTGTTTTGTACCTTTGGTTAGCCAGCACATTAGCATGGCTCTGGACCTGCTCTTCGAAACACTTTTTTGGTTACCTGGTTGAATGGTTATGTGAGTGAGGAGCATTCTGGCCCGTAATGGTATTTTGCTGCTGTAAATAGCCCATACTGCCTCATGAATGCACAGTTTTGAACTGGTAAGTAAAACAAAGAACTGCAGATACTGGAGATCTGAAACAAAAAAAACAGAAATTGCTTGCAAAGCTCAGCAGGTCGGGCAGCATCTGTGGGAAAGAAGCAGAATTAAAGTTTTGAGTCTAGTGACTCTTCATCAGAACTATTTTAAGTTTTCCCATTCTCTGTGGCTGTAATTCCACAAGCCACAAAGGAAGATGTGCTCATTGTGACATAACACTGTTTCCACAAAGTCTAAGCAGCCATCACTCCTACCAATAATGTAAGTGTATACATTTAACTGAGAGAAAGATAGAAGAGAATTAAGCCAAATGTTGGCTCTCTTGATACCAGTAAGTCCAGTTTGGCCACTATGTCTTTGAGAACTTGGCCAGCAAAGTTAGTAATGGAAACCCCAAATCACATTTGGTCAAAGACATTGAAATTCTCCAGCTGTAGCATATCTGTGCCTTTCTATGTTTATGTGCTTCTTCCAAGTTGAAGGAAGGTGGTAGGTTGGAATCACCAATGCTTGACATTTGCAATATGCTGGAAGATGTCTGTCCATGTATGTGTAAATATTTATAAATATTTATAATTTGTCACTGGAAGAAAATTTTGTATTTTATGTACTTCAGCTTCTGTGTCTGAAAAAAAAAATGAAGGAACATTTTGTGGGGGATTTAATTGAACGTGTGCTAGTTTGGAGGGAAGTGATGTCTGGTGTTATTATAAAATACATACATATTTTCAAAGCTGAAATTACTGAAGGGTGAGTGTGTGTGTATGTGTGGGCGTTTCAAAAATGGAAGTAAAATCCAGGCCTGAGAATGTCCAAAATCTCAGCCAATGTGCAAGGCAGAATGGATAAGAGAAGTTGTGTACCTTGATGATTGATTGATTTGTATTGACACACTGGACAGCACGATTGCTTTATGCATGCATTGATTTCTGTGATGTGATTTCTACCTAAGATTAATCAGGCTCTCAAGGGCTGAATTTCCTTTATAAATCAGACAAGGGAGGCAACCAGTTCTATCAAAACTGGCTTTCAAAGAAGAACTTCAGTGCTGTCAGATGAAAAAAAATATTGCAAACGAACATCACTTTTTTTTTGTTGCAACAAACACAAACACCACCATTGGCAAAACAAAAACAAAAGGATTCCAGGGAGCAAAATCTTTTGAGCAATTCTTTTTGATTGTAACTTTCAACGATCATTTCATTGGGTCACTGGGGACTGTCAAATGACACAGTATTTGAGTTAACCACTTCCTATCCAAGTTGTCGAAAGGGACAATGAATGAACTATTGATAACCTGAAAATGTCTTCTTGGATTTTGCACGACAAAAGGGATTATTTTGTAGAAGATTATATCCCTCAGACAGCTTTGTAGATTATATTGACGGGCATGATTTTCATGGATAATTGGATAAAATTCAAATGGTAGAAATCTCTGGATAAGTCAAAGTTATAGATAAAGTGAATTTACCCAGTTGTTGTAAACCAACAGTCCTAACTGTACATGTACAAAATTGCTTTCCCCAAATTCAACAACCAATTAAAATCATGGAATTCCACTGAATAAAATCACCTCATCTTAATTTAGTTCAGTTCTCCACCAGAAGTTCACACTTGCATCGTTACTCCTCATTAAAGTATTTTCTGATACCTTGTGCTCTTTGCTGAAAAGTCATTGACCAGAAATATTGTCCTAATGTCCTCCTTCAATTAATACTTTCTAGCCTGCTGATTGTTTACAGCACAATGTTTTATGTTTTATTTTATGGTATGAGCCACATGTGGGATGGTGCAACTTCTTATTTTGCCTTAAACGGCCAGTCTACATAAATAGGACCCAACAAACAGAAGAGGTAATTCATTAATACATGCTATTGATATTAGAACAAGGGCAACGTGAAAGTAATCTTGATCAGTTTTCTCACGTTGTCAGATACTGCCACAGTTTCCTATAGGGGATGCTGTTGTCAGTTTCATTGCTATCTGGCTGAGAATTTTAGTATAAAAGTTGTCAAACTGAGAACACCACAAAGGATATCATTTTAAATAATTAACATATCTTTGTATCATAAATAGTTGAAGAATATAGCTCTTTATTCATTCATGCTTATTAATATATCATTGTAAAAGTAGATAATCTCCAAGTATAAGCTTCCCATATATTGATTCAGATTCAGTTTTTAATAATGTCTTTAATTTGCTTATAATCTAATGTAATGGTTTTGCAGTTGATTACAGATCATCTTATTTTGACTATTCAAGGACAGTGTGATTCCTGTTTCGGTCCTGATCACATACAGTGTTACAATGCCATTCTCTTTTGTGCAAGATGGTTTTGTGTGGATAGCGAGGGTATTAAAACAATAGATCATAGACTACCTCCAGGAGGTGATCTTGCGTTATGCAGTTTCAGTGTAACTTTTGCTGAGTGAAACTTCCCCAACTTATTCCCAAGATAGAGTGAAAACAGGCATTTATACTTATATTCCCAAGACAGTAAGAATGAAATGCTGGGCAGGAGGCCTGCACACAAAAGAAATATAGTGGCGTAGCGAATATGTTTCTGGAGAAATAATCCAGAGACTTGGATTAATTATGAGAAGATGTGAGTTTAAACCTAATTACAGAAGTGGGTGGAATTAAATACTAAGTAGATTCAGTTAATTAAATAATACTTTTTCTATTCGTTGATTCACAGGATTTGGGTGCCTCTGGCCAGGATAGCATTTATTGCCCATCTTTAATTGCCCAAAGGGCAATTAGGAACCAACCAAATTGCTGTGGGTCTGCAGTCATGTATAGTCTAGTCCAGGTAAGGATGGTAGACTTACTTCTCTAAATGATATTAGTGAACCAGATGGGTTTTTATAAACATCTATATGGTCCACAATAGGCTAGCTTTTTTTCCCCAGTTTTTTAAATTTGAATTTCCCCAGCCACCCAATGGAATTTGAACCCATGTTCCCAGAACATTAGAGTCAGGTTCTGAATTTCTCATAAAGTGACATTACTGCTACATCACCACCTCCCCAGAATCTGCAGTAAAAAGCTTGCATTAACAATTAAACTAGTGTTTGATTGTAAAATCTTAATTGGTTCACAACAGAGAAGGAAATCTGCTACCCTTACCCAGTCTAGACAGGCAGGAGGCTAGAAGAACACAGCAAGCCAGGCAGCGGCAGGAGGTGCAGAAGTTGACGTTTCGGGTATAACCTTTATGGCTTGCTGTGTTCTTCCAGTGTCCTGCCTGTTTACTTTGGGTTCCAGCAGCTGCAGTTTTTTTGTCTTTGGCCCGTATCCAATCTGGCCTATATATGACTATAGATTCACAGCAACATGGTTGATTCTTAACTATTGCCTGAAATGGCCGAGCAAACCAATTAGTTGCATCAAACAGCAATGTGAAAACTTAACAATAAAATCAGAATGATTACACCCCTTTGACCAAGGCACCAGCCTTGATAAAGACATATTGTGATCAGTCGAACCTCCAGATTAAGTTTTGGGAATTTGTACCAAGAGTAAGAGAGCTGGTCAAACATCAACCTTAAAAATGCAGGCTGGTCAAACATCAACCTTAAAAATGTCATACTCACTGAATCATACCTTAAAGCCATATTCATGTCCCCCTCCATCTGTATCCTGAGTATGTTCTATCTCACTGGCAGAATAGATGCATCAGAAGTGTGCCACCGTAGTATATGGTTGGCAGGGTTGAGGGGAGAGGAATGTCTTTGGCTCTTGACAGTGACTCATTGACCCCATGAAGCCAGAAGGCATCAAACCAAACATGCGCAAAAAAAAACATCCTGCTGATTATCACCAACCATCTCCTCTCAAATATTGAGTGTGTTGAAAGTACTCAGGGTAGCAAGGAGGTGGAATGTATTCTGAGAGGAGGCTCCAAGTCTGTCAGTATGTCTGGCTTGATTGTGCTACAACTGGCCAAACCACATCAGCACTGAAGAATGCAGCTGCCAGATTGGGCTTGCAGTGATTACTGGAAAAAATAACAAAGTAAATCATGAAACATTGTTGATGACCAGGAGCATGAACTGCAGACCTGCTGTAATTTGAAACGTCATGGTCTGACACAGCCTTCACTCAAACCTAGCATCAAGCTAGAAAATCAACACTAGTCTAGTTGGGAGTTGAGAAGACAACGTCAGGGTCAGTACAAGGCACATCAAGAAATGAGGTTCCAACCTGGTGAGGAACAATATAGGACTCCAAAGAATGCTAAAATGTGGAGGCAGTAAGCTATGGAATAAGCTAAGGAATTCCACAACCAGTGAATCTGATCAAGGCTTTGCACCTCCTACTGGCATCCAATTGTGGATGGTGGTGCTAGGCAACAGAAGGTAGAGGATACTCAACAAACATCCCATCCTCAATGATAATAGCAGCCATCACATAAGCAATTGCTGCAACCTTCAGGCAGAAGTACCATGAGATCCATCTCAATCTTGTCTTGAGATCCAATCATCATAGAATTGAGTCAATAAATAATTTTATTTATCCCAGGTGATAGCAAGAAATAGCTGAAGATATTAGAAATGGCAGAAACTTTGGACCCCAGCAATATCTTGGCCTTAATGCTGAGCAAGTGCTCCAGAACCAGCCAGCACCATGTCTTCCAAGGATGTTCTAGTTCAGCTTGAATATTGGAATGTGCCCGACAAGGGAATTCCCAAATCTGTCGTGCCATATCAAATCCAGTCAAATACCACTCAAACAGTCTGCTCTATATCATCAGGGCTTATGCCCGAAACGTCGATTCTCCTGTTCCCTGGATGCTGCCTGACCTGCTGCGCTTTTCCAGCAACACATTTTCAGCTCTGATCTCCAGCATCTGCAGACCTCACTTTCTCCTGCTCTATATCATCATCAAAGAGGTGAAAGGTATGGTCAATATTACACTCAAACAGCACTTAGACTGCAGTTATTAACTAGCTGATATTGAGTTTGAGTTCCACCAAGTTACTCAGCTCCTGACCTCATTACAACTTTGATCTGAAATGAAGGATTGTTGAAGGATTGCTGTACTTTATAAAAGCTAATAATCTGGCACCAATTTAAGTATTGTTTACATAACTGCTTGTAATGGAAACACAGTTCCACCCTGTGGCAAGGCCTACACAACATAATGGAATACAAGATGAATTTTAACAGGGAAGAACAGGATAGCGGACAAAAACACATCCCTCCCTGAAGTGCTGAATGCTTTTTATGCTCGTTTTGAGCAGAATGCCAGTGAAACGGTGTCACCTACTCCGACAGCCCAGACGTACCTATTCCCTGAGTCATCACTGCAGACATCAGATCAGAATTCTTGAGAGTGAACCCAAAGAGAGCGATTGGCCTTAATGGAGTCCCAGCCATACACTCAGGACCTGTGCAGACCAACTAGTGGGAGTATTTTCTGATATCTTTAGGGGAGCATGTTGGATCAGTGGTTAGCACTACTATCTCACAGTGACAGGGACCCAGGTTCGATTTCAGCCCTGGGTGACTGTCTGTGTGGCGTTTGCACATTCTCCCCGTGTCTGCATGGTTTCCTCCAGGTGCTCTGGTTTCCTTCCACGGTCCAAAGATGTACAGGTTAGGTGAATTGGTCATGCTTAATGCCCACAGTGTTCAGGGATGTATAGGTTAGGTGTATTAGTCAGGAGTAAACGTAGGTGAATGGGTCTGGTGGGTTACTCTTTAGAAAGTCAGTGTGGACATTTTGGGCTGAAAGGCCTGTTTCCACACTGTAGGGATTTTATGATTAATCTCTTTTTGCTACAATTTGAGGTCCCCACCTGCTTCAAGAAGACCACCATCATCCCAGTACCAAAGAAAACACATGCAACGTATATCAATGACTACTGCCCGGTGGCTCTGACCTCTATAATCATGAAGTACTTTGAGATGTCGGTCATGACTCACATCGACTCTAGTCTCTCAACCTGCCTCAAGGCCTACTGGTACAAGAGGTCCATGGCAGACACCATTTCCCTAGCCCTACGTTCATCCCTGGGATATCTGGATAATAAGGAGACACCTGGATAATCAGGCTTCTACTTATTGATGGCAGCTCTGCATTCAACACTACAATCCTGACCAAACTGATCTCCAAACTCCATGACCTAGGTCTCTGCTCTGCCCTCTGCAACTGGACCCTGACCTTGCTGACTCATAGACCGCAATCAGTGAAGATAGACAGCACCTCCTTTATGATAATTCCTCAACACCATCGCCCTGCAAGGATGCACACTCAGCCGCCTACTGTCTTGCTTGTACACTCGCGATTGGTGGCCAAATTTCATCCAAACGCCATCTACAAATTTGCTGTTGACACCACTGTTTTGGATATCAAGCAATGACGAGACAGAATACAGGAAGGAAATAAATACTTTGTGGTGTGATTCAAAGATAGTAATCTCTTCCTCAATGTCAGCAAAACTAAAGAACTGATCATTGACTTCAGATAGCAAGGAAGAAGACTCTGCCCCATTGGCATCAGTGGAGCCGAGGTGGTGTTGGTCAGGAGCGTCAAGTTCCGAGGAGTGACGATAACCAACAATTTGTTCTGGACCTCCCACATTGATGTAACGGTCAAGAAGGCACAATAATGCCTCTCCTTCCTCATGAGGATAAGGAAATTTGGCGTGTCCATAAGGACTGTCACCAACCTTTAGAGATGCACCGTAGAAAGCATTCTATCTGAATGCATCATGGCTTGGTACGGCAACTGCTCTGCCCAGGACTTTAAGAAACTGCAGAGAGTTATGAATACAGCCCAGTCCAGTCCAGCCCAAATCAACTGTCAACCATTGATTCCACCTACAATTGTTGCTGCAGAAAGGCAGCCAATATTATCAAAGAGCCCTCCCACCCTAGTTATAATCTGTTCCAACCTCTTCCATCCGGCAAAAGATACAAAAGCTTAAACCCATGTACCAAAAGGTTCAAGAACAGCTTCTTTCCTGCTGTTATTAAACTTCTGAATGGCCCTCTCAAATTTCAAATCTAATGTTAATCTTGCTTTAACACACCTCCATTGTATGACTTGCTCTGTTCAATCACCCTATGATCTGTATATCCTTGTATGTTACATCTGCCTGTACTGCACACAAAGCTTTTCACTGTACTTAGGTACATGCGACAACAATAAATCAAATCAAACCAATTCAAAGATGAGTTGGAGCTATAGGGGCTGGGTATGAATAGAGATTTGGTTGGCACCAAGTGGCTGATTGGTCTGTGGACAGGTGGCCAGTTATTGATAACAAAGATTTTCTGCCTGCCAACAACAATGTGAGTGTCTCCCAGGAAACTGAAAAACAGCTTGTGTTTGTCAATGTTCGAAGGAGGATCATCGGGTCTCCATAAAAGCAAGAGCTACCTCTTTATTCTCCAATACAAACCGCCATAAGCCAACTTACTTTTCCCTCAGCAGTTTCTTTAAGCTGTGACTCTTAACCAGCAACTTAGAGTTTCTCAAGTGTAAAACAACCACCTTGTACCTTCTGCAAGTAAGTGAATTTATCCAAAGAGGGAAAATCAAGGGACAGCATCTCCTGACAAGCCAAAAAAACCATTTCAGCAAATCCAGCAAACAGGGGTTATTTAACTGCTTTCCCTGTTCTTCTCTCTATCCATAACATCCATAAAAATAGAACAAAGAACTGCAGATACTGAAAATCTGAAACAAAGACAGAAATTGTTGGAGCAGGGTTAATGTTTTGAATCCACTAATGCTTATCTAATGAAGACTCAAAATGTTAATTCTGCTTCCTGCCCACAGATGCTGCCACACTTGCTGTGATTTTCCAGCAATTTACCTTTTGTTCCATAACATCCATGCTGTTTTTCCTCTCCTGTCTGTATGTGTATGTGTGGGGGAGTTTATAAGAAGGTCAGGGCGTGAGCTAGTAGGGTTATATGTTGGTAAGTCATAACTGTTTCTCTGCTGCGAGGATCAACTTTGTTGTAATAAATGGTCATTCTCATTAAGTACAGAAACCTGGTCCCTGCTTTCTTTCAATCTGGGTATAAAATTCAGGTAAATTGGGGAATTCCGCATGGTTTTAAAAATCTCTAAGTTTTGTGATGATTCTGGGAAAAACGGGGCTAGATTTACAGTGCACGATCCCAATGAGGCTAAATAATGTTGACATTCCTACTGACAGTTGTACAAACAAACTCGACAGAGCAGAATCCACTCATTGTTTGGAAGGCAACCGAGCCATTGAATTGCCATTTTAAAGCCAGTTCAATACATTTGGAAACCTGCCTTTTCTCACCCCCACCACATTTGAGACAGTCGAATCTGGATCTTTGTCTGGAAATGCAAGCAGCTTTCCCACAATAGATGCAAAACTAACAGGTCCACAATTTCCTGATTTTACTCTACACCTGTGAAATGATAGTGTTGCTTTTTTAATTTTCCAACTTAAAGGGACAATTTCTGAATCTAGAGATCGTTGTAAAATTATGGCTAAAGTATCTACAATTTCCTTATCTAATTCATTTCAAACCCTGGAGAGAAATCCATTTTGTACTAAATATACTAAGTATTTTTATTGCTTTCTAATTCTGTTGTCTTGCTTTCATTAATTTTAGTTGAATTCCATTTCTTTATTTATTATTGATTTATCTGGAATGAGAGGTGTATTATGCACTATTCTACACTATGATTTGACACAAATTAACTGGTTTATCATTTTCATTTTTATAGTTCTAACATTATACCTGAAAGAATTGAATTACCCTTTTCAAACCCATTTTTTCCTGATGATATAACTTCAAAAACAGTTGAGTTAATCTTGAAGTTTATTATAATGTTTTTACATTTGTTGCTCACAATGCAGTTTCATCGAGTCATAGAGTTATAGAGTCATACACCATGGAAACAGACCCTTTGGTCCAACCAATCCATGTCAACCATAACCTTAAACTAAACTAGTCTTACCTGCCTGCACCTGGCCCATATCCACCCAAAAAATTTCTTATTCATGTACTTATCCAAATGTCACTGTAGCTGCATCCACCACCTCCTTTGGAAATTCATTCTACACAGAAACCACTCTGCGTGTAAAAGAATTGCCCCTCTCACCTTAAAAAAATGCCCCCACTCTTGAAATCCCCCATCTTAAGGAAAAGACACCTGCCATTCACCTAATCTATACCCTTCATGATTTCATAAACCTTGATAATATCACCTCTCAATCTTCTGTACTCCAGGGAAAAAAAGTCCCAGCCTATCCAGCCTCTCCTTATAACTCAAACCTTCCATTGCTGGCAACATCTTGCTAAATCTCTTCTGAACCCTTTCCAGCTTAATAATATCCTTCCCATAACAGGGAGACCAGAACTGGGCACAATATTCCAGAACAGGCCTCACCAACATCCTGTTCAACTTGAATATAATGTTCCGACTCCTCTCCTCAAAGGTCTATTTCCGTTACATTGGCAAGACCAAATGTAGACTGGGTGATCACACTGCAGAACACTTCCACTCTATCCATGGGATTGGCCATAACCTCCCAGTTGTTTGTCACCTCAATAAACCATCTTGCTCTCATACTAACATTTCTGACCTCGGCCTGCTGCAACGTTCCAATAAAGCACCA
The DNA here is from genome assembly GCF_037043375.1 of Chiloscyllium plagiosum. NCBI lineage: Eukaryota > Metazoa > Chordata > Chondrichthyes > Orectolobiformes > Hemiscylliidae > Chiloscyllium > Chiloscyllium plagiosum. The sequence continues at coordinate 18,961,522 of NW_028270153.1, read as the reverse complement.
CACAAACATAATGCACACTTCATTTTCTGTTTAGGTACTTCACAGTCTCAAGGGCTTAATATTGAATTCAATAACTTAAGAAACTGACTGCATTATGTCTGTTCTCCATTTTTCTTACATTCTCTGCCCCTTTCCATCCACAGCCTTATCTTATTTGTGCCTTGTTTGCTTTGCACTTAGTACAGAGGGCTATTCTTTCCCTTTCTGCCTCTTTCAGAAGCATTTGGAAAAAAATCCAATGACTTTCAGTTCTGACGAAAAGTCATACTGAACTCAAAACGTTCACAGTTTTCAGCAGTTTGCAAATGACACTCTATGTCTCAAGTTGCTTAAGTTAACCTTTCCTAAAATTCAGAAACTTAGTAAACTTCACCTTTCAAACTGAACGTTGAATCTAATTACATTCTGATCAGTGTTAGATATGGGTCCCTTTATGGTTGGATTATTAGGCATGTAAGGTTCATTACTCATGACTAGTAAGGTTGCTTTCGTGCCAAGTGTGAAACTTCAAGATGATTTTTTTTTTCTTCACCATCCCATGGAAACCTATCTATGACTCCATTCAGACAAAAAATTGGATGTTTGTCTATTACGTCTTCTTCAATATCCAGCCAACTGGTGAACCTGCACAGTGGACATAAATTGGCAAGAAATCAGACTCTTGCTAACATATTACCATGTACACTCTTCATTACTAGTGCCAAATAAAGAGCATAGAACACATTCCACTTGGTTTTGTAATATGAGTGAATCCCAAAGGGTTCCAGGTACTGCATGTCTAAATTATTAGGCAAACATTCTTGCTTGTGGTCAGCAAAATACTAAAGGGCATGTACAATATCTATAATTCACAACTATGACCCTGATTTTCCTTCTCAACATGCTATATCTTGCTTGCTTTGTTCTGAAAAACATGCAAATTGTAAACCTAATGTATCATTTGATGCAATGAATAAAGAATTTTATTTTTATGATCTTTCCATGAACCACAGGATATTACAACATCCCTTTGATATTCAGATGATACAATAGTTGGGGTAAAGCCTGTGTGTTAAACCTATGTTCCAAGTGCGAGGTGCATTGAGTTTTTTGGAGGGGTTTTCACTGGGAGGCTTGGCTTGAATTCTTGCTACATTTTGGCAAACTCACCTCATTAACTACTTACCCAACCGTATTATAACTCTCTTGCTGATTCTGCCCCATTCTAACATGTACATTTGCACTACTTACCATTTGGTGGAAATCCACCAATAGACTGGCATCCCCTGTGCTTGCGTCATGTCTAAAAGTCCACTTTGTACCCATCTCAACATGGTGTTGCCCTTCACAGCAACTTAAGGGCACAACAGTCACAAAGCCACACTCATCATGTCACATAGCCAGTCCCCTACACATAGATCCCTATTCTCCCACTCTAGTCACTGTGTAACCCACCAGGCCACACAGTTTACCTGTCTGTAGCACAATTCCATCTAAAGACCATGTCTTAGTCAGTGTTACTCTGTCTCTTGTGCTCATTGTGGTCCAGTATCTGGTCATTGTCCAGCAGGGGAACATCACAGACAGGCAAGCACTTCAGGCAATTTCATCATGAGGTTTTATTTACAGCCGGCAATTTCCATCACAACCAAAACAAATCGAGACTGCAGTTTCTCCCCACAATGCAAACCAAATGCTGGCATTATGACCATTATGGTCTGCTGCACCTGGCCCTCATTGATTAGAACCTAGGGTCAATCAGATCCTGCCTGCTTTGTAGTGCCTGACGTTGCTGAGCTCTGTCATGGACAAGGAGAGCGTCCTCCTCCCTACTGTCCACCGAGGAAGGATGTGCTTGTGTATCCAGTTCCTCAGCACCCAGCCTATTCCCTCGTTGCCTGCTCCAGTTGTGCAGGATGTCGCACACTGGGACAGTGTAGCATAATCTGTGTGGACTAAACTGGAGGAGTCCCCTCAGACCAGTCGAGACAGCAGCATCTTCAGTAGCCCCTTTGTCTGTCCCACCGTGGCAGTGCTCACTGTGTGTACACCAACTTGGTCAAGGCACCATGCCAGCAGAGTGACCAAGACCCCACATCAAGTGAGTGTCTGCTGTGCCCATTCAACTTCTTCTAATGCATCAGTCTGGCCATCTGTGAAATCAGTCTAGAAAACATTGGCTGTACATTCTTTATAACAAGACCATCCTTTCTCAGAAAAGGAGAATAGATCTGTACATAATACTCCAGATGTGATCTCAACAAGACACTGCAAGACATCCCTGCTCCTGTACCTGAATTTTCTCACTATGAAAAGCAACATATCATTTGTTTTCTTTAAGCCTGCTGAACCTGCACGCTTACCTTTAGCGACTGGTGTATGAGGACACCTGGGTCTCATTGCCCAATCACCTCTTTTTTTTTTTACAGCCATTTGGGAATGACCTGCTTTCCCATTTTTGCTACCAAAGTGGATAACCTCATATTTACATCAATAAAACAAAGAACTTCAGATGATCTGGAGATCTGAACCAAAAATGTAAATTATTGGAGAAACTCAGCAGGTCTGGCAGCATCTGTGGGGAGAAAGCAGACTTAATGTTTCAAGCCTGGTGACTCTTTGTCAGAACACTCATAAGTATATTCTCAATGCCTAGCTTGTTCAGCTCATTGGGTAAAATAGAAACCTGAATGCATTAGAGATCATGTGTAAAATTTATGCAGAGATATTGACAAAAGTGGGAATAACTAGAATTAAGCCACACATCTGTTGATAAATGATTCTTTTTGTTATTGACTATGGACATTTATTAACTTGGGTAACTTGTAACTACAAATGATAGTACTTTTTTGTGAAAAGGGAGATGCTTGGAGAAATACATTTGTATCTTGGGCATCTGTGGCTTACCAGAGTCATGTGATTCTGTTGTGACTTGATTTCACCTTAAAGTGAGTCACCATTAAAAGTACATTTCACCAAACAAATGTGGACATCTGCCAGTATTTGTGATATTACCTTAGAGCACAAGTTGCCCAATAGTATTTCTTGTTGCTTGGAGGATGGAATAAGGCATTGAAAGTGCCAACATTCTTTCGGACACTGCATAAAAAAGGCTTTGCTATGTAGCCTGCAAACTGTACTACAATCTTGAACATGCAAAACTTATCAATTTTTTTTGCTTCAGTTGAATTTTGTTTCAATTCTTTCAACTGACATCATGGGTTGTATTGCCTCAGTGTGAGAGATGGAACTGATTAGGTACAAGTTCAAAAGCAATATTTATTTTCTGTATCTAACAGGGCAGTTATGATATATATTCAAGTTAACAACTGTATTAAAACAATAATCTGATAACATCAAAGTTTCATGACACACGGAATCCCTTAAATATGTCATTATCTCTACAATAGCTAACTTACTTGACATTTTGAAACATTGATGCAATGTAGACGTTTGTGTTTCTTGTTTTCATTGTGTTTTATGGGCATCCTGTATCATCTGTAGTGTATCTGGATATTGGGTGTCTATGTATGCATTGTTGGAGGCTGCCCCTTTTTACAGGGTTGTAAATATTTTTGGTCTCTGGCTTCCTTAGTTTGTCTGAGATTAAGGCTCTCCCACCCTTTTTGACATTTGTCACACCGTTTATTTAGATACTCATATTTATACGTTAATGCGAACAGCTCTCTACTGCAGTATCTTATTCATGCTTCTCTCTAGTCTTCTCTTCTTGCTCTACTGATGTCAGAGTAATTTCATCAGTTACATCATATTGTTAGCCTGTTCATATCTCGTTATACATTACTCCGGAGAGCAAGCAGTGCTGTAAAACAATGTATTAATGCATCTGAGAGAACCATTGATTCCACTCCTGACTTAAATCATGCTGTGCATGTAGTACGTAATCACTGGGTGCCACTGGAAATGGGCAGTAAACATGAAGTATCTCAAAAGAACTGTAATACACTTCTCAGAGCCAGGCAAGACCTCAATGGCAATATGGTAGAAATAAACCATAACGCCTTTTAAAGGAGAAAAGTATATTATAATAAATTGATCAATATTCAGGGCCAGATTTTTAATCATGATATTCAATGCTATCTTTTTCATCCTGCACTTTTGATCCTCAATAATCGATAATCATTCATATTCAACTCCAGTCGGTTCATGTACTGCAATAGACATTTTAATACTCGATCTGAAATCCCTTTCATTCAACAAAGGCCTTAAGGTGTTTTATCTTAAAATGGTTAGTGGTTTCATTAAAATGGCAGACAGAGGGATTTCTTGCGGATGCATTAACATCGTTGTTAAAATTACACAATGTAATTTCAACCCATAAATTTTCATAACATTTCTTATAAACCCACAATGAAATCCATACGTTTCTCCATATTGAACAAATATTAAGCAAAATACATACATAAAAGCACAATACACAGGTTTGATCATAACACTCATTAGTGATCAAATGCCGCTTTGATGTTAAGGGTACCTCATCTATGGCTTCAGCTTTATGTTTGAAGTAAGTTTGAAAAGAGCTCTGGAGCTAATTGATCCTGCCAATTAATTGGAACCTAAACTGAACATGATCGGACATATTAATCCTGAGTAATTGCCACTTTGTAGCATTGTTCGCAACATTCTCCATCAGTTTCCTGATGACTGAGAGTGGTAATAGGCCACTAATTGTCCAGATATGGTTTTGTCCTGCTTTATGGGCCTTGGACATAGCTGGGCAACTTTCCACATTGTTGGGTGGATGTCAATGTTGTAAATGTACTGGAATGGCTTCCCCAAGGCTGCAGGTAATTCTTGAGCACAAGTCTTCAGAATCACAACTGGGATGTGACTAGGCCTTTAACCTTTGCTGTACTATACTCCAGTATACTCAGTGATTTCTTGATGTCACACAGAGCAACTGAATTGGATGTGGATTGTCTCTTTGACATTAGACAACTCAGGAGGATGCTGAAACACATCATACACTCAGTACTTCTTGCTGGAAATGATTATGAGCCTTGTCTTTTATATTGACATGCTGGGCTCTGTGAGCATTGAGTTGGGGATGTTCATGAAGAGGTTCCTCCTCCCATTTGAATTGAATTGGTACTTGAGATCTGTGTTCACTGGGGAAGACACAAGTAATCTCCCTGAGGTAACAGCGGCTGAAGGACCTGAACTTAAAGGAATTTATATTTACCAGGAATTGGTGTTGGAGAGACTGTTATGTCTGAAGGTTGATAAGTCCCCGGGGCCTGATGGTCTACATCCCAGGGTACTGAAGGAGGTGGCTCGAGAAATCGTGGATGTGTTGGTGATTATTTTCCAGAGTTCGGTAGATTCGGGATCAGTTCCTGCGGATTGGAGGGTGGCTAATGTTGCACCACTTTTTAAGAAAGGTGGGAGAGAGAAAACAGGAAATTATAGACCAGTTAGTCTGATCTCAGTGGTGGGAAAGATGCTGGAGTCTATTATAAAGGATGAAATTACGACACATCTAGATAGTAGTAATAGGATAGGTCAGAGTCAGCATGGATTTATGAAGGGGCAATCATGCTTGACTAATCTTTTGGAATTTTTTGAGGATGTAACTCTGAAGATGGACAAGGGAGATCCAGTGGATGTAGTGTACCTAGACTTTCAGAAAGCTTTTGATAAAGTCCCACATAGGAGATTAGTGAGCAAGATTAGGGCGCATGGTATTGGAGGCAAAGTACTAACTTGGATTGAAAGTTGGTTGACTGACAGGAAACAAAGAGTAGTGATAAAGGGTTCTGGAGATAAGGCAGGAACAGGATACTAGTTAAGGATGATCAACCATGATCATATTGAATGGTGGTGCAGGCTCGAAGGGCAGAATGGCCTATTGTCTATTGTCTATTGTCTATTTGTTGTATCTCTGTAGGGTTAATGGAGTAACAATTTGTCAATTCATCATTGACACAGATATGATGGCACCAAATAGCTTCTTTCTATGTTGCAACAATTCCATGATTCTGTGATTAATTGTCCATCATAATTCTAAAGTAGTTGCAACAGGAATGAAGTGCTTTACTCTTATCCGTTAGTTGTAAGATCAGTTAACTAAGTCCACTGTTCTACTGTTTAGCCTGCAATTAGCCTTGCATTGTAACTTTACCAGTTTGGCATTTCATTCGTAGGTTGCTGCAATGGCATCTATAAAATCCATCTTTTATTAGCAATGATCAAAGATCTATAAAAGATATTTTGAAAGGGGAGCTGGCAGTGATTAAACATTGTAATGGGAAATTCCTCAGACTTCAATTTTATTCTTATTACAGTCTGTTATTGATCACCTGTTTATTGCCTGAAACCATTTTTTATTTATTGACTTGCTTTTTGTTTAAATCAGAGCTATCGTTTATAGTCATTACTGAATTCAAATTAAGGTGGATTAGCACAATTTGGATTCATTTCTACTTTGAACTCGACTTGTCCTGTGCATTGACAAGTGTTCTGATAGTTACCTGCAAGATGAGTTTTCCAATAAAACCAGCAGCACTAATCCTCTCAATCATTTAATTAATGAAGCTCAAAATGCCCATCTACATTTAGCCACTGGATTACATGAATATTCCTCATTTGTAAATTCAGCTGCGATATAACCTATGAATGTGGACTGTTATGGTGCAAGGGTAGAGTAAGGTGTACCTCTGAGCCAGGGGACCAGAGTTCAAGTTCCACCTACTGCAGAGGTGTGTATTAGCACCACTGAACAGCTTAATTGGGGAAAATATCAAACCTATGAATGGCACAGCTCTGATTCAGCTCGTATCAGCTATTTCCCATCAGTCCTGCACTCACTGGTCTACATTTAGTCCTTGCCAACCAATAGCTTGAATTAAAATTTTGCTCTCTCTCTTTTCAAATCCCCCTGTGACCTTGCCCCCCTCTATCTCTGTAATTTCCACCAACCCCTTATCTTATTCTGGCCTCTTGTCCATCCCATGTTTTTCATTGCTCTTCTATTGGTGACCTTTCCCAGATAAACTCAACACTTCTCCATTTCTTGATTTTGCTTTCAGCTTTTCACTCTATAAAACATTTTGATCAAGAATTTGGCCATTTGAACTAATGTCTCCTTATTTGTCTTGATGTCAACTTATTACACTCCAGTAAAGTGCCTTGGGACAACATATTACAATCAAGGTGCTATATAAACGTGAGATATTGTTTTTATTCACAAATCCATATCCAGGTGCACCATCTGCCATGAAGATATTTTGTTGCAGTGAACTTGATTTCGCATTATTCACAGGGAGTCTCAAAGCTTTAACCTATGTACATGAAAAAAGCACAAACACTTCTTCAACATATATTTCCCACCTCATTCTTGCAGGAAGTGCGTGTTGTAAAAATCGATGCTTTCTTTTCACGAGAACAGCTGATAGTTGGTGCTTGTGTATTAGTTAACAGTCCATCGCTAACTGTTCTATCTTCAACAAGTGGGCCTTCACTCAAGATTGATTTGCAGGGGAAAACTTGTCTAACTTCAAGAATGGATCTTCCATTCAAGTTTATGAGCAGTACATATAAGTTCATGAAGTAAATACAACAAAAGTGTACTGTTTAACAGTACAGACTTGCTGTGCTTTTAATCCCAATAAGAACAGCTTATCATTATTGCACTGCAAAGCATACAGATATAATAAATAATGTCAACCTTCTTGATGATTCACCGTGTTCAGCAATGACTCACACCCATCAAAAACAAGTGAAAACTTTACATCAGCCTTTTGTGTCTCAATTCTCTTAAAGGCATGAGCGAGTTTAGGAATCAATATTGTTGATGTAATGCTTGCCCCCTGCCCAGTCAGGAAATATTTTAATTGCTAAAACCAGCTCTCAAGATAAAATATATTTACTGTTTTTGGTACTTGTACTTGGCCAATGTAAAGCTACTCAGCAGAGTAACTTGGACCCGAAGACCCTGGTCTCCTTATTTGAGAAAAGATGTATTGGCATTGGAGGGGGTGCAGAGGAGGTTCACTGGCTTAAGAGAAGAGATTGAGTGGACTGGGACTATCCTCAATCGAATTAAGAAGAATGAGTGAGATCTTGTAGAAACATATCAAGTTATGAAGGGAATATATAAGACAGAAACAGGAAGGTTGTTTCACTGACAGGTGGAATCTAGATCGAGGAGAGGCGTAACTTCAAAATAAGAGGGAGCACATTGAGAACTGATTTGAGGGGGAACTTCTTACACCCAAAGGGTTGTGAATTTGTGAAATTCCTGCCCAGTGAAGCTGTTGAGCTACATCATTGAATGTTTATCAGGCAAAGGTAGATAGATTTTTGAACGGTAAAGGAATTAAAGGTTATGGTGTGAGGGCAGGGAAGTGGAGGTTAGTCCATGAAAAGATCAGCCCTGATCTTATTGAATGGTGGAGCAGGCTGGAGGGGACAGATGGCCTACTCCTGCTCCTAGTTCTTATGTTCTTATGTGACAAAGGGCTTCCAGCAAAATATAATTATTCAGTCTTCAGGATATTTTGTCCTGTAACAATAGCAACTATCTGTATTTATATAGAGATGGAACACACATGGTTCACAATCAAAACGGTCTCCTCACTAGGGCCAGCTTAGGAGTCAATGATCTCTTTAGGCACACCCTGCCTGATCTTTATTCCAGGTCATAACAAAGAGTAAGTAGCATCACATAAGGAATATCCATTGTTTCGTGCAAGTTATTCATGCACTTTTAGAACTTCCATTCCATGGATTGTCAGAGGATAAATGTGACATGGCAACTGACAGGGAAGTGTGCCCACACATACATGAAGGAGGCTTACAGAAGTGCTCTAGCACTCATATTGATCTGTCTATGTGGCAGCTTCTATTAACCATGATTATATTTAGTTACACCATGAATTGATGGTGCATATCTATCCAGTAGTCTGATGTGATGGCATACTTAAAACACCTGACCTGCAAGTAGCCATTCAACAGCAATAAGCGCAGAAACCTTCAAATATCTCTGTGGATGAGGTAGGACGAACCACTTAAGAAGTTACAAAACTGTCTTCCAAGTTGGTGTTGAGAAAACAAGTGAACCATCCTCAGTGGCTATGAAAAGAAACTTCCTACAATCCAGACACCCATCAAAACCTTTCCGAATCTCAGGAAGGCTTTAACAAATGCAAATTACTGGACATTGACACAACGGCTGTCATAGGCAGTCCCACCCAAAGAATGTCTCAGAAATCCACACTGGAATCAATGTTACCAGTGAGGTAGTGCGTGATTTTTGGCAGACATTTGGAAAGTAACCACTGTCTCCACGCTGAAGACATTGGTAGTTGTTTTCCATAGGAGCTGCTTCAGAGAATAAGTATTCAAGGACTTGATAATTTTCAAAAACTGCAAGATTCACCACAAAGAATGCATCCAAGAAAATGGCAAATCAACATTGGCCTCAGTTTAGCACCTTATATCTCAAAGACAACCAAGGACTCTAAAGCATGTGTTCTTTGATCTTCCTTTAGATTGGCATCATTCCTCTTCAATTTTTTTATGGTCCCAAGTGATTGCATGATCAATCCGGAAGGGTCATTGGACCTGAAACATTAACTCTGCTTTCTCTCCATAGATGCTGCCAGAGATGCTGAGTTTCTCCAGCAATTTCTGTTTTTGTTTATTTCAAATCTGCAGCATCCACAGTTTCTTGTTTTATTTCAGAGATAAAACGATGCTGGTTTCTCTCACTAATGCCATTTGTTCAATTGAATTTTATCAATATTGTTAGGCCCCCAATAGTGCTACCACCTTGAACTTTGCTGACTAGATAATAACTCTGGACATGTTTCTCCCGTTTGGTTATTGTGCATACTGATGGTTCCAGATCTGAGGTCTCTCACATGGTATTCAACTTGCCAGCCCTATAACTTCTAGAGTTTAGAAGCATGAGAGAGATCTAACTGCTAAAGAGGATTGACAAAGTAGACATCGAGAGAATATTTCCTTTTGTGCAGCACTCTTGAACAAAAGTTTGTAACTTTAGGATAGGGGGTATCAGATTTAAAACAAAGATGAGGAGAGATTACTTCTTTCAAAGGGTCATGAATCTGTGGAATCCAGAACTGCAGAGTGTGGTGGATCGACAGGAGGAGGAGGAGATCGACAGATTTTGAATTTGTAATGAATTGAAGGGATATGGGGAGTGTGCAGGAAAGGGGAGTTGAGACTCAGGTGAGATAGGCCATAATCATATTGCATGGCGGAGCAGGCCTGAGGGTCTGAATTGACTACTCCTGCTCCTATTCTTCTGTTTGTGTGAATGAAGAAAGCCCTTTGTGACATTGTACCCAGGGCCTCCACACAACACTCCAACTGTTGACAATTTCTTCTACTTCCAGCCACGTCTATTTAATTTATTCTCCTCCAGCCATCCTCCAAAACAATTTCCTTGTTTCTCTTTTACTGACTCAGTGGAACCTCCACGGCTGGATTAGAGGACTGTGGGATATATTTGCCTTGGGTTCAAGAGAACTGCTTCTCCTCCTGTGAACCTGGGCTTCCAGCATTAAAGCAGACTCATGCTTTATTTTTATTCCTTCATGGGATGTGGACATTGCTGGCAAAGACTGCATTTGTTGCCCATCCCAAACTATGAGGCTTGCTCAGTCACTTAACAGTCAATCAGATTGCAGTACATCTGGAGTCACATGTAGGCCAGTCTGCATAAGGACTGCAAATTTCCTTTCGGGAAGGACATTAAGATAAGATTAGATTCCCTACAGTGTGGAAACAGGCCCTTCGGCCCAAAAGGTCCACACAGACCCTCCGAAGAGTAACCCACCCAGACCCATTTCCCTCTGACTAATGCACCTAACACTATGGGCAATTTAACATGGCCAATTCACCTGACCTGCACATCTTTGGACTGTGGGAGGAAACCCATGCAGACACAGGGAAAATGTGCAAACTCCACACAGACAGTCGTCCAAGGCTGGAATCGAACCTGGGACCCTGGTGCTGTGATGCAGCAGTGCTAACCACTGAGCCACCGTGCTGCCTGTTATGAACCTGCTGGGATTTTAATAACAATTGATGGCAGTTTCATGGTCACCATTACTAAGACTGCTTTGTATTCATGGACTGAGTTCAAATTGCAGCAGTTTCTGCCATAGTGGGATTTGAACACATGTCACCATAGCATTGGCCTTGGGTATTTACACATTGGGTCAAGACAGTGTGGCACTGAGAAAGTACAGCAGGCCAGACAGCATCCGAGGAGCAGGAGAATCGACGTTTCGGGCATAAGCCCTTCATCAGAAATGAGGGCTCATTCTTGATAAAAGGCTTATGCCTGAAACATCAGTTCTCCTACTCCTTGAATGCTGCCTGACCTGCTGTGCTTTTCCAACGCCACGCTCTCAACTCTGATCTCCAGCATCTGCAGTCCTCACTTACTCTTATCTACGTACTGATCTAAGAACTTCACCACAATGTCAACATCTCCCCTGGACTTGCACTTTACAGCTCCTGCCTCTATCCCACACTCGCTGCTGCTCATTGGCTGCCAATCCTCATTTCAGCCAATTAGCAGGCCACCTTTGGGCTATGATGACTTCCTCCATACCGTATGAGGGATCAGGAACCAGAAGTGGTCCTGACATTGTGTCTCTGACTCTAAATGCAAAATCCTGCCCCTTAGGATTTAAGATGTGCTCTGCTCTCTGTATATGGACACGATTATGGTCCATCTCTCGAAACTCCCACTGGTAAAATTGGCTGTTTAATCTGACTCTCTTGGAGATTAAATGGTTTGGATATAATGACAGAATTGCATTTGTTCTTTAAAAAGGGAGGACTGATGAGCTTAGTAAGTTTATCCAGTTGCCAGTTTGCCCCGACAAACACAATATATCAAAAATACCATTTGCCCATTACGCAAACATTTTATTTTTATTGTGAAGCATATGCTGACTGGGAAAGATAATTTCATTTGATCTTTTAAAAGTTATCTACAATTTTTTTTCCACGTTGTCTAGGTTTGAGACTCAGCACATTCGCATAAACAAACACAGCTTCTATTTTTAACAGTACTACATGAAACAATGATGTAGATTAATGTATCTTGTATATTGCGGTGTTAGTCCTGAAGAATGTAACAAAGGGAAAGGAGAACTCAGCTCACAATGTTGCTCAAATTCTGTCCCATTGCCAGGAAATCTGGCAAACATCAAAATGCCCTTCATTCTGAGACATCAGTCCGATCAATTTGGTAACTAAAGTATTCCATCACGCATAACAATTCTTGAGATTACAAGCCAAAATTTTTTTTGCAGAAATATCGGGCATTCTTAACCTAATCAGGAGGAGCAGCTCTGAGACAGTAGTGTCTGTTGGTATTGTTGTATTTTATATTTTTAAGGTGAGAGAAGAAAGATTTAAAAGTGACCTGAGGGGCAACGTTTTCCCACAGAGGGTGGTTTGCGTGTGGAGCTGCCAGAGGAAGTGGTAGATGCAGGTACAGTTAGAAAATTTAAAAGACATTTGAACAGTTACAAAAATAGGAAGGGTTTCGAGAGATGTGGGTCAAATGCATGCAAGTGCGACTGGTTTATTTTAGATAACTTGATCGGTATAGATGAGTTGGACCAAAAGGTCTGTTTCCAGGCTGTATGACTCTATGACTCTATGAGACTTTCAAATGAGATCCTGTTTGCTCTCTAAGGTCATGAAAATGTCCTGAAAATGTGTTGCTGGAAAAGCGCAGCAGGTCAGGCAGCATCCAAGGAGCAGGAGAATCGACGTTTCGGGCATGAGCCCTTCTTCAGGTTTAGGTTTAGGGTGAGCCCTTCTTCAGGAATCATTCCTGAAGAAGGGCTCACCCTAAACCTAAACCTGAAGAAGGGCTCATGCCCGAAACGTCGATTCTCCTGCTCCTTGGATGCTGCCTGACCTGCTGTGCTTTTCCAGCAACACATTTTCAGCTCTGATCTCCAGCATCCGCAGTCCTCACTTTCTCCTCATGAAAATGTCCTACAGTCATTTAAAAATGTAAAGCCAGGAGGACTTTTAATGTTCTGAAGTCAATATATATTATTTGACTAACATGACTCAAAACATCAACTATCTGTAGTATCACATTGTTACTTGTGGGAGCATGCTGTGTGTAAATTGCCACACTTAGGGTCATAGAGTCATAGAGATATACAGCACGGAAACAAATATCTTAAATTAATCTTGTCCCATTTGCTAGCACTTGGCCCATATCCCTCTAAATCCATTTTATTCATATACCCGTCCATTTGCCCATTAAATGCTGTAATTGTATCAGCCTTCACCACTTTCTCTGGCAGCTTATGCCATACATGCACCACCCTCTGCATGAAAAAGTGAGGTCCCTTTTATGTCTTTCCCCTCTCACCCTAAACCTAAGCCCTCTAGTTTTGGACTCCTCCACCTCATGGAAAAGATCTTGGCTATTTACCCGATCCATGCCCCTCATGTTTTATAAACCTCTATAAGGTCACCCCTCAGTCTCTGATGCTCTAGTGAAAACAGCCCCAGCCTGTTCAGCCTCTCCCTTCACTCAAACCCTCCAACTCTTCCTATATTACAACATTTTGCACACTTCCAAAGGGAATTCATTGACTGTGAAAGGCTCTATACAAATGCAAGTTATTTATTTTTTCTCATTGAAAGTCAAAATATAAACTACATATATTATTGCTTCTGATATTGCAATTTATAAACTGTTGTCAGATTGGAAGAAGAGAACTGATGTGTGAGGCAGACCATTGTTGTGAAAGCGAAGTAATTAGTTGTTTTAAAATCTGCCATTCAACCATAGAGTCATAGAGATGTACAGCATGGAAACAGACCCTTCAGTCAACCCATCCATGCCGAGCAGATATCCCAACCCAATCTTGTCCTACCTGCCAGCACCCGGCCAATATCTCTCCAAACCCTTCCTATTCATATGCCCATCCAGATGCCTTTTAAATGTTGCAATTGTATCAGCCTCCACTACTTCCTCTGGCAGCTCATTCCATTCATGTACCATCCTTTGCATGAAAAAGTTGCCCCTTAGGTCTCTTTTATATCTTTCCCCTCTCACCCTAAACCTATGCCCTCTAGTTCTGGACTCCACGACCCCAGGGAAAAGACTTTGCCTATTTATCCTATCCATGCCCCTCATAATTTTGTAAGCCTCTTTAAGGTCACCCCTCAACCTCTGACACTCCAGGGAAAACAGCCCCAGCCTGTTCAGCCTCTCCCTATAGCTCAAATCCTCCAACCCTGGCAACATCCTTGTACATCTTTTCTAAACCTTTTCAAGTTTCACAATATCTTTCTGATAGGAAGGAGACCAGAATTGCATGCAATATTCCAACAGTGGCCTAACCAATGTCCTGTACAGCCGCAACATGACCTCCCAACTCCTGTACTCAATACTCTGACCAATAAAAGAAAGCATACCAGACACCTTCTTCACTATCCTATCTACCTGTAACACCACTTTCAAGGAGCTATGAACCTGCACTCCAAGGTCTCTTTGTTCAGCAACACTCCCTAGGACATAGAACATAGAACATAGAACATAGAAGAATACAGCGCAGTACAGGCCCTTTGGCCCTCGATGTTGCGCCAATCCAAGCCCACCTAACCTATACTAACCCACTATCCTCCATATACCTATCCAATGCCTGCTTAAATGCCCATAAAGAGGGAGAGTCCACCACTACTACTGGCAGGGCATTCCATGAACTTATGACTCGCTGAGTGAAGAACCTACCCCTAACTTCAGTCCTATATCTACCCCCCCTTAATTTAAAGCTATGCCCCCTTGTAATACCCGACTCCATACGCGGGAAAAGGTTCACACTGTCAACCCTATCTAACCCCCTAATCATCTTGTACACCTCAATCAAGTCACCCCTAAACCTTCTTTTCTCTAATGAAAACAGCCCCAAGTGTCTCAGTCTTTCCTCATACGATATTCCTTCCATACCAGGCAACATCCTGGTAAACCTCCTCCGCACCCGTTCCAGTGCCTCCAGATCCTTCCTATAGTATGGCGACCAAAACTGCACACAATATTCCAGATGCGGCCGCACCAGAGTCTTATACAACTGCATCATGACCTCAGGACTCCGGAACTCAATTCCTCTACCAATAAAAGCCAGTACGCCATATGCCTTCCTCACCGCACTATTTACTTGGGTGGCAACTTTCAGAGATCTGTGTACATGGACACCAAGATCCCTCTGCTCATCCACACTACCAAGTATCCGACCATTAGCCCAGTACCCCATCTTTTTGTTATTCTTCCCAAAGTGAATCACCTCACACTTAGCTACATTGAATTCCATTTGCCACCTTTCTGCCCAGCTCTGCAGCTTCTCTATATCCTGCTGTAACCTGCCACATCCTTCCTCACTGTCAACAACTCCTCCGACTTTCGTATCATCCGCAAACTTGCTCACCCAACCTTCTAACCCCTCTTCCAGGTCATTTATAAAAATGACAAACAGCAATGGTTCCAAAACAGATCCTTGCGGAACACCGCTAGTGACGGCACTCCATGAAGAAACTTTGCCATCAACTACTACCCTCTGTCTTCTTCCATCCAGCCAATTCCTAATCCAAACCTCCAACTCACCCTCAATGCCATATCTCCGTATTTTCTGCAGTAGCCTACCATGGGGAACCTTATCAAACGCCTTACTAAAATCCATATATACCACATCTACCGCTTTCCCCTCATCAACCTCCTTCGTCACCTTTTCAAAGAATTCAATAAGGTTTGTGAGGCACGACCTGCCCTTCACAAAACCATGCTGACTATCCTTGATCACATTATTCCTATCCAGATGTGCATAAATCCTATACCTTACCATTAAGCATACAAGTCCTGCTAAGATTTGCTTTCCCAAAATGCAGCATCTCACATTTATCTGAATTAAACTCCTCCTTCGAAATTTAATCTTATATAGACAATAGACAATAGGTGCAGGAGTAGGCCATTCTGCCCTTCGAGCCTGCACCACCATTCATTATGATCATGGCTGATCATCCTCAATCAGTATCCTGTTTCTGCCTTATCTCCATCACCCTTGATTCCACTATCCTTGAGAGCTCTATCCAACTCTTTCTTAAATGAATCCAAAGACTGGGCCTCCACTGCCTTCTGGGGCAGAGCATTCCACACAGCCACCACTCTCTGGGTGAAGAGGTTTCTCCTCATCTCTGTCCTAAATGGCCTACCTCTTATTTTTAAGCTGTGTCCTCTGGTTCGGGACTCACCAATCAGCGGAAACATGTTTCCTGCCTCCAGAGTGTCCAATCCTTTAATAATCTTATACGTCTCAATCAGATCCCCTCTCAGTCTTCTAAACTCAAGGGTATGCAAGCCCTTTCAACATAAGATAGTCTCGCCATTCCAGGAATTGACCTCGTGAACCTACGCTGCACTCCCTCAATAGCCAGAATGTCTTTCCTCAAATTTGGAGATCAGAACTGCACACAATATTCCAGCTGTAGTCTCACCAGGGCCCTGTACAGCTGCAAAAGAACCTCTTTGCTTCTATACTCAATCCCTCTTGTTATGAAGTCCAGCATGCTATTAGCTTTCTTCACTGCCTGCTGTACCTGCATGCTTGCCTTTATTGACTGATGTACAACAACACCCAGATCTCTTTGTACTGCCCCTTTACCTAATTTGGCTCCATTTAGGTAGTAATCTGCCTTCCTGATCTTGCCACCAAAGTGGATAACCATACATTTATCCGCATTAAGCTGCATCTGCCATGCATCTGACCACTCACCTAACCTGTCCAGCTCACCCTGTAATCTCCTAACATCCTCCTCACATTTCACCCTGCCACCCAGCTTTGTATCATCAACAAATTTGCTAATGTTACTATTAATACCATCTTCTATATCATTAATATATATTGTAAAAAGCTGTGGTCCCAGCACTGATCCCTGCGGTACCCCAATGGTCACCGCCTGCCATTCCGAAATGGAGCCGTTTATCACTACTCTTTGTTTCCTGTCAGCCAACCAACTTTCAATCCAAGTTAGTACTTTGCCCCCAATACCATGCACCCTAATTTTGCTCACTAACCTCCTATGTGGGACTTTGTCAAAGGCTTTCTGAAAGTCCAGGTACACTACATCCACTGGATCTCCCTCGTCCATCTTCAGAGTTACATCCTCAAAAAATTTCAGAAGATTAGTCAAGCATGATTTCCCCTTCATAAATCCATGCTGACTCTGACCTATCCTGTAATTGACTTTAGCAACATTCCCACTACTGAGATCAGACTAACTGGTCTATAATTTCCTGCTTTCTCTCTCGCTCCTTTCTTAAAACATGGTACAGCATTAAAATATATTTGGATAAGATGAAGGAGACTGGCATAACAATTTGTTTTTTGACAAGCAGAGTAATAGTAGTTATGAAGATTTCCACCAATGATGTTGCCAGAGGCACTATGACAGGATATCTTCACAGACAAAACTGATTATCTCCGCAATATACGATAAACCAGAGTATTTCTCAACTCAATGAGAGTGAGAAAAGCCAAAAGTACAAACTACTTAGAAAATGAAAAAACATTAACCGTTATTGCTAACAACACCTTGACATTTACCCGCCAATGCAGAGTGTCTCTAAAAAATAAATGTCACGATGTACTTTAAACTTTCAACATTGAATGGTGGAAAGAGACTGCAATTCGATGAACCAGGCAGGAAAACTGACAAAGGAATATTGTTCTTCGAGTTTAAGAAAAACTGTGGAAAGTGAACCTTTAAAGCTGGACAGAGCTCTGAGCCAGGCCCTAACCAGTGAACCTTTCGCTGAATTGAAATAAAATCACGCATTGCTGGCTTGAAATTATTATTACAAGGCAGAGGCATGGTGTGCATCCAAAAGAAAGCAGGGTGCTTTGTTAAAGTGCTCAGTGGAGCAGTGAGAAGTACATCTCTCTGAACATCTCAACATGTGAACAGTGCCTGAACATGTCCCTCCTTTACTTGTGATTTGGCTGCTTTGTGAAACTTGCTGCCAATAATAATAAAGCCGACACTCACATTGACCTGCTTTTTATCCTCGGGGCTGAAGTTTTTACTTTGTACTGTTCCTAAGCCAACACCATGGGATTCTATGTTTTTCAAAAGCTTTGGCTGGGCCTGTCTGTTTGGTACTACCAAATGTTTTCAAACTCCTCTTATTTCGAAGTGCTGATTGAAAGCTACAAGAAAAGTGCTCCAGTGATGTGACTTAACTTTAAATGACCTATTACCTTGATTAAGGAACATTGTTATGCTCAGATCAATGGCAAAATTGGTGACTGATTGGTCGTACTTTTCATTGCTCACAACCATGTATTTTCATTTGCCACTGCAAGAATTAAAGAAAGCAGCCTGTGTCTCCAGTCACATTTCTAGCCTGCTCCAGGATTTATCCTGACTGTAAAGTCAGTGAGAGAAATCATTTTTCTTCAAAAAGTTTAGAGAATACTATAAATGCTGCAAAGATTAAACATCATAGAGATATTATTTCGAGACTTCAGCTCCACTGGTTGTATATTGTTGCCTTCTGCAATTAATGAGACTACTCCCAGCTCAAAACCATGGGTGAAAGAGGTTGGAAAGGGGGTGTTTGTTGATACAGGATTGCCAAATGAATCCAATTCAGCATGTTTAAAATGATGTGCTCTGCATAGTGGTTTACCTGTTGCAGAATGCATGCAGAAACTTGCATTCCCAGTTAAGAACCCAACGACTGGAGCTGGTGAAGAATAATTCAGACAGAATGGTCATAAATGCCCTATATCTCATCACAGCTTTAACCTCCACCAGCTCCTGCCACAGTTTTTACTTTTGCATGCACATCTAAAGAATCATACAGCGAGGTTGCAAACAGGTGATATCTCTTGATAGCTTCATAAAGAACTCGGAAATTGACCTCCCGTTAGGTTATTCATCAACCATTCTGCAGCTCTGGAGCATGGTTGAGATTCAGCTTCAGATCCTGAAATCTCCCCCTTTTGGAGAATTATCAATAGTTACAAGGTGAAATTCATCATCGACAGTACGTCTGCACTCAAACATGACAAAAACTGGTATCTTGTTGAAAGAGATATTAGTGTTGTTCGGTTGCTGATTTAAAGTCCATGTGTGGACAGATTGACAAAATCTTTATCAAGATGATGTTTTTTAATATATTGAGCACAGGGACAAGCAAAATAAGAGAGTTTTATTTGTCATTCAGTCGTTAACATTTGCATCTATTTTAAGAAGAAATAACTAATCACTTATTAAATTAAATGTGACTCTTAGCAGAACTCCCCATGGTGCCCTTGACATGATGTCCAAACAAGCAGTAGTCTCATTTATACTCTGCATGAGATTTCTGGGAATAATTCCAAACCTGCTGAAGGAGATTAAATGCACTGAATAACAGGTTCATAGAAATGCTTTCTTCTGCTGAGAGAATCAAGCTGTTTTTCTGTTTTAACTAGTGTTTTTGGCTTTACCGTTTCACAGTTACTAAA
Organism: Chiloscyllium plagiosum; assembly: GCF_037043375.1. Lineage (NCBI taxonomy): Eukaryota > Metazoa > Chordata > Chondrichthyes > Orectolobiformes > Hemiscylliidae > Chiloscyllium > Chiloscyllium plagiosum. The sequence goes on along the minus strand of NW_028270153.1, from coordinate 18,941,999 downwards.
CCCATTCATTGTACTGGCTCCAATATAGCGTCTGCACCTGAAATGCCTGCTGGTGCCTCCTAACATGAGGCTTTAGGATACTTCTCATTTGCTTGGTATTGCTTCTTTGATGTTGGCATTGTGATAGCTTTCATACTAATGATTGTGCTCAGTAATAACTAAGCTTGTTGTTACTTACACACATTTCCCAGCCAGGGGCAGTAGTTTACTTTTGATGCTGTGTTCTTTGAAGACACATTTTCCTCCCTTCTTTCTTTCAATGTATATTTCCAGCTATATTTTCCCCTTTCCTTTCTCATGGGGCCCCAGTATTGCCATCTCCAAACCTGCACTAACATTATTTTTTGAAAAGGTTACTGGAGAGTTGTGAATGGCACAGGAGGTAATCTGCTCCTGATTTTTCCTTTCCTGAGCCTTCAGATATCCCAGTTTGATTAGAATCGCTCTCGTGTCTCCATTACCTTAAGTGCAATCAGTGTGAGTAGTGTATCATTTTACTTTTGAAATGGACTTTTCACTGTCACTTCATTGCTCATGTCACAGCACCAATTGCCCTTCAAAAAGTACTTCATTGGTTGCAAAGCAATTTGGGACACACTGAGATCATGAGAGGTGCTATTGAAATGTAAATTTATCTTTTGAACTTTCATGTTTGTTAGTATTCTGCACCATAATCGTTGTCAAAGGGGCAGAGGAATATTCTCTTTTCAAGATGTCATTTTAACCTGGATAGTAATTTGTCCTCTGTTTCTTTTTTAAAAAACTGGTCCTTCTTCCTGTCATTCAGATGGAGTTCATTGTCTTCTCAGGCACTTGTACAGACAGGCCATATCCTAAACTCCTTAAGAGTGCAGAAGGCAGGAGCAGATATCGGCCACTCACCCTTTCAGCCAGCTTAACTGTTCAAAAGCTCTTGGCTGATCTTCGACTTCAATGCTATTCTCCTGTACTACCCAGGTACCCCTTGATGTTTTCAAACCATGTATGAGGAATGTGAGGACTGCAGATGCTGAAGATCAGAGTCAGTGTGGCGCTGGAAAAGCACAGCAGGTCAGGCAGCATCCGAGGATCAGGAGAATCGATGTTTCGGGCATAAGCCCTTCATCAGGAAGCACTCATTTTCTAGCACCACACTCTCGACCCATGTGTGAGGAATCACAGTTTTGCCAGGATAATCATGTGTACAGGATTCTAAATCATTGGAATACACTTTGGTTACTATGGAAGCTTTATGACCAGACCTCAGGCAAGGTTCCCAAGTTATTTCAGTTCCAGGTAGGATACCCCAAATTGTCAAACACGTGAGTGATGAACTGGCTCCTCTTCTTTGTTCATCTGCCCTCTCACCTGGTTGGACCAAGGTTAATTCGCAAAGGATCCCCTTCCTTGTGAATATCTTTCACCTAGACTAAGTTAATTAATCTTTTAAAATGAGCCAATTAGGCTTTCTTAAGGTAACAAAAGAATGGGTTTGTAGCTACTATCAATACAACACACATGCACAGATTAGAAATGAGAAACAAATTCAAAAAAGGAGAAAGTTAAAGATATACAGATTAGTTTCTATGGATTATTTGTGAAGAATAAATAGTAGAATATTGATACTTGAACAGTTCGTATTGGGACTCCTAGTCATGCAGATTAGTTGAAATTCTTTTGTACTGTTTCTTTTTGGAAGGATTACTGGTTTGCTGCAAACTAGTATTCAGAATATGATAGTAGTTTACTTGCAATGCAGGGGTGGATAGGAGGTGACTCTCTGACTGTAACCTTCACAGCACACCGGTGCTCAAACCCAGATGAGCATACATGAGTCCCTCAGCGCACGAGCACATCTTCTCCTAGCACACAGAGGCAAGGATTTTATATTTTTATTTAATTTTCCAGAGCTTGTCATTCTATAGCTTGTGATTTATCTTCTGTAAGTTTCCCTGATTAGTCCAATGTCTTAAAGTTAATGGCTGGATAGTATGATATTTTATAATGAATCAGAGGTGAGCAAAATTGGTGCTATTTTCACCAGTGCAAAAGATTTGATTGAGGCCTCTAATAAAGTAATTTGGGAAAATATATCTCTACTTGTCAGAGAAATGATAATTTGAGAGTATAGATATCAATTTATTACCAAAAGACTGAAGGGATTGTTCAGAAATGATTTGGAGATGCCAGTGTTGGACTGGGGTGTACAAAGTTAAAAATCACACAACACCAGGTTCATCACAAATCATCACAACCACCTGATGAAGGAGCATCGCTCCGAAAGCTACTGCTTCCAATTAAACCTGTTGGACTATAACCTGGTGTTGCGTGATTTTTAACAGTGTTCAGAAAGATTCTATTTGTGAAAAGGGTGGTTAGGATGTGGTATACCTTATCAGAAACAATAGAGGAAGTAAATCCACATTCACATTTAAAAGATAAATTAAGTGAAAAAATGGAAATGGAATGGGGAAAGGATACGGGAATGGTTCTAAGTGGATAAGTCATTTTAAAGAGTTCCTGGAGACATGGTGAACAAATAATATTCCCTTCTGTGCTATGAGATAATTTAGTTCTCTAGTTAATAGGTCAAATTTCAGAATTCTTATAACACTTTGTCAAACAGAAACATGGAAATCTGGTTTTACAGCTCTTGTACCTTTGTCCCAAAAGTGCAAATAGTCTATTTGTTTGTCACTTTATCTCATTTGCTTGGGAGGGTATTTACTGAAATGTATCACTTGTAAACTGAACACAAGAATCATCTGCAGCCCTGTGTGAGTGAATTGGCCTGAACAATGTCAACAACCATTGCAGTTAAAACACTGACAGATTCCTGGAGACTCTCTCCCACCTCAATAAACAAATCCGCTCTTTTACTCTTGCAGCTGTCTTGTACGTAATGTGGGATGTAGGTATTGCCTGGCTGATTTGCATTGTTTGGATAAACTCCTTACATTGTCTGACCCAGCAAAAAAAGGACAAGGGGCGAGGTCATAAAGTTGGTGAAAGCTTTGCAATCTCTGTAGCCTGCATCCTCTGTTTCTTTACCCACTGTCTACCGAGCACAATTTTTAACATTGGGGACTTATTAGTGTCTCACTCAGATGAGTTTGCCATACCACTCTAACCCTTTGTTTCTTTGTTCACTTTAGCAAGTATAAGGCAGAAGAGACACCACCAGACTATTTCTCATTGGATGAAGTGTGGTTGCCATGTTATCACTTTCAGTGCCCTTGACTAATGTGTTCTCATGCAAAATAACCTTTACTTATGCTGCAAAGTTACTGGCATGATTCTAGTTGTTTGAATATTTTGGTCATTTCAGGTTAAATTCGATCTTACTCAGCTCACACTCCCATGCCCAGATGTATATTGAGTCAATTGCTTTCTCCCTGTATGCTTTCTCTATTCTTAGATCTATTACAGTGTGCCTTCTTACATCAGGTATTGTGAAACTTTGGTCTAGTTTAGGTCAGTGAAGACCTGTTCATGCATAACACCACCAGTCTATGCCTTTGCTGGTCATTAGTCTTTTGACTCTTTCTTAACCTTAATCTGGCTACTATGGTACTCTTTAAAAAACTGAAAGAACTGCAGATGCTGTAGATCAGAAACAAAAACAGAAGTTGCCAGAAAAGCTCAGCAGGACTGGCAGCATCTGTGAAGAGAAATCAAAGTTAACGTCTCGGGTCTAGTGACCCTTTCTCAGAACCGAGGCATTCTGATGAACAGAGTTCTGGTGAAGGTTCAGTGGACCTGAAATGTTAACTTTGATTTCTCTTCAGATGCTGCCAGTTCTTCTGAGTTTTTTCCAGCAACTCCCATCCCTATAGTACTCTTACTGGCTACTATTAAGACTTAAATCAATCTTCAATGATATACAATACTACAACTCCTACTTCTCAAGTCCAAAACAGCTAGCCATGCCTTAGCCAAGGATGGGCAGCCTATTCTAAATTAAAGTGCCTCTAATGTAGGCACATCCACTATTTATAAATTAATTGCTCTGAACTCAGATGCATTAAGGACAGACTAGACTCAAACCATTCATTTGTCACTTTTTGCTATGATTAGGTGCAAGTTCTCTGCCTTTGATATAAACAATCAGCTCAAAATGAATTTCTCAAGACTCTTGATCATTCCCCATTACTCTTGGATTCCATTTTTGTATTGCTTGCTTTTTATGGTTCCAGGTTGTAACATTTACTAGCCCAGGAATTATCTCTGTGATCATCCAGGCTGTAAAACATTGTTTTACAGGATGTATGTGGATCACTCAGTTGGGTGAAATATTTTCTGAATTATTGGGCAAGATTCTATTTTCCCAATCACATGTGAACTCTTGGTAATCAATGAGGTTGCCAAATGACAGGTTTGCTTGACTATCTGACTTTTTAAACCTCTACTCAAGGAACTAAAATCAGCATTTTATCTTTTGACTGTGACTCACATACTTTATTCCATTATTCTCTTCCAACATCTATAATTCACCTGTTACCATCTCCCTGAACTGGGCTTTCCAGAACAGTTTACATTTACCTCTAGTCTCTCCAGTATCTGTTAGAAATTACAAGAATTGTATGTTTACTACATTATAATCTACATAGAATGCAGGAAATACTTTAACTACAAAAATACCCCATCAATGTTTCCTTTCACACTTTTTTCCGTTTCTTCATACTAATTTCATAAGGCTTTTGAATTGCTATGAAACCAACTCATCCATTTCCTTAAAGTTTGCAAACGTATTTATTTTGGTTAGTTTAGCTTACAATCACTATTGGTCTCAGGGTTATTATGGCTTTCACTACCAATTCAATGCCCATATTATTGTTCCTCCTTTGGCTGTTTGTCACCATTGTTATTCATTTTGTCTAGGAGAAAGTGAGGACTTCAGATCCTGGAGATCAGAGTCAAAGAGTGTGGTGCTGGAAAAGTACGGCCGGTCAGGCAGCATCCAAGGAGCAGGAGAATCGACGTTTCGGGCATAGGTCCTTCATCAGGAATGAATCAGGTATTCATTTTGTCTCTCATTATGCCTCTGCTGAAGAGGATAGAGCTGCCAATTCAAGGCTGCAGCATTTAAAACTAAGATCATCCCTCTGTTCTAGCAATACTGAAAGCATTGACCTTCCAAAATCAGCTGGAATGCATGGAGGAATTCATTGCCAACAGGAATCAAAATTCTTTAATTTACCATTGAGCATGTGATCACATCCAATGTCCATTGCAGTTGAATCAGCAGGAACCCACAGTGGGTTCAGCATAGTGGTCTCCTGGCCTGGCATGGTGGTCTCTTGGCCAAGCATGATGGTCTCTCAGTCTGACATGGCAATCTCTCAGCCTTGTGTAATGTTCCTCCAGCCCAGCGATCTCCCAGCTCAGCGTGGTGGTCTCTTGGCTCGGTGTGGCTGTGACTCAGCGCAGCATGGAGGACTCTCGGTAGCCTGGCGTGGCAGTCTCCTGGCCTGTCATGACTATCTCTCGGCAGCCTGACATGGTGGTGCCTTGGCTCAGCATGATGGTCCCTCTGTGGCCTGATTTGGTGGCCTCTCGGCCCAGTGTGGCAGTTTCCCAGCAGCTCGGTGTGATGACCTCTCCGCCCAGTATTGCCTCAGCGTGGTCTCAGCATGGACTTCCGACTCAAAATAATTCCAAAGTGGTTTCCTGGCCTTGAGAGCCTCAAGGTGAAGCCTGGCACATCCTGAAATTCAGGTCTCGTGTAGACTAGGAGCTAGGTGCTGGTGTGGACTGGGTTAGAAGGACTTTTATTTGGAACTTTTTATTTCTTTACTTTTGTAATTTATTCCTATGATCTATAACGTTGGAAATTTTAATTTCTTCGTTTTCTAATCTTTTTTCCCTAAGAATTTGTATTTAAGAATATGTATCTAGGAATTTTTGTACTAAGATGGTGTTGTAAGTGACAACTTGTAAACTTATCATTGTACTCACTTCAGTACAGGTAACAGTAAAGTTAATTCTAATTCTAAAATTGCTTTTACAGGTTCTTATTCTTGCTGTACTGTCACGGTAATTTCTGATCTTCTTCCTTGACTATGCTTCATTTTTTTTCTCATCTATCACCTGTCAACACAGTTTCATTCTAACTTGGTAGAAGCTTTTCCTTCTGCCACATGTGCCAAATGTAACTTGCTGTCCACATTTTGTTACTGTTCTGCATTTTCTGTAAGTAATGCTAATTTCATCTTTAGTTTGTAAATAATATTTCTCCAACTTTAACTGCCAGAATTTGGAGCAATTGAATTTGCCAATTGCTCCAATTTTTGACCAGCAACCACAACTGTGAATAACTCATTCAGAATGTATATGTATGATTGGCCACAGAAGCAATGTGCTGATCCTAGAGAGCTGGCTGAAGCCAACTTTTGTTTACACAGGCTTTAAGAAAGATGGGTGAGTCTGGTTTGCAGTATCAGTCACTGACTGAGGCTCACTTTGGGTAACAAATGCTATACCTCTCATGGCTTAAGGTGATGTTTGTAGGCTCAAACAGGTGAGTAATTGGACGTCACATACCAGGCGGTTGTGAAAAGTATGGTCTGTTCAGTGAGCTCAGGTGTACAAGTCTTCAAGTAGCACATTTTAGAATGCATGTACCTTCAGATGACTCCTGTGGATTTTGCTCACCTGATTTAGGTTTGGATGAAACTGGGCGAAACAGTTTTATACAGCCTCAGAGGACACAATAGCATAGCTTTGATGTAACCAGTGCTTCAGCAGATGAAATAAACACCATAGTTCCTGAAAGCAGACTCTATTGGATTATAAGAAAGACAGAAAGTGCTGGAAAAACTCAGTGGACCTGGCAACATCTGTGAAGAGAGAAACAGAGTTAACATTTTGAGTTAAGCATGACTTCTTCACTGCTCCTCGGATGCTGCTTGAACTGCTGTGCTCTTCCAGCACCACTAATCCAGAATTCTTCACTATTGACCAAGCATGGAAAATGTTGTGATTTGGAGATGCCGATGTTGGACTGGGGTGTACAAAGTTAAAAATCACACAACACCAGGTTATAGTCCAACAGGTTTAATTGGAAGCACTAGCTTTTGGAGTGCTGCTCCTTCAGCAGGTGGTTGATGAAGGAGCAGCGATCCAAAAGCTACTGCTTCCAATTAAACCTGTTGGACTATAACCTGGTGTTGTGTGATTTTTAACTTGGAAAATGTTGGGTTTTTTATGCTGTAGGCAGAGGAACATGAGGAGCAAGTAGAATAATTTATGAACGTACCCAGAGCATAAGCGATCATGTTGATCCTTTGCCCTGGGCACTGCCTTTGTCTTTTGTCTTATATTCTGGGTACTGTTCCACTTGCTCTCCTCCCCTTCTGTCTACAATGTTTTTCAGCTTCTTTCAGTTCTGAAGAAGAGTCTAACTGGACTCATAATGTGAACTCTATTTCTCTCTTCATGGCTGCTGTCAGACCTGTTGATTTTCTCCAAAACTCTCCATTTTATTTTAGATTTCCAGCATCTGCAGTATTTTATTTTTATCCATTGGATTATAGCTCGGTACAGTATTGAAGGTTAAAAAATTGGATTTATTTTAAAGTAGGAGAAAGTGCTGGAAGGTCAGAGTGGAAAAGTGTGGCACTGGAAAAGCACAGTAGGTCAGGCAGCATCCAGATGTTCTTCCAGCGCCACACTTTTCAATTCGTTTTTGAGTGCCTGACAGGACCAGCAGCCAGGGTGCCAATGTATACACAGAAAAATGATGCAGGGTGACCCGATTAAGAAACGGGTGCCACACAAATAATGCAGAGAGTAACCTAATTAATAAGCAAGGAATGCCATTGTCACCTCATCTGATGGCCCCCAAACCACATCAATTCACCCCTGTAAATCTTTTATGCATTTTTACAGTCTCCAGAAGGACAATACCAAGTCTCTGCATTGCAATTGCTGTACAGGACACAATTATCAGCCAACCAGAGACCATTGTGCTGCAGCCTTTGCCTACTTAATACCACTAGGTTGTAGCTGATAATGAAAACAAACGTAAATTCTGCTCATTTCAACCTCAGTGGAGAAGGACCAGGACTGCCCAGCATTGGTTCCTATGTGCATAATAAAGACACAACTTGATAATTGCAATTGGACTCCAAGTGATGCAATTTTAATATAGAGTATTTCTCAGACCTTTCAATATTGACTAGAGATTTTGGATAAGAATAGACTGTTCTTTGATAAGGTGACCAAACAGGTGGATGAGGGTAAAGTGGTTGATGTGGTGGATATGGATTTCAGTAAGGTGTTTGATAAGGTTCCCTACAGGAGGCTATTGCACAAAATATGGAGGCACATGGGATTGAGGGTGATTTAGCAGTTTGGATCAGAAATTGGCTAGCTGAAAGAAGACAGAGGGTAGTGGTTGATGGGAAATGTTCATCCTAGAGTTCAGTTACTTGTGGTGTACTGCAAGGATCTGTTTTGGGGCCACTGCTGTTTGTCAGTTTTATAAATTACCTGAATGAGGACTTAGTAGGATGGATTAGTAAATTTGTGGATAGCAGTAAGGCCGGTAGAGTTGTGCATAGTGATGAAGGATGTTGTAGGTTACAAAGTGACATAGGTAAGCTCCAGAGCTGGGCTGAATGGTGGCAAATGGAGTTTAATGTGAAAAAATGTGAGGTGATTCATTCTGGATGGAGTAACAGGAATGCAGAGTCCTGGGCTAATGGTAAGTAACTTGGTAGTCTGGATGAGCAGAGAGATCTTGGTGTCCATGTACATAGATCCCTGAAAGTTGCCACCTGGTTGTTAAGAAGGCATGTGGTGTGTTAGCTTTTATTAGTAGAGGGACTGAGTTTCAAACCATGAGGTCATGCTGCAGCTGTAGAAAATTCTGGTGCTGCCGCACTTGGAGTATTGCATACAATTCTGGTCACTGCATTATAGGAAGGATGTGGAAGCGTTGGAAAGGGTTCAGACAAGATTTACTAGGATGTTGCCTGGTTTGCAGAGAAGGTCTTATGAGAAAAGGCTGAGAGATTTGAGGCATATAAGGTAATCAGAGGGCTAGGTAGGGTGACCAGTGAGAGCCTTTCCTCGGATGGTGATGGCTAGCACGAGGAGACATAGCTTTAAACTAAGGAGAGATAGATATAGGATTCTGGATTAGTGGTGCTGGAAGATCACAGTGGTTCAGGCAGCATCCAAGGAGCTTCGAAATCGACGTTTTGGGCAAAAGCCCTTCATCAGGAATAAAGGCAGTGAGTCTGGAGCGTAGAGAGATAAGCTAGAGGAGGGTGGGGGTGGGGAGAAAGTAGCATAGAGTACAATGGGTGAGTGGGGGAGGGGATGAAGGTGATAGGTCAGGGAGGAGAGGGTGGAGTGGATAGGTGGAAAAGGAGGTAGGCAGGTAGGACAAGTCCGGACAAGTCATGGGGACAGTGCTGAGCTGGAAGTTTAGAACTAGGGTGAGGTGGGAAATGAGGAAACTGTTGAAGTCCACATTGATGCCCTGGGGTTGAAGTGTTCCAAGGTGGAAGATGAGGCGATCTTCCTCCAGGCGTCTGGTGGTGAGGGAGCGGTGGTGAAGGAGGCCCAGGACCTCCATGTCCTCGGCAGAGTGGGAGGGGGAGTTGAAATGTTGGGCCACGGGGCGGTGTGGTTGATTGGTGCGGGTGTCTCGGAGATGTTCCCTAAAGCGCTCTGCTAGGAGGCGCCCAGTCTCTCCAATGTAGAGGAGACCGCATCGGGAGCAACGGATACAACAAATGATATTGGTGGATGTGCAAGTAAAACTTTGATAGATGTGGAAGTCTCCTTTAGGGCCTTGGATAGAGGTGAGGGAGGAGGTGTGGGCGCAGGTTTTACAGTTCCTGCAGTGGGAGGGGAAAGTGCCAGAATGGGAGGGTGGGTTGTAGGGGGGCGTGGCCCTGACCAGGTAGTCACAGAGGGAACGGTCTTTGCGGAAGGCGGAAAGGGGTGGGGAGGGAAATATATCTCTGGTGGTGGGGTCTGTTTGGAGGTGGCGGAAATGTCGGCGGATGATTTGGTTTATGCGAAGGTTGGTAGGGTGGAAGGTGAGCACCAGGGGCGTTCTGCCCTTGTTACGGTTGGAGGGGTGGGGTCTGAGGGCGAAGGTGCGGGATGTAGACGAGATGGGTTGGAGGGCATCTTTAACCACGTGGGAAGGGAAATTGTGGTCTCTAAAGAAGATAGAATATAGGACAGATGTCAGAGGTAGTTTTGTTACTCAGAGAGTAGTAGTGGCATGGGACGGCCTGCCTGCAACAGTTGTAGACTCACCAACTTTAAGGGCATTTAAATTGTCATTGAATAGACAAATGGATGAAAATGGAATAGTGTAGGTTAGAAGGACTTCAGTTTGGTCCCACAGGTCAGTGCAACATCGAGGGCCAAGGGACTTGTACTGTGCTGTAGTGTTCTATGTTCTATGTTCTATTCAACCACTCCAGCCTGATACTCCACTAAACCTGAATACGGCTGATTTGTATCTCAGTGATCAATATTTACATTTGTGAATTGTGATATTGTTTCAAGATTGTGATTCAATATTGTCTGTGTGCCGTGAACTCTAGTCACCTGGTTGCCGATGTCACAAAGCTGTAGCCTTTGGTTTTCTCCAACTAGCAAAGGTTACAAATTGTGATTAATATGTTTTATGTCAAAGAGACACAATAGACTGAGAGTCCAATTTTCAGACCATGATTTGCAAACTACTGTACCTTGAGTAAAAAACTAGCTTTTGATAGAAACTGGTTAATCTGCAACTTGCAAACTAATGTCCCTGCAAACAATATAACTGCAAAAAATATCCTTATGTTAGATCCACATTCACAGAGGGCAAATTTTAATATACTAGGGTAAGAATGCCGCAGCTTATTTAAAGAAAAGCACAAATGATTTAAACAGCTGAACATGGAAATATTTATTGCTTCTCAGCGCATTAAATGGTTGAGTGCAAGGAAACTTTCCAGAGCCCAGATATTTTTTTGTTTTTTTTTGTTTAAGTTTCCCTTTCTCTGCCAGACACAGCTTCATAATAAATGCATCTTTTCATTGACCATGTCCCTAATGGAAATGTTATATTCTACAAATGTTCGTGTTGTATCTGGAAAATGCTTAAACTTTGGCAGTGATCACCGCTCAGGAGAGGAGCAAGAAACTTGAGCCAAATACATTGTGAAAAAGAATATTGGCTGTGTAGCAAATGCTGCTGATGGGGTCAGAAACAGAGGTTTTGTACATCTAAAGTAAAACAAGAAACAATATAAGGGATCTCATATGCAGTGTTGGCACAGGAAACTTCCTTGTACTGGTTTAACCCCTGTGTTCTTCGTAAATTTGGGGTCTTTGAAGATGTGTACATGCTGCCTGTTGTACAACATCTGTGCAATGGATTTTCTCTACATTTCAAAAGTTGAACATTATCATAAATGCAGAAAATGCTTTGGAAATATTTTCTGAAAACTTATAATGTGTAAACCTAACGTACTTTTTTTACTATCCTTTCCAATATCTCAGAGCTATCCCGAAGCCTGACTAACCAACAACATCAAATTGCCCTGTTGGTATATTGTCAGTGCAGTGATAATTAGCAGGGACAGAATGAGTGATGGGACAGGCTCTGAAGTGCTGAAAGGGGTGGACTTACAGAGATCTGGTTCTTATTTCCCAGACTTGTCCATTGTGCTGAGGATCAGGCAGATGGGTAAGTACTAAGCAATGTGTCAGGTAGTGGATTCCAGATGGTGAGTTCATCACTTGGGCATGTAATACCCTGATAGGTGGCTTCATAGGAAGATAGCCTGAAATGTGGGATCGTTCAGAGGTGTAGGTGATGAAAGCCTCTGATATAGCCTCACCAACCTAACCTTGAAATGGCAAACATAGAGGAATTTGTCAAAAATAAATTATGCTGTTGCTTATTTGAAAAAGTGATGGGAAAACCAGTTGGGAATAAAGTGCAGAAAAAAACAGTTCATAAGATAGTTAGCAGTGGAAAAACAGAGTTAAAACTGGGTGGAGAAAGAAGGATTTTGCAAAGCTTTAAAATAGTTTGTGCTTAAATATTGAAATTTACTTTTGCTTTGTTGCCAGCAGCTAACAGCCCTGAATGTTTACCCACTGCTGTGTGTAAATATTGAAGGCTGGACTAGATGACGGTGCCATGTCATTTATCATTTTATTTCAATATACTTACTTTAAATGTATCCTTCCAACATCTACTCCAAATGATGGAGATAAGTGGTTAGGCATTAAAGTAGATGGGACCTGGCCCATTTTCTTACCAGGAATATGATGTAATCATGGAGTGGTGCTTGGTGGGAAATCTAAGCATTTGCCTTTACAGATGAAGAATAGCAGCTGCAGGACCATATGCTGCACATTTTTGCTGTGACTATTTCTTATGTACCAAGTTTATACAAATTTGTAACCACGCCTGACGGAACTCGGCTTGAACGTGTTTCTTTAAGGAAACTGTTTATAAATGTGTGCTGTGTTTTTTGTGTTAACTTTGTGTTTTTTTGGTCCATCAAGCTGTTCAATGAACTGCCCTCCTAACCTGGGTAATGTAAAGTTCAGAAAAAAACAGTGCCAGTGTAGGGAATACCAATCGGTGGGGTGCGTTGGTGAGGGAATGGTGGGGAAGGATAGGGTCCTGGTGGATGGGGAGAGGGGGCTTTGTGGGGGATGAGGCTGTTATGCACAGCAAATGGCACAATGTAAGAGGTAATCAATGCACTTTCAAAAATGATTAGTATTATTGGAATGCTTTCCCTGCAAAGCAGCTGTTTAACCGATCTATACAATGAAAACTGACTACACAACTCATTCTATGAGTGATTAGAGGCTGTGGGACTATTAATTCAGAACTAACAACTAGACAGCAGGTGAAATGCCCAATGCCATGGGGAGACTGAAAAAGATTGCAAATGCCTTTCACAACCTCAGGACCAGGAGAGAGCACTTTATGGCTGATGAAATAGCAGTCATTGTAGTGTTGCAGGGAACTAAGGCAATCAATTTGTACACAGAAAGCTCTCACAAACACAGTGAGCTAACGGCCAGATAATCCAGATGTTGGTTAAGGGTTAAATATTGATCAGGACATAAGGCTAAAAATATGCTTATATTTAATATTCAATTTTGCTCCAAAAACTCCTAATCCCTGGAATCATAAATACAGGTACAAACCAATGCAAACTACAAATCTAAACTTTGCCTTTAGGAATGTCCTAGAGCAAAGTCACTCTATTTGTACAGAGCTTTGTCATGAATTATGTTTCACCTTTGTGTTGCAGTCTGTAAAAATGTATCATGAGCAGTAGTCATTATTCATCCTGTTACTCACTCATCGAAGTTGATTGACCTGATGGATTATTCAAAGAATCAGTTAGACGCCAATGCTGCCAGGAGAAGGAAAAGAACAATGCTGTTTGATTCCTGTTTCAGTTGCCCAGTCAAGAATCATAGCTGGGCCAACAATAGAGGCTTCAACTCCCTCTCCAATAACTCCCATCCCAGTATGTCGAGAATCAGCAGCAGTATAAAGATTGGAGGAGTTAAATCAAGTAGTTAAGAAGAATGTGCTCATTGACCATGTAGGCACCATTTCCACAGACTTTGCATTCTGTCTTAGGGGAGTGCGAATAGAGTTTTAAGTTGTATTAATTGACTAATTAGAAAATTTTAAAGACTGAGCTTCAGAAGGGCTTGAAATAAATTTGCTGATGGCTGGGAGTCTTTTTAGCCATCTAGTTAGCATATTGGGAGCAGGGTGGTGTCTGCAGGGATTGTAAAGATCGATTATCTCTTGAAATGGTTTGAAAGTCATTTTATGCTGCCTGAAAGAAGAAAAGAAGAGAGAATGAATCCTGTTATTATCTGACACAGGTTCTTTGTAACTATGTGTTAACTATTGTGTTGTCTCTATTGGGTGCTAAATTAAACTCTTTTAACAATTTTACATTTTACTTCCAAGTTTTTTTGAAAACTGCTCTACACCCCACACTACCTTTTACTGCATCGATGAAAACACATTATCATCCAGGATTTTCTCATCATAACCCAAGATGATTAGTTTCCAATATTTGAATGCAGCTAGAATTCATCTCGTTAAAGTGAAACAAATTATGAGTTATTTGTGTCATCTGTATAGGACAAATAAATATACATTGGAGAAAATACCAGTGGAAGAAAGACAAATGCTGACAAGATGCAAAAATAAGCTTGAAAGCCCGTTGCTTAAGTAAACCTTCCCATTGTATTTAAATGCATGAGGTGCCAAATAATGGTGGCAACAAACTTTCATTTGCACAATTCATGATCATGCAACAGTACAATGTGCATGTACATTGTGGTATGAACAATAGCTCCAGAATGGTGATCTGTGGAAAGTCTGCTTGGAACACGGCCAGTACAACCGACTCCTTTCAGTTAGCACTGACTGGGGTGTTACTAACCCCAAGTATATGCTGATTACAATTGTGTATCTTGCGGATGTGTTGATCTAAGACAATGGGCACTAGAGACACAGTCCTTCTATGTAACTTTGATTTCTATGACTATTTTTATTCAATTGTTTGAAGACATGACATCAGCTTTATGCCAAGTGTCAAACTCCTTTGCCATCTTTATCAACTTTCACTCAGATTGGTGTTTTTGCGAGTTCCTTGGCTACATGTGAGAGGTTTTAACAATGGGATGTAACTGTTTGACCTTTGATGATTTGATGTAGTCTGTTGGATGTTACTTTTCCAGGATCATGGAATTATGCTACTCTGGGGTTGGGGCTTTGAGACAATTCTGTTGAAGACATGATTATGGGATCTTGCTGCTTGGGAATTGTAGTGCATGAACTCACTGGGATTGTAGACTGTTACTGCTCTCAGAGTTGCTTTACCTCACTCTTTGGTTTCAAACGATGGGACTTCACTTATTTAAGTTGATTTGTGGTATTAAGCTGCAGTCAGGTCTAATGGACAGAACTGAGATCTTCCTGGTCTAGATTGGGAACTTAGCAGCTCTGTAAGATAGCAGTGGAACCTTGCTGCTCTATGATTGTCTTGTGTGATTTTGCTGGTTTTGGGACAGAGTCTGAGACAGGGCTCTGAAATTTCACTGCTCTGAAATGTGAAGTGGAGACATGAGATCTCTGTTCTGGAATGTGTTAGTGGGTTCTTTCTATTCTGGAAAGAACTTTGGAACCTCATAGATTTAGGATAGAATTATGGATTTTTGTTGCTTTGGAGTAGGAACTTCCCTGTGGCATGTAAAACAATCCGTTTCCTAACTCCCTATCTGGTACTTATTTTAAAAGCTCCAGATGTGACAGGTGAATTATTCTTCTGTAATCTGATACCTGTATGTGATGGTGAAGCACCAAGAAACGTCTTTAAATCAACTATGAAGTATATGCGAGCTTTGTAGAAGTTGATGCAGAGTGACTGATTGGAACATTTTAACCAGAAAGTTCTGAAACATTTACACTTTATGCTGCCAAATCACTTTTTGAAACTGTACAGTTGGCGCATTCTCAGATTGTAATTTGTAATTTGATACATTTTATTTTCAACATGTGCAGTTGAAAATTATGCATTAATGCTTCTCAGGAATTTCCTCAGAGCTGATCCCTGCTCTCCCATAGTAGATTCCCGAAAAGCCACGGAGTAATGGGACCTCATCCAGTTTGGAAGTGATAGGTGTTAAATTAGCCCCTCCATCAGTGAAAACAATGTGATTGGTTGTAATGCTGGATTTACACCCGGAGTGTTTTTAATCTCCATTGAAATTCAGGAAGAGAACTGCCTGAGGGTGGTGTATATTTGAGAGCAATGTTGAGAATGTTACAATGGAGACTGATATTATGTAGGCTGCAATTAGGATTAATGATAAATGGCATGTAATAGAGTTTAATGTCAGCCAGATTGAGATTGAGAGTAACATGGGCAGGAGTGTAATAAAGAGTAATACAGAGTAATAAAGAGTGATTACAATAGAGAATCATATCTGGCAGGAAATGGGATGATGTTGGGCAGAGTGCAAAAGCAGATTTCCACCCAAACCTTTTTCTGGCCGGAGACCTCAGTTAAAATGATGCCCCATGATGAAAATTGTTTTAACTAAGGGGAACAGAACAAAAACTTTCCTGCTGTGTTCAGTGCATGCAAGCTAAAGAAACAATGTTGTACAAAATGATCACGTTGCAGTATGTAAATCAGTCCCAGATTTATTGAGCCCTTGGACTACAAAGAAGAATCTGCACCATGTTTAGCTTTGATTGTCTGTCAGGCAACCACAGTAGCAGTCTTGGTTGTCCAAACCCAACAGTATATTGTCTCAAAAAGCTGGGCAAGTAATTTTTTCCCATACTATGAAGTCTAACCACATCAAGTAACAAAATAGCCTTCATTTAGATTCTGTCTGATTTAAATCATTCTATAGCAGCCAGACAACTTTTTCCAAACTGTTTTTGAATTAAAAACATTCGCATAAACAAAAAAGAAATTCACATCCCTTTATCTTTTCATGTTTCTTTCACTTTCTAATTCTTCTTCCATTTGGCCAATATTTTTCTCTCTCTGTCTCTCTGCCTCTCTTTCTTTCATGATCGCCTGTCTTCACATTTTGTTGCCCTCATTATATATTTTGGTCCCTGTTCTCTCTAATTAAGTGTGCATCCATATACCTGCCAGTCTGATTCTTTCCCATCCCCTCTCTCTCACAGTCTTCTTTGACATCTTCAACTCTCTGCTCTTCTTTTCCACGTGCTTTATGCACCATTGCATGCTAAACCGTTACAGTGTAAAGCAATACCTTTAGGGCACACATTTATTGGAAAATGATAAACACTGAGATTGACACTCACTCCACAGGGAGGTATGAAAATCCCTCGAATTGAAGGACAAGAAGGACACTCTACCCATTATTCAGATCAGGATTTAAAACTTTACATTGCTTCAGGGCAGGTAGTTATGAACTGTGTGGCAGGAAATCTGACTAAAAGTATTTAAAATCATTTACCATACCCTCCACGTCCTAATATTTCCAGGTGCCCTTTCGACAGCATACGGATTTGGAAAACATTCAATAATATTTTTCCTAATTCCGTTTATTTTTCTGAATGATTTGAAACTTTGAAAGTATGAAAATCAGTCTACAGTATTTTTCTGTGTCTTAAATGAATAGTTTGCTTTGTATCTTTTCCAAACTATTTGCTGTTATTGAAGCACTGTGTTTCTGTTGAAATACTCAACAGTATAAGGTTGTTTAGCCAGTCTTTCAGTGGGGTTAAAACAGTAGATGACCTTAAACATCCTGAAGTCAGAAAATTAAGGACAGGCTTGACTGGACAATTCAAGATTTGACCAGATGCAATTCTATCAGTTAAAGGCAAAATAACTTGGTACAACCAAGATGACTTACACTGTTGCGTTGCCAATAAAGTGTCAATTATGATAAACTACAGCAAAAATGAGACAATAGCTTAAAAATACTAGTTAGACTGGGGGGTATTATGAGATATATTATGAGTCACTGGTGATCTAACTGTGTAATAACTTATAAAATCAGCATGCATTGATATGGAGCTATGGAGTTGTACAGCATGGAACAGACCCTTCAGTCCAACTTGTCCATGTCAATTAGATATCCCAAACAGATCTAGTCCCATTTGCCAGCATTTGGCCCATATCTGTCAAAACCTTTCCTATTCATATACCCATCCAGATGCCTTTTAGATGCTGTAATTGTACCAGCCTCCACCACCTCCTCTGGCAGCTCATTCCATACATGCACCACTTTTTGTGCGAAAACATTGCCCCTTAGGTCTCTTTTAAATCTTGCCCCTCTTCCCTTAAACCTATGCCCTCTATTTTTGAACTCCCTTACCCTGGGAGAAAGACCTTAGCTATTCACCCTTTCCATGCCCCTCATGATTTTATAAACATCTATAAGGTCACCCCTCAGTCTCCAATGCTCCAGGAAAACAGCTCCAGCCTATTCAGCCTCTCCCTATATCTCAAAATCTCCAACCCTGGAAACATCTTTGTAAATCTTTTCTGAACCCTTTCAAGCTTCACACAGAGTGTAAGGGTGGAACTCAGTCTCTTTCTGTAAATTCCCAGTCCATGCCATGTGTTGTGGAATGGCACTTAGCAAAGACACTCAGCAGGAAGCAAGATAAGGGAAGAAAGAAACAAAGGGTTTTACATGCCAGGTGTAATATAGGGTATGTGCCCAGAGGCCCAACTTCTCACCAATTGCTGAGCTCATCCCCATTCTACAGACCATAAGACAGATGAGCAGAAGTTTGCCATTCAGCCCATTGAGTCTGCTCGGCCATTCAATGAGATCATGGCTAATCTGATAGTCCGAAACTCTATTTTCCTGGCTTTTCCCCATAAGCCTTGATTCCCTTTGAGATTTAAAAAAAAGCTGTTCACCACGGCTTTCAATATTCTTAATGACCCAAATTCAATAGCCATCTGGAGTGAAAAATTCCACAGATTCACTACCCTTTGATAGAATAACCTCCTCCTCTTTGACTTAAGTGTGCGACACATATTCTGAGAGTATACCACCTGGTCCTCGACTCAACTGCAAGCAGAAACAACCTGTCCATGTCTATCCTCTCAAATCCCCTAAGAATATTGTTCATTTCAATAAAATTGTCTTTCATTCCTTCACATTCTAACGAGTACAGTCCCAATCTCCTTAACCTCTCCTCATAAGACAGTCCCTCCATACCTGGTATCAGCCTAATGAACCTTTCCTAATCTACTTCCAATGCCAGGAGATCTTTCCTTCAATACGTGTCCTAAAACTATTCACAATATTTTAGCTGAGAATCAGCAGCTCATCCATCGGATATAAATACATAATTGAAGTAAAAGATCATTTGTCCCCAATATTACTCTGCACATGCTATAGGGGCAGCTGATACGGGTAGATGAGAGGAAGATTTTTCTCTTAGCATTTTTATTATTGCTGGAAGGAGGGGATACTATTTTCAAAGGGTGTCCAGTACTTCAGAAAATAACATGCTCAATTCCTTACGCTCCCACATGGACTTTTAACACCCACTCCTCCACCTCCCCTTTTCCCCCTCTCTAAGATCAACGAAACCTCCTGTCCAATGCCCCTTACTAACCTGGGCCTAGGGTGCCAATGGGCCTTCATTTTAGGATTGGTTGCAGTCTAGCAGTGCCTAAAACTTGGCTCAGATTCTACTGAGACTTTGGAGCTGCCAGCTAATCAGATTGGTTGGGCAATGTTTCTTATCAGTGAGGGGCAGGAGCCTTTTTTTGTGCCTGCCATCCGGCTGTTGACTTTCCTTCAATGTGGGGAAAGCATTCCCCTTGCCCCAGAATAAAAGATCCTGCCCAATGACTTTCATTAATACAATGGACTTTGCACTACATTCTTCAAAGAAGAAAAATTGCCATCCTTACCTAATCTGGCCTACAGGGTGACTCCAGGCCCACAACATTGGAGTTGACTCCTAACTGCCCTCTGGGCAATTAGGAATGAGCAATAAATCCTGACTTAGCCAGTGATGCCCACATCCCATGAGGAAATTGAGAAAATTAAACCAGTCAACACCTTTATGTAATAGGCAAAAGTGAGGACTGCAGATGCTGGAAACCAGAGTTTAGATCCGTGGAGCAGGAAAATCGATGTTTCTGTCAAAAGCCTTTCATCAGGATTGGAGCTGTTTTGGGCAAAAGCCCTTCATCAGGATCCTGATGAAGGACTTTTGCCCGAAACGTCGATTTTCCTGCTTCTTGGATGCTGCCTGACCTGCTGTGCTTTTCCAGCACCACTCTGATCTAAGCCTTTATGTACTACCAATGAAGTACTTTTGTAAAGCAATCCCTATTACATTGCAGGAAATGCGACAGCCAATTTGCATGCAAGAAGTTCCTACAACAACAAGGTGACAATGATCAGATAATCGCTATTAGAGATGTTGACTATGGGGACTATTGGCCAGAACATTGGGGTAACTCCCCAATCCTCTTTGAAATAGTGTCATTGGATCCTTTATGTCCAACTGAATGTGATCTAATAAAACCTCATTGAATGCAGCACCTAACTCCCTGAGTGCTACATGTAAGTATTAGACTTAAGTTTCAAGCTCAAGTCCTGGTGTAGGATTTGAACTGGCGACTTCTCGCACATAAGTGAGAGTGCTACTGACTGACCCAACCCTGACCCTATATTTAACAGTTCCCTCGATTTTAATGCTCATTAAAATGCAGTTAGATGAGAAAAAGAAGAGCAAAAACACTATTATTTATTTATTTCACTCTATTTACAATTCAGGAGGATTGAGGGAGAGGGGGGAAATTGGTGAGTGTCTGACAACTGTGTTGAAGACCCTCACAACAACTCCATCATTAGCAACTCTTTCCAAGATCTTCAGCAGAGGCAAAAGGCTAGTGGAGTCACTGTTGAAGTACTGCAATAGGTATGATTCCATGGATTTAACACATGGATTTGCAACATGAGATAAACATAGAACCTCAAAACAAAGTGCAATCACATTGCTGGAAGCTAATGGAGTCCCAAAATAATGCTGAAGAAACAAACCACTAAATTAATCCTTAATGGTGATCATTTCGTATTAGATATCTTCTCTCTGTGGAACATTTCCCAATTCTAGCTGGGACCTGAGTTAAAAATTCTAATCAACATTTTGTGCTAGTTGCATCAGTTGAATTTAAGTACATACAAATGCAGGGCATTGATTAGATATATGCTTGTCTACATTCTCAGTGGTGCCTTTGTCCTCATCTCAAACTATTGAGTTTAAACCCTTTCTTTGCCAATTGGGTATCGAGAATATAACAGTTGGTGATAGGGATTTCTAATTGTTGTGGACAAATTCTGTGCGCAAGCAGGAGATGATTTTTAACTTTGCCATTCAACCGTAAACATATATAGTGATTACTGTATCTGCTGGCAGCGAATGACAGGCAGGGGGTAGAGGAAGTCTAGAGAGTTATATAATGTATTTGCAAACTTTCCAAAAGTATTTTGATAGTTGAGTTTTCATTTGTGGCTGTGGAAGTATGATTCCCAGGTTATGTCATGGTCATCCATGTTGAAATACAGCAAGGTTGGGAGAGAAATTCCACATATTAAGAAAATATGTATCATTTCTGAATTTGATGTGTGAAAATCTTGGAACTCCCTCCCTAAGAGCACTCTAGGTGTACATATTACGTGGACAACAATAGCTCGAGAAAGTGTCACCTTCACAAGGATAATTAAACATGGGCTATAATTGCTGGCTTTGCTGGCCATATCACACAAACAAATAAATCATATGTATATGTATGATCAACTAAGAGATTAAAGCAGACAGTACTTTTTGAGTTTTGTTTTTGGGTTGACAGCTGTTTGTATCCGAGGCAGGAGGGGAGCCTCCTGGAGAAGTTGGACATCAAACTCTCTAATGGAGGCAAGATTTGCAACTCTCAGAACAATCTGCAGAAGATAATATCAGACTGCGTGTGCATCATTTTGAAGATTAAAACAATCACTGAACTATTATAAGGTAATGGGCTTCAATGCAACCTGTTTCATTCGAGTTGTATTAATATATATAATGGTAAACCACTCCTTTAACAGTTTGCTGGCATATATTGTTGATCAGCTCAAAGTGAAACAGTGGCTATGATGTTTTGGGAGAAGAGGAGGTGTTGGTTACTGCAGGAAAATATGATGGTCTTGATATCATAGAGACGTAGTTGATGGAGGGCAAGACTAGCTGCTCAATATTCCGATGTTCCAGAAGGATAGGGGGCTGGTGAATAAAGGAATAAGTGGTCTGCAATATTGGTCAGAGAGTCAATAAGGAGGGAGGATACCTTGGGAAGTTGAGGCCAGAAGGCTAAAACCTCAAAGTAAAGTGGGCAGTCAGATTGCTGGAAGCTAACGGAGTCCCAAAACAATGCTGAAGAAACAAACCACTAAATTAATCCTTAATGGAGATTATTTCGTATTAGATGCCTTCTCTGTGTGGAACATTCCCCATTCTATCTGGGACTTGAGTTAAAAATTTCAATTAACAGTCTGTGCCAGTTGCATCAGTTGAATTTCAAAACATACAAATGCAGGGCATTGGTTAGATAGTTGCTTGTCGACATTCTCAGTGGTGCCTTTGCCCTCATCTCAACGTATTGAGTTTAAACCCTTTCTTCGCTCATTGGATATTGAGAATGTAACAGTTGGTGATAGGGATTTCTAATTGTTGTGGACAAATTCTGTGCGCATGCAGGAGGTCAGGGAGACGTAGAAGAGTAGATCTCAAATAAGTGTACAAATGGTAGCAGAGGATTTCAACTTCCCTAATCATAAATGGGAAAGGGTTGGAGGGGGTGGAATTCTTTAAAATGTATCGAGGAGAGCTTTTTAAGCCAGCATGTAGGAAGTCCTACAAGAGAGGGTGCAGCACTGGATGTAATTTTAGGGAACAAAGCAGGACAAGTGGTAGAATGTCAGTGCCGGGATTGGGGGTACAGTTAGTAAGCAAGACACTTGGGTCTGTTTTGTTACGATTTAAAGGCCAGGACTTTTAAGGGTTTGACATCTTGATAACTGCCTTTGACAGCTGCTTTCAAGAGATTCCCTTGACAGGTTCTCTTGACCATTGATTTTGACACTTTTGACAGTTGTGTTAGACAGCTCTGTTGACAACTCCAACGAGCTTGACAATGAATATTCTTCTGCTTATTTATGCAAAGACACTTTCCCTGCCTCCTTAGGCATCTAATCTTCCACAAACCCCGCCCGAAATACCCCCAAAGATGCCCTGGTAACTTATCCAAAGGAGCACTTATTTCTCCAAAGAGGTGTCCTTGTTATCCAAAGGAATTAAATGTGCAAAGAAAAGCTCTTAACAGATCTATTCAGTACACTTTGTGTTTCATACAGAGGGGCCAGCAAAATGTAGTTTAAAATGAGGCAACGGATGAATTAAATGGCCAGCTGTCTCTGAAAAATGTGTTTTTTCTGAACATATCCCACCTCCATTCCCGGCCCCACAAAAAGGGGAAATATTATTTTGAGAGGCAGGACTTCCAAATTCCAGGCATGTCCACATTTTCCACCATGAAAGAGAGGCACTCAGTCATTGCGCAAATCCAGGCCAATAATTTACCAGTGCAGAACTAGAGTACATACAAATCAAAGACAATGCGTGAAGTTGAAAAAAATGTTCGTCAGAAGAGCGTAGAGACTTATTTAAAATCATAAATGACATTTCAAGAGAAAAATGGGATTTGTAAAGATATTTTTTAATCATTGAACGAAATTTCAAGTATTCACCCAGAATAAGGTTTTAAGCAGAATTTCGGAATTGGAAAATTACATTTTGTGCAATAATGTGATTATATTTTCCTACTGAGTTGTTTGCCATGTCTTTTAATGGCTTCCTTAAAGATGTTGCTTCAGAATCTCAGCCTGTATTAAAGGATTAGACTTTGACTTAATCTCCTCTCCAGTCCCCAGAAGAGTTGGAGAGATTCCAACCACATCTGCGCTTTTCTAGCTTATGCGGTCTGCAGAAGTAGCCAATAAATAATCTGTATTTTCAAAAGTTATGCTGATTGTAGAACTACCAGCATAGATTTACAGATTTCTCTGAGTTTGGGTGAAGTAATGTCAGAATTCAACCTGTGATGGCTTGTGAAGTCCTTTGCTTTTTTTCTGAAAAGATTCTTGGAATTGAATACTCAAAGATGCACTTCAGGCAAACCTTGCATTTAACATGTTCATAATTGTCTTTTTCCATTATGCACTGCTAACTGGGTAGGGTAAATTCTGTGAGTAGCATTGATTATAGTTTGTTCATACAATTGGAAGAGAAACACGGATTGTTAAGAATATATTGATCAATGATTGAAGAAGGCTTTATTTTTGCAAGCAGTTTAAAGCCGGATGACTTTTTTATTAGATTCCTTTTGATTCTCTGCTATTCACATCACTTTTCATAAAATTTCTCCCTCAGTTTTCCTTTTATTAACTGACTGAGATAACAGAAGACCAGCCAGTATTAAACTTCTGCGGTTGGAATTTGGACTTCTGTGTCAGGATCTTGGCATCAGGCGTCAAAAGCTCTCACTGGGTGGGAAACACTCACTGGATCTGATTTTCCTTGCTTTGTGCCATTCATTACAAACACCACTGCCAGTATACTTGATAATTCTTAACACTTCTGAGCTGTGGGTGTCTACACACACATTCTTAGATTTTTTTTGCTAAATTCATATGTCTCTTGTTTACTAATAAGCCTAATTCAACCTTATTCTAGGATAATAAAATAAGAGACCAGTGGGAGGTGATGGTCTAGTAGTATTACCATTGGAATGTTATTCCAGAGACCCAGGTTCAAATCCCACCACGGCAGATGTATGAACTTGAATTGAATTATAAAATAGAATTGAGAATTAAGAGTCAAATGGTGACCATGGATCCAATGCCAATTGTTAGAAAACCTCATCTGCTTCATTAATGTGTTTTAAGGATGGAATCTTGAGCTTTTCCTCAGTGGCTGGTAGTGTACTGGTCGTAGCAGCAGAACATGTCTTTCGATGAGAATTCAATTGTCTTCATCAGCTTTTTTCAGAACAATGTATCTGCCATAATTTTTTAAGTCTTGTTTAAAATGTAGACTATCACATAATTAAACCTCATTTTACGAATCTGAAACTTGGCAATTTTTTGGCAAACTCCATTACTCTTGTAATATAACTAGTGGCTTATTGTCTATTTCAAGCTGAAATCCCAATCCAGTAAAATCTGTGAATCTTTCCACGTAACAGCCAATGTTTCCTTCTCAATGATAGTATCTCTCTATTCAGTTTCCATTAGTGGTCTCAGTGTAAAGTATATGGGTTCCCTTGTTCCTGAACCTGAATAGTCCTAAGGATTATGTATCAGTGGCATTTTTGGTTAATAAGGCTGAGATGTAATGAGCAAATGCATCTATAGAGAGTAGCTTCTAAATTTCTGAAAAGCAGCAGTCATTTTCTGACATTAGTACAATTTTCAAAAAGTTATCTTACGGGGTGAGTATGACTGACAAAGCAATGAATTTTCCACTTGGCCCAACAAGCACTACATGTCACTTATCCATTTCACAGCTGAAAATGCACCTCCTAATCCTTGCTTTTCTAAAATGCACAATGATTCCTTGTTCTTGGATTATATGCCCCAAAAATATGATTGTTGCTTTTTGAGAATTTACATTTCTTGTTGCAAGTACAGTCCTGTCTTCTGTAATGCTATTAACACCTCTGTGACTCTATCTTCATGTTCCTTTTCTGTCTGACTATCCATTAAGATATCATTTATATGTCAAATCGTTTTACATTTTCATTCATGAATTCTTGAAGTTGCTTTCCTAACATTTTCTGGTGCAGATGAAATTCTGAACCAGAAATTATTAAAATAAAATCTTTAATCAGTGTAGCCGGTGATCTTACTGATAGTCAGGAGAAATTGACCAAAATACACTGTTTGTATATAATTTGGTAAAGAATTTGCTTTTTGCTAATTTGGCCAAACTGTTGTTGACTGACGAAATTGGATAGAATTCTTTTCACACTACATTGTTCAACTGAGTGAGATCAACACACAATCTTATTTCTTCATTTGGTTTTGTGTTCTACCAGTTGCATTCAACACCTGACCTCATTACAGCCTTAGTCCAAAGATGGATAAAAAAATTGAAGTGAAGTTGGGAAGTGAGGATATGAGCCCTCAGGAGTAGGAGTAAGGCATTTAGTTCCACAATTTCCTGCTCCTCCATTCTAGACCATGTTGAGTTATGAGGTTGGCATGATCACTCATTGGTTAGCATTGCTGCCTAACAGTGCCAGGGATCCAGGTTCAAATTCAGCCTCGGGCGACTGTTTATGTGGAATTTACACTTACTGTGTCTGTGTTGGTTTCCTCTGGGTGCTCTGATTTCCTCCCACAGTCCAAAATTGTGCAGATCAAGTGGATTGGCCATGAAAAATTGCCCATAATTTCTAGGAATGGGTTAGCCATGGGAAATGCAGGGTGTACAGGGTTGGGGTATAGGGTGTGGGATTGGCTGAGATGTTACTCAGAGGGTCAGCTAGCATGAATGGCCTGCTTCCACACTGTAGAGATTCTGTGATCTACCGATGCGATATTCTCAGGTTAACCCTATATCCCTGGATGTCATTAATAACTAGAAATCAATCAAACAGTCTTTGAAATTACCAAATGATTAAGCTTCTCCAGCTTCTGAGGTACAGAATTCCAAAAGTTCAACACCCTCTAAGTGAAGAAGATCTTCTTCATTTCAGTCCTAAAGGGATTGTGTTTTATTCTGAGACCATGTTGCTTGGCCCTAGACCTCACATCCAGAGGAAACATATTTTCTGCATCTATTCTATATATCCCTTTAAAAAATGTGTACATTTCTATCAGATCACCTTGTAGAGTTTTAAATTCCAAAGAATGCAGGCCCGACCTCCTCAATCTCTCCTCAATGGACCGTCACATCGATGCCGGGGGTGCTGGCCTAATAACATGGATGCAGGAAGAAATTTATAGATCAAATGAGTTGTCAAGGAGAATGAGTTGAGTTTTTCTCTTTATTGTGTGGTTCAATGTCACACAATGAGAATGGAGATGGTAAAGTTATGAATTGTCTTCAGATTTAAACTTCAAAGTAACACTATTGATTATAAAATAATGCTAAATACTACTACACATGGTAATCATACATATACCACACTCTGACTTCTAGTTGCATTTAATAAGGACTAATCTATCTTCTCCATGAGTTCATGTTCATATAGGAGAAAGTGAGGTATGCAGATGCTGGAGATCAGAGCTGGAAATGTGTTGCTGGAAAAGCACAGCAGGTCAGGCAGCATCCAGGGAACAGGAGAATCGACGTTTCGGGCA
Source organism: Chiloscyllium plagiosum (assembly GCF_037043375.1). Taxonomy (NCBI): domain Eukaryota; kingdom Metazoa; phylum Chordata; class Chondrichthyes; order Orectolobiformes; family Hemiscylliidae; genus Chiloscyllium; species Chiloscyllium plagiosum. Next base: position 18,915,068 of record NW_028270153.1, on the reverse strand, counting down.
TAAGCCCTGAAGAAGGGCTTATGCCCGAAACGTTGATTCTCCTGTTCCCTGGATGCTGCCTGACCTGCTGCGCTTTTCCAGCAACACATTTCCAGCTTCATGTTCATATACTCATTTGAATCATTGAGAGAGTTCCATCTTGCTCACATTGTGTTATTTAGGCTCAGCGATGCACAACTCCATGACATCATCACATGGTTGCTTCATGGTTCTTTCACCACTAGACAACACCCCTCCCCAAGCTTCTTCCCCTCTCAAAGAACATTGAATCACAATAATATAGATTCTCAAATGAGCTTCCCAAATTCCTTCTTTCTCAACATTTTCTAGTACATTTCTTTTCCCTTCTCTCTGTTAGACATCTTCAAATCTTTGATTCGATGCATCTGTTTTAATAGATAGATGAGGAAAGTCTATGCCCCATTTCAGAAACACAAGGTAAAAATAGTCATCTCACTTGTTCTCTGTTGGCTTCCATTAAATCAAAGATTCAGTATTTGATTGATTTGAAACTGCAGCATGTATAAGGGAGTTGGATTGGGTCTACTTCTCTGTCACTAACATCTGCATCTGGTGATAGTGTTAACTCTCTGGGAAAAGAATGATGTCATCCATCCCTAGGTAGTTGCTCATCATTGAAAGTAGCATGTTCCCTTGCAGCATTGTCAATATTCTGTTCCAAAGCATGAATGTACATGTTGAGTTGGGAAAGATTTGATATGTTGCTTGAAACATTCTCCGTACTGTAACACACCTTCAAGAAGTGACCTCTTTTAGTACAATAAGTGTGATCTTAAGTACAATCGCTTGTGAAGCAAGAACCACTTAACTCATTTGTCCTTGCTTAGTTCAAGGTGGAGAAGACCTTGATGGCTATGGCCTCTTCCTGAGATCCCTTCTACCTCTTTGAGCAGTTTTTCTTGTGCTGTGTGGCCCCTCTTTACTTCTTTTTGTCAAGCTCAACTCCTAGAGGCAGCCCTGAGGCCACCCATGTCTGCAAGCATCTTGCTTCAATGCAGGCTTTTATATAAAATGAAAAATACTTCATCACCAGCCAATTCAAACTGTAGCCAAGTACAGGAAAGCTCCAAAAACAAGTACAATTGCAATGCCAGCCAGATGAAATAATCCACCAACGGGCCTGTAAGTTGCGCATGTTCCATTAAAGTAGCACTTTAGATGGGGAATCTTTACCTTCTGTTATGTTCATTTGTGCAAAACATGTAGAGTTTTAAAGTGGCAGATTGGGTTTTGATGACTGACGTAATAATTTGCCTGCTGCACATGTTGCCAGTGATTGTTCAATGCCCTTTATTCAGATGGCATCTTACACAGTTCAGCTGCTGAAAACTGGACATTAAGTACTTCAAAAAAATCGCACCTTCAGGCAAAAGTGTGATAAAACTATAGCTGGTACATATTACCAGTTCAGCATTTTCCATCTCAATTGGGCAAATGTACAAAGTAATTTATGTCTACAAATATTTCTATGATCAGATCATTTGTGAATAGAATGGTCTTTTTTTGTACAATAAAAATGTCATGTTGAATAGTATCAGGAGGCATAAACAAAATCAAACTCTGAGTTTATTTCAGAACAATAAACCACTATGCCTACTTTGGTGCTTACTGTTAACAGTGTGTGTTTCAATATTATAACTAATTCTCTCACCCAGACCATTGTCCTTAGTTCTAATCCTTGTGTGTAGATCCACACAGCTTCTTGCAAACAGCCACATTAATAAAGAACACCCTTCCAAGTGGTTTTTCACATTAAAGTATTAAAGAATGATTCAAAGATTTATGCATTAGCACATATTTAAACATTAAAATGTGAGTCATGTTTTTATATGTGAATGAGTCATAGCTTTACACAATTGAGTGTGATAGATGATTTTGCACTAGAGTGTGATGTATGGTTTTACATATCAAACCATGATTTCACCTCCCTGCATATCGATACATGATGCACATTAAGATGTGATGTATTGTATTACATTTTAACATATTTTAGTTAATCAGTAATTTTCTATCTCTAATGGTTTGGTGGTCAATGGATGAATTAAAACAGCCAATCTGTAATTTATATGTTCTTCAAGATGCACCAGCTCTGTTTTTTGTGTACTATTAAGTGATCATTTTCTTGTTGACTCTCATCATTTTCGTCAGAAACATCAATTGGTTAATTTGAATATGTCTTAACGTGCTGTTAGCATCTTGTCCACAGGTTCTTACCAGCTAGGGAAAAGGTATAATGCAAAGCATCTTTATCTATGGATTGTAATGCCTTGAAGTGGTAGTAATGAGCAATTATCAAATCCCTACAGTGTGGAAGCAGGCCATTCAACCCATCGCATCCACACTGACCCTCCAAAGAACCTCCTGCCCAGACTCATCCCCCGCCCTAACCCTATAACCCTGCATTCTTCATGGCCAATTCACCTAATCTGTACATTTTGGACTGTGGGAGGAAACCAGAGTACCTGAGGAAACTTATGCAGACACAGGGAGAAGGTGCAAACTCCACACAGAGAGTCACCCAAGGCTGGAATCAAACCCAGGTCGCTGGTACTGTGAGGCAGCAGTGCTAACCACTGAGCCACCATGCAGAGTGGGTTAAAATATTTGCAGTAAATTTCTATCCATTATTTTAATAAATAAAACCTAACCCCTATTTTACTCATTTTATATCAGTAATATGTAATGCATTTGCAATATGTTAAGGATGTCAAAGTACATTTTGCAACTAAATGACAGAAATGTTAAAGCTTGATTTTCACCAGGTAAAACATTGCTTAACAAAATGGACAACTGATAGAGTTCTTGCTGCTTGGCACTGCTGTGTGAGGTTTTTTGAAACTGGGAGAGTAAAGAACCAAATGTAGTGATAGGTCTATACTGCAGATCTCATTAAAAATAATTAGTGCTGAGTTGGAGAACCATCTTGAGTATTAATACTGTTTTACATTGTTCTAAGTTGTATTGATCATTATATCATCCTGGAGTAATATGACCACAATGTGACCCTGTCATGATACAGAAAATATACAGCTGCTAGTTGTTTGTTTAATAATCAACAGCACAGATTTCAGCCCAGAATATGAGCGTATGTTTTAATCTGATTCCAGTGATACAAGGACTGGATTTCAGCTCCTCCTGGGGCAACAATCTGAGATGGGTGCGAGCTAAGGATCTACCCCATCCTGCAGCTCCATCCTGCCTTAGAACCATTATTACATTGGTAGGATCAAGGGGAGGGGGAGTCTGGGGTGGGAGAGGCAGGGTTGCCCAGTAACAGAGCATGGGCAGCTAGCACAACAAAGTAAGAGGCTGACGAATATTTTTCTAGATGGCCTCCAGGTCCCTGGAGTTGAAGGGGTAGTTTAGGTGCTTGGAGGCCAGGGTGCTAATGCTGTCCTTAAGGGGCAGGCACAGTCACATTAAGTGAGGCTTTCTCATACAGCCCACAGTGGTTGCCTGTCAATGAGATTCATGTCCATAGACTTCCTACAGTGTGGAAGCAGGCTGTTCAAATCCACACTAACCCTCTGAAGAGCACCTCACCCAGACCCACTCCCTACCCTTGCCATGCATTTGCGATGGCTAGTGAAATCTAGCCTACACATCCCTGGACACTGTGGGCAATTTAGCATGGCCAACCCACTTAACCCTGCACTTCTTTGGATTGTGGGAGGAAACCGGAGCACCTGGAGGAAACCCATGCAGACACAGGGAGAATGTGTAAACTCCACACAGATCTAGTACTGCATCTGAAGTATTGTCTATTGCATCTGGAGTACTGCGTACTTCATCTGAAGTATTGTGTACTGCATCAGGAGTACCGTGTATTGACTCTGGAGTACTGTGTACTGCATCTGAAGTATTGTATACTGCATCTGGAGTACTGCATACTGCATCTAGAGTATTGTGTACTGCATCTGGAGTACTGTATACTGCATCTAGAGTGTTGTGTACTGTATCTGGAGTGTTGTGTACTGTATCTGGAGTATTGTGTACTGTATCTGGAGTATTGTGTACTGCATCTAGAGTACTGCGTACTGCATCTGGAGTATTGTGTACTGCATATAGAGTATTGTGTACTGCATCTGGAGTATTCTGTATTGCATCTGAAGTATTGTCTATTGCATCTGGAGTACTGTGTACTGCATCTGAAGTATTGTGTACTGCATCTGGAGTACTGCGACTGCATCTGGAGTACTGTGTACTGCATCTGGAGTACTGTGTACTGCAACTGGAGTACTGTGTACTGCATCTGGAGTATTGTGTACTACATCTGGAGTATGGTGTACTGCATCTGAAGTATTGTGTACTGCATCTGGAGTACTGCGTACTGCATCTGAAGTATTGTATACTGTATCCGGAGTATCGGGTACTGCATTTGGAGTACTGCATACTGCATCTGAAATGTTGCGCACTGCATCTGGAGTACTGTATACTGCATCTGAAGTATTGTGTACTGCATCTAGAGTACTGCGTACTGCATCTGGAGCATTGTGTACTGCATATGGAGTACTGTGTACTGCATCTAGAGTACTGCGTACTGCATCTGAAGTATTGTGTACTGCATAGTGGGCGGCACGGTGGCACAGTGGTTAGCACTGCTGCCTCACAGCGCCTGAGACCCGGGTTCAATTCCCGCCTCAGGCGACTGACTGTGTGGAGTTTGCACGTTCTCCCCGTGTTTGCGTGGGTTTCCTCCGGGTGCTCCGGTTTCCTCCCACAGTCCAAAAGATGTGCAGGGTTAGGTGAATTGGCCATGCTAAATTGCCCGTCGTGTTATGTAAGGGGTAAATGTAGGGGTATGGGTGGGTTTCGCTTCGGCGAGTCGGTGTGGACTTGTTGGGCCGAAGGGCCTGTTTCAACACTGTAATGTAATCTAAATCTATTGTATACTGTATCTGGAGTATCGGGTACTGCATCTGGAGTACTGCATACTGCATCTGAAGTATTGTGTACTGCATCTGGAGTACTGTATACTGCATCTGGAGAATTGTCTACATCATCTAGAGTACTGCGTATTGCATCTGGAGTATTGTGTACTGCATCTAGAGTATTGTGCACTGTATCTGGAGTTCTGTGTACTGCATCTGGAGTATTATGTACTGCATCTAGAGTACTGCGTACTGCATCTGGAGTATTGTCTACTGCATCTAAAGTATTGTGTACTGCATCTGGAGTATTGTGTACGGCATCTAGAGTATTGTGTACTGCATCTGGAGTATTGTGTACTGCATCTAGAGTACTGTGTACTGCATCTGTAGTATTGTGTACGGCATCTAGAGTATTGTGTACTGCATCTGGAGTATTGTGTACTGCATCTGAAGTATTGTCCATTGCATCTGGAGTACTGTGTACTGCATCTGAAGTATTGTGTACTGCATCTGGAGTACTGTGTACTGCATCTGGAGTATTGTGTACCGCATCTGGAGTATTGTGTACTGCATCTGAAGTATTGTCTACTGCATCTGGAGTACTGTATACTGCATCTGAAGTATTGTGTACTGCATCTGGAGTACTGTGTACTGTATCTGGAGTACTGTGTACTGCATCTAGAGTACAGTGTACTGCATCTGGTGTATTGTATACTGCATCTGGAGTACTGCGGAATGCATTTGGAGTACTGTATACTGCATTTGAAGTACGGTGTACTGCATCTGAAGTATTGTATATCTGGAGTATCGGGTACTGCATCTGGAGTACTGCATACTGCATCTGAAGTGTTGCGCACTGCATCTGGAGTACTGTATACTGCATCTGGAGTACTGTGTACTGCATCTAGAGTACAGTGTACTAGATCTGGTGTATTGTATACTGCATCTGGAGTACTGCGGAATGAATTTGGAGTACTGTATACTGCATCTGGAGTATTGTGTACTGCATCTAGAGTATTGTGCACTGTATCTGGAGTTCTGTGTACTGCATCTGGAGTATTATGTACTGCATCTAGAGTACTGCGTACTGCATCTGGAGTATTGTGTACTGCATCTAGAGTATTGTGCACTGCATCTGGAGTATTGTGTACTGCATCTGAAGTATTGTCTACTGCATCTGGAGTACTGTGTACTGCATCTGGAGTATTGTGTACTGCATCTAGAGTACTGCATACTGCATCTGGAGTAATGTGTACTGCATCTAGAGTACTGTGTACTGCATCTGGAGTACTGTGTACTGCATCTGGAGTATTGTGTACTGCATCTAGAGTACTGCGTACTGCACCTGGAGTATTGTGTACTGCATCTGAAGTATTGTCCATTGCATCTGGGGTACTGTGTACTGCATCTGAAGTATTGTGTACTGCATCTGGAGTACTGCGTACTGCGTACTGCATCTGGAGTATTGTGTATTGCATCTGGAGTACTGCGTACTGCATCTGGAGTATTGTGTACTGCATCTAGAGTATTGTGCACTGCATCTGGAGTATTGTGTACTGCATCTGAAGTATTGTCTACTGCATCTGGAGTACTGTGTACTGCATCTGGAGTATTGTGTACTGCATCTAGAGTACTGCATACTGCATCTGGAGTATTGTGTACTGCATCTAGAGTACTGTGTACTGCATCTGGAGTACTGTGTACTGCATCTGGAGTATTGTGTACTGCATCTAGAGTACTGCGTCCTGCACCTGGAGTATTGTGTACTGCACCTGGAGTATTGTGTACTGCATCTGAAGTATTGTCCATTGCATCTGGGGTACTGTGTACTGCATCTGAAGGATTGTGTACTGCATCTGGAGTACTGCGTACTGCGTACTGCATCTGGAGTATTGTGTACTGCATCTAGAGTATTGTGCACTGCATCTGGAGTATTGTGTACTGCATCTGAAGTATTGTCTACTGCATCTGGAGTACTGTGTACTGCATCTGGAGTATTGTGTACTGCATCTAGAGTACTGCATACTGCATCTGGAGTAATGTGTACTGCATCTAGAGTACTGTGTACTGCATCTGGAGTACTGTGTACTGCATCTGGAGTATTGTGTACTGCATCTAGAGTACTGCGTACTGCACCTGGAGTATTGTGTACTGCATCTGAAGTATTGTCCATTGCATCTGGGGTACTGTGTACTGCATCTGAAGTATTGTGTACTGCATCTGGAGTACTGCGTACTGCGTACTGCATCTGGAGTATTGTGTATTGCATCTGGAGTACTGCGTACTGCATCTGGAGTATTGTGTACTGCATCTAGAGTATTGTGCACTGCATCTGGAGTATTGTGTACTGCATCTGAAGTATTGTCTACTGCATCTGGAGTACTGTGTACTGCATCTGGAGTATTGTGTACTGCATCTAGAGTACTGCATACTGCATCTGGAGTATTGTGTACTGCATCTAGAGTACTGTGTACTGCATCTGGAGTACTGTGTACTGCATCTGGAGTATTGTGTACTGCATCTAGAGTACTGCGTCCTGCACCTGGAGTATTGTGTACTGCACCTGGAGTATTGTGTACTGCATCTGAAGTATTGTCCATTGCATCTGGGGTACTGTGTACTGCATCTGAAGGATTGTGTACTGCATCTGGAGTACTGCGTACTGCGTACTGCATCTGGAGTATTGTGTATTGCATCTGGAGTACTGTGTACTGCATCTGGAGTATTGTGTACCACATCTGGTGTATTGTGTACCGCATCTGGAGTATTGTGTACTGCATCTGAAGTATTGTTTACATGCTTCTGGAGTACTGTATACTGCATCTGAAGTATTGTGTACAGCATCTGGAGTACTGTGTACTGCATCTAGAGTACAGTGTACTGCACCTAGAGTACAGTGTACTGCATCTGGTGTAGTATATACTGCATCTGGAGTACTGTATACTGCATCTGGAGTACTGTATACTGCATTTGAAGTACGGTGTACTGCATCTGAAATATTGTATACTATATCCGGAGTATCGGGTACTGCATCTGGAGTACTGCATACTGCATCTGAAATGTTGCGCACTGCATCTGGAGTATTGTGTACTGCATCTAGAGTACTGCATACTGCATCTGGAGTATTGTGTACTGCATATGGAGTACTGTGTACTGCATCTGGAGAATTGTCTACAGCATCTAGAGTACTGCGTACTGCCTCTGGAGTATTGTGTACTGCATCTAGAGTATTGTGCACTGTATCTGGAGTTTTGTGTACTGCATCTCGAGTATTATGTACTGCATCTAGAGTACTGTGTACTGCATCTGGAGTATTGTGTACTGCATCTAGAGTATTGTGTACTGCATCTGAAGTATTGTCTACTGCATCTGGAGTACTGCATATTGCATCTGGAGTATTGTGTACTGCATCTGGAGTACTGTGTACTGCATCTGGAGTATTGTGTACTGCATCTAGAGTACTGCGTACTGCATCTAGAGTACTGCGTACTGCATCTGGAGTATTGTGTACTGCATCTAGAGTATTGTGTACTGCACCTGGAGTATTGTGTACTGCATCTGAAGTATTGTCCATTGCATCTGGAGTACTGTGTACTGCATCTGAAGTATTGTGTACTGCATCTGGAGTACTGCGTACTGCACCTGGAGTACTGTGTACTGCATCTGGAGTATTGTGTATTGCATCTGGAGTACTGCGGAATGCATCTGGAGTACTGTATACTGCATCTAAAGTATTGTGTACTGCATCTGGAGTACTGCGTGCTGCATCTGGAGTGTTGTGTACTGTATCTGGAGTACTGTGTACTGCATTTGAAGTATTGTATACTGCATCTGGAGTACTGCATACTGCATCTAGAGTATTGCGTACTGCATCTGGAGTATTGTGTACTGCATCTGGAGTATTGTGTACTGCATCTGGAGTACTGCGTACTGCATCTGGAGTATTGTGTACTGCATCTGGAGTACTGCATACTGCATCTAGTGTACTGTGTACTTCATCTGAAGTATTGTATACTGCATCTGGAGTACTGCATACTGCATCTAGAGTATTGTGTATTGCATCTGAAGTATTGTGTACTGCACCTAGAGTATTGTGTACTGCATCTGGAGTATTGTGTACTGCATCTGGAGTACTGCATACTGCATCTGAAGTATTGTATACTGCATCTGGAGTACTGCATACTGCATCTGGAGTATTGTGTACTGCATCTGGAGTATTGTGTACTGCATCTAGAGTACTGTGTACTGCATCTGGAGTATTGTGTACTGCATCTGGAGTACTGCATACTGCATCTGGTGTGTTGTATACTGTATCTGGAGTACTGCGGAATGCATCTGGAGTACTGTATACTGCATCTAAAGTATTGTGTACTGCATCTGGAGTACTGCGTGCTGCATCTGGAGTGTTGTGTACTGTATCTGGAGTACTGTGTACTGCCTCTGAAGTATTGTGTACTGCATCTGGAATACTGTGTTGTGTATCTGGAGTATTGTGTACTGCATCTAGAGTACTGCGTACTGCATCTGGAGTATTGTGTACTGCCTCTGGAGTACTGTGCACTGCATCTAGAGTACTGTGCACTGCATCTGAAGTATTGTATACTGCATCTGGAGTACTGCATACTGCATCTAGAGTATTGCGTACTGCATCTGGAGTATTGTGTACTGCATCTAGAGTACTGCGTACTGCATCTGGAGTATTGTGTACTGCATCTGGAGTACTGTATACTGCACCTAGAGTATTGTGTACTGCATCTGGAGTAATGTGTACTGTATCTGGAGTACTGTGTACTGTATCTGGAGTATTGTGTACTGCCTCTGGAGTACTGTGTACTGCATCTAGAGTACTGTGTACTGCATCTGAAGTATTGTATACTGCGTCAGGAGTACTGCATACTGCATCTAGTGTATTGTGCACTGCATCTGGAGTATTGTGTACTGCATCTGGAGTATTGTGTACTGCATCTGGAATATTGTGTACTGCCTCTGGAGTACTGTGCACTGCATCTAGAGTACTGTGTACTGCATCTGAAGTATTGTATACTGCATCTGGAGTACTGCATACTGCATCTAGAGTATTGCGTACTGCATCTGGTGTATTGTGTACTGTATCTGGAGTATTGTGTACTGCATCTGAAGTATTGTCTACTGCATCTGGAGTACTGTGTACTGCATCTGGAGTATTGTGTACTGCATCTAGAGTACTGCATACTGCATCTGGAGTATTGTGTACTGCATATGGAGTACTGTGTACTGCATCTGGAGAATTGTCTACAGCATCTAGAGTACTGCGTATTGCATCTGGAGTATTGTGTACTGCATCTGGAGTATTGTGCACTGTATCTGGAGTTTTGTGTACTGCATCTCGAGTATTATGTACTGCATCTAGAGTACTGCGTACTGCATCTGGAGTATTGTGTACTGCATCTAGAGTATTGTGTACTGCATCTGAAGTATTGTCTACTGCATCTGGAGTACTGCATACTGCATCTGGAGTATTGTGTACTGCATCTAGATGTTTAAAGAATTTTCAAGGATCAGGCTCGCAGGAAAGTAATCTGACACAGAACAGGAGAAAAGAACTAAGAGACGAGTTTGCTAGAATATGAGTATTTTATTCCCCGCAGCGTCGCCTCAACCAGGTCTCGTACTTACAACGGGTCTGGTTTATACTCACTCTACGTGTTACCGGAACTGGGAGCCGTCAGTTCTCGTAGAGCGGTTGCCAACAACCCACGCTCGGCGGTTAAACGTAACCCGGAGCAGACTCTACCGAACTGGGGACTTTCCCAGCTTATATACTCTTTCGAGATCTAAACATTCATGCGAACAACAGGGCAAGACTAAGCAACACCTTCCATTCCGGTAACATATTCATGCGAACAACAGGGCAAGACTAAGCAACACCTTCCATTCCGGTAACATATTCATGCGAACAACAGGGCAAGACTAAGCAACACCTTCCATTCCGGTAACATATTCATGCGAACAACAGGGCAAGACTAAGCAACACCTTCCATTCCGGTAACATATTCATAATAAGATTCACACATGTATTGGGACATAATTTTAACCCTTTCACCACATTCCACTGATTGGCCCAATACATGTGTTACATCATGCCCATATATATTTTTTCCAACAAGTGTCTACGTACACGCCAAATATACAAGCAAGTCAGGATATTACAGCATGTTAAGCTCACCAGGACTCCTACCAGGATCGATAAGGGTGGGAATAGGAACTTCCCCGCAGTGGAGGACATACCACTCAACATATCCCACCAATGATGAGCTGACTCTACTTCCACTACGTGGGCAGCGTGTACTACCTCCTGTCCATGTATAAAGGTAGACACTGTAACCTTGGTGACATTGGTTTGATGCTTTCGTAATATCTGCTTAAGCTCCTCGGATCGGTCCAATGCTTGCTTAAACCGATCCAGGGAAATGTTCCAAGGATTCATCAGCACTTTCCACTGCACCTTGGTAAAGTGGTGAGCACTGCTATAATTGGTTAACAGATAGGTCTGATTCTGCCATTGCCACTGATAGACATTTGAGAGGCATCCCGAGAACGGTACTGTGGGAAGCGTAGGATGTGGGTTATTGGTAGCCACACAGAGCGTGTGTGGCCCAATCTGCCACATCATGTCCCTTGGAGTTTCAACAGTCCATTCGCACAGGGCCGTTCCCTTAGTCAAGCAAGGGTCCCGATATCTGTCCATCAGTAGGCAAGTTTTTCCCTGATCAGTCTGTTCACAAGCGGACAGATCATAGGTAATATTGGTATCTGGGCTAAACCACTGCCCCCTTGTCTTCAGAAAATAATATCCAGAAGATGTAATCACTGGTAATACATAATATCGACAGACCGTAACAGTGTGGGTTACATTCATGGTAACAAAGTATCCTCTACACATAGTTGCGTTACACCATGTTCTTTCTGGATGGGTTATCATCCACAATTTCTCAGATACATTCCATATTCCCCTCCACGCTTGTACATTGGGGGATGTTACCACACGCAAAAATCGTTCTTTCTGTATTTGTGCGTGCAACATTTGAATATGACAGGCAGTCCAATTTAACTGAGCTGTAATGTTCTCAAACAGTTCCTGGGTGGCACCCCAGACATCTAGTTCCCATTGCAGGGATTGTATCAATATTTTAGCTGTTTCTCCTTGAGTCATCATTACGGATGGCATCCATCTTCCAATAGTGTGTAGCCCTTGTGAAGTAGCCTGTCCTGTGTTGGATAATTTAGTACGGGTTACCTCAGAGTCAATAGCATTTGAGATACCCATGACAGTTCCTGCACCTCCCAGTAGTGTGTCATACCATGCACGCCGCCTCCTCTTATGTTGGCATTCTGGGATAGCCGGCAGCCGCACCTGCCAGTGAACATCAGTGTGCAGTACTGCCTGGGCCATCTGCTGACAAGTTGACATAATGGGAGCCAACTGTGTGCGGTGCGCGTCAGAGACGTTAGGGCGCACCAAGATCAGCCATAACATTCGAGTCCGGTTTTGAATAACTGTTCCATTGCTGATCCAGATGTCCTCATCTCCAGTCGTGATGTTCCATCGTGTCCCGTTTGAGCTTTCACATTCACGAGCGGTTATATTCCAATGACACATATTCACCGTTGCATTCAACATCAATGTACAGTTAGGGGTTATCAAAGTTACATTTCTCCCCTTATAACATCGTACACAAGTATACATTTGACAATCACTCGTGAGATCTAAAATTGTACACCATTGATTTGCCGCGCACTTAAAATCATCTTGCTGTCGTTCCTCACTACTAATTTTCCAACCTACATTTTGTTTCGATAAGGGTACCAACGACTGAGCTGGCACACTCCTCCAGACTGATTCCCCAGGATACATAATGGTGACCAGACTGTCTTTTCCTTGGGCTATGATCTCTGCCGGTTTGGGGGGACCAGTTGTCTGGCGTACCCATACCTTGGCACCCTTAGTGTCAGTAGACCCAAATCCCCCCGTCCCACGCTCAGTAACCTTAACGGAAGCTCCCGTCTCTTCCACCGTTGTAAGGTTACATGGTTTAATAACTAATTGTGCTATTCTGTCTCCCTTCTGTATCACATAAGGTTCAGATGTGATGTTGACCAGGACTACTCCCAATTCTCCTTGGTAGTCCGCGTCAATTACTCCTGCCATTACATCAATCCCCTTTAGTGACAATCCCGATCGCGGGAGGATATGCCCATAGGTTCCAGGGGGACAAATCAATCCTAATCCGGTCTTAATCACCGTAGGTTTTTGTTGGACCAAAGTCTGTGTAGTTAACGCTCGTAAGTCCAGTCCAGCCGAAGCCGGTGTGGCCCTTACGGGAATATTAGCTTCCTTAGCAAATTTCCACATTTTAATAGGCTGTGCCTTTGGGGTATCACACACCCGTATCATCCGATTCAAGGGCGTCACCCCGTTTCCCAATGGGCGGTTATTAATTTGCTTTACTACCCGAATCAATTGTTTCTTCCAACCTGTTAAATTATTACATCCTCCTGCCTTTCGCAGGGAGGATTTTAGAAGCCCGTTCATTCGTTCAATAAGTCCCGCAGCTTGCGGATGGTCGGGCACGTGATAAATCCACTCCACATGGTTATCATGACACCACTGCTTCACCATCCCTCCTGTGAAATGGGAGCCATTGTCACTCTGGACCTGTATGGGCAATCCATAAAATTGTTCGATCAAATCTAAACACCGTAAGGTAGCCTGTTGGTTGTTATGTCGACAGGGATGGGCTACCAAAACCCCAGACATAGTGTCCACAGCTGTACATATATGGTTACATCCTTGTGAGGAAGGTAATGGACCCACAAAGTCCATTTGCCAGCTCTGTCCCGGTCCCTCTCCTCGGTGTATATGTCCCATCATATGTTGGGGCACTCCCTGCCGTTGATGCTGACACTGCTCGCATTGATTTACTGCAGTCTTGACATCATCTACCATAAGATCTATTCCCCAATCTCGAGCCCACTGCAAGGTTCCTTGCACTCCCCAGTGTCCGGCCTTAAGGTGTGCCCATCTAGCCAAGTCCACTGAGGTGCCCCTTTGTACACTCATGGCTCGGACAATGCCGTCTACATATCGGTTATGTAAAGCTTCCGCATCATTTCGGGATGTATGAGCGTCTACATGGGTAATATATATATCTAGATGTCGAGCCTTCTCCCATATATCTTCCCATAATTGTTTACCCCATACCTCCCTATTCTGAATCATCCACTGATTGGCCTGCCAAGTTGGCATCCATTGGGTCATGCCATTAACCACTGACCAGGAGTCAGAAAACAAATAAACTCCCATGACCCCCGCTTGCATGACCACCATATGTACTGCTTTTAATTCTGCCCACTGACTACTTTTCCCCTCGCCTAGTTCTTCTAGGGTTATACCTTGTTTCGGATTAAAAGCGGCAGCTTTCCATCTACGTTGTCCTGCCTTCCATTGGGCTGACCCATCTACAAACCAAGCCGTGGTTTGTTCATCCAGGGTCAGTTCATCATACCGTTTGCCCATCTTGACGGGTGATTCTTTATACTCAATCACCTCAAACCGCTTTTCCCCTTCCTCAGGGGCCTCCGCCACTTGCTCATGCAGGACTGACACTCCCTTTTGTCCAGTCCGCACTCTTTCTGACACGTACCATTTCCATTTGATAATGCTGCTCTCTTGGGCGGTTCCTATCCTGTGGGTAGTGGGGTCACTGAGTACCCACGGGAGGATAGGAATAGCTGTTCTCATGATCACTTCATGTCCAATAGTTAGAGCTTCAGTTTCCACCAAGCTCCAGTAACATGATAACAATTGTTTCTCAAAGGGGGTGTATCGTTCCCCTGCCGGGGGCAATTTCCGGGACCAAAATCCCAATGGCTTACGAGTTCTCCCTTGTTTTTGCCATAAACTCCAATTGGCATAATCCCCTTGGGCTGAGACCTGCAATTCCACAGGTCCTGACTGTATCTTTCCCAAAGATACAGCTTGCTGTATGGCTTGTTTGGCCATCTCAAACGCAGTTTGATGGGCCTCCGTCCATTCAAATGCTGCCTTTTTCCTCGTAACTTGATACAAAGGTTTTAAAATTTGTCCTAAATGGGGAATATGCTGTCTCCAGAATCCGAATAACCCAATAAATTGCTGCACGTCCTTCTGGGTGTGAGGGACGGCAAAGACCTGAATCTTATTTTTAGCTTTCGCAGTGATTTCTCTTTCCCCCTTGTTCCACACAATTCCTAAGAATTTTACCGTTTGTGAGGGACCCTGGATTTTGGCTGGGTTGATCTCCCACCCATATCCTCGCATATGTTGAACCAGTTGGTCCAGCAATTCCTGAACCTGCTTCTGACTTGTCCCCTGTATCATTATGTCATCAATATAGTGTGAAATCATCACCTCATCAGTGGTGAAGTCTTCTGTCAGCTCAGAAAATTCCGCAGGAGGCTGAGCCCGCGGTAATTCATGCATAATTGCCTCCCCCTGTTCATTCCGTATGGGATTCCCTTCCCCATCTAACATTACTTCCCGCTGCACCGGGAGGCGTCTCTGGACTTGTTTTCTCCTAACTACTGGTTTAGCCTGGAGTACGGGTGGGTCATCTTCATACTGATCATCTGAATCTCCCCAAATATTTCCATCCCAATGATCGATATCCCACCGATCCCCGTTATTTAACTGGGCTACAAACGCCCGTACTTGTACTGGGTCCGGGGTTCGAGGGACCTTCCTTTTCTCTTTCCGTTTCTTAGCAGACAGATACATAATAGTTCGTCCTGCTAGTTCAGTTAATGCTGTCAATTCAGCCTTTAACTTCATAATTTCCTGCCTCAACATAGAGGCATCTCCCGAACTGAGTCCCTGCTCATGTTTCAGGAGGGCTAATTCTGCTTCAGCTTTTTGGCGCTTGTCTGACTGTTGTCTACAAGCCGCCGCACATGCCCACATCCTCCGCTGTACCCCAGGCAAGGGGTTCTTCGGCAGGACTGAGATCTTCTCAAGGGTGGACAGCAGCGACACTGGGGTTCCTACGCCCTCGGCTTCCCAGTTTTCCGGTCGCCCCCCACCATTTCTCAAACAAACTGCCACGTCATGCCACGGTCCATGCCATCCCGGGACGGTCGGGACCTCCACAGTTTGTTCTTCTGGTTTCTTAGCCTTTTTCCCAAACATTGTTCTGTATCAAAATCTTTCCTCAATTGCGATTGATCCTGCCGACTACGCCAAAAATGTTTAAAGAATTTTCAAGGATCAGGCTCGCAGGAAAGTAGTCTGACACAGAACAGGAGAAAAGAACTAAGAGACGAGTTTGCTAGAATATGAGTATTTTATTCCCCGCAGCGTCGCCTCAACCAGGTCTCGTACTTACAATGGGTCTGGTTTATACTCACTCTACGTGTTACCGGAACTGGGAGCCGTCAGTTCTCGTAGAGCGGTTGCCAACAACCCACGCTCGGCGGTTAAACGTAACCCAGAGCAGACTCTACCGAACTGGGGACTTTCCCAGCTTATATACTCTTTCGAGAGCTAAACATTCATGCGAACAACAGGGCAAGACTAAGCAACACCTTCCATTCCGGTAACATATTCATGCGAACAACAGGGCAAGACTAAGCAACACCTTCCATTCCGGTAACATATTCATAATAAGATTCACACATGTATTGGGACATAATTTTAACCCTTTCACCACACTAGAGTACTGTGTACTGCATCTGGAGTACTGTGTACTGCATCTGGAGTATTGTGTACTGCATCTAGAGTACTGCGTACTGCATCTGGAGTATTGTGTACTGCATCTAGAGTATTGTGTACTGCACCTGGAGTATTGTGTACTGCATCTGAAGTATTGTCCATTGCATCTGGAGTACTGTGTACTGCATCTGAAGTATTGTGTACTGCATCTGGAGTACTGCGTACTGCACCTGGAGTACTGTGTACTGCATCTGGAGTATTGTGTATTGCATCTGGAGTACTGTGTACGGCATCTGGAGTATTGTGTACTGCATCTGGAGTATTGTGTACCGCATCTGAAGTATTGTCTACTGCATCTGGAGTACTGCGGAATGCATCTGGAGTATTGTATACTGCATCTAAAGTATTGTGTACTGCATCTGGAGTACTGCGTGCTGCATCTGGAGTGTTGTGTACTGTATCTGGAGTACTGTGTACTGCATTTGAAGTATTGTGTACTGCATCTGGAGTACTGCGTACTGCCTCTGAAGTATTGTGTACTGCATCTGGAATACTGTGTCGTGTATCTGGAGTATTGTGTACTGCATCTAGAGTACTGCGTACTGCATCTGGAGTATTGTGTACTGCATCTGGAGTACTGCATACTGCATCTAGTGTACTGTGTACTGCATCTGAAGTATTGTATACTGCATCTGGAGTACTGCATACTGCATCTAGAGTATTGTGTATTGCATCTGAAGTATTGTGTACTCCACCTAGAGTATTGTGTACTGCATCTGGAGTATTGTGTACTGCATCTGGAGTACTGCATACTGCATCTGGAGTATTGTATACTGCATCTGGAGTACTGCATACTGCATCTGGAGTATTGTGTACTGCATCTGGAGTATTGTGTACTGCATCTAGAGTACTGTGTACTGCATCTGGAGTATTGTGTACTGCATCTGGAGTATTGTGTACTGCATCTAGAGTACTGTGTACTGCATCTGGAGTATTGTGTACTGCATCTGGAGTACTGCATACTGCATCTGGTGTATTGTATACTGTATCTGGAGTACTGCGGAATGCATCTGGAGTACTGTATACTGCATCTAAAGTATTGTGTACTGCATCTGGAGTACTGCGTGCTGCATCTGGAGTGTTGTGTACTGTATCTGGAGTACTGTGTACTGCCTCTGAAGTATTGTGTACTGCATCTGGAATACTGTGTTGTGTATCTGGAGTATTGTGTACTGCATCTAGAGTACTGTGCACTGCATCTAGAGTACTGTGTACTGCATCTGAAGTATTGTATACTGCATCTGGAGTACTGCATACTGCATCTAGAGTATTGCGTACTGCATCTGGAGTATTGTGTACTGCATCTGGAGTATTGTGTACTGCATCTAGAGTACTGCGTACTGCATCTGGAGTATTGTGTACTGCATCTGGAGTACTGTATACTGCATCTGGAGTATTGTGTACTGCATCTGGAGTAATGTGTACTGTATCTGGAGTACTGTGTACTGTATCTGGAGTATTGTGTACTGCCTCTGGAGTACTGTGTACTGCATCTAGAGTACTGTGTACTGCATCTGAAGTATTGTATACTGCGTCAGGAGTACTGCATACTGCATCTAGTGTATTGTGCACTGCATCTGGAGTATTGTGTACTGCATCTGGAGTATTGTGTACTGCATCTGGAGTATTGTGTACTGCATCTGTAGTACTGTATACTGCACCTCGAGTATTGTGTACTGCATCTGGAGTAATGTGTACTGCATCTAGAGTACTGTGTACTGCATCTGAAGTATTGTATACTGCGTCAGGAGTACTGCACACTGCATCTAGTGTATTGTGCACTGCATCTGGAGTATTGTGTACTGCATCTGGAGTATTGTGTACTGCATCTAGAGCACTGCGTACTGCATCTGGAGTATTGTGTACTGCATCTGAAGTATTGTGTACTGCATCTGGAATATTGTGTACTGCATCTGGAGTACTGCGTACTGCATCTAGAGTACTGTGTACTGCATCTGGAGTATTGTGTACTGCATCTGGAGTACTGTGTATTGCATCTAGAGTATTGCGTACTGCATCTGGAGTATTGTGTACTGCATCTGGAGTATTGTGTACTGCATCTGGAGTACTGTATACTGCACCTCGAGTATTGTGTACTGCATCTGGAGTAATGTGTACTGTATCTGGAGTACTGTGTACTGTATCTGGAGTATTGTGCACTGCCTCTGGAGTACTGTGTATTGCATCTAGAGTACTGTGTACTGCATCTGAAGTATTGTATACTGCGTCAGGAGTACTGCACACTGCATCTAGTGTATTGTGCACTGCATCTGGAGTATTGTGTACTGCATCTGGAGTATTGTGTACTGCATCTAGAGCACTGCGTACTGCATCTGGAGTATTGTGTACTGCATCTGAAGTATTGTGTACTGCATCTGGAATATTGTGTACTGCATCTGGAGTACTGCGTACTGCATCTAGAGTACTGTGTACTGCATCTGGAGTATTGTGTACTGCATCTAGAGTACTGTGTACTGCATCTGGAGTACTGAGTACTGCATCTAGAGTACTGTGTACTGCAGCTGGTATACTGTTTACTGCATCTGAAGTATTGTATACTGCATCCGGAGTACTGCGGAATGCATCTGGAGTACTGCGTACTTCATCTGGAGTATTGTGTACTGCATCTGGAATACTGTATACTGTATCTGGAGTACTGAGTACTGCATCTGGAGTATTGTATACTGCATCTGGAGTACTGCATACTGCATCTGGAGTATTGTGTACTGCATCTGGAGCATTGTGTACTGCATCTAGAGTACTGTGTACTGCATCTGGAGTATTGTGTACTGCATCTGGAGTACTGCATACTGCATCTGGTGTATTGTATACTGTATCTGGAGTACTGCGGAATGCATCTGGAGTACTGTATACTGCATCTAAAGTATTGTGTACTGTATCTGGAGTACTGCGTGCTGCATCTGGAGTGTTGTGTACTGTATCTGGAGTACTGTGTACTGCCTCTGAAGTATTGTGTACTGCATCTGGAATACTGTGTTGTGTATCTGGAGTATTGTGTACTGCATCTAGAGTACTGCGTACTGCATCTGGAGTATTGTGTACTGCCTCTGGAGTACTGTGCACTGCATCTAGAGTACTGTGTACTGCATCTGAAGTATTGTATACTGCATCTGGAGTACTGCATGCTGCATCTAGAGTATTGCGTACTGCATCTGGAGTATTGTATACTGCATCTGGAGTATTGTGTACTGCATCTAGAGTACTGCGTACTGCATCTGGAGTATTGTGTACTGCATCTGGAGTACTGTAAACTGCACCTAGAGTATTGTGTACTGCATCTGGAGTAATGTGTACTGTATCTGGAGTACTGTGTACTGTATCTGGAGTATTGTGTACTGCCTCTGGAGTACTGTGTACTGCATCTAGAGTACTGTGTACTGCATCTGTAGTATTGTATACTGCGTCAGGAGTACTGCATACTGCATCTAGTGTATTGTGCACTGCATCTGGAGTATTGTGTACTGCATCTGGAGTATTGTGTACTGCATCTAGAGCACTGCGTACTGCATCTGGAGTATTGTGTACTGCATCTGAAGTATTGTGTACTGCATCTGGAATATTGTGTACTGCATCTGGAGTACTGCGTACTGCATCTAGAGTACTGTGTACTGCATCTGGAGTATTGTGTACTGCATCTAGAGTATTGTGTACTGCATCTAGAGTATTGTGTACTGCATCTAGAGTACTGTGTACTGCATCTGGAGAACTGTGTACTGCATCTAGAGTACTGTGTACTGCAGCTGGAATACTGTTTACTGCATCTGAAGTATTGTATACTGCATCCAGAGTACTGCGGAATGCATCTGGATTACTGCGTACTTCATCTGGAGTATTGTGTACTGCATCTGGAATACTGTATACTGTATCTGGAGTACTGAGTACTGCATCTGGTGTATTGTATACTGCATCTGGAGTACTGCGGAATGCATCTGGAGTACTGTATACTGCATCTGAAGTACAGTGTACTGCATCTGGAGTACTGCGGAATGCATCTGGAGTATTGTCTACTGCATCTGGAGTTCTGTGTACTGCATCTGGAGTGTTGTGAACTGTATCTGGAGTACTGTGTACTGCATTTGAAGAATTGTGTACTGCATCTGGAGTACTGCCTACTGCATCTGGAGTATTGTGTACTGCATCTGGAGTATTGTGTACTGCATATGGAGTACTGTGTACTGCATCGTGAGTACTGCGTACTGCACCTGAAGTATTGTATACTGCATCTGGAGTATCGTGTACTGCATATGGAGTACTGCATACTGCATCTGAAGTATTGTGTACTGCATCTGGAGTACTGTGTACTGCATCTGGAGTACTGTGTACTGCATCTGGAGTATTGTGTACTGCATCTGGAGTACTGTGTACGGCGTACAGTTTTTGTCCCATTACTTGAAGAAGAATGGAATTGCATTGAAGGCAGTTATAGAAAGATCACTAGATTCATTCTCGAGATGAAAGGCTTGTCTTGTGAGGAGAAATTGAGCAGTTTTGGCCTTCACCCCTTCTAGTTTAGAAGAATGATACGAGGTCTAATTGAGATCTATTGGCAAGGTAGATGTAGAGCAGATGTTTCTCTTTGTAGGGTAATCTAAAAAGAGAGATCACTATTTTCGGCTAAGGGGTGGCAGGTTTAAAACAGAGATGAGGAGAATTACTTCTGTTAAGGGGTATTGAATCTGTGGAATTCCCTGCCTCAGAATGTGGTGGACCCTGGGACACTGAATACATTTAAGGAAGAGATAGATAGATTTTTAATTCATAATAAATTCAAAGGCCACGGGAGCAGGCAGAAAAATGAAATTGAGGCTGAGATGAGATCAACCCAAGCTCGTATTAAATGGCAGAGCAGTCTCAAGGGACTGAAATGCATCCTTCTGCTCCTCGGTCTTATGAATAAGGCAGTTGGTAATTGACTGGGTTAATAGACATCATTTTTATGGTTCCACCCATCAACGTATAAAGGCTTGTCCCTGGGAGAGGCTAAAGTGATGCTAATTTGTCATTGCCAATATTTGGAGAACTACAAGTTGTAGTTCTTGTGGTAAATCAGTGTAACTAACAGTTTTTTGTTGAGTCTGATCACTCACAAGAAACCATCACGTATCTCAGATGTAATGTAACTAGCCAGTAGACAACATGTGACAAGCCTATTTTATTGCTCATCAAGCTTAATCCTATCTTCAGCTGAAGAATTCATGTGGACATCCTTCATTACATTCTATCAGTCGCTGAGACTAATACCAATCAGGAGGACTTGTGACAGTGAATTAATTAATACTACTCAGTCTCACAAATATAACATGATGACTGCTTGAAGTCATGAGATGGCAATAGTCTCTGATAAAGGATATTGGCTCTTTGGATTTTACATTATCTCAAGAGTTAAAAATCAGTGGTGAGGAAGTTTGCTCCCATCTGTACAGCCATAGTCAGATCCCTTCTGAAACATTGCTTTCAGTACTGGCACCACAACTCAAGAAGGATGTGGGGCTTGGGTACAAACTAATCTATCAGGATTTGAGAAGTTAGGTCACTGGGATAGACTGTACAAACTTGAGTTTTATTCCATTGATTTAGAGGATTGAAGGTTGATTTAAATGATATTATAAAAATGATAAAAGATTTGAAGGAGTTGGAGTGGAGTGGCACAATGGCTCAGTGATTAGCACTGCTGCCTCACAGCACCAGGGACACGGGTTCGATTCCCGTCTGTGTGGAGTTTGCACATTCTCCCCATGTCTGTGTGCGTTTCCTTTGGGTCTCTGGTTTCCTCCCATAATCCAAAGATGCGTAGGTTAGGTGAATTGGCTATGCTAAATTGCCCATATTGTTAGATGCATTAGTCAGGGGTAAGTATAGGGTAGGGGATTGGGTCTGAGTGGGTTACTCTTCGGAGGGCCGGTGTGGACTTGTTGGGCCAAAGGGCCTGTTTCCATACTGTAGGGAATCTAATCATAAGCAGTGGTATAGAGAATCCCTCTTGTGGAAATCCACTATAAGGAAGCACAATATTAAATTATTGTTGGGTCATTTGGAACTGAAATCTAAAAGCACTTTTACACACAAAGGGTATATCAAAAATGTGGATTTCTTTCCTCCAAAAGGCTGAGGACCGTGGGTCAAATGACATTTGCTATGTTGAGTTTGACAGAACTTTATTGGATGAAGGTATCAAATGAATAACAGGTGGTTATATGGAGTTAAGGCACAAATCGACCTCGATCTAATTTAATAACACTAAGCTTGAGGGACTGAATGGCCTCCTCTTGGTCCATGCTTGTAGAAATATCTACTATTTCAGCTAAATGACTGTCTAATTCTAAGTGCAAAGTCAAGGGAAAGCTCTGTGTTCAGGCCATAATCAGGTATTGATTAGAATGCACAATGGCATAAGGCACTTAGAGATATTATTATCAAATGCTTTAATCAGCTCCGTGTCCCTTATTATTTAAACTGTATTCTCAAATGTTCAATCATACCTTTAAATGAATGGAATTCAATTTCCGATGAGATTCTGAATATTGGCTAAATCTACATCTGTGCCTAATTATTGTTCTGATAATACAAATATTTTTACAGTTGGTTTAAAGGATTTATATGCTTCAAGCAGTACTTATTAGCATCACAGTGATAAATATATGGGTTGAGTAATGTGATTCTAAATCTGACAATCAACCTTATGTACTTTTTGGAATGTATCTTGAAATTTATTCTTCATCTCGTTTTGAAATCATTTGGAAAACCAAAGAAAAATGTGTTTTGATTGAAAATATTAACTGAACAAATTTGAACGACGCATGTTGAGAGGTTACCTGCATTATACACACTAAGTCCACAGTGCTCTAGATATCACAAGTTCAAATAAATTGTTACTATCTTTAACTTTGACAAGTAGCACTTTAAGAAGAATCTGGTCTTCTTTTTTCCCATGTCTGGTGGCGCATCAGACAGACAAGCACATCATTGCTCTCCATTGGGGACAAGCTCTACATTGGGGAGACTGAACGCCTCCTCTCAGAACGCTTCAGGGAACATCTCCGGGACACCCGCACCAATCAACCCCACCGCCCCATGGCCCAACATTTCAACTCACCCTTCCACTCTGCCGCGGACCTGCAGGTCCTGGGCCTCCTCCACCGCCGCTCCCTCACCATCCGACGCCTGGAGGAAGAACACCTCATCTTCTTCCTCGGAACACTTCAACCCCAGGGCATCAATGTGGGCTTCACCAGTTTCCTCATTCCCCTCCCCCTATCTTACCCCAGTTCCATCCTTCCAGCTCAGCACTGTCCTCTTGACCTGTCCTACCTGCCAATCTCCCTTCCCACCTAGCCGCTCCACCCTTGCCACTGACCTATCACCTCTATCCCCACCCCCATCCACCTATTGTACTCTTTGCTACCTTCTCCCCAGCCCCCCATTTATCTCTCCACCCTGGAGGCTCCCTGCCTCTATTCCCGACGAAGGGCTTTTGCCCAAAGCATCGATTTTCCTGCTCCTCGGATGCTGCCTGACCTGCTGTGCTTTTCCCGCACCACTCTAATCTAAAGACAAGCACATCAGTATACCTATTTCTATTGTCATTTCTTCCTGAACATCCCACCAGTTTATTGCCAGATGCTTGAGCTTTAAGGAACATATTTTATGGCTTTTTGTTTTGTACTGTGCAACTCATAGAATCCTCATAGTTTTGATCACATATGTTTTAAAATGTTTGTGATTAAAAGTTTGCTTTAGTGCGTGACTATTATAACAATCTGCAATCTCCCATTCTGCAATTTCACAATCAAACTCAGCTTTACTGGCATTACTTTACGTTATGTGCTTTTTCTTCTTCACATCTCAGTGGGCCCTATTAATCTTTAACATGTAGTTCAACATCTGGGTGACATACGTCCACATGTGACCCCTCTCCTGTGTATTTGAGGCTTTTTTTTATAGCCACCAGAAACAATTGTTGTAAGGGCTTTATGTTGGCACCCATAGGAGTTATGGCACACCTTCAGTGAATTGTTTTATACTTTGTTACCCTTGGGCCATTTCCAAAAGAAATGATATACTTCACAGCTTCAGCCACCTAACGTGGGAGGGAATTTAATATTGGTGAAGCGAATTTTATGTCTTGTGAGCATTAGAAAGATGGTTGTTGCAGATGTAGGACAGATTAGGAAAATGGGGAAGGGATAGCCTTTTCAAAGAGTATGGAAACAATGGGCTACATGGCTTCCTTTGGTGCTGTATGAATCTATGTGCTGTAATTAGCTCTTACTCTATTGTTCTTACAGACAAATATCACTTTCCTGAAAACTGCTTATTTCAAAAATTTTGTACACGAGCAATTCCATGAGCACACAGGTTAACAAGAAACAGATCTTCCTTCGTGAAATCAGAAAATTCAGATACAACAAGGCACATACCCAAGTGGTATTCAATTGCTAATTTAAAAACATTATATAAATAAATCAGATAACTTCTATAAACACAGTTTTTTTTTCCAGCACATCACTAACATGGTTCAGTTTTGACTCCTTTATAATTAATGAACAGCTTGATAAAATCATTCCTGGTGTGTTGGATTGTAGATAATAGAAAATCTGGCAAGAACCTGACCAACATCCTGTGCTTTTTTAACAAAAACTCCCTGTCTCATCACATCAAAGTGCAGAGCACTGATAGTAGGCACAAGGTCTTCAACCTTTCTGAGAATGTCTATATAAATTCTCATTGTGCAGCTCAGCATATCAAACAATGATTCAACAGACTCTCATGTGGAACGTCTCTCCTCATTTTGCATGAACAAATTTTGTGAAACAGAAAGCGTTAATTGAGCTGTAAAATGCAATTAGCTGTTGCGGTTCCCCAGCTCCCTCTATCCGGACGTGATTAGACAGCTTAGTTTCTGCACCATTTCATGTCTAGGCTCTATATCATTCAAACCATGCCACAATGTGGATGCATGAACAGGCTGAAGGGGAGTTGTAGCTGCAGTATTGTTATTCAGCCAGATCTGCTTAACCTCAACCTTCTTTGAGTTTACTTTCCACGTGCATGACTTTTAGATACATATGTGTATCAGGCCAATTTTCAAACCTCTTCTATTTGGAAGGTGTTGACTCCTTCTCTGGCTCTGCTTCTGTCAGCAGGACTCATTGCATCTTATGCCTCAACCTCCACCCCACCACGACCACCACCACCTCATCACTCTAATTTATGTGGGATCCTAAATTGGTAATCAAGGGGTTTGTGCAAAACCACAGACAGAATCTGTCCTTAGCCAACATGCACACATCCCAACAGTGGAGATCAGCATACAATAATTAAAGTTTGAAGAGAGATTGAGGGGCTTTAATTATTTAGAAATATTAGAGAAACTGCAATTGGAGAAACAATGGTTAAAGGGGGAATTTCATTCAATGACATTTTTTATCCTACATCTTTATGAAGGCAGGACAAGGAACCACTGACTAAACTGCTTGTAAGTGATGGGTAAATCATTTCAGTATTAAAATGAGTCAGCATGCCTTCATTTTAACAGTCATTCTATATTCTAAACTATTCTATATATTACTCTTGTTGGCCCTCTGGAAATCTGACTGATGAAACAAAACAAGAAAGGGAAAAAGTGACTTTCCAGTCTCCTTATGGGCTAATATGAGAGGTTATAAAATATTATAAAAATTATAGAGGTTTATTAAATCATGAGGGGCATGGATAGGGTGAATAGCCAAGGTCTTTTCTCCAGAGTAGGGCAACTAGGGGCTTCGGTTTACGGTGAGAGTGGAAAGATCTAAAAGGGACCTGAGGGACAACTTTTTTTCACAGAGGGCGGTGTGTGTATGGAATGAGCTGCCAGAAGACATGATAGAGGTTGGTACAATTATAGCATTTAAAAGCCATTTGGATGAGTACATGAATAAGAGGGGTTTAGAGGGATATGGGCAAATGGTATTAGGTTAATTTAGAATATCTGGTTGGCATGGATGAGTTTGGACCAAAGAGTCTGTTTCTGTACTGTAAATTTCTTACAGTTAATGACTCCAGGAAGAGAAAACAGTAACTCACTTAGAAATTCAACAAAATTTGTCTACTCATTCCCTCCCCTATCAACACTCACACCTCCCATCCCCAGCCCAAACGCAACCAGAGTCAGCCCTCCTGAACAACATCTTCTCCCAGAACCACTGTCAGATTCTCTCCCATTATCGTTTAGACAATCTGCCTTAGAAACCTTCATAATTAGGATTTCTAATCTCAAAGTAGACCACACCCTCCCCCTTCACTTGGCCTCTGAACTAAACTCCAAACCAATGAGTCTGGGGTTTGGAGCACCCATGGATTAACACGACCTGAACTCGATGTGATGAGGCACACATCACCATTTCACTGAGATTACTTCATTCAGTACAGCCTGGGAATTAAAATGCAAACCTTGCTTTTTGGTATTCTGCAGCTTTATTAAACATTGTCTCAAAATGACCCCAAACCTATTGAAAAACTATTTTGACAACCTCACAAACATTTCTACACGAGTGAAGTTCTATTCTGCGTTAGTAACACATAAGATTCATTTTGCTCTACCTGTTCAATAAAAAAGTTTATTTTGTTGCAACGCTGGCTGTGACTTGAGCCACATCCACAAAGAGGTATATTTAAACTCACCAACCAGTTCAGGACTCTATAGCTTTCATGAGCTTTTGAACATGTAGGATATTGACTAAATTATCTAAAGGTTGCAATGAACGGAAAAGTCATTTCCTTCTTATTGTAGCTGGAATAATGAAGGCAAATGCTTAATGAAATAGATTGTATACTCATTCAAAAATGAAAGTTAAAGTTCTTGTCATTTTACAAACTAAATTTAAAATAAGTAGATGAGATTAAAAATATAAATTATTGTCAGGAGGAAAGCCATGGGCAGCTGCCTGTAATCTTTAGAACAACTATCGTGAAATTAAAAAAAAGGAAGAAAAAGCCACTATTGTCGTCTAGGAAACATAACAGCCAGTTAGTGCACAGCAAGATCCCACAAGCAGACATGTGATAATCACTAGATCATTGGTCACGTTGCTTGATTGGTGAGCACACGAGGTCCTTTGCTCTGTTTTTGAATAATGTTTAATTGAGAGCACAGAAAGAACTTGGGTTTTAATTCTTGTCCAGAAGATGGCACCTTTGACAGTGCAGCACTCCTTCTGAACTGCTGTTGTTTCTTGTCAGACACAAAGCTTAAAGTCTGGACCTAAAACACAGAAAGTGTAACTTAAGGGATTCAATTTTGACTGGAGATATGAGTGTGACAAGTGGTGGATGGAATGAGAGGCAAACTCGTTTCATGGTATTGTGTGAAGCTTGGAGGGAATTCAGCTTCTGATCAGCATATCAATATTGGCCATGAGGCTAGTAGTATCAAGCCAGTGCACAGGAACAGCAGTTAAAATGGCAAGCAGCTGCCTCCTGTCACCTGATGCTATGGTCACGAGCTCACCTTTAGTTGGCACGTAGCTGTGCTTCTGCTATTGAGAACATGCTGTGCTGACAAGAAGATGTTGGACTCTCCTTCCGGCACTTCCTACACAACTTTGCAGTTAAGAAAGGTGTGGGAGATGGAGGAGTGAAGGGACGGTGTCAATTATAGCCAGTGTAGGGAATAGCGGGAAAGAATGGAAGCTTGTTGGCAGGGGAGGCCTGAAGCCTTGAGGCCCAGAATTGTGCTCCACTTCTTAGCCCACAAACAAACCAAGAAAACACAAATATTCCGACTGTTCATCCACTTCTAGCTCTGGCCCATTTTGGTCCCCTTTAAGTACTGGTGCAACCCATACAATCTTGAAATAAAATGCATTAGGATAATTGCATCATTATACCCTGATACTTGCAAGTTCTTGAGGCCCTCTCTTACTGACTGCAATCCCTCCCAACAGCACCCACCATCCATACTTTAAAATCTTACCACCATGAATGTGCTGGTAAGGATGTTGTCACCAGATCTAACCTCCTGCACACTCCATTTGGGTCAATTTGGATCAAAATAGCTGAACTAAAATTTTCAAAGTTAAACCAAAGTGTGATTAAGATTTGTAAAAGGTAAGCCTAAACTGAAGTCATTTGTCAGATTAAAATGGCACATCAACCTGAAACTCACAAACCCAGCTTGCCTTATCATTGAGTCAAAAACTGAGTGCCGAGCCTGTGCAAAGAGACAACAGGACCCTAGTTGGAATCTTACTGGAGGTGGCCAAGCTAGAGCCTGAAGCTGCGATATTGTTCAATGGAAGACAGCGACTTTACTGTCCGAATAGTTGGCCCAGTTAGAAGACTGACAACCAATAGCTAATGGGCAGCGTTACTTATGGCTTGTACCTGGCCATCTCCATAGTTGGCTGAAATGCCACCACCATGCCCACTATTGAGAATATTCCATTGTCAGCAGAGAAACATTCGGCTGTCTTCCTGGCACCTGGCAGAAAAGTGTCCCCAGCCCACTTCCAAAAGGCTGGTGAAATCCAATCCAATGTCTCAATTGGATTTGTACCTCAGCACCAACTACTAAACTCACCCCGAATCCATTTCTCCATTATCCAACCTTGTGTTCCTGTTCTTCATTCTCATTATATTTTGTTTCTGATTAAAGCTTCTCACTCTTCTGTCTAATGCAAATCTATGTGCCTGGGTTCCTTTGGAGGGGAATCAAACTTTGATTCAAACACAGCTACTCACTCAGTTGGTGTTATCTCATTGTCCACACACTTCCCAACTACTCTTCTGGTGCTGTTCTATTCTACTGTAGAGCTTATCTATACATTAACGTTTGTCTGTCTCACTGCAGATCCATTCATGGACAAACCAAAATACCACTGGCGGTTTATTTGAGACAATGTAAGATTAAACTCAATTTAATTGAGCTGCAATGAAATGTCCCTGTGGTTCCTATGTTTGTGTACTCTATCTAACAAGATTATGGGGCGTAAAAACTGAATTGAATTCAAAGGCCTTATTTGATGTCACAAAATAAAAATCAATGAGAAGATAACTAAATGTAAGGATGATTTTTGTTCTGGAATTAGCTGAAAATCTCATTCTCACCGTCTTTGCTATTTCCACAAGTGGAAAGAATTTGTGAGACATAACAGTAATGCAGATTGACTTTACGTTCCATTTTCCAACTCCCTCTGGAGGGATCCAAGAGCATCACTAGTCAGTTTGACTTTAGCTTGGCATTTTGGCATCCATTGGGAGAAAATGAGGACTGCAGATACTGGAGATCAGAGTTGAGAGTGTGATGCTGGAAAAGCACAGCAGGTCAGGCAGCATCCGAGGAGCAGGAGGATTGACATTTCCTAAAGAAGGGCTTTTGCCTGAAACATCGATTCTCCTGCTCCTTGGATGCTGCCTGACCTGCTGTGCTTTTCCAGCATCACACTCTTGACTTTGTCATCCAGTGATTAGAGGAGAACCGATATGAACAGCTATATTGTGTGGCCGGGCAGGCCGCTAAAAATGATGAATTGCTGATGGATTTACAAAGATTGGACAATGACTAAGGCATGCTGGGAAACTAAGGCCAGCCTTGACCAAAGTGACTGTACTAATAAACATGCTGCAGCTACCACTAGACAGTTTTCAATTAACCCTGTAGCTGCAGGACCTACAATACACACCTGAATTTGGGTTTGAATGGAATCAATAAAATGTCATCCTTAGGGTGAACGAAAACATCAAGGTGTGCACCAGACATGGGGACGTCTCACACCCTTATTTGGAGGAGGCTACATGCGCCCAGCACCTCCAGCAATGATGGCCTAAGGACCACCCTACCAACAACATGCCAATGCCTGATTGGTTCTGACCGCTGAGGGTGATCGAGCCTGATTGATCCATTGGTGGACAGTGGAGACCCTCCCAAAAGGGCGCAAAGACTTTGGAGTATAAGAATCGCCACAACACCATGGTAACTCGAGACCAATCATGGAGAAGAGAAGGCGCCTTGAGATCATTGGAAGAAGAAGGTATCGCCACAAGCAATATGGCCAAATTCTAGTGTGTTGGTATATGATCATCCAAAGTTCAGTTAAAGAACAGATTGCATTTGTAGTGTAAATTAGATTAGATTACCTACAGTGTGGAAACAGGCCCTTCGGCCCAACAAGTCCACACCAACCCTCTGAAGAGAAACACACCCCCCTATGTTTACTCCTGACTAATGCACCTAACACTATGGGCAATTTAGTATGGCCAATTCACCTAACCTGTACATCTTTGGACTGTGGGAGGAAACCGGAGCACTCGGAGGAAACCCACGCAGATATGGGGAGAATGTGCAAACTCCACACAGACAGTTGCCCGAGGCGGGAATTGAACCCGGGTCCCTGGCGCTGTATGCAGCAGTGCTAACCACTGAGCTACCGTGCCGCCCCAAATTGTTAATTCATAGTGTATTTTGTTGTTATAGTATTAATTATATCAAATAAATTAACATTATTGTTTGTTATTATTAAAAGTCGGCTTGCAGTTCTTTTGCTGGACGTAAAACACACTTTGTGGCAGACGCAACAAGTGGAATAACTAAGGGATGCACACTTTGAAAGTTGAAAGTAGGCATTGGAAGTGAAGATGTTTGATATGGATTACCCCAGTGATCTATAGTAATAATCTAAGTTTGCTTTTACATAGACCATCAACATAGTAAAATGTCCCAAACCCCTTCATAAAGGAATTACAAAACAAAATTTGACACTGAGCCACAGGAGGAGATATTAAGACAAGTTATCAATAGCTTGGCAATGCCATAGATTTTAACAAGTTACTCAAAGGAGTAGAGAGAGAGAGACAAAAGGCAGATCCGTTGTTCAAGAGAATTTCAGAACTTGTGTCAAATGGAATCCTTACAGTGTGGAAGCAGGCCGTTCAGCCAATTGAGTCTACACCAACCCTCCAAAGAGTATTCCCCCCAACTTGACCTTGTAACCCTGCATTTCCCGTGACCAATCCACATAACTTGCACATCTTTGGTCTGTGTGAAGAAACCGGAGCACCCGAAGGAAACCCATGCAAAAAAGAGGATAACATGCAAACTCCACACAGACACTGAAGCTGGAATCAAACGCAGGTCCCTGGTGTAGCAGTGCTAACCACTGAGCCATCATGCCTTGAAAGTAGCACCCTGGCATCAGAGTCACCACTGTATCCAAAAGTACACCTGCCCAATAGAGGGGGAGTTATAACAGGCTAGAATTGGAGGAATGCAGAGCTATCATATGGTATGTTACACTAGGATTGGCATGAATTGGTTAAGAGTAGGACTTATGCCCCTCAGGGACAGGAACATTTGACCAAGGCATCTTTCTAGCCTGTGACTGTAGTGGCCATTCCTTAGATTACAACCCCAGTCTCCAAGAAGGAGTGTGGATGGATGCTGGGCCTACGGTGAGTCCAGAAATTTGTGAAAACAAGTCTGCAAAGCCCAGCAAGGAGTGGTGGGGAGGTGTTGGTATAGGGGCGGGTCATGTTAGACTGGCTGAAAAGGAGGCAGAAGGTGGTGAGCGGGTACAATCTTCGGTGAGTTCACTCATTAGGCATAAGGACCCTCTTACCTGCATATAAAGGGGTTCCCCATCAGCCCACTCTGTTAAAGCTGCCATGCTCTTTGCCCTACTTTTGCCTTCTTCCACAGGCCAGAAGATGGCAACGGAGGTGGTATCAGGCTCTTAGGTGGCAATCAATTGTCCATTTAAGAGTCTCAATAGGCTTAAAGAGTGAATACTGCCTGATGCCTTACGTGAATGGCCCAACACCCGCTTATCCCAGCACTCAGTGTCAGGTAGGCTGGTGGGATGTCCACAAATTCACCCTCTAAAATTTTGCAACACAATAGTGGACATTCCACCTACAGGTAGTTCTTTTCTAATGAGTTGGTTACGTTCTTATGCAACCCTGTATTATAGAAACATTACACTTTACAAATAGTGCTTAAAGTGTTGGCGATGTAAATGCATTACTGTCAACACACGTTTTAAAAGTTTGTGCTTTAGAAACGGTGTCCCCAATTTGGTAAAAGTGAGGACTGCAGATGCTGAAAATCAGAGTCCAAATTAGAGTGGTGCTGGAAAAGCACAGCAGATCAGGCAGCATCCTGATTTTCCTGCTCCTTGGATACTGCCTGACCTGCTGTGCTTTTCCAGCACCACTCTAATCCAGTGAACCCAATTTGTCTATCGTGTTACAGCGAATTTGTGTTAACGAAACAAGCATTGTAGCAGAATGGCCTGTATTATGCCTGTCTCTGTATGTGAGAGTACGACCCAGTGAGGTTCCCTCCTCTGTCCAAGGCCCTCAAAAGTATTCCCTTCATGTAGTTATCCAATTCCTTCCTGAATGTAACAAATGTATCTGCTTCCACCACCCTTTAGATTGTCGCAGTCGTAACAATGCACTGTATAGTAGGAAATTTTCTCACCTCACCTCTGTCTTATGTCCTAATTACCTCAAACATGTCTCCTAATACTTTACTGTGCCAAATCTCTTTCTGGCTTTGAATGCCTGCATTAGATCTGAACATCAGTTGTTATTATGCAACTACCTCTTTACACCATTAACACAGCCGGTACTTATTCAGTGTTGAAGAGTGTGGTGCTGGAAAAGCACAGCCCATCAGGCAGCATCCGAGGAGCAAGAGAATCAGGCATAAGCCCTTCATCAGGAATTCTTTGAACTATTTTTGTTCAGTTTTTTTGACCCATTCTTGGGCTGTGGACTTTGCTGGCTGGGCCAACAATTATTGACCATCCCTCATTGCTCTTGAGACAGATTCCTTTGTAATAATTTTTTTTGTCATGAGTTTTGGGCTTTAAAGTTATTTGAAATTACTTGTTCAATTAAGCAGAAAAATCCTTGGAACTTTCATCAACTTTTTGGCTTTTTTTCAAAGAAATCATTCTCCACAATACATGAAACTGAAATTGCCTCACACTCGCTTGCTGTTTGCGACTCAGTAACAAAGCAAGCTGTGTTTTTAAAAGATTGTTGATATGTATTGTATGGGAAGGTGATGGTCTGATTGGTATTGTCACTGGGCAAGCAATCCAGAGACATTGGCTACATTCTGGGGACCTGGATTCACATCTTGTCATGGCAGATAGTGGATTAAAAAAAATGATCTGGAATTAAGGATTTAATTATGACCATAAAACCAATGTCCTTTGAGGAAAGTAACTGCTATCCTTAACAAAACAGAAATAGCTGGAGAGACTCAGCAGGTCTGGCAGCATCTATGGAGAAAAACAAGAGTTACCTTTTCAGGTCCAATGTCCCTTCTTCAGAACTGGGATCCTTACCTGGTCTGGCCTATGCATGACTCCAAACCCACAGTAATGTGGTTGTCTCTTAACTGTCCTCTAGGCAATTAGGAATGAGTAATAAATGCTGGCTTAGTCAGTGGTGTCTGCATCCTGTGAGCGAATTTAAAAAAACAAGGTCACCACATTTAGAGTGATTTTCCATTAAGCTTCCTATTTTCAGTGGGTTTCAATCACAGGAGATGCCCATCTTATACGTAGCAAGGGATGGGGCAGCATTTGTTGAGAAACACATAAGTGGAGTCACATTGTCAAAGAGTCACATGCAGGAACCTTGTTTATCAACTAAAAACTGGCTGTGTCTAACCTGATTTATGTAAGTCAATCTTTACTGCCAAATAATGAGATATATGTAAAAGTAGCAGCAATATGTATAAAGCAGCAAATGCCCAAGAGTTAGTAATGACAGTTATTCAATCACAGAGTTCAGATTACATTCATAAAGTGCTCAATCTTTGCTCATATAATTTATGACATCATCAGAGCCCCTTGACTGAATTTCAGCAGTAACTCACTCCCAGGTATTTATTGGTGGCTAGTAATCATATTTTTCATTAAATGACCTTGGGTGAATATCTGTATTCTTTATCTGTTCCATGGCAGATATTCGTCACATAGCAGTGAAATATATAAATGCTATTTGCAGTAAAACAGAAAAAATATTTTCTGTTTCATTTTAGGGATTTATAGTATCACACAGATCTACTTATGAGCTGCTCCACTTTGAAATGAATCAGTCATTGACAAATCTGTTCTGGATGCTGCCATTGCTATTACAATTAAATGAATGGTCAGGGACATAAAGATGAGCTTCAGGCTGGCCAAGAGAAAAAGCTGATGTTACTGAGCAGCAAGTGACAAACGGTGATTTTCAATGTGAGTCAGAAGGCAAATTTGGATTTGGATCTGAATTCAACTCCTCGTGAAGTTCAAAAACACAGGAGAAGGCAAAAAAAAGCTTGCATTTGTACGAAGCTGTTGCTAAGTTGAAAAAGGGGGACAAAACAGCTGTCACCAGTGTTTGAATTGAGGAAACGGGAAACATGCCAAGATGGCAAGTTGAGGATGCAGCTAAGGGACATCATGGTCGAAGCATTCACAATCATGTGACACAGTGGGAGGTTCTGGAGATGACAATATATATTAAGCTAGACTGGAGGATGTGGGAGATTGATAAGGATTGTAATGCACATGTATGATTTTGTGTGGGATATAATCCAGGAGCAGTTTTCAGTGAGTTGGAGTTCATGTAATTTGAAGATCAGAATCACAGTATTATTATGGCACAAAGGAAGGCCATTCAACCCATTGTTTCTCTGTTGGCTCTCTGAAGGAGTATTTTCTGGCAATGCCCTTGCCCCTGTAGCCTTGCCCATTTTTTCCTTTTCAGAAAACAATCCAATTCCATTTGAATCTGTCTCCATCACGCACTCAGTCAAGAAGCCTTTGCGTTCTGCCTTCCAGATTGTAACCACACAAAGTCTTAGTCTTGCCAGCATTGCTTCTTTTTCCAATTATCTTAGGTTTTTGCTCTCTAGTTCCAGAACTTTCACCAATAGTAACAATTTCTCCCAACCTCTGTTTCCTTGCAGCTCATGATTTTGAATATTTCAAACAGAATTTTCTCTCAATCTTCTCTTCTCCAAGCAAAATGATTAAAATTTCTCCAAGTTAGTGACATAACAGAAGTTGCCTCGGCCCTGGAACCATTCTTGTGAATCGTTTCTGCACCTTCTGAAATGTCTTCACATCCTTCCTTATGTGTGAACGAGGATTCAACAGAAAATTCTAGTTGAGGCTGAGCTAGTGTTTTGCACAAGTTTAACTTAACTTCTTTGATTTTTGCTTTATGTCCCTAATAATAAAACATGACTTGGATTTTCACTGGATTGTGAGACTCTTAGAACTTCTAGAAACGATAGCTGGGGACCCAGATTTGGAAATCCAGCTTCCAGTTCGGATAGATCCTGTTTTTGCCAGATGAGAAAGGAACCAGGAACTCATTTCCACATGAAGGAAACCCAAACTCAACAGGCCATTTTAACTCAGTGCTGAGTTCAAACAGACCCAATTTTCAGCAAGGTCATAAAGTTATGAACTTTTAAAGTAGTTGTAAAAAATCTGGAAGTGTAAATAAGGTCTTTAGAACTATTTTGTTCAAGCTATTTAAATCCCCAGCCCTTTATAAATAAAAGAAGAAGAAGCTTATCTGTGTTGATGAGAGGTAAAAAAAAAACTTAAGCTGTCAGTTATTTAAATAGAAACGGCTTCTTGTGTCAATGAGGATTGAAAACTGTGTTCTCACTACTAATTAGCTGTTCATTGGCATTATTCCAAGGGCAATCATTATGTCATCATTAAAGTTTCACTTCTTCCCATAACTTTGTATAGTCTCTGTAGGAGACTGCAGGTTGATAATTTTATTGGTAGCTCAAATAAGTTATTAAAAGATTTGCTATTTTTGATGTGGGGTATGAATACAATGATTTAATTTAGTGGTGGGCTAAATATTTGCAACATCTAATTGTTTTGATTGGGCTTTTGACAATGTGAATATTTTACTAATGGATGGAATAAATGTTTAGAGCTTCACTTCAGCAAGGCTCCTGAGGTCTGCACAGGAGACTCGATGTGTTGGTATGGAAGATGTATGGGTAATGTTGGAGGGTGGGGAAATGTCATGCTTTGATATTGTTTTGACATAGAGGACATGAGTGATCATTGGGTTACTGAGGAGAATAAATTGGCATTAAGTTGGTTTGTCGACTAATGATGGGCTACGGGGGAGTGGATGGAGCATATGTTGGCATAGATAGATCATGGGTGACAGTTGAAATGGTGTGAGAGGTGAGGGTTAGAAAGCCTAATATTTAACAGAACAACTGAGACCAAGTCTGAGGTGAGCATTTTAAACAGCCCATCTCGATACATTGCAGGTCCTGTATGTCACTGAGATATGAATCATAGCATCACTGCAGTGTTGAAGCAGGTAATTCAGGCCATCAAGTCCACACAAATCCTCCGAGGAGCAGCCCATCAAGACCCAGCCCCTAACTTATCCCTGTAACCCTGCATTTCCCATGACTAATGCACCCAGCCTCCACATCCCCGGACACTATGGGCAAATTAGCATGGCCAATGCACCCAACACACATATCTTTGGACTGTGGGAAGAAAATGGAGCACCCCAGAGGAAATCCATGCAGACACAAGGAGAACATGCAAACCCCACACAGACAGTTAGCTGATGGTGGAACTGAACCTGGGTTCCTGTTGCTAATGACTGAGCCACCACGTCGCCCCTCTCCTCCAACACACACACACACACACTCTCTCTCTCTCAAGTGAAGATCCTGCCACAGGATTGGAAAGCTTGGTGAAATCCCAAATGATTTGTATGGGAAATGGAAGTCTTCTATTAGCACAGAAAAGAGTTTTCTTGAAGACAAACATTAAAATTCACTGCTAAGTGCAATGTAGTTGCCACTTAGCTCCATAATTAACCCTTACTACACCTAGACTGGAAGCTGCTATTAGGCAGAAAGTCAAATGGATTTGAAATCAAAATGGGAAACACTTGTGTGAAATAGTTATAATAAAAGTCAACAGAATTAATGGTGAGGAGCTAAACCAAACTGAGGATATTGAAGAAATACTAAGTAACAATCACAGTGCAGTCAGAAAATGTCAGGGTTATCAGAACAGTTCTGCGGATTGTTTCAAATGTAATCCTGAGACAGATTAAGAATTCATCACTTAGTATAGCTTGGTTGCAGAGGCAGTCATCCTGTCCCTGGGTAGCTAGCAGTTGTTATAGCTCATTTATCGCATGGCCTTAAAGTGCTGTAGGAGCATGGCACACTTAATTTACCATGCAGTGTAGAGTTTGCTTCTGCTGCTGGGGAGATTTACCACATCTGGAAGGGAGAGGCTTAACGTTTAAAAAAATACGAAAGGAAATCATTCCACCAGTCTCACGAAGCGCTCTAAGAAACTGCTTCTTCATCATCATTTGGAAAGGGGAATCAGCAGCCAATAATTCTGCACAGGCCTGTCACACTCCTTAATTTGCTTTTGCACCATAGCTGTATAGTTACTCCTTGTAGAATACTTAGCTTGGGAGAATTATAGCCTGAAAGTAAACCTGTGATTAAAATTACTAATCAAAAATATTTTAAAATAATGGATTTTTTGGGGGGATCTTATCATTTCTTTGCCTTAGGCAATCAATATAAACTCTTTGATATTACTATCCAATGTACCTGTCTTTCCTTCCTCTCTACATAACTCTTTTCACTAATGAAGGGTTAGACCAAACTCAAAACACTGCTTCTTTGCTTAAATCCTTTATCATAGTGACAGACCTTAATACACTGAGGTTGTTTTCCTTATAGGAGAGGAAGTTGAGAGGTGAGATGATTACGATTTGTAAGGGCATAGATAGAGGAGACAGGAAGAAATGTTTCCGCTCGATGGAGGGATCAATGAGCTGGGGGTGGTGGAGTGCATAGTTTTAAACTAAGAGGCAGAAGGTTTCGAGGTGATGTGAGGGAAAGCTTTTTCAGCCATCTTGGGGTGTTGGGAATCTGGAACTAATTGCATTTAAGGGTAGTAGAGGCAGAAACTCTCATAACGTTAAAGCAGTGTTTCGATGTACATTTGTGTGGCCAAGGCATAGAAGGCTATGGGCAAAGTGCTGGAAAATGGATTTAGAATGTTGTTTTTGACTGACATGGATGCAATGGGCCAATGGGCCTTTTTCTGTACTGTAGATCACCATGACTCTGTAACTGCAGAAAGAACTTGAGACTGTGGAATGCCATTAAGTAGATGATAGCCATGAGCCAGCTGAGTGGCACAGCAGGATCAAGGAGCGAAAGGCCTACATCTGTTGCTACTTCCAGAGTTCCAATGAAATACTTTTGGAATGCAATGAATGCGTTATGTCAACAAGCATGGTGTCAGCATTTCAAATTTATGAAGAGCAGTATGTTGAATGACAGATTCATGTATTTTTGCTCTGCAGCATTGATGTGGACACTGGAAGACTTCCCTGATCTTCATTGAGCATCTGCTTGAGCCACTAAAACAAAAAAAAGGGTGGTGTCTTTAATGATTTCCAAAGAATAACAATTTCAAACATGACAAGTTTTACAGAAGGCAGGAACTTGGCCTTATTTCACCTGAAAGAGTAACTCATTGTTTCAACGCACCATTTCTGTAAACTCTTTAAAGTGATGCTTTTCTGCGTAGTTACTTGCGTAGTTGCCTACAGTTATCAGTGACATGCAAAAACTCCCAAAATAATAACTTGGGTGCAGACTATTTCATTTACTCTACCTGGTCTCCTGGAATTACTTCAATTACGTCAAGTAATCACAGCACCAATTTTAGGTCAATATCTTTGTTACAGAAAAATGCTAATTCATGAAATGGCTCAGGTATGACAATCACATATTGGGAGTTAAGATTTGATAGGCTATACTTACCAATATTATATAAAAAATCTGTAATGTATACTGCTTCTTAGCGTTCTCATATCAAAAGGTTTCAAGAAACACAATTACAAGTTGCTTACTGACAGATTGACATGTGTAGATTAGGTGCATTAGTCAGGGGTAAATATAGGGTAGGGGAATGGTCCTGGGTGGGTTACTCTTCGGAGGGTCGGTGTGGACTTGTTGGGTTGAAAGGCCTGTTTCCACACTGTAGGGATTCTAATTTTAATTCTAATTAATGGCACCAACTCAATGGATTCCTGACTATACATTTGATGCATTACAGAATGAGCTCGTGGAGGATTGGTAATGACTCCATATCAACCCAATATAAGTAATTTCTTTCTTTTCACAGGAGCATGTTATGCTGATTTTTTTTTTAAGGTTACAATCACTGACAACTTCAACATATTGTTGAATTTGCCCTGATAGACAAAGCTCTTTTATTTCCTAAATGGTATATGAAGGGCATTTTTGAAAGGGAAATTTTGAAAATTCATCACTAAAGCACCGATTAAAGGTTACAACCATGACTTAAAGGGGCAAATTAATTGGTTGGAGTCAAACACTCATACAATACAGAAGTGGCCCTTTGGCCCAACAACTCTTCACCAACAAACAAAACCTATCACCTTGGTACACTAACCCCACTTCCGGCACTAGTCCCGTTGAATATTAAAGACAGTGTTTTTATGTTTTTTTTCTGGCCTCAGATCATTCTACAGTAATTCCTTTCAGCACTGCAGCAATGTAAGAACACAGCTGTTCATTCTTGTGCACAGAATGATCCCACAAACACCAGTAAGATTAATCACCAATTAAACTCTTTGGTTTTCAGTGATGATGGTTGAGGGCTAATTACTGTGCACTGGGAAAACACACTGCTCTTTTTGGGATAGGGTCCTTAGATCCCTTATGTGCTTCTGGGAGAGCAGGAATAATTTTGTTCTGACATAATATCCAAAGGGGCAACAGTGCAGCTTTCCCTTATTACTTCACTAAAGTATCAGCTGGGATTACATTACATTTCTAAACCATACAGTGAGAAATGGCTGCTCACTATTGAGCAGGTCAGCTCCATTCTAGGTTATTAGATCATACAGAAAATTGGAGGGGAGGTCAGCTCTCGAAAAAGCTGTGCGAATTTCTTGGCAAGAGGTGGGCATCAGAACTCATGCAGTCTCAGAGACAGATGGTAAAAAAAAGATGAACTGCCTCAGGAAGTCTATGGCAGCATGTTAGAAAACTATGTAAGCCATTAATAGTTTTCCTTGACCCTGTTATATCCCGCCTGAGATTCCAAGCTAACCCTTCAGAAAATAGCTCTTTCTAAGCTTCACATGCATTCCCAAAATGCAAGGTAAATTTTATTATGGTCATTTCAAATTGCAAGTATTGCTGCTTAACCATTTGTCTCCAAATGCACATTTACAACATAACCAATGTCTTTAATATATGTTTGTGTATGGTATCCAACTGCATTGCAAGGCAACTACTTCATTCTCACTTGTTTATGGACTTCTTAAACTTTAATATGTTAGCACTAATTCACTCCATACAGGCACATCTAATATGGATAAAGGAATGGATTGGTTATGTTACTAGATAAATAATCCTGAGAATGGGAGTTCCAATCTATTTGTACACTAATGACATTTACAGAGGAAAGCCTACTGTACTCACTGTAATGGTGCTGCTCCTTTAACGAGGTTAGGTTGTCCTTGGTTTTTCTCAGGAGATCATGAAGACATGTACTCTAAATTGTCTGGGGTTGACCTACTTGAGAAGGCTTTCAAGTTAACACAAAGCACTTGTACAATGAAAAGGGAGTAGTCAGTTCTCCCAGCTCAGCTTTACTCTAGTTTGGTTTGGTTTGGTTTTGGCAGTCTGGCTGTTCACTGATAGCAGTCAGGCAGTTATGAAGCTGCTGATCCAAGAAACAGCTCCATGGAAGACGGTGGTCCACGCTGCCCCCATCTCTCTCTCCTCTAAGACCCTGTGTTAGATTTTACTTTTTGTGCCAAGGGGTGTTAAAGGGGATTGTTGCAAATATTTGGAACAACATCATTAAGTTGGAATAATCTGCTGGATTTTTGGATAGGTTACGCTATTCAGTATTCTGTTCTCTTTTGGTAATAGTACTGAAGACTAGTCTCCCAGCCAAGCTAATCCAGTATAGTTAAAATACTAGCATCCATCTGATAATGTGGAAAATTGCCCAAGTATGTGCTGTACATAAATAGCAGGATGAATCAAACTTAGCCAGTTACCACCCCATCAGTCTGCTCTCAATCATGAGTAAAGTGATAAAAAGTGTCATCAAACATGCTGTCAAGCAGCACCTGCTCAGCAACAACCTGCTCAGTGACACCCAGTTTGGGTTTCACCAGGTCCACTCATTACAGCTTATTACAGCCTTGGTTCAAACACAAAAGAATGAATTTCAGAGGTGAGGTGAGAGTGACAGCCCTTGACATCAAGGTCACATTCGACTGAGTATGGCATCAAGGAGCCATAAGAACATTGAAATCAATAGGTATCAGGGGAGAGCTGTCGGCTGGTTGGAATCATACCTGGCACATAGGAAGATGGCTTGTTGGAGGTCAGTCATCTCAGCTCCAGCACATCTCTGCAGGAGTTCCTCAGGGTACTGTCCTAGGCCCAACCATCTTCAGCTGCTTCCTCAATGACCTTCTGACTCTCATGAGATCAGAAGTGGGGATGTTTTCCAATGATCGCACAATGTTCAGTACCATTTTCAATTCCTTGGATACTGAAGCAGTCCGTCTTCAAATGCAAAAAGATTATGGCAAATTCCAGGCTTGGCCTGACAAGAGGCAAGTCACATTCATCCCACACAAATGCCAATGACCATCTCCAGTAGGAGACAATCTAACCACTGCCCCTTGATTCAATGATGTTAACAGCACTGAATCCACCACTATCAACATCTTTGGGGTTACCATTGACCAGAGTCTCAACTGGACCCACTACAAAAAGATACTGTGGCGAGCAATGCACCTCCTGACTCCTTATCCATCATCTACAAGACACAAGTCAAGAGTATGGTGGAATACTCCCCACTTGCCTGGACGGTTACAACTTCAACAACACTCAAAAAACTTGATACCATCCAGGACAAAGCAGCCTGCTTGATTGGCACCACATCCATAAGCATCCATTGTTTCTACCACTGATGCTCAGTAGCAGCAGTGTGTGCAATTTACAAGATGCACTGAAAAAATTCATCAAGGATCCTTAGATAGTACCTTCCAAACCCATGACCACTTCCATCTAGAAGGACAAGTGGACATGAGAACACCACCATCAGCAAGTTCCCCTCCAAGCCTTTCACCATGGAGAAAGTGAGGATTGCAGATGCTGGACAGTCAGAGTTGAGTAATGTGGCACTGGAAAAGCACAGCAGGTCAGGCAGCATCTGAGAAGCAGGAAAGTCAATGTTTTGGGCATAAGCCTCTCATCAGGAATGTGGAGGGAGAAGAGCATTGAGAGATAACAAAGAGGTGGGGGCACGGGGCTGGGGGAAGGTAGGTGAGAAGGCAATAGGCGGATGCAGGTGGGGGACCAACAATGATAGGTCGGCGGGGAGGGTGGAGCAGAGAGGTAGGAAGGAAGATGGACAGGTAGAACAAGTCAAGAGGGCGGTGCCAACTTGGAGGATTGGATCTGGGATGAGGTGGGAGGAGGGGAGATTTGGAAACTAGTGAAGTCAGTGTTGATGCCGTGTTGTTGAAACTATTCACCATCCTAACTTGGACAAACAGTTCTTTCACTGTTGCTAGGTCAAATCCTGGAAAAACACCTCTAAAGGAATTGCGGGTCAACCTACAGAACATGGACTGCAGCAGTTCAAGAAGGCAGCTCACTACCACGTTCTCAAGCACTGCTAGGAATGGGCAATAAATGTTGGTCCAGCAGCATTCTCCACATCCCATGAGTCAATAAAAAAAATTGCAGTAACGTCTAAAATAAATCACCAGTCATATCATTTTCAGGAAGTCATGTTAAAAATAACCTCGAATGTCCACAATTTAATGACCACTTCTAAAGTAACCAAATCCACAAAACCTGAATAAAATTCTCATTTCCACAATTCTTCAAAACTCAAGTCCTTCAAGCTGACAAAACTGAAGAATCTGAAGGAGCATGGCTGGGGGTTGGGTAGAAAATACAAGGCACTGTTCTTCATGGAGCGATTACAGGGAGTTGGACACTGGCCTGTGAAGACTCCTTTTATACTCTGAAACAGAAGTTTGTCCCATCTCCTGTCCTTGACCAACCAGATTTCCATCACCCTCTCAGACTGGAAACCACTGCCAGTTTCCTTAGCCTAGAAGTGAGGGGTGATGGTTTAAAGGGCAGAGGAGCATTGATGTTGTTTCTGCCAGTTGGAATCTAAAGCTGAATGACAAGAATATCCAGAATGGCATCAGTAAGGAACACAGACTGCTAGCTTTGAGTGGGCTGCTTCCCAGAACATCAGAGACATTCTAATTGGAGCAGTCTTTGGGCTGGTTACAGACCACAACCCACTCAACTACTTTCAAATGTCTGCCAAGCCTAGAGCAAAGAAGATCTACTGGATCACTTAACTCATGCTACAATTCCCCATCTGGTACAGGTCAGGGATAGGTCAGGCTTCTATTGGGCAAGGATATCCTTTCCTCCAGAGAGGGTCTGCTGATCTGCTCAATGTCCCCTCTCACCATCACTACAATGTGCTGGAGACCCCATTGCACAC
This sequence comes from Chiloscyllium plagiosum, assembly GCF_037043375.1. NCBI lineage: Eukaryota > Metazoa > Chordata > Chondrichthyes > Orectolobiformes > Hemiscylliidae > Chiloscyllium > Chiloscyllium plagiosum. The sequence continues at coordinate 18,870,759 of NW_028270153.1, read as the reverse complement.
TTCCCTGCTTGAGACTGTTATGCCAGTAATGACATACAGTCCCCAGTGATTGTTTTCTGAGCAGCTGTGTGATCAGGAGATTCATTGATTGCTCTGCTGTCTTGGTTATGGACACAAAAATGGTCCTGATGGCCATACACAGGCCACGCCTGTAGAATTCAGCATGATCTCGCTTGTTTCTCTGTCCACAGATATGCAAGTTCTGTTGAATATTTCCAAACTTTTCTTTCTCTCTCTCTACAGAATTGAAGTATGTGATGTCCTTGACAGCTGCTGTCAGTGCCTGACCTTCGGTGAGAGTTGTCTGAAGGCCAAATTCTAAAAGATGCCAGAGCCTGCTAATGTCACCCAAATGGAGACAGCAGAGGCAACCTTCCCCACCTTTACAAAGTTATAGAGTCATACAATATGAAAACAGACCCTTCGGTCCAACTTGTCGATGCCAACCAAGTTTCCCAAAATTAACTAGTTCCACTTTCCTGTGTTTGATCCATATCCCTCTAAACCTTTCCTGTTCATTTACCTGTCCAAATGTCTTTAAATGTTGTAACTGTACCTGCATCTATCACTTCCTCTGACATTTCATTTCATATATGGACAACCTTCTGAGTGAAAAAGTTGCCCCTTCAGTCCGTTTTAAGTCTTTCTCCACTCACCTTAAAAATATACCCCTAATTTTGAACTACCCCATCTGAGAGAAAAGATCTTTTCTACTCACCTCATGATTTTATACTTCTCTATAAGGTCACCCCTCAACTTCCTACACTTCAGTGAAAGAGGTCCCAGCCTATCCAGCCTCTCCTTATAACTCAAACGCTCCAGTTTCGACAACATCATGGTAAATCTTTTCTGAACCCTCTCCAATTTAATAATGTCTGTCTTATAGCAGAGAGACCAGAACTGGACACAGTACTCCTGAAGTGGCCTCAGCAATGTCCTGTATAAACTCAACATGACATCTCAACTCCTATACTCAAAGGTCTGTGCAATGAAGGTAAGTGTGGTAAATGCCTTCTTAACCACCCTGTCTACCAGTGATGCAACTTTCAAAGAATGGTGTAGCTGAATCCGTAAGTCTCTCTGTTCAACAATACTACCCAGATCTCTACCATTAACTGTATAAGTCCTGAGCTTGTTTATTATATCAAAGTGCAATATATCGCATTTATCCAAATTAAACTGTATCTGCCATTCCTCAGGCCATTGACCCAATTGATCAAGATTCCTTTGTATTCTTAGATAACCTTCCTCATGCTGACTATATCACCAGTTTTGGTGTCATCTGCAAATACACTCACCGTGTCTCCTAAATTTTCATCCAAATAGTTTATATCAATGACAAACAAAAGTGAAACCAGCACCAACTTCTGCAAAGCACCGCTAGTCACAGGCTCCCAGTCTGAAAAACAACCTCCACCATTACTCTCTGTCTCCTGCCATTAAGCCAAATTTATATTCAGTTGGCAAGATCTCCCTGAATGCGATATGATCTAACTTTACTAATAAGTCCACCATGCAAAACTTATCAAAGGCTTTACTAAAGTCCATGTAGACAATGTCTACTGCCCTTCCCAAATCACCTTCATCAATCTTTTTGGTTACATCTTCAAAAAACTCATTCAAGACTGTCAAACATGATTTCCCAAGCACAAACCCACATTAGAATTGTTTGGGCTGAGATGGGGACAGCTGGGCTGTCCTTTTTCCTCATCCTCCAAATATCAATAGACATTGAGACTGCTGCTAAAATGTCCGTTTGTCCAATTACCATACAAACAACAAAAAACATTGCAGCCACATCTTTTGGTGATAAAATAAATCATAGCAGAAATTTAAAGATGCACTGTACGTTCAGATATTTAACTTCAAAAATGATGGGTCCCTCTTTAAATGGTGAATGCCTCTTTTAGAACAAGACCCAATTTATGTGGTGAACTCATTTCATGATGATCACAACACATAATTGCAACATGTCATATTATTAAAATTAAATTTCTCATGATTTTCCAATCTCTGGATGCCCACCTTATGACAGAACAGATGTTCACAAGCAGTAAGCATGGTGGACATCCAGCGAGACGGTTCTTCGCCCAATTGTCTGAGGCTCACTTTTCTGTGTGTTCGCTATCAACAACCAACAGATTTCTCCCTGGCACAACTGAATGAACTTTCAGTGTTGACAGAGTGTGATTGGCAGTAAAATTAACTGGACTAAATGCTTCCTATCCACTCCAATGGCCCATCACTGCAGCCATGAGATGCAGTGGGAGAGTTCAAAAAATTAAAGGCAAATAATGGTCACAAAATAAAACCCTCTGCATCTCCTGAAGCAGTGTAGAGTTGCATGATCTGTCAATGACCAGGGGTATATTCTCTGTTAATCCATTTACCTACTGTATGATGCATTCTCTGCCACAGACCAATAAATCCTTTCAGTGGAAGCAAGTTGGGATATTTATTTAGATTAGATTTATTTATTAGATTCCCTACAGTGTGGAAACAGGCCCTTCGGCCCAACCAGTCCACACTGACCCTCCGAAGAATATCCCACCCCAACTTATTTCCCTCTGACACTATGGGCAATTTAGCATGGCTAATTCACCTGACCTGCACATCTTTCGACTGTGGGAGGAAACCGGAGCACCCGAAGGAAACCCACACAGGCACAGGGAGAATATGCAAACTCTACACAGACAGTCGCCCAAGGCTGGAATCGAACCTGGGACTCTGGTGCTGTGAGGCAGCAGTGCTAACCACCCGAGCCACCGTGGATATATCATAAACAATTTAACGAATTGCCAATGAGAGAGTGAAATGTAATTTATCCCGTTTAAACAAAAATTGCAATGCTGTTAATAATATTGCTTCATTTTTGGTGGTTCTCCTGTTTTCAATTGTTCATTTGTAGTCATGTGCTCTACCTCATGTGAAAAACCTGTGATGACATCCCACCGCATTGATCAAAAGGAGCAATCAATGGGAAATGAGAGCTGCACCATAACCACACCAATAAAACTGTAAGAAAGCTGCAAAATCTTAAATACTGGCTTTTTAATACAAGACATTAATTGTCAAGATTTTTAAAGGAAGTTGCTAGGGTCAATGATTTATTTGAATACCCATACTTTAGGTTAATATAAATCAAGCATATTGAATAAAGCCCTTTTATACATTGTCACATTAGTATTGTCTTAAAAGCTGAAATTATGTCAAATACATGCAGTCTAATAACCCTTTAGTGAAACTCCATGATACATTGTGTGAGCATTAAAGGTAAAGGAACACTTAATGACACTTCATCATCTTTGTCTAGCTTTTGTCTCAAAATACCAGTTATTGTTTTATGTTCAGAATATCTCATCCCCGTTGTGTCGTTTGATGAATTTGTATTTTTCAGTCTATTTTAAGATTTTATGAGAAAGATCTCAATCATTAGAAATACAATATTTTTACCATCCAGTTGGAAAGAAAGCTGACACATGGCATGATTTAGTACTCCCTGTCAGGCCAATCTCAGAAAATTATTACCAATATTCTGGTGTGACATTGTCCCACCTTCCAGCTTTCCCTACCGTAACTTTTATTGAACTTACTAAGTCTGATCAAAATAGAGAGCAGTAGATCTTTTATTTATTTTTTCATTCATGTTGGCCTCTGTGGTATTTATTGCCTGTTCCTAACTGCCCTTGAAAGTCTTGAACACATTTGACTCGGCTCTTTGGCCATTTCAGAGGGTGGTTAAGAGTTAATTCAGTTACTCTGGTCTTATTGTCTGTTCTATCTTCAGTGGCAAAACCTCATCTGCTGCCCAACAAAATGGCTTTCCAGCTGTTAAGTTCTGGAACCACAGCAAGTTGTTCTAGAATAAGGCCTACACCATTTAGGGCAGAGGTGAGGAATGTGTTCAGTTGGAAGGGTGAATCTTTGCAATTCTCGAGACCAGAAGGCAGTTGGAGCCCAATCATTGCATACATGCATGTCAAAGGTCAATGGATTTTTTTTTTATTCATTCATGGGATGAGAGCATCACTGGCTAGGTAGCATTTATTGCCCATCCCTTGATACCCAGAGGGCAGTTAAGAATCAACCACATTGCTCTGTGCCTGGAGTCACATGAAGGCCAGACCAGGTAAAGATGGCAGTTTCCTTCTCTAAAGGACATTAGTGAGCCAGATGGACCTTGTGACAATTGACAATGGCTTCATGGTCATCATTAGACTCTTAATTCCAGATATTTTTATTGAATTCAAATTCCACCATCTACTGTGGTAAGATTCGAACCTGAGTCCCCAGAACATTATCTGGGTTAACATTCTGGCGATAATACCACTAGGCCTTCACCTTCCCTGTTTCTAAACATGAAGGATATCAAATAATATGGATGTAGTGATTGGAACCAGGGCCAGGTGGATCTCATTGACTATGAGAGCCTTGACTGGGGTTGTTAATCTGGACCAATCAGGGAGCTCTGGCTGACAGATATAACAGGGATTTCTCACACCTGCATGCACACAACATGGGTGCTGTGGAAAAAATAAGCGCTACGGCAATTAGGCGGTAGTGTGGGGGAAAATTTTTTTTTAAAATGAACAGGAGTGTCAGAGGTTCTGTTCATTCTGAGAGCTGGCTCTGAGGGAGCTGGACCAGTGTTCAAAAAAAAAGAAAAAAAGTAAACAGGGATTTCTCACACCTGCCCACACACAACATGGGTGCTGGGGAAAAAATAAGCACTACCACAATTAGGTGGTAGTGTGGGGGTAAGGGAACAAAAAGAACAGAAGTGTCAGACATCCTGTTCACTCTGAGAGCTGGCTGGCTCTGAGGGAGCTAAATCAGTGTGGAGTGAAGGGAAGGACTCTGCTCTCTCATGGGAAGAGGAGACTGATTTCTTGTTATTGTTGGTTTCTTTGCAGTAAGGAGGAGTTTTATTTTGAAGCTCTTTTGGCTCTTAAAAAGAAAAAAAAGCAGGGATTCACCCGATGATGTGTGATTTCAAGCGGAGTTACAATGTATAATCCTCAGCACAGGTTCTATTGACAGTTGCTGAAATAAAATGCTTCAAAGGCTGTATCTGTATATCTGCAAGCAATGAATATCTCATTGTTTGACTGGCATGTATACAGTGCTGAGTCTACCTATAATAAAGTTATTTACTGAACATGAAAAAAAAGAGATTTGGAGAGTCTCCTCGTTGTAGGGACTGGCTCTGAGCTGGTTGGTCAGAGCCCATGTACTGTGCACATGTAAATAAAGGGGTGACTTGGTAATAGAATACCAGCCTTTGTGTAGTTATTTCAGTGGGGAAATTGCAGAAAACTATTGTCGCAGTAGAAGATAAATCATGATCCAGTTGATTGACAGGCCAGTTTCAAGCAGCTGAATGACCCACTCCTGTTCTCGTTTGCTGTGTCTTTATGCAATATTCCATCTTTGTTACCTCTCAATAAGAACATTCAGTTATGACACACAGTTTGCAAACACAAGCTCAGATCTCTCTGCCAGCTGGGGTTACTTTTCAATAACTACCTTCAAAACCAGCAAATCTGATTCATATAAATGCAGGCTGGCGCTTGATAAATCATTTCAGATGTAGTGTGCACATATGTACAGCACATGAGAACCATGCTGCCTCTCCTCTTTCCCTTCTCGTCCCTCAGCCCGCAATAAGAACCACACCAATCAGTGTGTTAATTTGCTGCCTCTGTAATCAATGGCTCACAGCAGGTAGCAGTTCAATCTTGTGTTTAAGAGATGCACACTGGGTAGCTTTTGTCAGTGAAGTAAAGACATATGTTAAATTTATGTGGTGAAAGCATGGCAATACTTCTGAAGACTTCACTATATTCTTGTTAATGTTTAAATGAAGGTGTAGTATTAGCAAGAATGGAGCCATGGAGACTTCAACTCAATGCCTGAATTTGGCTGATTTTCTGCAGACACAATGATTAGCCTGGAACCCTTCCTGGTTCATTGTTTGTCTCTGATTAACAAATATATCATTCATATACAGATCACTATTTTTAATCCTGCTGTATCTTGAAAAAGGCACTATTGACTTTCTGGCCACCATACATGTTATAACATGACCCTGGCCAGGGAGGAGAATTAAGCCAGAATTCTCTGACTGGTAACCACTGAATCCAGCTGTCAATGCTAACGCTTAGTGTTTGTCTGTGGTGCCTCCTACGTTGAAGCCTCTTGACACTCATTGTGCAGACTTGACCTCATGGGTGTAGTGCTAGAGAAAGGTTAATATCTATAATCTAGTATGAGTCCATATCTATGGTGCCAGACGATAACAATACTGTACATACATCAAGGTTTTAATCAGTGCCTTCTAAAACATTTTATGCAATTTTATCCTCAATTTACATTGTTCTTCAGTTAACAGATAATCATTAATTGTTTGCCATTCTTGGTTAAAGAATGTTCTTGGTGATTGGGTTGTGGGAGAGTTTGTGCAAGTTCTACTTGATCCCCAAGAAAGGTTTAAAACATTAATTCAAATGTGATAATTGTAATAATGGTGAGACTGTCAACATTCATCATCATTACAATTGTGAAACCACCAACAATTCTGAAGTGAACACTTGCACAATTGAACACAGAAGTCAGTGATTCACTCTTATCCACAGGGTGCACTTTTGAAGGTTTTCAGATAGAAAAGTAATTTGGCCTGAACTTCCACTTTTTACACTAATAAAACCACTGGAAAAGCCTTAACAAAAGTTTCTCCTTAATATGATATGTAACTTAGTTTTAACTGCATTTAAGACATAATTTCTTCTAAACAACCTCTCTAGCCCTATCTTAATCCCCATGTGTATGTTCCAATTTTTGCTTTGCTCCCTCGACAATGATTAAAAAGTGAAGCATAATCAGAGCTTGTTACTTTCTTGTTTCCTGTCTGTGAAATTGTGTCAATGTAATTGGATGCTTAGCCTGTGTCACTGTTACAGATGATTCTAAGGTCCTACTCTTATTACCCCGGGTAAGCAGAATTTATTCAATTGAACTTATTGCTGATGTAAACCCTTAACTAGATCTGATTCTAAATCATTATAGCAATTTAGTCAGCTCTACCAGCTGTAAACTTGGTCCTGAAATAGGATTTGCACACTTCCAGCAGATTTTACATGATCAAAGCTATCTCAGCATAAAACATACTAAAGAAGTTTATAAATTGTAGCAAAAACTCATGAGTTAATCTGTCTCAGTACATAGAATTCTTCAATTGAGACTTCAAGAGAATTTTTATTTAATGAATCTTTGAGGCATTAATCACTTTTAAAGTGTTTACTGAATAATATTTTCATTGTAATATATTGAATTATATTAATGGTTACAGTATGACTATCAATGGTGTTACCATCACTGAATCCCTCATTACTAATATCCTTGTGGTTATCATTGACCAGAAAAAAAAATACAATGGCTACAAAAGCAGGTCAGAATCTCGGAATACTGCAGCTCATACCATCCTTCTGACTCCCAATAGCCTATCCATCATCTACAAGGCACAAGCCAGGATTGTGATGGGATACTTTCCACTTGCCTGGATGGGTGCACTTCCAACAACACTCAAAAAACTTGACACCATCCAGGACAAAGCAGCTCACTTGATTGGCACAACATCCATAAACATCCACTCCCGCCACCATCAACTCTCAGTAGCAGCAACTTGTACTATCTACAAGATGCACTGCAGAAATTCAAAAAGATTCCCTAGACAGCACCTTTGAAACCCATGACCACTTCCACCTAGAAGGACAAGGGTAGTATATACACGGGAACACTACTACCTGCAAGTTCTCTTCCAAGTCACTCACCATCCTGAGTTGGAAATATATCACTGTTCCTTCAGTGTCATTCAGTCAAAATCATGGAATTTCCTCCTGAAGGATATTGTGGATCAACTTTCTGCACGTGAACTGCAAATGTTCAAGAAGAGAGCTCACCACCATATTCTCAAGGGCAACTAGGGATGGGCAATAAATGCTGGCCCAGCCAGCAACACTCATCTCCCATGAGTAAAATTAAAATGGTTAATGGGTGGCATGGTGACTCAGTGGTTAGCACTACAGCCTCATAGTGCAAGATACCCAGGTTTGACTCCAACCTCAGGTGACTGTCTGTGTGGAGATTGCACATTCTCCCCGTGTCTGCATGGGTTTCCTTCGGATGCTCCGGATTCCTCCACAGTTCAAGATGTGCAGGTTAGGTGGGTTGGGAATGCTAAATTAACCCCTAGTGTTCATGGATGAGCAGGCTAGGTGCATTAGGCATGGGAAATGCAGGGTTAGTCATAAAGTCATAGAAACGTACAGCACAGAAATAGACCCTTCAGTCCAACCCGTCCATGCCAACCAGATATCCCAACCCAATCTAGTCCCATCTGCCAGCACCCGGCCCATATCCCTCCAAACCCTTCCTATTCATATACCCATCCAGATGCCTCTTAAATGTTGCAATTGTAGTAGCCTCCACCACTTCCTCTGGCAGCCCATTTCACCCTTATGTAAAAAGTTGCCTCTGAGGTCTCTTTTATATCTTTCCCCTCTCACCCTAAACCTTTGCCCTCTATGTTCTGGACTCCCCGACCCCAGGGAAGAGACTTTGTCTATTTATCCTATCCATGCCACTCATGTTTTTATAAACCTCTATAAGGTCACCCCACAGTCTCTGATACTCTATGGAAAACAGCCCCAGCCTGTTCAGCCTCTCCCTGTAGCTCAAATCCTCCAACCTGGCAACATCCTTGTAAATCTTTTCAGACCTCTATCAGGTTTCACAACATCTTTCCAATAGGAAGGAGACCAAAATTGCACACAATATTCCAAAAGTGGCCTAACCAATGTCCAGTACAGCTGCAACATGACCTCCCAACTCCTGTACTCAATACTCTGACCTATAAAGGAAAGCATACCAAACACCTTCTTCACTATCCTATCTACCTGCGACTCCACTTTCAAGGAGCTATGAACCTGCACTCCAAGGTCTCTTTGTTCAGCAACACTCCCCAGGACCTTACCATTAAGTGTATAAGTTCTGCTAAGATTTGCTTTCTCAACATGTAGCACCTCGCATTTATCTGAATTAAACTCCAGCTGCCACTTCTCAGCCCATTGGCCTATCTGATCAAGATCCTGTTGTAATCTGAGGTAACCTTCTTCGCTGTCCACTGCACCTCCAATTTTGGTGTCATCTGCAAACTTACTAACTATTCCTCTTATGCTCACATCCAAATCATTTATATAAATGACGAAAACTAGTGGACACAGCACCGATCCTTGTGGCACTCCACTGGTCACAGGCCTCTAGTCTGAAAAACAAACCTCCACCACCACCCTCTATCTTCTACCTTTGAGCCAGTTCTCTATTCAAATGGCTAGTTGGGCCTGTATTCCATGAGATATAACCTTGCTAACCAGTCTCCCACGGGGAACCTTGTCGAACTCTTTATTGAAGTCCATGTAGATCACGTCCACCGCTCTGCCCTCATCAATCCTCTTTATTACTTCTTCAAAATTTGGGATTTGGAAGACCTGATTTATATGCGTAATTGTTAACAATATATTGAATTAAAGAAAGAAGAAATGTAGCTAAACTTTGAAGCCATTGAGTGCATTTGTATGAATAAAAAATACTTTTATCTCAGAAGTTTAAAGTCCAGGATAGCATTCTGATTTCACACTCTACATTATTCATCCATAACTTGGCATGTTGTCCTTATTGGTATAAATACTCAGGAGTCATTATAGTGCACACAATGTCGTAAATGTTATTTAACATATAATCGTAGCAACATTTATGTTTGTAAACTTGTCCAAAGTAGGTTTTCTTTTCTCAACTGTTCACAAGATATGGGCCCTGTTGACTAAACCAGCACTTACTGCCCATTCTTAATTGCTCCTTCGGAAGATGCAGATGAGCTGTCTTCTTGAACAGTGCATGAATGTGGTGTTGTTGTGCACAAATGTGGTCAGAGAGGGAACTCTGGGATTTAGATCCAAATCAGGGAGGTGGGTGGATTAGAGAGGCACTTGCAGATGATGGTGTTCCAGTGCATCTGCTGCCATTGTTCTTCGAGATGGTAGCGTTGAAGTTTGGAAAGTGCTGTCTGAGAAGCCTTGGCGACTCGCTGTACCGTGCCTTGGAGACAGCACACACTGTTACCTCTGTGCATCGTTATGAAGGCAGTGAATGCTGAAGGTGCTGGATGAAGAGTCAATCCAGTGGGCTGTTTTGTCCTGGTTGGTTTCGAGATTCTTGAATGTTGTTGGAACAGTATTCACCTTAGCAAGTGGACAGTATTCCATCACATTCTGGACTGTGTCTTTAGATAGTAGACAGACTTTGAAGAGCCAGGTGGTTAGTTACTAATGTTCAACTAGCTCTTGTAGGTACTATTTTTTTATAAGCTTGGTCAAGTTCAATTTCTTGTCAATGTTAATTTCCAAGATGTTAATGCAGTCGGTTCTGCTATAACATGTATTTCTTCAATGCAAAATGGCATTAATGCAAATGAAAAATTTAGACCATTATTTATAGAACGTGAACTTTCCTTATTGTCCATTATGCGGTTCAGGTTCCATTGGTTTAAGTGGTGCTGCTATTATGCTATTTTCTTATAACATGGGTCGCACAGGAACAGAACTATCGTGTTATACCAAAACAGACTGTACTGGATATTTAGTAGAGTCATAGAGATGTGTAGCACGTAACAGACATTTTGGTCCAACTCGTCCATGCTAACCGGATATCCTAATCTAGTCTAGTCATGTTTGCCTGCACTTGGCCCATATCCCTCTACACCTTTCCTATTCATAAACCCATCCAGATGCCTTTTAAATGTTGCAATTGTACCAGCCTTCACTACTTCTCTGGCAATTCATTCAATATATGCACCACCCTCCGTGTGAAAAAGTTGCCTTTTAGATCCCTTACATATCTTTTCCCTCCCACTCTAAAACTGTGCCCTCTAGTTCTGGACTCCCCCACCCCAGGAAAAAGACATTTGCTGTTTGTCCTATCCACGTCCCTTATGATTTTATAAACTTCAATAAGGTCACCCTTCAGCCTCTGACATTCCAGGGGAAGCAGCCCCAGCCTATTCAACCTCTTCCTATAGTTAAATCCTCCAACCCTGGCAACAGCGTTGTAAATCTTTTCTGATCCCTTTTAAGTTTCACAACATCCTTCCGATAAGGAGCGTAGATTCTTCATCAGTTGAACCATCATCAATCATCTGTTCATCAATGAGAGATGGTTTGATTCCCAATGTTTGAAATGGTCATTGCCAGGAAAATGCTTAGCACGAATATTACTTGCTACTAACATGGCCTGAGTATTGTCCAGAGTTTGCTGTATCTGAATGAGGGCTGGTCCAGTATCTGAAAGTCTGTAATCATCTGTAACTATTCACACTTCTGATGGAGGGAAGGCCATTAATGAGCAGTTGAAGATGGTTGTATTTACCTTTGTATTTGTATTTCCTTTTGTGGGCAGTATATACCTGGGGAATGTTTTTCACATTGTCAGGTAGATGCCCCCTGTGTTGTAGCTGTACTGGATCTGCTTGGCTAGTGGAGGAGTCTAGTTCTGGAGCACAAATGTTATTGGGGCCCATAGCCTTTGCAGTATCCAATACCTTCAGCCGTTTCATGATATCTCTTGAAATGGATTGAATTGACTGAAGCCTGGCATCTGTAATGCTGAAAATCTTTGGAAGGGACCAAGGTGGTTCATCGACTTGTCAATTTTGCCTGAAGATTGTTACAAATGTTTTCTTGTCTTTTGCACTGATTTGTTGGACTCCTCCATCAATGAGGTTGGAGATATTTGTGAAGCCTCCTGTTCCTCTTCTGTACCAATCCATTACTGTTCATGACTGGATGTGGTAGGGCTGCAGAATGTAGATCTGATCCCTTTGTTATTGGATTACTTAACCCTGTCTATTACATGCTTCTTCTGCTTTAGAGTATGCAAGTAGTGCTGTATTGTAGCTTCACCACTCATATTTATTTATTCCTGGTGCAGTTCTTGACATGCCCTCCTGCACTTCTCATTGAGCCAGAGTTGGTCGCTCAACCTGTTGGTGAAAGTAGACAGGGAACAATGCTAGACCATGAGTTTGAGTACAATTTTGCTGCTGCTGATAGCCCACAGTACCTCATGGATTTCTAGTTTATAGTTACTAGATTTTTTCAAAATATATCCCATTTTGTACAGTGCTGGTGCCACCTAATACAATGAAGGGCAATCTGAATCCTTATCTCCATAAAAACATTTTATTGCTCACTTGTTCCCGAACTGTCAACCATAGAGCCAATAGAATTCAGTCAGGTTGGCCAATGGTGGTGGTACTGAGCTACTCAAGGTGATAGTCATTGAAGTCCCTCACCAAGAATACATTTGTGCCTTTATCACCCTCAATGCTTCTTCTAGTTGATGTTCAGTATAGAGGGGTGCTGATTCATCAGCTGAGGCAGGGTGGGGTGTTATAGTAGATGGTAATCAGCAGGAGGTTTTCTCACCCATATTTGACCTGATATAATCAGATTTCATTGGGTTTAGAGTCACCATTGAGGATTTCCATGCCAATTCTTTTCTGACTATACCACTGTGTCACCATCTCTGCTTCTATCCTGCTGGTAGGACTAGGCATACCTGGCAGATAGTGATGGTGCCATCTGGGAGATTCTCTGTAAGATATATTTCCATGAGTATGAACTACTTCAGGCTGCTCCTTCTTTAGTCTGTGTGACAGCTCTCCCAATTTTGGTACAATGACCCTGAAGTTAAAGAAGGACTTTGCAAGTGAACAGGGCTGGTTGGTGTTATTTTATTTGCCTAGGTTGATGTGCCACATGGGCCATTGATCTAATTTTCTTGCTTAGACCAGTTTTGATCTGACAGAGTGACTTGCCAAGCCATCTTAGAGTCAACCCCATTGGTGTGGGTCTGGAGTCACATGTAAGCCACATCAGGTAATGATAAGTCTTTCTTCCATATAAGACATTAGTGAACCTGATCAAATTTTAGAACAATAGGCAATGGTTTCATGGTTACTATTAGACTAGCTTTTAATTCCATATTTAATTAATTGAATTTCAAATTTCACCATCTGATGTGGTGGGATTCAGACCCACATTCCCAGTGCTTCAGTCCATGTTGCTGGATTAACAATCAAATACCACTTGATGAAACACTTCAGCCTGTGAATCTGAAAGCTTCATTAAAAAAATTACTGTGATGCTAGAAACCAGAAATAAAAACAAAAAGTGCCGAAGAAACTCTTCATGTCTGCCACCTTCTTTGGAGAGAGAAACAGAGTTAACAATTATGACTCTTTATGAGTCTTCATCGGTTCCTAAAGAAAACTCATGTCAGACTCAAAATGTTAACTTCAGTTCTCTCTCCATAAATACTTACAAACCTGATGAGTTTCTTCAGCACTTTGTGTTGCAATATTTCTTGTTTGTCAGCCTGTTTGGAGATGTTTTTACATGTCTATGGAACAGATGGGACTTGAAACCCTCATAACTCCTGGCCCAGCAACAGGGACACTACCACTGTGCCACAAGTGCCATTTTCAATCTTGATTCTCTTTAAGTTTTCATTTGTTAACTTTATTCATTGTTATCATACTTTTGAAAACAGCACATTAAGTTGAAATTCTCTTACATGTTGAAGTTGTGCAGAGAAACCTATCTATAAAAGTATATTTAGAAGCTAGACAGATATATTTTATAGACCATGGTGCTTTATATTATTTCACTAGTAATAAGAAAGCTATAAATGCTGTGTACTGTATCAAAGGTGTGGTAAGGTGAAAAATACAGTATATCATCAATTATCCTAAATGTGACGGTGGTTTTGTGTTTTGGTTTCATGGCTAATTGACTGTGTTAAATCTTCCTCAACTGATTATTACTTAAAGATTCTTAAAAAATTATGGGCTGAATCTTCTACTCCCAGTGATGTTGAGCTTGAAGACAGAAAGAACACTTAGTTAGCTGGGGAGGCATATCATTTCAATCCTGCTGTCTCTCATCCATCAGAGTTCTGGGCAGGAGGACAACAATATTATAAGGTGCGAGAGCAGAAATGGGCAGTGTAACCCATTCAGTTCCTCTGACTTTCACTGAGATCATGGCTAATCTGAGAACAGCAATTCCACTTTCCTGCTTTTTCCCTTTAACCCTTGATTCCCCTACTCATCAAGAATCTATCCATCTCAGCCTTAAATATACACAAGGACACTGATCCCACAATGTTCTGTGGCAAGGATTCAAAAAACGTTCAACCATCTGAGGGAAGAAATTCCTCCTCATCTCAGTCTTAAATTGGCACCCTTTAATTCTGAGACTATGCCCTTTGGCCCTTGATTTTCTCATGAGGGTAAACAGCCTCTCAACATTTAACAACCTAGCCTCCACAGCCCTCTTTGGTAAAGAATTCCACAGATTCTGAGAGGAATGCAATCCATTTTATCTTAGTCATAAATGGACGACCCCTTATCCTGAGTGGGGGTAAGTGTCCAACGTTTGGAAGTTGTGGTGAATCAAAAATTGTGAAAATGCAACAGAGGAAGGAATTAATATGGGAAGTGACAAACACTTAATGACAGAAGGGACAGGGAATGCAGATCTTGGAGCAAATCAACAGATATGACTTAGCATTACAAGAATAATCAAAATTCAAAACTTAAGGCATTGTATTTGAATACATATAGCTTTTGAAATAAAACAGATGAAATAATATTACAAATTGAGGTAAACAGGTGTGATCTAGTGGCCATAACTGAGAGGTGGCTGCAGGATATTGGAGATTGCAACCTGAATATTGAAGGTTATATAACATTTGGGAAAGACAGGGAGCTACGAAAGGGTGGAGGTATGGCTTTGTTAATGAGACATGATATTAGCATAAGAAAGAGGGATGACATTAATTCAGAAAACCAGAATGTAGGAGCAGACTGGCTTGGGATGGGGAATGGTAAAAGCAAAAAATCCCCTGTCGGAGTGGTTTCTAATAGTCATCACGAGGTAAGACAGGATATCAAAGAAGAAATAATGGGAGATTGTCAAATGGATACTACATTATCATGGAGGATTTTAATCTACATATAAACTGAAACAACAGATGGGGAAAAAAATTAGTCTAGAGGAGGAATTCATTGAATTTTTTGGGACAAGTTCCTCAATCAGCATTTTATGGCATCAACCAGAGAGCAGGCTATACTACACCGGGTTTTAACCATTGGAATAGGATTAATGACCAGTCTCAGTTAAAAAAAAACACTGGGGAACCATAATCTGATTGAATTTTACAAAAGGTTTATGGGAGAGAAATGCATGTCCAAGACTACTATTTTGAATTTAAATGAAGGAAATTGAGGGAATGAAAGCAGAGCTAACAAATGTTTTCTGACAATTTTGGATAAGGGTTATATCAGTTGAGATGCAGTGCAACATTTAAGGAGATATTCCGGAAAAGCAGCATAATTACATTCTAACAAATAAGAAAAATCCTAAGGAGTGGACTTGCCACTTGTAATTAACTAAAAAAGTCAAAGATAGTATCAAACTTAAAGAAAAGACATATATTTTTGCAAATAAAGGTAGCAGGTCAGAAGATTGGATGGAATATTTTTAAAACATTACTAAAAGATTTATAAGGATAGAAAAAATAAAGTACTAGAGAAACTTAGCCTAAAATAAAGAAAAGGAAAAGTTTTGTGTTACATTTGAAAAAAAAGAAAAAGTGTACTGTATTGTTTCTATAAAAAATGAGTCTGAGGAATTAGTAATGGATGATAAAGAGATAGCAGATGAATAACCCCCACTCAGAGGTTGTCCATTTATGACGAAGATAAGATGGATTTCTTTCCTGTCAGAATCTGTGGAAATTTTTTTTACCAAAGAGGACTATGGAGGCTAGGTTGTTAAATGCTGAGAGGCTGTTTACTCTCATGAGAAAATCTAGGACCAGAGGACATAGTCTCAGAATTAAAAGGTGCCAATTTAAGACTGAGGTGAGTAAACAAAGTACCGTATTGTTTCTATAGAAAATGAGTCTGAGGAATTAGTAATGAATGATGAAGAGATAGCAGATGAATTGGCCAGATATTTTGTGAAGGTCTTTGCTAGATAGAATACAAGTAGCATCCCAGAAATAATTGCAAATCAGGAATTGAAAAGGAGCAAGGAACTCAAGAAAATTACAATTACCAAGGGAGTAGGCCTGAGTGAATTGTTGGAACTGCTAGTTGATAAGTACCCAGGTCCTGATGGATTTCATCCTACAGCCTTAAAAGAAGGAAACTGTGAAACAGTTGATGCATTGGTTTTAATTTTCCTCAACACTTTCAATTCAGAAAATAGGATACTACAGGCCAGTTAGCTTCATATCTGTCATAAGGAAAAGTTATTATTAAAGGATGCATTCAAGGTAATCAGATAAATCCAACATTGGTTAGTCAAAGAGAAATGATATTTAATCTATCTATTGGACTTCTTTGAAGAAATAACTTGTGCCATAGACAAAAGGGAACCAGTGGATGTACTGTATTTGTATCGCCAGAAGGCATTTGGTAAAGCATCACATCAAAGGTTATTGCAGAGAATAAACTCTCATGATGTAGGGGATAACATATTGGCATGGACAGAGGGGCCAGGTCTGGCTAACAGGAAGCAGAGGATTGGAATAAGTGGGACCATTCTGGGAAAGGGTCACCGGACCTGAAATGTTAACTCTGATTTCTCTTCACAGATGCTGCCAGACCTGCTGAGCTTTTCCAGCAATTTCTGATTTTGATTCTGGAATAAATTGTTTTTTTTTTCAGGCTGCAGGATGCTTCAAGTGGTATACCACAGGAGTTAGTGCACAGGGCTTCAACTCTTTTTACAATTTACCTAAATGATTTGGATGAAGGGATTGGAGGTACTTTAGCTAAATGTTTTGATAACACAAAAATACTTAGGAAAGTAAGTTGTGAAAAGGACATAAGAAGCCTACAAAGAGTCGGCAAAGGCCTGGCAGATGGTGTTTAATGTGGAAATGTGTGAAATAATTCATTTTTTAGTGGGAAGAATTAAAAAAAGGCATTTTAACTAAATGAGGAGGGGTTGCAGAGTTCTGTGATGCAGTGCATGAATCCCAGAAGGTGAATATGCAAGTACTGCGAGTAATCAGGAAAGATATGGATTATTGTGAGGGGAATTGAATGCAAGTTTAGGGAGGTTATGCTTCAGTTATATAGAGCATTGGTGAGACTACATCTGGAGTACTGAGTACAGTACGAGTCACCATTCTTATGGAAGCCTGTTAATGTATTGGAAGCAGTTCAGAGAAGGATAACTAGACTAATACTTGGAATTATTGCTTTATGAGGAAAGGATAGGCAGGACAGACCTATATCCTCTGGAGTTTTGAAGAGTCAGAAGCGACTCATACGAAATATGAGATCCTGAGGGGACTTAGCCGAGACGATGTTGAAAGGATGTTTCTTCTTGTGAAATAATCCATAATTAGGGGTCATAGTTTAAAATTAAAGAGGTACCCACTAAAAACAGAAGAATTTTTTTTTTCTCTTCATAGGTTGTGACTCTTTGGAATTACATTCCTCAAAAGGCACAGGATGCAGAACCTTTAAATATTTGAAGCCACAGGTAGATACCTGAGGTTGGTATTGCTGGGATTAACTCAGTGTCAGGTGGACGGACTCTCATGTGGTGTTCAGGACAACTACTACCCTGTGGGGGAGTTTGTAATCTTGAATGGGGTAAGGTGGAGGGGGGAGGGGCTGCTCCCTCAACCACAGATAGAGACAATCAGTGTTTGATCAATGCACTGAACAGCGAGTGGCAGATTCCTCCATGGAATTATTCCTCTGCCCTTCCTCTGACCCTTGTGCCACCACCGCTCAAAAATGCCCAACCAGAGAACACCACTTACCTTTGTCTTGAACCTTCTCGGATCCTGAGGCAGCAGGGATGTTTCAGGAGAAGGCATGCCAGTATTTTTATCACTGATTGACATTTGACTCTTATTTTTGGTACATGAAATTCTGAAAAATTGGCTCAATGAAACACCCTTTGCAATTAATCCTTCTATAATCAGTTTTTTAAATAGAAGTGGTTGGGTGCAGCTCTTTCCCTATTTGTTTCTGCTCTGAATGGGATCTTGCATTCTCTAATTGTTTCTCCTTAACTCCAGCTGGAAAGAGAGTGGAATAGGGTATTTTTACCTCAACACCATATGATTCTGAGTTTTTACTCTCATTTGCTAACACCACAATGTACTTCCCTCATGTCAAACTTGTAAAAGCAACAACCTGTGTTTGTGTAGCATCAGCAATGTAGCAGATTACTCCAACGTGCTTCACAGGAGCGTAAAATCTATCAAAATTTGACACTGAGCCAAAGAAGGAGAAGTTAGGACTGGTGACTAGAGGCTTGTTCCAAGAGAGAGATCTTTAAGTAACAGAAACATGTGGAAAAGTTTGCAGGGAGTATCCTCGATTTCAGAGACAAGCAGGCAGAGGCATAACTACCTCTGGTGGTATGGAGAACGTGACGATGACAAAAGTGCCAAATTTGGGACATTGCAGAATTTCTGGAGGATTGTAGGCAATATTGCCTTTAAGGTGCATGGTGCACATTTATGCTGGAATTGGGAATGTCCCACACAGGGATAAACAGATCTCATACCAGCAGCAGTCCGTTTCAGCTATGTCCAGGTGCAGTTGGGTCGCAAACTTAAAGAACTCTGCAGTGCAAGTAAATATACTGGGTGACTTCACCTGATGAAGGACTTTAAGTAAACCTGTTTGACCATAACCTGGTGTTGTGTGACCCCTGACTTTGTCCACCCCAGTCCAACTGGCATCTCCACATCATGGCTACAGAGTAGCAACAAAGGGAGAAGCAATATTGTTTCAAGAACTGAAAGACATGGTTGAGACAGAGAGCAGCCATGGAAGGATTTGGAGACCAGGAGTCAATGTAGATAACTGAGCATGGCTAAGAAGTGAAAGGGACTTGCTGAAAATTAAGATACAACAGCTGATACCATCTTACATCATCTTACATTGATGAGAGTAGGAGGGGAAGGCTTTCTCGGAGGTCTGGAGTTAACTAACACTTGGTGATACCTTCAAAAGGAGATGGGCTAAAGCATAGGTGGAGAGGGGGCAGACAAAGACAGTTTTAGTGGTGGAGACAGAACCTCATCTTGGGATCAAACCTGATGTTGAGGTTGTGATTGGTGTGGTTCAGTCTGAGACCGGAGCCAAGGAAGGGCTTTGAATTATTACAGAATGACAGCCCACTTCTTCAAGCTGCCATTTTAAATGCTCTACAACCAATGCTGCTTAAAAGCCACACACTGTGGTTAGTTCTATAACATTGATCGATTCAAAACTTCAGCTTCTCACATGTAAAGCGGAGGCTGGAGGCCGTCTGTTTTGGAAGTAGACATTAGCAAAAAACAAAAGAGCTAGCTGTGCATAGTTGGATAGAGTGGGCCATTCTCAGTCGTTGGAAAACTTGGGCCTTTGCTTTTAGCATAGTATAATGAAGAAGTATGAGATATGGTTTAAAAGTAAATGAACCTTTTCCAGTGACTGCTGAGCTCCAGTCATCTAAGTGCAGAGAACTTCACAAAGTATTCTACACTGGCAACTTTGAATGCTTTACCCAAGGCCTTGCTACCTCCTGCACATTTATTTCTTCACACTTCCAGATAGAGTCACAGATTCATAGAGATATACAGCATGGAAACTGACCCTTCGGTCCAACTCGACATGCTGACCAGATATCCAAAACTAATCTATTCCCATTTGCTACCACTTGGCCTATATCCCTGTAAACCCTTCCTATTCATAAACCCATCCAGATGACATTTAAATGTTGTAATTGTACCAGCCTTCACCACTTCCTCTGGCAAGTCATTCCATCCATGCACTACCATCTGTGCGAAAAAGTTGCCTCTTAGGTCCCTTTTAAACTTTTCCCCTCTCACCCTAAACCTATGTCCTCTAGTTCTGAACTCCCCCACCCCAGGGAAAAGACCGTGTCTATGTACCCCATCCATGCCCCTCATGATTTTATAAACCATTATAAGGTCATCCCTCAGCCTCCAGTGCTCCAGGTAAAACAGCCCCAGCATATTCAGCCTCTCCCTTATAGCTCAAACTCTCCAACCCTGGCAACATGTAAATCTTTTCTGAACCTTTTCAAACAACATTCACAAGCTCTCAGATCAATAAAGCCTCACTTCTACCTTAGTTAGCATTAATAATAAAGGATTGCTTCCATCCTGAGATATTTCTGGAGTGGGTGCTGTGTCATGAACCTTGGCTCTTGTAGCTGAATTTTTCGAAAGGAAATCCCACAATTAACATGGCATTTGGTTGTCTTGGTTCCCATATGCATGCTATTACTGCTGCCTGTCTAACTTAATTTGTCTATATTTCCTCAATATTTTGATTGTGCCTCAGGTCTGAAATAATATTTTGATAGTGTAACTTAACTGAATAAGCTGACATCCTAAAAGAATTGGATTCCATAACTTGTAAATAATAAGCGTCAAGCTTTATGAAGGTGAGTATGCAATAATACAACAAAGCCAGCAGAGTCAGAACTTGCACAGGCAGGTTAAAGGTCACTATCTCAGTCCATTTTGCTTTCCTGCCATATTCTGTCATGAGTTCCTTCTGTGCTAGAAGGTTAAACAAGCTTTTCTTTAGTGGTGTTGTACTTTCACAAAGCACTGAGTCAAATTCGGCAGGAATTGAAAGGAAAAGAAAAGATCACACACGGTTGTTAGATACTTTAACTCTGTATGTCATACTCCTCAGTTGAAGAAATTTATTGAAATTAAAAAACAGACTTCTTTTTCTGCTTACCTGGAATGAACTTTGTCCATGGCTCACAGGCTTGCATTCTCATTGTCAATCATGAGTGATTCTGCTGGGAAAGCATGGATCGAAATTTGGTGAAGTAGGAAAAGAGGTATTTTGGAGAGTCCTAATATCTCTAATAGCCTGCTGATATGTTGTGAGCTCAATTCCTGGACGAAGAATGATATTCAAGTGAAATGCCAGAAAACAGCCAATCATGGAAGTTTTACCTGTTGCGGCAATGCTTATGTTATCACCAATTACATAAGAAACTGGGTATCATGGCACAGTACTGAAGCATCCAATAGATGTTTATTCACAATCATTATATTCCTCAGGAACTTAAGTATGTGGGCTACTATTACATTTGTAAGTTGAAACCTGAAGAATGCAGTGTTATGTTTCATGTAAACTGAGGTAAGTTGGAGTATGAGATCTTTTTATCATCAGGTCATATGCTATGGTACAGTTATTAAACAATTGTCATAGCTCTTAAAGATATACTTAACTATTGAGCTTGAGCTAGAACACTGCCAGTGCTCATGGAATCATAATTTATAGGAAGGCGATGGCGGGACTGTTAATGCAGAGGTCCAGATAATGTTCAAGGGACCTGGGTTTGAATCTTGCCTTCTCAAATGGTGGAATTTTAATTTTTTTAAAAACCGGAAATAAGAGTATAATGATGACAATGAATTGATTGTCAGAAAAAACCCATCTGGTTCACTAATGTCCTTGAGGGAAGGAAACTGCCATCCTTACCTGGTCTGGCCTACATGTGACTCCAGACACACAACAATGTGGTTGACTCTTAACTGTCCTCTGGGCAATTTGGGATGGGCAATAAACTAGCCAGTGATGCCCTCATCCCATGAATGAATAAAACAAAATCTATTGTAAGTCAACTTCTTTAAGAGGGGAACCATAAGCAAGAGGATATATTGTTAAAATTAAAATGAGACAATTTTGGAGAAGTTAGCTCAAATCTTGCAGATGGTAACAGAAATTTAGAATTTTATCCCTGAAAGGCTTTTCTTTCTCATATTAGTTCTTGGAATATGAGTTTCATTAGCATGAGCAAGGTTAGGATTAATTACTCATTCAGGAACAGAAGATCTCGCTATATGTCATTTCAGAGGACAGTTCAAAGCCAACCACAATGCAATGGCTTTGAAGTCACCTGTAATCAAATCAAGAAAGGAGAGCAGATTGCCTTCCTTGACATGAGTGAACCCCTGATGGGAGAAAAGGAATCTAGTTGTTGTCATCCACGTTGGTTCTAACAATGCTGATACGATTGAAAAGGAGGTTCTACTGAAAGATTTTGAGGTTAGGAACTAAATTAAGATGCAATTCCTCCAAGATGGAAACCCCAAGATTACAACTTGAGCCTCAGGTAAAGTAGCATTGAGTGAGTAATGTGAAGAAGTTAAATGCATAGCTTAAAAATTGGTATAGATGGAATGTGTTCCAGTTCTGGGGCTGGCACTAGCCCTTTGGTAGAAAGAGATATTCTGATCGGAAGGGCTTCATTTGAAAGGTGGTGAGATAATTAGGGTTGTAGAGAAGTCTCAAAACTAATTAGTGGGGGGTGGCAGAATGTAGGGGGTTTTGGTGGGAGAGTTGGTTGGAAATGGGAAGAGGTAGGGTTGCAAAGCAAGAGGCTATGGCACCATTTCTGAGTAGCTATTTTTAAAAATGATACCCAAAGCAAAACAAGAAGGGACAGAGTATAATAGCCTGAAGAAAGGTCACTAGGTCTGAAATCTTAACTCTGATTTCTCTCCACAGATGCTGCCATACCTGCTGGGATTTTCCAGCAATTTCTGTTTTTGTTTCAGAGCATTTTAAAAAGCAGCAAATATGGAGAAAAGGGAACATAAAATAGAAAAAGCAAAATGTATGGCTCTTTACTTAAATGTGCACAGTATTCAGATTAAAATATATGATTAAAGGCACAAATGGGTATGATCTTACAGCATTAGACATATGGTTACAAGGAAATCAAAGATGGAAACTAAATATTCAGATGTATGTGACTTTTCAAAGGGACAGGCAGGAAGAAAAGGGTGATGGGGTGGCTTTGTTAGTAAATGGAATATGGAATTGGTAAATTGCAAGAAATGATGTTAGATGGAAGAATGTGTAATTCATATTAGCAATAACAAGGGGAAGAAGACAATGATAGGGGCAGTCTATAGTCGTCTAAAAACAGCTGCTCTGTACGTCAGAAAATAAATCGGGAGATAATGAGTTTATGTGAAAAATACAGCATATTAATCACATGTGACTTTGATCTTCATGTAGATTGCAAAAATCATACTGACAGAAGTAGCCACAGGGAAAAATTCTATACTGCAGGCAAGTATATTAAGACTGAGTTATTCAGTATATTCAAGGTTTTCTAATCATGATGGGAATCAGAGGTTATTAAGAAAAGACAGGATGATGAAATTATCTATGATCTCATTGAATGGTGGAATTCACTCATTGGGCTGAATGGCCATGTTTGTTTACACGCCGTGTGAAATGTCAATCTATATGACAATCAATATTGTCATAACGATTATTATTAACCAGTTGAGCATTTCATTCCAGATTTATAAACTAGTTGCATTTAAATTTCCTGAGTTGCTATGGTAGGATGTAAGATCATGTCACTGGAGCATTAGTAGAAGATTAGTAGTCCAGTAACATAACCACTGTGCTACTGTACCCTGGGAATGCCAGAATATTTAGAGCTCTCATGTTTGACAGATTTTCTTTTGTTGGCTAAGAGTATGAAGGGATATGGATCTAACCCATGTGAATATAATTGAAGTTTCCACCATCTAATTGAATAGTGGAGCAGGTTCAAGCGCTGAATAGTCTACGCTTGTTCCAGTATTCAGTCAAGGAGTGGGAAGAGAAAACTTAAGCAAAGGACAAGGGAATGTTGCTTGTGTTTGTGATCATTGTCATTCAAAAAAAAAACTTGGAAGAATATTTGGCAATATTCATTTTAGAAGTAGCTTCTTTGAAAATATCAAAGTGGAATCCACAAAATAAATTTAGTTAATGGACTGAAACTTCAGGCAAATTCTGAAATGAATGGTGTAACTGTTCAATCAGTAAAGTGGCTACAGTCCTCTGCTTGGAGTTGCTTTCCACCTAAAAATTGATGATGTTGATG
The DNA here is from genome assembly GCF_037043375.1 of Chiloscyllium plagiosum. Taxonomy (NCBI): domain Eukaryota; kingdom Metazoa; phylum Chordata; class Chondrichthyes; order Orectolobiformes; family Hemiscylliidae; genus Chiloscyllium; species Chiloscyllium plagiosum. The sequence goes on along the minus strand of NW_028270153.1, from coordinate 18,846,679 downwards.
ATCGACACCAAGGTGGGAATATTTCTATTACACCGTAGGACTTTACATCATGTATTGAACAAATTAATCCACAAATTCTCAGCACAGAATGCTACCACGCATTGAGATCCACCTAGGAATATTTATACAAAGATATCAGAATGTTTGGCATCTTTACAAAAATGTTTGTTTCACACTATTTATATAAATATATCTATCACATTGGAAAATCCAGTATAAGTGCTATAACATTTTATTTATTAGAAACAGTTATAATATTTGAAGCATTGTAAAATATATTCAACTGAACATGTAACTGTCCAATTACTTTAATTTTGTATTTGTATGTCTGAACCTCTCATACAGCAGAGCCCCAACTCCCTGCTTTAATTAGAGGGCTTTAATTCATGGGCGGCACAGTGGCACAGTGGTTAGCATGCTGTCTCACAGCGCCAGAGACCTGGGTTCAATTCCTGCCTCAGGTGACTGTATGGAGTTTGCACATTCTCCCCATGTCTGCGTGGGTTTCCTCCGGGTGCTCCAGCTTCCTCTCACAGTCCAAAAATGTGCAGGTTACGTGAATTGGCCATGCTAAATTGCCCGTAGTGTTAGGTGAAGGGGTAAATGTAGGGGAATGGGTCTGGGTGAGTCGTGCTTTGGCAGGTTGGTGTGGACTTGTTGGGCCGATGGGCCTGTTTCCACACTGTAAGTAATCTAAATTATCAATATGGCTTAATGTTAGGAAGTGCAACTCAAAATGAGAAGCATATATCTTGCAGCAGTAGCAAAAAAAAACCCTGCATTTATATAACAACCTTAATGCAGGAAACCAAACACTTGAGATGTTTTATTCTTTCAAACCAGAGGCCTCAGTCTCATGATTAATCAGTACTTTTCATTACCAATGCATTTGCCAACTGTCAAATTTGAGGCCAAAGTATTCATTTCTGGATAAACTGTCTGGAAATGTTGAAAGTTTATCTGTGCCACCACAAATCAACCTTTAAAAGACATATTCATTTCAGCAGTTACTTGCAGCACTTGTTACTGGATGTCTTGGTATGTGGTATCAATGTTAAACTTTCAAGTGAAGCAAAGATTAGATATTATATCATAACCACAATGAGTCCTATTCATTTCTGTACTTATCGCATGTATATGATGTGATTTGTTGCTTCACTCCTGTAATTTTGCATGATAAATACAATTCATAGCAACAATGGGAATTTTAATTTGAGCTAACATCAACCACCAAGACTCTCCCTCCCACTATCAATATGTTCAAAAACCTACTCCATCCTGATCTCACCATCCACCCTACCCTTCTCAGAAAAATATTGCCAATCACAATCCCAAAATTTACCAATCCCAATCCCTCCATGTGGCCTACACAATCCCAAAAACCCCAAAACAATTCTGTCATATACCCCATCTTAATCCCAAAACCACCCTAACCCCACCATTTACCCAACTCCAATCTGAGCATCTATTCTGTCCTGACTCCAGAATTTATCACATCCTAATCCTAGCACCTACCCTACCCCAATTCTACCTCTTACACTATTGTTATCCCTCCACTGATCCCAACACTGTTTTACCACACACAGTAATCCTTTACTACAATCTTCTCCAATCCTATCTCACCACATACTCTCCCTTTATCTCACAATCTACCCTCCCTGATGCTATCACACAGTCTACTCTAATCCCACTGCATACCTACCCATCATTTCCTATCTTACCTTGCCATATCCCCTAAATTACCATACCATTACTCTCTGACCCTCCCTTGAAACTATCCTATTACCTACCTGTGGAACAAAAAGTATCAATATTAGCATATTCTTCACAGTGAGTGAAGAATGTGAAGAGGTCAGCTGATCTCATAGGTGCAACACCTTCAACAGGTAATATGCCAATTGTGCATGAATTAACGTTAACACCCTCTAGTGGACTGGAAGAGATTCTGCCACGTTATATGTAGGACAGATGAAATTTTCCACAAAACTGATAGTCTATACAAAAGTTAACCACATTTAAATTTGATCAAACAACAGATTATCAACTTAAAAAGCTCTTACTAAAATAAAAACATTCCTTCATTAACCTTTCAGTTTCCTGATAAGGATATGTTGATTTGAGATAAATAGAATTGCAATAGTTCAACATGTTTACAAATTCTCACTCATAGTATCTGGTGGTGTTCGATTCCTAAGAACAGGCATATTAGAGTGAATTAGTGAGATGTGAGTGAATCAGCTGATGCACTGAGAAAGGTGGTAAAAATATGAAAGCGCACAAAATAGGATTGAGATTGTGGAAGAATTTAATTGGGATTTGAAAGGGTGAGGGCAAAAATATGACCACAAACTGAAAGAGAATGAAGACGCTAAGTGCCAGCATCATTGGTGGGTGAGGAGTGAAGAACAAGTTTGAATTCAGGTCAGAGATGGAGAAGAGTATTAGCTTGAACTGGAAGATAAAGAAGAGGGAAATGTCAAATCACAGATAGTGGAAACAGAAATGGGGAGGGGTGAAGGAAATATGCCTCTTTAATATTGTCACAAACATCTAAGTAATTTCAAAACAGTTTAGACATATCTGTGTAGCAGCACACATTTGCACAAAATGGGTTGATGGTGGACAATACAAGTTGACAAATTTATTTTTAGTGAAAGTTGAATGGAGAGAGTAGGGCATAATAACTACAAGTGCCAGAACTCAAGAAACCATTGCATGCAGACGAGTTCTGATTTGGGCCTGTTGGGTGACACTAGGTGCTGATGTAGATTTCCACTCTAATACTCGCTCCTTGCTTTATGCTTCTTAAAACTTTTTTGTGAATCTTTCTAATATCTATCTGTTATAATGGATCCTTTTGTCATTTAGTGTTATATTTGAAGTTTTGTGTTAAGTATCTCTAGACATTTTACTGCATTAGAGCTGCTATGTATAGACAAGTTTATGTTGTTGATGAAGGAACTATGTTTGCAACATTACACTCCTTTACTCCTATGCCTTTCAAACTTTTACAAAAAAAACTATATAAAAAAGAGATTTTCCTACTAAATGTCATCATGGGAATTAGTTCCAATTGCTAAAGTAGGATCCTCTTTGTATTTATCATTGGGATGGCTGGACCATCAACGATTCATTGTGCAGAGAGAACTTTCTATTTTAATTACATTTCATACCTTATAATTTTTATCATATTCCTGGCAATATGAAATATTTTATTCAAAATGACCAGGCTAACCAAGCAAAGATAGAGATCTCAAACTCAATTCTGGATTACTACAACTGCAAGCAAGATACTGTACTAGGCTGCACTCAACAGAAATCCTCCTTAGCAAAGAAATGGACCAACTATAACAACATAAACTCCACTCGGAGAAATACATGACCAAGCTGAGCTCTAAAAAGGATTACGATAAGGAACAGTTGTACCAGAAATATTACTTATGGAAGAACTGTAGTTGTTGTCTTTATTTGAAAGATTTTACTTGAGTTTTTCTCAAATGGGAAACCCCATCATGAAATGAATTTCACTTAGGCTCCAATCTTACTCCCAGATTCCCTCTCACTAAAAATAGATAAGAATAGATCTTGCATGAAATCCAAAGTGTACTGAATCAAAGTGAACTGAGTCTGATTATTTTAGACTTTTGCCTAAAGGTCCCTGACTGAATCTGCTCTTTAACACCAGGAATCATGCTTTAAGTACATAAACAGACGTGAAGTAATCATGACATGTCATGAAGATATCTGAATGTTTGTAAGTCTGTTAACTCTTTGGGGTTGTTTCTTCGTGTTCTTGTTGACCTTTGGCTAATACAATTTCCCGCCCTGCGAGAAACTTGCATGCATCATTGATTCAAATGTATCCTCTGAGATATGCACAGGTACGACACTACATGACTATGTCAAAACATTATTAGCCAAATAAGTCACCCTTCTGAGATTTTTGACTTAGCAAATGTGTAAAATATTTAAAAAGTTTTGTGGTATGAACTTGATGCACATTAGGAACTAAGTAGTTAATGACCTTAACACAATATTGTGAACATTGAAATAAATTTGCTTTACAAGAAGAAATGTCAGGCAAAAGAATTAGCAAGCCAGCTCCTTATTCTCAAGTTGGTCATTAGTTAGTGAACAAGGCTTTCTTTATTTTAATTGTTTTCTTTCCCTTCTGTATATTAAGGCATTATAATTTTCTGCTCAAAATAAGAGATATAGATTTTGAGGATTGGAAAGAAGTGATTTCTTTCTCAGCCAGTGTTGGAATGAAGAACTTTCATCTTAGACAGAGCACTGACTCGATCCACACATAAATTCATAAACACATGAGTTAGGAAGAGGAGTAAACCATTTGATATGGTTTTTTTCAAAAATACACCATTTTGCATCATTAATGTAAAGCTCCCAGGTAATATGTAACATGGGTCATATGTAACATGTCAAAACGTGTGATGCTGGAAAAGCTCAGCCGGTCAGGCAGCATCCAAGGAGCAGGAGTGTCAACGAGTTTCGAGCATAAGCTCTTTATCAGGAATGTTTCAAAACTTATGCTCGAAACATCAACTTTCCTACACCTCAGATACTGCCTGACTGGTTGTGCTTTTCCAGCACCACACTTTTTGACTCTAATCTCCAGCATCTGCAGTCCTCACTTTCTCCTCATATGTAACATGGATCATATCTAGGGTAAAACCTCTTGAAGAACTGAAACCTTTGAATTATCATCTTAAAGAGGGACAAAGTGAAGTTTGATTTGACTTTATTGTATTATAAAAGAACATAAGGTATAGAAGCAGGAGTCGCTGTTCACCCTGTTCAACCTGCTCTATCATTCAGTAAGATCATGGTTGCTCTTTCTGGGGCCTTAGCTTCATTTTCTTGCCTTCCCCAATAATCGTTGACTTCTCAGTCAATTTAGGTTTGATGATCAAGAATTTGATGATCATTCCCTGTTCTCTGTGATGGAAAATTCCATTAATTACCTTTAGAGAAAAAAAACTTCCTTTTCTCTGCTGTAAATGGGAGATGCCTTATTTCTCCTTCCTTTCTTCTTTATGTATATGTTATCAATCATTGTGTGGCACATTGACAGACAGAGTTACATAGAATGTATAGCCGGGAAACATGCCATTGTGCTTATGCTGCAAGTGAACCTCTTCCTGTTCCACTTGGTGTAACCCTGTCAATACAACCTTCTTCTACACCTTTCTCCCTCATGACTTTATCTTGCTTCTCGTTCAATGCCCCATTTAGATTGTGCATGCCAATCAAGTGCTACTCTATTCTGTTATATAATAACGGTATTAACAATAGCAAAAGTCAACATCTCTCAAAAACCACGCTCTGTGCATTCCATCACACATTCTTCCTAATCTGCATATCTGAGAAAAACATTGTTAAACCTCTTTCTCACTCCAAATATGTATTTATGATCCATAACTAATTCTGCATCAAAGGTTATGGCCCAGATGTTCTTTCTTAATGGGAAAGATGCACATTTCTGGGGAAGGCAGGATTTCCAATAACTGTACCAAGTATCTCAGAGCCCCATTCCTTTAAAGACAATCTTGACAGAATTAAAAGGAAAATGAGGTGGATTAAATGAACATCATAGTTATTTCTAGAAAGCCATTTTCTAGCAGTACTAGTAAAGTTACATGTATTGTCCAACACATTACCCTCGAGAAGGGAGCATTGACCTGTCTTCTACAACTGCTGAAAATCTTGTAGTAATGCGCTGTCACAGTGACAGAATTTTGGTTAGTGTTAATTAAGGAATAGTGCCACATTTCTGAGTCAGTATGCTCTGTAATTTGGAGGGTTATTAATTTGTGATGGTTCTCCAAGTTATTACTCCTCTTGCCCTTCCAAAGACCAGGGAGCTGGGAGATATTATTGAGTTAAACTAATTGAATTGCGGCAGTTATTTAAGCAGAATATACTCCATACATGCGTTATTAGTTGATGGACAGGCATGAGGCTGGAAGCCAGGCAGCATGAGGAGGAGGTATGGAAGTCAACATTTCAAGTGTAATCCTTCTTCAGGACTGAGGGTGGGTGTAGGGGGAGCTGCAGATAAAGGGGGAGGCGGGGGCAGGGTGGTAATGTGGGGATAGGTGAAGACAGGCAGAGGGTAAGACCTGGTTGGTCAACGGGAGGAATGAATCCAGTTGGTGGCAGGGAGGAGTGGAAGGGATAGGAATGGGCTGGGAAGGGAGATGGGGGAGGTTATTTAAAATTGGAGAATGCGATGTTGAGTCCTCCAGTCTGTAGACTGCCCAGGAGAAAGATGAGGTGTTGTTCGTCCAATTTGCGGTTTGGTTCGTTGTGGCAATGGAGGCAGCCAAGGATACTCATGTCAGAAAAAGAGTGGGAAGGGGAATTAAAATGGGTGCTGACTGGGAGGTCTGCTCAGCCGCTGTGGGCCTGGCTGAGATGCTCGGAAACCGTTCCCGAAGTTTACACTCGGTCTCCCCAGTATAGAGAAGACCACATCAGAAGCATCTGATGCAGTAAACTAGGTTGGAAGAGAAGCAGGTGAACCTCTGTCTCACCTGGAAGGACTGTTTGGGGCTCTGGATGGAGGTGAGGGAAGTAGTGTACCGATAGGTTTTGCATCCTTTCCAGTTTCTTGCAGGGAGAAGATACCTGGGAGTTCAGGGGTGGGGGAGTTGGTGGGGAGAGCGGCGCAAACCAAAGACTGTCAAATGGAACAATCCTTGTGGAAGGTAGAGAGGGGTGGGGAGGGGAAGACGTTTTTGTTGGTGGAGTTGGTGGAGGCATTAAAGGATGATGTGTTGGATGCGGAGACTTGCTGTGTTCTTCAAGGCTCCTGCCTGTCTATCTTGGATTCCAGCATCTGCAGTTTTTTTTGGCTCTAACCATATTAGTAAATGGAAACATTGAATCAAATATACTTGTGCATTGGCTGTGGTAAAGGCCAGCACCTCAGAAGTGGGAGTTCAAATATCATTACTGCAATTTTTCATTGCCCCTTTCTCTATAGAAAAGATGTGGAAGCAATCTTGATTTTAAAACCAAATTGTTTTCTTCAGATTTTAAGAGGAAGACAAATGAGAGCAAAATGGTTAATGTATGCTAATGGCTTGCACATTGAAATCATTATCCCGAAAGACTATTTCTTTTTAAAAAAACTATTAGCATCTTCCAGTAAACAGTAAACAACTTCATGTCCATTATGTTAAGAAATCACTGGGCTTGAGTATTTGGCATGGGTATTCTGCCAATCTTTTCTTCTGGACAGAGACAGAAATATTCAGTGACAGTTCAAATCAGTCAAAGCTGTGAGGACAGTCACATTTTTTTTAAGAAACGAACAGCTATGAAAATCAGTTTCAACCAGACTCAAAGTCATTGCTTATGACTCTGGTAACCGAAGCTGGCTTAGGAAACTTGAGCTGCAAAGTACAAACTCTCTCATATTAGACTTCAACATATGTAGCTAATGCTTTAATTAACAATTTTGTTTTATTGAGGCAAGAGGGTTAAATGTGTATCCTTTTTTGCCTCAAGTAAAATTCATTTAACACAGCCACTCATTCCAATAGTAAATTTGGAAAATTGGCCTATGATATACACCTCTCTATATGAAAACACTTGATTGCAACAGAAAAAGTAGAAGCTTTTAACAAAAGAACATTGACTTCACTCCTGAAGCGGGAAATGAGATGTTTGCAGTAGCTGTCTCTTTCAGTTTTTGCCCAGGGTTTTATTGTCATGACTAGGATGAATCAGTGAAGCTGGCACATTGCAATATGCATAGCCCATCTCTATGAAGGCAGAAATAGTAATACATTAATGGAGGGAGGGAACCAGCATGAGGTCTGGAGTTCATCATCAATTCAAGTGCAGTTTGTCACAGCAGATCTTTAATCTTTGCACATTAATCACCAACCAGACTCATTAATCTGTACTATTAGTTTGGGACACATTAATAATAACTGTACTGAAAAATGCAGTGGGCCAAGAATGGGGGCAAGTGTTATAATAAGAAGCAAATTTACCTCATAGTCTGTATTGCTTCCATATTTCTTGACTTCAAGACAGATAGATAAGTTCCTTCAATGATGGACAGAATATTATGATCTCTGGCTGATACAGCCCTTGTGAGAAGTAATTGATTTTTATGAGTGGTGCAGCTGTACCCAAAGCTATTTTTAATAAAACACTTGCAGACTAAAGTTAAGCAGCCTTCCCTCTGGGATCAGCATCAGAACTGTTTGAATCCTTCTCTTTCACAGTTAATCCCAAATGCAGGACAAAGCACCCAACCACATGAAAGAAACTCTAAGCATTGGGTTGAAATCCTAAACATAAGACACTTATGTACTTTAGGGCCTGCTGGATCAGACTTCTCTGTGACACAGACAAATCTTATTTGGTGAATCATCTCTAAGAAGTCTGCTCCAGCATCCCTCTCCCAGATTGCCAGTGTCTGTGTTTAGGATGTATTCCTTATGTTTCAGATCCATTCAGCAAGATTGTTTTAATGAAGTGTAACCTCATTATTAAAAGAAAAAAAGCGCAGTTACAAGTTCCCCAGCGCTTCAGTTGCCAAAGATTAGAGGAGGCAGAGCATTCAGAATATCCTAAATTTGAGTCCTCTTCCATGCTGAGCTGGCTGATCACAACTGAGGAGGCAGGTTTGAGAGAGGACAATAGAGAGGCGATAATGTGCATCAAATTCCTCACGTCATGAGGATAACATGAATCAAATTTCATGGTGTTCAGGGACTCTGCTGAAAGAAGCCATGTTAGATTGTCACATTACTCCATGCAACAGGCCTCTACTCCATTAGCAACCTCAACATGATTGCTAACAGCCTGACAATATCACTGTCTAAGGACCCACATTAACTACCAGGAGGTAGATACCAGTGGACAAAACAGACATACCTCAGAGCAGGCGTCAATCTCTTCATCGGAGGGGAGATGAGGAAGAAGGAATCAAAACGTATAAAAGACATGTAAAACCTAAACTTTCAGTTACTTCAAACTGATAACAATCAGTCAACTCAGAGCCAGTCCCTCGAATGAGGAGACTCGCTGAATCTCCTATTTATTTCTGTCAGCCAGGGCTCCCTGGCTAGCCCAGGTTAACAAGCCCAAACAGGGATCTCAAGGTCAATGGGATCCACCTGGCCCTTGTTTCAATCACTACAGGATGATGGACATTATGCCTGATGACCCCAGCTGCCTCTTTGATTGCCAACCCACCCCATTTTTGTCTGACACCCCTGAGGCATTAGAGATGCCCCGGTTTTGTCATTTCTTTGTGTCATCTCTCCTCCAATGCATTCAATGGAATCAAGTGCATCTTTAAATGTTTTAGGTATCAGAACCATTTTATTGGATCCCAACTGCGATCAGAGCACCGACTGGAAAGATTGTCTGATAGGTGGACAATTGGCAGGCTGCCTCTGTGTTTGTTGTCTCTGAAGAAAAGTGGGCTGAACAAGGAAATGGGGGAGAGTTTGCAGGACTAGCAGCCCCAAGGAGAGACTGCAGGCATGAATGTGGGCATGGATGAAAAGGTTTAGTGCAGAATCTGGGCTGGCACTTGTTGGCACTTCAAATTTTAACTCAGAACAACCACAGAGAAAATTCCCAGCTCAAAATTACTTCGGTCTTCCAGAAAAAAATGCAGAATTGGTAACTCAAACACATAAGCTCCCTAATGCACTTAATGGACTGTTAACTAACTGCAAGCATGTTTCCCTCTGCCCACTTCCACCAACCCTTTGAAAGTCCAAATCTATTTTGGAAACATCAGGATTCCATTATGAACTATGGGACTGAGATGTGCATAGTTCACCTGCTTCAGGTTCTTATCCCTCCCAAACGTTTGATAATTCTGGCACAGAACCATTCATAATATCCCAAGAGTGGCCTAAAAAAGGTTGTACAGTATACCCAGGTGAGAAATATGTGTGAGATTCACCCGTTAGCATTTTTACATGAATTGATAGATTAAGATGCAGGTCACTTAGAGTCATAGAATTATAGAGATGTACAGCACGGAAACAGGACCTTCAGTCCAACTCATCCATGCCAACTAGATATCCTACATAAATCGAGACACATTTACCAGCATTTGACCCATATTCCTCTAAACCCTTCCTATTCATTTATTCATCCAGATGCCTTATAAATGTTGTAATTAGACTAGCTTCCACCACTTCCTCTCGAAGCGCATTGCATACATATAACCCCACCCACTGCATGAAAATGTTGCCCCTTAGGTCCCTTTTAAATCTTTCCCCAAACACCTTAAACCCTAGTTTTGGACTCCTCCCACCCCTGGGAAAAGACCTTCACTATTCACCCTATCCATGCCCCTCATGATTTTACGATCCTCTATAAAATAACTCCTCAGTCTCCTACACTTCAGAGAAGATAGCACCAGTCAATTAGCCTCTCCCTATACCTCAAACCCTCCAACCCTGGCAATATGCTTGTAAATCTTTTCTGAACCCTTTCAAGTTTCACAACATTCTTCATATAGCAAGGAGACATCTTGACCCAGAGTTACCAGGCAGAAAATCAGGTGTATTTTGAGACCAATGCCCTGCTCAGTTTTCTAACATATTGCAACTGCCTCTAAAAGACATTTCAATCATGCCCTAGAAAAAGTGGGGCTATCTTAATGAATAAACAGAGCTGGCATGGGTGTTCTATGATATTGTAACCTGGCTGATAAAACATGGCGATCGGCTGTTTGGCTAAATGTGTTTTCCAAAGGCAAAATGTAATCTGAGACCTTGAAATGATTTATGAGTTGATTTCTGGGATATTAAACATCTACTTAATGATAGTTAATGGAAATGGAATTACAGGGCAGGACACTGGAAGAGCACCTGCCAAAAGTCTGACGTCAGCTTCCCACCAGGAGAAAAAAACATTTGTAGGGAACACAGGCTAATTGTCAGCTAACAGCCCTTTCTGTTCCACCACTACAACTAATGGATGTTAAATCAAACTTTGCATAACTTCAATTTCTAAATTTGTGCCTGTTCATATTACAAAGCTCATCTTTGGAAAAGGGTGTTTGGACTTCCACCTGGTTTTCCTCTGATATTAATTATTTTTATTCCTGTCAGTACAACTGTACTGTCGGAGAGGGCATCTTTCAGAATGAAACAGGCTCTCAATGCTCTCTCTTATAGCAATGAGTTGGGGGTCAATTAGTTCAGTTGGCTGGGCAGCTGATTTGCAGTGTACAGTGATGTTGATAGCATGGATTCAATTTGTCACCAGCTGAGACTTCCATGAAGGACTTTCTTTCTCAACCTCTTCCCTCATCTCAGATGTGATGTTAAGCAACCACCGGTCATCTCTCTCTAATGAGAGAGCAGCTCTGTGGTTCAGTAATAGATTTTACCCTTTATATTGATGAAAATGATCCTATAGCACTAGGCAAAGGGCAGCACAGAGACTCTTCTCAGTGTTCTACCGAACATCTATCCTTCAGCCAACATTGATGGAACAGATGATCTGCTCTTTATCATGTTGCTATTTGTGAGATCTTGCTGTGCACATTTTTGACAGTTGTTTCTCCTGTCAATTACTGACAATTCAAAAGTTCATCATCAGTTTGTGAGGCAGAATGGGGTATCCAGAAATTGAGAAAGGTGGTAAATAAATGAAGTTTTTCTCTCTGCAGCTCCCATATTCTTTTACCTGCTGATCATTATGTCATACTTTTGAAATGTTATTGTCTATTTTTCCTTTTTCTCTCTGCTTTTTCCTTTATCATTCTTCATTATTCTCACTCCATTCAAGCTTCCCTTCCTTCCACCCATCCCACTTCTTCATCTCTGTTCGCTCTTTGGTCTTTCAGAAGTTGCATATTGAAAATCTATCACTCTTGAATTCACCGATGAATCTTCTTGCAGAGGGAAAGGAGCAATTTGTAAAGGAGAATATGACAGCATACAGGAGACAGGCGAAGAGCGTACAGCACTCTTATCCTCTTAAATGGGATCTTATTGATTAGGGAGACCATAGGCTTCAATCTATCAATAGTCAGAGTGCTGGGGGTCTGACAATCTGTGTGATAAATGGCAAGACTTAGAGCATTCGCACTATTTCTGCATACTGGCTCACATCCATCTCCAGGAGGATGCTTGTAACCTGACTGAGTGTGCTATCTGTAATGCAAGAATTAGATTAAATTTGTCTCTTCATATTTTCTTTCCTGGTATTTTGTGTGTATGGTTACCACAATAACAAAGGAAACTTGCCCTGCGTTGGCCTGAATCTGAACTGAAGGAGAGTAAAATTCCTTGAAGTGGTAGTTTTTTTATTTGTTTGCTTTCAGACTTCCTACACTCTTAAATATCTTTGTTTTGGAAGAAGGCTCTGCTCATATTGTATCTAGGGATTCAGGTGCAGAAACCACGAGATGTCCATTCAACTGAGCAGGAAACAAACGACACGATTGTGGATCTGAGTTCTGGAACCATAATTACCGAGGTTGATTTCATCCTGACACAAATTGTACCAGCCAGACTCTGCCTGACAAAGCTTTTCATCAATGAATAGAATTGTATATATATGTGATGTAGTCTCCTCAAACATGATTAGTTTCACAAATTTAGCATTTTTGTGTTATTACTGCTAATGTGGATTCACAAAGCATGCTCATCACAAGAAATGTAGTCATAAATAAATTATGATAAAGGAAGAGGTATTAAGAGAGCTGATGAAAAGTTGATCAAAGAGGTAAGTTTAACATTTTGCAAAGGTAGAAATGAACATCATTAATGAATGAAGTTAAGTATGAGTGAAGAATGACAGTGAATCAGACCAAGCTTCCTTTCACAAAGCTGAACATGCTTTTAAACATGTTGTTGTTGGGTTACACGCAGCCCAGGATCATTCTCTGTCAGTACATCATTAAACACTTCCAATGCTTCTACCATTCTTTGTTCATGCTTTAATTTGATGCATTTCTATATCTGATTGACTATTATTCCAAAATGAAGCTTGTCACATTTAGCTCCAGCCATTGTTACAGTTACTGATCAGAAACTAAAGCATGACTGGAAAAAAATTGTAGTTTTGAATTGATTTTTTTGGTTAGTTGAAAGTTTATTCCCTCTTATTAACTCCACTTCTATACTTCCATCATTTTACTGAGCACTTGTAACAATGCGAATCAGAAACCTGTGCAAATCTTTGCACAAAGCAATTGCAAAATATCTGTACTATAGTTTAAAGGGGTAACATTATTTTTGGGAGTTTTAGGGTGATGCAAGCTCTCAAAATAGCTGGAAACAATCTAAAAACTATTTTACAATGAACTGTTCCAAATTTGATTTCATCTTGTTGCAACATTTAATTTTTGGTTGAAAGAATGATCAAAACAATAAGCATCTGTGACAGGAACAATTGCTGATGTGACAATGACGTTTCTCATATTATCATGGCTTCCTTTGCATGTAAATATGATTAAGTCTTTCAGCATAACAATAAATCTCATTCATGGTACAACTGCAATTTTCACTGTACCCATTCCATACCTCCACTATTGTTCTGAAACAGAATTCAGTTCTCTGATCTAACCATAATCAGACATAATTCTGATGCCACTTATTTGCTTATATCTTTTACAATGAAACCAGAACCCCATTCTTCCATTTTCATGGCCCTTTCACAGCCAGATGGGTCTGATGGCAGAAATTAGACATGTTTGCTGGAGCAAATCTTATTCTTCTTCATACCCTACTCATCGTGGTCAATGATTGAACATTGCTCAAGCTAAATGTAGCCTCATCTAAAGGAATCTGACATTGGTGGTTGCTAATACAAAGAATTGATCATGTAACTGACAAGTTTTGGAAATCTTTGAAATTGATGCTGAATTGAACAGAGCCAATAATGTCAGTTTTACATTTGTGGTATGAGTTTCAAATGACTGTCATCAGAATTTCTGTTTTTGCATATTTTTGCATGACAAAAATTGACTTTTGAGAAATTATAAGAAAAGGATACATGCTGTCATGCTGAGGACTGGTGAGTGGCTAATGTTGTCCCTCTGTTCAAGAAGGTAAATAGGAAAACTCCAGGAAAGTACAGACCAGTGAGTCTCACATTGGTGGTTGGGAAGCCATTGAAGAGGATTCTTAGGGATAGGATTTACACACATTTGGAAAAGCCTTACCTAATTAGGAAAGGTCAGCATGGCTTTGTACAGAGCAGATCATATCTTCCTAACTTGATTGATTCTTTTCAAGGAGGTGACAAGGGTGATCGATGAGGGTAGAGCAGTGGATGTTGTTTATATGGATTAAAGTAAGGCTTTCAGCAAGGTCCCTCATGGTAGGCTCATCCAGAAAATTAGATGCATGGCATCCACAATGACATTGCCATTTGGATTCAGAATTGGCTTGCCCATAGAAGGGCCAAGTTTGTTGTGAAAGGGTGTCTTTTTTTCTGGAGATCTGTGACTAGTGGTGTTCTGCAAGGATCCATACTGGGACATCTGCTGTTTGTGATTTATATAAATGACTTGAATGAAAATGTATATGGGTGAGTTAGTAAGTTTGCAGATGACACAAAGAATGGGGGAGTAATAGATAATGTGGAAGATTGTCAAAGGATGCAGTGGAATATAGAACAATTGCAAATCGGGGTAGAGAAATGGCAGATGGGGTTTAAGGTGAGGTGTTGGATTTTAAGAAAGCAAATGTTAAGGAAGAGTATACAGTTAATGGCAGGACCCTGAACAGCATTGATGTACAGAGGAATCTTGGGGTCCTAGCTTCCTGAAAGTAGCCACACGAGTAGATAGGGTGGTAAAAAAGGAATATGGCATGCTTGCCTTTATTGGTCTAGGAATTGAGAACAAGAGTCAGGAAGTCATGTTGTAGCTTAACATAAGTTTGCTTAAGCTGCACTTAGACTGTAATGTTCAATTCTGCTCATCACATTACAGCAAGGATGTTGATGCTTTGGAAAGGGTACAAAAGAGGTTTACCAGGATAGTGCCTGGATTAGAGGGTATGAGCTAAAAGGAGAGGCTGGACAAACCAGGACTGTTTTCTCTGTGATGGTGGAGGCTGAGGGGAGACCTGATAGAAGTTTATAAAATTATGAGAGGCATAAATAGCGCTGATGGTCAGAATCCTTTTCCCAGAGTTGAAATATTCAATACTAGAGGGCATGCATTTAAGGTCATAAGGGGAAAGTTCTAAGGAGATGTGAGGAATGTATTTTTTACATAGAGAGTGGTGTATCTGGATCACACTGCCAGTGGTGATGGTGGAGGCAGATACGATAGGGGCATTCAAGAGACTTTTAGATAAGCACATAAATAAGCAAGGAATAGAGGGATATGGACCAAGGGCAGGCAGAAGGGATTAGTTTAATTTGGCATCATGTTCAACACAACATTGTGAGCCCAAGAGCCTGTTCCTTTGTTGTACTGTTCTATGTTCTGTCAGTTACTTGGCTTGTGTTCATCAATACAAATGCAAGAATGCCAAATATCAAGGGGAGCAACATATCATACTTCAGTAGAAAATGATCTTGATTTGTTGGCCAGTTGTCTCTGATTGCTCAAGGTGTTACCATGGAGGATGCACCAGGGGGCTTTGTCTGCCATTTTTTGTTTAATTCAAATAAAGCACAATGCCCTGGACACGTTCCTTCTCTGGCAAAGGACACATCCTTGCATGTAAAAGCCTTTCTTCAATCAGCACTGGCATGCCAATCAGCATCCTTTTCTCATGCAGTGTAGTTAATTCTCACTTTCAAATTTGACAGTCTTGTATATATCCTGATTAGGACAAAATGAAAAGCTTCAACAACATGTCTCCTTTCTCACCAATGCTCAAACTCTATCCTACCATGTAAGTCTTCACATTTTTTAAAGCTAATTGTGTGGTTAGGCAAAACCTTCGTCCAATGTCTCATCCAGATGATGGCACATTGGAATTAAAATTACAGGCATGTTTGCTTAATGAAGGATAACAAACTTACGGTCAAGTAAAATGGATGGTTGCCTCTCAGTCAGTCCAGACAAGAATCAATGTTTTCTATATAGTTCCATCAGTAGACATGCTGAGGATAGTACTGTGATCAGTTTGTCGTTACATAATCCATTTAGTCTGTTCCCCAAGGTTAATGATACACTTATTTGAAACTGTTCTGACAAACACAGCTAATATCTGCAAATGTCTTAGAAAGTTTATTTTTTGACCAGTGTAAAATAATTGAGAATCATACCCACATAAATTAATAAAGTAATTGATATTGTGACCCTCACTACACACCTTAGTACTTTTTCATTAAATTCCACACCTTGTCCTTTGAAGTATAGCAAGTTGTGTTGACCGTGGCAAAATTGCCACCCACATTGATTGGGCTCTCTCTATAGTACTGTGCTCCTTTCTGAGCTGGATTGGACATTTCATCAGTCACTCACACTTCCCACATTGATAAAGTGGGTTTCTCAAGATCATATTTCTCACTTAAACCTATGTGCTCTTTTGAAAACTTACTTTTTACCAATTGTTCACCTACTGAGATATTTAGTGATTGCTGTAGCATGATTTTTATGGATGGGTTTAATTGACTGCTCAGTTATGTGCTAATTGTCACTTATTGGCAAGTAAGTGGGTAGAATAGAAGTAGAAAGTGGCAGAATAAAATTGATTCCTTCATGGGATACCACTGGCAAATCAAATCAGACAATATTTAATTGGATATGGTTGTATATACGCAGGGAATACAATGGAATTGGTGACATTATATGATAGCAGTGGATTAATTTTTTCTCTCACATTTCTCATGTCCATGTATGAACTTGCATTCTTTATCCTGATGGGGGAGGCAGTGAGCAGAGGCCACTCTCACACTGAGAGGGGAAAGGAGGATGATGAAATGATGGTTGTGGTGCAAGTGGAGAAAACCAAAATGACTGCAGGCTATAATAAGGACAATACTTGTCAGGACCCCAGCTTGTTTGCCCATTTTCCCCACCAAAGAACAGTTGTTAGATTGCAGATTGAGCTGAAAGAGAGATGGGTTGAGTGATAAGGGTCATAAATGAACAACTCTCAAATGTCTGCATCGAAAGGGAACAGAGTGACACACAAAGCTTTGTTCACGTAAATGAGCTCTGCTGACTAACAGTCACACGCGCGACCACAAACCACAAAAGTGATCACTCTCCCCTCCTCCAGTTTGTACTGCATTTATACAAAGCACCATTGTACCCCCAGTGACCAGAAATTAAAAGGAAGTTAGATGTATAATTCTTGTGTCATCAGAGGTTTAGCACATTATGTATTCGACCACATGGATTTGCAATGTTTTTTTCAAGTGGCTGCTGGAGCGAACTGACTCGTTACAAGTGCTTAATGCAAAACTCTCTGAGTTCCAGTAAATAGTTCTTTTGTCCTTTTGAAGATAATGGAATGGAAAATGAGACCACATGCAATGACAATCAAAGATTACATTTCCCATTGTTGTGCTCCCACAGTGGAGCTGTACCCATCAGAAGCACATATTGGGTTTTTGTGCCCTGTAGCGGTTTCTGTCCCCTTGAATTGCTTGTTGGGAATTTGGGCATTTTCTGTGACACGCTGACCTCCAGTGTGAATTCCCACAGAGAAGAATTCCACACTGCGCAGATACAGTTTACCCTTCACTTTCCTGAAGGTCATTTGTGTACTGTATGTGCAATACTGTATACTTGACATCTTCATATCTAGTAGCTCTCTGCATTATTATAACAGAGGATTGAACTGGTCTGTTTTAAATGGTTCAAATGGTAGAGTAACATGATTTAAAATTACAGAACTGTATTACACAGAAAGAGACAATTTGGTCATTTGTATTAAAACAGCAAATTATTTAGTCCCACTCTCCTGCTCTTTATCCATAGCACTGCAAATTCCTTCCTATCAAGTATTTATTCCAATCGCTTATGAAAGTTCCAAATGAATCTATTTCCACCACCCATTCAGGCAATTCACTCTGAAGCATAAGACCTCACACTATGTCAAAAAGAAAATCCTTCTAATCTTGCTTCTGGGTCTTCTCCCAATTACTGTTAATGTGTGCCCTTGGTTATTAACCCTCCTACCAGTGGAAATAATTTTTCTGTATTTATTCCACTAAATGCCTTCAGTGATCTTGAGCATTAAACACTGAGCCTTTTGTACTCAAAGGAGAACAATCCCAGCATCTCCAATCTTCCCAGTTAATTGAAGTCCTTCATTCCAATGCCAATCTATTAATCATTTTTTGAATCCTCTACAAATCCTCAACGCCTTTCCTAAAGTATGATATCTGGAATTGGACATGATACTTCAGCCAAGGCATGAACATTCCCAGATCACAGATCATAAACATCTTGGTCGTCTATGGACGTGTTGAATTTTTAATTTAAGTCTGTGTTTTTCAAAAGTGAACTGCAACAGCTAAAATAACTGCAGCTGTAACACAGCGACTCTCTGGAAAGAGAGAGAGAGAGACAGGAACATCAACCTGAGGAACTGCCAATGAAGCTTCAAAGGAATGGACTTAAAAGGGGAGAAATCACGACAGAATGTATTGTAATCTCCTAGTAGTTATATCACATTATGAACGTGATAGGAGAAAATACAGAAGTCTAGGTGATAAAGATATTTTGAATTATCCTCTTTCAAGAAAACACAGGAACATGGGTTAAAAGCTAGTTCAACCCTGGCCTGTGTTTTTTAGTGGAAGATGGTATGTTAGGTATATTAGCCTGTGTTCCAGAACTCATGTGCGCTGAAGAATATAGTCAAAGAACTGCCCAAAAGTCACTCTTGAGTTGTAGATAAAGGACTGTGAAGAAGTTTATCTAGATTACAATTGGGCCAAGAGGCTGAGGAGTGGCAGATGGAGTTTAATTTGGACAAATGTGAGATATTCCATTTTGATAAAACAAACAAGGGCAGGACTTACACAGTTAATGGTAGGGCCCTGGTTAGTGTTGTTGAACAGAGAAACCGAGAGGTTCAGGTACATAGTTCTTTGAAAGTTATGTCACAGGTAGACAGGATTGCTAAGAGAGTGTTTAGCATGCTTGTCTTCATTGCTCAGGCCATTGAGTATAAAAGTTGGGATGTCATGTTTAGGTTGTATAGGACATTAATGAGGCCACTATTAGAGTACTGTGTACAGTTCAGCTATAGGAATGATGTCATTAAATTGGAGAGGGTTCAGATGATGCTAGTGGAGGGTTTGAGTTATAAAGAGAAGCTGGATAGGCTGGGACTTCTGTTCCTGGAGCATAGGAGGTTGAGGGGTGACCTTACAAAGGTTTATAAAATCATGAAGGGCATAGATAAGGTGAAGCAAAGAACTTTTTCCGATAGTTCAAAACTAGTGGGCATAATTATAAGGTGAGAGGAGAAGGATTTAGAAGGGAAATGACTGGCAAATTTTTACACAGAGGATCTGTATATGGAATGACTGTCAGAAGAAGTGGTAGATATATAACATTTAAAAGACATTTGGATAAGTACATGAATAGGAAAGGTTTAGAGGGATATAGGCCAAGTGCATAAAAATGGGACTGGTTTAGCTTGGGAAATGTGTTCGGCATGGATGAGTTGGACTGAAGGGTCTGTTTCCACACTGTATGACTCTATGGTTCGATGAGACTCTTGTTCTGATTGATTGAAGCCAGCTGGCCAGCAAGCCAATCAAAAGAAAATAGGATAACAGAAGGACACTCTCGTTCTGAGAGCTGTTGTCAACCACTGTCAAAAGGAAACAAGAGAAAAAGATTTCAACTTACCTGCAAAACCAGCGTTCAGAAATCAACTATTCAACCATCACTATTTCACTACTCTTCAAATGACCCTTAGAAGCTGATCTGCAAATCTTTAACTTGTACCTTTGTTTTGGACTCACTTCTAATTTTTAATCGGTGTGAATGGATGCTGCATTACTATTTCTTCTCACATTTAATAATTAATAAACTCACTCCATAAAATAACTCAAGAAAGCCTGATTAAATTAGCTCCTTTTAAAGCATAAACTAAGTTGGTTTGGAAGAAGGGCATTCACCACGGAGGGAATCCTTTGTTAATTAACTTTGCCGTGAACAACTGAGGGATGGGTGACAGAAAAAGGGAGCCAATTCATCCTTCCTCACCTAGGAGCTGGTAAATTTGGGGTATCTTGCCTGGAACTGTGATAATTTGGGGAATATTGACGGGGATCTGGTCTTAATATTGGTGACCTACAGTGATTCAATATAACATCCTTGTTTTTGACTTCATGTCTCTTTACAAGTCCATAAGATGGCTGATTCCACACTCGTGCATGTTCCAGTGAGGAAAGAAGCTTGTTAGGAGCACCTTGAACATAGCCTTTACTGACGTGAAGGTCACAATCTGTGTGCTCAGAGTTTCCTTCGATGTATTTCTTGCGAACACATCTCCCACTGCTAATGTAGCACGGGGTCGGAAGTATGCGTATAATAACATGGTTCACTGTAACTTTCAGACATTGCATATCTACGTCACCAGTAGGAACTTGCTAAGCATAATTCCCTACAGATATGGAAACATCTGCATCAACATATTAATCAATGTGTCATTTCAAGAAACATTTTTTGCTTTACTTGTGTTTATCAAGGTTTTTTGTGCAGAACATAGTGAATGTTGGTCTATTTATATTGCCTTGTGAATTCTTAGTGAAACAAAAGTGGTCACATGTTTTATGAGGGTGTTCTGATTAGGATTCTAATGAACATTAGTGAGCCATTCAGCATCTCAAGTTATTCCACCATTCAGCTAGATCGTGACTGTTTCTTAACTCTATTTAACTGCCTTGGATCCAGATCCCTTAATGACTTGGTCTAATAAAAGCCGACTAACCTCAAATTTTAGTTGAGGTGTTATCAATTGTTCTATACTTCATCAAGCCTTTGTGTGAAGAAATGTTTCCCAGATTGTCTCCTGAATGACTTGGTTCAGCTTTGATCCCTTTATTGGCCATGGCTCATCTGGTGACATTCCTGCCTCAGAGTCACAGAAATCTGGGTTCAAATCCTAATCCTCCTAATCCAGGGCTTGAGTACAAAAATCAAAGCTGACATTCCAATTCATTTCTGAGACAGTGTTTAAAGAGCCTGTTTTGTTCTTCTATTTCTCCCAAGTGCACCAATCGCACTGTAAGGATTGGTAAAGCAATAATGTGGGTTCTTGATTTGAAATTCAGACTGTGGACAGACAAATTTGCCTGTGAGGTCATGGAAACATGTCTAGCCAGTGGATCAGACACTGCTGCTATTTTCTGTCTTCTGTCTTGGGATTAGATGTTGGCAATTAGTGTCAAGATGAAAGTGGTGCTGGAAAAGCACAGCAGGTCAGGCAGCATCAGAAGAGCAGGAAAATTGATGTTTCAGGCAAAAGCCCTTCATCAGGAATGAGGCTGGAAGCCTCAGAGGTGGAGAGATAAATTAAAGGAGATTGGGGCTGGGGAAAAGGTAGCTGAGAGTGCAATAAGTGGATGGAGGTGGGGGTAAAGCTGATAGGTCGGAAAGGAGGATGGAGCGGATAGATGGGAAGGAAGATAGACAGGTAGGACAAGTCATGATGGCTGTGCTGAGCTAGAAGGTTGGAACTGGGGTAAGATGCGGGAAGGAGAAATGAGGAAACTGGTGAAGTCCACATTGATGCCATGGGGTTGAAGGGACCCGAGGTGGAAGATGAGGCGTTCTTCCTCCAGGCATCGGGTAGTAAGGGAGTGGCGATGGAGGATGCCTAGGACCTACATGTCATTTATTATATTCATTGCTCCCGATGCAGTCTCCTTTATATTGGGAGGACTGGACGCCTTCTCACGGAGTGCTTCAGTGAATGTCTCCGGGACACCCACATCAATCAACCCCACCAATCTATGGCCAAACATTTCAACTCCCCCTCCCCCTCTGCCGAAGACATGCAGGTCCTGGGCCTCCTCCACCGCCGCTCCCTCACCATCCGACGCCTGGAGGAAGAACACCTCATCTTCCGCTTCGGGTCCCTTCAACCCCATGGCATCAATGTGGACTTCATCAGTTTCCTCATTTCCCCTCCCCTCACTGTACCCCAGTTCCAACCTTCCAGCTCAGTACCTGTCCCACTGTCCTCATGACCTGTCCCACCTGTCAATCTTCCTTCCCACCTATCTGCTGTACCCTCTTCTCTGACCTATCACCTTTACCCCCACCTCCATCCACCTATTGCACCTTTAACTACCTTTCTCCCCAGCTCCAGTTCCTCCCATTTATCTCTCCACCCCCAAGGCTCCCCGCCTCATTCCTGATGAAGGGCTTTTGCCCGAAATGTCAATTTTCTTGCTAGTTGGATCAAAGTGTCTGTTTCCATGCTACATGACTCTAAGTAGTGCAACTATTTATTAAAGTGGCTCAGACACTTTATACTGCACCATCATATGTCTGGATGTCATCGAACTGTCTTAAAGGTACAGAGCCTGGCTGCTTGGGAAGCTGTACAATGATACAACATCTCTCCTTTCCCTTTAAAGAATGGCAAACCTTTTTCAGTAATCACGTACAAGGATGCATTTAACAATGGTGGGCTGGATTTTCAAAGGGTTGGAAATCTTGCAAAGATTGCCACTCCACTCCTTTTATCAAATCTTCTGAAAGTGTTCTGCAAAACTGAGGGAAGATTCCGATCAGGGCTCTTTCAGAAATGCAGAGCTGTACTTCCACCCTTCATAGTGCAGAACTACTGGGGAAAGCCCACTGTACCTGTCACCACTGCTATCAGTTGATATATTCTTGAACTTAAAGGTCCAGACAAGCAGGAGGCTGGGAGAACAAAGCAAACCAGGCAGCATAGGGAGGTGGAGAAGTCAACGTTTCAGGTGTAACCATTGTTCAGGACTTATGTATTTATGTGGCAAGTCCAGTTGAGTTTCTTTTTTTTAAGATTAGAATCCCTACAGTATGGAAACAGGCCCTTCAGCACAAGTCCACACTGACCCTCCAAAGAGTAACCCACCCAGACCCATTCCCCTAACTTATACTTTCCCCTACTAATGCACCTAACACTATGGGCAACTTAGCATGGCCAATTCACCTGACCTGCACATTTTTTGGAGTGTGTGAGGAAACCGGAGCACCCGGAGGAAACCTGCTTAGACACCGGGAAAATGTGCAAACTCCACACAGACAGTTGCCGAGGCGGGAATCGAACCTGGATTGTGAGGCAGCACTGCTAACCGCTGAGCCACCGTGCCACCCTGGTCAATGGTAACCCCCAGGATATTAATAGTGATGGATTCAGTGATAGAAACACCACTGAATGTCAAGGGGCAATGGTTAGATTGTCTCTAATCAGAGATGATCATTGTCTGGCATTTGCGTGGTGTGAATATTACTCATTACTTGTTAGCCCTGGCCTGGATATTGTCCAGATCTTGTTGCATTTGAACATGCACTGCTTCAGTATCTGAGGAGTTGTTCTAATGCACATGGTCTAGATTGAACACAACAGTGTATTAATTTTCCATGACTCATGTGATCACACTCATGTACACTTATCTCCTTCCTTTCTAAAAATACTTTGTGTACAAACTATTTTTAGAAAGGAGGGAGAAAATTGTACAAGTGGTTGGGTGATGAGAGTGTGGGAGGTAAGAACTGTCTGGATCTATCTTCCAAACACGAGATCTGGTGGTGAGGGTAAGCAGCTGCCTTGAAGTGTAGCACATAGATTTAACATATTTATCTGAAAATCACGGTAAGTGGCTTCACCCTTGACCCTTATAACATTTACAGCATAGACAGTGCATTCTATGAGACCATGGGAGTGGAGATATTGAGAAGAAGAGGGTGTACTGGGCACCCATTTCCTCAATATTTGGTGACTAAGGTATTAGGGACATGTATCAGAGATAATTTGTCTGGGAACACCACTCATACTGAATATGGATGTCAACCACCATTGTATTGCTTAAATGGGAATTTGGTCGCCAGCGACCAATATCCAATTGAGTCCTTAGAGTCTTGTGGCACAGTAGTAGTGTTCAAGTCTCATCCTACTCCAGAGATGTGTCTGAACAGGTCAATTATCATAAGTATAAAGCAATAGTTTGTCTCCTGGCACAGTGGTAGTATCTCTGCCTCTGGGCCGGAAGGTCATGCCCCACCTGCCTAGGAGGTATACCTGAACAGATTGGTTAAAAATATTTATAATTGTCTTCTTGGCTGTGGAAAAGCTCACAGGCAAGCTTGCATCATGACTCAGATGGAGTCGTATCTGGAAGAAAAGGTTCTTTGATGATTGAGGTTGAAGGAATTTAAATGTGTCAGGTCAATTAGTTCATCAATGTATTTGTTGGTGCTGGTCCAATACATAGTCCCGCCACCATTCAACCAATAACACCACAAAAGTTCCACCATGCAGATAGTGAATTTTGAGCTCAATAAAGTATGGAATTAAAAGCTAGCCAAATGATGACACTGCTGATTGTTGTAAAAACCCATCTGGTTCACTAATGTCCATTTGAGAAAGACATTCATCCCCTTTATCTGGTCTGGCCTACATGTGACTCCAACATAGAGCAAACTCCAACCAACAGAAATGTGCTTGACTCTTAATTGCACTTTGAAATGGTCCTAGCAAGCCACTCGGTCCAAGGGGTGATTAGGGATGAGCAATCATTTCTGGCCCAGCCAATGATGCCCATTTCCATGAATGAAGGTTTAAAAAAAATTTCACACACCAACCTCGCTTTTTTTTTCTGTCCTCGGATATCTATACATATATGGTTTCGGATGTCTCAATGAATTATCACTTGTCTGCTTTAAAAATTACAATCATGAAGAGTCCTAGTTTATCTCATAATGCATTTGTCAAGGACACATTGATTGCATTCAGACCATTCGATGATGATGATTGTTTTGAGCTTCTGTAGCTGGTCACTATCAAAAGTGCTTGCTGAGTCTGACCAAAATGTATGAGATTGATAGTGAAATGATCTTCTAACTCAGATTCAATGATTTCCACTTATACATCTGACAGAATATCTGTATTCTTAGTGGGACTTGGAAGTCAGCTAAGGGCATTGGAAATAGTTACATTGGCACTTGGTTTGTATTGTACCTTCTAAATCATACCCTTGGATCTTCATTAGAGTCTAGGAATTACATTTTGTGAGTGGCTTTCGACAGGTTATTTCCAACAGTATGTGATCATGATGAATAAAGAAATATTTGCCACCAAATCTGTATGAATCTGTTGTATTCCAAAAACTAGAGAAAGAATTTCTCTTTCAGTGTTGGATTATCTTGCCTGACCTGAGGTAAGGATTCAGAAGAAAATGCAGTAGACTGATCATCCTGGAACAGCCATGCTCTGAGATCTTTCTGGGATGCATCTGCTTTCAATATGGTAAACTTGAAGGGATCTTAATCTTGAAATTCACACCTGCTGGATGATAAAGCACATTTCAATGCTAAAATAGTACACTGAACATTTATATGGTGTGTCTTGGCAGGAAAGATTTCAAAAACTTTGCTTGCAAATTTGGAACATGTGGAGATAAAAAGTTGAAGGAAGTGGAGTCACTTTTGAAAGTCATCTTTACCTTGTTTGCATAAGTCTAAGTCTTCCATTTTGGTAGGATCAAGCTATGTAATAAGTAGATTGAACTGATGAAATTGATTTGTCTCATGTTGATTTGACACTTTCCTTTAACTTTGTAACAAAAGCAGAGGCTGAATTTTCCCAACGATTGTCTGAGTGTGTCTGTTTGATGATTTCTACAAAGGGTTTCTATCTATGAGCTCCAGCCATACTGTCTGTCTGAGTCCTGCAAGCTGTGTTGTTGCTGGAAAACTCATTATACCTTTATTTTCTAGCCCCCATTAATTCCATGAAGAGTCTTTGACTTGAAATGTTAACTGTGTTTCTCTTACCACAAGTGCTGCCAGATATGCTTGGATTCTCATGCATTTTCTATTTTATTTCAGATTTGTAGCATCTGCAGTTTTGTACCAAGTCAGCCAAGTGGGCCTTATAGAATATGTTAACCAGGTCCCTAATCATGGACCCTTGGCTGACAGATAAGGGAAGGAGTGCCAGCCACCCTGTTCACTCAGAGTGCTGGCTCTGAGGGAGCTCGATCAGTGTCAAGGATTCTCCATGTGTAAATAAAAGCTTACTTGGTGACGGGATATTGGCCTCTGTGTCCTACACTACTACAGGGAGCAGGGACATTCCATAATCTGCATTCTCTGCTTGTTACAGTTACTGAAACTACAGCAATAGCTACTGGAACCATAATATCTGCTAAAGGACAGGTGGTTACTTTATAACGTAACGCCATATGTCACAGTGTCACCTAACTATCTTACAGATACACTTCCAGTCTGATTCAGAATCAGTGTAATGATATACAATATACAGGATTTCTAGCTTTTCAGCACGTGAACGTTATTCACAGAGATTCATTTGGCCTAACAATGCAGAACCTGACTTGAAATCTAGTCTTCACAATTTTGTCTACTCACTAAATGTATCAGCTACTGTACATTTCTGCTCTCATCTATGCCACTTCCTGTTAACAATCATAGTGTTACTTGGAAACCTGAATATATGGCTCTCTACTGTGTTATCTAAGGCATTAATAAATCTTGTGAATAGTTGAGGTCCTAGTACAAATCCTTCATGGAGCCCACAAAACAACTGAAGAACAATTCAATCCCTATTTTTCATCCATGCTCTTTCTCATGAGTCCATAATTTGCCATCAGTTTTATGTGCTTTAATTTTAACTAAGTCTTTAATTTGGAACCCTATTGGATTTTGCTGGATGTACAACCCTCATACATAGACATTCCACTCTCTACTGTCAGTGACATCTTCAGAAGATTCAATTAGATTTGATCGGCTTGGCCTAACCTTTACAAATCCATGTAGGGTCACACTAATCAGCTCGATGTTTTTTCTAAATGCTCAGTCAGTCCCCTTAATTATTTATTTCAATAATATCCATAAGCTTTTTGGGCTCTAAAAGGGCCTAAAGAAATTTCTCTCAGTTTCATTTTCACCAATGGTATGTGTCCTTCATTATAAGGTATATCTAACAGACAGTGATGAGGAAATATTTGAATGGCTTTTAGCAAAGAACAAAAAAATCTCAAGGAAGAATATTTTCATTCCTGCTCCTGCATTTTTTTTATCTTCCAATGAGTGAGTTCAGCCAATACTGTAAAGCTAGGGATTTTCCAATGACCTTTGCGCAGACCTGTGGTAGTCAGTTATATTTGGTTTAATTAAGATATTGACGGAGCAATGCACAATCCCGATGAAATTTTGACATGATTTGAATCATTGTGCAGCTCACTTCTGCCATATTTTCCTAAGACATTTACAAAATGTGTGAAAATATTGCTGAAAATGTGTTGCTGGAAAAGCGCAGCAGGTCAGGCAGCATCCAAGGAACAGGAGAATCGACGTTTTGGACATAAGCCCTTCTTCAGGAATGAGGAAAGTGTGTCCAGCAGGCTAAGATAAAAGGTAGGGAGGAGGGACTTGGGGGAGGGGCTTTGGAAATGCGATAGGTGGAGGGAGGTCAAGGTGAGGGTGATAGGCCGGAGTGGGGTGGGGGCGGAGAGGTCAGGAAGATGATAGCAGGTTAGGAAGGCGGTGCTGAGTTCGAGGGATTTGACTGAGCCAAGGTGGGGGGAGGGGAAATGAGGAAACTGGAGAAATCTGAGTTCATCCCTTGTGGTTGGAGGGTTCCCAGGCAGAAGATGAGGCGCTCTTCCTCCAAGCGTCGTGTTGCCATGGTCTGGCGATGGAGGAGTCCAAGGACCTGCATGTCCTTGGTGGAGTGGGAGGGGGAGTTAAAGTGTTGGGCTACGGGATGGTTGGGTTGGTTGGTCCGGGTGTCCCAGAGGTGTTCTCTGAAAGGTTCCACAAGTAGGCGGCCTGTCTCCCCAATATAGAGGAGGCCACATCGGGTGCAGCGGATGCAATAGATGATGTGTGTGGAGGTGCAGGTGAATTTGTGGCGGATATGGAAGTGTCCCTTGGGGCCTTGGAGGGAAGTAAGGGGGGAGGTGTGGGCGCAAGTTTTGCATTTCTTGCGGTTGCAGGGGAAGGTGCCGGGAGTGGAGGTTGGGTTGGTGGGGGGTGTGGACCTGACAAGGGAGTCACGGAGGGAGTGGTCTTTTCGGAACGCTGATAGGGGAGGGGAGGGAAATATATCACTGGTGGTGGGGTCCGTTTGGAGGTGGCGGAAATGATGGCGGATGATACGTTGTACATGGAGGTTGGTGGGGTGGTAGGTGAGGACCAGTGGGGTTCTGTCTGGTGGTGGTTGGAGGGGCGGGGCTCAAGGGTGGAGGAGCGGGAAGTGGAAGAGATGCGGTGGAGGACATCGTCAACTATGTCTGGCGGGAAATTGCGGTTCTTGAAGAAGGAGGCCATCTGGGTTGTACGGTTTTGGAACTGGTCATCCTGGGAGCAGATGCGGCGGAGACGAAGGAATTGGGAATATGGGATGGTGTTTTTACAGGGGGCAGGGTGGGAGGAGGTGTAGTCTAGGTAGCTGTGGGAGTCGGTTGGTTTACAGTAGATGACTCCCTTGTCAGGTCCACACCCCCCACCAACCCAACCTCCACTCCCGGCACCTTTCCCTGCAACCGCAAGAAATGCAAAACTTGCGCCCACACCTCCCCCCTTACTTCCCTCCAAGGCCCCAAGGGACACTTCCATATCCGCCACAAATTCACCTGCACCTCCACACACATCATCTATTGCATCCGCTACACCCGATGTGGCCTCCTCTATATTGGGGAGACAGGCGGCCTACTTGCGGAACCTTTCAGAGAACACCTCTGGGACACCCGGACCAACCAACCCAACCATTCCGTAGCCCAACACTTTAACTCCCCCTCCCACTCCACCAAGGACATGCAGGTCCTTGGACTCCTCCATCGCCAGACCATGGCAACACGACACTTCTGCCTGGGAACCCTCCAACCACAAGGGATGAACTCAGATTTCTCCAGTTTCCTCATTTCCCCTCCCCCCACCTTGTCTCAGTCAAATCCCTCGAACTCAGCGCCGCCTTCCTAACCTGCTATCATCTTCCTGACCTCTCCGCCCCCCACCCCACTCCGGCCTATCACCCTCACCTTGACCTCCCTCCACCTATCGCATTTCCAAAGCCCCTCCCCCAAGTCCCTCCTCCCTACCTTTTATCTTAGCCTGCTGGACACACTTTCCTCATTCCTGAAGAAGGGCTTATGCCCGAAATGTCGATTCTCCTGTTCCTTGGATGCTGCCTGACCTGCTGCACTTTTCCGGCAACACATTTTCAGCTCTGATCTCCAGCATCTGCAGCCCTCACTTTCTCTGTGTGAAAATATTCTCAGGACATAGATGTGCCATTCCAAAAGTGGTTTTTGACCAACCTCCTCATGTTTATTAATAATTACTGATACTTTGCATCACAAATGCCATTGTTCAGATATATCAGCTGACCAAAGACACCCAAGCAACACATTACATCATTTTAATACAGTACCTTGGGAGCAGAAACATGGAGAATAAAGTATTTGGACAAGTATAGCTATCAATATTCCTGAAGCAAACATAGAGAATGTGAAACTCAGCAGGTCTGGCAGAATCTGTGGAGAGAAAAACAGTTTGAACTGAAGAAGAATCGTGGCAGACTGAAAATATTAACTCTATTTCTCTCTCCACAGATCTTCCAGATCTGCTGAGTTTCTCCAGCATTCTCTATGTTTGTTTCAGATTTCCAACATCCACAGCATTTTGCTTTTAATGACTACTAATGCTTTAACATGTTTTATCACAGTGCTATGCTTCATATTTATATCTATGATGCTTTTTTTTTTAGATTAGATTCCCTACAGTGTGGAAACAGGCTCTTCAGCCCAACCAGTCCACACGACCCTCTGAAGAGTAAACCACCCAGACCCATTTTCCCTCTGACTAATGCACCTAACACTATGTGCAATTTAACAAGGCCAATTCACCTGACCTGCACATCTTTAGATTGTGGGAGGAAACCAAAGCACCGGAGGAAACCCATGCAGACACAGGGAGAATGTGCAACCTCCACACAGACAGTCGCCCAAGGCTGGAATCGAACCTGGGACCCTGTTGCTGTGAGGCAGCAGTGCTAACCATTGAGCCATGCGCCACCTTTCCGTTTCATATGCCTGTGGTTTGTATTTCAAAATTGACTTGTTCCCGAGAATTCTGACTGCAGACATGACAGTGCCATTGTTTTGTTACAAATTCTGCCTCGATTTCTTGTAGAATCTGTAAAATCTGAAAGGGCTCAGTAGGAGTCAGAGGATTTCTTCTCTCAGAGGGGTTGTGAGTCTTTGGAACTACTTGCCACAATGCGCTGTGGGGGGCTGAAACTTTGTGTAGATTTAGGGTTGTGGTAGATGGATTCTTGATTAATTGTGGAATCAAGGCTTTTGGGGAAAGGACAGGCAAGTGGACATGAGGAGTGTTGGATCAGCCACAATCCTGGAGGGACTTGAGGCAGTGATTCGGGGCACCAGGGAAGGAGCCCGGATCCAGACCAATGGCTGAGCTAGAAATGAGAGCTGTTTCAAAAACCACCTAACTTTATTGAGTTAGACTATTAGAGGAATTTTATAGTTTTAGTCTTCTGGCTTTACATTCTGTGTTTTGGTTTTATTTTCTGTGTTTTAAGGTGGGGACAGATAGTGGTGACACAAAACAACATATTTCACGAATAAATACACGTGACAATAAATCAAATCTTTTTGAATGGCAGAGTAGGCTTGAGGGATCGAATGGCCTACTCCATTCCTATTTCTTATAGTTTTGTAAAACAACCAGACACATTGGTATTTCTTACCTATCAATTGTTCTGATGCTCTTTTGTTGCTAACTTGCAATTGTTGTCTCTGATCAGCATTGTTAAACTTCTCAATAAGGCATGATGGGGAGAAATCCTTGTGATAATTAGTGAATAAATGTCTCCCCTCACAACCTTTATGGTAATGTAGCCATTTGCAGAAACTGTTTTTGCAGGTGTCGTATGAAACAGAAATTGTTTATTTACAACAATAAAGAGGAACAGACTGGAACCAGATGGCACGAATGAAGACTTCTGTTAGATTTATGCCTGTGCTGATCAATTCAAAAGTCTTTCTGTATTAATGTATCAAGGGTAGATGAAATATGGGGTGTACTTCTTTTGTTTGCCGGTATCAATAAAAACTTCATATCCACGTGGTCTTTATCGCTTGAATCATCGAACTGAATAAGAAAAGCATGTGTTTACATTGCAACCTGTCACCACCTCAGATGGAATGAATTACTTTGAAGTACAAGTCCCAGCCATTTTATTCTCACAAACAATGAAATCAAGCAATGGTCATCCAGTTTGTAGTGATACTGATGGAAGGACCAATGTTGAACAGAAATCCCATTTTTGGAATCATGGTCAGTGAGTTTTGACTTCAATTGGAACCCCTGAACTGCACCTATGACCATGACCTGGAAGATAGGCTCACTGGAGCTTTGATCAAGGAGGAAAAATCAACATTTTCATTCAGAAATGAAAGTGAGTTAAGCCAGGCTGCAAACATAATATTTTGTCTTGCAGTGACCTGAATGAAATTCATATAATAGCGCTTGTTACAGAATTTAAACAAAAGTTCCTTGAAACACTCAGCAGGTCTGAAGAAGGGACGCTGGACCAGAAACATTAATTCTGCTTTCTCTCCACAGATGCTGTCACATCTGTTGAGATTTTCCAGCAATTTTTGTTTATGACGTTTGTCTACCGTCTTTCCCACTGCTGACAAAATGGCCTGGCAGCATCAGGTACCTCCCTAGTGCCTCTTCACACCACTTTCTTCACCTTCCTTCCACTCAGCTGCTCACCGATGACCCCCAAAAAGTCCCGCTGATATTTCAGGTTGAAGATCTTTCGCTGGAAGAGGGATGTTTTAGAGATGTAATAAATGTTAAGCAGGGGAAATTAATGGGAAGACCATCGATGGTGTGGAAGGCAGGAGAGATCAAATGGCACAGGAGTCTATGATTAAAGGCCCAGGAGATTGAAATAAGTAAATAAAACATACGGTTTGGATCTGAACAGCAGGATCACGAACATCTGGATTCTGAAAGTAAAAAAAGGAAAGAAAAGAGAAAAGCAAGACTGAAAAAAATGTTGTAAACTAAATAGAATGAGATTCTGATCTGAAATTGTTGAACTGAAAATTGAATTTGGATGACTGTAAAGTGCCCAGTTGAAAGATGAGGTACTTTTCCTTGAATTTTAATTGAGCTTCACTTTAGGGACAATGCAGGAGTCCAAGAACAGAGAGGGTTGAATTAGAGCAAGGTAGGAAATGAATGAAAGTAACAGGTTCCTGGAAGCTTGTGGTCACACCTGCAGACTGAACTGGGGTATTTCTCAATGTGATCATCTAACTTGTATGTGATCTCCCCATTGTAGAGGAAACCACACTGTGAGCATTCAGTACAGTAGACTGCATTGAAAGGAGTGCAAATGAATTGCTACTCCATTTGAATGGAGTGTTTGAAAGGGCTAGCGTTGCATCTGTGTGTTTGCATGATAAGGAGCCATGGGAAGGGAAGGGGCACAGTGGGTGGTTGAGGAATGGACCAAAGATATTCTGGCAAGATTGGTCCCCTCAGAATGCTGGTAGGTGAGGAAAGAGGAAGATGTCCTTAGGGGTGAAAGCATGCTGCATATGGCCAAATTAGCTGAGGATGATCCATTGCATATGGAGGCTGATGGAGTGGAGGGTGAGGGAAAGGAACATCCTGATACAGTTCTACGGGGAGGAAATGGGATAAGAACAGCAATATGTGAAATGCATTGGGGATGGGTGAGGAAAAAGGATGACATATCAGAAACGCTTGTATGCAGGATTATGTTTACTAATGTGGAACTGAGCGAATGGAATAGAGTCTTTGCAGGGAACAGGGTGTGAGTAAACGTGATCAAAATAACTGTAGTATTCAGTGGGTTTTGGGTGAACATTGATGGCAGTCTATACCTCGAAATGGAGACAACAGTTGAGGAAAAGAAGTGAAAAGTTGGAGATAGACTTTGTGAAGGTTAAAGAAAGGTGGAATCCGGAAGCAAAGTCGATGCTATTCACCAGTTGAACTCTGAAATATTCAACACACATCTGCAAGAGATCCTTTCTTTGGCTTCTTGTGATATGATTTGGTTGTTGGTTTCTAAGAAGTTATAAGATAACACCACCTCCAATTTTCCCTCCCACATTATGAGCAAGTACCTAGCATCTAATCACTTCCCCAATATAACGTGCCTGAGATGAAACCACTTGCAGAGTGTGGGTGATGAAATGGTGTTGCATCACTGCTTGGCACAGCTTGTTGGAATATCAGCATCTCACTGTATAAAGAAAGGAATGAACTTCAGCAGGTCAAAACATTTCAAATAAAATGGATGGAGAGTCAAATCTTGTGGATAACAAAGTTTCTGTTTGCTGATGCAAATTAATCAGATTCTAATATTCACACTATGATAAATAAATAAAATAAGAAAGAAGCAGTGTGTTCCTCCATCAGTGAAGCTCAAGTTTTACAACCAAATCCAGTTTGGAGCAGTTGGCTATTTTAAAAAAATTACAAATCTCTGCACAAAATGAAGATGATTATTTCTGGGTAAAAGAGGTGTGCAAACCTGTATTGTTTAGCTCTTTCTGCTTCAAAGGCTCAGGAAGCTAAAATAAATCTAAGTGAATTCAATTTCTTTTCCGCCTGGGACTTTTTAGATTGATATTAAAACCCTGTGACGGCTTATCAGCCGTAACCTTTTTTAAAGCCAGGATTTGAAGCGATGATGATATGTAATCTAAAGGTAATAATGGTTAAACTTTGGTAAACATAATTGTTAATGTAATAGATCATGTTATGCCAACATCAGAATAATGAATGTCCTGTTCATTGAGAAGTTTATTATATTGATCAATAGTCTTGAAGATTTGTGCCTTGAATTACCATAGTGCATATAAATTGAAAAAAAAAATCTATTGCATTCAGACAAATAACTGGGTTTAGTCCCTTAGGCACTCTTCCTATAGTAAAAATAAAAATGTAATAACTTTCATTTGGAATTCCAGGCAGATTGCAATATCTTGACTGCAAGAGGTGAACATGTATGTTAAATTGAATAGATTATTGGACCAGCTTTTGTGGTAAAGGAAATACCTTTTTACAGGGATCAACATTAAAAATAATGGCACAGTTTCCTGCATAGCAAGCCTGGCAGTGCTGTGGCTGGGGAAATCAATCAACTGGATGATATCTTATTACTTAGTCTAATTTAATCATAGATTATAGATCTTTGCATTAGTCTGGGCAACCCGAACATGATTTAAGTAGGAGGACAAGCAAAAGAAAAATCTCTTTTTCTCTCTGCAGCACTTAGTATTAGCTCCAGCGAATGGGTAAATTCGTACCAGAGTTAATTCATTTGTCATCAGTCTATTAAAAAATATAGTGTCAGTGGTGTTGTGAAATGCAAGTTCCATCCACGTTGCCAATGTTTAAAATTATGTATGGACATATCCGAGAAGTATAATGACGGACTGGCATCAGTGCTGCTTCAGCAGATCACCAATCCTTGGTCAACATAAGGAGGATTAGAATAAACCTGCTCTTGTCAGGTTTCAAATTGTGCCTTCAAGTTTGAAATGTGATTAAAAGTGATCATCTGGCATACAGGACATACTCCAGAACATTGAAATGGAACTCAATTTTCCTCCACTGCAGAATGGACGATAGATTTGACAACTGTGGGTATTTGACATGAATACAATCGCTACAGTGTGGAAACAGGCCATTCAGCCCATAGAGTCCATACCGATACTCTGAATAGCATCCCACCCAGACCCGCCCCTATCCTGCCCATGTAACTCTGCATTTCCCATGGCTAATTCAGCTAACCTACACATCCCTGGACACTATGGGCAATTTAACATGGCCAATTCACCTGACCTGCACATCTTTGGACTGTGGGAGGAGAACGGAGGACAAAGAGGAAACCCACACAGATACAGGGAGAATGTGCAAACTCCACACAGACACTCACCCAAGGAATCCAACCCTTATCCCTGGCACTATGAGGCTGTAGTGCTAACCATTGAGCCCCGTTATATTTCAAGAGGTTTAATCAAAAGAAGGCAGCTGTCCACCACATTCCCCAAGGTAATTCGGGATGAACAACAAATGTGGGTTTAACTCAAAATTCTCATATTGCATGAAACAAAAAAAAATTGCCATTACACACTCTTTCAGAGCTAAAAAGCAGAAGTGTACAAAGGAAATGTAAATAAAAACACACCCGGTTCTTTTGTAAATCTTCTGCAACTTTTTTTTTCTCCTGGATTGCTTGCAAGATTATCCAGGAGATTAATCTTTAATTTCTGGAGACTCCAGGAACATCCTGGAGGTTTGGCAATCTTATTGAGTCTCAGATGTTGTTTCCAACTTCCTTTACTATATAAAGGTATTTCTTTCTAATATTTCCCAAGTCTATCATTATTGCAATCTTTGTTAAATCTGAGTAAATTCACCATTGGCAGCTAAGCACTGAGCTATGGAATTCCAAACCAAATCCTCTCTAGCCATCCGCTTCTATTTCTAAATTAAATAATTTACTTGAAGCCTATTTCATTGACCAAACCTTGAGTCATGAGGGCAGCGATGACTTAATTTGTAGCACTTTCGCCTCTGGTTTGAAGCTTGTGGTTTCAAGTCCCAGTCAAGGACGAAAATTAAGGCTGGCATACAGCTTAGTACATGAGGGAGTGGTACACTGCCAGTAAGCGCTGCCTTTTAATTGAGATATTAAACTAAAGACCTGCCTTAGATGGACAACTGTAGCACTGTTTCAAGGAAGAATAAGTGAGTTACCCCTTCCCAACTTTTGAATCAATGTTTAGCCTTCAACCTACAAAGTTCACATTGCTAATTGTCTGTCACGGTTCCTACTTTACAGTAGTAACAACAATAAGGGGAGTACTTAGTCATAGAGCTGTACAGCCCAGAAACAGACACTTCAGTCCACCTTGTCCATGCTGACCAGATATTTTAAATTAATCTAGTCCCATTTGCCAGCATTTGGCCCATATTCCTTTAAACCCTTCTGATTCATGTCCCCAACCAAATGTCTTTTAAATGTTGTAATTGTACCAGCCTCCACCACTTCTTCTGGAAGTTCATTTCATACACGCATCTCTTCTGCATGAAAAAGTTGCCCCTGTGGTCTCTTTTAAATCTTTCCCCTCTCACCTTAAATCTATGCCATCTACTTTTGGAACGCCCTACCCTGGGGAAAAAGACCGTGACTGTTCACTTATCCATACTGCTCATGATTTTATAAACCTCTAAAGGGTCACCCCTCAGCCTCTGATGCTCCAGGGAAAATAGTCCCAGCCTATTCAGCCTCTCCCTAAAGCTCAAACCCTCCCACACTGGCGACATTCTTGTAAGTCTTTTATGACCCCTTCCTTGGATGTGAACAACTTTGCAAGACTCTTTAGGATGGTGACAATTCATGAGCCTGATTATACCTTTCTGAAGTACATCGTAAATGTTTACTACATCATGGGCAATGCGTAAATGCAAGTTGTTGTCATAAAGGATTGCTACAGCCAATTAATCACCATTCTTTAACTTCTACAATTGGGGTTATGTCTGGCTTGATCAAACAGGAGAAGAGTCTCATGCCCTTCCCCATTGTAATGGTCAACAGTCTATTGAAGTTTGAGCAACTATAGCCCAGTAAGCACTGGGCCTTCCTTCACTACCAGCAAATATTGCTATTTTCATCTGGCTGAAAAATATGTGGGTGTGTAAGATTGATGAGGATACGATAGCTCAATCAAATCCTGTCATCGATAGCCATACACACAACTGGCTCGCCTCAACACTCTTGGATACTGATGTGATACTGACGTCCCTCATTTACAAGCAATTTCCCAACAAACATGAGAATCCCACAACAGAGAGATAAAAGCTGAAAAGAAATTCACATGACTGGCTTGGCAGATTACATATGCACATTGTGCAATAAAATCTGGGCCTGTGATATGAGCAGTTACTTGATAATACAATGATTAACTTGCTCACATCTCATTGAAAATAGTGGACAAAGAAATAACATAACAATGCATCCAGCGTTCATAAGCAATAGCACAAGCAATAATGTCTGGGTTTATAACTGTAGTCAGCTCCACTATTAATTATGTTTTGCAGCAGTCACAAAACCCTCTGTAAGAGATCTTGGGAATAATTTAAGGATACATTTATTGTCTCTTGGATTGTTATTGCTTGCACTTACTTTGGAGTTACACCAGCAGGAAGGGCTGCAATTGGTTTCCTCTGATGGTACTTCTACTTTATTAGATTATTGTGTTTAACTGCCACAGAAGGAAAGGAATCAAAGGGCACAAAACATCGTGGCCCGGTGGGTCAGTGGTTAGCACAGCTGTTTCACAGCACCAGGGACCCAGGTTTGATTCCAGCCTTGGGCAGCTGTCTGTGTGGAGTTTGCACATTCTCCCTGTGTCTGTGTGGGTTTCCTCCCAAAGTCCAAAGATGTGCAGGTCAGGTGAATTGGCTATGCTGAATTGCTCGTAATGTTAGGTGCATTAGTCAGAAGGAAATGGGTCTGGGTGGGTTACCCTTCGGAGGGTCAGTGTGGACTTGTTGGGCTGAAGGGCCTGTTTCCACGCTGTAGGGAATCTAATCTCCAGTTCTTTAGGGTTTACTTTCTCTCTGTAAGTTCCTTGTTAATTAACTGCAGTTTTAAATAAATGTTAATATGGTATGGATTGACACTTTTCTTTAATGGGTGTTATTGTGCCCAAAAATGAAAAGTGAAATAGCTGTTCAAAAATCTATACTCCTATTTAAGCTTTGACCTAGATATTTTGTAAGATGTTATGAAAGGTCATGTAATTATTGATGTATACAACCTCTTCTTGTGAATAATTCTAAAAAACCTGACGATGCAACTATAGGGAATTGAGTACAAATTAACATTAGTCTGCATCTGGGCAGCACGGTGCAATCTGTCTTCACCCTTGCAATCGCTTCGTTTTTTTTCTGCATTCACCTGAAGATATCATTTTATATGGGAATATGGGTCCATGTGTGACAAAACCCCTTACTGCTCATTCTCTGCCTGTCCTTTGATGTGCTTTAGCTAAAAATGGATGTAGCGAAACTTGAAAGGGTTCAGAAAAAAATTACAAGGATGTTGCCAGGATTGGAGGATTTGAGCTATAGGGAAAGGTTGAATAGGTTAGGGCTGTATTCCCTGGAGTGTCAGAGGCTGAGGGGTGACCTTATAGGGGTTTATAAAATCATGAGGGGCATGGATGGGATAAATAGACAAGGTCTTTTCCCTGGGGTGGGGGAGTCCAGAACTAGAGGGCATAAGTTTAGGATGAGAGGGGAAAGATATAAAAGAGACCCAAGGGGTAACCTTTTCATGCAGAGAGTGGTGCGTATATGGAATGGGCTGCCAGAGGAAGTGGTGGAGGCTGGTACAATTGCAACATTTAAAAGGCATCTGGATGGGTATATAAACAGGAAGGGTTTGGAGGGATATGGGCCGGTGCTGGCAGATGGGACTTGATTGGGTTGGGATATCCGGTCGGCATGGACGGGTTGAACCAACGGGTCTGTTTCTGTGCTGTACATCACTATGACTGTGACTCTATGAAAAACCAAAGGGATGATATCTTCAAATGTAGGGCCTCCTCTATTTTGTGGCCTCCTCTAACTTGTCTCTGACTTCTTCTGTTCTGCTACATCCTGGCTTGCAAGCAGTGAATCATAATCAAGAGCGTAAGAAATTAGCTGAGGTCTAGATGCAACTACAATGCTCTTGCACCCTTCAAATCTTGGAATATGGAAGAGCTACAGGTGTAAGTTGGTGTTACTTAAGAAAAAGCCACTTGGACCTCTAGTTGGATTTTAACAGGAGATTTATATAACTGTTGCATTAATTTTAACCCTTAGTACTCCAACCCTCCCCTCCTCCTTGAAATTGCTTTAGCCTTTTCATTATGCTTATACTTACCCAATAGATCTTGGTGATTTGTGTACATTGATTCCCAAATCCCTACACTCCTCTCCAACTTCTAACATCCCCATTAAGAAAATAACTGTCCAAACATTCTCTGGCCCAATATGGATGATCTGCCACTTTCCAAGTTAAACTTCATCAGTCACAATTATATGCACTCTCTCAACCTATCATTGTCCCATTGCAAAGTACAGCTCCCCTTTCCACCATTTGCCATCGCAGCTAACTTAGTGTCAATAGTTAAGTCAAGAGGAGTCCGTCGTGTATGATAATTGTTTTGAGAAAGTTACTGTTCAAGTTGCATTAAGGTTCACCCAATTTGATGATGTTATACAGTGTTTGGCTAGAGGATTGGGTAGTGTTACACAAGATTCAAATGGGGTCAGAAGTGATATCTCTGACTCCTGATAGTGTAACCTGTACCCATTGATATCATGCAATATGCTGCCTCTTGTTATGCAAGATAAGTGCTTCTTCTTTTTAAGACTTGCTAGTGGTTTACCCTCTCCCAGTGATCATTGACCCAGCAGAGATCAGAGGATTGGTAGCAGTATGACAGTTTCCATTTATTATTAATGCATGGCACTTCACTTAACATTGGAATGGGCATGATGAAACAGGGAAGTACCACATTCTAGATGGTGCATAGTCTTCAAGAGGAAAGCTCCTTCTGGAAAACTTTCAGATCAGCTGCAAGACAAAGACAGTAAAGCGTTGGACGTGAGAGGAGGACTCTTCTCCCCGAAGCTGCTCCAACTTCACATTCACCTCAGGTTTGAGCTCCTAGCAATTCAACTTTGAAGCATTAGATCTTACTAAGAATCTTATGCTTTTATGAGTCCAACACTCCAATAAAAGCATCAATTAATATACGCTACTAATGGGTTGTTATGAAAGAGACTGAAATAATCCCAAATTGTAATATGTTTTTTTTTCCTATTGTGTGTAATCTTCAGGAGTGAATGATTGTAAATACGAGACGTCACAGGTTTAAACCCCCTGGGACAACAGTGTGAGTAAATATTTTTCCTCATTGTTAAATTCACAAAGGTTACTGCTAAAATGATTTAAATTGGGACAAGCCAGCCCAAAGACAAAAATACTCACTAACTTCACATGTAAGAACACTTTGGACTCTGAAAACAATAAAGCTTAATAAAGTTTGGCCATTGTAACTCCTGTTGGGGGCTTTTGACTGGATTGAGTGTGATTTTACAAAGAAGCAATGGTCAATACTCAGCCACCCCTTAACACATGAAGCATGTGGAGTACCTTAACAAATGATCCATCTTCTACCTGGTACTAGGAATTACAAGAAAGGAATCTAAAAAGATAAAATGTACATTAAAGTCACAAAAGGATAATGACCTTCACTTCAGAGATAAAACCTTTCTCTGGCCTGAGAGAGTGACAATTATCATTCTGACAACGCACTTGCTTTTGTTTATTGTATTTTCTCAACAGCTCAATTGTTTAAAAAGTTTGTACGAATGAAATTGAAGAGTAAACAGCCGTGACATTGGAACCATGGTTTTGTAACACCACTTCCTTGTCCACTTCAATCCAAAATATCAAAATCCACTCAGCTTCCAGCTTACCTTCCCCAATACTGCTTTTTCTCATGCAAGCTGAATGGTAGCTAAACCAGAAAAAACGAAACTGTTAACAAGCCATCAACAAGCTGAATTTGTTCAGCTTTCCAAAGGAAAATCTTTTCAAACATCTGCAGCTTTTCTGTGAAGGAAGTGGTTTCAATTTGGAGAAATTGTTATGATTACAATTCTGGTTTATGATGACCGCAAAAAGGGAATTCTTAGGAGAACTGATTCTGAGGCACTTAGCAAATGTGTATAAACAGGAGTACCTTGGCCCACTGTGGTTATCGAAGATCGCTTCGCACATCAATATTTTTGCTGATACATTCAGTATTAAGTTCTTTAAGTCTTCTTGGGTTCATAGTGTGGGGAGTTAGAGTAAAATATAGAAGGGTTAGTTTCGATCATTTTAAGGAACAAGTAATAAATCTACCAGATGGCGACAATTTTTTATGAGTATAATCGTTATGTTCAGTAGATATGCAAAGCACCACCTATATTTTCAACCATTGCTTATTTTCACTTGTTTTTTGTGTATACTTAGACAGAGAAACATCCTGGGATATGGCACTCTTTTCACTCAGTGTTCATGTCAAATATTCCCAGTTTAGGCACCTTAGGTGTTAATTTCTGACCATAGATCCCCCCATTGTTCATCAAAATTTTACAAATTATGTATAATGGAAACTCTATGCTAACTCTTATGAGATGTTATTCTTAATGCAGAGGTATAGGGGTTGATAGGCTCCATAGGGTTGTCTATTCTATGCAAGGCACAGAGCTGAATTCACAGAGACTCAAAGCTCTGTGGGAGGACCACAACTTTGTAGAATCTAACCCCAAAAGAAGCTCTGTCTATTCGTATTTCTTCTGGCCTTATAGTCTAATGTTTTTCTGTCAGGGATAAAAAGATCACGTTTAACAATTATGGGCTTTCTCCACATTACCAATGTGCTGTTGTAGTTGGGTACTAAAAGTTAATGCATCTCTCCCAAGATACCACAATGTCAGATATAGGATTGTGAGACAGAACTGTCTTTGATTGACAGTGACAATTTAACGCCAAGTTGCATGCTGTGAATCTGTACAGTTCCAAAACAGATGGAGGCTGAATGAGCTCACTTCACATTGGATCTCTCAAGTAATTGTAGAGAGTAGCCTTGCCCAATCACTCTTCACTGAGCCACAGTCTGGCAAGTGAAGAGGGATTAAAATGACATGAACTAACGATACTCAATCTCTCTTCATTTCAAAGAACATTTGGGCAATTTTCCAATTAAATATCCTTTCCCCAATAAAGGTAAAGGGTTTAAATACTGCATTATTCATTGGATCATAAGAAGTAATAGCAGAGAGTTCATGTACCTAAACTAGTATGGACTTAAGCTATACTCATTTAATATAATAAATAAACCAACAACCCTAATGCTAGCTCTTCATATAAATGTTTAATACTGGATTACAGAAGTTAGAAAAATGCAATGGGGAATAATGAAATAAATGTGTCTATTAATGGTGAAAGATAGCAAAAATTGTCAATTGATTGTGTCTTCCTATTAATGAGAGGCCAAAAAAAAGTCACCATTTTGCCAAACTGGGTACCTTATTTTAGTCCTTGCCCTGGCTAACACCAACATCTTGCTTGGGCACTGGAGAGTTTGCTATTTTTAATTTCTCTCTTTTTGGTAAACCTTTATGTTCAGAAAGATGAAATAATTGATGTTGTACTGAAGGTGGCCCATTGTGACTGTATCCGTACTTTGAAAAATCTATCCAATTACTCCCATTCCTTCTGCCCTTTCCCTTCAGTCCTGCAAATGCTTTTCCTGAGAAGAATGACAATTTTGCAGTTTTAGGCACTCACTGATCAAACACTGAGATGTCCTATACCCAATCAATAGAAGTCAATCATCCTTTCAGCCAGAAATGCCTTCACATTTAGTTCCCAAGAACAACATAACACTGGGTGCTGATCAGGTGCTGCACCTTGGTCTGCCTTTTAGAGATAAGTAATTTTTTAGCAAAGTTTGGCTTACCATTCAGAGCTATGCAAACAGGGAAACTCTTGTTCTGGCATTGGGGATCTCTAGCAATCTCTGGAGACTTGGTGAACAAAACGTACAGTGCCTCTTCTTGGGAAGGCCTACTGAGCAACAATTTCCTTCAGGCAGTGTTGGGGCCAACAGTGCACACTTTTTTTCTGGAATTAAGCTACCAGGTCAGAGGCGATAACTGCTGCTGGAAGTTCATCTCACATCCATCACCAGTCCCTGTCTGCTTCAACCCAGAG
The DNA here is from genome assembly GCF_037043375.1 of Chiloscyllium plagiosum. NCBI lineage: Eukaryota > Metazoa > Chordata > Chondrichthyes > Orectolobiformes > Hemiscylliidae > Chiloscyllium > Chiloscyllium plagiosum. Next base: position 18,803,639 of record NW_028270153.1, on the reverse strand, counting down.
ATTCAGGAGGAGCTAGGCCACAGGTAACACTGGAGGGGCTGTTTTCATTGGAGAAAAGAAGGTTTAGGGGTGACTTGATAGCGGTGTACAAGATGATTAGGGGTTTAGATAGGGTTGACCATGAGAACCTTTTTCCACGTATGGAGTCAGCTATTACGAGGGGGCATAGCTTTAAATTAAGGGGTGGAAGGTATAGGACAGATGTTAGGGGTAGATTCTTTACTCAGCGAGTCGTGAGTTCATGGAATGCCCTGCCAGTAGTAGTGGTGGACTCTCCCTCTTTATGGGCATTTAAACGGGCATTGGATAGGCATATGGAGGATAGTGGGCTAGTGTAGGTTAGGTGGGCTTGGATCGGTGCAACATCGAGGGCCAAAGGGCCTGTACTGCGCTGTATTTTTCTATGTTCTATGTTCTATGTTCTATGGGTGTGAGAGGGGCGGAAGGTTGTGGGAGGAGTGGACGAGGAGGTTCAGCAGCATAGGGCATGTGCTCGGAGTCTGAATCAGGCATTGATTGGTTTGTTCAAGATACTCTATAGGCCATTTACCCACAGGTCACAAACACCCCGCAAAATTTGACCTGTGACAAGTCCACTTGCAACTAGGTTAACATCAGCAGTGGCAAGATGAGGTTCTTAGACACTCCTTAACTGGCTACCTCTTTGACGGGAATGTTGACCAGAGACTTAAAATTTAATTCTGGTGGAGGCAGGGATGCACCAGGTTTCAGATATGACATCACGCTGCCAAATTAAATACCCAACCTGCCTCACCAGCAGCAAGGCACCAGAACATTATGTCTGTTCTATCTTTCTTTCCTTTATGATTGCAAAAATATATATAAATGGTTACATTCCACTGCAATTTTAAAACTGTGCTCTGGTATTTGTCGATAGACTAACAGACACAAACCCAAACATCAAAAGGCAGGGTTGGCAGTAATATCTGGAAAATAATTAGGCAAGATCAGCCTTTTATGTCTTCGGCAAGAAATTTACGTGATTGATAGTTATTGTTTTAGTAAAATCGCAATGCAGTGAAATCAAGCCTCTGGCTGTATTTTCTGCATTAAAAATGCATGACCTGGTAAGCCAAGAAAGAGTAGTTTGTAGGAAGTGGAAGTTAAGGTGACATAGGAATAGAGATATATAGATGGATTGTTGTACAATACTGCATATGCAAACGGGAGAGAGTATAGACAAACTAGAAGTGGGAGACAGAAAAACATTAACTTAATCAATACATTGATTGACGAGTGGACATGTAGATGGATTGAAAGGGGACAGAGGATGGACATTTGGGTAGATTTGTGGAGAGATTGAATAGGAAGACATACAGAGAGATTCGATGGATCGATAGATGTTGGGATAGATTCACCAAATAATTGATACTTTGGAAATATAGATTCATTAAAATAAATGGAAACAGATGGGATTACCTCGTCAATAAGTAGAGAAGGTTAGGTTTAAATGGAAGAATTTCAGAGTATATAATTTAAACACTTCAACATCTTGGACACTAATACATTTATACTACAGAAGTAACAAAGATTAGTAAAAGTAATTTTATCCAATGTGGCATATATGATTAAGTATTGCACTATATAGTCAGCAATTACTCTTCACAAATAAAACACAAATATCTCAAAGCATAGTGGTTTAACAATAAAGTTGGATTCTGGCATCTTTGTAGAGTTCATGTTTTTAGCACTTTATTCAAGTTTTGCAATTATTTTTCAAGAAAGAAATTCAGAATATACACATCCCATCAGAAAAACTGGATATCGAATGTGTTGTGATCTGTTGCCAAGGTCAACATGCCTTGTCAGGTATGTAAAGGATCATTTACACTTTCAGTCATGCTTTATTTTCACAGCAGTTTAAAGCCTTAAAATTCTTTGGCATTGCGGTTGTTAAGAAAGGAGTTTGAACTGAGACTGGGTTCCATCAGGTTATGCTTCCTTTTTTCTGTATATTTACAAATTCTGTTCAAGAGTAAGGGCTGGTACTCCTGTCATCCAGCTCCTTCTGTGTGTACATCCCCAGAAGATGTAGGACTGCTGAGGTTAAGTCATCTGTCAAAATTCTCACCATTTCTGCCACCATTGCCTTGTTCTGCATGAAAGGCTTTCAGACCAGGATTTGACCAGAGGAAATGGCAAGCTTTATATCAGTTTTCGATGTTCGATAAATCACTGAGCATCATGCAAATCTATTTATATCATTACAGTAAAAGCCATGGATCTGCCAACATTGAGTGCCCACTACAGAATAGTTCAGGGTGACAGCCGAATCCATGAGGGAGGTGCCCACAAGTGTTGTGCCAGGGAGGAAAAAGCAGACATTTTAAATGTTTAATTGAGGAGAAATGTTATTGCTAGCGAATGGAACATTTTTCACTTTTAGCAGAGTTTGCTGAATAAAGTGCTAAAGACATGAACAGTCACTCTACAAAGATGTCAGAATGCAATTTTATTGTTAAAATGTTATGCTTGTAAATATTTGTGTTCTCAAATTAGAAGTGACCTGAGCTAGTTGCCAAGTCAGTCTTCCATCAAGAGATTCTATCAAACAGTCCGAGATAGCTCTAAAGATCTCTCCAAAAGGTAAAAAGGGCATGTAGTGCTGAGTGTGGACATCTTGCTAGCCAAACTGTGACAGGCACCTTTATCTCAGGCCCTGAATCCTCTGTGCAACATCCTCTCAATGTTGAAACCCTGGGCCATAGTCTTGGGCATACCTCGATATTTATCCAGGAAATACAATACTGGTTACTACCTAGTCTAACTCAATGAATAGCCAGTGTGACTGAACTGAGCACACAGTTCAGCTGATATCCAACACCATGCCCCACACCACAATCACTTTCCCACCCTAACCTGACCTGACAAGCCACCAAGGCTAAGTCAACTTGACTGCATTGCTTCAATTGGATTATCCACCACTCCAAATTCTGCCTTGACCACCTCCAGACCTAACTACTACCTGACCCGCCTATCCACCACCCTCACCCATCACCCATTAACCCACTAATTTACTCAGTAGTTGAAAAACACGAGACCTATAAAAACTTAACTGGACATGGCACAAAGTATTCTACAAGTGAGCGTGTCTTTTCTCCACTCTTGTCGTCCATGCCCTGGTGGGATTCTGCCAATCCATTGGGTTCAGCTGAATATGGGTAATATCAGTGGGATGGAGAAAGCTTTTTGCTTCCGACAACACTGACCATTTTCAGCCTGGACTTCCAAACCCATCCACAGCAGAAACAGCATTGCCACTAACTGGAAGATCTAAGCCACTGATTGACATCTGTCTGCCATGTGATTCTTTGTGCTTGTATACCCTCCTTCATATACAATGTACCCAAGCTGGCTTTCTGAAAGGGTCTGTTCCTGGTACCTTTTCAGGATGAAAGTAAATTTTTTTTATTCAAATGAACTTATGGCAGTCCTCTAAACTTCCTTAAAATGTGAATATTGTGCTCTTCAGAATGACTACACTTCACTTTACATCTAACTGAAGCCAGTCCAGAATGGGCAAGTCTTATAGCTTGTATCCATCACAACTTGATTCTCATGATATCCACCTTTGTGTTGTTCAGAGTACTGCAGACTGAAGGAATATGCAAGAACTGTATGAGATCTCAATACACATTAACAACAAATACATTCTAAACTGTAGTGGCTGTGTTCTGTAGTGCTGTAGCTACGATCGATGAAAGCAGTATAAGCTTGAGACGTATCGATTCAATGGATGAGCTCTATTGATTTAGTACCACGTTTAGATTAAAATGGTGGAAAATCAAAATATAAATGAGCTTCATGGTAATCCTTTTGTTTACTTTTGGCTGCACCCTGAGACTCAGTTCCTAAAGGTAGATCAAATATTATGTAACAGGAATGTATAACTATTCATGGAAATTCATCTATACGCCAGGTATCACACAGCTACTCAAAACTTCCTCTCCAAACAACCACATCATTAACGTAGCCTTTGGTCTGTGGTATATTGGGTTAGCAAAATAATAGCAATTGAGCATGGTCAGATGACATATAACTGGAGCCTTTTTCTGTTGGGCATCAGAAGATGTCCTCCCTTACCATCTCGTGTATCTAGCTATTGTTCACATGGGTCAGCATAGGCCTCATCTACGATAAGAGCCTCTTCAATATAATGTCACGAAAGAAAGACTTTCATATATATAGCACCTTTCACAAATTGAGGATACTTCAAAGTGCTTTACTTTTGAAGTGCAGGCGATCTTGTAATGCAGGAAATGTGGCAGCTAATTTATACACCGCAAGCTCCCACAAACAGTGTGTTACTGAAAACAATTTCTTTTTATTTTTAAGATGCTGTTTAAGAGTTAAATACTAGCCATCAAACCAAGGGCAGTTCCTCTGCCATCCTTCAAAGTACATCCACTTGATAGTGCAGATTGGTTTAGGATTTTGTTTGAAAGTCATCCCTTCTGATAGTGCAGCTGTCCCACGTACTGCACCAGAATGCCAGCCTGGATTGTTACGCCCAACTGATTGGATTTTGCACCTTCTGACTCAGAGATAGGATGATGTGAGATGAGATGGCTGGGAGGTTAAGACTGCTAGTCCATTGCATTCTACACATGTGGGTTTGAACCACACTCGTGTTGCTGCTTTAGTAACTGCTTGGTGGATTCAGTCTTGTCTAATACCTGTAGAACAGATATCCGTTCTTATCAATTCATGATTGCTTCCAAAATTGTGGACAGGAAAGAATCAATGCTGCTCCTCGCTTTGAGTTGTTTTTCAGTGCTGGAGCTTTATTTCTTGGAGCAGTAATTACTGTTAGCGATTTTTGTGAAGATTTGTAGCTCAAGTTGATGATATGGACATAAGTTAGCTCGCTGAGCTGGAAGATTTGTTTTCAGATGTTTTGTCACCATGACTAGGTAGTATCATCAGTGAGCGATTCCGGTGAAGAGCTGGTGATATGCCCCGACTCTCTATTTTTAGGTCTTGGTTTCTTAAGGTGGGTAATGTCATTTTCAGTTCTTTTTTTCAAGGGAGGGTAGATGGGGTCTAAATCGATGTGTTTATTGATGGAGCTCTGGTTAGAATGCCATGCCTCTAGGAGTTCTTTGTGTGTCTTTATTTCACTTGTCCAAGGATGTGTGTGTTGTCTCAGTCAAAGTGGTGTCCTTCTTTGTCTGTATGTATGGAGACTAGTGATAATGGGTTGTGTCTTTTGGTGGCTAGATGGTGTTCATATATCCTGGTGACAAGTTTCCTGCTTGTTTGTCTGATGTAGACATACCACCAGCACTTCACCGGAGGCTCTCACTGATGATGTTACCATGTCATGGTGACACAACGTCTGAAAACAAACCTTCCAGCTCAGCGAGCTACCTAACACCCAGTAATTACTGTTATTATATAAGTTTTTGCTTTGTTTTTGTAACTTTAAAGAAAGGTCAAAAATGATACTTTAAACAGAAGGAAAGAGAAAGCAAGAGTTGTAGTTTCTGGACAGAACAACATTTGAAAGGCAAAAACAGAAATTACTGAAAAGGCTCCGCAGGTCTTGCAGTATCTGTGAAGAGAAATCAAAGTTAAAGTTTCGGATCCGGTGACCCTTCCTCAGAACTGAAAGGGTCACCAGACCTGAAATGTTAACTCTGATTTCTCTTCACAGATACTACCAGACCTGCTGAGATTTTCCAACAACTTCTGGTTTTGGCTCTGATTCACAGCATTCACAGTTCTTTCGGTTAATGTTTAGAATGCATCTGGATAGGTACATGAATAGGAAGGGTTAGATGGATTTGAGCCAAATGGAATAAATCAACTTAGGATACTTGGTATCTTTTCAGGGTGAAAGTAAAAGCTTTTCTATACAAATGACCTTGTGACATTCCTCTAAACTGAGCACTTTCTTAAGATGTTGATGTTGTATTCTCCCAGAATGACTACACTTGGCTGTCACGTCTATCTGAAGCCTCAGTCATTGTCTCTGAGTCAGAATGTTCAAAATTCACTCAATTCAGCCCAAAAATGCAGGCTAGCACAATGGTGCATTGACAAGTTGGAGTAAAGGGTCTGTTTTCACGCTGTACAACTCTATGATTCGATGACATCCCATTGAGCGATATAGTTGTTACTTAAAAATCAGTGCAAACCTATGTGAATGCTACCCTACATTATAAAGAAAGGATGGCACACTCTATGTGGTGAACAGCTACCACATCTGCCAAATACACAGCTTGTCATTTATGGATGATTTTGGGGAATTATCCTTTGGTGAGTGCGTCCATTATGTTTTATGCAGCTGCGTGGGGGTTTACAATCAGTGGCAAAGTACATCAAAAATAACGTTCGCAGGATTAACATGGGGAAAAATAAATGCAAAATATCAATGATGCTGGTGTTCTTATACGCAGTTAGGACAACTCTTTCAGTCCCTGTTCTAATGAAAGATGATCAAGCTGTACACTGAAGGGAAGGGGTTAACACTCTGCAATTCCATTAGTGGAATGCTTCACATGCGACTAAAACAGTAAATTTCAACAAACTCTCTCTTATTCTGCCAAGAAAAGTCAGTTAAGAAAATACTCTTGTGATTAAATTAACTTGAGTTGCAATTAATTATTAATCAAAGCATTGCACCCTTGTTAGAAAATAAAATAAAAGAGAGCTGTTGGGATGGTATGAGCTGCCAGAGATATTCACTGCGCTAATGCAGGAAAATGGCTATTAATACATGAAATGGCTGCAGTTTGAATTACTTCCAGGCAGAGAATCCACTGTGATCAAAATGGCAGGGTCTGCAAGTCTGACTGTTCACTTTTCTTTTGTTTGTGGCCTTTTCTTTTCACGCGAAGGATAAAAAAAGATGTGATTAGAGAACAATTCACAGACATCGTTGGCAAAGAGGATTTTATGATTTTGTGTCTGCGGGTGAATTATAGCCAGCCTCAAGAGTATAAACAAATGCCACATTTCACTGACATCTGTGAACTGTTCGCTTTACAACTCACTCGCACTGTAGGTTTTAACTCAACAACAGAGCAGGGGGGAGAAAAAAAAAGCAGGGAATTTAGCTACAAATCTCAGAGTGCTTCCCTCTTAAATGTAAAGTCAGAGCAAGCAATGCTCCGGTCATAATGCTCCCAATGTGAACAGTTGAATTGGAAACAAAAACCAAATTTTGTTTCTACACATGGGTGCTGTAAACATCTGGAATTGCAGCTGCAGAGACCCCTCAGGACGTGAATGCTCCACTCTTGACTCTGTCACCCCGAGTAACCTTGTTGCAATGTCATTTGTGGTTTTTGTTTTGCTCGGTAAACAAATTTTGGTGTTGGTTCTGCAAGGGAATATTCTCAGGAACTGCATATTCAGCCTATCCACACCGGTTAATCCCTTCTGCATCCGGATAGCCTTTTAACAATCAGAGCGAAAGAAAAGACGCGTTGATCGCTGGGCAATTCTCAGCGAGAAATTATCTGATAAATTGAAGTGATCAATGTCTCTATCAGTAAGATCAGGGGAGCAAAAACAAGAATATAATCACATTTAATGGTGCTTGTACTGTTGGACTGACAATGCAACATTATTTTTCACATTTTTGTTGTGTGTCCACATCAAGTTGTCATTTTATATTTAAAAAATCTTGCTGCTAAATGCATTTTTCCTCTCTCCACATAATCTGCCTTGGGATCTGGCTGTTTCCATCAGTGTTGGTAATTATCATCATACCACCAGCACCATGGAGTTTCGAATAATCCAATTTCTAGCCATCAGGACACAGAAAGGAATGTGCAGGATTCAAAATGGTTTCAATATTTACATTTGGTTTTAGCGTCATAGACTTCCAGGAACCTACAGCTGTTATAACCAGATAACTGCACTGTCTTTCCACAGTGAGCCTCTGTGTCTAGCTGAATAGGAAGTAGATTCGTGAATGATGCAGACTACAACTGAAGGTATTATCAGTTAGCTGACAGCACGCTTCAGGTACTTACAACCAGTGATTAGCTTATCAGGACAGATCAATTAACTCGCTTCAATGAACAGGACAGAATGAGCAAGAGGCATTGCTGCAAAGTGCAGCACTGAGGCACGGTATATATTATAATGATCAAACACAATGGAGTCATGTTACCTCTTAACCTGCCAAATAACAGGAACACAAAGTGGTTACCTGCGTTCTGCCGAAAGAACGGGACTTTACACAATTACACAAGCGACTCTGGTGAATAAACAGGAATGTTGTATTGTTACACAGCGAGTAATCCTTACCCTACCAAGTAAACAGGAATCAGTACGCACTAAAGACTGCAAAATGAACAGTAATGCAATTATACAGTGAGTAGCTCTTACCCCACTGAACTCTACACAGTTGCAGATTAATTGTTATAATTTGCACTGCAAAATGTAATCTGTACTCTACATATATGGTGAGCTGAGACAAGGCCAGAGTCTGGTCATACTGTAGAATCAACCTTAAGGTGTTCCATTCTATGTCTGTGATCTGCGTTCCCATTCAGCCAAAGTTTGGCCTTTGAGTGTGTATTCTTTACTCTGTAACATTCGGTTTTAAAATTACAACAAATCCAACCTTAATGATGTTGGTGTAGGGATGAAATGCTCTGTCCTTTATACACATGTTTATGATTTCACTAGAGTTCGTGAACATTTATATTTACAACCAAAACATGCAACTTTACATTTAACACATTAAATCAGGAAACAAAATTAAATGGACATAAAAGTTGAGGAATGGATAAAGAAATATAAGTAATGTTACAAAAATAATCTGTTTTGGGAAAAGGTTTTTGGATTTCAGTGTGAAATAATACTATGCTTAAAATGAAGACAAATTGAAAACAGTAAAGCTTCTATTTTTCCTGTTGCAAGAAGAATCAGCATTATTTCTGTAAAATAGACTTACTTTGCTAATCTCAATGCTACCAACATAACACCCCACAGTGGTCACCACATTATTGGATCGCTTCTATTTCATCTGGTTTCCTCATGATGAGTCTGGACCTTAGACTTTAGCAATATAGATGGTTTCCCCCAGACGTACACAAGTCTTATTGAGAATATAGAATAGAAAAGAAATTTATTGTCACATGTACATTTACAGAAGTCATGCCTTATAATAAAAAAAGTAAAGTTAAGACAAAGTTTATCACAGTTCAGTTAATGGCTCCTGGGTTCAGGGAAAGCCAATTTAGAAACCCTAAAGATGTAACCAGGATGAAACCATTACACAGGCCCCCCAGATACTAGGCCAGAAGCCTCCACCGAAGAAGATTGCCATGTCAGGCCGAGACCACTACTCCTGGACGAGACTGCCTGCTAGACCGTTGGAATACCTGGATGCCGAAGACAAAGAAGACCATCACACCAGGACAAGACTGCCACACCAGGACAAGACTGCCATACCAGGCGACCACCACGCAGGGAGACTGCCAAACCGGACTGAGACCATCTTTCTCCTCCTTCAGGCACTTGGACCTGGTTATGGACCTGGACCCTCAGCCTAGTCTGTGAGTCTCGGGCCAGGGGAGTTAACCTGGGATCTGATCGTCAATTCCCGGGAGAGCTGTGACTAGGGAGGAGCCATATGTGGCATGTCTTTCAACCGCCAGTTTCCAGGCTTAAAAAGAAAAGAAAACAGAGAATAAAGGTGAAGAAAAGAAAAAGAGCAAAAATAAAAAGAAGAAGAAAAGGAGAAAGAAAGCCAATGGGAGTGGACAAGCCCTAGGCTTAGCATCCCCTACTCTGCTGCCATCTTGAAAGAAAAGCACCTCCGCTGAAAGGGCCAAATAAAAAAGAGAAGGCCATGAAACAATGCAGCTAAATTCCTCAACAGAAAAAGTGCTCTATTCCATCCATGTGCAAGAGTAGGGCTGATAAATGTGTGGCTTAACAGTTGGTGTAGGAGGGAATGTTTTAGATTCCTGGATCATTGGGATGCTTTCTAGGGAATGTCTCTGTACAAGAAAGAGAAACAGAATACCTGAAACAGAATAGGAGCAATGTCCTTGAGAGTGGGTTTGCTAGTGATGTTCAGAGGAATGTAAATTAGTTGGGAATGGGGAGAGGACTAAATGTTAATACGAGAGGGACATAGTAGCATACTTTGGTGAAGGAACCAAGCCAGAGGGGGTTCAGTCCTATTGGGTTTTAAGGGTGGGTGGTGAAGCTGGATGATCTCTAATGCAAGGAGTATTATAGGTAAGACAGGATGAGCCAACGGTGGATTCACATATGGAATTACGATATTGTTTAGCATTGTCGAGATGGGGTTGAAGGAGGGACAGGACTGGCAACTCAACATTCTGAGTGCCAGTCAACAGGACTGGCACTCAGAATGATATGTAAGTTTATGGATGACACAAAGATTGGCTGCATGGTTGAGAGTGAGGAAGAAGGTCTCGGGTTACAGAAGGATATAGATGGCTTGGTCAGATGGGCAGATCAATAGAATTGAACCCTGATAAGTGGGGAGGTGATGCACTTTGGAAGAAGTAACAAAACAATGGAGTACTCAATCAATGGCAGGACAATAGAAAGCTCAGATAAACAGAAGGACCTTGGGGTGCTTGTCCACAAATCCCTTAAGGTGGCAGGACAGGTTAATAGAGTGGTAAAAACAATGACTGCAGATGCTGGAAACCAGATTCTGGATTAGTGGTGCTGGAAGAGCACAGCAGTTCAGGCAGCATCCAAGGAACAGCATGGTGAAGACGACATACAGGTCACTTGCTTTTTCAGTCATGGAATAGACTAAGTTAAAAATCATGCAACACCAGGTTATAGTCCAACAGGTTTATGTGGAAGTACTAGCTTTCGAAGTGCTGCTTCTTCATCAGGTGAAGCAGGACCATAAGACACAGAATTTATAGCAATAGATTACAGTGATGCAATGATACATTGAACAAACCTAGATTGCTAAATCTTTCATCTTTTAGAATGGATTTGTTGGTTTCAATTCTTTAGTATGTAAATCAAAGAACTCCTTTTAAGTCACGTTCTCAAGATAATTTAAGGTTTTATAACAAAAGGTGACATCTCAGATCAGACAATGCCTTAAAGGTGTGAGTCAGACTAATCTTGAGTCAGACTGATTCTATTTCCAAAGTGGAATTTACAAATATTACATGGATGTACTGCCTGCGTTGACTGCTTGCAGGTTCTGCATTTTTTGAGCAAAATAGAATGTACCTTCAAATATAATTCTGCAAATACAAATTCACCCCATAAATGTATATGTGTGTGCGTGTGCAGGAGAGAGAGAGAGAGAGACAGAGTGAGTGTGTGCACGTGACAGAGTGCGTGCAAGCTTGGTAATGTGTGTGTGTGTGTGTGTTGTGTGTCTGTGTGTGTGTCTGTGTTCTGTGGGTGTGTGAACTGGATAAAACTTCTTTTTGTGTACATTTCTGGTCACTGTACTATAGGAAGGATGTGATTGCACTGGGGGTGTTGTCGAGGAGATTCACCAGGATGTTGCCTGGGATGGAGTAACCATGAACAGCGTCACAGAGTCACTGAGTTATAGAGTCATACAGCATGGAAACAGTCTCTTCAGTTCAATTAACATATGCTAACCATGTGCCCAAACCAAATTAGTCTCACTTGCATGCGTTTGGCCCACATCCCTCCAAACCTTTCCTATTCATGAACTTATCCAAATATTTTTAAAATCTTGGAACTCTTCCTGCATCCATAGCTTCCTCTGGCAGTTCATTCCACATATGAACTATTCTCTGTATAAAAAGGTTGCCCTTTATGTCCTTCTTAAATATCTCTCATCTTAAAAATATGTCCCAGTTTTGAACTCCTTCACCCTAGAGAAAAGATGTTCGCTATTCATCTTGTCTATGTCCTTCATGATTTTATAAACCTGTATAACATCATCCCTTAACTTTCTATACTCCAATGAAAAATGTGCCAGCTTATCTAACATATATTTATAACTCAAACCCTCCTTTCCTGCAAACGTCCTGGTAAATCTTTTCTGACCCCCTCAAATTTAATAATACCATTCCTACAGCGGAGCGACCGGAACTGTACACAATATTCCAGAAGAGACCTCATCGATATTTTGTATAACCTCAACATGACATCCCAACTCCTTTACTCAAAGCAGTGAGCAATGAAGTCGATAGTGTGGTGCTGGAAAAGCATAGCAGATCAGGCAGCATCTGAGGAGCAGGAGAATCGACATTTCAGGCATAAGCCCTTCATCAGGACATCATCAGGCTTATGAGAAAGCTGAGGCTAGTCCTGAATGAGCTGTTAAAGATTATGAGGAGCATGACAGAGTGATAGAAAGCGGCTATTCCCTTGAATTGAAGGGACAATATCATGGGGACATAATTTTAAGGTGAAAGACAGGAGCTCTAGAGGGGATTTGAGGTCACCCAATAGGTAGGCAAACTCTGGAGTGCACTATCTGGGAACATAGTTGAGTTGGAAAATCTTTATGAAGTATAAGATCCAAGACTATGGGGCAAGTGCTAGAAAGTAGGACTAGTTTAGATTTAGCGTGTTTTTATCAGTGCAGACTTGATGGGCCAAAGGGCCTCTTCTGTACAGTATGATTCTTTGATTCATCTGTGATCATTGGTACCTCTTCTTAGGAGTCTGTGTTAGGTTTCTGGGGAGCTGCCATGGTGCCTGTATCCTTGAGAACTCATGTACTTTATGCTTTTGAGGCCAAGAATGGTTACTGGAAGACAAGGGCTATCCTCTGCAACCATGGCTGAGAACTTTGTTAAACAAGCCCCTGACTGAGATGGAGAAGAAATACACTGCAGCCCATTCTTCAGGCAGGGCTATGGAGGAGCAGGTGATCGGTCTGTTGAAGATAAGGTTCCATGCTTGGGTTGTTAATGGGGAGAGTTGTATTCCAAGGAGGGAGGTGAGGATTTTGAGCATTAGGAACTAATGATATTGCTTACTGAGGCATATTGGGTGCTACAAGCCAGACAAGACTTAATTGACGGCTCCAGTTGATGAGAGTTGGATACAGTGATCATTGATTTATTGGTGTTGGAAAGGCACCTGTCTGTTCCCAGAGGCAAATGCAATTTCTGTTTGCTTTTGCTGCTGGTGAATAAAAGGGAGTTGATTAAACACTTGAAAGCTTTCCTGTACATAATGGCTTTACATTGAACAGTGATAGGCTACTGGGCTGTTGTGGGCATTGGTGAAAGGGTAAAAGTTATTTCAACAGGATTGCAAGACAGTATGTGGATAAGGACAGTTAAACCCTGTGGCTTGGTGCTTAAATTGTGATAGATTTAGGAATGACCACTTGTGTGTGCATAGAAGTGTCAGTTGTGCACCTTTGTGCCTTGAAAAGTGCAGGTTTGCGGTTGCTGTCCAACTACATTCATGATGAAGGGCAGCTCCAGACTGCCAACACTTGATCAGGTACATAGCTGGGGTTTCAAAGGTGGCACCAGTGCCAGAGATCTTAGAATGTCCCCATAGTACCAAGAACTTCCACCCACACTGAGTGGAAGAATAGGATGAGCAGGACACCACTTGAATGTAGTTCATGGTTAATGAGATGAGCTTGATACAACAGCAAGAAAACTATTTAGGCCTCGTGGAGAGAAATCCATGAAAATTGACAAGATAAACACTTTGCTGATTACTGGTAAGACTCAGCCCAACATCTTTTTAAAGTTCAACAATATTAGCACTTTGGTCTGAATTTAAGAATTATTGAATATTGGTAGCTGAAGAATGGCTATTGATAATTTAAATTTGAGATTTTTTTTTATAAATGCCTATTGTTACGACACGATAGTAAACCCTTCTGCTAATTAAATCAAACTCCAAGAAAAGTTCACCTTGCCCCATAATCTGTTAAAGTATGAGTGACAGAGAATTCCCACATTCCACTATTTTAAGAAAATAATATATCAAGTTATTCTTTAACTCTAAAAGTGAACATTCAACAACAACTAGTTACAACTCTAAGCCTCCTTTCTCTTAAATGTTTGTTATCTGCCTCCAACTCGACAACATATATTGTTCCAATAAAAGCCTGTATTAAAATTACTCCAACTTTATTGGTAGCTGTCTCCCTCTGGCTGAAGATCTCCCTGGGTCATCTTCAGTTTTTTGCTACAAAGATGTTTCATATGAAAAGGACACCTTTGATAGAGAGTGTGTTGTGGCAGTTACTCTGTCGATGGCAGTTGGTCTCACTCTCTAACATCAAAATGTCCGCTTCTTTTATACCTCAAACATCAGATCATCTCATTGGTTCAAGGTTGATAAAACAATACATTCAAACTCGATTGGGTTTTAGTAACCTGGGGCATCTTTTATACTGGGAGATAGTGATGTTTGCAGATGCTGGAGAACAGAGTTGAGAGTGTGGTGCTGGAAAAGCACAGCAGGTCAGGCAGCATCTGAGGAGTAGAAAATTGACATTTCAGGCTGGAGTCCTTCATCAGGTATGAGGTTGGGAGTCTCGGGGGTGGAGAGATAAATGGGAAGGGAATGGGGCTGAGGAGAAGGTAGCTGAGAGTGCAATAGGTGGATAAAGGTGGGGGTAAAGGTGATAAGTCAGAGAGAAGGGCGGATCGGATAGGTGGGAAGGAAGATTGACAGGTGGGACAGGTCATGAGGGCAGTGCTGAGCTGGCAGGTTGGAACTGGAGTAAAGTGAGGGGAGGGGAAATGAGGAAACTGGTGAAGTCTTTTAACTGATTGGCTAAATTTGAATGGTTGTCAAAACAGCAGCCAAAACTGTGGTATTTGTTTCACAGCTAAATGTTACATATGTTCAATTTTCCAGTACACTCTGAGACTGCTAGCTAATCACATGACAGATGCCTGTAAGCTCTCAGTACAAAGCAGCTTTCACTCTCTCTTAAAGGTACAGTACATGATTTCAACTTCATAACAGTATGAATATTTATTGTAAGGATTAATTTTATATTATGTCAAAGGAATGAATACAGGATAATCAAATATTAAAGATGTTTATTACATTACTATTCTACGCTATGTTTAGTATTTCACAACATCCACCTTATAGTGTTAAATCCCTTTTAGATATTCAAACTAATAAGCAAAAAAAAATTATATTCACAATGCAGTATACTTTCTTTAAAATGTCTTTGTCTGCACTGATCAAGTGGTAATTTTTTAAAATGGATTGGTAGGATGTGGCAACACTGGCTGGGCCCACACTTAGAACATGGAACATTACATCGCAGTACAGACCCTTTAGCCCTCAATGTTGCGCTGCTCTGTGAAACCAATTTGAAGCCTATCTAACCTACACTATTCCATTTTCATCTATATATTTATCCAATGACCATTTAAAGGTCCTTAAAGTTGGCGAGTCTACTACAGCTGCAGGCAGGGCATTCCACGCCCCTACTACTCTCTGAGTAAAGAAACTACCTCTGACATCTGTCCTACATCTATCACCCCTCAATTCAAAGCTATGCTCCCTCGTGCTAACCATCACCATCTGAGGAAAAAGCTCTCACTGTCCACCCTATCTAATCCCCTGAATATCTTATATGTCTCAATTAAGTCACCTCTCAATCTTCTTCTCTCTAACGAAAACAGCCTCAAGTCCCTCAGCCTTTCCTCGTAAGATTTTCCCTCCATACCAGGCAACATCCCAGTAAATCTCCTCTTAATCCTTTCCAAAGCTTCCACATCCTTCCTGTAATGCGGTGACCAGAACTGTACGCAATACTCCAAGTGCAGCCACACCGTAGTTTTGTACAGCTGCAACATGACCTCGTAGCTCTGAAACACCCTCGACCAATAAAAGCTAACACACTGTATGTCTTCTTAACAACCTTATCACCTGGGTGGCAACTTTCAGGGATTTGTATACATGGACAACGAGATCTCTCTGCTCATCCACACGACCAAGAATCTTACCATTAGCCCACTACTCTTTATTTTTGTTGTTTCTTCCAAAGTGAATCACCACACACTTTTACACATTAAACTCCACTTGCCACCTCTCAGCCCAGCTCTGCAGTTTATCTATGTCTCTTTGTAACCTGCAACATCCTTCGGCACAGTCCACAACTCCATTGACCTTAGTGTCTTCTGCAAATTTACTAACCCATCCTTCTACTAACCCATGCCCTCATCCAGATCATTTCTAAAAATGACAAACAGCAGTTGCCCCAAAATAGATCCTTGCAGTACACCACTAGTAACTGGACTCCAGGATGAACATTTCCCATCAACCATCACCCTCTGTCTTCTTTCAGGGAGCCAACTTCTGATCCAAACCACTAAATCACCCTCAATCCCATGCCTCCATATTTTGAGCAATAAGCTACTGTGGGAAATCTTATCAAACACCTTACTGAAAGCCATATATTCCACATCCCTCATCCATCTGTTTGGTCACCTTCTCAAAGGTTTGTGAGGTATGACCTACCCTTCGCAAAAACTATCCCTAATCAACTTATTCCTTTCCAGAAGGTTATAAATCCTATCTCTTATAACCTTTTCCATTACTTTGCCCACAACCGAAGTAAGGCTCACTGGTCTAAAATTACCAGGGTTGTCTCTACTCCCTTTCTTGAACAAGGGGACAACATTTGCTATCCTCCAATCTTCTGGCACTATCCCTGTAGACAATGACAGCATAAAGATCACAGCCAAAGGCTCTGGCTTCCCAGAGAATCCTAAAATAAATCCCATCCGGCCCAGGGGACTTACCTATTTTCACACTTTCCAGAATTGCTAACACCTCCTCCTTGTGAACCTCAATCCTGTCTTGGCTAGTAGCCTGTATCTCAGTATTCCCCTCAAAAACATTGTCTTTTTCTAGTGTGAACACTGACAAAAAATATTCATTTAGCGCTACTCCTTTCTCCTTGGGCTCCATGCACAACATCCCACTACCGTCCATGATTCACCCTAATCTTACTCTAGTCATTCTTTTATTCCTGATATACCTATTGAAAGCTTTAGAGTTCTCCTTGATTCTATCTGCCAATGATTTCTCATGTACCCTCCTGGCTCTTCTTAGCTCTCTCTTTAGGTCTTTCCTGGCTAATTTGTAACTCTCAAGTGCCCTAACTGAGCCTTCACATCTCATTCTAACATAAGCCTTCTTCTTCCTCTGGACAAGAGATTCACCTTCTTTAGTAAACCACAGCTCGCTCACTTGACCACTTCCTCCCTGCCTAACAGGCACATACTTAGGAAGGACACATAGTAGCTGTTCCCTGAATAAGCTCCACATTTCAATTGTGCCCATCCCCTGCAGTTTCCTTCCCCACCCTATGCATCCCAAATCTTGCTTAATCGCATCATAATTGCCTTTCCCCCAGTTAAAACTCCTGCCCTTTGGTACATACCTATCCCTTTCCATCGCTAAAGTAAACATAACCAAATTGTGGTCACTATCACCAAAGTGCTCACCTACCTCCAAATCTAACACCTGGCTGGGTCCATTACCCAGTACCAAATCCAATGTGGCCTTGCTTCTTGTTGGCCTATCTACATACTGTGTCAGGACACCCTCCTGCACACATTGGGCAAAACCTGACCCATCGAAAGTACTCAAACTATAGGATTTCCAGTCAATATTTGGAAAGTTAAAGCCACCATAACAATTATCCTGTTACTCTCAGTCCTATCCAGAATAATCTTTGCAATCCTTTCCTCTACATTTCTGGAACTATTCGGAGGCCTATAGAAAAATTCCAAAGGGTGACCTCTCCTTTCCTGTTTCTAAACTCAGCTTATACTACCTCAGTCGTCGAGTCCTAACACATCCTTTCTGCCACCATAATACTGTCCTTAACTAACAATGCCACACCTTCCCCCTCTTTTGCCATCTTCACTTTTCTTACTGAAACATCTAATTCCCGGAATCTGCAACAACCATTCCTGTCCCTGCTCTATAATTGCTCATCCTGAATTGCCACTTGAACTAATTGACTTGCTAGGATCATTTTAAAGGCCAGTTAAGAGTCAACCATTTTGCTGTGGGTTTAGAGTTATATGTAGGCCAGACCAGGTGAGGACGACAAATTTCCTTAGTAAAACAATTGGGATTTTACTGTTAGTTTACCTAGCCATTAGCCTGGGTATTAATTCCAGATTTTTACTGAGTTCAAATGTCACCATTTATCATAGTGGGATTCAAATCCATGTCCCCAATCATTGGCCTGAGTTTCTGGATTGCTAGTCCATTGACAATACCACTATACCACTGTCTACCCTATAAACGAGCAACACTTTTTTTTAGCTCACATCTAGTGAATTGAATCAGCTGAAGACTGGCATCTGTGATGTTGGGGACCTCTTGAGGACACCTGGCTAGATCGTCGACTCAGCAAATCCAGCTGAAGGTGATCCCAAATGCTACAGCCTTGTATAATTCAATGGGCTCTCTTATCATTTAGGATGGAGATATTTGTGGAGTCTCTCGAGCTGTGGGCTTAATTGTCTACCACGGTTCACAGCTGGAGGTAACAGGACTGCAGATCTCATCCAATGGTTAAGGGATTACTTACCCCTGTCTGTCTGATGCTGCTTACTCTGCTTGGTGTACAAGTAGTTTGTGGAGTAATTTAACCAGGTTGACACTTTATTTTAGGTATTCCTGATGCTGCTCTTGGCATGTCCTCCTGCACCCTTCTTTGAACCAAGCTAACAGTAAATATGACTAAACAACTAAAGTTTTTGTACCATAATTTTATATGCATGTTATCACTAAGGTGATCCATTTCCATTTCCTTAACATCAATCAACTTTACCCCTGCCTCAGCTCATCTGTCCCTGAAATTCGCACCCTCGAGACAACTATATTTGAGACATTTTGAGCCTTTCTAACTTAGGATCACCAACACTCCATTGCATGTGTCCAAACTTATTTCAAGCCTAACTCCCACATCAGTAATCCTTGACTTTCCAGGTAAACAAAGCATCAATTTTAAAATTCTAGTCCAGATTTTCAAACCTCTCCATCATCATGAGTCCCTTTTTCCCCCACCCCTCCCCCATTTCTGTAACCATCTCTGACCCTAACTACCCTCGGAGTTATCTGTGCTCCACCAGTTCTGGCCTCTTGGACATCCCCAATGGAAGATATGCCAGCATTCTCTCTAAACATCACTACCTCTCTTTCATTCATTTAAGATTCTCCTTGTAACCTATTTTTACGATCAAGCTTTTATTCATCTTCCCTATCTTCTTCTGTGCCTCCGAATCAAAATGTGATTACCAGTGTTCCCATGATGTGCATTAGTGTTTTACTACTTTGAAAGCACGATACAATTTAAAGTAGAAGTTGTCAGTGTTATTTCATAAGTATGGTGGTTTTGTGTTGTACACAGTGAACACACTGGGGACGATGGATAGTGACCCTTCTTCTGTCTACTCAGTGGTTTAGTTTTAATTGCATTCTCCCCCTCCTCACACCCCCCAAACCTTTGTCTCTATTTTGATCTCATTTAAACCTGTGATTGTACTTTATTATAAATCAGGCAGAATCTGACCTGGAGCCAGGTTCCAACACAGGCCTAATGCATGCAGCAAACAAAAATTCAACTCTGTGAATATCAGGATTAAAAACAGAAACCATCTCCTGAGTGGAACAGGACCACATATAAACTAAGAACTGCAATGTTTCAAGAGAGTTCATGTTTTGAAGTGAATATTTCTCAATTCCACAATTATTGTAGAAAGTATTAACTGAGAAATGACTTCCTTAGCCATATGTTAAAACAGCCGCTATGTTTTTGATCTCCTACGCTACTGCTGTACTTCAGACTGGTATTCTCCCGTGCATTCTGCTGACCTTGATACGCTTGTGATTGGATCCTTGACCCTCCAATTAATAGAGATTTGCACATAATTATGACAAATGGCTTCATCCATTATCTATGACATCATTTAAATGGGGGCAGTTGTTTGTAACCAAGAAGGGAAGAGTTGTCATCAGCCTTATTGACTGCAAAGATTGAGTGGCGAAGATAAAAGAGCTGTTCTCTGTTTTGGACAATCAACTTATTCTGTGTGCTGTGATTGCCTTAGCTGTACAATGAAACAGAACAGTTTATCATCAAATATTCATTCCTTGTGTTTAGATGGCTGTATTGCCCTTTAAAGTACAGGTCATAGGATTTCTTGCTCTAGGCATCTGGAGTGCCTGTTTGTTCATCAGTGGAAGAATTAAACACCCTGAGCTCTTTTTTTACAATCATTGGTCTTTAAAAGGGTCAAAATGTTTAAATAGCTGCTTATCTGGCTTTTAGATTATCATATACTGGATCAGAATGAATTCAAAATAAGACTCACCACCAGAAAACTGCAGAGCATTGACTTACTTATTTCACAAACAAAGCAAGGGACTTTTCTTTTCCCCACTGATCGTAAAATGCCAAAAAGAAAATATGAAGAAGAACACAGCTATTTTCCACAATTTTCAGCATTAAGAGATTTTGTTTTCTTTATTCATTCATGGGAGGTGGGTGTTACTGGCTGGGCCAGCATTTATTATCCGTCCCTAGTTACCCTGGAGAAGGTGGTGATGAGCTGCTTTCTTGAACCGCTGCAGTCCATGTGCTGTAGGTTATCCTACAATGCCCCTTGGGAGGGAATTCCAGGAATTTTGACCCAGCGATAGTGAAGTAATGGTGATATATTTCCAAGTCAAAATGGTGAGTGACTTGGCAGGGAACTTGCAGCCGGTGGTGTTCCCATGTATCTGCTGCCCTACTCCTTCTGGATGGAAGTTGTTGTGGGTTTGGAAGGTGCTGCCTAAGGATCTTTGGTGAATTCCTGCAGTGCATCCTGTAGACAGTACACATTGTTGACGCTGAGCATCGGTGGTGGAGTGAGTGGATGTTTGACAAAAGTTTCACAGTGACAAATAATGGTCTGTAATGATCTACCTTCATTGATAATGCTTGAACATTCTCAAAATGAGCCACTTAGTTTGCAGAAATCTGCCAAAATTTGGTAATTCAGGTTGTGGAAAAGCAAACACTGCAACTGTAAGAAGTGTGAAATTAACAAAGAAAATGCTGAAGAAACTCAACACATAAGGCAGCTTCTGTGGAGAGAATCAGCGACGATGGGTGTAATTTACTTGAGGGATAGGGTGGAGAACCATCAAGAGACTGCACCGCCGATTTCTGGAAAGTCCTGTCAACAGTAGTTCTTCCCTGGATTGAAGGGCCCTGTGGGCAGTAATCTCACCCCCTAAGAGCTGCCAGTCAATCAGAGGTCGGCAGTTGTCCATCACAGACAGTGCTGGTGGGAGTGATGGCAGCCACTAACAATGCACTAACTAGCAGCCTAGGATCACTGGGGGACCTGAGCTACAGGATGAGGATTGCTGGGTGTGGATGGGGAGAGTAGAGGAAAGAGAGGATCAGCAGCAAGAGAAGAATCTGTCTTTCATTGACACCAAACCCCTTAGTGAAACTGGCTCCCTCAATCAAAAGTGCAAGACAATTGAGTACGACCGCTCCCCATCCTCTGGGAGCCAGGAAGCGGACTCAGTGTTAGATGTAGCCTTTAAGTAAACATTAATTGCTCATGTAAGAGCCTGAATTGGCAGAGGAGTGGTATGGCCAATTACACAGCAGAAGATAAGGGATTACCACCAAGTACCATCCTGGACAATTAAATGCTTCCAATCGCCAAATTCACCTCTGGGGAGGGTATTCATTACCAGCAAACATTTTGGGCCAATGGTCATTCATCTTGTGGATCACTCATTAGTTTTAGAGAATGGTTCACTAGCTGGCAAAGTTATTATAATTTAGTGAGGCTAGTCTGCAAGAAATTGAGTGTCACAATCTCAATCTTTATCACTGAAATCATCCAATCCTCTTGCATTATTCTTACATCTAAGAATGTTTGGAAGTTTGTTGTTCAGAGCTCCTCCACAACTTCCCCCTGTTACCTTCCTCACCAAATGTGGAGACATTCCATTTGGGCCATTTTATAAAATTCATTTTGTGGGATGTGGGTGTGGCTGGCTGAGCCAGCATTTATTGCCTGTCCCTGGTTGCCCTTGAGAAGGTGATGGTGAGCTGCCATCTTGGATCACTGCAGTCCACCTGCTGTGGTTGACCCACAATTTCATCAGGGAGGGAATTCCAGGATTTTGATCCAACAATACTGGAGGAATGGCTATATATTTCCAAGTCAGGATGGTGGGCAGTTTGATGGGGAACTTGCAGGTGACGGTGTTTCCATGCATCTGCTCCCCTTGTCCTTCCAGATGGTAGAGGTCATGTGTTTAGAATGTGGTGTTGAAGGAGCCTGAGTGAGTGGCTGTAGTGCATCTTGTAGACATACACCCTGCTGCCACTGTGTGATGGTGGTGAAGGAAGTGAATGTTGAAGGTGGATGGGGTTCCAATCAAGCAAACTACATTGTTTTGGATGATGTTGAGGTGCTTGAGTTAGTTGGAGTTGCAGTATTGCATCGTACTCCTGATTTGTGCCTTGTAGATGGTGTGCAGGCTTTGTGGACATTGGAAGTGAATTACAGGCTGAAGAATTACTCATCTCTGACTTGGTCTTGTAGCCACTGGATGGGCCAATACAGTTTCTGGCTAACAGGAAACTCTCAAGGTGTCGATAGTCAAAGTGTTTATATTGCAGTCTGCAGACCTCATTTGCGTATGTATTGTTGGCCCCAGTGCATTGAAATCTATGGACCCTACTGGAATATGAATTGATGAGTGTTTTACATTGCAGTCTGCAATGCTAAACTCATTTAATCTTAAAGTGCATTTCTATTAAGAAAAATCAATCCATATTCAATAAATGCTAGAAAACTTTAGTACAATAAATTTCCTGCAAGAACATTTAAGACATATTTCATTGCTGCATCTCATTATCCTGCCTCAATTTGCTGAATGGTTCGAGAGAAAGAGAAAATATGAGGAATAGAGAGGATGTCGAGTGAAAGCCTGGGCCTTACGATTTATATCCTTTGAGTAGACTGACCCAATAACTCAAAAACAGAAACATTGTAGACAACGCTCACAACTGGGATAAATTACATTCTCCAACTCCTTATCATGCGTTATATATTCATGCTGCATGACAAGTAAGTAATTAAAATAAAACAAGTGATTATAAATATTTAAGGTATGATGGTACACCCCTCCCCTGTGCACCCCCACTCCTTGCTAGCAACACATTCCCCCCTCCCACTCCAGAAGAAAGGTGTTCCCATCAGTAGATTTGGATATTGATCGTCCTACTTTTTTTTAACCACCTCTCTACTTAACACCTTCTGAGGGGGACTACAACTGGTGTTGGGAACTCAGCAAGGGGGCAGCTTAGCCCTGTTCTCTTCTGTTGTGAGGTGATTGCTTTTAATACCTTCTCTTATCACCTACACCCCTATCCCCGACATCCCCTTCTCCTGTCCCCTCCCCCCCACCCCCACTCCTCCCCCAGAGATGAATATGTTCATTTTAAAAGCAAAACAAAAAAAAATCTGGTACTGGAAATTCAAAATAAAAACAGAAAATAATGGTGTAGCCAAAGGTGAAGTTTACCTTTCAGGCTAACCACTTCCAAGGTCACACACACTCGTTTTAAACTCAGACTGTACTGACAGGCAGATCATTTACTGTGTCATCACAATGAATCTTTTGGTTTTCTACATTACCCGCACCATAGACAATGGTTCTAACAGAAAATGTTATTCCTCTGCTGCATCTTCCATTACCAATCTCATTATGGTGTCCTATGTTCACGTTGGGATAAAGAACGACAGAATGAGGACAAGGGAAATATTGCATCTGCCAAAATGTTGAATGCAAAGATATACTTTCTGAATGCACCTTGATATAAGAAACCAACATTGGACATCAGACAAAAAGACAAGAAGAAATCCTTTGGTACGCCACTATAACATGATGTTTACAGCTAGGAGAAAGTGAGGACTGCAGATGCTGGAGATCCTAGCTGAAAAATGTGTTGCTGGAAAAGCGCAGCAGGTCAGGCAGCATCCAAGGAGCAGAAGAATCGACATTTCGGGCATAAGCCCTTTTTCAGGAAGGGCTGCCTGAAACGTCGATTCTCCAGCTCCTTGGTTGCTGCCTGACCTGCTGCGCTTTTCCAGCAACACATGAAGTTTACAGCCCTAAGATCATGAAGCAGGGATTCTTTACTCTATTAGAATTGAGTCATCATAATCAGGAAGGAAAATTCAGGATAAACATGGATGACATACACTATTTACATTGAATGACCATGTGGGTTAAATTGGGCTGAGGAATTCCTCTGTCAATTCTTCTCCCTCCCAAAAGCTCTGTCTACATGAAAGATACACTTTCTTTTCCAGTAAGAATCCATTCGACTGCTCCAGCTGTACTCCCTGAATGGGGAAACTCCCATGAAGCATTGCTATCCTCAGACTTGATGCAGAGGCAAAATATATTATCAAAGAAAGCAAGACAGCACTGAGGCTTGATGTTTTAAAAGTCCTCCTCTTGCCAGGAGTCTCTGCTGGATCCCGAGAGCTGGTCCTCTGTATGATCATTATTCCCAAGGTCAGAAAGGCATCTCTGTGGTGGGTGAAAACCTTACCACTTTCTCTGGGTACCCAACCAAAGCCTAAGTTGAAATGAATCATGAACATTTGCTTCCTCACAATTCAGGTGCTGCCTTGTTTCAAAGCAAATTTATGGTGTTGAATTCGCATGTGGTTATTATATTAGCAATGCAGCAACAGATCTGGACTGTCACCAATTAGAAAATGGTGTTCAGAAATTAAAGTCATGAAGTTTAAAAGAAACTATGAATGATAAATGGTCAGGTAACAGCAAACTAACACTTCAAATAAGTTTTGAAAATCCTTTCAACCATCATTTTAATCTTCTTAGGCTGTGCACTTATGGTTGAAAATAAGGTGGATTTAAAATGACTGTGAATGTAAGGCCGGAAAACAGTGTGAAAGCTCACAGACGGGAACTGTATATCAAAACTTTAGGTATATGTTGCACATGAATTGCCATCAAGTTATTGTTGTATGATTAAGACCTAGGGAGGTTTCTAACATACAACCTTTTGACTCAATGGGCCAAGTGGGCAAGTTGATATTATGTAAATGATAATGTGTCATGATGTTGCAAGTTTTTGCCCAAGAAATCTAATGCTCAGTGGTCACATTGAGTCCTCTTTTCCATAGTGCAAACATCAGGGTTCTGTACATGAGAATATGAGTATCCACCAGCAAATTATTATTCCATGTCTTAAACAACTCTTGGCCAGTAAAGGAATGGGCCTTATCAGATAAAGATCTTTTCTCATTCCATATTTTTTATGTTCTCAATTAAGATCGTGCAATCTACACAGAGCATCTGCATGAGATGCTTATAACCTACATATGAATTTGCTTATATCCTTTTCATGACCTTATTGTCATTCACTTACGGCATGCACATGGTCTGCTCATAATTTCCCTTTAGCCCCAAAACAGTCTGAACTGGTAATAGACTGGAGACATATGGTCTTACATTTGGCTTTCATGTGCTTTGCATAAAATGTATATCACCTGCAGAAATTCTGTTCAAAGACTGGGGCTGATGAGTGTCCATTTCTCAATAAGAGATGTGAGTTGTTTAAAGAGATCATATCATAAAATGCATTAATTCCTCCCAAACATGTCTGACCCAGGCAATTACTGATTGATTTATTTGTATCAAAATTCAGCAAGTTGGAGGTCAGAAAGATCTGTGATCCCTTTTTTTTAGCTTTTGTTAAAGGTTAATAGTTACTTCTGCTTCAGGAGTTTTCATGGTTTTTGTTTGTTTTAAACTACTGGCATATTTTGAGAAAGGCCTGTGTAAAGTTCAAGCATTATCTCTGAGAAGAGAATGTGAACTGAATGGCCAAGTTTGGATTCTGAGTCAGGTTTCCTGCTTCATTTCACCTACTAACTCTTTCCATTTAGAAAGGGAATGTCTTTGTGGTTTAACATATTGCTGCTTGTCTTTCTTTTAGAAACAGTTCCAATATTGTGAAGCAAATGCCTTTGCAGTGGTTGGCCTCAATAACGTTAAAATCTTCGTAATGTTCTGAAGTTGGCTGCCTAGATACTTAGCCTGGGGCAAAATTAAACACAAAGTATTGTCAAGACTTGAATGGTTTGTTTAAAACATCTGTAATGGTGCTTCTGTATCTGGATTGCTGCCATTAGATGGTTCAGAAAGGCACTTTGCTGCAATGGCATGATAAAGTATTACCCAAAACAAAAGATTTGGGCTAAATTATCCTGGAAAAAATAACAGTGCTAACAAAGCAAGCTGTTCACAATGTGTAAGTCCATCAGCAAGTTCAAGGCTTGACGATCACCTTGAGTTGTGTGTCTTTAAAATTTGCTGATGGATTTATGGCTTTCCACTGTTTGTTTCACAATCACAGCAACTTGGCTATAATTTCCTCATTATTTTTAAGATCTTGCTAATTTCCACATTAGCTGACCATTAAATTCACTGCAGAAAGTTTAGAATGCATAATTCCCAATACCTTTGAACAATATTGTAGTCAATGGAATGTCGGTCAGTCTCTCCAGAGCATGGAGTAAAAATTTAAATGGTTGAGTCACATTCTTAAATGTCTTTTAACTTTGTAAAAACAATAAATTTAGAAAATAAATTAATTCTTTTTAAAATTTGCCTTTCTGTTTATTTTTCACTCCACCTGAACTTTCTCGAGTCCCTTTCTTTCTGTTTCTGCCCAATCTGACTCTAATTCATTCTTTTTCCAATCATTCCTCTGTATAATTATCAATCCTTACTCTTATTGATTCACGAAGATAGACTATTGGTTCCATCAATCACTTAGGTCCCAGAAGCCCCGATGTCCTCAGCAACCCATTTTGCATTTGCATCCTCGACAAAGACCTTCACTCAGTTTGGTTTAGCTACAACAATGATGTTATGACAGTGGCTACCAACTTAAGTCTTAAAGAAGTGACCAAAACAATATGATGAACTTGAACTCAACAGCTTGGAAATAACAAATATGAATTGATATTGCATGCTTGCCTTCATTGGATTGGGCATTGTGTATGAAGAGAGGCAATAAGGATAGTTATGCTGTAGCCTTATAGAATTTTATGATTAGGAGGTGCTGGTGTAGAAAGTTAAAAATCACACAACACAAGGTTATAGTCCAACAGGTTAAAGAACTTTAGTTAGACAACACTTGGAATATTGCATACAGTTCTGGTCACTATACTACCAGAAGGAGGTGGGGGTTCTGGAGAGAGTACAGTAAAAGTTTACCAGGATGTTGCCTGGTATGGGGGATTTTAGCTGTGATAAAAGTCGGATAGACTGGGTTTGTTTTCACTGGAATGCAGGAGGTTGAGTGGTGACCTGATAGAGGTTTATAAAATTGTGAATGGCATGGATAGAGTGGAAAGTATGAGGCCTTTTCCCAGGGTGAAGGGGTCAATTACTAGGGGACACAGGTTCAAAGTCCGGTGGAGGAAGAAGTTTAAAAGAGATGTGTGAGGCCAGTTCTTCACACGACGGGTGGTGAGTGCCTGAGGAGGTGGTGGAAGCAGACACAATATCAGTATTCAAGGAGGACTGAGGTGAAAACATGAAGAGGAAGGGAACGGATCGTCTAAGTGAAGACAGTTTTAATGTGGAAAGGCAAAATGTGTTGGTGTGGGCTTGGAGGGCTGAAGGGCCTGTTCCTGTGCTGTATTGTTCTTTAGACTTTGATTGAATAACTTATACTCGTAATATTCTTTTGTAAGCTCATTTATCAGAGTTGTTAACACATTTGAATTTAAGCGTACAAATTATACACAAAGCAATATCAGACTAATAAATTAATTTGGGTTCCTGTGCTACTCCAGCTGTGGAATAACTGAAACCATTTCCACCAGACACCAGGGAAGCAAAAAAATGCTGGGGATCACAGCGGGTCAGGTAGCATCCATGGAGAGAAAACAAGCTGAAGCCAAGCATTCTGTAAGGTTGTTCTGTTGCTTTTCATTGATCTTTGTGAGTTCGTGGCAACAAGCATAATGCCATTGTTCTACTGAATAAAGAACCCACAACATCCTTGAAGTATCTATAGCGATTAATGTGGTTGACACTGCTGATGCTGGCTCACCTGGGAGAGACACCACCACTCCAATGTGTGTATAAACTCTTGTTTTCTCATTGCAGCTTTTCGAGTAACACCTGTTCCTTCTGAGAGGGATTAACACATCAAACCGACAATAGCCTGCTGCTGCAATATGGGCACTTCACTCTTAAATACCCAACTGTTGGTTTAATTGCTGTTCCGCATGAATTCAACAGAATACTGCTGCAAGTAAAATTTCTCAGAGTAATTCTAAGGTTGGGAAGTGAGTGATAAGTGAACATGATGCAGCACTCTCCACATTGCTGACCATGGCATGTTTAATGCCAATGTTAAGCTTAATGCTAACAGTAAAATTTTGGAGTCTGAAGGAGATTGTTTAGTTTAGTATTGATATATCAGTTTAATGCTGTCAACTCATGCCTTGTAGGGACCAGATTCAGACTGTCCAAAAGCTTAACTTAATAAAGGGAGAAGATATGCTCAACAAAAAATGCTATGCGATAACTCTATTGATTTATAAACATAAATGAACACAATTATGTTTTTGGAGATGGATGTATCCTATCCGTGGCTCTTGTGCATGTGCCAAAATAAGTATGGGAGTCTCCAAGTAAAATGAAGACATGTCATGATAAAGCTCTAACTGGATCAGATAAAACATTTATTCGACCTTGAATGCTCTTAATTTGCCAGCATGGAGGAACTTCTCAGCAGGGTATTTAAAGAAGTAACCTTGTCTGAAAAGCGTCCAAAATCAACAGCACAGACTACCAGTATCTGTCAGAAAAAGGTGAGTGTTGCAATCTCTTGATTTAATTTTTAACTCAAATTATATAATTTAAAAGACAACACAACTGGAAGCACAACCTAAGGGATAGGATCTTCAATCTGGACAGAATTAGACCCCAGATGTCAAAGGTTAATAAACATCGAGACAATTTTAACCTCCAGAAATGTAGAGGTTAGATCATGTGGGACATTGAGAACCTTACTGCCCACATCTGACTTTTAATGGAGGCTAAAACAGCAGCAACCAACTTGTGCCCAGGATGGTCAAGTGAAACATTACGAAGAGGATACAGACTTGATTTAACTATCATTCAAATGTAACTCTGGCCAGTGGAGTTTGCTGACCTCAGGAATTCTGATGGGTGAGTAAAAATGAAGGTTATTCAATGTTGTGCCATTATATTTGCCAGCTGGATTTAGTTTACCTGCATCATTCGCCCAATTGATCTTTCTACTCTACCTGCTCCAAGTATTCTGATCCATCCCTGTCCTCTAATGCCCCCTCCTCCCAGCCTCAGATTCAATGTCTGAACTTTTACTCGAATCACCAATCTGGCTTCTGATTATCATTATGGCCATGGCTCTTGCCCCATTCCTGATTATCTGTGTGGCTTCTGACTTTCTGACTTCTGATCTATCCTGACCACAGATTTCTCCCGCTACAGATCCCAATCTTTCCTCTGGCCTCTGATCTTTCCTCTCAGTCTTTCTGATCTCTCTCACCCTCCTCTTTATTCCTCAGCTGCTGCCTCTAACCAAAAGTCTTTACCCAAGTGACAGTTGGCCATCTTTTCAATCAGACTGGCTGTTAGTGAGATACAAAATGGTCATTAAGGCTGTCTTCAAATATGGGAGGCCCTATCAGGGAAACTTATGCTTCCAAGTTTCTTGATCACAAAAAAAGCCTAGTCCCACCATTGGTACCCACCCAGCACTGCCTCAGTAATAAAATTAGGACTCAGTACTTCTGTTCCACACAATCATTCAGCTTGCAAAGAAATGCATATTTCACTTAATTGTAAACACAAGGAAGTGTATGTACAGTTTTGTACCACATTTCTTATTTACTGTCCTGTCAGAGAAGCAAATAATATTATTGCTTCTACTATGTTAAAGTTCAGAATTTAGAGAGAAAATATGAATGTTTTGAAACAATGTGCAGTACAGTTATCAGAAAGAACAAATCACTTCCTTCTGAGGGAACCAACATGCCCAGGATTGAAAATGCAGTGTTCTAGATATGAATGCCACTCAATCTTTCATCAAATTAAAATTTGAACCACTGTCATCTTTAGCACTTTTGCCCTTAGCTGTCTAAGACCCATGCTGTGGAATTTAATGCACTTAACATTCTCTCAACATACTCTTTGGCCAAACATCTGAGCACTTGTTCTCATATCTCCTTATGTGGCCCCATGCTAAGTTTGTTTGTTAATACTCTTGCTGCTGTTCCACACTGACAGTGCAATGTAAATGCAAGTTGTTGCTACTTTGGCTGGATATTATTCTTAAGTTTTCCCAAAATTGGATTCTTGGTTGACTAGAGTGAGGTCAGACTTTTTAAAATAATCACAAGCCAATTTTCCCACACACACATAAATTGCCTTAATGCCTTTGAAAAAAAAATCAAGGAAGCTGAAGCTTTAATTTCCAACCATCTATCAGTTCACCAAACTGTATCCATATAGCTGAGACACTATCGTTGTTATCCATCCCTTATGCATGTTCACAGAGACAGACAGATGGACTGATGTTTGGGGATTAATAAAGAGTATTTTCAAGCTTCACTAAAGAGGGATAATTTCTCTTCAAAATAGCTGCACTTTCTGTTCAAAGATGATTAGATCTTAATTGTTTCATTGGTGAGTTTTAAATGGTTATCACTTTGCTTTTCTTTCCATTTGGCACATCTTCCCTGCTGTGTCTGCAGGTTTTTAATGCTCAGCTTTAGAGCCAAATTACACCTACACCAAATGATGTTATAAGATACAATCTTTACGACATACTTCTTATTTGCAATTTCCACACAATAAATAAATGTTTCTTTTAACTGTTTAAAGGTACACAGTGGTTACTTTCAGCAGATACTTTAATTATCTCTCATTTTGTATTTTAAGTTCAAGGGAATTTACAACTCTTAATCTATTTCACAAATGTGGTTTGGAGAATGTTTGTAATCAATGGTGTAAGAAACTGCAATATGAACAGCAGGACACCTGCAAATTTTATTTCCCATAGGTGTTATCAGATTGCCCATATGATCAAGGGAAGCACCAAGTTGGTTCTAAGTATTTTTACCTGACTGAAGAAGTTGGAGTAATGCATGTGGAGTTTTGTTGGATCAATTGAAAAGCCACATTGACTTAGAAACTTAATCAAAGAGGCAAATCCTCAAACAACTTTCGCTAAAAGGGTGATGCTCAAAGACAAATCTACAAGATAAAACAATATTGATTCATATAGCATGGAAACAGACTCTCCGGTCCAATCAGTCCATGCTGATCATAATCCTAAACTAAACTAGTCCTGCCTGCCTGCTCCTGGCTCATATCCCTCCAAAATTTCCTATTTGTGTACTAATCCAAATGTCTCTTAAACATTATAATTGTACCTACATCCATCACTTCCTCAGAAAGTTCATTTCTTATGCGAACCACCCTCTGTGTAAAACATTTGCCCCTCATATCTTTTTGAAATCTCTTTCCTTAAAAATGTATCCCCTCGTCTTGAAATTCCCCCATCCAAGGGAAAAGACAACTACCATTAACTCTATTTATACCCAATATCATTTTATAAACTTCTAAAAAGTCACCTCTCAACCTCCTATACACCAGTGAAAAATGTGGCCGCTTGTATAGCCTTTCTTGATAACTCCATACCCAGGAACATCCTGGCAAATCTCATCTGAACCCTCTCCAGCTTCATAATGTCTTTCCTATAACAGGGCAACCAGACTGGACACAGTATTCCAGAAGAGACCTCACCAATGTCCTCAACATGACTTCCCAACTCCTATACTCAAAGGACTGAGCAAGGAAGGCAAGTGTGCAAAACACCTTTTTAACCACCCTGTCTATATTGGATTCAAACTTCATCCAACCCCATACTGATCATAGTATGCAATTTGTTTCTGAAGTCCCCATAGCCATCCATAGATTTAGATTAAATGGACAAAATCTCCTTCACACACAGGGTAATTTTTCTCGTCTCAGGGATGACAGTGCCATCTGTTAGCACTAGAAAGAACATTTCCATTAGCTTATCAACTGTGAATCCACAATGGTAGCTGATACTCTCTAGTCTATTCCCCAGTACCCTGTAGATGAATCCATGGGGGAACCACAATTGATGGGAAATCAACAACAAGCAACCTAACAGATCAAAAACAACAAAGCATTCGTGCCCAATGCTATTCCAGCTGAATTCTTCAAATTATCAGGTTTTTGTTTATCTCAAATGTGTAAAACTCATTCTTGGGATTTGAATGGAGAAATAATTATCAGCCCTTCCAAACCTATCAACTTTGGGTATTTGACAGCTATAACTATAGAACATAGAACATAGAACATAGAAGAATACAGCGCAGTACAGGCCCTTCGGCCCTCGATGTTGCGCCGATCCAAGCCCACCTAACCTACACTAGCCCACTATCCTCCATATGCCTATCCAATGCCCGCTTAAATGCCCATAATGAGGGAGAGTCCACCACTGCTACTGGCAGGGCATTCCATGAACTCACGACTCGCTGAGTAAAGAACCTACCCCTAACATCTGTCCTATACCTACCCCCCCTTAATTTAAAGCTATGCCCCCTTGTAATAGCTGAACTATCTTTAAGTAGTGATACAAATTGGGCTTTAGAGATGATCTAGGTATTTCCCTCTGGTCCATAGAAAGTAAAATCCGGACATGCATTCTTCTGAGCACCTAATTATTGTGATTGAGGAAATCCTGCCTGAGACACAGTATGGCTTTAGATCTCTTAGAGGAACATCTGAGATAGTCTTTGTAGCCAGACAAATCCAAGAAAAATGTCAGGAATAACCCATAGTGGTACTCATTACACTCATTGACCAGATTAAAATATTTAACTTTGTAAATAATGAGGCTCTGTAGATTGATCTCCAGTTGTTTCATTTTCTTTGTAACAAGAGTCCTGCTTCTCCAATTAATACTTCATTTTGAGACAATGTTGTAGCTTAAAAACTTAATGATGTCAAATCTAATGTTCTATAAGATGTATCAAAGGGCTTGAATCTATTAGGATGTTTTATATCCTTTTTCCACTTCTTTTCAATGTGTTGATTAATTTTACTACTGTAAAACTATTTTAAATCTCTATCATTGCAATATTGCTTGCAATATGCATTTTATTAAGCTTTCATTCTTGTATTCACAAATGTTGTTTTAAACTGAATTATGTTAGAGCTTGATAGATTCTGTGCATTATTACCAATCTTTTTAAAACCATATTTCTGTAATATTGAATTCTTCAAAAACATTTAAATTATATAATTAGCTTCTCTGAAGCAATCACTGTTTTCAAGCATTTTAAACTTTCTTTAAAGTTTTTTTTCCTACTACTGTATTTCTAACTTAATAGCCAGGTCTCAGTCTGTCTAAATCTTTAACTTTTCCTGACTTCCTTCTCTTCTATTAGACTCTTTCATTAGATTATTTGAATTTGCTTATTTTCAACTCAAATCAATTCTGAAGCTTTTCTAGTTTTCTAGTGCTGGTCTAAACATATTTTCTGACTCTTTCACTGTTCCTTGAAGCTGTGTATCATGAAGCATAATTTTGATGGCAGGTTATAATAGGTTACATGTCTTTTTGTACACTTTCAGCATTTCTTTTTGGGTTTGTGCTGTTTTTCATGAGGTTATTTCCTTTTCCCTTAGGAATCTCTAACTTTACTTCCTGGAGTCTTCTGCTGCTTTTTACAGAGCATCCATCACTGAGGTCTCTATTTTTGCTAAGTGTGACTGGCGTTTGTTTCTTTCATAGTCCACAGTCTTGTGTCAGCGCTTCTTACCAGCTTCTGAATGAGGTTTTGCCTTTGGAGTGCTCAGCCTGCCTTTTTACTACTTCCACAGCTGCTCTCTCTCTCTCCCTCTCTGTCACCAATTGCAATTCACATAGACTTTCTGTACCTTCTTAAAGCTCTAATGCTATAAATATGGCAACATTAGTTGCTTGAAGTTTTTCTTTTTTTTCTGGGGCTTTTGGATTTCTCTTCACAGTGGGGGTTCAGATCCTGATGCAGTCATGTGATATTTTCCAGATGACTTCTTATGCCACGTAGTATTTGCTACAACTACCAGTGTGTGGCATTGTGTAAGAGTTATTTGAGATGGTTCATTGCATCATGACCCTCTTTTGGCTTTGCTTTGTCATGGACCAATCTAGTGATTAGTGGGCTGAGAATACATCACATCTACAGAAGAGCCACTGTTCTTAGATAACATGATGGCTTGCTGCTGGATAGCAATAAATAGAATGAGATTTGGTCAGGCGTAATTATTAGGAGCTTAGGAGGCTGACATACATAGATGTACTCCCACTGAAAGCTCAGAAAACAACTCCCCTTTGTTCCAGACTTTTCCTCTAGCTTTTATCAGAAGAGTTATCAGAATAAAACCAGTTCATGTACAACCCGTCGATTCAATAATTAAGCAAGCTCCATCATTCAATCCATTTCTAACCTATTTTTTTGAGGACAGCTGTCCTTTGGTACAGTTCATCATCAAGATTGGAATGTTACTACAAGAAGGGAAATTCTTAAGCATGTTGTTATGTTTCAAATGTAACCATGATTTCTAAAAAAAAGTTAGGAAAAAACTGTAACTTCTTTGCAATATAAGTAGTTTTTTTATGGGCTTTGCAATTTCAAACAAGGATGTTTTAGTGGGATAACATTCAAGGGGAAATTATAATTGAAATGGACTCTCTCCTGCCCCAGACAGTTTGATATGTTAACTGAAACCCCTTTGCTGTCACATTAGCAGCTTATTATAGATCCTCAGGTAGCAGATGTGCAGCTGTTTTGGGATATTTCTACTCTTTATGTCTAACCTTTAGATTTTAGTGCCTCTTCTATTTTATTACACACACTGCCATAAACTAATGGCAGCTATCAAAGATGCACAGCAGAGAAGCTGCTTTGTTGCTGATTACATCTGCGACATTTTTACTGTTAATAAAAGTTTTAACAATCATTAGTTTAGCAGAACATTCTGATCTGATATTTATTCAGTGAAATCATATCAAAACATCGTTGTTTGCCAGCCAGGCAATTTAACAAAGTTACCTGAAAAAGTGGAACGAAAGAAGTAAATGCACACATTTAATGGTTAAATTTTAGAGAAGATTAGCAAAAAGAAAAACCATTTACATTTTGGAATTAATTAAAGATTCGGAGCTGAGCAGCACATAAATAAGTTGTTTGGCAGTGCTTAAGTGTGTCAGAAAATGTAATTAAATTATTTGAAGTTCAGATTTCTTCACTAAATGTATTCCTGTGAAGCAAACTGACTGCCACAGTCGATTGCCAGATAGACAAATGCCTGGAGAAAAGAAATATTATTTACCTGCCAGACAGCAGGAATGGTAAGAGTCACAATTTGTAGCTAGGCTCTGTAGAAGCTATTGAACCATTCAAGGGAATTTAAAATCCTGGTGCTGTTTGCAGCACTAAACACAACACATTCAAGATGATAAACTTCTTAATTAAGAGATGCAATAAATATCTTGATTTCTACTCAATTAATCTGGATTCATAATTAACTATTTATCGATTTGTTCTCAGTTTCACTTCACAAAATCCTGTGCTTATTTACTATTACGTTTGGTTTCTCTTGGATAAATAAAGTACACAATTCAGCCACTCTAGCAGTTACACACATGTTATCCCACAATTTAAAGGAAGAATTGTTCCAATTGCTGTTGCAATCTTGATTATTGAAGTTGCTAATTTGTGCAAAGCTAAATCGCACAGTTTGGGCAAATGGTTTGATCTTTCCAGGTACATGTGCTTTGAAACAACAATGGAACTCAATTGAAGGTCAAGGCATGGGGGCTCCTAACCATCTTGACTTCTGGACAAATCTTCTCACCCCGACCATCTCCACTCATAGACAAATCTCCTTATATTGATGGTCTTGCTCCTGCAAAATCCTCCCAGATGGTATGACCTAAGATTGGAACCTGGTGGGTTAGCATTGTGTTTGCAGGTGTTCCAGTTGGTTCCTTCCCAATGTGAGGTGAGAGATCCATTGGAATTACTATGGATTTTAGAATTCAGAAACTTGTATTTTGGGTCGATGTTCTGATTTGGGGAATGCTATTGGGATTTTTCTGTGCAGATAGCACTTGTTCAAAATGTAAGGTTCTTCACCAATATTGCCAACTTGAAGATTCAAATTTGTTAAAAACAATATATAGATTTAAGTTGAATTTTTTTTTTTATTATTTTTAATGTTAAAAAGAGGGAAGTGTGATTTAGTTTCATTTTTCAGTTTTCCTGTGGATTGATGCTGAGAAGTCTGGAGGTGTGGTTTTACTTACATGTATTTTAATGAAGTTTTTAACCCTTGAGGTGAACAGTTCAGTGCATTTAAAAGGTAGAGAATAAAAACTATGCAGTTGCTTAGTGACAAAGGACAGATGACTTACAGAGAAAGGTAGAACAAGCCAAAAGGCCAGATGGTTTGTGTGCATGATTAAAGGCAGACAACAGACTGTATGACCCTGGGTTTGGGGAATTTATATAGTTACG
Source organism: Chiloscyllium plagiosum (assembly GCF_037043375.1). Classification (NCBI taxonomy): domain Eukaryota; kingdom Metazoa; phylum Chordata; class Chondrichthyes; order Orectolobiformes; family Hemiscylliidae; genus Chiloscyllium; species Chiloscyllium plagiosum. The sequence continues at coordinate 18,766,971 of NW_028270153.1, read as the reverse complement.
CTGAAAATAACTCAGTAGTTTATTTTACTTTGCAGTCTGTTTTAGTTGTCTCAAGGAGAGACACCAATGAAATGAGAAGAGCATCCAGCAAGTTTACAGAAGTTTACTGAAAGGAAACCGATGGCAGCTGTATTGGCTAAGTTTGAGCCAGAAGCCTTTGTGTGGTGATAGTGATAGCTCTTCACTGAGATACTCAGAAGGATTTTGCTTGGGAAGAAGGGGTGACCTTTAAACCTTTTTGAAATCTCTAATGAAACTTTTCCAACTTTTCATTTGGTCTAGTGTAAGAGAATTCATATGTTTGTTGTTCAACAAATGTTTTATTCTTTGTGGTTAAATTACACTAGCAGCCTCTTTTGAATGAGTCAATTAACTGACTTTTACAATTTCAAAAACAAAAAAAAGCAAAGTTAACATCTAACAAGCCAGGTTTCACTTTGGGGTCTGATTGTCCAGTAGTAATGTGAGATGGGGCCATAACAATTCTAAGATCTTTACTCATCTTTAGTCCTAATGTGTTAATTTGCGGGCCCAACCATTCATAATACCACATTTGTTAGCTTTGCTATACCAAGAATAGTCTTAAATTCCTCTAATCATCTCCCAGCAGAATCATTTTGTAATTTAATGGTTTGCTATTCTTTACACGATTTTGGAAATAGTTTTATTAAAGTTTTAAGCTAAGATCACTTGAAGTTGGGCTTTTTTCTGAGAATATAAATAGACATTCTACAGCCTCAGGGAATTACCATGGCTATCTCTCAAAGAAGTTTCAGAGGAAAAAAAACTTTCAATCAATTATTCCCCTAGAACTGTACAGTCTTCTGTTGCAGAAATGCACAAAACATTTCTTGATATTATACTGAGCTGCCATCTCTTGTCTTGAAATTTGAGTGCCTCCTAAAAGTAAATATTTGCACTTTCGGACAAATTTTTGCCAAATGACAACTGAATAAAAAAGTAGGCAGTGTTATCAATGTACATGTGATATAGGAAAGTGAATGGTGACTTTTCTTGAGACTGCTTAGTTTGATCACCTGCAGACAAAAAAAATGCACTTAGTTGTCAGGTTCGGAAGGTTATAAGGGTTACTCCATTATCTATGAATAGCCAACAAACTGAGATAAAACTACTGTTTCTGTGATGAAGAAATATTGGATAGACTGGTCTCATTTTTCTTGGAGCAGAGAAGACTAAGGGGGACGGGGTGTTCATAATTGACATGTATAAAATTATGAGGGGCATAGATAGGGTAGATAGGAAGAAATGTTTCTGATTGGTGGAGGGACCAACTACCAAAGCTCATAGATTTAAGGTAAGGGACAAGAAGTTTAGAGAGCATGCAAGGATTTTTTTTTTGACCCATTACTGGTGGGAATATAGAACTCTGTAAGGATGGTAGAGTTAGAAATCCTCATGACATTTAAAAATGTTTAGAAGTATACTTGCAATGCCATAGCATCCAAGATGGTGTGCTCAGTGCAGGAAAATGGGATTTATATTTAGGGACTTGTTTTTGACTGGTGTAGACTCTATCAACTGAAGGGTTCTTATTGTGCTGTGGATCTCTATGACACTATGACACTAATGTCATTTTCAGCTGAAAGGTTGCATTGACTGCTCCATATACATTTCTGTCCTAATATGTTACCATCTTTCCTTCAGTGTCTCAGTCTTCATACTGAATTGTCACTGCTTTTCTGAAATAGTATTGTTGCCAGATGACTTTGCGAGTTGCAGTTAACCTCTACCACTCTCCTGACTCATCGTTTTTTTTTCAGTTTTTGGAAGTCAATTGACTCTCCTGTGAATGAATGATATCACATTTCCCTGTTTAAATATGCAAGGAATTTGGATCTCCTAACTGAGCCATTAATCCTTCCAACATTTTGGGAAATTGCTTCGCTATTAAGTTTAAACTCTGAAATGTGCTATGTTCATTTTCTTTTCCTTATTAAAGGAGAAATTCTGAGTTTTATCATGAGCAATGACTCCAATAGCTTATAGAACATTACTGTTAAATGATGGGAGACACTAATTCATTGCTGAGAATTCATCTTATATTAACAATCTCATATTAGTGGGTAAGGGGCAATTTCATCATCTGACGATACGGAGTTGTGGTTTCGATTGCTAACCATTCAGGTCATAAATGTAATAAAATGGCCATAGTTTCCTTCAAGGGTACCTTTGCAGCAAGAGTGCCCTTCTCTTAGTTGAACGATAAGTTGAGACATTTCATCAGCAGAAACGAATAAAGATTTCAAATGAACATATCTACTCCACCTCATAGACGCAAATGAAAGAGGGGTACGTTCTTCAGTGAGTTATTGCTGATTTTGAAGTATATTTCAATAGTAGAATCAAGAAATTGGCTTTTCATATCTATGTCTCCAATATTTTCAGCCATGCTGTTCTCTTGCAGCACTGTGTACAATTTTGGTCATCCTGTTGTGGGAAAGACATATTCAAACTAGAAAGAGTGCAAAGAAGATTTGAAAGGATGTTGCCTGGACTAGTAGACCTGAGTTATAGGGAGAGATTGGCCAGGGTAGGAAATTATTCATTGGAATTTGGGCGAATGAGGGGTTACCTTATTGAGGTGTATAAAATCATGAGGTGCATAGATAAGATGAATCCAGTTGGTCTTTTTCCCAGGGATGGGGAATTGAAAACTAAAGGGTTTGGTTTAAAGTGAGAGGGGTAAGATTTAAGAATGTGAGGGACAACTTCTTCATACAGAGAGTGGCATGTATATGGAATGGGCTGCCAGATAAAATGGTTGAGGCAGGTACAATAATAATACTTAAAAAACATTTAGGTGCATGGTTGGGAAGAGTTTAGAGGGATATGGACCAAATGTGGGCTATTGGAACAAGCTGAGTGGGTACCATGGTCAGCATGAAGCAGTTTGGGCCAAAGGGCCTGTTTCCATATTGTTTTACTCTATGACTCCATGACTATGTTTAACAATCTACAAAGTCTATTTAAAGTAAGTATCCATGGATTCTTGCAAACATGAGCAAAAGATTAGCAACATCTCCCTATAAAAATGTGATTTCCCCAACAAAATGCAAGGAGTGGAAGATAGCTCCAGACAATTTGTGTATGTGAAAATCAACCCCAATTTGTGTAGTAATGTGGTCAGAGTAGTTACAATTAACTTAGACTTTCCTAATCAACACCACACAGGTCAAGTATTACTATTTGCAGCATCTTGGTGGCCATATTGAAATTTGGTGCCTCTTTTCCTGCCAAGTATTCCTTAAAATATTTGGTGGTTAAGCATTTTGCTGTTACTTTTACTGACCGGAGCTAAAAGTACTGGTGAGACACAGGGATTACCTTTTGATCTTATATTATGAAAGGGGCACGATTAGATCATGAGCAATGCTGAATTACAAGTTTTTAGAGCTACGCATAATACCAGGCATTTATTCTTAAGACAATAATAAACAATTTCCAGGATGTATGTACCTTGGGGATCTTTAGTTTTGTTTGATCTGGTCTAGTGTAAGTTCTTTGGTCTTAATGTTCAGGTCGAACTTCTCACTAGCTGTTTGTTTTTATACTGGATGTGATGGTAAGGCTAGAGATCAATATGCTGCAAGGTGTACAGAGTCTAATCTGGTGGAACATTAACATATGAGTTTTCTCGCAGGGATGTGAGGAAAAATTGTCTTGTAATGGATGATATGCACCCCATCTGCTGTATCAGACTCAGCTACCAACTTCATTGCATCTGGCCCTTGCATGTTCTATCAGATGATTTGCACAACGTTTACTTCAGCAGCTGACCATTGAATCAAAATGTCAATAATGCTCTCAAAAAGTATACATAATTCATTCCCTTCCTGGTGGATCCAAAGAAGGAAAGAGTGATTCAGTTCTGTAATGTGGTTGCATTCCTACATGTGTAGAGATGGAACTCAGGTGTTATTTAAAGCTCCTTATGAAAGTCATCTTTATTTTACAAACAGAATGGGCTCCCATTGTATCAATGAGTGATATCAATCACTTGATCGTATTGATACCATATATCTGTGGAACTACCCAACTCTTCGAACATTTCATTATCCAACGTTCAAGCTCTCATGACTCAGATGTCTCACTAAGAATTCTGGATTAGTGATGCTGGAAGAGCACAGCAGTTCAGGCAGCATCTGAGGAGCAGTAAAATCGACGTTTTGGGCAAAAGCCCTTCATCAGGAATAAAGGCAGAGAGACTGAAGGGTGGAGAGATAAGCTAGAGGAGGCTGGGGGTGGGGAGAAAGTAGCACAGAATACAATAGGTGAGTGGGGGAGGGGATGAAGGTGATTGGTCGGGGGCAGGGGGAGGGTGGAGTGGATAGGTGGAAAAGAAGATAGGCAGATAGGACAAGTCATGGGGACAGTGTTGAGCTGGAAGTTTGGAACTGGGGTGAGGTGGGGGAAGGGGAAATGAGGAAAATGTTGAAGTCCACATTGATGCCCTGGGGTTGAAGTGTTCCGAGGCGGAAGATGAGGCGTTCTTTCTCCAGGCGTCTGGTGGTGAGGGAGCGGCAGTGAAGGAGGCCCAGGACCTCCATGTCCTCGGCAGAGTGGGAGGGGGAGTTGAAATGTTGGGCTACAGCGCGGTTGGTGCAGGTGTCCCGGAGATGTTCCCCAAAGTGCTCTGCTAGGAGGCGTCCAGTTTCCCCAATGTGGCGGAGACCGCATCGGGAGCAACGGATACAATAAATGATATTAGTGAATGTGCAGGTAAAACTTTGATGGATGTGGAAGGCTCCTTTAGGGCCTTGGATGGAGGTGAGGGAGGAGGTGTGGGCGCAGGTTTTACAGTTCCTGTGGTGCAGGGGAAGGTGCCAGGATGGGAGGGTGGGTTGTAGGGGGGTGTGGACCTGACTAGGTAGTCACGGAGGGAACGGTCTTTGCGGAAGGTGGAAAGGGGTGGGGAGGGAAATATATCCCTGTTGGTGGGGTCCTTTTGAAGGTGGCGGAAAGGTTGGCAGATGATTTGGTTTATGCGAAGGTTGGTAGGGTGGAAGGTGAGCATCAGGGGTATTCTGTCCTTGTTATAGTTGGAGGGGTTGGGTCTGAGGGCAGAGGTGCGGGATGTGGACGAGATGCGTTGGAGGGCATTTTTAACCACGTGGAAAGGGAAATTGCGGTCTCTAAAGAAGGAGGCCATCTGGTGTGTTCTGTGGTGGAACTGGTCCTCCTGGGAGCAGATACAGTGGAGGCAGAGGAATTGGGAATATGGGATGGCATTTTTGCAAGAGGTAGGGTGGGAAGAGGTGTAATCCAGGTAGCTGTGGGAGTCGGTGGGTTTGTAAAAAATGTCAGTGTCAAGTCGGTCGTCATTTATGGACTTGGAGAGGTCCAGGAAGGGGAGGGAGGTGTCAGAGATGGTCCAGGTAAATTTAAGGTCAGGGTGGAATGTGTTGGTGAATTTGATGAATTGCTCAATCTCCTCGCGGGAGCACGAGGTGGCGCCAATGTAGTCATCAATGTAGCGGAGGAAGAGGTGGGGAGTGGTGCTGGTGTAATTACGGAAGATCAACTGTTCTACGTCGCCAACAAAGAGACAGGCATAGCTGGGGCCCATACAGGTGCCCATGGCTACCCCTTTGGTCTGGAGGAAGTGGGAGGATTCGAAGGAGAAATTGTTAAGGGTGAGAGCCAGTTCGGCCAAATGAATCAGAGTGTCGGTGGAAGGGTACTGTTGGGGACGTCGGGAGAGGAAAAAATGGAGGGCTTGGAGGTCCTGGTCATGGCGGATGGAGGTGTAGAGGGATTGGATATCTATGGTGAAGATGAGGCATTGGGGGCTGGGGAAACGAAAGTTTTGGAGGAGGTGGAGGGCGTGGGTGGTGTCTCAAACATATGTGGGGAGTTCCTGGACTAGGGGGGATAGGTCAGTGCCGAGGTAGGTAGAGATGAGTTCAGTGGGGCAGGAGCATGCTGAGACAATGAGTCGGCCAGGGTGGTCAGGCTTGTGGATCTTGGGAAGGAGGTAGAACCGGGCAGTGCGGGGTTCCCGGACTATGAGGTTTGAAGCTGTGGGTGGGAGATCTCCTGAGGTGATGAGGTTCTGTATGGTCTGGGGTGGGGTCATGATCGAGGGGGCGGTAGGAAGAGGTGTCCTTGAGTTGGTGTTTGGCTTCAGCGGTGTAGAGGTCAGTGTGCCAGACTACCACTGCGCCCCCTTTATCTGCTGGCTTGATGGTGAGGTTGGGATTGGAGCAGAGGGATTGGAGGGCTGCGCGTTGTGAGGGTGAGAGGTTGGAGTGGGGGAGTGGGGTAGACAGATTAAGGCGGTTAATGTCCCGGCTGTAGTTGGAAATGAAGAGGTCGAGGTCAGGTAATAGGCCAGTGCGGGGTGTCCAGGTGGATGCAGTGTGTTGGAGGTGGGCGAAGGAGTCCTCGGAAGGTGGGCGGGAGTCCTGATTGTGAAAGTAAGCTCGAAGGAGGAGGCGGCGGATGAAGTGTTCGATGTCACGGCGTGTATTAAATTCATTGATGCGTGGACGGAGGGGGATGAAGGTGAGTCCTTTGCTGAGGACTGATCGTTTGTCCTCAGTGAGGGGAAGGTCTGGAGGGATGGTGAAAACTCGGCAGGGCTGGGAGCTGGGATCTGGTATGGGTGGGGAGCTGGGAGTGGGGAATTCTATCAAGTCCCTTCATAAGGTAAGAGGCAAAATAGACCGCAGTGTTACAAGAAAGCAGCTCACCATCACCTACTCAAGAGCAATTAGGGATGGGAAATACATGCTAGCCCAGTCAGCAATTCCCACAGCCCATGAATGAATTTTAATAATTCCCATTCTCTCCATTACCGTCCAACTCTCAAAACTTCAAAGCTCAAACAGAAATCAATTAACAATGCCAGAAAGCCATGTTTATTTAACTGGCAACAGTCACTACTAAGTGGTACGAAAAATTTGATTTCTTATCACCATAGCCCTTCTTTCTGCGAGTTTACTTACTTAATCTGCTTCTTAATTTGCTACCACTATGACTTACTTCCTAAGTGAGATAATATTGAATGTTGAATGTCTGGGAAGGCTTCCGTGGAACCTGAGCGATCTGAGAAGAGTTCACGTTTCTGATATGCATGGAATAAGTGGGCTTGTTCTACTATTGTGGTTATGCATCAAGGGTAGAAATTTTAAATGAATGTGGATGGAGGACCTGGGAATGGATCAGGCTGCAATTTGGAAAGGGAGGACGATGGAGGAATAATGACAACTAGCTCTCATTGACATGTATCTTAAGTGACCATTTTGCAAAAGTTAATTTCTGGTTGGTTTGCTTGTCTCCCACTGAATCATGGTCAACCATGTAGAGCAGCCAGCAACCACTTCCCTCCCCACACAACCCGCAAAACCCCATCACCAGCCAATGCCAGTCCTGTCTTGACCATAGCTCTTGGCCAACAGTCATAGTCATGAGCTGGTCAGTGGAGGACCTGGAACTTAACGATCATGGCCTGGCAAATGTGGCCTTTTTAAGGGTTAAATTTTTTTAAAAACAAAATTGCTTCAGAGGCTGCCTCCACTTTGAGATGTTCTTTCTCACTCTCCCCGTCTCCATTTCCTAACTGTATCAGCAGGTCCCATGTCTGAAGGTGGGGCTGCCAAGGTGTCATTGTCAGGGGGGCATCTATTAATTGGGAACTTACCTGTATTCATTAATTGGACATGAGTGCACAACCTGACCACTAAGTGGCCAATTGGTGAAGACCATGTTTGATTTCAAACCTGACACAGGGTCTGGAAATTCACTTGAAGATTGTGATCTTGGAACAAAAGCCCTTCCCTAGCAATCCAAGATGACCAACTGGAGAAAGGTACAATAATTGGGAAAATGCCAAAAGTAAATGCATGGTATCTTCTCCTGGAGGTGGAGACCTTAGGTACAGGAGGGCAGTTAATTGGGTGGATGGGGTTGATAGCTTACCCTAATCCTGCTGCCCCTTGTCTCCACTGCAATTAAGTTCATAGAATCTCTAGTGTGGAAACAAGCCATTTGGCCCTACAGGTCCACACCGACCCTCTAAGGAGTAACCCACCCAGACCCATTCCCCTACTACTCTACATTTACCCCTAACTAACATACCAAGGTATACATCCCTGAACACTATGGGCAATTTAGTATGGCCAATTCACCTAACCTGCACATTTTTGGACTGTGGGAGGAAACCCACGCAGGCATAGGGCAAATGCACAAATTCCACATAAACAGTTACCCGAGGTTGGAATTGAACCCAGGTCCCAGATGCTGTGCAGTAGTTGTGTTAACTGCTGAGCCACTGTACCGCCTCGATCGTCCATCAATGATCTTCCAGTTCTGGTGCTAATAGAGGCCTGAAAATAATAAACACAGGGCAACGTAAAGGCCTCAGCCAATACCATTGGAATTTAAACACTACAAACATGCCTGTAACTGTAAAACATACTGACATGCCAACTTGTAAGGGCATCTTGTCACTTTGGGTGTTGCAGTGGATGAGGCATCTGTCAATCAAAGGGAATCAGTGCCTGAGCAAGGGATTATAAATTGGAGACAGAGTGCCTGTTAGGAATCACAGTCCTACTGTTCCCTCTGAACCCCTGTTCCCTTTCCTCATGATTCCCTCCCTCGCCACAGTCCGAATATTGCCATACATTCACTTTTTTTTAATCAAATTGCTACATTGTTTGTAGCTCTTCCCTGTATGCTGACATTTAAATTATAACCTTGCTGACAGGCAGTGATCTCCAGCACCAAGTTCCCTCCAGAGCATTGACTCCCTCTGTATTTCTATTCTGACTAAAAAACACTGCTCTTATTCAAACACAATGTACATTGTTCATCATCTCAACTGGAATTACTACATTCACATTGAGAAAACATGTCTTGTGCATTTCTGTAAGTATTAATTTACAAATATGTACACCTAGACATATTGACATGGAGGTGAAAATATACATTAAAATTTAAAGTTAAGTTGCACTAGTTGTCGAAATGATTTTGATGAACTCATTCAAGTTCTATACTTAAACGATTAGCCTGGCGGGGACAGGATGTTTGATTGACAATAGTATAACGTCTTTTGTACCTCCTGAGAAATACGCCATGTATGATTTAAATATGTCATGAATTATCTATTTCTTTACACTACAAACACAGAATTGTTACCGTGTTGAAAGAGGCCATTTGGCCCACTGTGCCTGCCCTGATTCTATTACCTAATGCCAATCAGCTGCCTTTTCCTCACATTTCCACCATGTCTATCTAAATAATCATCCAAACCCTTCATCACTGCGTCTGAAGGACTTTCAGTAATGCTTCCTACACCAGTCCAACAGTTCTGTAATGATCATGCTATAGGTAGAGGCTGTTACAATGGCTATTGGGCAGCATATCTACATTCAACTTTGTTTGTTCTTCCTCACGTTAAAATCTTTTATTGAACCAGCCTTGACATTGAATGAATGAGCAATTATTCTTGCTGTTATTCAGTGTGGGGCACTAGAAATAAAAATTGCATAATGCAGCCAATAAGGGCCCAGAATGGAGGATAAGAATTTTGCACATTCTATCAACTGGAAGTGCACACACTGTGCCATTGGATAAGGAAACAGACGAGGCATCCTCGATCCAGTCCTGAAACAGCATTTGGCTCTTTGTGTATGCAAATAACGAGTGTTAGTCTTGCTTGAATTCTCCTGCACTAGACTGGTTTGCTCTGAAGGCAGTAATCACTATGTCGGCTGTGCTGAGGAGAACCCATCCTAGGGTTTGCCTTAACTAGGAAGATAAGTAACTTAACTGATTATAAGTGCTTATTCTCTTTCTAACATCATGTCTACTAATCCAACCTGATCACTGCCGTTTATGACCTCCAATCCTCCCCTCTCTCTGCCTCCTTTCCACTGATACTTGATCATGAATGATCTGATGCCCACACTCGTGGCCCCATCACCACCTTAAGCTTCTGATACCCAGGGCTGACATTTTTTTTAGATTAGATTTTTTTTTTAGATTACATTACAGCGTGGAAACAGGCCCTTCGGCCCAACAAGTCCACACCGACCCGCCGAAGCGCAAACCACCCATGCCCCTACATTTACCCCTTACCTAACACTACGGGCAATTTAGCATGGCCAATTCACTTGACCTGCACATCTTTGGACTGTGAGAGGAAACCGGAGCACCCGGAGGAAACCCACGCAGACACGGGGAGAACGTGCAAACTCCACACAGTCAGTCGCCTGAGGCGGGAATTGAACCCAGGTCTCAGGCGCTGTGAGGCATTTCCTAGTTGTGGAGCACAGTTAGAGCTGTCAAGGTTGGACAACTCCCAACACAATCCCTTCTCTGAGTGATTTTGCCAGAGACCTGACCCCAATACCTGCTATCCACCCAACAGCTGGCTGGAAATGTAGGAATAGGTGTAGGCCATTCAGCCTGTTGATCTTCCTCCATCATTTAACACAAGGTTGTACATGACATTGGTGAGGCCTCTTTTGGAATATTGTGTCCAGTTCCCTCTCACAGAGTTACGTTGCATATCGCTAATAAGTTCATATTTTTCTAAATGTGAGTAGGTCTTGTACCTTCTGAAGAATCTTCTCCAATAATTTCCCTACTATTGATACTTCTACTATTACTAAGTTTCACTGGCCTGTAATTTCCTGATTATTCCTGTTAACTTTCTTAAACAAAGGAACAACAATGACTATTCTCCAGTCCTCTGGGATCTCTCCTGTGATTAAAGAGGATACAAAGTTTTTGTACAAAGCATAACAGTTTCCTCCCTCACCTCCCTCAGTATTCTGGGAAAAATCCTGTGAGGACCTAGGGATTTGACTACCTTTAATGTTTTTCAAAAAATGCAGCACCTCCTCCTTTCTTCTATTGACATGTCCCTCTCTAAACTCACCATCCACCATGACCTTCTCCTTTATAAATATAAAATATTCATTAAGGACCTCACCCACTTCCTCTGGCTCTATGAATAAATTCTCTCATTTGTCCTTGAGTGGACCTATCTTTTCTCTAGCTTCCTTCTTGCTCCTTACATACATATGACATGCCCTGGGATTTTCCTTAATCCTATGTGCCAAGGACATTGCATGACTCCTTCAGGCCCTCCTATTTTTCTTTCCCTGTTTTCTTTATATTCTTCGGGGGATCTGTCTGTCCTGTTTCCTAAACCTTTGTATGCCTCCTTTTCCTTTTTGACTAAGCCCACAATTTCTCTTGTCATCCAAGTTTCCCGAATCTTACCTTCCTTAATCTTCATTTTCACAGGAACACGCTGGTCCTGAATTCTAAACAACTCTTTAAAAGATTCCCACCTGACAGATGTGAGGTCATAATAAGGTTTGAGGCCCAGCATTTGGAAAAAGTTGGATCTAATTTAACTGATGCAGGATATTTGCACATCACCCATTGACCCATCTACCCACCCTCAACCCTCAAAGCTCTGGCCCAGAATTAGATATTAGCTGGCAGGTCATGTTAAAATTGTATAGGACATTGGTTCGGCCGCATTTAGAATACTGTGTACAGTTCTGGTTGCCACATTACCAAAAGGATGTGGATGCTTTGGAGAGGGTGCAGAGAAGGTTTACGAGGATGTTGCCTGGTATGGAAGGTGCTAGCTATGAAGAGAGGTTGAGGAAGTTAGGATTGTTCTCATTTGAAAAAAAGAGGTGGGGGGGGGGGGAACGTGATTGAGGTCTACAAAATCATGAAGGGTACAGACAGGGTAGATAGACTTAAACTTTTTCCCAGGGTGAAGGATTTAATAATGAGAGGTCACACTTTCAAGGTGAGAGGTGAAAAGTTTAAGGGGGACATATGTGGCAATTACTTCGCACAGAGGGTGGTGGGCGTTTGGAACGCATTGCCAGTAGAGGCAGGTGCGATCGATTCATTTAAGATGCATCTGGACAGATGCATGAGTAGGTGGGGAGCAGAGGGTACAAATGCTTAGGAATTGCGCGACAGGTTTAGACAATGAATTTGGATCAGCTCAGGCTTAGAGGACCGAAGGCCTTGTTCCTGGGCTGTAAATTTTCTTTGTCCTTTGTATTCCAATATATTCCAATATTTCTGAGCAATGTATTGTTCCCACTGTTGCTTTGAGACAATTAGTATGTAAGAAGATATAAAATAAAAAATAAATGCGTATTTTTCCATAATTCTTGATTATAGTATGTAGTTTAAGATTTAAACAAAGAATTGATTTTGCAGTCCAGGCTAAATTTAGACTTATTGCCCAGATGCATGCCTGAAGGTGTCTAATTATAGGAAACTAATTACTCAGAGTTTTAAGTTTTTTTCATTTGCATCACTTACTCGCAGCTCATTTTGAAGTTGTGACTTTGTTGGTTGATTGATCTGATTGATTGTCGAATGTACCTGAGTACAGTGAAAAGCTTTGTTTGCGAGTAGTACAGGCAGATCACAGTAAACAAGAACATACAGATCATAGGGTGAAAAAACTTGGACGGAGTGAGGGATGCAAGTTACACCGTACAGATGCGCGTGAGGCAAGATCAACATTATTTGAAGTTAGAGAGTCCATTTATTAGTCTAATAAAGGCTGGGGAGAAGCTGTTCTTGATCCTGCTGGTGCAAGTGTTCAAGCTTCTGTATCTTCTGCCTGACAGAAAAGGTTGTAGGAGATAGACCAGGGTGGGAGTGGTCTTTGATGATGTTGGCAGCCTTTCTGTGGCAACAGGAAGTGTATATCAAGTCCATGGATGGGAGGTTGGCTTCCGTGATGGTCTGGGCTGTGCACACAACCATCTGTAGTTTCTTACAGTCCTGGGCAGAGCAGTTGCCGTACCAGACTGTTATGTACCTGGACAGTATGGTTTTGATGCAAGGAGATAGCCTAATGTTTTATTCGTGAGGTTAGGACTGTATTTGTTGCCCAACCCTAGCTGCTCAAAGGCAGTTAAGAGTCAACCACATTGCCTGGGTCTGGAGTCACATGTAGGCCAGACTAGTTAAGAATGGCCGTTCCCTTCCCTAAAGAACTTAGAGAACCAAATGGGACTTTCCTGAGAGTCAACAATGGATTTCAGACCATCATTACACTCTATAATTCCAAATTTTTTTTATTGAATTCAAAAATCTACCATGGCAGGATCTGAAACCAGGTCCCCAAACATTACCTGGTTCACTAGATTAATAGTCTAACGATAAAACCATTGGGCCGTCACCTCCCCTATCATGCTTTTGGTGCAACCCAAAGAGATAAAAACACCCCACTGTTAGTGACCATAAAAGGACTAGATTTTTCTTTGCACCTTTTGGAAAGGCTCAACATATCCATTTCAATCTGCTGCCAAGGCTGAATGTAAAGACAGGAACAATGAAAATGGCATCAAAATGCTGGAATGAAAGAAACCCCAATCTGGAGCATGAAAACAGAGCCATGAGTTTCTTGGTATCAGTGAGGGGAAAGTAGAATTGTCTATCATGAGGTTGCAAAAGGAAAGTTATCCTGTTTGACACTCTAATGCACCCTACCTGGGCATTGCTGATGGGGGTGACCAGTTCCAATGTTGTGTACAGTACCTGTAGGGTTCAGACACACTATAAGAAAGCAACTGAGTTTTTTCTAAGACACTGTTTAAGAAGGGCAGTAAAGACAAGTCAAGGAACTATAGACAGGTGAGCCTGACCTCGGTGGTGGGCAAGTTGTTGGAGGGAATCCTGAGGGACAGGATGTACATGTATTTGGAAAGGCAAGGATTGATTAGGGATAGTCAACATAGCTTTGTGCGTGGGAAATCATGTCTCACAAACTTGATTGAGTTTTTCGAAGAAGTAACAAAGAAGATTGATGAGGGCAGAGCAATGGATGTGATCTATATGGACTTCAGTAAGGCATTCGACAAGGTTCCTCATGGGAGACTGTATAGCAAGGTTAGATCTCATGGAATCAGGAAGAACTAGCCATTTGGATACAGAACTGGCTCAAAGGTAGAAGACAGAGGGTGATGGTGGAGGGTTGTTTTTCAGACTGAAGGCCTGTGACCAGTGGAGTGCCACAAGGATCGGTGCTGGGTCCTCTATTTTTTTGTCCTTTACATAAATGATTTAGATGCGAGCATAAGAGGTACAGTTAGTAAGTTTGCAGATGACACCAAAATTGGAGGTGTAGTGGACAGCGAAGAGGGTTACCTCAGATTACAACAGGATCTGGACCAGATGGGCCAATGGGCTAAGAAGTGGCAGGTGGAGTTTAATTCAAATAAATGCGAGGTGCTGCATTTTGGGAAAGCAAATCTTAGCAGGAGTTATACACTTAATGGTAAGGTCCAAGGGAGTGTTGTTGAACAAAGAGACCTTGGAGTGCAGGTTCGTAGCTCCGTGAAAGTGGAGTTGCGGGTAGATAGGATAGTGAAGAAGGCGTTTGGTATGCTTTCCTTTATTGGTCAGAGTATTGAGTACTGGAGTTGGGAGGTTGCGGCTGTACAGGACATTGGTTAGGCCACTGTTGGAATATTGCATGCAATTCTGGTCTCCTTCCTATCGGAAAGATGTTGTGAAACTTGAAAGGGTTCAGAAAAGATTTACAAGGATGTTGCCAGGGTTGGAGGATCTGAGCTACAGGGAGAGACTGAACAGGTTGGGGCTGTTTTCCCTGGAGCGCTGGAGGCTGAGGGGTGACCTTATAGAGGTTTACAAAATTATGAGGGGCATGGATAAGGTAAATAGACAAAGTCCAGAACTAGAGGGCATAGGTTTAGGGTGAGAGGGGAAAGATATAAAAGAGACCTAAGGGGCAACCTTTTCACGCAGATGGTGGTACGTGTATGGAATGAGCTGCCAGAGGATGTGGTGGAGGCTGGTACAATTGCAACATTTAAGAGGCATTTGGATGGGTATATGAATAGGAAGGGTTTGGAGGGATATGGGTCGGGTGCTGGCAGGTGGGACTAGATTGGGTTGGGATATCTGGTCGGCATGGACCGAAGGATCTGTTTCCATGCTGTACATCTCTATGACTCTACGTTGTTTGCGCAAAGCCAGCATCTGTTGGCATTCCTATTTTTCCTTTGAGAATGGGGTGGCATGGCGGTTCAGTGGTGAGCACTGCTGCCTCACAGCACCTGGGTTCCAGGTTCAATTCCAGCCTCGGGTGACTGTTTGTATGGAGTTTGCACATTCTCCATGTGTCTGCGTGGTTTTCCTCTGTGTGCTAAGGTTTCCTCCCACAGTCCAAAGATGTGCAGGTCAGGTGAATTGGCTATGCTAAATTGCCCATAGTGTTAGGTACTTTAGTCAGAGGGGCATGGGTCTGGATGGGTTACTCTTCGGAGGGTTGGTGTGGACTTGTTGGGCTGAAGGGCATGTTTCCACACTGTAGGGAATGTAATCAAATGTGGTGATCAACCACCTTCTTCAATCACTGCAGCTGATACATCCACAGTGCTATTTATGGACAGATTTCCCGGATTTTCACCCAGTGACAATAAAAAAACTGGTGACATAATTCCAAGTCAGATAATGTGTGGTTTAGCAAGAAGATGCAGTTAGTGGTGCTCCCTGTATATCTATTGCTGTGTCCTTCTCGATGATAGAGGTACAACATTTTGGAAGATGTTGTCAGAGGAACCTTGACAATGGATGAGTTTCCAGTTGAGTTGCTTTGCCCTGTTATAACTATTTAAATATGTTGTGTCCTGAAGAAGGGTTACTGCACCCAGAAATTTAAATCTGATTTGTCTCCACAGATGCTGCCAGACCTGCTGAGTTTTACCAGCAATTTCTGTTCTTGTTTTTGTTTCTGATTTCCAGCATCCACAGTTCTTGCTTTTTTAAAAAAAAGTTGTTAGTTTATTCAAACTTACATATCACAGTGAGTTGAACATCAACCAACTGCATGCCTCTTGCTCAACATCGTCAATATCTCACCAAATGTCTCAGGGTTTTCAGTACATCTCTGGTTCTAAACACAGAGCTTCCATTGCTTCCATTGAAAGCTTTGTCATACACTGGTCTTCCAAATCAAAAACAAAAGAAGAGGACAAGGCACGAAACTCAAATGCTAAAAATAAAATACAGTGATGTTAAAAACATGTCTGCACCAAAATTAAGTCAAAGACATAGAACAATCTTCCATCATGATCATTCTTTATGGAGCCTTGAGCCCATTATCTAGCTAGTTACAGGCTGTCCAACAGTGAGCGTGAGGTAAAAGAACAAATAGGTAAACAGATTATGGAAAGATGTAGAGGCAATAGGGTGGTGGTAATGGGAGATTTTAATTTTCCTAACATTGACTGGGATACACTTAGTGTCAGAGATCTGGATGGGGTAGAATTTCTAAGAAGCGTCCAGGAGAGTTTTCCAGAGCAGTATGTCAATAGTCCTACAAGGGAAGGGGCCATATTGGACCTGGTACTGGGGAATGAGCCAGGACAGGTGGTAGAAGTTGCGATAGGGGATTTGTTTTGGAATAGTGACCACAATTCGGTAAGTTTTAGAACACTTGTAGATAAAGAAGAGAGTGGACCTAAGGGAAGAGTACTAAACTGGGCCAAGGCCAATTATATCAAAATTAGGCAGGAGCTCGGATATGTGGGTTGGACACAGCTATTTGAAGGGAAGTCCACTTTTGAGATGTGGGAAGCTTTCAAAGATAGGTTAAAGATAGTGCAGGAAAGGCATGTCCCATTGAAGGCAAAGGATAGGAAGGGCAAGATTTGTGAACCGTGGATGACAGGAGAAATCATGCAACTAGCCCAGAGAATAAGGGAAGCATACATAAGGTCTAGGCAGCTAAGAACAAAACGGGCCCTGGAAGAATATCGGAACAGTAGGACAAATCTTAAATGAGGAATCAAGTGGACTAAAAGGGGTCATGAAATAGCTTTAGTGAGCAGAATTAAGGAAAATCCCAAAACATTTTATTCTTATATAAGAAGCAAGCAGGTAATTACAGAAAGGATTGGTCCACTAAAGGATAACGAAGGAAGGCTATGTGTTGAACCTGAGAGAATGGATGAGATTCTGAATGATTACTTTGCATCAGTGTTCACTGAGGAGAGGAACATGATGAATGTTGAGATTAGAGATAGAAGTTTGATTAGTCTGGATCACGTTGACATAAGTAGGGAAGATATGTTGAGTAGGCTAGAGGTTATTAAGGTGGACAAATCCCCAGGACTGGATGGGATCTATTCCAGGTTGCTGAGGAGGCGAGAGAGGAAATAGCTGGGGCCCTGACAGATATCCTTGTGGCATCCTTAAATACAGGTGAGGTGCCGGAGGACTGGAGGGTTGCTCATATTGTCCCCCTGTCCAAGAAGGGTAATAGGGATATTCCAGGTAACTACAGACCAGTGAGCTTGACGTCAGTGATGGGAAAGTTGCTGGAGAAGATACTGAGGGATAGGATCTATTTATATTTAGAAAAGAATGGGCTTAACAGTGATAGGCAACATGGTTTTGTGTGGGGGAGATCGTGCCTTACTAACTTAATAGAGATCTTCGAGGAACTGACCAAGTTGATAGATGAAGAAAGGGCTGTTGATGTCATATACATGGACTTTAGTAAGGCATTTGATAAGGTTCTCCATGGTAGACTAATGGAGAAAGTGAAGTCACATGGTGTGCAGGGTGTTCTAGTTAGGTGGATAAAGAACTGGTTGAGCAACAGGAGACAGAGAGTAGTAGGTGAAGGGAGTTTCTCAAAATGGAGAAAGGTGACCAGTGGTGTTCCACAGGGATCAGTGTTGAGGCCATTGTTGTTTGTAATATACATAAATGATCTGGAAGGGAGTACTGTTGGTATGATCAGCGAGTTTTCAGATGACACAAAGATTGGTGGAGTAGCAGAAAGCATAAGGGACTGTCAGAGAATACAGGAGGATATAGATAGCCTGGAGATTTGGGCGGAAAAGTAGCAGATGGTTCTCAATCCAGAAAAATGTGAGGTGATGTATTGAGGTGAGACTAATTCCAGCGCAAATTATACAATGAACAGAAGAGCCTTGGGAAAGGTTGATGGGCAGAGAGATCTGGGAGCGCGGGTCCATTGTACCCTGAAGTTGCTGCACAGGTGGATAGAGTGGTCAAGAAGGCATACAGTATGCTTGCCTTCATTGGACGGGGTATTGAGTATAAGAGCTGGCAGGTCATGTTAAAATTGTACAAGACAAAGGTTCAGCCGCATTTAGAATATTGTATACTGTTCTGGTCGCCACATTACCAAAAAGGATGTGGACGCTTTGGAGAGGGTGCAGAGAAGGTTTAGAGGGATGTTGCCTGGTATGGGAGGTGCTAGTTATGAAGAAAGGTTGAGTAGGTTGGGTTTATTTTCATTAGTAAAAAGGAGATTGAGGGAGGACCTGATTGAGGTTTACAAAATCATGAAGGGTATAGACAGGGTGGATAGTGATAAGTTTTTACCTAGAGTGAAGGATTCAGTAATGAGAGGTCACGCTTTCAAGGTGAGAGGTGGAAAGTTTAAGGGGGATACACGTGGCAACTACTTCACAAAGAGAGTGGCAGGTGTCTGGAATGCGTTGCCAGCAGACGTGGTAGAGGCAGGCACAGTAAATTCATTTAAGATGCATCTGGACAGATGCATGAGTAAGTGGGGAGCAGAGGGATACAGATGCTTAGGAATTGATCGACAGGTTTAGACAGTACATTAAGATCGGCTCAGGCTTGGAGGGCCGAAGGGACTCTTCCTGGGCTGTAAATTTTCTTTGTTCGTTTCTTTGTTCTTTCTTTGTTCTTTGTTCTTTGCCTATTAAAGTTGCATATTATTGTGAAGACTTTAAACAGGATCTTTCAATATTGTCTGGAACCTTCAGGTTTCTCAAGATCGTAATGCCTCACTTAATGTTTTAATTTTGTCCATTGAAACTGTTACTTTAAGCAAAATGGCATTGTGAATCAGATTTTTAAGAATTAACACAAATTATTGCATACACTGGAGTCATATTCCACAATAATCCATAACAAGTCTCTCTCCCCAGTGAGTCTCCGAAAGCTAGTAAGTTTCTCCCTGTCTCTGTTACTGAAATTATACCACAGGAGCTGGTCACATGGTCAGACAATTCCCTCACCAAGTCATCCTTTAGTTACACGTGGAGTGTTTTTGACACTGATCTGGCTCCCTCAGAGCCAGCTCTCAAAATGCCAGAATGTCTGACACTCCTCTTTCCCAGGGCTCCCTGAGTGGACTAGATTAACAGCCCCAATCAGGGAACTCATATGCTATGAGGTCTACCCTGGCTGACCTCATTATAATCACTACAGTTACCTGCTGGTGGAAACAGTATTGTTTAACTATTTAGAACAAAGTGACAAGTAGTGAGTAGTGCAGCCAGCTGATGGGCAAGTAGGGCAGAAGTAAGGCAGCAAGCAGCATAGCACTAGGCTGGCAGTCAGGCAGTACACAAAGAGGAGTGAGCCAACAGCAAGACAGGAGTGAAGGCAGACCTGGCCTTGGAATCTCTGGAAGCAAAACTGCCTGAAGCGTCGATTTTCCGGCTCCTCGGCTGCTGCCTGACCTGCTGTGCTTTTCCAGCACCACTCCACTAACCTTGACTGGGAATCTCCCTGTCAACCCTCGAGTGTACAGACCTCCCGAAAGCACTCTTCCATTGTTCTGCCAATATCAATGACAATGCAAAATGTGCACGATTACAATATTAAAATGTAAATCGATGAAACAGAGCCTAAACAATCAACAACTTTCAAACAAAACACCATTAAAAGGGTGATATAAAGTGAAGACTTAATGAAGTTGTATGGGTAAACAGTTATTCAATGCAGTTATAGGCTGTGATGATAAGAAGGCTTCAAGTTACATTCCTAGAGCTTGCTAAGTGTCAGGAGCACATGGAATTCTTTAGTTGGTGTCAGAGTTCCTGAGCCAGATGAAGAAAACTCCTGTTCTAGTTCATTGATCAATTAACGGTGACTTCCTCTGAAAAATGGGCAGACATAAACTGAAGAGGTCTGATCCATTGTACAGTCCACTCAGATGAATGTTGACTCTTGTTACCAGTTAGTTGTTGCCTTTAGGGGAGTATTGGAGAAAAGTTTAGAAAGAAAAATGAATTTCCTTACAATTGTTACAGATCTTTTGTGTTAACTAGTGCCCCAAGAAAATATGATCATGACCTCTGGAAGTCACAAATAATTTTACAACTGAAGTAGTTTTAAAGCATAGTCATTGTAACAATAGAAAAAGCATGGCAGCTACATGCACACAGAAACATTCCAGACAAAATAAGGTAATAACACCACAACAGCTCTTTTAGTGCTGTGAGTTAAATGACAAAAGATACTTAGGAAATAAGAGAAAACCCTGTGGTTCTTTGTCAAAGATTTGCATTGGGGTTGTTTGACCTCTAAGAAGGAAGGTAGAATTTATTGTAACATAACACCTAAAAGATGCACCTTCAATCGATCAACATTCCTCCAGTACTATATTGAAGAGTCAACTGGAATATGTTATGAAATTTTTTTTAATTAAAAGGAATGACTATAAGAATTTAGTGTCTGGAAATGACTGATTGGACTTTAAAGAGTGATTGAGACCACGTTCCAGTGACTTGAAATCTCTTAGATGGCTGAATATTTGCAAGACTGTGAGTGCTAAATATCAAAACCATTAGATGGAGCCAAGTTGCAAGAACTCACCATTTTAGATGAATTTATAAGAATTGTACCTTCTGTCTCCGTATGAAGGACATCCAGACTTATCTGGGAAATGAAGTAATCACTTTGGACAAAGAACTCTGGCTGAAAAGAAAATTCACCCAGACATAATCTCGTCAAGTTATAACTGGAATCCACTGGCCGTGACCATACTTGATTTACTGGTCAGTTGGAGAAAGGTGCTCATGTGAGAAGCAAGAGAACAATTTAATAAGTTGCCAGAGGAAGTGGTGGATGGCTATATGTAAAGAAACGATTTATAGTGCTAGCAAATGGGACTAGATTAATGTAGGATAGCTGGTCGGCATGGACGTGTTGGACCGAAGAGTCTGTTTCCATGCTGTGTATGTCTATGACTGTATGACTGTATGTTTCTCTGATTTAAGAACTGCATTCTTCACAGTGGCATGGTGGCTCAGTGGTTCGCACTCTTGCCTTCCAATCCAGTGACCCAGGTTCGATTCCATCCTTGGATGACCGTGTGAAGTTTGCACATTCTCCCTGTGTCTGTATAGGTATCCTCTGTGTGCTCTGGTTTTCTCCCACAGTCCAAGCAGGTGTAGTGAGATGGATTGGCCATGGCAAATTGCCTGCAGTGACCAGCGATGTGCAGGTTAGATGGATTAGCCACAGGAAATGTAGGGTTACAGGGATATTCGGGGGTGGGGGGAGTGGGTGTGTCTGGGTGAGATGCTCTTTGGAGGTTTGGTGTTGACTTGGTGGGCTGAATGGCCTGATTCCACATTGTAGGGATTCTGTGATTCAGACCAGGGAAAGAAACAGGAAAAACACCAAAAGAACAAGAACATTCACTGTGCCTTCAGCCATCTAGCAACTCAGATCCTACTGTTTAACTATCAATGTGACACAGACCAGGCTTTTTAAAAAGCTCAACCCAGCAGCTGTTGACTCCAGAGGAATAGATAAATCAGACATACATATTCTTAAATTGCCTTGGTGTTGAAAGCAGAAGGACCACTGAACTCAATCGGGACCTACCCATATGGTTGTCAATGCAGAAGAACTGTATAACTTTAATCTTTACTTTGCTTTAAAATATACTTTGGTTTATCCCTAGTGTATGTATGAAAGTTACAACACCTCAATTATTTATCTTCATCTGGGTTAAGTACATGAAATACTATTCCTTTTCATATCCAAAAACTCAAGAAATCCTTCATGTTGACTCTTTTATAATTACAAAACATAAACAGGCAAGCACTTACTGAATTGGCAATGCATCCTTTAATAAGAATTGATTGTTGTAAAATGAGGAGTGAAGAGAAAGAGAGACATTTAACTCCTCCTCACCTGATTGTAACAATATCCTTAAACTTGAAATAGAACTGAAACCCATGACCTCTAACACAAAGGATTGAGTATTCCCACTGAGCCAGGGCTAGCATCTTAGAATGCTTCATTGAAGAAAGATGCAAAACCTTCCCAGACCACAGTTGATGAAAATGTTGTATTAGATGTCTGGGATTAATCCAGTTTCTGCTCTGATCACATGAATCAAAAGAGAATAAGGGAGAATCAACATAGAACAAAAAAGGTGAAAAATTAACTATTGTTTACAAATTTTCTACATTCTTTCAGTGATTTGATCTATCATATCCATTTAAGCTGGACATTTTTCTTTGCTTCTACATTAATTTCTCCTGGGCAATTCCTAGTGTTGCAAAGAGAGGCCCTAAACTTTAGATTGATGGTTTTTGGGAGGGTGTGTAATGGGAGTTGTGGTTGGCAACACCAGAAACACTGCTGGGTTGAGGTAGCTGAGTGGAAGGTCCACCTTGGTGCACTGTCACTTCGTCAAAGCAACGATGAAAATAAAAATAAGAAAAAAAGTAATCCTCCAGCAAGCACCCACCCTGTCACCAATTAAGGAGATCATCCACAAAGTTATACAGTTTTAACAAAGCAGAGGGATGGAAGGTAATGAGATAATAAGTGGAGATGGAGTTCAGCGAGAGAGGAAGAGAAACAAAACAAAGGGATTGTTGATAGCAAGCTAAGGAAAAAGAAAAGCTGGGTAGGCAATAATGAGGATGATGAATGGGTGAAAATGAGTTAGCTGTGCCAAAACTCATGTCATGAAAGAGCTTGGGATGTGGGGGTGGGTAAAGGATATGAAACGAGGTTTTCAAGGTCTAAAATTATTGAACTCAACACTGAGTCCTGAAGGCTACTAGGTTCCCAAACAGAAAATGAGATTATTGTCTGATCCTAACAAACTCTCCAAAAGCTCCTTTTCATTGACTATTGAACTGTCTGTACCCCATCTCTCCCAAAGGGTTCTGCCCTATTCTGGGGCAAAATTGAAAGTACCAAACCCTGGAACATTTAACGTTTTAAGCATTCCAGAATTCAATCAACTAACCGTTACTCTCCACAACTGCTAACTCATGCACGGATTAAAAGGTATTGACTTCAGTTGATGAATTCATTATTTTAAAAAAACTCTCATTGATAAATAAATTCACTACATGTAACTTGCTTTAATTCTTAAAAAAAATTGGAATTCATAATGTCACTTGAAAGAGTTTGAAACTGTCATTCAAACTGTGAACTAATAGGCACCCCTCTGTGAAAATGAAATGTTAACATTTCAGTTATGTAGTATTGGCCCTGTAATGATGACCCTCAGGATTATATCAATAAGCAGAGTGGATTGGCAAGCATTAATTTTCTTTTAACAATGCAGATTTCTTTTTAAACAGTTAAAGGGAGAAGTTTTAAATGCCTTGGCGACTTGACAGCTTCCTTTGATAGCTCCTTGTGACTGTTCTGTGGACAGTTCCAATGAGATTATGCCGGTTTTACAAACATTCATGCCTACCTTTAACAATCCAACAGGTTATTTGACATCTCCCAAGTAACACCCTACCTTTCCCAAAGGGCTCCTTACCTCTCCAAAGGTGTAGCTTACCTCTACCTAAGCGCAACTGACCTCCAACATAAGTGTCCCATGGCCATATCCAAAGAAAGAACCTCCTTGTCAGGAGGTCCATCAGTGTTAGAACTTCTTCTATCATGTCTGAAGTATATACATAATGTTCTGAGCATCCTACTATTAAAAGTGGCTGGCTTTTAATACGTGCAGAGTTTAGATCAGAGTGATGCTGGAAATGCACAGCAGGTCAGGCAGCATCCAAGGAGCAGGAAAATTGACGTTTCGGGCAAAAGCCCTTCATCAGGAATAGAGGCAGGAAGCCTCCAGGGTGGAGAGATAAATGGCTGGTGGGGAGGGGGGGTGGGGGTGTCTGGGCAGAAGGTAGCAAAGAGTACAATAGGTGAATGGGGGTGGGGATGGAGGTGATAGGTCAGAGGGGAGGGTGGAGCGGATAGATGGGAAGGGAGATTGGCAGGGAAGACAGGTCATGAGGACAGTGTTGAGCTGGAATGTTGGAACTGAGGTAAGGTGGGGGGAGGGGAAATGAGGAAGCTGGTGAAGTCCACATTGATGCCCTGGAGTTGAAGTGTTCCGAGGCAGAAGATGAAGCAGTTGATCCAAGAACCTACAAATTAGACCATGTTCCCATTCCTCCACACCTTGCTGTGAGTGGGAGTCTGATGTCTAGATCTTCTGTTGCTATTTTCTTAATGACAGAGAACTCCTGTAACTTTACAGACATTTTGGCCACAGTTTTGCCAAGGCACGAGCAATACGTAGGTTTTCAATTTTCCATTAATCAGGTTTCATTTGGATACACAACCCACATATTGGTGGCCAAGTTCACTGACAACAGTTATTTCTAGTGAAAAATCTCAGAGGTTCTCAATAAGGCAAGGCTCTGCATCTATTTCACATTAGAACATGGTGAAAAGCGTACAGTAACTGTACAGGAAATCTAGCTCTAACATCTCTCTTCTTTTAATGCTTTGCCACTGATTGAGGAGTCTGTGCATTTCTTTTTTGAATTCTTTTCCATTTAGTGCACTAGATGGCAGCCTATTCCATTAATTCATAACTTTACATTCAGCAGATACGCTTTATGCTGTTAAAGCTCAAGCCTGCTCTGGTTCATATTGAAGTTCAATAGTTTAATTATTTTCAACAGCTGAGGAGAAGAACCCACTTCTATGATTAAGTTTCTCCAAACCAAACTTATAAGATATCACATGACTACTTACTCTAGCATTGACCCTACTAACTCAAATACATTTCTGAGATTGATTGAGGGTCACGTATGTCTCCGAACAGAGTGGTCATATCCGATTTAAAATCCCCACTGAAAAGTCATGCTCTGTCGGAATAAGGCCAGAAAGAAATCTAAACTCTACCTGTTCAACCTTGCTACTCTGACTCTGAGTGGCATGATTCAGGAAGATTGTAAATTCTATCCAGTTGTGCCGAGTTCATGTATTCAACTGGGTAACCATTGGCAACACAAAAATGCCTCTCTTTACATTGGGGAAAAGGAAGATTTCAACAGTGTGTTGGGGAGAACAAAAGGGGCAAATAAGTCACTCCCAGTGAACCTACTCAAGTGATTTCGACCGCCAAAATGGGTGTGTTTGAGTCATGCAAGAAGTTGAGATGTTCAAACTTTAACCTTGGCCCCCAGCATGCCTCAGTCTCTCTCTTTTCCAGTATCAATGGAGACTGGATTGAAGTGTGCTTGGGGTAGAACCAAAGGTGGCTATTCAGAGCTACCTTATGAAGAAGCAGCACTTCAAAAGTTACTGCCTCCAAATAAACCTGTTGAACTATAATCTGGTATTGTGTGATCTTTTAACTTTATTCACAATACACTTTTATGGAGGTTAGTACTTCCACTTCTGGAAGATGGTTTCTTTGAGATAATATTGAACTGGATTCTCAGGACGAGGGAAATCCAGTACATAAAGCAATTGCTTAGGAGCCAGGAGGAACTCCCTCCAGCTATACAATCTTATCTGTTTCCAATTGCAAATTTCCATCCATCTAGTGGTCCTTAATCTCCAACCCACCCACTTCCATCATCCATCTCTCTCCATGATGACAATCACTCCACCCTTTCCATAGTTCCTCTCTGTCTGGCCATTATCCTGCCCCATCCTCCAAGGTAAAGCTCAAATCAAACCTCTTCCATTATCCTTTCTCCCTGGCTACATCGTTGTGAGACAGAAACCTTTACCCAATTTCCATTCATATCCCACTAAATTTTCAATGGTTTATTTCACATGTTGTTCCATGGTTTCTATGAAAAAGATAGATTAAACTTTTTAAAAAATGGTTATGTCATACAAGGAACAAGTACCACTTTTAAAATTTGCTAGAATTACTGGTGGCTTAGCATTGCTGCCTCACAGTAACAGGGATGTGGGTTTGATTCCAGCCTTGGGCAACGGTCTGTGTGGAATTTGTTCATTTTCCCCATGTCTATGTGAGTTTCCAGGTGCTTCAGTTTCCCTCCCATAGTCCAAAGATGTGCATTCAGGTGGATTGACCATGCTAAATTGCCCTCTTGTGTCTATAGATGTGCAGGTTAGGCGGCTTAACAATGGCTAATGCTGGGTTGTGAGGGTAGGGTTATGGGGATAGGGTGTTGGTGGCCGTTTCTAGTTTGGATGC
This sequence comes from Chiloscyllium plagiosum, assembly GCF_037043375.1. NCBI lineage: Eukaryota > Metazoa > Chordata > Chondrichthyes > Orectolobiformes > Hemiscylliidae > Chiloscyllium > Chiloscyllium plagiosum. The sequence continues at coordinate 18,740,735 of NW_028270153.1, read as the reverse complement.
TCTTTGGATGGTCGGTGTGGACTTGATGGGCCAATATCAGTCCTTAAAGTGACAGGCAGTGCTGACGACAGCCCATTAACTGCCTGAGTGCCACACTCATCTAATATTACATTCCCATAAGGGGTTAGGATTAGGTTTCACCACCCTGCCCTCCCCCTACCTGCTCACACCTTCCTACCAGCATCACCACTCAACCAGTCTTGACCTCTTTACATATTCCATTAATGAGAAAATATTCCCATTCCCAATTCAAACGAACGTATGGTGTTAATTGTACAGAAGTCTGCTCGGTGTTCAACAATCCTTCAGAGCAGAAAATTATTAGGGTAAGGATGTGCTCTCAGTTTTAAACATCCCACCTTGAAGATAATACAACTGAATCTGTTTCATCGCCTCTTTAAACTGCTTACTAACCGAGCATGTTCCTTTTTCAGCTTTGAAAAGGAAGAACAAGAGCTGTTAGAGGTTAATGGAGTTGGAACAACTGTTTTTTCTTAAGCATTGACTATCAGTCTGTTCCTGTGGTCTGACTCATAAGCACATGTTTCAATGGAGATTTAATGAGTGAGATGAGATCACTGAAATAATCTTCCCAATCTGTGCACTACATGTCATCTAATGGCATCATTCCATTATTTATCTATTCATTTTCATGACTGTGTATGTCTTGACCTGTGTTTCATACCTAGAGTGCATTTTGATGTTTTCCATCATCTCATGTTTATTTAGTTGGTTACAGTTGTAACAGATCATGGTTAAAGACACCCATACTCTCATTTGCAAACCTCAAGTTCTGACGCCAAAGAAATAACTTAAAAAGAAAATAATTCCAAGCTTCATAACCAGATTTTCCTTAATTGGCAAGTGGTACGATGCTTCTGTTCTTCATTCTTCCATACCCCATTAGAGCATTTTTTAAAATTCCAGACTGTTCACTCTGTTTTAAAAATATCCGTAATCCTAAGAAAAATAAATGCACCATTTCATAGAAATTGTTTATGCAGCAGGGCAAGAGGTATTCATTGTGGTCATTAAAATTAGCTCTTGTTTATTCAAAATGGACCCATTCCTGTCAGGGTTTCAAGATATGAGGAGAGACTCAGACTTTCCAGAGAAGTGGTTTTCTGCTGGTAGATAGTATTGTAAACAATTGGGAAAAAGGCAACTCAAGAATTGCATATGGTGGAAGTAGAAACAAGGGAGCCTCGGTTCAAACTAGCAAAGTGTAACTAAGACAAATATCTGAATGTTATTCTTCAAGTACAGTGAAATGAAATGGATTCACAGACAGAGTTATGGGGGTGAAAATACTTGATACATTAAAGAAACAACTTAATACTAAAATGCGGGCAGGGGGAGCTGCTACTGAACTAACATGGACTAAATAGTTTTCAACTGTAATTATCTTGAAGTTTTCATTTGTTCAGCAGAACAAGATTGCTTACTGACTCTCCAGTGAGGAGATTTACTCATGAGAAGTATTTGTCAGGAGTTTGGATATAGGGGTCATTGGATTCTACAGGATTTGACATCCATTGAAATGATGGGATGGAGAAAGCTGCTGGGGCTGCTAAACCCCATGTCTAATATGCAGTGTCAATGGTGAACCATTATACAGTGAGTAAACATTTATTATGTCAACAATGTGAAGTTGCGTTCATTCAGCACAGCATAGATCAGCCCTTGCATGTCTATTTTTGGATATTTTTCCCTTTGTACCATATATAAACATTTTCTGGCATGCATAGGTTTCATAAGATCATAAGATATTGGAGCAAAATTAGGCCATTTGGTCCATCGAGCCTGCTCGCCCAATTAATCATGGCTGATATGTTTCTCAACCTCATTCTTCTGCCTTCTCTCTGTCACCCTTAATTTCCCTACTAATCAAGAACTTATCTATTTCTGTTTTAAAGACTCTCAATGACTTGGCCACCATGGTCCTCTGTGGCAATGAGTTATAAACAATAATCACCCTTTGGCTGAAAAAAGTCCTCCTCATTTCAGTTCCTTCACTCTGCGGCTGTGTCCTCAGGTCCTAGTCTCTCCTACTTGGGGAAACATTTTCTCTATCTCCACTCTATCCAGGCCTCTCAATACTCTAAAAAATTCAATTAGATTCCCCCTTATCCTTCTAAATTCCATCCAGTACAAACCCAGAGTTCTCCTCATATAACTAGCCCTTCAGCCCTGGGATCATTCCTTAAACATCCTCTGGACCTCCTCCAATGTCAGTACATCCTTCCTCAGATATGGGGCTCAAAACTGCTCACAATATTCCAAATATAATCTGGCCAGAGCCTTATACAGCAGGCACATCTCTGCTCTTGTATTTTAGCCTTCTCGAAATGAATGATTTACCTTCCTAACTGTATCTGCATGTTAACCTGAAGATAAGCCTGACCTAGGACTCCCAAGTGCATTTCTGCTTTAGATTTCAAAGCTTTTCTCCATTTAGAAAATATTCCAAGCCTCTATTTTTCCTAGCAAAGTGCGTAACCTCATAATTTCCTGCATTATATTCCATCTGCCACTTCTTTGCCCACTCTCCTAGCATGTCCAAGTACTTCTACAGCCTCTCCGCTTTCTCAATAGTACATGTCCCTTTCCACCTATCTTTGTATCAACTGCAAATTTAGCAAAATTGCCCTCAGTTCCTTTCACCAGATTGTTAATCTATAATTTGAATAGTTGTGGGCCCAACTCTGACCCTTGTGGAACTTCACTAGTCACTGGCTGCCATATCTGAAAAAGACCACTGTAACCCCACTCTCTGCCTTTTACCAGTCAGCCATCCTCTATCCATGCCAGTACCTTACCCCTAACACCATGGCCTCTTAGCTTCTTCAGCAGCCTCTGTGTGACACCTTGTCAAAGTCCTTCTGGAAATCGACAAAGATCACGCCCACTGGCTCTTCTCTGCCTAGCCTGCTTGTTACCTCCACAAAAAAATTTAACAGAAGGGCTTATGTCCGAAACGTCGATTCTCCTGTTCCCTGGATGCTGCCTGACCTGCTGCGCTTTTCCAGCAACACATTTTCAGCTCAGGCACAACTTTCCCTTGACAAATCTGCGCAGATTTAGCCCAATTTTACCTTGCACTTCTAAATACTCTGCAAACTCGTCCTTATTAAAGGATTTTAAAATCTTACCAATGATCGTTTTCAGGTAACCAGCTGATATTTTCCAGCCTTTTGCCTCTCTCTCTCCTTAAACGGGGATTTATATTCGCCATTTTCCAGTCCTTTGGGACCTTTCCTTACTCCAGTGATTCATAGAGGATCACCAGCAATGCCTTTACAATCTCCTCAGCTTTATCTTTTAGAATTCTGGGGTGTATTCCATCTGGAGAGAATAATCACTGAGCTTTTGGTCAAGTCTTCATGAAAGGCCTCATTTCTATATTGGATTTTCAATAGTTTAAATACTCACTTTTTCTATTAAATGTAAACAGCATGGATGATCTTCTCTGCACATTTGTTTTTAAACAGCACAAGAGATTGTAGATTTGGAATCTTATATTGAACGAGAGATCCCCTCATACAATCCATTTTCCTGCTTTCATTCCCTTACATACTGTTGGAATTTAACTTGTTGTTTAAAAGAAGTGGAACTCTACCACATCTTATTTCTGACTTAAAATCTGACCCTTCATACTTAAGATACCTCACTTATGCACTGAAGAATCACAGAATCTTCTGCCATAACCCATTAAAAAAAAATCCTGTCTCAGTGTTTCTAGTTCCATCTATTGGTAGACTGAGTCTTAGTTTAATATCTCATCTGTAGTGATTGTGATGAGATCAGCCAGCTGGACATTATAGAATATGAGTTCCTTGATTGGGGCTATTAATCTGGTCCAATCAGGGAGCCCTGGCTGACAGATAAAAAAAACGGAAGTGCCAATGATACTGACACTCTGGTACCCTACTCTGAACAAGGCAGTACTAAAGTCAAGGACTGGTCATGTGTAAATAAAGGCTGACTGAGTAAATTGGAAGTGGGTGATACAGCTGATAGTTCTGGTGAAGATGGGGGGAAGGTGGTGACTCGTTCCCAGTGAGGGTGGGGACACCATGGATGGCACGCAGGGCTAGGCTGATGGGTTTTGCAGTGGGCGAGAGTGAGTGAGAGACACAAATTGCATGCAGTAATGAAATGGCTGGATCACAAGTCTTGGTGGTTTAGAGGTTGTTACAGTGGCAGAAGTGAGAGATCACAGAAAATATATGGTGGCACGTACCCTGTCTGGAAATTGACTTTCTTCCTTCTCTGCTCGATATTGTTCCAGTCAGTTGAGACCACAATTGCCCAAATGGCAACCTTGGAATAGGCTGGAAAGATCCAATGACATAGCATTGCCTGAAGTTCCACGGGGAGAAGGACGTTCCCGCTCTGTACCATTCCACCCATGAGATCCTTCAGGTATATGCCAGAAAATGGGGCATCAATTTCCCCTTATCTGCTATGTCTGGGGCAAATATCATGAACTGTGTGACCGCTGGGAGCCACCAACCTTCTCTTCCTTGCTGGTTTTCCATTCTCCTTCATTTAATGACGATTTGCTGCCTTGGGCATGGAACGTGCCCAGAGAAGTGGGAAGGCGCCTGCTCTTTTCTAACTGATTGGCATTGAGGTATTCTGGGCTTCTCACCATTTCTTCCTCAACCTCCCCTCTTTACTCCAGAAACAGGGTCAACGTGACAATGGCCAGAAAGTATCTCTCCTTGCCAAACCATTTTTCACAGCAGCTGAAAATCCTCAGCACATGGAATCTTCAAATCAAGGTCGGGGTTATAGGCAGAGCAATGGGCGGAGAAACTTCTTAACCCAAATTAAAATTCTTGAGTTAATTTAATTTAGGCGTGCAGAAAAAATTTACATAACAACATAAAATATCTTCTATTTAAATAATGCTACTCATGACCTCAGTACATTTACAAAAGTGCTTGACAGCCAATTAAACAAAGGGCAGGAAATTCCAGGCAGGAGTGTTGGGAAGGAAGGTTGATGGCTGGATGCCAGACCAGGACCATTGCTGTTAGCAAAGTCAGGGATTATTATTTCCTTACAGTGTTCCCTAATTCGCTGATAGAACATCTATCTATCTAGATGTTCCACCTTCTTTCCTTCTCAATATTAATAAACAAACTACTCATTCCCACTCAGTTGTCCACACCAAACGCGTAACAGTGTTGGCGGGATGATATTGAGGTCAGCTGAGCTCTCAACAAGCCGAAATGATCTGATGATTTGCCAATGCCTACATGCTGAACTGTGGGGGTGACTCAGGGATGGGGGGAAGGTGGTGATCCAGCCACCCAACCTTTTTTGTATATGCCCACATATGCCTTGAGGTGGGGGAGAGAACATATGGCATAATCATTCCAAAGTGTACATCAATGTCACCTTGAACTTTACATTCTGAATTTTTGCTCAGATGGAGAACACACCTGACGTAGTCAAAATGTCATTAAATACCCAAATCTGGGGGATCTAAGATGGCGGTGATCTGAGAAGATCACACTGCAGAGCTTCGCATCGCAGCAGGAGCAGGACGGTTCTTTAACTCACCCAACCCAGGTCATCAGGATTTCTTGGGGTGTTGGAAAGATTGTGGAGCCCCAAGAAACATTTAAAAATTGACTTACCTGTATTTTCAGCTGTCCAGAAATGCCTAAAAAGGGAGGAGGAGCATCTGAGGCCAGGCCTGCGGCAGCCTCAGAGCAGATTACTCTCCAGGACCTGGTGAATCAGCTCTCAAAATCTCGCGAGATGTTGGGGAAACAGATTGAAGTGAAGCTGGCTCCAGTCTCTCTCAAGCTGCAGAAGCATGAGCAGCAGCTGGGAGACCTGGAGAAGAGGACGGATGAGGTGGAGCACAGGGTCACAGAGGTGGAAGCTGATGCCAGTTCATTCAAGGAAGAGATCCAAGCCCTGAAGACGCAGGTTCGCAATTTGCGTGACCAAGTGGATGATCTTGAAAACAGGGGCAGGAGAAAAAATATTCGGATCATTGGTCTGCCTGAGGGTAAGGAAGGTGAGCGGCCTGTGGAATTTGTTGAAGATTGGCTTCTGAAATTCCTTGACTTGGAGACTGGCCTGAGAGGATTGAAGATAGAGAGGGCTCACCGGGTCGCAGCACGGAGGTCGGGTCTGGGTCAACGCCTTCGTCCTTTCCTGATGCGGTTCCATCATTACCAGGATAAGGAGAGAGTCATGGAGGCTTCCAGACTCCAGGGGAAGGATCCAAAGGCCTTAATTTATGAGGGGTCGAAGATCATGTTTTTTCAGGACTTTTCAGCGGCGGTGATCCAGAAACAAAAATCGTATGATGGTGTCAAGAGAAGATTGAAGGAGCTTGTGATTCAGTACTCCTTGAGATATCCGGCAGTGCTTCGGATCACCTTAGATGGATCCATGCATCTCTTTGACACATCGGAGAAGGCAAGAGACTTTGTTGACAAACTAACCTAATTTAAACAATTGTAATATGTATAAATATCGTTGCTTGGGTATGCGTTTATCATTCTGTAAAAGAAATGGAGGAAGTCCGGTTAGAGCTTTGTTTTTCCCTTTTTTTTAACCTCTATTGATAATAATTTGGTTCAAACTATGTCTGGCAGTGGTTAAGATGTACATTTTAAATTTCTAAGTTAGGACATGCCAAAGGATGGGTGGGGTATTTACTCCCCCTTTTTTTTTATAAAAGAATGTTTTTTTATTCATATAGATATTCTATGGGTTGTTTATTCTTTTCAGCTTGTGCTTGCGATGCGGCTCTAGCTGGGAGAAGTGAAGATGGTTGAGATGGTTAGATACCTATTTATGGGCAGTTTGGGATAGGTAGTTGCCCCCTCTGGGCAGGGGGTGAGTTCCCCTACTCAGCGCTATTGGCGCTTTATATGTTGGCTTGTTTTCTGGTTTTTGTTGTTTTTTTATTTTTAATAATTTTGTATGTTTGTTAAATGTAGTGGTTTTAGTTTATGTAGTTTTTATATTTGGTGGATCATGCAACACTAAGGCTCAGCAATTTGTGGTTCGGGTTCCTCCTCTCTGGAATTTAAATGTAATTACAGAAGATTATGGTTAATGATTTGATTAAATGGTATACCTGGAATATGAAGGGAAGTCACTCACCAATTAAAAGGAAGAAGGTACTCTTGAGTCTTAGAAAGGAGAAGGTGGATATTGCTTTGTTACAGGAGACACATTTGGATGACAAGGAGCATCTGAAATTACAGCAGAATGGCTTTAACCAAATTTATTTTCCATCACTTAATACTAGAAGTAGGGGAGTAGCTATATTGGTTAGGAAAAATCTCGCATTTAAATTGTTGGAATGTGTTAAAGACACATACGGGAGGTTTGTAATTCTTAAAGCCTTGATAAATGGGGAAGAATATGGCATTTTAAATGTTTATTTTCCCCCAGCTCTTAAATTCTTGGTAGATGCTTTTTCTAAACTGATAAGTCTCAAGTCTCTGCACATATTATAGGGGGAGATTTTAACTGCCTCATGGACCCCACAGTAGACAGGTTGCCTAAAGGTCCCTCGATACACTCTGCACAAACTAAACATTATTGAGTTTGTGTGGGGAATTAGGATTGGTGGACATCTGGAGGTGTCTCCACCCTACAGGTAGGAATTTCACGTTTTTCTCCAATCCACACAGATGTCACACGAGGATTGATTTTTTTTCTGACCCCTGCGGTAACTCTGAATCTGGTGGCATCCTGTATGATTGGTAATATTGCCATCTCTGATCATGCTCCAGTGTACCTCATGGTTAAAATTAAGGATGTTACAGTGGATTCAAGGTACTGGCGAATGGACCCCCTTATTCTCATGGACAGCAAGTTTGTGGAGTATTTCTCTCGGGAATTTCGGGCATTCCTAGACATCAACATAGGCTCGGTTGATAGCTCATCTGTTCTCTGGGAAACTGCCAAAGCTTATGCCAGAGGGTTAGTTATTTCATATTCCACAAGTAGGAAGCGACAAGAAGGGTGAGCAGCAACGTCTCCTTGAAGCACGGTTGATGGTAGCCGAGAAGGCCTATTTTGACCAACCCTCGTTGGTCAAACTACAGAGGATTACGGCACTGCGGTCTGCACTAAATTCCGTGCTCACACAAACGGCAAAGAAGGAGCTGGCTTTTGCAAAGCAAAGGTTATACAAGCATGGTGACAAGCCAGGCAAATACTTAGCAGACCTTGCCAGAAAGAGAAGTGCCACACAAACCATTACAGCGATTAGGGAAGGGTCTGGAAACCTAACATGTGATTTTAAAAAGATTAATGTGGCGTTCCAGAGATTCTACTCTAAGTTATATCAGTCTGAGAATTGTGAGGAGGGGCAGGCCAAAATGGAATCCTTTTTTAGAGATCTGAAGCTCCCGGGTATTACCCCCAAACAACAGTCCTTTCTCAATGCCCCATTATCAGTGCAAAAAGTGCAGGAAGCTGTGAGGCAGCTTCAGAGTGGAAAGGCGCCCGGTCCTGATGGACTTCCCAGTGAATTCTATAAGGAATTTATAAGTATACTGTCAGCCCCGATGCTGAATATGTTTAATGATTCATACAGTCATGTTGTCTCCCACCATCTCTGAGAGAGGCCAATATTTCACTTATCCTTAAAAAAGGGAAGGATCCGGAAGACTGTGCTTCATACAGGCCCATCTCTCTCTTAAATGTGGACTTTAAGATCCTCTCTAAGGCTCTTGCGTTAAGGTTGCAGACTGTGTTACCCTCTATTATTAAAGAGGATCAGATGGGCTTCATAAAGGGTCGCAGATCCTCCAAAAATGTTAGGAGGCTGTTTAACGTAATTCAAGCATGCCAACAGCAGTCAATACAGAGATTGGTGACTTCTTTAGATGCAGAGAAGGCATTTGACCAAGTTGAGCGGCCGTACCTTTTCTATACTCGAGACCAGTTTGGTCTGGGCGAAGTTTTCATAAGATAGGTAGATTCTCTACAGTGTACCGCTCGCTGCGCTCATTACCAACGGGGTACATTCAAGCAATTTTAATATTTCTAGGGGCTGCCGGCAGGGCTGTCCCCTTTCACCATTACTTTTTACGTTAGTGATTGAACCATTGGCAGAGGCCATTCGTGGGGATCTCAATATATCAGCTCAAGAAGTGGGGTCAAAATTACATAAGATCTCGCTGTATGCAGATGATGTTCTAATTTTCTTGACAAATCCAGCAGTTTCAGTGCCTTGCCTGATACAATGCATTCACACGTTTGCTGCTTTTTCAGGGTCTTAGATTAATTTTGCTAAATCAGAGGCTATGCCTATGGGTGGTCTTATGAAAGAGTTGGCCCTTGAGAGTGACTATAGATTCCCATTTAGGTGGTCACAGGGGGGTTTTGTGTATTTGGGCATATTCATTACTCCAGTTCTGGATTGGCTGTTCAAAGCCAATTTTACTCAATTATTTGAAAAAATTAAACAAGAATCTCCAAAGATGGGAGGCACTTCCAGTCTCATGGTTGGGTCGGATAGCGCTTATTAAGATGAATATTCTCCCTCGTTTGCTATACCCTATACGGATGCTCCCCCTGATTTTCAATAAACAAACACTCAGGAGACTGAACAGTTGGTTCAGTTCCTTTATCTGGCACTGTAAACGGCCCCTCATTAAATTAGCCAAACTGCAGTTGCCTCACAGATTGGAGGGAGTAAACCTTCTGGACATTAAAAATTACCAATTAAGCTCGCTTTAGACCTACGTGAGTGATTGGGTTTGTGGGGACCCTCTTTCAATATGGCTAGATATCGAAGCTTCCCAGGCAAGGTATCCCCTTACCAGTTTGCTGTTTTTGGACAAGGTGAGGACAGTTAGGGAATATTGCCATAACCCAATAGTCATCAATACTGTTAAAGCATGGAGGGCAATTCGGCAGAGGGAAGGTAATATTGACAAAACATCTTTGTTTACACCTTTAGTGGGTATGCCGAGTTTTCAACCAGGTATGATAGATTCAGGATTTAAACATTGGGCAGCTAGGGGTATATCTTGCATGGGTAATATATTTGAAGGAGATGTAATGATGTTCTTTGATCAGTTAGTACGGAAGTACAAGTTACCTAATAGAGACCTCTTTCGTTTTTTTCAAGCTAGGGATTTTATTCAAAAAAGGACCACACTTTTGACTGATCCCTACAAATCTGATATAGAAAGAGGGGTACTAAGGGCTAAGAGTACACTCTGTCAGTACTCTATATCACCAATTGGGGGGTGCCACCTCAGATGAGTCTGATCGACTCTGCAAGATATGGGAAAGAGAGCTGGGTGTTGCAGTTTCTTCAGAGGCATGGGAGGATATTTGGGAGAATGCAAGGAAGATATCAATTTGCAATAGGACCCATGCTTTACAGTTGAAGATTCTCCACAGGGTCCACTTAGCCCCAGACCGTTTGTCAAAATTTAAACTGGGGGTATCTTCAGCATGCCCCAAGTGCAAGGTCTGTACGGGTACTCTTACCCATTGTCTTTGGTCTTGTGACAGGCTTCAAACATATTGGAGCGCTGTGGTGGGTGCAATGGAAAGGATTTTAGGTGTAGGGGTGGAGAAGGACCCTATTTCACTCCTTTTGGGCCTACCCATTGTATTTCCTGCAGACTCGCATAAGGCAAAACTTTTCAATATTCTTACATTCTGTGCAAGGAAGAACATCTTGCTAGGTTGGATATCAGAAAACCCCTCAGGCCTGTCAGATTGTTATGGAGCATATTCCCCTAGATTTTCTCACAAATATGGTACACCACAAAACTGAGAATTTTTACAAGACATGGCAACCCTTTTTGAAATACCTGGACACAGATTTATCTGCCACACTAACAAGGGCTTTTATATAGCTGCAACGATTGTGTTTCATGAGTCCTATTTCCAGGGAGGAGGAGCTATGAATGTATGAGTGTTTTGTTTGGCTGGGCTGAGTTATTACTATTTATTTGTTTGTTGTTAGGTATTTATTTAGTTAGTTAAATAGCTAGTTTAGGTTTTCTTTTAATTTTATACTTCTCTATATATGTTTATACATTTGTATAGGAGGGTGGGTTGGGGAATTTTTTTTATTATTTGGGTTTAGTTTTGTACTATTTTTGTACTGTTTTGAATTGCATTGTTTTGTATTTGTTGTAATTTTTAAAAATCTATTTTTTTCTTAATAAAAATATATTATAAAAAAAATACCCAAATCTGCTGTCAGATACCCAGATCAGGAGTCACATGACACCAGATTATGATCCAACAAGTGTATTTAAAATCACAAGCTTTTGGAGCACTGCTCCTTTGTCACTTGATGAAGGAGCAGTGCTCCGAAAGCTTGTGATTTTAAATAAACCTGTTGGACTATAACCCGATATCATGTAACCTCTGACCTTGTCCACCCCAGTCCAACACCAGCACCTCCATATCTTCAAATCCCAAGTACGGTTGACACAGATCCAACTTTCTGCAAAAGGCCTTAAAGGCCTGACTTGTGCATTTTAGACTCATCAGGAGAGGGACCAAACTTACCAGAGCTCTTTTAAGTACTCTTTTGGATATCATTCTGGAGACCTTTGGGAAAGCTAGGATGGGAAAGCGGGACTAACTTACGCTGAAAGACTGGAGCGACTGGGTTTGTATACTCTTGAGTTTAGAAGACTGAGAGGGGATCTGATTGAGACATATAAGATTATTAAAGGATAGGACACTCTGGAGGCAGGAAACATGTTTCTTCTGATGGGTGAGTGCCGAACCAGAGCACACAACCTAAAAATACGGGGTAGACCATTTAGGACAGAGATGAGGAGAAACTTCTTCACCCAGAGAGTGGTGGCTGTTTGGAATGCTCTGCCCCAGAGGACAGTGGAGGCCCAGTCTCTGGATTCATTTAAGAAAGAGTTGGATAGACCTCTCAAGGAGAGTGGAATCAAGGGTTATGGAGATAAGGCAGGAACAGGATACTGATTAAGGATGATCAGCCATGATCATATTGAATGGTGGTGCAGGCTCGAAGGGCAGAATGGCCTACTCCTGCACCTATTGTCTATTGTGTATTGTCTATTGATGCACTTTGGGAGAGGACAAGAATTTGTTGGAATTGTCAAAATTAGACATGAATGTGTACAAAAAGTGAATAATCTAATTGGAAATGTCAACTCATTGGAATTGTCAGGGAATTGTCAATAGAGTTATCAAAGGAGCTGTTAGGAGGTGTCAAAGGCACTGTTAGAGTCAGCTGTTTTGCTGTGCGGCATTTACATTTCTTGCCTTTTAATTATTTTAAAGAAGCTGCCTGCACTATTTAAAAATGTCAGTGCACGACATCTCACTCTGGTTTATTGATAGGCATAATGGTTATTACAAAAGGAATAGTACTGAATGACAGATTTCATGATCTGTTACTAATCTCAGTTTTGGTTTGATTGACAACTCTATTTGTTTTTGAAGTGAGGGTATGAATACAAATACTTGTTTGTGCAAGAAATTAAATGTAATTGAATGGATTATTTTCCTTATTATATGAATGTCTTACCAAATCATAAAATCATCAACAGAAGAACATTGTTTAATCTCAGCAAGCTCCAGAGGCATGCCCATGGTGGATACTTGGTCAACTGGAATGGAAAGTGTAAGGGAAAAGTGTAGATTTGCTCATGGGTTGGCATGAGTTGACACTCCATTGGCATTTGTTCTATAAAGTGTCAAGGGGCTAGGTAGAAGATATAGGTTGGCATAGGTCTTTAAAGCTTCGTGGTGGAGGTGAGTGAGATGTGAGGCAATGTGGGTTGGCATGGATAAGGCATGCAGACTGCATGGGGGGGTGAAGGTTTGTGCGTAGTGAGTGCTGGAAGGTGTTTTCCTTCTTGTTCTCTTGTTGACAGCTACGACACAGTGTCAGGCCACTGAGACCGGCCTTTCCCATCACTCACCTCCCCATCCACCAATCTTTATGGCCTTGTCTACTCTCTGAATTGGGGAAGGGGGGAGGTGGTACTCCAAAATAATTGCAGCCGAGAGAATGAAAACTGGAACTTGCACACAATTTTTGAAGACCCAATCTTGTGGATCTGAGAATACTCCTCACTCAAGAATGAAAATTCAGGCTTAATTATTGGCTTTGGTAAAGATACAAAATGGCAGTTGGAGAAACGATAGGTGAATTTGATTTGATTTGAAGCACTAATCAATTTATTAATGGCAATTCTGATTCTTTTTTATTTAAAAAACTGAAGATTAAATTTGTGCCATTTCTTTGATCTTCATTAGTACAGTTTATTACATTTATTTATTGCTTTGAATGGTTGCTGTAGCTCATTTTTTTTTAGGTAATTCAGAACTGTAGCATCATGAGCAGTGGCATTTATTAGGGTGTGACTTATTAGGTGGGTATGACCAATTTGGATGTGACTGCTGGCACTCTGAATCATGTTGTGAGCACAAACCACATTTAAGGATTGAAGCATATAATTAGGCGGATACTTCATTGTAATGCTGAGGGAACTGTTAGACGTACTCCACTTCAGATGAATCATTTATCTAAAGCTCGGTGTGTCACTTTCAGGGTCATAGGTAAATGCCAAGTTTCCTTGGCATTGATTTAAGAAGATTAGGGTGTTTCCCTCGAAGCCTGGCCAATATCTCTCCTGTATCCAGTGCATTCAGGGACAGGCTAACTGCTGACTCATCCCATCAGAGTCAGCAGGATCTTGCAAAATGATTTGCCCACATATGAGTGGTCAGTTAACGCAGAGTACTTTGGATATTGGAAATCAGAAATAAAAACAGAATGCCGGCAGATCGTAGCATGCATGGAGACAGTCAGTGTTTCGAGTCAAATATATATCTTCTGGGGAACTCTATGGTCTGTATAGTTTGAAGTTGTTCATTTTATTGCTCACCCAATCCAGTCTTCTGTGTAATCCCAGTTTTAATGTTTCTACCTTGGAGCCTGTGCCTTCAGTTGCCTAGATTCCAAGCTTTAGAATTCTCACCCCCTCACCTTTTTGCTTCTCTACCTCATTTTTCACCTTTAAGTCACAACTAACAATATTCCCCCTTGAACAAATCTCTGGTCATCTGATTTAATACCTGCATATGTAAATTTATGACATACTTTGGGTTGTAGCATGACCACTGGTGCAGTACTGCCTTGGGAGTACTGAGTACTCCAGATAATAGTACATGGAAGATAGGCACGAGGGTTTTATTTGGTTATGCAATTTGGCACAATTTGCATTTTGAATTTAGCTTGGTTTATAGGAGTTTCGATTGACAAGATAATTAAGAACCTCGCCCTATTTGTAATTGACAGTCCACATAATGGTAGTTTTGCAAAATTTCTATCAGGTAATTCCCGGAAGGAATGTGTGTGAGAGCTGGGATTTGATCATTGACGGTTCACAGCCATCAAGATGTCACCCCAAGAAATAACGAATTATTCTCATTGCATAGCCAATCATCAAGTGCTGAATATGAATTTGTCAAAATGCCAATACATTAAAGTGTTGATGAGGAGTTTCTTAGGGGTTTTGTTGATCACTCGATTAGATACTCTGTGTGTCTTTAGCCAGGAATATAGATCTAATAAATGAAGTGAAATCCTTACTCTTCACAAGCTCTTATGTACTTAACTGCTCATATATTTGGTGTATTGTGAAATGGCAACTTGTAATTGCATTTTAATCCAAGGCTGATTCCACTGAGGGAGCAGGCAGGATTCAGCACAGAAACTTTGAAACTGAGAATATAAGGTTGAATAATAATGATAAAGAGAAGTTTAAAACAACCCTTTGATCCCACTATTGAATAAAGCTTCATTCAGCCAATGAATTTGGGACCGAACTTACAGAAGAACTCACAAAAAACAGTCAATTATACATCAAACAAGGTCAACCTGACAGAGTGCATTTAAGCATTTCACTGCAGAAATCTACAAAGTCTATTTAAAAAGAGTCTCCCAACTACAGAAAACAGAAAGCATGACTAAAATGCATGATTAAAGTTGAATGGTTTCTCTAGGACAAAGCAGTAAGTGGAGGATAATTACACATAAAACCTATGCACACAATTAATTGCAGTCACTTACAAAAGTGCAATTTCAAGTTGTGATTGACAGGGGATTCACAGTTGTCTCTCTATACTCTATCACTACATGTAGTTTTTTACTTTCATGGACATAATTTTTGACTTATCCTGTTACCATGGGAGTGCAAAATCTGTGAGTATTTCTGTTAGGAGCTCAGACAAATTTGTCCCTTGGATGCTGGGCAAGAATCAGATGGGAATGTTTTTGCCTGCTGACTCTCACTGCAGCTCCAACTCAGCTTGGCAGACAACGTGATAGGATGTTGTTAGGACATCTCTTGGCCTGACTGTCTTTGGGTTCTGAGCAAACACTGGCAGACATTGAGGAAATTGGTCAAAATAAAAACAAAGGACTTCAGATGCTGGAAATCGGAAACAAACACAGAAGTTGCTGGAGAAACTCAGCAGGGAGTGGGGGCTACACCTGGACAGAGAAAGCAGCTGTTTTGAGTCTTGCTTGGAACACTTCTTTGATTTTCAAATTCTTTTCTGGATTCTGCCAGACCTGATGAATTTCTCCAACAATTCATGTTTTTGCATGAAGAAATTGGGTGGACTGTTGCACCATTTGTTATTTGTACATTACGGGTTGCCTATCTACCTTCTCTGTTATGAGCAAAAGTCAAGGTCAGTATGTTGATTTTGGTCAGTCTCCTTGGGGCGTTTGGTGCAGGATATTCTCCTGAGGGAATAATATGTTCGAGACCATTGTTGGTGGCACAGTGGCTCAGTGGTTAACACTGCTGCCTCACAGCGCCAAGGATTTGGATTCAACTCCCGCCTCGGGCGACTGTCTGTGTGGAGTTTGCACATTCTCTCCCGTGTCTGCATGGGTTTCCTCCCACACTCCAAAGATGTGCAGATTAGGTAGATTGGCCATGCTAAATTGCCCATAGGGTAGGTTAGATGCATTAGTCAGGAGTAAATGTAGAACAGTAGGAGAATGGGTCTGCGTGGGTTACTCTTCGGAGGGTCAGTGTGGATTGTTGGGCCTACTAGCCTGTTTCCACACTGTAGGGATTCTATGTCTCAGTCAGTGGATTGATAACTGGGTATGCTTGGGGGACCTGCTGTGCTAGACTGATGGAGCCAAAAATCTATCTAAGTGTATCCTGAATTATCTCACCTATGTGCTTAATCAACCTCAAACTCCTGGCAAAGGTTCAGTCAATATTCAGTGACTTATACTAGAGTTTGGATGAATGTGGAGTGACTTGATTGAAGTGTATGAGATCCTGATGGTGATGAAGAGGTGGCCGTGGAAAAGTTGTTTCCTGCTGTGGGTCAGCCCAGAACTAGCTGTCACTATTTTAATATTTAGGGTTGCTCTTTCAGGAGAGAGATGAGGGGATTTTTTTTTCTGTCAAAGTTGTACAAATTACTAACTCTTTGCTTTAGAAGATGGGTACTTGAATATATTTAAGACAGAGGCAGATGGATTCTTGTTAAGCAGGGTGGTCAAGGGTTATTGGGGATGGTGGGTTTGAACGTGGCATTCAAGACACAAACAGATCAGCCACAATCGTATCAAATGGTGTAGCAGCTTCGAGGGGCTAAAAGGTCTAATTCTGCTCCTATTTCATGTTCATAAATATGTATGATACTTAAAAGTGCAAAGTTCAAAAGATACATCTACAGTTATCATATAATCTGCAACAAATGGTCCAGAATTTGAGCAAAAGTCTCACAATTCAAATTTGAAAGAAAAGCACAAGGGTCAGTTGTTCATTGTGCTACTGATTTGGAACTGATTTTATACCTTAACCGTATTTTGTACAGTTTACAGGGAAACAAACAAAAAATTAAAGAGGTGAATGCAAAATAATTTGCAGTACAGGAGAATTTCCAGTGCGAATTTCCACTGATTTTCCAGTGCGAGCAGCAGCGAAGGTAAGACCGTTTGGTTTTAAAAGTGCTTACCGGTAGCGGGCAGCAGAGTTTTTTTTTTCTCTTTCACTCTCTCTTCACAGAAAGAGCGGGAGCACCAGGGGGAAGTGACGACGACCAGAGGGGCAGCCGAGACCCGGAAGCAGTTAGTGTAAGCTTACCTGGGTAGGTTTTTTCCCCCTTTAAAAGCGCGAAGGAGAGGAACCCGAGGCACTACACGGGTAGTGCCTCCCACCCGCCCTCCTCCTCTAACCTAATAATAACACCTGTTGTGGTAAGTAGGTAAGTGCTGAATTTTGCTTGTTGTATTCTTTAGACCCAGTTTTTTTTTTAAATAAAAGTTAGCTTTAGAGGGATGGCAGTGAAGGCAGTGCAATGTTCCTCCTGCAACATGTATGAGGTGAGGGATGCCATCGACGTCCCTGCCGATTACACTTGCAGAAAGTGCACCCATCTCCAGCTCCTCCAAGACCGTGTTAGGGAACTGGAGCTGGAGTTGGATGAACTTCGGATCATTCGGGAGGCAGAGGGGGTCATAGATCAGAGTTATAGGGAAGTAGTAACACCAAAGATGGCAGATAGATGGGTGACAGTGAGGGGGACTGGGAGGAAGCAGGGACCCCCTGCGGCCGTTCCCCTCAAGAACAAGTATACCGTTTTGGATACTTGTGGGGGGGATGACTTACCAGGGGTAAGTAACGGGGCTCAGGTCTCTGGCACGGAGCCTGTCCCCGTTACTCAGAAGGGAAGGGTGAAGAAGAGCAGAGCAGTAGTAATTGGGGACTCGATAGTTCGGGGCACAGATAGGCGGTTTTGTGGGAACGAGAGAGACTCACGTTTGGTATGTTGCCTCCCAGGTGCAAGGGTACGTGATGTCTCTGATCGTGTTTTCCGGGTCCTGGAGGGGGAGGGGGAGCAGCCCGAAGTCGTGGTCCATATTGGCACCAACGACATAGGTAGGAGGAGTGCCGAGGATGTTAGACAGGCTTTCAGGGAGCTAGGTTGGAAGCTCAGAGTTAGAACGAACAGAGTTGTTGTCTCTGGTTTGTTACCCGTGCCACGTGATAGAGATTCGAGGAATAGGGAAAGAGAACACTTAAATGCGTGGCTACAGGGATGGTGCAGGAGGGAGGGATTGCGGTTTTTGGATAACTGGGGTTCTTTCTGGGGACGGTGGGACCTCTATAAACAGGATGGTCTACACCTGAACCTGAGGGGCACCAGTATCCTTGGTGGGAGGTTTGCTAGTGCTCTTGGGGGGGGGTTTAAACTAACTCTGCAGGGGCATGGGAACCCAGATTGTAGCTTCAGGGTGCAGGGCCTGGAGTGTAGGGAGGTTAGGAACATGGCATCAATTTCCAAGGAGGGTGTCTGTAAACAGGAAAGTGGCTTGAAGTGTGTATACTTCAATGCAAGAAGTATACGAAATAAGGTAGGTGAACTTGCAGCGTGGGTTGGTACCTGGGACTTCGATGTTGTGGCTATTACGGAGACATGGCTAGAACAGGGACAGGATTAGCTGTTGCAGGTTCCAGGATTTAAATGTTTTAGTAGGGTCAGAGGTGGGGGTAAAAGAGGGGGAGGTGTGGCACTGCTTGTCAAAGATAGTATTACAGTGGTGGAAAGGACGATGGATGAGGACTTGCCATCTGAGGTAGTTTGGGCTGAGGTTAGGAATAGGAAAGGTGAGGTCACCCTGTAAGGAGTCTCTTACAGGCCTCCTAATAGTCCTAGAATCATTGAAGAAAGGATAGGGAAGGTGATTCAGGAGATGAGTGACAGTAATAGGGTGGTTGTTATGGGGGACTTTAACTTTCCTGATATTGATTGGGAAAGCTATAGCTCAAGTTCGTTAGATGGGTCAGTGTTTGTTCAATGTGTGCAGGAGAGTTTCCTGACACAATATGTAGACAGGCCAACAAGAGGTGAGGCCATACTGGATTTGGTTCTGGGTAACGAACCAGGCCAGGTGTTAGAATTAGAGGTAGGTGAGCACTTTGGGGATAGTGACCATAATTCGGTGATTTTTACTCTCGTGATGGAGAGGGATAAGTGTGTACTACAGGGCAAGAGTTATAGCTGGGGTCAGGGAAATTATGATGCGGTGAGGCATGACTTAGGATGTGTGGCTTGGAAAAGTAGACTCCAAGGCAAGAGTGTAAATGATATGTGGAGCTTATTCAAGGAGCAACTATTGAGTGTCCTTGATAATTATGTACCTGTCAGGCAGGGAGGAAAGGGTCGTGCGAGGGAGCGTGGTTTAATAAGGAATTGGAATCCCTTGTTAAATGGAAGAGGGTGGCCTATCTCAAGATGAGACGTGAAGGTTCAATTGGGGCGATTGAGAGTTATAGGGTAGCCAGGAAGGACCTGAAGAGAGAGCTAAGAGCAGCAAGGAGGGGACATGAAAGGTCCTTAGTTGGTAGGATTAGGGAAAACCCTAAGGCTTTCTATAGGTATGTTAGGAATAAAAGAATGACTAGGGTAGGAATAGGTCCAGTCAAGGATAGTAGTGGGAAGTTGCGAGTGGAGGCGGAAGAGATTGGGGAGACACTGAATGAATACTTTTCTTCAGTATTTACTCAGGAACAGGGCATTGTCGTCGATGTGAATACTGAGTCACAAATAAGTAGAATGGATGGCTTTGAGGTATGTAGAGAAGAGGTGTTGGAAATCCTGGAAAAGGTGAAAATAGATAAGTCCCCTGGGCCTGATGGCATTTATCCTAGGATTCTCTGGGAAGCAAGGGAGGAGATTGCAGAGCCATTGGCCTTGATTTTTATGTCCTCTTTGTCTACAGGAGTAGTGCCAGAAGACTGGAGGATAGCAAATGTGGTTCCCTTGTTCAAAAAGGGGAGTAGGGATAACCCTAGTAACTATAGGCCGGTGAGTCTCACTTCTGTTGTGGGCAAAGTCTTAGAGAGAATTGTAAGGGATAGGATTTATGCACATCTGGATAGGAATAATGTGATCAAGGATAGTCAGCATGGTTTTGTGAAGGGCAGATCGTGCCTCACAAACCTTATTGAATTCTTTGAAAAGGTGACGAAGGAGGTTGATGAGGGGAAAGCGGTAGATGTGGTATATATGGATTTTAGTAAGGCGTTTGATAAGGTTCCCCATGGTAGGCTACTGCAGAAAATACGGAGATATGGCATTGAGGGTGAGTTGGAGGTTTGGATTAGGAATTGGCTGGATGGAGGAAGACAGAGGGTAGTAGTTGATGGCAAAGTTTCTTCATGGAGTGCCGTCACTAGCGGTGTTCCGCAAGGATCTGTTTTGGGACCATTGCTGTTTGTCATTTTTATAAATGACCTGGAAGAGGGGTTAGAAGGTTGGGTGAGCAAGTTTGCGGATGATACGAAAGTCGGAAGAGTTGTTGACAGTGAGGAAGGATGTGGCAGGTTACAGCAGGATATAGAGAAGCTGCAGAGCTGGGCAGAAAGGTGGCAAATGGAATTCAATGTAGCTAAGTGTGAGGTGATTCACTTTGGGAAGAATAACAAAAAGATGGGGTACTGGGCTAATGGTCGGATACTTGGTAGGGTGGATGAGCAGAGGGATCTTGGTGTCCATGTACACAGATCTCTGAAAGTTGCCACCCAGGTAAATAGTGCGGTGAGGAAGGCATATGGCGTACTGGCTTTTATTGGTAGAGGAATTGAGTTCCGGAGTCCTGAGGTCATGATGCAGTTGTATAAGACTCTGGTGTGGCCGCATCTGGAATATTGTGTGCAGTTTTGATCGCCATACTATAGGAAGGATGTGGAGGCACTGGAACGGGTGCAGAGGAGGTTTACCAGGATGTTGCCTGGTATGGAAGGAAGATCGTATGAGGAAAGACTGAGACACTTGGGGCTGTTTTCATTAGAGAAAAGAAGGTTTAGGGGTGACTTGATTGAGGTGTACAAGATGATTAGGGGGTTAGATAGGGTTGACAGTGTGAACCTTTTCCCGCATATGGAGTCGGGTATTACAAGGGGGCATAGCTTTAAATTAAGGGGGGGTAGATATAGGACTGAAGTTAGGGGTAGGTTCTTCACTCAGCGAGTCGTAAGTTCATGGAATGCCCTGCCAGTAGCAGTGGTGGACTCTCCCTCTTTATGGGCATTTAAGCGGGCATTGGATAGGTATATGGAGGATAGTGGGTTAGTATAGGTTAGGTGGGCTTGGATCGGCGCAACATCGAGGGCCAAAGGGCCTGTACTACGCTGTATTCTTCTATGTTCTATGTTCTATGTTCTAATCTTTTTTGTTAATCTATCTAATTTTCTATTCTAAGCACTTGTCAAAAGCGTGCATGAGGAACAATTTTACAGTGCTGTAGCTCAAAAATAATTATTTTTTGCATATCCAGAGGACAACGTAAGTCTGCTTCACACAGTTGTACTAATCCCTTTGAAGTGCTGGAAATGAAAGTGTTTGGTTTTGAATCAGAGTGAAAATTGTTATGACAGGTTAAAAGCAAGAGGACATTGAGATACCCTAAATCAACGAGTTGGCAAGATTATCTGAAGACATTGGCCAGGGTCTTGTGTTTCATGGATCCTGATTCTCCTGTCCTTTCACATGAATTAAAAAGTGTTGATCATAAAGATAGGACTAAAATTCCAAACTATTAGTACCTCAGAGATCTTAGTAAATGCAGATCATGTCACTGCTATAGATAATGGCATGCTCAAAATAATGACAACTTGTATTTACGTAGCAACTTTGAAATGGTTAGATGTCCCAAGGTGCTTCACAGGAGCATTATAAAAACTAAATCATAGAATCCTTACAATGTGGAAACAGGCCCTTTGGCCCAACAAGTCCACACCATCCCTCCAAAAATTACCCCACCCAGACCCATTCCCCTAACCTAACCTACACATCCCTGAACACTATGGGCAATTTAGAATGGCCAAATCATCCAACCTGCACATCTTCGGACTGTGGGAGAGTGTGCAAGCTCTATACAGACAGTCGCCCGAGGCTGGGAAAGGAACCCGGGTCCCTGGCCCTGTGAGGTAGCAATGCTAACCATTGAGCCACTGTGCCATTCTAAATATGGCACTGAGCCACAGGAAGAGGTATCTTACCCAAAATTTAGAAAGAAAACTACATTATAAGGACTGTATTAAAGAAGGGAAATATGGAAAATCAGAGTTTACACTCTTATGAGTGAACATTAACAGATTTTATGAACATTACCATTTACGAGCTGTGGCAACAGAGGACTTGTTACTGAAGACATATAGCCCCAGGTTCCTGTTCCATGTGATCTAATATCATTATGACATAGCTGCACATGCTTGTAGATAGTCTTATGTATAGATTATAATTAACCCTTTGCTCTTAAATAAAGTTATTTTATGGTAGCAGCATTTAGCCATTATCATTTAACCAATAATATTTAACTCTTCATTCCCACAGATCTCTCCCACTGTCCCACTAAGTCTCTTTATCTTGAAGCATTCATTTACAACAGCATTTTCAGTTCTCTTCGACGACGTGTATATCTGGACTCAGGTGGATGGGTTTACAGGAGGTGGAGCTGTGGTGAAAGGATAGAATAGGATGGCTGCATGTTTGCACTCAATAATGTTTCTGGGGATCGATCAGAAAGTAGGAATGCACCATCATTTGTGCAGGAATCTATTTCGGGATCAGGATCTATATGAGGTTCCTACATGGAGGAACTAAACTGGGTGGGCAAATAAGTTGTAGAGATTAAAATTTGCAAGTAGATATGGCTAGGCTAAGTGAATGGGCCAAAATGTAACAGCTGGAATTTAATCTAAATATATATGAGGCTACCCATTTTAGTCAGAATAGAAAGGCAACTTATTATTTAAATGGAGAGTGTTCTGGGTATTCTGTGCATTAATTGCAGAAAATAGTATGCAAGTACAGCAGATAATAAGGAAGACAAATGGAATTTTGGCATTTATTGCACAAGGAATAGAGTATAAACATCGGGAGGTGTTGCTGCAATTATATAATGCATTACCTGGAATATTGTGCCCAGTTTTTGTCCTGTTATTAGAGGAGGAATATTAGTTGTATTGGAGCAGTTCAGACTAATTCCAGAGATGTAGGGTTTGTTTAATGAGGTCAGATTGAGCAGTTTAAGCCTTTAGTCTCTACAATCATAGAGTCAAAGAATCCCTACAGTGTGGAAACAGGCCCTTTGGCCCAACAAGTCCACACCGACCCTCCGAAGAGTAACCCACCCAGACTCATTTCCCTATACTTACCCTTGACTAATACACCTAACCTACATATCCCTGAACACTATGGACAATTTAGCCAATTCACCTAACCTGCACATCTTTGGATTGTGGGAGGAAATCAGAGCACCTGGAGGAAACCCAAGCAGACGCAGGGAGAATGTGCAAACTTTACACAGACAGTAGCCTCAGGTTGGAATCAAACCCAGGTCACCGGCGCCATGAGGCAGCAATGCTAACCACTGAGCCACCATGCCACCCCAAGAGTTTAACCGAATAAGAGAACATCTAATTGAGGTATTAAAAATGTTCAGTGGGATTGATAAAATAGATATAGAGCAGTTGGTTTCCCTTATAGGACAACCAAGGTTGCACTTTTAAGATAAGGGGATGCTGTTTTAAAACAGAGTTAAGAAATTACTTCTCTCAGGGGCGTCGTAAATCTGTAGAATTCATGACCACAGTGTGCAGTAGATACTGGAACACCGAATAATTTTAAGGAGGAGATTGACAGATATTTAGTTAGTAATGGGTCGAAGGGTTACAGAGAGTGGGCAGGAAAGTGGAGTTGAGTCCAAGATGAGGTTAGCTTTGATTGTATTAAATGGTAGAGCGGGCTTGAGGAACTGAATTGCTGCCTCATGCTCTTATATTCTTACATTCTTTTGGCACTGTGGTCTGCAGACTGGATGGATACTTGTGTTACTAATTCATGTATGTTTAGAATAACATCTCCATGAACTTCATCCATAACAAAGGCTTAGATCTCCATGAGAGACCTCTGAAAAACTTAAACAACGATTTCTGTTATTCTGTTCAAGATTTTCCCTTACCTCCATACAGCCACCATTCATTGATCGCAGCAAAAAGGTTTTCACAGATAGTACTCAATTCACCTTCAAGTCATTAAAGACAAAATACCGTGGATGCTGGAAATCTGAAATCAAAACTGAGAATACTGGAAAATCAGCAGATCTGGCAGCATCTGTGTTAATAAAAAGAGAATTAACATTCTGAGTCTGGTATGTTTCATTCTCAGTTGAGTCTTCAGAACTGAAGAAGAGTCAACTGGACTCTGTGCTGCAGATGGCTCAGTGGTTAGCACTGCTGCCTCACAGCGCCAGAGTCCCAGGTTCAATTCCAGCCCCAGGTGACTTCTTGCACATTCTCCCTGTATCTGTGTGGGTTTCCTCCCACAGTCCAAAGATGTACAGGTCAGGTGAATTGGCCATTTTAAATTGCCTGTTGTGTTAGGTGCATTAGTCAGAGGGAAATGGGACTGGGGGGGTTACTCTTCAGAGGGTTGGTGTGGATTTGTTGGGCCGAAGGGCCTATTTCCACACTGTAGGGAATCTAATCTAGTCATATACCTCTATGACTCAGTTGGATCAAGTGCTGGAAAAGGGGATTAAAATAATTAGGTGCTTCTTTTTGACTGGCACAGGATTGATGGGCCAAAGGGTCTTTTTTTCTGTG
The DNA here is from genome assembly GCF_037043375.1 of Chiloscyllium plagiosum. Classification (NCBI taxonomy): domain Eukaryota; kingdom Metazoa; phylum Chordata; class Chondrichthyes; order Orectolobiformes; family Hemiscylliidae; genus Chiloscyllium; species Chiloscyllium plagiosum. The sequence continues at coordinate 18,716,070 of NW_028270153.1, read as the reverse complement.
CTGTAGACCTCTACGTTCCTATGCTTTCAAATCTGCTGACTTTCTCCAGCATTCTTTGTGCTTGTTACCTTCAAGCCACTGTTACTTTTAACCTTTTACGTGAGCACCCTTTGCTGAGACATGTTAAGCTGTTCCAAGGCAGAGTTTGGCTTTCAAAGCTTTGAATGAACAAGATTAGTTTAATCCAGTCTGAAGTTAAGAACCTTCTTGTCCCTGTAGAGCTTTTGGCTAGTTGCTTGTAATGGTTGTATCTCCTCTTCATGGACAGTTTCCAGCCTTTAGATTATTTTCTCTGAACATGCCCAGTTTCTGTTGATGCATATGATTATAAAGCCATACTGTATAGGCTTGGCTTCTGTGATGTGATCCTATCTAAAAGTTCCATATTCATGAATCTACACTGGAGCTGGGAGATGACAATTTTGGATAATCAGAGATCATTTTGTATTACCATAATAAGAGAGAGCTGTCAACTTTGTTAAAAAAATGTAAACAGCTTTAAAATTTTTAAAAATCAAAAATTATTTGAATCTTCACTTGCTTCGATTGGTGTTTGAACCTAATTTAGGTTTTGTTGCTGTTTCACTGTTGTGGCCAATCTTCTACAAAAGGAATGAATTTCTTCATCTGACTGTGATTGTTGTTGCGACATCTTTACTTTATTTGATTCTTCTCGAAAGAGACAGAAGGGGTTTGGTTGCTATAAACTGCTGCTGGAATGGAAGAGTACACGAATGTCTGGTGACTCTGTCCTGGAAGAGCAAACCAAGCTGCAGAATACCCTTACAGCTGGTCACCTCCTTCTTTAACACCATTTTTTTTCTATGATGTTTATAGCTCTTCTTTAGAGAAAAGTCGAAGGTCTGTATTAACAGGAAGCTGGCCTAGGGGACGGTGTAGCAAGGATATTTTAGAGCATAGGACAATTAAAGCTTGACCTGCAACAGTGGGAACAATTTCAAACAGCAATTCTCAGAATCAGAGGAGGACAGATTTCTGGGTGAGTTGTGAGATTGGATGAGATTAGAGAGAGGTGTAAAACGAAGGACAATGCATTGTTCAAAGGGGTGATTCCCTGATCTTAGGTTGCACTATGTGTTGGGTCATCCTGTTCTCCTCCAGAAGTGAAAAATCACCAAATAATGTTTTAAATTCCATCCACAGTTGTTGGCCCTTCAACGGTGACCAGGGGACTTTTATCAGAGTCTCTACAGTGTGGAAGCCATTTGGCTCATCAGGTCCATGACGACCTTTCGAAGAGCATCTCACCCAGACCCACCCCGGTAAATCCTGCATTGCCCATGCCTAATCTGCCTAGTCTGCACACCCTTGAACACTCTGGGCAATTTAGCATGGCCAATCCAACGAACCTGCACATTTTTGGACTGATTTGATTTAGATTGATTTGACTTATTGTTGAAACATGTACCTGAGTACAGTGAAATGTTGTGTTTTGTGAGCATTACAGGCAGATTGTAACATACAAGAACATATAGACCGTAGAGTGTTGAGACAAAGAGCAGCATACAAGGTTACAGCTGCACAGGAGGTGAACAAAACAAGGTCAGCATTGGACTTGAAGTTATGGAGGTCCATTCAACAGTCCAATAACAGTGGGGAAGAAATTGTTCTTGAATCTGTTGGAAGAGGGTATTACGTGGTAAGTAGGGTCTTTGATGGTGTTAGTAGCCTTTCTATTGCAATAAGAAGTGTAGATAAATTCCATGAATGGGAGGTCAGCTTTGTGATGATCTGGGCTATGTACACAACTTTCTGTAGTTTCTTACAGTCCTGGGAAAAACAGTTGCTGATTCCAGATTCCAGATAGATTCCAGATAGAATGCTTTCTATGGTGGATCTGTAAAAGTTGGCAAGAGCCCTTATGGACATGCCAAATTTCCTAAGCCACCTGAGGAAGAAGACACATTATTGTGCCTTTGTATTTACATGGAAGGTCCAGGAGAAATTGTTGCCTACCTAGGAACTGTGGGAAGAAACTGGAGCACCTAAATGAACCCACATAGAGTATGCAAACTTCACACAGACATTGCCCAAGGGTGGAATTGAACTGTGGTCCCTGGTGCTGTAAGGCAGCAGTGTAAACCACTGAGCCACTATACCAGCCATGCTTTCAGATAAAATTAAATAAATATAAGAGAGAGGAAGGGATATAACAATCTGCTGATAGGATGAGAGGAGGTCTTTGTGAAACATAAACATCAGTGAGATATGTTGAGCCAAATGGAATATTTCGATGCTGCAATCTATTCAACAAGTCTGCTGTCTAGGTGATTTCAGTAACAGGTCTCAAACTCCATTTAAATGTTCATTGACAGTCTTGAGCACCTGGGTACAGTTTTAAAATTGAACACCAAGCAAGAAGTTTTTTTTGCAACCAATTACTCCGCAATAGCAAAAAGAAAAATAATCTGTCCTTTTCATCTCCATTGGAGCAACTCCAACTTGAAGACAGATTAGCTGAAATTTTAGTTCTTACAAAAACCAGGCAACACAAGAATTCTAACTGCAAATTACATTATAAATAACGTTTAATATGTAAGAAAAAAAACTTTCGTTGGAAGATTCATTATCTGCTGAGTACCTCTCATATTATTTGGCATTATTGGATTTCATCTCATTAGCAAATTTGCACAATTGACAAAGTTTAAATATCAACTTGCTTTGGCATAATCTTTGTGATATAAAGTCTTAATTTGTGTGAATTATTTGGGTTTTTTGTGAATTTTGGAATATGTTGTTAAGAGTTCTGAAAATAGACAACTCTTTCAGTGGTAACTACAATGATGAAGCAAGAAGAAAACTGAAGTTATGTTCAGGAAGATGATTTAAAGACCAGGTTCCCAAGAACTCCTGTTTTGATACACGTTAAAAGGGAAGACAAGTCTGCATAGCTTACCAGGGCTAAAATGAGTGCCTAGATAGTACGAGTAAGGGAGATTACTGAACAGCAAGGAATCGCAGTTAGGTAGATGGAAAGGTTGTGGTTTAGATGAACATTCTCAAGAGGTGAGATCTTAAAACTGCAAAGGGATCTGCATGTATGTTCGAATTAAGAGTGGCTAAGTTAAAATCTCATGAGTCAAGAGACCAGCTTCAATGAAACAAGAGGAGAAGATTCCAGAAATCCAAAGACAACAGACCAATACATTTGTAAAATTCATTTCTGGAATGCGGCCATTGCTGGCTTGACCAGCATTTACTAGGCAAAAACAATGATTGCAGATGCTGGAAACCAGATTCTGGATTAGAGGTGCACCTCTAATCCTGACCAGCATTTACTGACCATTTTGAGGGCGATAAATTCCATGTCAATTACATTTAAGCCAAACCAGATAAAGACAGCAGATTTCTTTCCCCAAAGGACATTAGTGAACCAGGTGGGGTGCTACAATCGACATTCATTGCATGGTTGTCTTTAGACTGGTTTTTAATTCTTGATTTTATTGAACACAAATTTCACCATCTGTCATGGTGGATAGGGAGGAGCCAAATTGATGCTCCTAGAAAATTAGCCTCCGGTTCTGGATTTCAAGTTCAGTACGTCTTTGTTGACTGGTGAATTTATATATTATGCCATGCCCCAACAAGGGGGTTGTGAAGCATCAATCTATCTGGTCCAGTAAGCCTTGTGAGTATGTGTTCTAAATTACTGATTGTCCTTTTTGCCAAAAAGATTATTCCTCAACAAAAATTTTCTTCCTCTGGAGTTTAGCATAGAATCCAAATACTGACAGCACACAGATTCCAAATATATCCCTATATTAACTTTCAATTTGCCTTTCCTTGAACCCAGGTCAAACCATAAGACTGTAGACAGATTCTGTTTACTGTTACAGTTCAAACAAAAGCAGAAAATGCTGGAAATGATCATAATTTGGAAGAGAAAGATAGCTTAATATTTTGGCTTGGATTGTGCAATCTGTTGAATACAGTTGCATAACTTCTGGAACTATGTCCAGGTACAGTCTACAGCAGAGTCAGGGTTAATCAATGTGGACTGCATCAGATACAGATGTTTTCACTTCTGACAGCAGGTTTCCAAATCCTGGAGAATCTGAAACTGGAGGATTTTTCTTAATGAATAGACTTTTGACCCAGATCCTGCAGTGTTCTGTCACTTTTTCTCTTGTTAGAACGAGATCACTTCATAAATCTGTGACTCTGCACTGATGGGCTTTCTCTCTTTATGTTAGGTGTACAATTTTAAAAAGAAATGAATTTTGATTTGTATATTAATTCAGGTGAATCTAGGTCCCACATTTCAATGCATACTTAGTGTTATAAAGACGCGCTCTATTAATTATTAATTTTGAGTTTCATTGTTTAAATTCACATTTTAGACTTTTGCAACAAAAGGATATAACACTCAAACAAAAGTACACTGACTGATATTAAAATGGATGTCAATTAACATAATTCAATGAAAACCATTAGAGGCAACAAATTCCTGCAGAGGTGTAAACAGCTTCCTGCCTGCTTTATCAAAGGGATAGATCCAAAGTATGAAACAGGACATTGAAATCTAATGACCTGGAGTTGTGAACCTATGTTCAAAATTAAAAATCACACAACACCAGGTTATAGCCCAACAGATTTAATTGGAAGCACTAGCTTTCAAAGCGCTGCCTGATGAAGGAGCAGCGCTCCGAAAGCTAGTGCTTCCAATTAAACCTGTTGGACTATAACCTGGTGTTGTGTGAGTTTTAGCTTTGTGCACCCCAGTCCAACACCAGCATCTCCAAATTATGTTCAAAATGCTTGTCAACATGACCTAATTCAATTTAAACTGTGTGTGTGTGTGTTTGTGTTTGTAAAACCATCAGCCTGGGAAAATGAATAGCTGCTAATAGGTTCTATTAGTGGCTGACAATGGATTGCATGGTGTAGCTGCCCATATGATGAGAAGGCCTGGTGTGTGGGTGTTGTGGTAAGGACAGGGGAGAAGGTGTTCAGGCCCGAAAATTGTTGATATGGATATTGAGTCCTGAAGGCTGCAGAGCTCCCAAGCACCTCGTTTTCTGCAATGTCTGTTTTTGTTTCTGATTTCTAGCAACCACAGATTTTTCTTGAGTATATTTAGACTTGGGCAGGCCCAAAGTACCAAGAGGCGTCAGGAGAAGCTTCTCTTTCTGAGAGAGAGTCACTGGACCTGAAACGTTAACTCTGAGCTCTCTCCACAGATGCTGTCAGATCTGCTGAGACTTTTTCCCAGCCATTTCTGTTTTAGGTTTTTGTTTCTTCTCTCTTTCTCTCTCATTTCTCTCACCATAACAGCAGAATATTGAGCCGTATCTGCTGAATTGTGAACTGTATCTACATTCCTGCAAGCAGACAAAGAAATCTGCAGTGAAAAGCCAACAAGTCCTGCAGCAGCATCTCCAGAAGAATAAGGGATGTTCAAGCCCCATCTTGAATGGTCATACTTGCTGTGAACCAAAAGCCAGTAAAATTCTACATTTGAACAAGGTTGGCCCCTATGAACTATTATTTCATATTATTGAACCCTTTTATTTTTCATCATTTTGTATTTAGCCAAATCTGTCAATCACTACCTTTAAATCCTTATTCATGTGTATGAGTTTCAAGGCATGTGTTGTGTTTTGAGAAGGAAATCAACCATTTTTTTAAAATCCAGCTCAGTTGCAAAGGATTTCACTCACCTCTCACTCTGTTTAAACCCTAATCTTTTATCACCAGTCCAGGAAATCTCTTCCTTCATTCCTCATCTGCTTGAAAAATTAGAAATCATCCCTTTCCTTTAACATCTGGGAAAACCTTCCTCAATCCAAGATTAGAATGATTGAAACGAGCCTAGAGAAATTAAAGGTGCTCAAGTGCTTTCTGAATTTGTGTTGCTATGCCTAGGCTTTGCTCAGCTGGACCTGGCCTCACTGTAAACTAGCATTACTTCAGAAAGTTAATTATTAAGTAGAAATAAAAGGGTGAACTCTATCTTGGGGTCAGTGTTCAATCATCAGACCTGAAAGTGGATATTGGCCTGGTATGGCAACTATATCATTCAAGATCAGAGACGGTTACAGAGAGTGGTGAACTCGGCCCGGATAATCACAAAGGCCAACCTCCCATCTATAGAATCCATCTACCAGGCTCGCTGTCAAGGAAAGGCCACCAGTATTCTTAAAGATCCATCCCACCCTGGCAATGTTTCTCTATAACCTCTACCATTGGGGAGAAGGTACAGAAGCCTGAACACACGCACCAGCCGGTTTCGCAACAGTTTCTACCCTACTGTTGTTAGAATACTGAATGGACTCACAAATTCTTAACATTCACCTGTACCTGTGTTTTGGTTTTTGCTGCTGTTTACCTATTATTTACAATCTATGCTACTTAACTATATGATCTGCCTCAATTGTTTGCAAGACAAAGCTTTTCACTGTGCCTCGGTAACGTGACAATAAATTCAATTCAACTCAATTCAGTTCATTAGGACACTTGTCTGCATTATGTCTGCAGTAAACTGGCTGCTGTTCCTATTCGAGATGAAGGTCCTGTGCCCAAGAACTGCTGAAGGCTGGCACTGAAGCAACCTGACCAACAGCACTATGACAGATAGACACTGTTAAGGCTAGTTAGAGACTGAGGAGAAACAGCCAAATGGATGCACCCTCAGACAGGTAACTTCAAGTTTAAAAAAAAATTGTTGGTCAAGGATGGTAAGCCTTCTTCCCTGAGTTCCCCTTCTAGGGCTGTGGAGGCTCTCACTGCAATGGTGTCCCAGACAACCAGACAGAGGCTGGTTCTGAAGAGGAGTCATTGGACTCCAATTCTTCACTCTGATTGGAGTTTCACATCCTTGTATGGTATGGGCAATGGCAAGGGATGTGGAAGAACATAGAGGAGGCAGCAGCATCATGATAATGTCACTGGACTTGTAATCCAGAACCCTGGGCTAATGGCTTGGGTTTGAATCTCACTATGGCAGATGATGAAATTTGAATTCAATAAAAAGTTAGTCCCCATGGCAACCATGGTTGATTGTCAGGAAAACCTATCTGACTCACTAAGGTCCTTTAGGGAAGGAATTCTGCCATCCTTACCTGGCCTGGCCTACATGGTTCTCCAGACCCACAGAAATGTGGCTGATACTTAAGTGAATTCTGGGCTATGATTGCTGGTCTAGCCAGCGATACAAATGAATAAACAAAAACATGAAAAAAAGTCAGAATCATAATGTCAAGAAAAACACTTGCAATTTCCCCTAATGTTTAGGTGAAAAGTTCAGAACGTTGCTAATGAGTGGTAACTGTTTTATTTCCATGCATTTACATGTTATTAGTTGCCCAATTTTCCTCATTTCCACACAGCTTCCCAAAATTAAAAACCTGTGAAACCTGACTGTGCCAGTTCCTGCAGTGAAAGTCAGACTGATACCCTGGTCGCAGCAGCTCACCAAGCTGCTTCTTTGAAGCGTCATTCAACTCTGTCATCGCCACAACATACCTACATGGTGCACGGACACCGTCCTCCTCCGCCCTTCATCCAGACAAGTCAGCATCGGCAACCAGCCAGCCTCACCACATCGTCATGCCTACTCTCTGGAAGACTCACACACCATATCAGCCTTTGAAGCTTCGGGAGATTTATGACTTGCATGCACATGCCTGATGGCTTTGTGTGAAGAGACACACACATACATGTAAAACATACACAAACACACAAACAGACAGAAAAACACACACACACATGGCATTGTACACTTTTCGCCGTACTCGTCTAATTGAGTACGCATGACAATAAAATCTAAATCTAATATAATTCTAAACACACACATATGCAAACAGAGAGATATACAAACGCATGCACACAAAATTCAAACACACACAGACATAAAAACGCATGCACACAAGCAACAGTATATACTTTTCAATATACTCCTGTGTGTGTGTGTATGTATGTATATATATATATATATTAAAAAAATACGCACGCGCACACACACACACATACACACCATCTACCACTCGCTCACTTGCTTACCTGGCAGCTGCCAGCCTCTGTATGTTGCAGAGCATTTCAGTGTTGAGGGAGAGGCAGCTTGGAAATATGGGCACTACTGAACATGTGAAGGGTAGATATGTTACTGTGCAGCACTATGCTACATTGATGTCAGTCTCTGTTCTCCTTGTGTAGGAACAGTATTTTTATGTCTGGACCAGTTAAGTTTCTGGTTAATGATAATCTCCGATATGTTATTGTGGAGGATTCACTGATGAATCCTCCACAATAACATGATGGTGACTCAGTGGTTAGCACTACTGCCTCATAGCACCAGGGTCCCAGGTTCAATTCTAGCCTCAGGCGACTGTCTGAGTGGAGTTTGCACGTTTTCCTTGTGTCTGTGTGAGTTTCCTTCCACAGTCCAAAGATGTGCAGGTCAGATGAATTGGCCATGCAAAATTGCCCATAGTGTTAGGTGCATTAGTCAGAAGGAAATAGGTCTGGGTGGGTTACTCTTTGAAGGGTCGCTGTGTACTGGTTGGGCCTGTTTCCACATGTAGGGAATCTAACTAATCATGATCACACTGCTGGATGTCAGAGAGAGAAATTAGGTTCTTTCTTACTGGAGATGGTCATTGACTGAGCATATGGCAATAGCTACATGACAAACAGATTGCATGTGCTTCAAATGGCCATACCTGAAAGTCAAAGGGCATCAGTTCTTACTGGGGTCAAGGAGGACTATTCAGCAAGTGCCATCACAGACATTTAAGCAACTGTCCAATTACATGGTCATGTTCAGTCAGTTGTTTGTTCACACTGGAGTGCAGTGATCCATTTCCTTGCAGTCAGGGTGGTATGGGCCAAATTTGCCTGCAATGAGTCAAAGTGAAAAATTGAGTATGTTGGAAATGGATGGAAGAACAACTAAAGGTAATGGAGGAGCTGTAGAAGAGATGAGGTATCCCCAGTGAATGAGAAGACAGTTTGGAGAACAGGAAAGTTTAGCAGTTTGGGAATATGAGGTAGATAGTGAGCCATTGAGTGGACAATACAGAGAGTTCATAGTCTGTGAGCCTTGGTGAGAAGCATGTGCAGTCAGGATCAGAATTGGTGCTGTCATTGTGTGTGAGGTAGAAGAGAGAAGTTTGTGGTAATTAACTGTGGAAGGAAACTCACACAGACACAAGGAAAACGTGCAAACTCCACTCAGACAGTCGCCTGAGGCAGAGTGTTGAAGATCATTAACCTTCATCCTGCATTGCTGTTCATTTGTTTCACTGGTGTTTTACATTGCTGACCCAGGCTGTTACCTCAGGTCAGGCTGCCTCAGTCTGGTGTCATGGCTTTCTTTGTTGGTCAGCAGGACAAAGCTTAGGTCTCTAGTCCACCTTCTTGTCCACCAATACTTCCAGGTCCTGGTTGATGAGCTGAGAGGCTAATTTGCCCTCTTGCAACATGTCTCAGTAATAACAGTGAACAGCACATTGTCAGAGGCAGTTCCAGGTGCTGAGGAGATGGGGGCTTCAAAATGGCACGAGCAGCACGGACATCGCAAATTCCCAGCATTAGTGTGCTTCTCCTACAACACAATTCCATCAGGCAGGCACCATACAGATCAGCTGCATCATAAATGCAATGAACCGCAGAAAACTGAGTGCTAAAAGTTAGAATGAACCATGACTGACAGAATGTGAATGTCCCTCAAAAAAAACACTTTGCATAAAAATGTGAAAAATCAGTCCTCTGCTTCTATCTCCACAGAGGCTGCTCAGATCGTCCAGCATTTTCCATTTATATTGGAGGGTATAAAAACTTCATTGATAAATGACAAGTAGCATTCATACCACACAAGTGTCAATTCATAACCACTTCCAGTAAGAAAGAATCTAGATTAGATTCCCTACAGCATGAAAACAGGCCCTTTTGCCCAACAAGTCTACACTGACCCTCTGAAGAGTAACCCACCCTGACCCATTCCCCTATACTATATTTACCCCTGACTAATGCACTTAACACTCTCGGCAATGTAGCATAGACAATTCACCTGGCCTGCACATCGTTGAATTGTGGGAGGAAGCCCACACAGACATGGGGAGAAAGTGCCAATTCCACACAGTCACCCAAGGTAGGAATTGAACCCAGGTCCCTGGCATGATGAGCCACCATGCCACCCACCTTCTTTCTCCCCTTCTCCCCCTGACATTCAGCAGGGTCATTATCACTGAATCCTCCACAATAACATACTGGGGATTATCACTGACCAGAAACTTAACTGGACTCAACACATAAATACTGTTCTGACGTAAACAGAAAAAGACTGGAAAATTTGCAGCAAGTAACTCATCTCCTGTTTACCCGGTGCCCATCTGCCACAAGTCAGGAGTGTGATGCAATGCTCAATTGTTTGGATTGTTACATCGCCACCAGTACTCAAGAAAATCAACACCATCCAGGGTGAAATAGCCCACTTTATTGGCATCCCATTGACCTGCTTCAACTTTCACTTGCTCCACCATCAGTGCACAGAGGCAGCAATGTGTACCATCTATAAGATTCACTGCAACAATTCACCAAGGAAAATATTATAGCATCTTCCAAAACCTCTACCATCTGGAAGGACAAGGGCTGTCAAATCATGGACACAGCACAACCTGCAGGTTTCCCTTAAATTTAAATATTATCCTCACATGTGACTATATTATTATTCATAGATTCATAGATTCATAGAGATGTACAGCATGGAAACAGACCCTTCGGTCCAACCCATCCATGCCGACCAGATATCACAACCCAATCTCATCCCACCTGCCAGCACCCGACCCATATCTCTCCAAACCCTTTCTATTCATATACCCATCCAAATGCCTTTTAAATGTTGCAATTGTACTGGCCTCCTCCACTTCCTCTGGCAGCTCATTCCATACCCGTACCACCCTCTGCATGAAAAAGTTGCCCTTTAGATCCCTCTTATATCTTTTCCCTCTCACCCGAAACCTATACCCTCTAGTTCTGGACTCCCCAACTCCAGGGAAAAGACTTTTGTTTATTTATCCTATCCATGCCCCTCATAATTTTGTAAACCTCTATGAGGTCACCAAATTCACTGTTATTCGAGCAAAATCCTAGAACTCCCTTCCTAAAAGCCCATTGGGAGTAACTGCACCAAATAGGCAGCAGCAGTTCTACCTGGTGACTCACCAACAATTTCTGAAGGGTAGTTAAGGAGGGACATCAAAACCAGATGTCAGTTATGATTATATTCTATGAAATCATCTTTATAAGTATTAATGATACAAAATCCAATTGCAAAATATCTCTAATAGGACCACATTCCTCGACCCATTCAAAATGTTCAAATTAGAATCAGATTATGATGCAACACAAAGGGAGCCCATCAAGACTGATGTGCCATTTACAACTTTAAGTGGCCAATTCATTTAGTATCATTCCTTATTCTTTCCTTGTAGCCTTGCACAGTTTTGTTTCTCAGCTATATACCTGCTTTGATTCGCAGAAGTTTGCACCTGGGCTGGGCAGCCACCTGAACTCTTTCATTGGAAATTCACCTTTCCAATAAATCTTTTTAATGGAGCCTATTGGAAAGAGACTGTTCTGAATCAGAGTTTCAATGAATCTTCTGTTTTGCTTGTAAGGTTTCTCACTTTCAGTAATCCTGATGAACTTGCTTTGCCACTGATGGTATTAAGTTACTTACATGAAGAACTATTTTGTTCAGAAATTGGTTAGTTTATACAATAATATTGAAATTCTAAACAGACCAAGTATTGTTCCTTTAATTACTGTAGATGTAAGATATCTCTACATGGTGTCAGTTCTCATCACACTGTGTTGTGGCAAACATGGCAACATTTTCATCTACATGTTCTATCGCGCATCTAATGCTCTGGACAAACCACAGAGATTGCTCACAGCAAGAATACTGCATGATTTATAATCACATCACAAACCATGTAGGTCAACTAAATGCTCTGATGTCATTATAAAATAGTCGGGATTGGATTATCGCCAGTTTGATGAAAGACCTTTACAGGAGAATGATTGTTTGATGTCGAGTGCAATTGTAGCTTAATGTAAAAACATTCCTACATTTATTGTTTGTGCATTTTCCTTTAACCTTTTGAAGACTGCATAGTGCACAGCACTGTATCATAGTTATTATTTTATTGCTATTAACATTGACAAAGCAGGAAAGAAGAACATTACAATTCATATTCTGATACATTTTCAAGACTGAATATTTGAAATTTTGCCTCTTAATTTTCTGAGCTTTGGAGTATATTCTGAGTCACTCTGACTAACAGACATGGGGAGATAGTTTTGGTCATGATTGCTTTGGTGAACTCTTAATTTATTGGCAATGCCTGTTCATATATTACCAACGTTGGTGAGAGTTTCAGTCCATGTAGATATCTATATCACCCAAGCAAGTCTGATTGGTGAACCTGGAGAGGCAGGAATTTAATAAGAACTCAGAATTTCACCCAAAGTCTCGTTGCAAACAAGAAAAGTTTGAACCAATTATTTCAATTTTGACAATGCATTTGACAAAGACTTTGAAGGGCATCTCAATGGTGACATTCCACTGAGTAATACTTCTCGAACAACATGTCGACACAGAGCATTGGTGAAAAAGAAAATTACTGAGTGAACTTATTTCAGAGTTGGTAGCAGTGAGTCTCTACAAGATAGTACTGATTGACACACCGAGTGTAAAACAAAAGATTTGTTCTCAACAGAAACAGCACAGGAAATGAAGGGTTTTTTTTGAGTCAAACACCTACCAAGTTCTGTCAGTTTGAGATATTCAATAGAGAAAACTAAACTCTAGAGTTTTTTTTTGTTTTGAACGCTGATGTGCCATTCTTATAACAAGCACACAATGGGGAAAAAAAGTTATAAAATAATGAACAGTTTCATGATGTTTCAGACAGCATTGTCAAATTCCCACAAACAAAGGTGAGCTACTTCTTTAAGTACCTAATTCGATAAATGTCTTTGTTGAAATCTATCTTCTCATTATGACTAAAGGAATGAAGCAATCCTCTTTGGATTTGGACAGATGCCATTAAGACCTTGAATGGTGCTGCTCCTCAGTAAGCAGTTGGCGTCATTACTGCCATCAATCCTGAAAAGAAAATGCATTGCACTCTGTTACTCAGTTGCCCTCTGGCCTGAAACTATTGGTCCACACTTTTCAAAGCAGCTGCTCACAGTTAACCAGAAGCATTACATTCATCACAAGGTTGGGACTAGGTGCCTTGGAGCTTCTTGACTTTCCTGTTGGACAGGAAAGACATGGAACACATGCATTATATTTACTGGCAGATAGAGCTGTCTTCAAGCGGAATAGCAGAGATTAATGTCAATGGTGATATCTGGGCCACAAAAGTCAATCTGAATCTGGTGCCGCTTAGGTAAATGGCATAATTATCTGGTCAAACAGAAATTCAATTCAATAGACTCCATTAGCTTTTTTCGTCGGTTCCTGTGAAATGATTTCCTCATGGTCCAGAGTCACAAGGATCTGTCACAGGTGCAAAGGTCAGTTAAATTGTTAATGGCCATGAGTCTCTTGAGTCCTGAAGCCTATGAGCTAGGTCTGGAAGACATGAGAAATTTATCACTTGCCTTTCAAACAAGGAGGATGAAAGGTAATACAGCTTGCATCCACACTGCCCTTCTTCACAGGAGATCACATTCCTGTTAAGTCTAACATCAAATCTCTGGAGGTGCATCTGTAGTCATAAGCAAAACAAGGATTGGCAGGGTATTTCTTTTCCCCTGGTATCATTAGACTGAAGAGAATCAACCAGATTTAAAACAGCATTAGGTTGCTGTAAATAAGCCCACTTGTCTCATCCCCAGATATGCACCTCAGCACCTACTCCCACAAGATGATCTGTTTGCGTCCTCCATCCTCACAAGGTATTTTATTCTTCAATGGGTTAAGACATTGCCAACTCTTGCTTTCCATCTCTAGTAACTATGAATAGATGGTAGGTGATTAAATTGAACCAAGGTTAGTTAAAGATCACTTGCTTTCAAAGCCACGTCTTTTTCCTCAGTCACTGCCTCTGTCTCTGACTTATCCCATGTGGATTCCAACTAAATTTCCATCCTTTGTGTTTTAAATCCACACAGGATTAAAACAGTCTTCAACATATATTTCTCTGCTCAGACATCAGCTGTATCCTAGGATCTACACCCATTGCTATGAACCATCGAATGCACACTGTCAATCTCTGTCTCCATCAGCATCACCTCACGCTATCTCATAACTATCCTGGTCTCCAGTTCCATTTCATTCTTTGTCTCATTCCACATCTTACTAATAAACATTTACTCTTCCTTTTGGAATATAAACTCCAACAACTCAGAGATCCTCACACCTGTCTGCATCCTTCCTCCCCTCTCCCTCCTGACAGAGATCCTCACACCTGTCTGCATCCTTCCTCCCCTCTCCCTCCTGACAGCATCAGGAACATGCATCATAGATCTTGACAATGCCCCTGGCTGGGGTTCTAAACTTGTGCCTGACCTGAGATTAGCAGAACCTTCCCTGATCCAATCACAATGGCCTGTCCTCTCACTCCTGATCCAAACACAACTGCACCTTCTACAGCCCTATATCCTGCTTCTTGGTCCCTCACAGTCCTGTGTCCTGTCTCTCACCCCATTCCTTCTTCTCACCCCACCTCTTATCATCTTCCCCTGTGACCTTCTGCTCTCTGATGCTAATTATCTGTGCTCAACAAAGGACTCACTTTTTTTTTCTGTACTTCCTCCCCACCACCTCAATGAATTTGAGCATTGCATGACATCAAAGCCCTCTTCTGTCACCCAAGCCTCTGTGCCCACTTGTTTGGGCATAAATCATAGAGTCTTACAGCATGGAAATAGACCCTTTGGTCCAACTTGTCCATGCTGACCATGTTTCTAAACCACACTAGTCCCAATTGCCCGCGATTGCCCATCCTATCTCTGCTGCACAGATCTTTTCATGGATCTCCAATACTCTTCCTCCACCTAGACCCCTCCTTTTAGCCTCTCATCTGCTTATCTCATCACTTTATCCAAGAACTGTCAATGTGACATTGGTCAATTTAATTCCTCTGCTCTTTTCATTCACTTTAACCTGCCTTCCTCTAAACCTGTTGCATTCTCTTTTCCCAGGTCTAACCCAGAATCTTGCTGGGTTTTTTTTTGGTTAAGTGTGCGTTGCATTGAGTTTTTTCAGAGAGATTTCTGCCACAAGATTTCTCTTACCAACCACCCCTCTATTATCTACCTACTCTGACCTATGGCACCCCTTACATCTGATTCCAGCACCGTCTTGTCACATGCTTTTGCCAGAGCAGTTCAGCAGTCAACGATTATCTACCTACAATCCTTGTGTCTGTGTATTCTTTAAATGGCCACTGTTCGCTGGAATGAACACTGGCATTCTGAGGCTGTACTGCTCAGTCAAGGGTATTTCCAGGAGACGTCAGAGAATGGGAAGACAGCACAACAATCCCCTGAAAGATCCTGGAAGCCCTGGTTGAATGTGTAGTATAAAGGAGACACATTCTTTTCCTGGAGGATGGCAGAGGAGGCTGCACAACCAGACCTTAACATCCAGGTCACCACCCAGGTCAGCGATGTCTCCACAGTGCAGAGAAATGGCCAGCAGTACCATGAAAACGGTCAATTACTTTCCAGGGTGACAGCACCTCAGTGACTGGTAAAACAAATGTAGACTAGCTTTCGGAACAACTCCACTCTGTCCATTAAGGATGTTCCTGACCTTCTGGTTGCTGGATATTTCAGCATGGAGAAAGTGAGGACTGTAGATGCCGGACAGCAGAGTCGAGAGTGTGGTGCTGGAAAGGCACAGCCAGTCAGGCAGCATCCGAGGAGTGGCAGAATCGACAGTTCAAGCATAAGCCCTTCATCATAATGAGTTACGCCCAAAATATCAACTCTCCTACTCCATCGATGCTGCCTGATTGGATATTTCAGTATGCCATCCTACTCTTATGCTAATGTTTCTGTCCTAGGTCAACTGTGCTCCAGTAAAACTCAATACAACCTGGAGGAACAGATCCCCATTTTCCACTTAGCACTCCACAGCCATCATACTGGGTACAATTGCAGACCATGAATTCTGTCCTCCATGTTGATTGTCACCTCTTCCAACCCCAACCTCCACCCCCACCCCAACCCTCCCGCATTCAGTTTGCATGGATTTGCTCTTAGCAAAAACCAGTCCATGTTGTACCAATAACACCCAATATCAACAGCTACATGACATCAATGTCACGTCTCTACAATCATCAGCACTCCTCTTGCCTTTTTCTCAGTGACATCTTCACTGTCTGTTCCACTTCCTCCTTCTTCCCCCTAGAAAAGACCAATACTTTTTCAGCCCTCCTCAATTTCTCAGGAGAATCATATTTGACTCAAAATGTTAACTTTGTTTCTTTCTCCTCAGATGCTGCCAGACCTGCTGAGTTTCTCCAGTGCTTTCTATTTGCATTAGTTAATAGTCAACAAGGTGAATACAGGGCTCTGATCACAAGGGTTTAATCATTGGTTGAAAGCTGACATAGCATTCCCCAGATGGCCAATGGCTGCTCCAAGATCCAAGGCACTGTTCCTAAATACTAACTGGACAGGGAGAATAAGCGAGAACCATTTTTCCCATACTTGCATGATTCACACAAGCAGACCAGCCCTCCCCCACCCCACTGTGTTGGATGAGTCAACATCAATATGAGCAACAAAACTGTCACCTGATGAGCAATATTTATGTCACGGTAGAGTTTGTTCCATTAGTATAAACCCAATATTTTCTTGCTCCTCAGATGCTGCCAGACCTGCAGAGTTTCTCCAGCATTCTCTGTGCTTGCTTCAGTATAAATATTAATTTTTCCAAATCATAGAATCCCTACAGTGCAAAACAAGGCCATTCAGCCCATTGAGTCTGCATGACCATCCGAACAGCATTCCATCCTATCCCTGTAACCCCCACATGGGTTTGCTTTTACCAGGGCTAACCCACCTGACTTGCACATCTCTGGACACAACAAAGCTTTTTTTTTGTTTTAAGCATGGCAAATCCACTTAATCTGCACATCTTTGGACTGTGGGAAGAAACTGGAGCACCTGAAGTAAACCCATGCAGACCCAGGGAGGACTAGAGAAATTGAACCCATGGCACTGTGAAGCAGTCGTGCTAGCTTAATGTCGTGGTGTTATTTTCACATGTCAAAATATTTCAAATAAATGTTTTTTTTTGCAATCTTTGTAACATAGAAGTATCTACATTTCCATTTCTGGCATGAATTAGTAACATTTATGATATTAAGTAAAAAGAATTAACATGGGTTTCTTTAAAACTAGTAATGAAAGACTAGAGAACTCTTTGTAGCTTTCAAAGTACCTATTAATTCTGAGTCTTTTTGCAGCATTAAGTGAAAGCAAGTGGGGTAAGGCTGGCAAGCTACCCTGTTTGTGTAGTCCATGAAAAGGACATTTGGGAACCACAGGGCTAGAATGGGTAAAGTTGGCAGCTTTCTTCCCTGAAAGGGTATCAGTTAAGATATTACATTTGTTTTAACAGTTTGACAACTTCAGTCACTTTTACTGATGCCAGCTCTATATTTTCAGATCTTGTAAACTGAACTCAAATGCATAAATGGTCACAATGGGCTGTGAACTCTTGAACTTAATAGTTGAACTGAGCATCCTAACCACCGCAGATCCAGAAATATTCAAATTTCTGCACAGTTTATTGCAGTGGGCCTGCCCAAACCCGTTTCACACAGTGCAGTCTGTTCAAACTTACATCATCTTGTTCAACATGATTTTTAATTACCTGCACCCTGTGTCATAGCACAAAATGGAAATTTATTGTTCACTTCAAAGGTCTGAATAAATATTCGGGATTCGTATTATAAGCCTGTACTTCTGGCAGGAAACAACACCTGCTGGGAACGTAGATTGGAAATTCAGGTTAATGATTAAAAAATCATGGCAATACATGTCTAATTTCTGCTATGAACTCCCAGCAGGTGAGGCTTCCCACTGGGAACACTGACTCATAAAATTAACCCTGTGGAATTAATACACAGCTGCACTGGCATTGTTTGTCAATCTGTGAAATGTACAAAAGCTGACCAACAGCTTCAAAAGAATGGTGAGTAAGAACCGAAAGAAACTGCAGATGCTGTAAATCAGAAACAAAAAAACAGAAATTACTGGAAAAACTCAGCAGGTCTGGCAGTATCTGTGAAGAGAAATCTGAGTTAACGTTTCTAAGGAAGGGTCATTTGATGCGAAACATTAAATCTGATTTCTCTCTGCAGATGCTCCCAGACCTGCTGAGCTTTTGCAGTGACTTCTGGTTTTGTAACTACTACCCTATGTTCCCTTCTTTGTAAATGCCTATGATGCATAGTTGCACTGAAACTGCAGTGGGATAAGATCTTAAGCTCAAACTCCAAGTAGGCCTGCTTCTGCCTTAAAAATGGATGTATTCTTCTTGCCCCCTCCAAGCCCTGCTTCTTCAGGTTAAACTGTTGACAAACCACAGACTGCAATGCGTGTAATTGTATATTCCTGAGCTGCAGCAAACTTAGAATACTTAGGCCAGAGATTTTGCCATGGCGGAGAACATCTTCAGTTTTGTCAAAATGGTGTCAGAGCCTCAAATTCCAAACCCCTGTACCCCAGTCCAGCATGCACTGTTTTCAAAGAGCAGCATTGGGATGGGGTGATGTGAACAAGTCATGAATTGGACATGGACAGACACTTGGACATGCACAATGCATGCAGACAACAGAACTTACAAAACTGAAGTGCTACCTGACTTTTGAAAGGAAAGAGTGGGAAAGTTGGCTTTTGCATTTTTGACTCATTAGGAGAAGAAATAAAAATGGTCGAATTATTTGGATAGGGAGAGTACACTATAAGATAGGTCCAGAGCTATATTTGGAAGAATGATCTTTTGATTATTAAAAGTAGATATGAATTTGTGTAAAATGTTGATAAACTCATGAGAGCATTCAAACTGACTGAAGCTGTCAAGTTGTTGGGAGATTTAAATCTCCTGCCCTTTATATTTTTGAAAACACATTTGCTGAGTCAAAAAAAATCAATGCTTTTTAATTTCATCCCTGAGTTGGAGTGATTTCACAAGTCTTGTTTTACAAGACTGATTTTATATCCTATCATTATAAATATAGGTCCCCTTTCAGTTCACCATTTGATTATTAGTTTCAAATACTCAGAAAGCTTTTGAAGTAGGGATAGGAATGCAGATGCTTTCTTTAATAAGAGATTAACTAGCTGAAGAAAGTAAAGCTTAGTGAGTGTTTTGTTTCCGAATTGGAGAAGTCTTTTTTAAAATGAAGTGACCTCATGAATAGACACTTAAGATCTTTATTTTATTTCACCACTCACCCCATCCGCATGCCCTCTCCTGAATACTGGCCCCACATCCCCACCTCCCATGGGATTTCTTTCCCTCCCACGTCACTGGACATTACCCTTATTCTATGTCACCAGACGTTATCTCCACAACCCTCACATACACTCCCCTGCAGTGACACCATCTCTGCCATTTGGGAATCGATATCCCTGCACTGTGGACCCAACACCAGCCTCCTTCCTGCCCTCTATTGTAGTTGACTCTCTGTACGTCCTATTACCCACCAGCCTCGTGAGCAACATAATCCTCCCTGCTTCCACCTAAACTCGACTAAAGAGATATGTGAGGCATATTTTTCACACAAAGGGTGGCGCTGCCAGAGGAGGTGGTGGAAGCAGACACAATAGCAGCATTCAAGAAACGCCTGGACGAATACATGAATAGGAAGTGAATAGAAGGATACGGATTTTGTAAGTGAAGACAGTTTTAATATTGGAAGGCAAAATATGTCAGCACAGGCTCAGAGGGCATAAGGGCCTATTCCTGTGCTGTATTAAACACTGTGTTAAACACTCCATCACTCACCTACCCCTCCTGCATCATTGACCCCTGCCACTCTACTCACCTGGTACCTGCCCACTTTGAGACTCACTCACCTGGCAACCAACAAACCTAGTACTCTACGCACTGGCAGCTTATTTCCTTACCCAACTGGCAACCTGTCCTGTACCCACCTGACATCTTACCTTCCCAGAACCCTAACCTCACACTTACATTAGGTACATACCCATTGACAGTAACTGACTGCTGTAAAAAAAGTGGACGTGGTTTGTCCTCCCCTGATTGTTCTGCCCTGTGTGGAAGCTGTCAGAATGGAAGTATAGCTCGGCATTTCTGAATGATTCCTGATCGGAATGGCCTGTAGGAAATACAGATTCTTTTGTTTCATCAGTAAGAAGAAATGAAAATGCAAGCTGTGTAAGATTGCCACTTCTTGAAAAATCCAAACCATAGACTTTTACCAAACTTTATAGTTTTGTGGTTGGGCAATCAAATTTCTTGTTTTAGTATGAATTCCGGGAGTGGAGGTTGGGTTGGTGGGATGGCCTCCTTCTTCAAGGACCGCAATTTCCCCCCCAACGTGGTCGACGATGCCCTCCACCGCACCTCTTCCACTTCCCGCTCCTCCGCCCTTGAGCCCCGCCCCTCCAACCGCCACCAGGACAGAACCCCACTGGTCCTCACCTACCACCCCACCAATCTCCATGTTCAGCGCATCATCTGCCATCATTTCCGCCACCTCCAAACGGACCCCACCACCAAGGATATATTTCCCTCCCCTCCCCTATCAGCATTCCGTAAAGACCACTCCCTCCGTGACTCCCTCGTCAGGTCCACACCCCCCACCAACCCAACCTCCACTCCCGGCACCTTCCCCTGCAACCGCAGGAGGTGCAAGTCTTGCGCCAACACACCTCCCCCCCTCACCTCCCTCCAAGGCCCCAAAGGAAACTTCCATATCCGCCACAGATTCACCTGCACCTCCACACACATCATCTATTGCATCCTCTGCACCCGATGTGGCCTCCTCTATATTGGGGAGACAGGCCGGCTACTTGCGGAGCGTTTCAGAGAACACCTCTGGGACACCCGGACCAACCAACCCAACCACCCTGTAGCTGAACATTTCAATTCCCCCTCCCACTCCACCAAGGATATGCAGGTCTTTGGACTCCTCCATCGCCAGACCACAACAAAACGACGGTTGGAGGAAGAGCGCCTCATCTTCCGGCTCGGAACCCTCCAACCACAAGGGATGAACTCGGATTTCACCAGTTTCCTCATTTCCCCTCCCCCCACCCTGTCTCAGTCTAATCCATCGAATTCAGCACCGCCTTCCTAACCTGCAATCTTCTTCCCGACCTCTCCGCCCCCACCCCAGTCTGACCTATCACCCTCACCTTGACCTCTTTCCACCTATCACATTTCCGACGCCCCTCCCCCAAGTCCCTCCTCCCTACCTTTTATCTTAGCCTGCTGGACAAACTTTCCTCATTCCTGAAGAAGGGCTTATGCCCGAAACGTCGATTCTCCTGTTCTCTGGATGCTGCCTGACCTGCTGCGCTTTTCCAGCAACACATTTTCAGCTCAAGATATCAGAGACCATTAGAGCCAATGAAGTAATGTTCTTTTGAGTCTTATGCTGTAATGCAAGAAACCTGGATGGCAGCCTATTTATGCATAGCAATGTCCTGCAAGCATGTTTAAGATAATGGTTAAAGAGTCTGTTTCTTCGTATGTGAGCAAGGCAGAAGTGGGTTCTGCAGATGCTGGAGTTTAGAGTCAAGATTAGAGTGATGCTGGAAAAGGGCTAATGAAGGGCCTTTGCCCGAAATGTCGATTTTCCTGCTCCTCGAATGATGCCCGACCTGCTCTGCTATTCCAGCATCACTCTAATCTTGACTTTTTTGCATATGATGTGAGTTGAAGGGTACATAGCAGGCAGGACACCAGGGAGAATAATGGGTTGGAACCAGTTACTGAATCTGAGAGTGAAAATAGGATCTAATTTAATGTCTCATCCTAAAGATGGATTGAAAATTAAGTAAAATAACCTGACAGCTTGAATGCAGTTTGTACAAGACTAACTAGTAGTGCAGAAGATGACTGTGAAAAAGAAGGTATAAGACTGTAGATAATAATTCACTACAGGCATCTCCAGAGATGAAGCTAAAGTATTCCAGAGTAGGTCAATGTTCTTAAAGTGCAGCAAGAGAGATTTGCATTTAAATCATGCTTATAATATTGTAAAATATTCCAAGGCCCTTCATGGGATCATAAACAGAAAAACAAATCAACACTGAGTCAAAGACGTAGATAATATGCCAGCATGGTCAAAGGAGAGAGGATTTTCAATTTTATTTATAGTGGCACCAAGGGGTAATCTTAAAATGTGGGAGACAACAACTGATATGACGGTGAATTTAACCTTGGTAAGTCGATGCTGTAATCTTGGACATTGAACATAACTTTGTTGTAATGATACCAAGTGTAACACAGATATGGCTGAGATGTTGCTGTGTAGTACTTGTAAAGACAATGCTATAGATTCTGTTCATTGACATTAAGAATCAGCTTACCTTTAGTGGCTACTTCTGCTCCCACTCCTTATATAAAGAGCAACATTAGACCTTATACAAATACTAGTTTTTAACAATAAACAGATTTGAATTATAAGGGAGTCAAGGGAACAGGCAAGAAAGTGGAGTTGAGGCCAAGATAAGATCAACCGTCATCTTAATGAATGATGTACCAGGCTTGGGGTTGAATCTCATAATCCTATTTTTTATTCTTTGTTCTAATCATATTATTCCAGATACAGTAAAATAAGCTTCTGCGCATAATGAATTCATGTGTCTGACTCAGTCTTTGAAAAATCAGGCAGGTAAAAATGATGTCACTCTTTCACATGTCTTTGAAACTTACTGTACTCAACATTCTTCATACTGGTTTTAAGGACGATAGATGAAAATGAGCTAATTTGCCTGGGTGGAACACAAGAAGGATTATCAGTTACAGAAAATTGCACACCCATATCTGGGTTCCACCCAGTTTTCTCTTCACCTAATTCAGTGGAAGAAATATTATGTGGACCCTGTTGCACAATTGCACCACCCAATTCTCATCCTTTTGTTTTACCCAGCTGGTGATTCATGCCAATGTGCTGCACATGGAATTCTACCTATCAAAAAATGAAAACAATAATGTAAAAAGTAAATCACAAGCTGATTTTCTGATATTCATGTATTGATTCAAGAGGAAGAAGGTTCCCATACCAGGATTTGTTTTGAGATAACACACTGGCTTTTAAGCCTCCCTCTGAAAGCAAGTGAGAGCTAAAGACCTTCTGTCAGCCAGTGTGCCAGCTCCACAGTTCTGTCCCACCTCTGGTTCATTATTGCAGAGGTAAGATTGAGGAGGAGATGGGGAGCAAACTATAAGCTGTGGGTGGTCAGTACAGCTCAGAAAATGAGCTGTAAAATGTGTTGCTGGAAAAGCGCAGTAGGTCAGGCAGCATCCAAGGAGCAGGAGAATCACGTTTTGGGCATAAGCCCTTCTTCCTGAAGAAGGGCTTATGCCGAAACGTCGATTCTCCTGCTCCTTGGATGCTGCCTGACCTACTGCACTTTTCCAGCAACACATTTTTCAGCTCTGATCTCCGGCATCTGCAGTCCTCACTTTCTCACACCTCAGTAAATGTCAGATTTAGAACTAAAGGCCTCTTTTAGGCTCACACAGAAAGTGCCTTCATGCACGACTGAGCATTTTTTCCCCATCACTTAAACTGTATAGCTTTCATGGTGCAGTCCTAATGTCCCTACCTCAGAGCCAGGAGATCTACCTGCTCCAGAGGTTGTGAAGAAGGTAAATTTGCCAAAGTCTTACCAGACTATAAAGCTGCTGTCTCATTTGAGAGATGACTGGTGGTGACTTAACCTGAGGATCACCATATCTCAGGCAAGGGGTGAGGTTTAGAAGGAGAGTCCTTCATGGTATGCTCAGCCAATCCAAGCTGTTGACATCATTCTCCATTCTAACTAACCAATATCTAAGACAGGGCACTGGACTCAAAATGTTTTCTCTTCACAGGTGCTGCCAGACCTGCTGAGTTTCTCAAGCAACTTCTGTGTTTGTATGTCACATGTTGATCAGAAAAGTAAAGAAACAGTGAGCACCACAAGAGTTGATGTTCTGTATATCCCATAAACTCTATTTTAATTTAACACCTCCCTCTTTATACAGATGCATAGATTTTGATGGCAGCAGGACAGGAAGATAAGTTGATTAAGACAGTAACCCCCTCAGAGGGGGTTATTGACAGGACTTACAGAGAGGTAGTCACTCCCCAGATAAAAGAAAAAGACAGATGGGTGACAGTTAGGGAACAGAAAGGGAACCGGCAGGCAGTGCAGGGATCCCCACTGGCCATTCCCCTCAACAATAAGTATACCATTTTGGATACTGTTGAGGGGGATGACTTACCAGGGGAAAGCAATGGGGCACCTGCTGCTCAGAAGGGAAGGGAGAAGAGGAGCAGAGTAGTAGTCACTGGGGACTCAATATTTATGGAGACAGATAGGAGGTTCTGTGGGGACGAGAGAGACTCACGGTTGGTGTGTTGCCTCCCGGGTGCCAAGGTCCATGATGTCTCCAATCGTGTTTTTGGGATCCTTCGGGGGGACAGAGAGCAGTCCCAAGTCATGGTCCACATTGGCACCAATGACATAGGTCGGAAGAGAGATGGGAACTTGAGGCAGAAATTCAGGGAGCTAGGATGGAAGCTTAGAGCTAAGACAAACAGAGTTTTTTGTCTGGTTTGCTGCCCGTGCCACGTGCTAGTGAGGTGAGGAATAGGGAAAGAGAGGAGTTGAACACGTGGCTACAGGGATGGTGCAGGAGGGAGGGTTTCGGGTTTTTGGATAATTGGAGCTCTTTCTGGGGTAGGTGGGACCTCTACAAGCAGGTGGTCTTCATCTAAACCAGAGGGGTACCAATATCCTGGGTGGGAAATTTGCTAAAGCTATTAAGGTGGATTTAAACTAATACAGCAGGGGGATGGGAACCAAAATTGTAGGACAGGTACAGAAGAGGATGAGAGTGGGGAGTTCCCAAATCAAGTATCTGACACTGGCAAGCAAGAACCTGGTTTGAAGTATGTGTACTTCAATGCGAGGAGCATCCGAAATAAAGTGGGTGAACTGGCAGCGTGGGTTTGTACCTGTGACTTCGATGTTGTGGCCATTACGGAGACATGGATAGAGCAGGGACAGGAATGGTTGTTGCAGGTTCTGGGATTCAGATGTTTCAGTAAGAACAGAGAAGATGGTAAAAGAGGGGGAGGCGTGGCATTGTTGATCAGGGACAATATTACAGTTGTAGAAAGGATTTTTGGGGACTCGTTAACTGAGGTAATATGGGCTGAGGTTAGAAACAGGAGAGGAGAAGGCACCATGCTGGGAGTTTTCTATAGGCCTCCGAATAGTCCCAGAGATGTAGAGGAAAGGATAGCAAATATGATTCTCGATAGGAGTGAGAGAGGCAGGGTAGTTGTCATGGGGGACTTCAACTATCCAAATATTGACTGGGATCACTACAGTACGAGTACTATAGATGGGTCAGTTTTTGTCCAGTGTGTGCATGAGGGCTTCCTGACACAGTATGTAGACAGGCCAACAAGGGGCGAAGCCACTTTAGATTTAGTACTGGGTAATGAGCCTGGCCACGTGTTAGATTTGGAAGTAGGTGAGCACTTTGGAGACAGCAATCATAATTCTGTCAGGTTTACTTTAGTGATGAAAAGGGATAGGAGTAAGAGTTACAGCTGTGGGAAGGGAAATTACGATGCAATTAGGAAAGATTTAGGAAGCATAGAATGGGGAAGGAAACTGCAGGGGATGAGCACATTAAAAATGTGGAGCTTATTCAAGGAAAAGCTCCTGTGTGTCCTAGATAAGTATGTACCTGCCAGGCAGGGAGGAAGATATAGAACGCATGAGCCGTGGTTTACTAAGGAAGTGAAATTCCTGGTCAAGAAGAAGAAGAAGGCTTATGTTAGGACAAAATGTGAAAACTCAGGGCGCTTAAGGGTTACAAGGAAGTCAGGAAAGACCTAAAAGGAGAACTCAGAAGAGCCAGGAGGGGACATGAGAAGTTGTTGGCGGATAGAATCAGGGTTAACCCTAAGGCTTTCCATAGGTATGTCAGGAATAAAAGAATGACGTGAGTTAAATTATGGCCAATCAAGGATACTAGTGGGAAGTTGTGTGTGGAGTCAGAGGAGATAGGGGAGGCACTAAATAAATATTTTTCGACAGTGTTCACTATAGAAAATGAAAATGTTGGCGAAGAAGATACAGAGGTACTTGCATCTAGACTAGAAGAGATTGAGGTTCACAAGGAAGAGCTATTAGAAATACTGCAGAGTGTGAAAATAGACAAGTCCCCTGGGCCAGATGGGATCTATCCTAGGATCCTCTGGGAAGCAGGGGAAGAGATTGCCGAGCCTTTGGCATTGATCTTCAAATCATCATTGTCTACAGGAATAGTGCCTGAGGACTGGAGGATAGCAAATGTGGTTCCCTTGTTCAAAAAGGGTAGCAGAGACAACACTGGTAATTACAGACCAGTGAGTTTCACTTCAGTTGTTGGTAAAGTGTTGGAAAAGGTTAAAAGAGATAGGATTTATAACCATCTAGAAAAGAATAATCTGATCAGGGACAGTCAGCATGGTTTTGTGAAGTCAGCATGGTCATGCCTAACGAATCTTATTGAGTTTTTTGACAAAGTGACCAAACAGGTAGATGAGAGTAAACCAGTTGATGTGGTGTATATGGATTTCAGCAAGGCGTTTGATACGGTTCCCCACAGTAGGCTATTATACAAAATGTGGAGGAATGGGATTGTGGGAGACATAGCAGTTTGGATCAGTAATTGGCTTGCTGAAAGAAAACAGAGGGTTGCAGTTGATGGAACATGTTCATCTTGGTGTCCAGTTACTAGCGGCGTACCACAAGGGTCAGTGTTGGGTCCACTGCTGTTTGTCATTTTTATAAATGACCTGGATGAGGGCTTAGAAGGGTGGGTTAGTAAATTTCCGGACGACACTAAGGTCGGTGGAGTTGTGGATAGTGACGAAGAATGTAGTAGGTTGCAGAGAGACATAGATAGGATGCAGAGCTGGGCTGAGAGGTGGCAAATGGAGTTTAATGTGGACAAGTGTGAGGTGATACACTTTGGCCGGAGTAATCGGAATGCAAAGTACTGGGCTAATGGTAGGATTCTTGGGAGTGCAGATGAGCAGAGAGATCTCGGTGTCCATGTACACAAATCCCTGAAAGTTTCCACCCAGATTGACAGGGTTGTTAAGAAGGCATACACTGTTTTGGCCTTTATTAATAGAGGGATTGAGTTCCAGAATCAGGAGGTTATGTTGCAGCTGTACAAAGCTCTGGTACGGCCACACTTGGAGTATTGTGTACAGTTCTGGTCACCGCATTATAAGAAGGATGTGGAAGCTTTGGAAAGGGTGCAGAGGAGATTTACTAGGATGCTGCCTGGTATGGAAGGAATGTCTTACAAGGAGAGGCTGAGGGTCTTGAGGCTGTTCTCGTTAGAGACAAGAAGGTTGAGAGGTGACTTAATAGAGACATACAAGATAATCAGAGGGTTAGATAGGGTGGACAGTGAGAGCCTTTTTTCAAGCATGAGGACGGCAAACACGAGGGGACACAACTTTAAAGTGAGGGGAGATAGGTGTAAGACAGATGTCAGAGGTAGTTTCTTTACTCAGAGAGTAGTAAGGGTCTGGAATGCTTTGCCTGCATCGGTACTGGATTCGCCAAGTTTAAGTGCATTTAAGTCGTCATTGGACAGGCAAATGGACGTACATGGAATAGTGTAAGTGGGATGGGCTTCAGATTAGTATGACAGGGCAGCGCAACATCGAGGGCCAAAGGGCCTGTACTGCGCTGTAATGTTCTATGTTCTATGTATATGGGATATTTGCTGTTATTAGTCAAGGCATTGAATAACAAGCAAGAATATTATGATGGAACTTTTTAAGATCTCAGCTGGAGTACTGTGTGTGGTTCTGGTGCAGAGAAAACCAGGCAGGATCTTACTGATGTGTACTACATTTTGAGGGACCTAGACAGGGTACATAAGAAGAAACATTTCCATTTTGTAAAGGAAGTAATAACCAAGAGTGTATATTCAAAGCTGAGGATAGGAGTTTGAAGAGGATTTGAAGATTTTTTTTTTCTAAATGCAGAGGGTGGGGTTGGTGGCACAGTGGTTAGCACTGCTGCCTCTCAGCATGGGGACCTGGGTTCAATTTCAGCCTCAGGTGACTGTCTGTGTTGAGACAGTCCTTGTGTCTTTGTGAGTTTCCTCCTACAGTCCAAACATGTGCAGGTTTGGTGAAATTGCCCTGTAATGTGCAACTAGTTGGGTTAAGGGACAGAGTTTAAGTGGGATGCATTTTTTGGCATTGGTACGGATTCAGTGGGCCAAATGATCTCCATCTGTACTATAGGGAGCTTATGAAAAAGTCATAGAGGCAGAAACTTTGACAACACAGAGTCATATAGATATGTAGCACGCAA
Source organism: Chiloscyllium plagiosum (assembly GCF_037043375.1). Classification (NCBI taxonomy): domain Eukaryota; kingdom Metazoa; phylum Chordata; class Chondrichthyes; order Orectolobiformes; family Hemiscylliidae; genus Chiloscyllium; species Chiloscyllium plagiosum. The sequence continues at coordinate 18,687,486 of NW_028270153.1, read as the reverse complement.
GCAGATCCTTTGGTTCAACTCGTCCATGCAGACCAGATATCCTAAATTAATCTAGTACCATTATCAGCTTTTGGCCCATAGCCCTCTAAACCCTTCTTATTCATATACCCATCCAAATGCTTTTTAAATGTTGTTATTGTACCAGCCTCCACCACTTCCTCTTGCAGCTCAGTCCATACACACACCACCCTTTATGTGAAAAGTTGCCCCTTATGTCCTTTTTAAGTCCTTCCCCTCTCACCCTAAACCTATGCCCTCTAGTATTGGACTCCCCCACTACAGGAAAAAGACCTGGTTATTCACCCTATCCATGTCCCTCATGATTTTATAAACCTCAATAAGGTCACCCCTCAGCCTCAGATGCTCCAGGGAATATAGCCCTATTCAGCCTCTTCCTATAGCTCAAACCCTCCAACCATGGCAACATCTTTGTAATTTTTTCTGAACTCTTTCAAGTTTCACAACATCCTTCCTATAGCAGGGAGGCCAACATTTGGATATCTGGAGTACTATGTACAGTTTTGGCCCCCTTACTTGAGGAAGCATGTGCTTTCATTAGATTAATTCCAGAGTTGAAATACTTACCTTGTGAGGAGAGATAAATAGAGTTTAGAATGGTGAAAAGAAATTTAATTGAGTGAAATACGATGTTAAAGAGGATTGACAAAGACAAACAGAGAGTGGATGTTTTCCCCCTCTGGGCAGATGAAAGGACATAGTTTTAAGCTGAGGGGTGGCAGATTTAAAACTAAGATGAGGAGGAAGGGTCATGAATCTACAGAAAACCAAACTTCTATAATTTAGGTTTGAACTGTATGTGCATTATGAGCTTTTTTTATTCAAACAGAGGGAAATGTAGCAGGCCTCACGGCTGCGAAAACACAAAGCGGTTGTTTTGAGGATGGTTCGCTGGACCCGAAACATTAATTCTGATTTCTCTCCGCAGATGCTTCCAGATCTGCTGAGCTTTTCCAGTCATTTCTGTTTTTATTTTAGAAGTAGATTGCCAACTTGGCCAAACAGCAAGGGATGCTGGATATGGAATACATTGGCCAAGTAAGGCTCAGACAACTGTAAACTCAAAAACTGGACAGCACAATATAGCACAGCAGCCAGATGTTAATGACATTAACATAGTTAAAAGGGTACATATTGTGTCTGTTGTGTTTTGACCATTCTGGTATTATGGAATACCTGGGTAACTCATTTATAACCAATTGGTCGAAGTGTCTGATGGGTCTTAAAGGGCTCGGGCAACACTTCTTTTTTGTGAATCAATACTAGATTTGCATTGGATTTTCATTATTATAGGGGAAGCAAGCAATTACATTAGAATCTCTCATTCCAAGGGGAGTTTTCCTTTGTACGGTTTCATCATGAAACAAAGACTGAGTTTATCCGACGATTAGCAGAGTTTTGTTACACGAGCTGGGACAGACGCTTGGTTGATATCAATAGGATTTGAAAAGAAAATGTTTCCATGAAGCAGAACATGTTTCAGATCAGTTTGAATTTTCTATGCCACTGACCTGATTCCCTGCTTTTAATTGATGAATAATCACATCTCTGTATAGATAGAATAAAGGGAGAAGCTGGTTAAAAATATGACAACTTGAAAATATGGCAGGTGTGCTCAATTCTCCACAGTTGTCTTCATGATGAAGTGACCCCGGATTCAGATGCCGTCAAATTGCCTCAGGAATTTGTGAACATGTGCCGCAAAGTAATCCAAATGTTGTGAAGAAAGTCAAAGCATTAACGACGCATGTGGCACTTGGTCCAGATGGACAGCACCTTAAAATCCCCAAGGGAATAAAGCAGTAAGGGTGGCAGATATGGTTTTACCTAATGTACTCAACCGGAACTCTTTGGAGTATAGAAGGTAATCGGATTGGATTTTTGCAAGGCATTTAAAGGAGTTAACATTGGCTAATTTTGTCAAAGATAAAAGCATGCAGAACGACTGATAAACTACTCAGCTGGATTGAAAATTGGCTGCACGGGAGAAAGCAAATGCTGATTATAAATGAACAAGTCTGCATCTGGGGTGCAGCTTGGCAAGAGCTCGCTCTGAGTTTGTGGCTGTTTTCACTGGTTGCTTTGATATGCAGGACAGTACCTCTGGTTTTAATATCAAATTTACTGATAACAAAGCAAGAATGTGACCAGTAAGGTGATTTATTACATTTAAAAGGGGCCTGGACAAATTAAGTAGATCTGCTAAAGAATGGGAAATGATGTTTGGTCTGGAAAAAATTATTGTAATACACGTTAATACAGAAAATACATGTAGACCATTAAGCAAAGAAAGACAACAAAAAGTGTTCAGATATGATTAATAATTGCTCTTTCAAACATTCCAGTCAATTTAAGGTTGTTTTTAGCAAAGCTCATCAAATAGATTTATATCACAAGATCATTAGATTATTAATCAAAGTAAGTTACTTTCAGGAAGTGGATTCTGCAGATGCTGGGAATCTGCAATAAAAGCAGATAATGCTGGAAATATTCAGCAGATCTGGCTGCATATGTGCAGGGTAAAACAGATAAAGCTTTTGTTAAAACTGTTCAGATGATAGGCCATCATAAAATGTTAAACTCTGTTCATCTCTCCAGAGATGTTGCGATGTCGAACATTTTCTACACAAGTTATTTTAAAAACCAGAAAAAAAAACAGAAATGATCACAGGATATAATACCCCAAACCAGTAAAAACTCTTTCAAATCTAGGTAGTAAATGTCAAGTTTAACTTAATTGACTATCATAAACCAGAAATACTAATTATTTTAATTGTTAATAATTCTTCAGAAAGCCCACACTTGAAATACTATTTTCATTCCAGGTCTTTTATCTTTGAAAAGACATGATTGCCAGAGAAGCTTTTGAAAGCTATTGCGTGAGGATGACCCAAAATAATAAATGCTGGCCTTCACTTTAGATTAAAGAATGAATGGTGACATGATCCAAATCTTGAAAATGCTTATAGTTGTAGAGGTGATGATGGTGCAGTGGTAATTTCAGTGGGTTTAGTAAACTAGAGGCATAAGCTAGTATGCTGGGGACATGGGTTCAAATTCCTTCCAGCTGATGTTGGCTGAATTTAGTTAATACATATGGAACTGAAAGATAGACACAGTCATGGTGATTTTAACAATTTGACATCTAGTGTTGTTAAAAAAAAAATCATTGGGTACACTTAAATGCTTTGGGGAAGAAACTTTGCCTGCCTTACCTGGTCTGGCCTGTGTGTGACTCCAAACCCACATCAATGAGATTGCCACTTAATGGGGGGGATTTGTGGTGCAGTGGTAGTGACTCTACCTCTGAGTTAGAAGATTATGGGTTCATGTCCCATTTGCCATGGAGATGTGTCTGATTAGGCTGATTAAAAAGCAATGAATGCTTGCCTTGCCAGTGATCTCCACGTCCTGTGAAAAAATATTAAAAATAAATCATTATCTTGTATTAAAAGTAAACTATAGTTCACGAAGAAAAATATGGCGATGAAAATGAGGAAACTCTGACTTGAGATTGGAGACTTGTTACAATTCCAGGTCAGGTTAGCTCAAATCTGTAAGCTCCTACCCGAGGGAGAGTGAACTGATTCTATAAGCTCCTATCTGAAGGGATGTGACTGGGTCTGTAAGCTCCTATCTGAGGGGGTGTGAACTAGGTCTGTAACCCTAATAGTCAGAGGGAAATTGAGAAACAAACTTGTAAGGAGATCTCAGCTATCTGTAAAAATAATAGGGTGATTATGGTAGGGGATTTTAACTTTCCAAACATAAACTGGGACTGCCATAGTGTTAAAGGTTTAGATGGAGAGAAAGTGCAAAGCTTGACCTATTCTTGGGAAATAAGGCAGGGCAGGTGACTGAGGTGTCAGTGGGGGAGCAAATTGGGGCCAGCGACCATAATTCTAGTAGATTTAAAATAATGATGGAAAAGGATAGACCAGATCTAAAAGTTGAAGTTCTAAATTGGAGAAAGGCCAATTTTGATTGTATTAGGCAAGAATTTTCAAAAGCTGATTGGGGGCAGATATTCACAGGTAAAGGGATGGCTGGAAAAGGGGAAGCCTTCAGAAATGGGATAATAAGAATCCAGAGAAAGTATATTCCTGTTAGGGTGAAAGGAAAGGCTGGTAGGTATAGGGAATGCTGGATGACTGAAGAAATTGAGAGTTTGGTTAAGAAAAAGAAGGAAGCATATGTAAGGTACAGACAGGATAGATCGAGTGAATCCTTAGAAGAGTATAAAGGAAGTAGAAGTATACTTAAGAGGGAAATCAGGAGGGCAAAAAGGAAATATGAGATAGCTTTGGCGAATAGAATTAAGGAGAATCCAAAGAGTTTTTACAAATACATTAAGGACAAAAGGGTAACTAGTTCAAAATGGGCTCCTCAAAATCAGCAAGGTGGCCTTTATGTGGAGCATCAGAAAATGGGGGAGATACTAAATGATATTTTGCATAAGTATTTACTGTGGAAAGGATATGGAAGATATAGACTGTAGGGAAATAGATGGTGACATCTTGCAAAATGTCCATATTACAGAGGAGGAAGTGCTGGGTGTCTTGAAATGGGTAAAGATGGATAAATTCCCAGGACCTGATGAGATGTACCCTAGAACTCTGTGGGAAGCTAGAGAAGTGATTGCTGGGCCTCTTGCTGAGATATTTGTATCATCGATACGTCGATAGTCACAGGTGAGGTGCCAGCAGACTGGAGGTTGGCAAACGTGGTGCCACTGTTTAAGAAGGGTTGTAAGGGCAAGCCAGGGAACTATAGACCAGTGAGCCTGATGTTGGTGGTTGGCAAGTTGTTGGAGGGAATCCTGAGGGACAGGATGTACATGTATTTGGAAAGGCAAGGACTGATTAGGGATAGTCAACGTGGCTTTGTGCGTGGGAAATCATGTCTCACAAATTTGATTGAGTTTTTTGAGGAAGTAACAAAGAGAATTGATGAGGGCAGAGTGGTAGATGTGATCTATATGGACTTCAGTAAGACGTTCGACAAGGTTCCACATGGGAGACTGGTTAGCAAGGTTAGATCTCACAGAATACAGGAAGAACTAGCCATTTGGATACAGAGCTAGCTCAAACTACCCTCTATCCATGCCAGTGTCTTGCCACTAACACCATGAGATTTTGTATTATTTAGCAGCCTCCTTTGCAGCACCTTGTCAAAGTCCTTTTGGAAATTCAAATGAATCACATCCACTTTCCCTTGTCTAACTTGCTTGTTACCTCCTCAAAGAATTCTAACATATCTGTTTGTCATTACCTCCCCTTGCTGAGGTCATGCTGACTCTATTCTATTTTATTGTGCACTTCCAAGTACTCCGCAACTCTTTTTTAATAATGGGCTCCAAAATCTTCAAGACCCAGTAACGCAGTGTGGCATGGTGGCTCAGTGGTTAGCACTGCTGCCTCACAGCACCAGGGTCCCAGGTTCAATTCCAGCATCGGATGACTGTCTGTATGGAGTTTGTGGAGTTTGCACATTCTCCCTGTGTCTGCGTGGGTTTCCTCCCACAGTCCAAAGATGTGCAGGTCAGTTGAATTGGTCATGCTAAATTGCCCATAGTGTTAGGTTCATTAGTCAGAGGGAAATGGGTCTGGGTGGGTTACTCTTCCTCCCTGAATCTCACAGGAAACCTGAAATAACTGTTGTGTAAAGTAGGAAAATGAATTGAGGGAGTGACAATGCAAGAACGTTGATCCTCATTTTAATGATGAGGACAGATAAAAGCTTACCGTCAAGGTAATGGAGATTCTCCTTTATTTTCAACTTCCCTGTGAAGGTGGTATGGTGGCTCAGTTGTTAGTACTGTTGCTCACAGTGTCAGGCATCTGGGTTCAATTCTACCCTCAGGTGACTTTGTGGATTTTGCACATTCTCCTTGTGTCTGTGTGGGTTTCCTCTGGTGCTCTGATTTCCACCAACTGTCTGAAGGTGTATAGCGTAGGTGGATTGGCCATACTAAATTATCCATCATGCTAAGGGATGTACAGGCTAGGTAGGTTAGCCATGTGAAATACAGGGTTTTAGGATAGGGAGATATGGGTGGTATGCTCTTTGGAAGGTCACTGTGGAAAGAATGGCCCCTTGCACACCATAGGGATTCTGAGCAATTACCAATTATACACTAAAAGTCTTTCTTTTCTCTCTGAGCATGTGCAGCAACAGATTCCTATCATTTGAATGTAATGCTGGGAACAACATGACTGTGATTTTCCTGTTAGCAAGTGAGGTACCTCACATCACTTTGTTATCCTGAGATGAAAATTGTAAAACCTTTAATTCTCTTGGTGTTCCTTTTGACCAAATTTTTTTATTCATAAAACCAAAATTAAGCTAATTAATTATGGTTCTTTTTTCTTTCGGGGGAGTCAGTGCCCGTGGTAACACCACTGGGTGTGTAATCCAATGTTCCTCCCTAATGTACTGGAAAAATAGGTTCAAACCCCACCATGGCAGCTTTTAAATGAATATGAAGCTAATCTCAATAATAATCTCAATAATTTTTTCAGATTGGAGGCCTGTGACCAGTAGAGTGCCACAAGGATTGGTGCTGGGTACACTACTTCTCATCATTTATATAGCTTAAGAGGATGTGAACTTAAGAGGCATAGTTAGTAAGTTTGTAGATGATACCAAAATTGGAGGTATTGTGGACAGCAAAGAAGGTTACCTCATCTTGATCAGATGGGCTAATGGCTGAGGAGTGGCAGATGGAGTTTAATTTAAATAAATGTGAGGTGCTGCATTTTGGGAAAGCAAACCTTAGCAGGACTTATACACTTAATGGTAAGGCCCTAGGGAGTATTGCTGAATAAAGGGACTTTGGAGTGCAAGTTCATAGCTCCTTGAAAGTAGAGTCGCAGGTAGATAAGATAGTGGAGAAGGCGTTTGGTTTGTTTTATCTTATTGGTCAGAGTATTGAGTACAGGAGTTGGGAGGTCATGTTGAGGCTGTACAGGACATTGGTTGGGCCACTTTTGGAATATTGTGTGCAATTCTGGTCTCTTTCCTATCAGAAGGATGTTGTGAAACTTGAAAGGGTTCAGAAAAGATTAACGAGGATGTTGCCAGGGTTGGAGGAGCAGGCTCGGTCTGTTTTCCTTGGAGTGCAGAGGCTGAGGAGTGACCTTATAGGGGTTTATAAAATCATGAGGGGCATGGATAGGATAAATAGATAAGGTCTTTTCCCTGGGGTCGGGGAGTCCAGAACTAGAGGGCATAGGTTGAGGGTGAGAGGGGAAAGATGTAGAAGAGACCTAAGGGGCAACTTTTTTCACGCAGAGGGTGGTGCGTGTATGGAATGAGCTGCCAGAGGAAGTGGTGGAGGCTAGTACAACTGCAACATTTAAAAGACATCTGGATGTGTATATGAATAGGAAGGGTTTGGAGGGATATGTGCTGGCTGCTGACAGGTGGGACTAGATTGGGTTGGGATATCTGGTCGGCATGGACGGGTTGGACCGAAGGGTCAGTTTCCATGCTGTACATCTCTATGATTCTATATTCGTGATTCATCCTCAATCTTTGTGAAAAACCCATCTAGTTCATTCATATCATTCAGAGAAGGAAATCTGTCATTCTTTCCTGTTGTGGTCCACATGTGACTCCAAGACCCACAGCAACGTGGTTGACTCTTAATTGCCTTCAGAAGTGCCTTCTGAACCACACAGTTCAAGGGCAATTAGGAATGAATAACAATTATTGGTCTTACCAAAAACATTCACATTCTTTGAAGGAATAAATAGGAGTATTAAAACCTCTTTCAGACTATGTCCAAATTTGAAAGTACCTTGTCCTGCAGGAAGGCCCCTTCATTTAGACAAAAAAATCTTCCAATAGAAGGCTTACTGGAGGTTGCCTGTGGGAATTTTTTTAACATTGTTATTTATTTGCTGATATTTCTGCATTACCCTGCAAGCTTTTCTTAAAAAATAAGAACTGCACTTACTGTTTCCATTAATCTTGTCAATTGCACTATTTTTCTAATCATCGCAAATCTTCTCATTAAAAATATATTTTCTCAGAAAATATCTTCAAAGCCTTAAAAGAAAGCATGTGTCATAGCTTTGCACACCTGATAACCCTGACAGGACCTCCAGCAGCTTGAATCTTTAAAAACTATTAAACATATGTCACCATTGATTTAAACGAGCTCCACTTTCATTGGCATGATTAACGAGAGAAGAGGAGTTGGCAAAAGTATACAACCAAAAATTAAATACCCAACCAAACTGACAGACCATAAATTAAATCTCTTCAGAGCGGTAAAAATCTGTCAGTGAAACTCAACTCCATCCGCTGGAGATGTACGTCAGTGGGCTGTGAAAGGATTCTGGATCACAAACCCAGCCGTTCCATTGCCCCGAGGGGATCTTTTGTTGCATGACATTTAAAAACTCTCAGAACTTAGTCCTTTTTCTAACCTCTTGCCCATGCCCTATTGATTCACTTTGTGGCAGTTGGCTCCTAATCTCTGCAATTCCCTCTTCAACTATTCATCTCTCCAACCTCATTCAGATGCTCCTTAAAATCTACCTTTCTGGGCAACTTGTCTGAGCAGCTTGTTATGTTCAGTGTTTGAAAATGCTCCTGTGAAGACTGTTTGATGAGGGCGATATATAAATGCAAATTGTTGCTGGATTCAGGGCTCCCTCTTATTACAAAAATACTTCAGTTCTTGGTCTGTTTTGATGGGCACCTGTGCGATCACTGCATTGACTTCAATACTTTTAAGTTAATTAGAAGGCAAGTTACTGACAAGATTCCTGATCAATAATTAATGGTTAATCAAGAAAATGCACACTTGAAAGTAACTTGAAAATATTGCCTCCCAAGGTGGAAGAGTTTGCCTACCCTCGTATGTAATAGCAGGAAGTTGGGTTGCCAACACTCCAGGGTTATTCTGGAACCAAACATTAATCTCAATAGTTAGCATTGCTGCTCACACCTTCCCTTGCAACCGCAGGAGGTGCAACACTTGCGCCCACACCTCCCCCCTCACTTCTCTCCAAGGCCCCAAAGGAAACTTCCATATCCGCCACAGATTCACCTGCACCTCCACCCACATCAACTACTGCATCCGCTGCAGCCGGTGTGGCCTCCTCTATATTGGGGAGACAGGCCGCCTACTTGCGGAGCGATTCAGAGAGCACCTCTGGGCCACCCGGACAAACCAACCCAACCACCCTGTAGCACAGCATTTCAACTCCCCCTCCCACTCCACTGAGGATATGCAGGTCATTAGACTCATCCACCGCCAAACCACAACAACGCGACGGTCGGAGGAGGAGCGTCTTATCTTCCGACTGGGAACCCTCCAACCACAGGGGATGAACTTGGACTTCACCAGTTTCTTCATCCCCCCTCCCCCCACCTTGTCTCAGCCGAATCCCTCCAGCCCGGCACCGCCTTCCTGACCTGCAGTCTTCTTCTTGACCTCTCCGCCTCCATCCTACTCCGACCTATCACCCTCACCTTGACCTCTTTCCACCTATCACATTTCCAACGCCCCTCCTCCAAGTCCCTCCTCCCTACCTTTTATCTTCTCCTGCTGAACACTCCCTGCTCATTCCTGAAGAAGGGCCTGTGCCCGAAACGTCGAATCTCCTGTTCCCTGGATGCTGCCTGACCTGCTGTGCTGTTCCAGCAATAAAGTTTCAACTTTGATCTCCAGCATCTGCAGACCTCACTTTCTCCTTGCTGCTCACAGCACCAGGGACCCGAGTTTGATTCCCACCTTGGACGACCATTTGTGTGGAGTTTGCCCATTTTCCTCGTGTCAGAGTGGGTTTTCTCTGGCTGCTCTGGTTTTCTCCCACAATCCAAAGATGTGCAGGTCAGGGTGAATTGGCCATGCTAAATTGCCCATAGTGTTAGGTGCATCAGTCAGGGGTAAATATAGGGTAGGAGAATGGGTCTGAGTGGGTTACTCTTTGGAGGGTTGCTGTGGACTTGTTTGGCCAAATTGCCTGTTCCCATACCGTAGGGAATCTAACCTAATCTAATCAAATACTGGACACGTCTGTAGAAGAAAAGGTTCCTGCAAAACATGTACTTTTATCATTGACCACTTGCGTTTATCCATTCCAAAAATATTGGAGAAAGTAAGTAAGTTGTGTTGACTAAGTAGAGTGGGGTTGGATGCTGCTGGTCATGTAATGGGAATTCCAGAAATATGGACGGAGTTGATGACCCTGAAGGCTGTACCCTGCGTGAATCACCAGTTTCAAGAAGGAAGACAATAAAAGGGGGGAGATGCTGCAGGGAAAAATGAAATGGGGGCTTTGTGTTTGTTTTGTTGTTGTCTTGAGCCTCACAGCTCCACTGCAGGAGCCACAGCACCCCCTAACACAGAATAAAACCTTCATTGCCAGAGTTTGGCTATGCGTTGTACCAGTTATCAAGCTAAGCATGACATTACAAGTAAGTAACATCGCACTGAGATTCTGATCTTTGAAGAAGTGTAAACATTTCTTATATGTGGAAGGTTCTGCCTCAGTGTGGTGCACAGATTAAAATATTGAATAATTCTGAAATGACTTTCTTTAAGCTGAGTACTTTCAAAGCACAGCAAGTTAAATTGACCGAAAGTGTTTCATTCCTTCGTACATAGGTAGATTTGGAGAAGGGGCCCCAGCGAAATGTTCCTTGTGCTCTGCAGTTCTGACATTCTTGTAAAAATATTCCTTATTGTCCCAGTCTAACAGTGCTGAACCTTCCATTATTTAGCAGAGAGACTTCACAGGTCTTTTGTGCTCCCAGATGTTTTAATTACAGAGGAGAGAGATAGAATGATTTTGACCATATGTCTCAATTCTACATAAATAAATACTGTCACCGGCTCGCTGTAATCTGCTGATGCTGTCATAGATCCCAGTGACACTAAAACTGTCAGCCTTAATAACCATCTTCAATCCTTCAATGAGCATGGTAATTCAGGAACTGCCAAGACTGATATTCCGTGAAAATATTCAATCCAGAAACAATTAAGTTCACATTGATATAAAATGGCTCCTGCAGGAATTAGAAACTCAATAGAATTAAGCGATGGCTCCAGATGAATGTAAATAGTTGAAGAGATAGGAATGGTACATTTTCCAACTGTGGCATTGAGCACCAGAGGGGAGAGGAGGCTGAGTAATTAGTTTATGAGTTGTTTGTGCATGTTTTCTGATGAGGATAAAAGAGTTTGGACACTCAGTGCATACACTGGGGCCTAAAAGAGAGACTATGTTCGAAGCTTGCTCAGAGCAGTCATAATTCACCAAAATGATACTTAATCTGACTTTACATACAAAAGGTCACATATATACATACATATATATATATATATATATATATATATATACACACACATATTGTTTGAGGGGAAGATATTGTGTATAACTCTCCTAGTTTTCTTTTGATAGTTCCATGAGGTTGCTATTATCCACCTGAGAGGGCAAATAAGGTGACAATTTGACATTGCATGTGTAAGAAAGCATCCCGATAGTGCTGCACTCCTTTCGGACTACACAAGATTGTCAGCCTTGAATTTTTGGCCTCAAGCCCTGGAGTGGGATTCGAACATACAATCTTCCGACTCAGGTGAGAGTACCACCAATTGATGCACAGCAGACACACAATGAGAGAAACATAAACTGGTCTCCCCAGTTGACTTACCTTTTCTTACACTGATTCCTATTTTGCTTGTTTGTTCAGTTTAATCAGAACTGAGGAAAACCCAAGGTAGATGTTATACCCTGAATGCAATAACGATAATATAGCAACACCATATTAAACAAATAGCATTTCCATTAACTCACAGGAGGGGTTTTGTGTACCTGTTTGTAGTGATTGGAACCAGGTGGATCTTATTGACAATGAGATCCTTGAATGGGGTTGTTAACCTGGGTCAATTAGGGAGCCCTGGCTGACAGATATAAACAGAAGATTCGGAGACTCTCCTTGTTCTAGGGACTGGCTCTGAGCTGGTCAGTCAGAGCCCATGTACTGTGCACATGTAAATAATGGGGTGACTTGGTGATAGGATACCAGCCTCTGTGCAGTTATTGCACTGATCAATAAAGTTTTGACATATCTGCATATTCACAATTACTTAGGAATTGACAGGTTTATTTGGAAGCACTAGTTTTTGGAGCGCTGCTCCTTTATCAGGTAGCTATGGGGAACAACCTGAAGAAGGAGCAGCATTCAGAAGGCTAGTGCTTCCATTTTAACCTGTTGGACTATAACCTGGCATTGTGTAATTTTTAACTTTGTACACCCCAATCCAATACCGGCGTCCCAAATTAGGAATTCACAGTGAAGAACTTCATCAGCCACCATGACAACTGGGTGCAAGAAACCTGTCTTAGGTCCTAATCCAACTGAATCCAGCAAGAGCAAGCAGATTGCCTCCATCTTTAAACCCATAGTGCCTCCCTAGTATGTCTGTATCTACATATTTCTTCCACATGCATTTTATAATCAAAATTTATAAGTCATAAAATATATATTTAATACATAAGGAGACATTGTCAACAGGGAGCCTTGCCTACAGGGATGGTGAATGGAAAATTCAGGCACATAATGTAAATGATTTACTGGCTATTAATTGTAAATAGTTGGAAAAGTTTGTGCAGTGCATGTCCAAGTTCCCAGTATGCAATCCCAGAGGGTGAACCTCCCTGCTGTGAATGAGAAGACGAATAATTATGGCTTAAATTCTCAATAATTCATTCTGGAAATAAATGCAACAATTATAATGATGGGCTGCAGCACAGCGTATTGCATCCTGGAAATTGAAGTAAATAACTAAATGATCTAATTTCTGAGCGGATAACTCTTGCTAAATAGTTGAGAATGTGTAAGAGGTAATTCTTTGCTCTAGGGATCACTGCAGAGCACCAGCTACATAAAGCTGATTTTTTTTTCGATGTATTTCTGATCTATTCTCTCCATGAGTAAAGCTCTCCATTGAGAATGTGATGTATTTGGGGAATTGCCTTTGTCCTGACATTGGCCAGCTGAATGGGCTTGGATACAGGACTCCGCTTTCTGCAGGGAATTCTCTGTGATCCTTACTCCTGCAAGACACTCCTTGTGTAACATTCCCTGCTGGACAGTGGACCCCACCATTCCTTGGATGAATGTCGGCTCTGTTAGGTACAAAGATGCTGATTGATGGTGGGAACATTAGTGGACATAAGTTAAATAGGATTTGTGTGCCTGAGGATTGAAAAGTGTTTCACTGGAATCATGGGGGTGATGGTAAGGCTTTTGGGTGTAAAATGCATGAGGTAGACCAGTTCCAAACTGTTCATATCAGGGTATGAAGCCTTGTTTAATTTTTTTGTATGTCTAACATAATGCTTTTCTTTGTATTTAGACTACTTTGTGCCAGTGGAATAAAAAGTCACTGAATTGCAATCTTCATGAATTCTGTCCACATTTACTTGAATTACAATGGGATTGTGGAATCACCTCTGGGTGCCTAATTGACCTTGCAGCTGAGGGCATATGAATGTTTGTGTAGCAAGGGAATGGTAGTATAGAGATAATGTTACTGAGCCAGGAATCCATAGGTAAGAGTAGTGTCCTGAATATGAGTTCAAATCCCACCATGACAGCAGGAAAAATTTATTTTGAAATTCAATTAACTAGTAAATCTTGAATTAAAATTCTAATTGATGGTAATAATGAATAATGATTACCATAGAGTCACTGAATAGTTGTAAAAACTTGGAATCCTGGAGCAAACAATGGGAATCAACCCCCTTGAGGGGAGAATATTTGTCAGGGGAGTGCAGTGACTCAGTGGTTAGCTCTGGTGTCTCATAGCATCAGGGACCTGGGATCAATTTCACCCTCGGGCAACTTTCTGTGTGGAGTTTGCACATTCTCCCCATGTCTGTTTCCTCCGGATGCTCAAGTTTCGTCCCACAGTCCAAAAATGTTTAGGTGAGGTGAATTAGCCATGCTAAATTACCCATAATATCCAGGGACGTGTAGGTTAGGTCCATTAATCAGAGGAAATGCAGGGTTAAAGGGATAGACTCAGGGGGTGGAGGGGGTGGGGGGGGGGGGGGGGGGTCTGATTGGGATGCTCTTCGGAGGGGCAGTGGGAGTACAGTGGACTGATTGGCCTGCTTCCACGCTGTAGGGATTCTATGATCTCTACCAGGTCTGGCCAATCAGACCCACAGCAATGTGGTTGTCTCTTAAGTGCCTTAAATGGTCTCTTAAATGGTCTATGAAACAAACAAAAAATGCACTGCCACCATATTTACATTACACAGACTGCAGTGAATCAAGAGGGTAGCTCACTACTTATGCAAGGATGGCAGGTGAATTCACTCCTGAAATCCCCAAACCACCTGTGAAAAATCACTAAAATAAAACAAAGAACTGCAGATGCAGAAAACCTGGAATAAAAACCAAAATTACTGGAGAAATTCAGATCTGGCAGCATCTATGGAGAGAAAGCAGAGTTAACATTTTATCCATGACTCATCATCAAAACATTCACTCCCTGGGTAAACAATCAGAAAGAAAGACATCCCCATAAGTAGATTAGAAGGAAATGTTGAGGAGCCATTTCTCCAATCCTATTGCTCACAAAACTTGCACACATTTCCATAAACAAACAGCCCTCGGCCCAAAACATAAGAGAGAGAGAGAGAGAGAGCCACCGTGGTCTTGAAAGAGCAACAAGCAGAGGATGTAAGTCATGGAATCCTGAGGGGGGCGCTGGGAGCCGAGAGATGGAAAGATCTGGGACTGAAAACCTAGAGTTAAGAGTGGGTGGTCTTGGGCAAAGGGCAGGAGCCAAAAGCCTGAGCAGAAAGCTAGGCGTCACTTTGCTGAGAATATTGTGTCCAGTTCTGGTTGCCCTACTGTAGGAAATTTATAGAGGCTTTGGAGAGGGTGCAAAGAAGGTTTGCCAGGATGCTGCCTGGACTAGAGGGCTTGCCGTATGAAGAAAGGTTGAAAAAGCTCGGACTTTTCTCTCTGGAGAGAAGGAGGAAGAGAGGAGACCTGATCGAGGTGTACAAGATAATGAGAGGACTAGATAGAGTTAATAGCCAGAGACTTTTCCCCCGGGCAGGATTGACGGGTACCAAGGGTCATAGTTTTAAGATATTAGGTGAAAGGTATAGAGGAGACGTCAGAGATAGGTTCTCTACACAGAGAGTTGTGAATGCGTTGTCAGCTGTGGCGGTGGAAGCAGAGTCATTAAGGACATTTAAGTGACTGCTGGACATGCACATGGTGAGCACTGAGTTGAGGGGTGCATAGGTTAAGTTATTATATTTTACATTAGGATTAAACCTCGGCACAACATTGTGGGCCAAAGGGTCTGTTCTGTGTTGTACCTTTCTATGTTCTATGTTCTATTGGGAGTGGGTGGGATTGACCTTTCCACTGAGACAGCTGTCTGCCCACCAAGTCCAGGGGCATTGGTGGGTAGAAGAAAGACTGCAAGGTGTTGTGGGGTGTGACAGGGATGGCCATAAGGGGACTGTGAGAGAAAGGAGCCCTGGGGGGAGAGACAGAGGCTGAAAAAGAGTAGGGGTTGCAGGAGGTTGAAAATTGATGAGGAAGACAGAGGGAGGCTGCAAGTGTGAAGTGGGAGAGAAAAGGAGATTGCTAAAAGGACAGGACAGTTTCAAAGCTGTCAACACAGGACCATTCAGCTAACCAACAGCAGACAACTAGAATTCCACGTAAACAAATGTGGGATTTATCAAAGCAGATAGTGAAAGCAATGTTCTAACCATCTGAAGAATGAGCCCATCCTTCAAATTCAAAAGGAGTATGTAAGAGAAGTCATAAAAAATATTAGTTCTCTGCTCACCACTGCCACCAGCATGGATTGGTAGAATGGGCAGTAGGTGCTAGTTTTGCTGGTAATTCTCACATTCCAAGAAGAAATACTTTTAAAATGCACTGTACATATAGCAACAGGATGAACTTGACAATATTTCAATTGATGTGGGAGGAAAGGCTGTTCTATGTGCACCTTCACTTGATGTATATATCATTCAGACAACTGCAGAGTATTTACATTGACTGAGCACTTTAGAAGCTATTTAGTATTGTAAGCTTAAAGGTTTACATGGATTTCTTTGTGCAGATGCAGAATCTTAATTCGCAGGTTCACTCTATGTAAATACGTCGGACACCCTTCTCCACTCTAGGACCTTGGATGGTATCGCTTATATGTTCCTCAGTCTTTGTTGGCTTTCTTTCATACTGAAAATCCACTAACATTTCGATAGGTTCAGTTCAATTTCCATAGCTGCTTGGAAACTTCCCTAAAATATTTTTGTTATGGGTCAGGTTCCTGTAGGATCTGAATCAATGCCCTTCTGGATAGCAAGGAGCTTCTGCTAATGTTCCTCTTGTGAGGTTGCTGGAGTGTTAGTCACCCAATGCCACTGTGCAATCCTAATGCATATTCTTCCCATTATTGTACTTTTCATCTGAGGAAAGGATGGGATCTTAACCTAGAGCTATTCACAACCAGTGGACACTCGCTAACAGAGCTGACTGTCCGGATTTCAGGATCGATGACATTGCTTGAAACTTTTATTCTAAAATCCAGAGATTTTCTTTTCCCAATGCACTTGTAGGACCAGTTAACTTTCTGGTCTGTATGTAGTGCAACCTCAGACAATTCTGTTCAGAATTTAAATGCACAAACACAGAATACATTTCCTCACCCCCTACAACTGCCTCTCATTCCATATCCTCAACAAAATGAAAATGGGGGCAGCAGAGAGGATTATCATCATCCCTCCCCTCCTATCAGCCTTTATCCACAATCCACCACAAAAGTGACTCAGCACCTGCAGGGTTAATCCCTGAAATCTGCTTTATTATTTCAGTGCTACATGAAAACCATAACGAAACAGTTTTTCCAAGATTACTGTGAATTAAGGAAGCCTGTGAAACTCTACCTATTCTTCTGATTCTATCCTGTAGTCTTTAGCCTTTCAGTGAACGAAGCAAAAGCAGTCTTTGAAAGGAAAGTCCAGTAACCACTGGAGGACCGAAGACATCCCTTAGTACTCACTTTACCATACGTCTTGCCAATTTTATTTAATGAACAGAAAGTGGTCACAGCTCCTCTGAATTCTGAAGAAATGCACCTACAACAACCAATTTCCGCCTCTGCTCTTTCTCTGGCAAAAGAGGGAAAGCACTGTGAACTAAATGAGAAGCAGATGTTTCTTCTGATGAAGGGCGTCCAGGTAATCACACGACTACTCTACTACAATGCTGTTAGTCAGAAAACAGCTGGTTACCCGAAGTGACAGATTCACATGTATCTGCTGCACCTCCTGTGGGAGCTGATTTCTGGGATATTTCCTATATTCCATCAAATGTAGCACATTACAGCTGCAACAATTACAGACTTTTACACTCAATTAATTGTGCCCAGTAAGTGTGTACCGATAGAGACTGCTGTTGGAACCCCATGCACAATGTAATTGTGTGCAATGCTCCCATTAACTCCTGTAATTTGCCTTATTTTGCAGCTATTCCAAGAGTTAGACTGATTATTTGATTACAGTGTTTTTGTTTGATGAACTGTTTCTATGCCTAATTACATAAAACACAATTTAGCCCCATTTCCTGCAGTGTATCTTTAGAATTTCTCTGTTATTGTTTTTTTTGCTTTTCTCATTTCCATCCTACAGTGATTCTCTGTTAGAGTCATATTTCTCTACATCATTCTTCCTTTGAGAAGGTGGAGACTGAGGGGAGTGATCGTGTCTCAGACTCTATACATGGTAAGATGTGGTCCACCACTACCTTCTCATGAGTAATTAGGGATGGGCAATAAATGCTGGGCATTTCTAGCAATGCTCAAATATCTATCGCTGAAACCTGAGACTTTGTTGTTGAGGAAAGTTACTTGTTCATTATATATTTTGATGGACCTGTCTACTTAGTCCCATCATCCTGCTCTTTCCCCATTCACTGCTTTTTTTAACTTTAGTAGTTATCCATTCCATTCAAATACGTTACTTGAACCTGATCCCAGTGTCCTCTCAAGCAGTGTGCTCTGGATCACAACAACCCACTGCCTAAAACAAATGTTTTCACGTATCGCCCTGGTTCATTTTCCACTACTCTGGTAAGAAATCACTGACTCCACCTGCAAAATGGCAAGCCACAGAATTACTCCCATTTTTCTTAAAATTGCTGTCACTGGACCAAAAAAGGTTAACTCTGCTTTTCACTCCCGACCTGCTGAGTTTCTCCAGCTATTTCTGTTTCTGGTTTCCAGCAGTTTTCTGTTGTTTTTCCCACAGAATGTTGCCCGGGCTAGAATGCTGGAAAGATTAGATAGACTTCTTTAGAGCAGAGAAGGCTGACAGGGAAACTGATTGAGGTGTACAAAATTATGTGAAGCATTGGTGGGGTGGACAGGAAGGGACTTTTCCCCCTAGTAGAGGAATCAGTAATCAGAGAGCATTGATTTAAAGTAAGAGGTCACAAGGGGATTTGAGGAAAATGCTTTCACCTAAAGAGTGGAACTTATGTCCTGAAAGGGTAATGAAAGTGGGAGCCTTTACAATACTTTGATGCATTTAGATGAACATTTGAATGTCTTTTGTACTATAAAGTAAAGGTCAACACCCTACCCTACCCCCCAATAACTAAAACTAAAACACCTGGAGAGGCTTGCCTCACTTTACAATCTGTTAAAGAAGTGTGAAAAGTGGTATAACCCACCTCTCACACCCCAGTCTGTTAGAAAGAACATGGTACATAGAACAGTACAGCACAGTACAGTCCCTTCGACCCTCGATGTTGTGCCAGCCTTTTATCCTACTGTAAGATTAGACTAACCTACATACCCTTCATTGTACTAACTTCTATCTAAGAATTGTTTAATTGTTCTTAATATTATCTGACCCTACTACCACAGCTGGGACTGCATTCCACACACCCATCACTCTCTGAGGAAAGAACTGACCTCTAACATCTCCCTTAAACCTTCATCCAATTACTTTAAAATTATGCCCCTCATGATAGACATTTCTGTCATAGGAAAAAGTCTCTGCCTCTCAACAACTTCTACACCTCTATCAAGTCGCCTCTCATCCTTCTTCATTCCGATGAGAAAAACCCTAAGTTCCCTCAACCTTTCTTCATAAGACATGCCCTCCAGTCCAGGCAGCATTTTGGTAAATTTCCTCTGCACCCTCTCTAAAGCTTCCACATCTTTCCTATAATAAGGTGACCAGAATTGAACACAATATTCCAAGTGTGGTTGAAGCAGGACTCTATAGGGCTGCAGCATAACCTCATGGCTCTTAAACACAATCCTACTGCTCATGAAAGCCAACATACCATATGCCTTCTTAACAACCCTATCAACCTGAGTGGCAACTTTGAGGGATCTATGGACATGGACCCCAAGATCCCTCTGTTCCTCCACACTGCCAAGAATCCTGCCTTTAACCCTGTATTCTGCATTCAAATTTGTCTTCCAAGGTGAATCACTTCACACTTTACCGGTTGAACTCCATCTGCCACTTATCAGCCCAGTTCTGCATCCGGTCAGTGTCCCGTTGCAACCCACAACGGCCCTCCAAATTTCCATAAGTCCACCAACCTTCATGTCATCAGTAAACTTATTAACACACTCTTCCGCTTCCTCATCCAAGTCATTTATAAAAATCACAAAGAACAGAGGTCCCAGAACCGATCACTGCGGAACACCACTGGTCACCGAGCTCCAGGCTGAATACTTTGCATCTACCATTACCCTCTATCTTCTGTGGGCCAGCCAATTCTGTATCCAGACAGACAGGTTTCCTTGTATCCCATGCCTCTTTACTTTCTGAATGAGCCTACCATAGGGAACCTTTTCAAGCACCTTGCTAAAATCCATGTACACACATCCACTGCTCTATGTGTTTTGTCACATCCTCAAAGAATTCAATAATGTTTGTGAGACATGACCTGCCCCTCACAAAGCCATGCTGATTGTCTTTAATCAAACTATGATTTTCCAAGTAATCATAAATCCTGTCTCTCAGAATCCTCTGAGAGTGGTTGACTGAAATGAAAACCTTTCATTCAGTCTATAATCAACAAGTACCACTTTATTTACCTAACTCCAACAGTGAACAAATTAATAGAATCACAAACAAACTAAATAATTCCCCTCTAACGACTAACTATTACTGAAAACACAACGGTACACTGTTACAATAAAACACAAGTATGACAAGACAATTGAATTTAGCCTCTCAAAATCACAGCTAGGATACATTTTCCAGAATGCTTCTCGCCCTCTCCGCTGATCTACTTTCAGGAATGCCTTTTTCCTTTGAATTCTTGTGTCAGGAATGCCTCTTTGCGTTGAATTTGGATGAATGCGGGGTGCTGCATTTTGGGGGGGCAAGTCTTGGCAGAACTTGTGCGCTTGATGGTGGGGTCCTGGGGAGTGTTGCTGGGCGGGGAGTGTGGGTTCATGGCTCCTTGGGGGTGGAGTCGCAGGTGGACGGGGTGGTGGGGGGGGCGTTTGATGTGCTTTCCTTTGTAGGTCAGAGTGTTGAGTACAGGAGTTGGGAGGTTATGTTGCGGCTGTACAGGACATTGGTTAGGCCACTGTTGGAATATTGCATGTAATTCTGGTCTTCTTCTTATCGGAACGATGTTGTGAAACTTGAAAGGGTTCAGAAAAGATTTACAAGGGTGTTGCCAGGGTTGGAGGATCTGAGCTACAGGGAGAAGCTGAACAGGATGGGGCTGTTTTCCCTGGAGCATCGGAGGCTGAGGGGTGACCTTATAGAGGTTTACAAAATTATGAGGGGCATGGATAGGATAAATAGACAAAGTCTTTTCCCTGGTGTCAGGGAGTCCAGAACTAGAGGGCATAGGTTTAGGGTGAGAGGGTAAAGATATAAAAGAGACGTAAGGGGCAACGTTTCCACGCAGTGGGTGGTACGTGTCTGAAATGAGCTGCCAGAGGATGTGGTGGAGGCTGGTACAATTGCAACATTTAGGCATTTGGATGGGTATATGAATAGGAAGGGTGTGGATGGATATGGGCTGGGTGCTGGCAGGTGGGACTAGATTGGGTTGGGATATCTGGTCAGCATGGACGGGTTGGACTGAAGGGTCTGTTTCCATGCTGTACATCTCTATGACTCTATGACTCTATGAATGTTCTCTCTCTGAATCCTGCTGTGCTGCTGTACCTTTATTAATTAGATAGTGCTTTCTCTGAGAGCTGAATGTTTTAATTTCTTCAGATGGCATTTGCTCTCCTCTATTTTCCAAACGCCCTCATCTTTTATACCCTTGATGACCTATTAATTTATTTACAATCGGATTGGTTCTAGGCAGTGTAAATAATCAGATTTAAATTTAATTGGTTTTTGATATCGAAGGGCTTGATTCAAATTGATTGGTTAAATTTGAAAAGACGTAATGTCTTGGTAAAAGTGCTGCTTGGCTGATCGATATAAAATGTGTCAATTCGACCGCGCTCTGTGCACCTGCACTTTAAACTGTTATTCCGGCATCCATTTTAACTCTAAGTGCTGAAAAACAGCATATTTTAAAGGGGCCATGCAATGCTTTCCCCCATTTTACAATTTACAATTTTACACACACCATCTTCACAACAATAGCACAATGGAAAATGGCACAAAAGCAGGTTAAGTGCATTGTGACTGGCTCAGGCATGATTGGCTGAAGGGCCTCTTTTTCTGTGCTGCAAAACTCACTGACTCTAGATCTCTATGATGCAGGGATCTCTGGAAAAGACCACGGTGGATCATCCACTAGTCACTTCTGGCTGAAGATTATTGCAAATGGCTTCACAGTCACCATTTCAGTTCCAGGTTTTATTGAATGCATTGGGACTGGAACCAGGTCCCTAGAACATTAGCCGAATCTTTAGGTTTATAGTCCAATGACAATACAACCATGCTAAATTTTATCACTCCACCAAATTTTACTTTCAGAAGAAGAAAGGGATAAAATAAAGAACTAAAAGAAAAGTTTCCATCGTTCTCAGTGTTGGCTGAACCAGCCTCTCTCACAAATCAGCTCATTAACATTTCTGTGCAACAGTCGATTGCATAGGAATAATTTCCTTCCAGCTTTCTGAATATAAACCAATTTAACAGCTATTAAAAATGATTGTAATGTAATTATTTTCTGTAAATTCATGGTGATGAATATTGTGAAGAAAATGCTCCATAAATGCATGCAACCACAGAACATTTAATTCCCGAATTAGAGGAAAACATGAATTCCTGTCACATATTTTATGCTTTTCAGCTCCTCAAAGGGACTGATCACTAGGTAACAGCTACGGGTGATGAAGCATCAAGCGGGAAAGAGAAAGTGGAAAGTATCAGCGTAATCCTCATTACTGCCATTTTGTTTTAAATTTGTTTCAGCTTGCACTGGTGTTCCAAAAATAGTGAAAGAGAAAGGTACTGTAACTAAGCTGTGGCTGAGCTTTCTCACCCACACACGTTGCATCAGCCAGGAATGGAAATCTGAGCAGTCTACTGTTACTTTGGCAGGGATGAGCTAACTCATTACTAACCAAGTAAAGAGTAAAGGAAGAGAAGACACATCATCAAGAAGAAACCCATTGCTGTCAAGGAGCACTGTTGCAGCCTCAATCCTTGAGGAAGAATGGCAAAATGGGACACAGTGCACTTAACATTAAACGCACGCAGAAGGGAATTTTAAAACTCCTTCAGTCTCCAACCTTCTAAAGGTTAACCTAATGGAAGGTGCTCAAGTCATAAATAGTTCAGCAGCATTTCTGTTCCCAACTGCTTGATATTACTGCGGCATTTTATTCCTGTTCTTTGCATTTGTTTTTTTTCTTGCCGGTAGTGCGTTTTGAAGATAGTCAAAATTAACATATGTAAAGATTAAACTCTCTGCATGGAAATCTCATTGCTGGCTGAGTTTTTATGTGATTTCTCATTTCAGCTTCTGTGGTTTAATTAGAAAGAGATAATGTTTGACAAGATGTCCTGCAGGAGGGGAAATAAGTGATTCCGGAGATGGAGTAGAGCAAGCTTTGAACAATCCTCTTTTAACCTGTTCACACAAGATTGCCCATATACAATGCTGCCAGTCATTTTTTTTCTCTCTCTTCACTGTTTTATATGGGCAATAAATTCTGGCTTAGCCACATCCCATAAATGAATAACAAAAAAAAATTATTTAAAATAAGGATTGTTGTGAAATGAGTGAACAGAAAATGAAAATAAAATTCTGCAATTTGGCATTTAGAATGAATTGCTCATACTTGCATTGAAACCTGGTCTGTCTTTGATACTGAATTCAGGATGTCCTACTTCAGTGGCAGCTCTGTCAGCCTATGATTCTCCAAACTGTGGTGGTACCATCATGGATTAAAGGTAGAATGGCCAGCAGCATTGTATCAAGCAGGTCTGTTTGTATCTAACCTGTCTAATGTTTGCATGCAAGTAGTTGATTTAGTCTAAATGCCTGTGTCAGCTGTGCTCATCTTGTTCTGCCAAATAAGATGCTTTATGCTCTAACTCAGAACAAAACCTTCCACCGCACCTGGTGATTGTAACATTTGTGCTTCCCCAAAGAATGATAATTTTACCATTCTGGGTGGTTTTGCCAGTAAATATCAATTTGTAAAAGTCTCGTGATATTGGCTCATACTAATTCAGAAATAATTTATGGGAATGGAAACTTCTCTAAGCTAACACAATAGTAAACTACCTGACGCCAAGAAGAGAAAATTGCTGCAGGTGCTGGAATCAGTACTGAAAACAACTAATGCTGGAGATCACAGGGCGCTGGAGAGCAAGCTTGCTCTCTCTCCGTGAATGCTGTCTGGCCCGCTTTGACATCCAGTATTGGTTGTTTTCAGGACCAAAAGAGAATTTTGTTTTCTCTCAAAATTGTAGATTTAACTACGTAAAACAGAAGCGTTTCAATTTCATTACCAAGCATGTTATCGTTGCATTCTACGGGACATTAGAATGCGGTTGCAAAAAAACAATTGTTCAAGGAAGATTTTAACAGCTGCAAAGACTGAAGGTTATCATTGTTTCTTAGTAGTACTATCACTGACAATTGTTTTGCAATGTTATTGCCATAGTCTTCATCATGCATTTGGGTATTCACTCAGTTCCAGCAGTACCAGTCACTCCAGAAGCATATTCTATGGCTCCTCTGATCTAGAATACACCTCCATTTGGCTCAATATCTCTTTAAGTCAAAGCCAGATCCAGGAATCATAACTAAGAATCTGCACTTGGAGTGTTGACTCCTTAATTATTGTACTTGCCACCACATGATTACTCCTCCTTTTCCACACTAATATCTCAAAGGAACCTCAGGCTATCAACTTATTTCTTGAATTCAAATACTTAATAAAAATAAATAGAAAAAAGGAGCAGCAGTAGACTATTCAGCCCTTCAAGCCGGTTTCATTATTCAACATGATCGTGGCTGACCATCCAAATCCATAGGTGAAAGTGAGGACTGCAGATGCTGGAAATCAGAGTCTAGATTAGAGTGGTGCTGGAAAAGCACAGTAGGTCAGGCAGTATCCAAGGAGCAGGAAAATTGACATTTCAGGCAAAAGCCCGTCATCCAAATCTATACCCTGTTCCCAATTTTTCCCAATATCCTTTCATCCCTTTAGACCAAAGCACATCGAAAAACATTTCGAAAATATTCAATGTGTTGGCCTCAATCACTTTCTGTGACAAAGAATGTCACAGGTTCACAACTCTCTGGGTGAAGTAAGTTCTCCTCATTTCAGTCTCAAATAGCCTACCCCATAGCTTTAGACTGTGACCCCCCCAGTTCTGGTCTGCCAGTCATCAGGAAGGTGCTTCTCTGTGTTTACTCTGTCTCATTCTGTTTGAATCTTCTGGTTTCTAATGTACCATTTCCATACAGCATGGAAGCCATACTCGTAGCCTGTGGCCCTCAGTTATGAAAAGAAACAATAACATAATCTACCGGCTGTCTTAAATGGGCTTATCCTCACCAGGGGGAAAGTGACGGCTGCAGATGCTGGAGATCAGAGCTGAAAATGTGTTGCTGGAAAAGCGCAGCAGGTCAGGCAGCATCCAAGGAACAGGAGAATCGACGTTTCGGGCATAAGCCCTTCTTAGGAAGAAGGGTTTATGCCCGAAACGTCGATTCTCCTGTTCCTTGGATGCTGCCTGACCTGCTGCGCTTTTCCAGCAACACATTTTCAGCTCTTATCCTCACCAGGTTAAGCTTTTGATGTTGGTTCACATTTTAAAAAGATGGGAAATTTCATGATGCTTGACGCACACAGACCTTACTGTGTTTGGCAGAAAGAATTGAAAGGGGAGACTTGGATCTCTGAACTGACAATTACATTTATTGAGTTGAGAGCCTATCAATTCAGTGAATGATTCTACACTTCTGCCTGGCTATGCACCACTCCCCCACAGCATGTGAACTCATTGAAACACAGATTTGGGAGATTACAACAAGGCTTTAGAGAAGGGAGAGTTATGTGTGTGGGCTTGCCTCAGCCATATCCGGTCAATCACATCATGCTATTGAAATTCCACATGTCTGTTTTCAGAGTAGATATTTTTAATCAACTTTTTCAGAAATGTTATTACATACCTCTGTACCTTTGGTACTTGGACTCAAACCTCCGAGCTCAGAGGTAGGGACATTAGCATCCGTATCTATTGTTCAGAATGGATTTTTATTATAGTTACTCGGTTTTGCACTTTCTTACTTAACGTAGCTTCAAATGGAATGGTTTTGCACTCTCCTAGCCTCAAATGGAAAGATCAAAGAGGGAAAGAAAGGATAATACACCAACCGCACAGTTGCCAGTGGAGCCATTTGTGACTTAATTTTGTCAGGACCCTTTTTTCAGTACCATTGAAACTTAATTAAAGATAATCATACATGGGATTGGCACGTCGTTGGAAATTGTTCAAAGATATACTTGCTGAACATTTCCAGGAACAGAGCACTTTCTCATCACACAGGTAGACACAGGGGCTGACATCTGAGAATATCGAATTGAATTGAATTGAATTGGATTGAATTTATTGTCACGTACCAAGGCACAGTGAAAAACTTTGTCTTATGAGCAATACAGACAGATCACAGAGTTAAGTAGCATGATTCATAAATAATAGGTAAACAGCAGCAAAAACAAAAACACAGGTACAGGCAAATGTAAAGAGTTTGTGAGTCCATTCAGTGTTCTAACAATGGTAAGATAGAAACTGTTTCAAAACTAGTTGGTGCATGTGTTCAGGCTTCTGTACCTTCTCCCTGATGGTAAATGTTGTAGAAAAATATTGCCAGGGTGGGATAGAACTTTGAGAATGCTGGCGGTCTTTCCTTGACAGCGGGCCTGGTAGATGGATTCTATAGATGGAAGGTTGGCCTTTGTGAATGTCTGGGCTGAGTTGACCACTCTCTGTAACCGTTTCTGAGCTTGCTATACCAGATAGTGATACATCCAGACAGAATGCTCTCGATGGTGCACCAATAAAAGTTGGCAAGGGTATTCGCCGTCATGCCAAATTTCCTCAGCTGCCTGAGGAAGAAGGGACGCTGTTGGGCCTTTGTAACCAATGCGTCCACATGAAGAGTCCAAGAAAGCTTGTTATGGATGACCACTCCCAGGAGCTTGACACTCTCCCCTCGTTCCACCTCTGTGCTGTTAATGTGTAGGGGGGCATGAGTAACATCCCGCCAAAAGTCAATAATGAGTTCCTTGGTTTTGCCGGCATTGAGAGCTAGGTTGTTCTCAATGCACCATTTTTCCAGATCTTCCACCTCCCGTCTGTAGTCTGTTTAGTTGCCATCTGAGATTCGACCGACTATGGTGGTGTCATCAGCTAACTTGTAAATGGCATTAGCCTGGTATTTGGTGACACAGTCATGCGTGTACAATGAGTACAGTATGGGGCTGAGTACGCATCCCTGGGGGGCTCCAGTGTTAAGTGTTAGTGAGGATGAAATATTGTCCCCAATCTTCACTGATTGTGGCCTATGGGTCAGGAAACTGAGGATCCAGTTGCAGAGAGTGGGGTTTAGTCCGAGATCACTAAGTTTAGTAATCAGTCTCGAGGGGATAATAGTGTTGAAGGCTGAACTGTAGTCAATGAGTAGGATTCTTACATAGCTGTTCTTGGTGTCAAGATGTTCGAGGGAGAAGTGAATGGCAAGTGATATGGCATCTGACGTGAATCAGTTGGTCTGATAGGCAAATCGGAGTGGGTCAAGAGTAATGGGGAGGGTGGAGTTGATTAATGTCATGACCAGCCGTTCAAAGCACTTCATGACCACCAAAGTTAGGGCCACTGGGCAGTAGTCATTTTGCACAGGGATGATGTTGACCCTCTTGAAACAGGCAGGAACAGTGGCCTGCTGCGGGGAATTGAGAGAGATGTCTGAGAAGACCTCTGCTAGTTGATCTGCACATGCTCTGAGTGCACGGCCTGGTACTCCATCTGGTCCCATTGCTTTCTTTGGAGTCACACTAATGAAAACCGATCTGACTTCTGATGCAGTGACTGTTGGGATAGGTTTGTCAGGACATAATGGAATAGATGTAATCTCTCCGCTGAAATTCTGCTCAAAGCGAGCATAGAAGGCGTTGAGATGAGCTGGGAGGTCTGCTAACTTGGCCTGTCTCTTTTTAGCAGGAGAAAGTGAGGTCTGCAGATGCTGGAGATCAGAGCTGGAAATGTGTTGCTGGAAAAGCGCAGCAGGTCAGGCAGCATCCAGGGAACAGGAGAATCGACGTTTCGGGCATAAGCCCTTCTTCAGGAATGAGGAAAGTTTGTCCAGCAGGCTAAGATAAAAGGTAGGGAGGAGGGACTTGGGGGAGGGGCGTCGGAAATGTGATAGGTGGAAAGAGGTCAAGGTGAGGGTGATAGGTCAGACTGGGGTGAGGGCGGAGAGGTCGGGAAGAAGATCTCAGGTTAGGAAGGCGATGCTGAATTTGATGGATTTGACTGAGACAGGGTGGGGGGAGGGGAAATGAGGAAACTGGTGAAATCCGAGTTCATCCCTTGTGGTTGGAGGGTTCCTAGCCGGAAGATGAGGCGTTCTTCCTCCAACCGTCGTTTTGTTGTGGTCTGACGATGGAGGAGTCCAAAGACCTGCATATCCTTGGTGGAGTGGGAGGGGGAACTGAAATGTTGAGCTACAGGGTGGTTGGGTTGGTTGGTCCGGGTGTCCCAGAGGTGTTCTTTGAAACGCTCCGCAAGTAGCCGGCCTGTCTCCCCAATATAGAGGAGGCCACATCGGGTGCAGAGGATGCAATAGATGATATGTGTGGAGGTGCAGGTGAATCTGTGGCGGATATGGAAGTTTCCTTTGGGGCCTTGGAGGGAGGTGAGGGGGGAGGTGTGGGCGCAAGTCTTGCACCTCCTGCGGTTGCAGGGGAAGGTGCCGGGAGTGGAGGTTGGGTTGGTGGGGGGTGTGGATCTGACGAGGGAGTCACGGAGGGAGTGGTCTTTACGGAATGCTGATAGGGGAGGGGAGGGAAATATATCCTTGGTGGTGGGGTCCGTTTGGAGGTAGCGGAAATGACGGCGGATGATGCGCTGTACATGGAGATTGGTGGGGTGGTAGGTGAGGACCAGTGGGGTTCTGTCCTGGTGGCGGTTGGAGGGGCGGGGTTCAAGGGCGGAGGAGCGGGAAGTGGAAGAGATGCGGTGGAGGGCATCGTCAACCACGTCGGGGGGGGAAATGGCGGTCCTTGAAGAAGGAGGCCATCTGGGTTGTGCGTTTTTGGAACTGGTCCTCCTGGGAGCAGATGCGGCGGAGTTGAAGGAATTGGGAGAATGGGATGGCGTTTTTACAGGGGGCAGGATGGGAGGAGGTGTAGTCCAGGTAGCTGTGGGAGTCGGTCGGTTTGTAGTAGATGTCCGTGTTGATTCGGTCGCCTGAGATAGAAATAGAAAGGTCGAGGAAGGGGAGGGAGGAATCTGAGACTGTCCAGGTGAATTTGAGGTCGGGGTGGAAGGTGTTGGTGAAGTGGATGAACTGTTCAACTTCCTCGTGGGAGCACGAGGCGGCGCCGATACAGTCATCGATGTGGCGGAGGAAAAGGTGGGGGGTGGGGCCAGTGTAGTTGCGGAAGATGGATTGTTCCACATATCCTACGAAGAGGCAGGCATAGCTGGGGCCCATGCGGGTACCCATGGCTACTCCTTTCGTTTGGAGGAAGTGGGAGGATTGGAAAGAGAAGTTGTTCAGGGTGAGGACCAGTTCCGTCAGTCGAAGGAGGGTGTCAGTGGAAGGGTACTGGTCGGTACGGCGGGAAAGAAAGAAGCGGAGGGCTTTGAGTCCTTCGTGATGGGGGATGGAGGTGTACAGGGACTGGATGTCCATGGTGAAAATAAGGCGTTGGGGACCGGGGAAGCGAAAATCATGGAGCAGGTGGAGGGCATGGGTGGTGTCCCGAACGTAGGTGGGGAGTTCTTGGACTAAGGGGGACAGGACGGCGTCAAGGTATGCGGAGATGAGTTCGGTGGGGCAGGAGCAGGCGGAGACAATGGGTCGGCCGGGGCAGTCAGGCTTGTGGATTTTGGGCAGGAGGTAGAAGCGGGAGGTGCGGGGTTGTGGGACTATGAGGTTGGAGGCAGTGGATGGGAGATCCCCCGAGGTGATGAGGTTATGGACGGTCTGGGAGATGATGGTTTGGTGGTGGGGAGTGGGGTCATGGTCAAGGGGGCAGTAGGAGGAGGTATCTGCGAGCTGGCGTTTGGCCTCAGCGGTGTAGAGGTCGGTGCGCCAAACTACTACCGCGCCTCCCTTGTCTGCTGGTTTGATAGTGAGGTTGGGGTTGCAACGGAGTGAGTGGAGGGCTGCGCGTTCCGAGGGTGAGAGGTTGGAGTGGGTGAGTGGGGTGGGGGAGTTCAGGTGGCGGTTAATATCGCGGCGGCAGTTGGCTATGAAGAGGTCGAGGGCAGGTAGGAGGCCAGCACGGGGTGTCCAGGTGGATGGGGTGTGTTGGAGGCGGGAGAAGGGGTCGTCAGAGGGTGGGCAGGAGTCTTGGTTAAAGAAGTGGGCACGGAGGCGAAGGCGGCGGAAGAATTTTAGCAGAAATAGCAAATTTTCTCCTGACAGAAGGGGGATTAACATTTCTGCATCCCATAAGCAAAGGGTAGAGGTTCAAACTAGCTGCCTTTCTCACTGACTCTCCAAATGAACTCATAAATATTATCAGGAAATAAATAGAAAAGTTAAGAAAGGTCTCATATCTTTCCTCAAAGTCTCTCCCCCAAAATGAGTAAAAACATAAATCCGAGATTTGGAAAAGGGAGGATTCCTGATGAAGGGCTTTTGCCCGAAACATCGATTTTCCTGCTCCTCTAATGCGCTTGCTGTGCTTTTCCAGCACCACTCTCATCTTGACTAGGATAATGATGTGGCTTACAAACACGGCAGGAAAATTCTGGTCTTGCAAGATAGTCCGTCTTGTACTTTAGACATTTGTTACTCACTAGTCTCAGAACTTTAAACTCTGTTGTTGCTAGTAGGTGCACACCTTTACAAAAATATCACCAGATTGTAATTGTAAAAGACCCCTACACTCCTTACCATGATGAGATTGGTGTCAGAGCAGCACTGAATACAGAAGGAATGGAGCAAGTGGACGGTCCATCAGCTTTCTGCCTCCAGGTCTGTGGTGGGAAACCCCATGGATGCCCTTCCTGCCCTGATGCCAACTGTGGCCTTTAGAAGGCAATTAAAGGCATCACCTGCCCACAGTTGGTATCAAACAACAGCAAGTGAGAATACGGTGAGTGGGTCATCCAGACTGAAAGCAGGATAAAATGTTTATCTGTGGGCTCAAGGAATGGACCGTGTTGTCCAAAGGCGCACAATGCTTGTTTGACAAAGTGGGGAAGATCACTGAAACCCACCCTCATGCTCTTGCAGCCAAATCCCCTACCACCACCCCCTGTGACCCTGTTCCGTGACAGTTCTCCTTCCACCATTCATCCACGTTTGCTTCCCACTTGGATCCGAGGCCTCAAGTAACCAGCAGCAGCCACAGCCTCTCTCATGGTGTTGCTGAGTACTGAAAAGCTGCCAGCCTCTGATTGGTTGATAGCTCTCGATGGATTGCCCTCAGGATTCTTGATCCCAGGATAAGCCCTGTCAGTGGCCTGAGATGCACAAGATATGACTGGCCTACACAAAATGAGGTAATGAGGAGGATATCACCAATTGTCTACTGGCGGTCAAGACGCTTATCACCTCCACAAGTTTGTACCAATGTGTCAGCTGTCAGAATTCCTGCTAACTTCTTCAAGACCCATTTTGTCCAAAATAATATGAGAGAATTGGAAAACAGTGCTACAATTAATGTACTGGCAGTTATCACATGTAATGGCCATCAGTAATTGCTGAAAGCTATACCCAATGTGAATTTATACTTTAAAACCTCACAGAAGGGCAATTCATGTTATTCATTCTGTGTTCTTGTAACA
Source organism: Chiloscyllium plagiosum (assembly GCF_037043375.1). Taxonomy (NCBI): domain Eukaryota; kingdom Metazoa; phylum Chordata; class Chondrichthyes; order Orectolobiformes; family Hemiscylliidae; genus Chiloscyllium; species Chiloscyllium plagiosum. The sequence continues at coordinate 18,655,960 of NW_028270153.1, read as the reverse complement.
AAAGAAACAGCTGCCAGGCTCATAAAATGGCAGAGCAGACATAATGGCCTACTCCTGGTTTTATGATTCTAAGCAAGGCAACTCTGACCGGAATAGTTTGAAACCGCAGTTTGCACTTAAAAAATATAATTATTTGTGGTAAAGATGGTTTCTTTAATAGCAGTGCATCATAAAATAGCATTTAGTTTGACCGCACGTTATTCACACTTGTCTGTGTAAGGAACCCCATTTGTGGTATTTTGTGTTTCTTTTTCATTCCTAGGCCATCCTGTAACCTTTTCCAATGTGTGCACAGCTAGATATGTTCCTGTTCCCAGGTCTCATTATATGCGATCCTGTTAATGTGTGATCTAGACAGATCTAATTTCAAATGCAAAACAGGATGATGCATGGCACTGTGCCACTGACTGAAGCACTTTTCTCAGAGACATTTAAAGCCTTTGGCTGTCACATAGAATGACTTCTGTCAGCTCCTGCAAATGTCTGTCACTTGAATTTGTCATCATCACAGATAAGCTCTTGACCTGACTACAATGTTCAACATTTAACTTCATTGTAGCCTCCAGACATTCAGGGAAGCCGTTTACTTGGCTGACACAATGGTAGTTGATATCTTAAATTGCTGAAGATCCCCCATAAAGCAAACACTACAAGCTATATCTAATGCCAGCTAAACTTGTGAGCAAAGCATCTTGCAATCTGGATTCTATCAATTAATGCCACTGCTAATATGGATTGAAAGGCAACTCCCATATTAATGGACTACAGTCAATATAGATAAAACTCAGAGCCCACATTACAGCGAGTAACATACACAATAGATTGAGTATTTCAAAGTGCTGCAAGTTGCGTCTATGTGAATACTCATTGACTTTACAAATTCTGGGTATCTGACTTCTATGTCTCAGCAGTCTGAATATTAAAAACCAAATGGAATTTTCCAACAATTGACAGTCTTTGCACGGGCACCACTAGACTCATAATTCCCGATTTTTCTTGAATTCAAACTTTGCCATTTGCCATAGAGAGGTTTAAACTAGAGTCCTCAGAACATGACCTGCATCTCTGAATCAATAGTCTAGCAATAATACGACTAGGCCAACACCGCTATTTCTGAATAGGGGTGTCACATTAGCAGTTCGGCAATCGTGTAGTACGCCTCCAGAATCCAACAATTTTTGGAAAACTACAACTCATGCATCTACTATCATTGTAGCTCCCTCTTTTGGGATCCTGGGATGCACGTCATCAGGGCCAGCAGACTTATCTGCCATTAGCCCCATTAGTTTCCCTAAGACTACTTCTTTCATGATATTGATATAAGTTAATTCCTCCCCCATAATGGGATACTTGAAGTATCTTTGAAATATTAAAGACTGATGCAAAATATCTTTTTAAGTCCTCTATCATTTCCTTGTCCTCCAAAACCATCTCCCAGGATTCATTTTCTAACCAGCCAACTTTCACTTTGTCCTCTGTCTTCCTTTCTATATATTTAAAGAAGCTCTTATTGTCCGTTTTTGTATTTCTCACTAGTTTTCCCTCGTAGTTAATTTTCTCTGCTTTATTGTCTTTTTATTCCTGCTTTGCTTGATTCTGACTTTATCAGAGATTTATGGACTGTCACTGACTTTGGCCTCCTTTATACAGTTTCTTTCACCTTAATACTCTCTTTAACATCCTTGGTTAGTCATGGTTGCTTTATCCCTCTATTAGAATCTTTCATCCTAACTGAAATGTAATTTTGCTGAAAGTCATGAATTACTTCCTTAAATATCTCCCACGGCTTGCTTACTGTCAGTCCTGCTAATCTATCTGCTTCATTTACAATAGCTAGCTATATACTCATTTTATTGTACTTCCCTTTATTTAGGTTAAACACAGGTGTTTCTACCCAAGTTTCTCACTTGTAACTGAATATTAAGTCTATCATGTTATGCTCACTACTGCCTCAGGAATATTTTACTCTGAGGTCAATTAATAAACCCGCCTCATTACCAGATCCAAGAGAGTTTGCTCCCTGGTTGGATCCCTGAAATATTGCTCTTAGAAACTATCCTGAATGAATTTGTTGTCTTAGTTACTCTTTCCAATTGCTTACCACAATCAACATGAAAATTAAAGTCACCTATAATTATTACTACATTATTTACTTTGCTTATGTTATTTGTTGACTTAAAACCTTTCCCACAGAGTGGCAACAATTTGGGTGGTTGTATAATATTTCTAACAACATCTTCTTTATTTTGCTAGGTTTTTACCTCTGCCCAAATGGGTTCTAGATCATTCAAACCTCGAACATCTTTTGCAACTGCCCTCATTTCATCTCTAATTCACAGTGCATGCCCACCTCCTTTTCCATTACTCTTGTCTCTGTGAAAGTTCACATATCCGTCTATGTGAAAGTGAAGACTCCAAATGCTGGAAATCAGAGTCTAGATTACAGTGGTGTTGGAGAAGCACAGCAGGTCACGCAGCATCCGAGGAGCAGGAAAATCGACGTTTCGGGCAAAAGCCCTTCATCAGGAATGAAGCCCGCATTCCTGAAAAAGGGCTTTTTTCCCAAAACGTCGATTTCCCTGCTCCTTGAATGCTGCCTGACCTGCTGTGCTTTTTCAGCACCACTCTAATCTAGATTCACATGTCCATCTATCTCCATTCCTACTCCATCTTGGATAGCGGCATTGGAAGATGAGCCAGGACCATGTCAGTCAACACAGAACCAGGATCTGTCAGTCTATGTCCAGCATTGGTGGAAGTCCGTGACCCATGCATCATGACTGTCCCTTGATCAGAGGTCAACGCAGAAGCAAAACCACCGGTGGCTGTAGAAAAAGCGAGCATTGTCAGGACCCTTGGGACGATGTCAGACCACAACGAATGGAGGAGCAGACAGGGTGAAGTCTACAGTGAGGGAAAGATGAACTTGTGAAGCTGAAAAACTTTCTGGTTGGCTTGCTGGTCATTTCATTGAAATTACTTCTCATATAAGTCAATATTGAAAATGATTGATTGGTATAAAAAGGTATGAAGAAGGAGCAGGATTAGACCTGTACACCCTTCAACTTGCTCTGCCAATCGACAATATCATGGCTCATCTGATGACTCTTGCTGAGATATTTGTATCATCAATAGACACAGGAGAGGTCCCAGAAGACTGAAGGTTGGCTGACATGGTGCCACTTTTTAAGAAAGCTGATAAGGACAAGCAAAGGAACTATAGATCTGTGAGCCTGACGCTGCTAGTTGTTGGAGGGTAGGCAGGTTGTTGGAGGGACTCCTGAGGGACAGGATGTACATGTATTTGGAAAGTCAAGTCCTGATTAGGGATAGTCAACATGGCTTTGTACATGAAAAACATGACTGAGTTTGTTGAAGAAGTAACAAAGAGGATTGATGAGGGCAGAGCATTAGATGTGATCTATATGGACTTCAGTAAGGTGTTCGGCAAGGTCCCCCATGGGAGACTGATTAGCAAGGTGAGATCTCATGGAATACAAGGAGAACTAGCCATTTGGATACAGAATTGGCTCAAAGGTAGAAGACAGAGGGTGGTGGTGGAGGATTGTTTTTCAGACTGGAGGCCTGTGACCAGTGGAGTGCCACAAGGATTGGTGCTGGGTCCACTACTTTTTGTCATTTATATAAATGATTTAGATGTGACCATAAGAGGTATAGTAAGTAAGTTTGTAGACGACACCAAAATTGGAGGTGTAATGGACAGCGAAGAGGGTTACCTCAGATTAAAACAGAATCTTGACCAGATGGGCCAAGCAGGACTTATACACTTAATGCTAAGGTCCTGGGGAGTGTTGCTAAGCAAAGAGACCTTGGAGTGCAGCTTCATAGCTCCTTGAAAGTGGAGTCGCAGGTAGATAGGATAGTGAAGAAGGCTTTTAGTATGCTTTCCTTTATTGGTCAGAGTATTGAGTACAGGAGTTGGGAGGTCATGTTGGGGCTGTACAGGACATTGGTTAGGCCACTGTTGGAATATTGCATGCAATTCTGGTCTCCAATGTTGTGAAAGTTGAAAGGGTTCAGAAAAGATAGACAAGGATGTTGCCAGGGTTGGAGAATTTGAGCTACAGGGAGAGGCTAAACAGGCTGGGGTTGTTTTCCCTGGAGCGTCGGAGGCTGAGGAGTGACCTTAAAGTGGTTTATAAAAACTTGAGGGGCATGGATAGGGTAAATAGACAAAGTATTTTCCCTGAGGTGGGGGAGTCCAGAACTAGAAGGCATAGTTTTAGGGTGAGAGGGAAAAGATATAAAAGAGACCTAAGGGGCAACTTTGTCATACAGAGGGTGGTATGTGTATGGAATGAGCTGCAAGAAGAAGTGGTGGAGGCTGGTACAATTGCAACATTTTAGAGGCATTTGGATGGGTATATGAATAGAAAAGGTTTAGAGGGATATAGGTAGGGTGCTGGCAGGTGAGACTAGATTGGGGTGGGATATGTTCGGCATGGATGAGTTGGACCGAAGAGTCTGTTTCCGTGCTGTACATCTCTATGACTCTATGACCCTATGACTCCAAATTCCCTCCTATCCCTGATAACTTTTATCTTCTTGCTTATCAAGATTCTACTCTTGGGAAATAAGGCAGGGCAGGTGACTGAGGTGTCAGTGGGGGAGCACTTTGGGACCAGCGAACATGGTTATATTAGATTTAAAATAATGATGGAAAAGGATAGACCAGATCTAAAAGTTGAAGTTCTAAATTGGAGAAAGGCCAATTTTGACACTATCAGGCAAGAATTTTCAAAAGCTGATTGGGGGCAGATGTTTGCAGGTAAAGGGACGGCTGGAAAAGGGGAAGCCTTCAGAAATGAGATAATGAGAATCCAGAGAAAGTATATTCCTGTTAGGGTGAAAGGAAATGCTGGTAGGTATAGGGAATGCTGGATGACTAAAGAAATTGAGGGTTTGGTTAAGAAAAAGAAGGAAGCATATGTCAGGTATAGACAGGATAGATCGTGTGAATCCTTTGAAGAGGATAAAGGATATAGGAGTATACTTAAGAGGGAAATCAGGAGGGCAAAAAGGGGACATGAGATAGCTTTGGCAAATAGAATTAAGGAGAATCCAAAGAGTTTTTACAAATACATTAAGGACAAAAGGGTAATGAGGGAGAGAATAGGGCCCCTGAAAGATCAGCAAGGCAGCCTTTGTGTGGAGCCGCAAAAAATGGGGGAGATACTAAATGAATATTTTGCATCAGTATTTACTGTGGAAAAGGATATGGAAAAACAGACTGTAGGGAAATAGATGGTGACATCTTGCAAAATGTCCATATTACAGAGGAGGAAGTGCTGGATGTCTTGAAACGCATAAAAGTGGATAATTCCCCAGGACTTGATCAGGTGTACCCTAGAACTCCGTGGGAAGCTAGAGAAGTGAATGCTAGGCCTCTTGCTGAGATATTTGTATCATCGATAGTCACAGGTGAGGTGCCGGAAGACTGGAGGTTGGTTAACGTGGTGCCACTGTTGAAGAAAGGTGGTAAAGACAAGCCAGGGAACTATAGAGCAGTGAGTCTGATGTCAGTGTTGGGCAAGTTGTTGGAGGGAATCCTGAGGGACAGGATGTACATGTATTTGGAAAGGCAAGGACTAATTAGGGATCGTCAACATGGTTTTGTGCGTGGGAAATCATGTCTCACAAACTTGATTGTGTTTTTTGAGGAAGTAACAAAGAGGATTGATGAGAGCAGAGCAGTAGATGTGATCTCTATGGACTTCAGTAAGGTGTTCGACAAGGTTCCCCATGGGAGACTGGTTAGCAAGGTTAGATCTCACGCAATACAGGGAGAACTAGCCATTTGGATACAGAACTGGCTCAAAGGTAGAAAACAGAGGGTGGTGGTGGAGGGTTGTTTTTCAGACTGAAGGCCTGTGATCAGTGGAATGTCACAAGGATTGGTGCTGAGTCCTCTTCTTTTTGTCATTTACATAAATGATAAGAGGTACAGTTAGTACGTTTGCAGAAGACACCAAAATTGGAGGTGTAGTGGGCAGCGAAGAGGGTTACTTCAGATTACAACAGAATCTTGACCAGATGGGCCAATGGACTGAGAAGAGGCGGATGGAGTTTAATTCAGATAAATGCGAGGTGCTGCATTTTGGGAAAGCAAATCTTAGCAGGACTTATACACCTAATGCTAAGGTTCGAGGGATTGTTGCTGAGCAAAGAGACTTTGGAGTGCAGGTTCATAGCTCCTTGAAAGTGAAGTTGCAAGTAGATAGGATAGTGAAGAAGGCGTTTGGTACGCTTTCCTTTATTGGTCAGAGTATTGAGTACAGGAGTTGGGAGGTCATATTGTGGCTGTACAAGACATTGGTTAGGCCACTGTTGGAATATTGCATGCAATTCTGGACTCCTTCCTATCGGAAAGATATTGTGAAAGTTGAAAGTGTTCAGAAAAGATTTACAAGAATGTTGCCAGGGTTTGAGGATTTGAGCTATAGTGAGATGCTGAATAGGGTCAGGCTGGTTTCCCTGGAGCATTGGAGGCTGAGGGGTCACCTTATAGTGGTTTACAAAATTATGAGGTGCATGGATAGGGTAAATAGGCAAAGTCTTTTCCCTGGGTCAGGGAGTCCAGAACTACAGGGCATAGGTTTAGGGTGAGAGGGGAAAAATACAAAAGAGACCTAAGGGACAACTTTTTCACACAGAGGATGGTACATGTATGGAATGAGCTGCCAGAGGAAGTGGTGGAGGCTGGTACAATTGCAACATTCAAGAGGCATTTGGATGGGTATATGAATAGGAAGGGTTGGAGGGATATGGGCCGGGTGCTGGCAGGTGGGACTATGCTGTACATCTCTATGACTCTATGACTCTATTTCCATCCACCTTAAAAATGCTCAGACTCTGCTTCCACCAACTCTGGAGGAAGAGAGTTCCAAATATTCAAAACGAGAAAGAAAAATCTTCTCATTTCTGTCTTCGTGAGGCAAACCTTTACTTCTAAGCAGACACACTTAGATCAGATTACCTACAGTATGGAAACAGGCCTTTCGCCCCAAGAAGTCCACACTAACCCTCGGAAGAGTAACCCATCCAGATCCATTTCCCTACATTTGCTCATGACTCACGCAGCTATCACTATCAGCAATTTAACAGACCTACACATCTTTGGATTGTGGGAGGAAACCCACACAGACATGGAGAGAATGTGAAACCTCCACACAGATATTTGCCCAAGGCTGGAATTGAACCTGGGTTCCTGGCACTATGAGGCAGCAGTGCTAACCACTGAGCCACCATGCCACCCCAACTTCCCCCTGCTTTCAGACTCTCCCAGAAGTGGAGAAAAAGGGTTTCAAGATAACATCAAAAAGCATGAAACCAGAACATTACTTGACTTCTGGAGGTTATTGGGGCCAAACAGTCACTGCTGTCATTTGTAAAAAGTTGAGTGAGTACAGCTGAAGGTGTGTTGGATCTCCTCAACAATAGTGGCCTTTCTAGGCCAGTGGCTTTCAAAATGTAACAATGACATCATCTTGTCATCAGATTTGGATAATGGCACTTCCTCAATTAAAACAAAGTTGAAACAAGGTCAGCTGCAATTTGTGAAGGCACATCGTTTGTCAGAATTTAACAGTGTTATGATCAAATAGACTAATTTCAATGTGCCCAATTTGTTTTACATAGCTGTTTCCATGTGTCGCTAAGCTGTCTTCAATGGAAAGTGGAAGTTCTCAACAAATCGGGCAGTGTCCATGGAGAGAATCTGCAATTATGATTCACTGACCTTCATGCTGTGTGCTGAATACTTCCAGCAGTTTCTGTCTCTACCTCAGATTTCCAGCAACCGCTGTAGTTTCATTTGGCTTAAAACAGAATTACTTTCTGTCCTGTGTTGTAACCCTCACACAGTCTTTGTTGGATGTGGAAACCGTACAAAAAAAAAACGTAACTGTCTCTGTGTTTTATCTTCCTTTGTTTCATAACTAGAACGAGGTCACACCATCCATCACAATGTGTGTTCCTTGATTGCTGAGGCAACCTAACAAATTACAGTTGACTCAAATGGTCCTCTTATTATGCTGCCTAATACGCAATTTTGAAAAATCTTTGCTAAAGTTCACGAAGGAGCTTAAATCTAGATGAGATCAAGTCGTGATAAGAGCAGCTGCTCCTTCATGAGTTTACGACAAGGAGGTTGCACTGTAACTTTTTTTTTAACATCCTTCCTTCAAATTGTATCGAGGTTTTAAGTGCCGGGAGGCCTCAGAGGATTATTTACAGCAAATGTCAGAGCAAATGCAACACTGATCTCCTCCTCCATTACACCAGAATAAAAGGTGGAGTATGAATTCAAACAGCAAAACAGTCAGTCACTATTACGGTGACATTTCTGTTTCCTGCCTTTCCTCTGAACAAACTTTGAGCAGATTTCCTGAATTAAGGCTAATCACTGCACAGACTATGGTATTTTCTCTTTGTTGAGAACTTGATCGACTAGCAACAAGATTGAGAGATGACCCCAAAACATTTCCTGCGAGACCCTGAATCCGTTCATTGACACATAATGGCATTTAGATTTGAAGACAGTATGCTCCAGTGACCTCATTTTCTGTTTCACAGCCAGCTTTATTTTTATATTTGTTTCAGTCAACAGAATATCACACCTGGATGGCAGGTTCAGAATGCATGAAGCAGACACAATTCAATAGGATATCTGACACAAAATAAATAAATCACAGTAATTGACAGGAGCAGGGCAATATTCAAGGAGAACTTAATTATTAGTTGAAAGTCATATTATACTAGCAGAGAGGGACTGGTAGTGGACTGTGCAGAATTATAAATCGTCAGCTAGACACTGCAGATCCATGGATTGTGTCCAAATTGATTCTGCGGGCTGAATTTTAGCAGAAATCTGCTCAGTGCCAATATCAGGGATTTTCATGGAGGGTTCCTCTCCAAGAGTCTGTGAGTGTTTTCTCACACTATTCTCCACAGGGCGCCCTCATTATCTACACGCCATGACTCTATAGCATCTGCTTGTGCCATTGCCTGCTCATCAGCAGCAGAAGTATTCCCAGCGCCATCTTTAAAACACAGCTGTGCACCAGATTGAAGTCTTTGTCAGTCAGGAGCTGCCCTTCACAGTTGCAATGTGGGCCGAAGAACTACCCCAGATGCAGCCAACAGTGGCAGCCTGGCACCCTGTTTCATCAGCAAGGACCTAGAGGTACTAGTGGATATGCAGAAGAGGAACATCCTCCTTGCCCAGGACTGCCCGAAGAAACATGGCACTAGACCTTGCCAACTGGGTTCAAGCCTGCCCTCCTGGGTCATTGAATCATTGAATCGCTACAGTTTGGAAGCATGCCATTTGGCCCAATCCTCCGAACAGCATCCCACCCAGACCAGCCCCTCCTTTATCCCTGGAATCCTGTATTCCCCATGGATAAACCCTATCCCTGTAACCGTGCATTTCCGCTGGCTTGTCCACTTAGCTTGTATATCTTTGAACCAGTCCACCAGGAGGAAACCCGCTCAGTCACGGGGAGAATGTGCAAACTCCACACAGACAGTCACCCAGGTCCCTGATGCTGTGATACACCAATGCTAATCCCTGAACTACAGTCACCATACAGTCAGTATGGTGCCCACGGTCTGGAGAATGCTCAGCAATGTAGGTCACAGACCTCTTCGCTCCACAAGGTCAAGTGCTGCCATCTCCAGTGTGTCACCTTCCACTCATTCCAAGTCTGCTCCTGCACATATTACCCTTCAAAGCTCATAGTCTGATGCTCTCACTATTGAGTGTGACATCTTATCTCAATCGCTGACACCAACCCTCAACCCTTATGTGCTTCCTACTCACTTACTTGGAGCTCCTTGCAACATTTCCTGCACCTGCACCTACACTAACAGCTGTGCCAGCCATTCTCATCCCAATCAAGGAGCTCAGATGGGCAGTGGGGTGTAGCATCTGTCTTCTCATTCCCTAGAAACGATCCTTATGAGAAGATTTGTAGCTTAGGTTGAGGTTCTGGATGTAAGTTTTCTCGCTGAGCTGGAAGCTTTGTTTTCAGATGTTTTGTCACCATACTAGGTGACATCATCAGTGAGCTTCTGGTGACCCCACTTTCTCACTGGAGGCTCACTGATGATGTCACCTAGTAGGGTGATGAAGCGTCTGAAAACGAACCTTCCAGCTCAGCGAGCAAACGCACATCCAAAGAATCTTTGGCTTAGTGGGAGAGGATGGATGGATAGAGGAGAGGAGGATAGATTGATAGAGGGAAAGAGGATAGATGAATGGTAAAACATTTTTCACCCAGAGAATGGGGGGGAAGTCTGAAATCACTGCCTGTAAGGGAGAGGAGGCAGAAACCCTCAGAACATTTCAGAGTTTAGATGTACACTTACAATGCCAAAGCTATGGGCCAAGAGTTGAAAACTAGAATTAGAATGGTTAGGTTGTTGTTTTTGACTGGCGTGATGCAATGGACTGAATGGCCTGTTTCTGTGCTGTAGACCTCTATGATGCTGGGAACTCTCATGTGGTGAGGCCAAGATTTTCCAGCAAACAAGTAAAGTTCATTATCTAGCTCTGTCCTACTCTCTCTCTACTGTCATTTTGAATGTTTAAACTTCGACCCCTAGTTCCTAACTCATTGTCACTTTTGACTCCTGCAGGCAATAGTGACATCTGCAAAGTCTCCACCCTGAAGAGACCTCATGCCTTTCAAGGGGGCATAGCTTTAAATTAAGGGGGGGGTAGGTATAGGACAGATGTTAGGGGTAGATTCTTTACTCAGCAAGTCGTGAGTTCATGGAATGCCCTGCTAGTAGCAGTGGTGGACTCTCCCTCATTATGGGCATTTAAGCGGGCATTGGATAGGCATATGGAGGATAGTGGGCTAATGTAGGTTAGGTGGGCTTGGATCAGCGCAACATCGAGGGCCGAAGGGCCTGTATTGCGCTGTATTCTTCTATGTTCTATGTTCTATGTTCTATCACTACCTTTGGAATAAGAAGCTGCAGATCTATTTGAGGAAACACCAGCAAGGTGGCTTCCTGCAATTTCCCCCAGCCCACACACGAACATCTTGGTGGGATCGTTATCTGGCTTCAAGTCAGAAGCACCTGCTGTTGAGCAAATCAATGCCACATCTCCGCGACTGGCTAGGGAAGAAATGTCAAGTACCCTGGCATTCAGAGGACTGCTGGAGACCCAGGCATCTACTGACCCCTGGGCAGAAAAGAACCTCACAGTGACAGCCATCACAATGTCAGCCAAATGCACAGGTAGACAGAGGAGCTGGAGGCAAACTGACTCGAAGGTTGGAATACACCCCCAACAATGTATGTACCATCCTGCCCCGAGTGTGGCTGTTTTCTCGGATTGGTTGGTGTCTGTCAAAAAGAGGCAGGTGTATCACTCTGTGTCATCTGGATATTCACACACACCTGCATTCCCTCATCCTAACCTGTGACAACATGACAATGGGATAAGGGATTTTTACCTCACACCAGGTGCCCTTCTCTCGCAAGGAGGTAGGATGGTACCAGTAGGCACCCAGTACTGCTTGGGACTCTCCAAAGGTGCCTGGTTGCTCCATCTCAGCCCTGTCTGCCAGCCTCAGCCCTTTGAAACCACAAACCAAAATGGGTGAACTTGCATCTGAGCAGGGATTGCTATTTAGGTAGCTAGGGTGAACCTTTCCAGGCCTGAAGGCATTGCTTGTGCTGTTAATAGAATTGGTTTGTAATGTTGAGTAATGTGGTCAAGTGTACTTGGGGCTAAGGTCTTTAGTCAATACAGAAGGTCAATGCGTAAGAATCACTTACAGAATTTTGTGGTAACAGATATTTTTCACCTGTACTGTGTGGTGTCTGTTTCACACTATTATCCTTAGAAGGGACCCTACAATGCATCGAAGTCGAGCCCTTCCCTCAGAGAATGAAACATTTACTCTGCCCACTCCAGATGTGATTGGAACCATTTTCATTTCCAGTGCACATTTGCAATTTGGATGAGAATGGAAGGCAACACAGATGCACTTCATGGAGTGAGTTGTCTCTCAGTCTAAGTGATCTCTTGATTCTTCAAATTTCCTTCTTCCTTGCCCTCTGTGTCACCTCCATTGATCAACCCCACATTTTCACCATTTATTTAACTGCTCACTTTTATCACTGATGACCCAAACATGCTATGTAGTCATAACAAACACAGTCATGCGCTGTCCCTCCATTGAAGCTGGTCACCATCAATCATTTTCTCCCTGTGCCACCCCATAACCCCTGACCTCAGGATGAGTTGACATGACATTCTATACAAGAATTGGATGCTGCATCTCCAGCAGGAGAACAGATGCTGATCCAGGTGTCCTCTTATAAAGCATAAAGGAAGATGGCATTCAGATGGAGCAAACAATTCAGAAGGCAAAGGCATTTTGGCTTTTATTGCAAGACAGCATTAACTTAGTTTTGTTCCAGTCGTACATGAATTTGTCGGTCCAGGATTAAGTCTTGTCTGCCCCAGAGGTGTGCAATACCATCTCTGAACAGGTTGATTAAAAACTTGTCCAGGGTTTTGCCGTGACTATGAGTAATGTGTGCTCCTGTTTAATGAAGGTTACAGTTACCTTGGATGCAGTGCATCACAGGTTCACAATATTGATTATTTTCTTGAGAGTTCTCTCCAATGAGAATTGGCCTGAACTCACAAGAGTCTTGAAGCCGTGGAAGGAAGCACATTGAAATGATTCTGAGTGGGTTTGATAGGGTAGAGGCCACAACACTCTTTCTTTGACTGGAGCGCCTAGAGTGAGGAGTCACAACATGAGATCATTTAAGACTTAGAAAAAGTTCTTCAATCAGCAAGTAGTGAATCTTGGGAATTTTCACCCCAGAAAGCCTTATTTTTTCAATGCTGAGACAGATAGGATTTTGGACTGGTACAGAATCAAGAGTTATGGGTATAGTGATTGGAACAAGATCAGCCAAGTGAACCTCATAGAATACGAGTTCCCTGAATGGGCCTGTTCAATCAGGGAGCCCAGGCTGACAGATATAAATAGGAGTGGTAGAGGTTCTGTTCAATCTAGGAACCAGCTCTGTGCTGGCTGTGTCAGTGACATGTAAAACATAGGTATAAATAAAGGGTGACTTGGCGATAGGATACCAGCCTCCGTGCAGTTATTTCAATGGTGATCAAGCAGGAAAGTAGAATTGAAATCAAAGGTCAGCCATGAATTTATTGAATGGCAGAGAAGGCTTGGTCTATGCCTACACTTATTTCTTATGTTCCTGTGCTCCAAAGTGGAGGTCAGGTGATCGATACTGGATTGGTCCTTTATCCAAGTTCCAGCTGGGGACAGTGTCAAGCTTGGTGGTGATTTCATTCACAGTCAAGTAGTGGCATTTGACTCACAAATGAAGCATGGTTGCTTGGCTGAGCTAGCAGACGATTGGTCCAACAGGTAGACTTGCATCCAGGTGTGAAGCACTACCAAAAGAATCAGACTATAGCCTAAAGTCTTTTGAAAACTTGAATTAATTAATAAATCTGGTGCTTATAAGAGATGATGGAAAAAGTGAGGACTGCAGATGCTGGAGATCAGAGCTGAAAAATGTGTTGCTGGAAAAGCACAGCAGGTCAGGCAGCATCCAAGGAGCAGGAGAATCGACGTTTCAGGCATAAGCCCTTCTTCAGGAATGAGGAAGGTGTGCCAAGCAGGCTAAGATAAAAGGTAGGGAGGAGGGACTTGGGGAAGGGGCGTTGGGAATGCGATAGGTGGAAGGAGGTTAAGGTGAGGGTGATAGGCCGGAGAGGGGGTGGGGGCAGAGAGGTCGGGAAGAAGTTTTCAGGTCAAGAAGGTGGTGCTGAGTCCGAGGTTGGGACTGAGATAAGGTTGGGGGAGGGGAAATGAGGAAGCTGGAGAAATCTGCATTCATCCCTTGTGGTTGGAGGGTTCCTAGGCGGAAGATGAGGCGCTCTTCCGCCAGGCGTTGTGTTGCCATGGTCTGGTGATGGAGGAGGCCAAGGACCTGCATGTCCTTGGTGGAGTGGGAGGGGGAGCTAAAGTGTTCAGCCATGGGGCAGTTGGGTTGGTTGGTCCCGGTGTCCCAGAGGTGTTCACTGAAACGTTCCGCAAGTCGGCGGCCTGTCTCCCCAATGTAGAGGAGGCCACATCGGGTGCAGCGGATGCAGTAAATGATGTGTGTGGAGGTGCAGGTGAATTTGTGACGGATATGGAAGGATCCCTTGGGGCCTTGGAGGGAAGTGAGGGGGGAGGTGTGGGCGCAAGTTTTGCATTTCTTGCGGTTGCAGGGGAAGGTGCCGGGACTGGAGATTGGGTTGGTCCTCCAGTCCCGGCACCTTCCCCTGCAACCGCAAGAAATGCAAAACTTGCGCCTACACCTCCCCCCTCATTTCCCTCCAAGGCCCCAAGGGATCCTTCCATATCCGTCACAAATTCACCTGCACCTCCACACACATCATTTACTGCATCCGCTGCACCCGATGTGGCCTCCTCTACATTGGGGAGACAGGCCGCCGACTTGCGGAACGTTTCAGAGAACACCTCTGGGACACCCGCACCAACCAACCTAACCGCCCCATGGCTGAACGCTTTAACTCCCCCTCCCACTCCGCCAAGGATATGCAGGTCCTTGGCCTCCTCCATCACCAGACCATGGCAACACGACGCCTGGAGGAAGAGCGCCTCATCTTCCGCCTAGGAACCCTCCAACCACAAGGGATGAATGCAGATTTCTCCAGCTTCCTCATTTCCCCTCCTCCCACCTTATCTCAGTCCCAACCCTCGGACTCAGCACCGCCTTCTTGACCTGCAATCTTCTTCCGACCTCTCCGCCCCCACCCCTTCTCCGGCCTATCATCCTCACCTTAACCTCCTTCCACCTATCGCATTCCCAACACCCCTCCCCCAAGTCCCTCCTCCCTATCTTTTATCTTAGCCTGCTTGGCACACCTTCCTCATTCCTGAAGAAGAGCTTATGCCCAAAACGTCGATTCTCCTGCAAAGAGATGATGGAATTATAACCAGAGCTGGTTTTATACTGAGATGATAGTACTTGACAAGGTACCGCACAGAAGATTGTTGAGTAAGATTAAATCTCATGGGATCCAGAGAGAGCTAGCCAATAAGTACAAAATTGGCTTGACAGTAGAAAACAGAGGGTGGTTTTAGAGGGTTGTTTTTCAGATTGGCAGCCTGTGACCAGCAGTGTGTCACAGGGGCCAGTGCTGGGACACTGTTATTCATCATTTATATAATTGATTTGGATAATAATTTAGGAGATGTGGTTAGTAAGTTTGAGGATGGCACCAAGATTGGTGGTATAGGGGACAGCAAAGAAGGTTATCTCAGAATCTTGATCAACTGGGCCAATGGGCTGAGGAATGTCACATGGAGTTTAATTTAGATAAATGCAAGGTGGTGGTATTTTGGTAAGGGCAGGGCTTACACAGTCAATGATAGGGAGATCCTTGTTATAGAACAAGGAGCATTGAGTATAGGTGTTGGGACGTTTGGAGAGGTTGGATAGGCTGGGAGTTTTTTTCCTGGAGCATTGGAGACTGAGGAGTGACCTTAGTGAGGTTGAGAGGCGTAGATAAGGTAAGTAGTCAACAGTTTTTCACCATGGTAGGGGAATCTAAAACCAAAGAGCATGGGTTTAAAGTGAGATTTGAAAGATACAAAAGGGTCCAGAGGTGCAATTTTTCTCACACAGAGGGTGGAGAATGGGCTGCAAGAGGTAGTGGTGGAAGCGAGTACAATTTAGTCATTCAGGAAACACGTAGACAGGTACATGAGTGGGATAGGTATGGAGGGATATGGACCAAATGCAGGCAAAGGGGATTAGTTTTATTGTGAAAACTGGTCGGCATGGACAAGTTGGGCCAAAGGGCCTGTTTCCATGCTGTAAATCTCTATGACTCTACTGTAAAAACTGGTTAATGCTATATTCAAAGAGATTGCAGCCCTGTGATAACAAGTTAATGTTATACTGAGAAACATTGAGGTAACATAACCATTAATTAGTGCCGTACTGAGAGACTATAGAGCCAAGTCTAATTGCTAGCACTGTGATGAAAGAACCTAGGGTTGCACAATGAGCTGGTGACGTGAATTATTAACCATGGACTGAGTCATGCACTTAATGGAATGCCGCACAACATGCACATTTCTGACATTAGCATTCTGTACTGTGCTAGTGTAAGTGAAAAGAGTACTGAGAAATATAGTAAAGATGTTCAAAGTTCAAAGAAATTAAATGGAGAGAAAGTAAAGCAATGGACAAAAAAAAGCTGACATTGTAAATAATTTATCTTTTGACTTTTTCGTACTTTTGATTGTGGACAGAAATGGGAAATGAACTGTTTTAAAAACCAAGGATTGTTGAAGTATTTCTGTACTTTTTAAAAGAAAGTAAACTTCCGCCTGTTGTAAGTGTGATTTACATTGCTGTGTGTTAAAGCAGTGGGAGGGAAGGTTTGCAGATGAGTGGGAGCCAAGGGATATGTACAAATGGAGATTTGGTTGACAACAAGTAGTTGATTGGTCTATGGACTAGTAACCAGTTATCAATGACAAAGTCCTTTGCCTGTTGACAACTCTGTGATTGGCTGCCCAGTAGCTGAACAGCTTGGGGATGTGAATATTTGGGCAGAAACCCACAATCTCTGGAAGGAAAGAAGCTGCTTATGTTCTGCAGTAAAAAAAACCACCTGAAGCATGAAGAAAGCCAGTTTATTTTTTGCCCTCAGCAGTTGTTGTAAGTTGGGACTCTGAAAACAGTAATCCAGAGGATCTAGATGAGTAAAACACCCACCTTGTGCTTCCTGCCAATAAAGCTTTCCGCAGGAGGACAATCAAGGAACAGTCATGATGTGCCAAAAGGATCATCTCAGAAAACCTTGGGAACAGAGATCATTGAACTGCCTTCTCAGACTTTTCCCTCTACCCATAGCACCCACAAGTATGGTGAAATCTGCAAGCATTAATGTGTGTCAGAGTGTGAGATGCTGCATTTTCCTTCCCTATCATTGTCCGTCGCTATGTTTATAAGAGGGTTAGTGTTTTAACTAATATACAGCAGTATATGTCAACAGTTCATAATTGTTTCATAGTAATGAGGAACTTTAATCTATAATAAATATTGAAGTACAGGAGCCTAATCCATGTTTTCTGTCAACCTAGGTCTGAAATTGGGGATTGGGAATACGTTTTTGAAATCTTTCACTGTTGTGATGACTGCAGGAATGGTGGGACTTAATGTGTTGTGCACCACTCCAGTGAGGCATAACAATGCGAAAACTAACTTTCTTTTAAATGCAGTGAGTGGTTACTATCCAGAATATGTTGCTTGAGAGTATAAGAGAATTGGATGAGCAAGTGAAAAGAAAGATTGCTGGGCTATGGGAAAAGGAATAGGAACAAGATTAGCCAAGCTCCTCTTGCAGAGAATTGGTAAGCGCACAACAGGACGGCATGGCGGCATGGTGGCACAGTGGTTAGCACTGCTGCCTCACAGCGCCTGAGACCCGGGTTCAATTCCTGACTCAGACAACTGACTGTGTGGAGTTTGCACATTCTCCACGTGTTTGCATGGGTTTCCTCCGGATGCTCCGGTTTCCTCCCACAGTCCAAAGATGTGCAGGTCAGGTGAATTGGCCATGCTAAATTGCCCGTAGTGTTAGGTAATGTAGGGGAATGGGTGGGTTACGCTTCGGCGGGTCAGTGTGGACTTGTTGGGCCGAAGGGCCTGTTTCCACACTGTAAGTAATCTAAGTAATCTAATCTAATCTAAGGACAAATGATGGCCTTCTGCGCTGTAATTGTTCTATGTTTCTGGTGTTGCTCTATTTTTCTGACAGAATTACATCGTGATTTTCAGATGTTTTGCATATAGGTATTTTGGCAAATATGAGGCACATGTACAATTGAATGTTGAGAGTGTTGTGCTGGAAAAGCACAGCAGGTCAGGCAGTATCCGAGGAGTAAGAGAATCAATGTTTTGGGCATAAGCCCTTCATCAGGAACGAGCTCATTTCTGATGAAGGGCTTTTGCCCGAAATGTTGATTTTTCTGCTCATCGGATGCTGCCTGACCAGCTGTGCTTCTCCAGCACCACAGTCTCGACTCTGATCTCTAGCATCTTGCAGTCCTCATTCTGTCCTAGTACAATTAAATGCTCTGAGCAGAAGCTTTAGTGATTAAACAAATACTGTGTTGTTCATAATTAGAATTGTCTGGGTGACTTATTGTTAGAAAACCACCAGGGATTTCACCATTCTGATTTTCAATCTCCTGCTCTCCTGCACAAGTGGCAAGTTCATCAGTCCAAAACCAATAGGGTTCTTCCTTCTATAGGCATGCCAGGTCCCACACAATGTGACAACTATTTTAACAATTGTCCTGAGAGGAAAAGCCATTCCCTGATGGGAAGAGATAAGTAAGATCCAACTAGATAAAAACTTTTTATACCTTTCTTCAAGCACTCCTTCCCTAATGAAACCCAAGCCTCTCCCATCATAAAAACATTCTCCCCTTTCATGCCCAATTCCCACACATTACGCCCCTTCAGATGAATATCCGATACTAATCCCCCTTCAATCTACTTGGTACACTCCAAACTGCAGAGTTTTCCACAGAGGTTTCTCCATGGCTTCTTGCCTGTTCTGCAAAGTCCAATTACTGGGTTCCAATCACGCCTGATTGCTAAAATTGGTCTGTTGAAGGAAGGTTGTTCTCCTGCTCTAATACTCTTAGCTGGTAAGATCCAAGGCTAATCGTCCAATCTTGAACAATGAAAGAAACCAAATAAATTTACAAAGCTACGAAACTTGGACAGAGCGGATAATATTTTGAAAATTTGTAGAATTCTAACTTTTGATGAGTTCCTTTCTTGTTGAATCTACAATTTAGTAGCTTGTTGAAGCTTCAATTCAGTAGCCATGGCTATCACACATATGTTTCCATCTAGCTCAGTTTCTCATGTATGGCATTGAAGTGGGGAAAGCAGGTCAGTTAGTTATTCCATCACAGGGTACTCTATCAGTTGTGTTCAAAATCCTGATATACATTAGGGATAGCAATCAGGAGCAACATTCTGTACACATGGATGGGGTAGTGAGCAGGCAGGACTTCCTCTTCCCCCAGGACCAACAGTGGAGACTGTGATATCAGACCATGCCAACGTTGGTCCAACATTGCCACCCAGATTAGAATGAAGCCAGCCATCTCAATAAATGCCCAGCACTGTAGGAAGAAGATTGATGACCTTCTCCTTTCACCAGTGTAAGTGCCATCATCTTCTCTCCTCACACATAGACTATCTTTGTACTACATCCACCTCCTATCAATTATTGCACTCTAACACTCAGTAATGTTTGCAGCAGTTTCTATACTCACTATCACCCACCCCAACCTCTGACCCCACTAACCTTGTGTGTCCACTGTGCTGCCTACTCACTCACTAGGGACACCTCCCAACCTGCACCAAGAGTAACAGCTGTTCCACCCATTCTCCTGCCTCTCATTCCCTGAGGAAAGCAGCACACTAGAGGGTGAAAACACTCAAATGGGTGCCCGACATTTAGCTCCTGATCCCTTCTGTGGACAGCCTCTTGACATTGACAGTCCCAAGTGGCTGACTGACTGTGTCCAAGCCTCCGGACTGCGATCAGAGGCTGTCCTTAACTCACTGTACTCAGACCCTCGAGTGAAGGCTGATTGCTTGAGATGAGTGAGGAATGTTAACAATGAGGACGAGCTTCCTCCCTCTTGTGTCTGTGCTAAATGCATGGCAAGACCAAAGTAATATGGCCTGCATATTTCAGGCTGAGGAGCCGAAGCCCCAAAGATCATGCAAGACAGGGATACCGTGAGCATCCAGATAGGGACAAAGTGAGTGTACTCTATGATAGCAAGTGAAGAGCTCAGAGTTGCGGCCTGAGCCAGTCCATGATTTGAATGTTCGTCCCTGAATGCACAGTATCCTTGCTGCAGCAATAGAATGATAGCTGTTGGTGTAGCCTGAAGTGGAAACTGCTGAAGTGACCTATTCATAGATTGGAGCGGAGCATGAGAGGTGCGAGAAACTGGCACATATTGGACGCCAATGTCTGTGGTGCCCATGAAGGATGCTCTGAGATTTGTGAAGGGCTTTTCTGTTGTGAGCCCTGTGAGTTTTTTTTCCATAACTTACCAAACGTGCTGCAAGCATTACCCACCATACCTCTATGACATCTCTCATGTCTGATTTCTGCTCCCTCTTAATGTGTGCCATTGTTCAATATGGGGGTTGTTTGGAACAATTGGTGAGCTGATGTCATCAGGTACCCACTCCGATTTTCATGTCAAAATCTTTTGGCATCTGGCTCACTTGGCACGTTGAAAGCTGAAGGCAGGTAAGGCAGGTTGGGTCATCAAAAAAAAACAGTTTGCCCCTGCTTAGCAAGAATCACACTACAATGCTTGTAAAAGATGGTGTGAGCTGCTCCCAACAAAGAGATGAGCCTCATGAGACATGTTACCCAACTGTGTCAGGTAACCCACTTCACTAAGACCCCAATAAGATTCTGCCTACAATCTCAGAAAATTGTTGAAGGTATCAACTTGTAAATAACTGTGCAGTACACTGTCACTTTATTTCTAAGGTGAAAGTAATTTGGGGCCAAGCAAGGAAGTTACTCTTTGATCTGAATTTGAGGTTAATGGCTTACTGCATTGCCATGGGGTACAGGGTAAAGGAATCCACTTCTTGAGATCATTTTTCATGCAGGCCTCCTTACAGTTTGAATACTGTCTCAGACAGACAACATTGTTTTGTGTGGTCAGAAATGGGAGAGACCTTTTTTAAAAAACTGCCACAGTTAGGGAAGCTAATGCATTATGGGAAAAGAAGCATGGAGAGACAGTACAGGCTCAATGATATATCTTTGAGGGACGTACACAAGCAGAGGGACCTTGGGGTTCAAGTGCATAATTATCAGGCAAGTTGAAACAGTTGTTAAGAAGATGTTTCAGATCATTGAGTTTATAAATAGAAGCAGAGAGAATAAAAGCAAGGAAGTGACGATACACCTCTACAAATCATTGATCAGAACACATTTGGAATAACTGTGTTCAGTTCTGGGCAAGTTATGTAAGGAAGGATGTTAAAGCCCTGGAGAGAGGAATGATACCAGGAATGAGGGATTTTAGATACAAGGAAAGATGGAGAGATTGGGCTTATTACCTTTGGAGCAGAGAAGATTAAGAGGTGACTTTATTAAGATTTTCAGAATTATGAACCATTTTGACAGGGTAAAGAAGGTTATTCTGTTTCCGCATGTTGGTATGTTAGTAACTAGGGATCACGATTTCTAAATTGTCAGCAAGAGAGCTAGGAATATGGATTCCATTGCAGGTTTCAAAAGAGAGCTGGATAACTATTTGAAACTGATTAATTTAAAAGGCCATGGATATAGGGTCTTGCTGGGTAGCTCTTTTGGGAGCCAGCACAGACACGATGAGTGAATGGCTTCCTGCCATACTGTAAACGTCTATGATTCTATAATATAAAAATACAACTGAAGTATGTCACAGGGGATGTTTTCCCATTTTTAAACACTAAAATATCTTTCTATGAGTAAAAGATTCAGGCTATAGGGAGGAGTTAAAAGTGGTAACTCTTTCTTTGTTGTATTCTAAGATTTTAAAGATAAAATCACATCAAGATTTGTGTTAGAAAAAGGCTGGAGACATAACCAAACAGAATTTGAATAGTACACACAAACCCAGCATCAATGCTCTGAAACAAGGACCACCCATTCACTGTTGGGTCAGCTGTATTTATCAGCTAAGAACTTTAGGATCCTGCCTTATTACCCACATTCTTGGAGACCAAGTGCATTGCTGGATAGGAGTGTAAAACGCACACAGTTTCCCTTTTGGTGAATATTTGTATTCACGAGAATAGTTTGTGATTATTATCATAGGACCATAGGACATAGGAACAGAAGTCCAATACTTTTTTTTTAGATTAGATTAGATTAGATTAGATTACAGTGTGGAAACATGCCCTTCGGCCCAACAAGTCCACACCGACCCGCCCATACCCCTACATTTACCCCTTACCTAACACTACGGGCAATTTAGCATGGCCAATTCACCTGACCTGCACATCTTTGGACTGTGGGAGGAAACCGGAGCACCTGGAGGAAACTCACGCAGACACAGGGAGAACGTGCAAACTCCACACAGTCAGTCGCCTGAGGTGGGAATTGAACCCGGGTCTCTGGCACTGTGATTAAGGTCATTCAGCTCATCAAGTCTACTCTGCCATTTAAACATGGCTGATAGGTTTTTCAACCCCATTTTACCACTTTCTCCCTGTAACCTTTGATCCCCGTGGCAATCAAGAACTTATCTATCTCTGTTTTAAATATACTCAATGTGCTGGCCTCCACAACCTTCTGTAGCAATGAATTCCACTCTCTGGCTGAAGAAGTTTCTCCTTATCTCCATTCTAAAGGGTCCTCCTTTTACTCTAAGTCTGTGCCTGTGGGTCCTCGTCTCTCCTGCCAATGGAAACATTTTCAATGTTCACTTTGTTCAATATTCTTAAAGTTTCAATCAGATCCCTCTTCCTTTTACTAAACCTCCATCGAGTATAGTCCCAGAGTCCTCAAAGGTTCCAAATATGTTCCATTCAATGTAAATGAAATTTAATAGTGAGTGCTAAACTATTGAAAAGAAAGTCACCAAAATACATGTTCATAGAATCAAAGAATCACAGAAGTGTTACGCCACAGTAAGGAAGCCATTCAGCCTATCATGCCAACACCAAATCTTCAAGTGAGTGTCATTAATGAGTGCCAATGTCCTGCATTTTCCTCAAAACCTTACATGCTGTTTCTA
This sequence comes from Chiloscyllium plagiosum, assembly GCF_037043375.1. Classification (NCBI taxonomy): domain Eukaryota; kingdom Metazoa; phylum Chordata; class Chondrichthyes; order Orectolobiformes; family Hemiscylliidae; genus Chiloscyllium; species Chiloscyllium plagiosum. Next base: position 18,633,059 of record NW_028270153.1, on the reverse strand, counting down.
ATCAAATAATCATCCAATACTCTCTTGAAGGTCTCAGTTGAACCTGCCTCCACCACATCTCCTGGTAACGCTATCCATACACTAACTACTTGCTGAGTGAAAATATTTTTCTCACATTATCCTTGCTGCTTTTACACATCACTTTAAATCTATGCCCTTTCATTCTCGTTCCCATTACCAGTGGGAACAGTTTCTCCCTATCCAGTCTTCCCAGTCCTCTAATGATGTTGAAAGCCACTATCAGATTTCCACCCAGCCTTCTTCTCGTCAAGGATAACATTCCCCATTTCTTCAGTCTATCCTCTATCCTCACAACTGAAGTTTCTCATACCAGGTATTGTTCTTGATATTCTGGAGATGACAATAACTCAAGAACAGATCTGATGACAACACAAAACATCATGGAGATACCACACGAATGAGTTCAGGCGATATAGTTGCTGAACAGCTGTTGAATGGTGGGATAGGGTGAAATGGCTAACTGATCTAATTCTGTTCATGTGTACCTCACGGTACACATTTCTGCTCCAAAGCAGGCATAACACTCATGCTCAGTGGACTCTTAAATTAAAAAAGGGGGTAAAAAGAGGAACAAAAACAGAAATTGCTGGCGAAACTCAGCAGGTGAGAGAATGATGAAACTCAGCAGGTGAGAGAATGATGAATCATTTGTATTCCACAATGTGCAACACAGTAAAATACTGTGAAAAGCTTCAATCCAATGCCATTTGGATATTTTATGAATAAAAAGATAAAACTGGAAGGGTCCAAATTTGTTCCACCACCTCCACCATGATCCCTGAGCCATGTGACCAATGAAACCTATGTCACCATCTCTCCATCACCTGCGCCGGACAGACCAAAGTCAGAGTCACCATCTCTTCAGGGTGCCATCACTTTGTCGCTGGGCCCATGTCACTGATGGGCTGCTGATGTTAGTTCCCATGCTGGACCTACACTCGCCCCATAACCAGGAGTCTTTGGCTCCACTGAAGTCACCCCTCATCAATACCAGGAGTCCCTACTCTGTTTATATTACAAACAAGAGTCCCTGCTCCAGACTTAATACAACCAGGAATCCCTGCTCCAGGCCTAATATAACCAGGAGTCCCTGGCTCCACTCTGGCCATTCTCGTCCATGATGTTACTTTCTCCACCGCCGCCAATGGCAAGAAGATGAAGAAAACGAAAAAGACTAAAAGGTTATAGAAAGAAGGGTGCATGCGACTGTCTGGAGGTGATGAGCCCAGAAATCTGAACATTGCCTACTATGCTGGCGATGCTATTTTGAAAAGGTCTGGGCAGTATCTATGGGAAGAAAGCAGAGTTAATGTTTGAATCCGGTGACTCTTCATCAGAAAAGAGAAAATCTGGACAACCTCCAGCCTAATGGTGATCAATATTTCCAGTGATCTGCGTTCCTTGGATGTCTCAACCACCAACGTATGCATCCAGCAGAAGGATAGTAACAGAAAAGATGATAATTTCTGAGACACATCTTTCGATACTTCAGTGCAAGGTGCTTACAAGCACAGATCTTGAACTTCACTTCACTTTGAGCAATGAACGTAATTTTGGCTGCAAGATGAATTGGCAGAGACCTAAAGCAGCACTGCAAAGAATTGTAAGTAGAGATCACATGATGAAACCACCAAAGTGGAACTTGAACTCATAACTTTTGAACACAGAGTCACAAGTGTTACCTTGAGCCAAGGTTGACACCTGCACTGAGGAAGATGCCAAAGCCCTTGAGCAGAATCATTTTTGCAATCATGCCATAGTTTTGGTTTAATTCTTCAGCATCCATACTGCTATTCTAAGTGGGAGGTGCCAGCGTTATCAGATTTTTAAAGAGTTGCCGAGTTTCACTTAAAAACTTCAAGATGTGTATGTGGCTGATCAAGGTTGAAAATCTGGGATGATCATGGGAAAAGATTTCTGCTTTGGATGCAAAAATTGTGCTCAGAGTTATGTTGACCAAGTTACAGTACAAGTTTCCAATAATTAAAATTTCTATACTCACAAAAGATGCATTATCAGCAGCGTGATTGATTCGTTTTAAGAACACATCGCTTTTGAATGATAACTTGATGCAGTTTTCTTAACACAGCTAAAATTGGTTTATCCTAAAAAATAAACAGTTTTGATGAATTTCCAACCCTTCACCTGTTAAAAGATGCTGAAAAATGACTTTGAAAATCTGCACTATCTTTTGAGTATGATAGTGAGGTTCTTTGTAAACAAATTCATTTTTTATGTCTGAAAAACTTGGAAACCATGCCTGCTCAAGCTTCTATGTACACTAAAGTTACTGAGTACCAAATTAAAGAGATTTTTTAATAAGCTGCACAATCAGAATGACACAATGTTCATCCTGGTGCATCATCATGCATCCATCTTTGGGAAGGGAGAGGGGTGCTCTGAAATTCAAATAAACCTTGAATCAATATACACAATACTACACAGGTGGATGTGGTTTTGGGTGTAACTCATCTTTAAAATTCCTAAAACTTTTTTGCTCATGTTGTGTCACTGAAGCAAATGAGCAGAAATTCCTTGTCCCCTCAATTCAACACGTCATCAGTTACTGATATTTCACAAATTCTTATGTTTTCTCTGCTAAATCAAAAATTCATAAATTTAAGCCTATATTTGGACAGTCCTGAAGACCCATCTCTGTAATTTGAAGCATAGTTTAATACAGTTAAGCACTTCATTTCCCCTTCCTTTGATATACAGCATTCTTATTTTTAAAATGCAATAAAAGTAAGTGTCGAATTCAATATAGGCTAAATATTGGCTTTCTGAAATAAACATTCTGGCACACTCCATTTAGATATTAATGAGCTTGCTGATTTATAACTTCATTCAGATACAGCAAAATTAACCTATACTCTTCTTCACATAAAACAGAAGCAATCTATTAAAAGTTATCTGTAAAATGATAAAGCCAGGAAGAACACATCAATCAAAGCAACTGTCTCATAATGCAGTGCAGGGCTGCAGGAAGGAGGGCCTGAAAACATAATTTGGGTCACAATGGGTGAACGAGTAGGATGGAAGGGTAAACATTTCAAAAAAATCATTTTTGTTTGTTTGCTAATGATTTTCACTTGCCATTTGTTATCCAAATTTCTATTCCACAAGAGGACACAGTCGGAGAGACCTTGTCACTAATCACAGAATGTCAAGTTGCTTCAATGATTCACGAGGTCTTTCCGAGAGCATTAGCTGGCACCTGCTAAGCTTGATAACGCCACTTTGTTTGTGTAAGGCAGAGAGAATTCTTTTCTTCTTCTTGTTGACCACTTCTCAGCTCCTTCCTGTTTCACCATGAACATTCTGCTATCTGTCCAGCAATCGGGGACTAAGGGTCCTTACATTGAATAAGAGGAAGGTCAGGTAATTAACTGGATCCTTCAGGAATACGCTTGGGCCAAAAACTGCCAACAGACAGCCTACAATAGGTCAGTCATTACCCTCTGTTTATTTCCATTTCACTCAATGCATTGAAAACAGCCAAGCATTCCCGTTGTGTCAGTAACAAAAGGCCACAGCATAATTCTTGATTGGTTGCACTTTGTAAATGTATCTTAATCTCTCCCGGTAACTGCACGCTATTGAACAACAGTAAACATAGTCCAGCTTTTAAAGAAATGTGTGTTAGAGTTTGTTAATTGATTGCTTTTTGTCATTTCATGTGGATGCAAAGGATTCGTGTCACCATTGAAGACTAGAGGGTTATTCTGAATGTCCTGGCTAATGTTATCCCTCCTCAGACATCATTAAGCAGAACAGATTATTTGGTCAGTATCACCCTTTTGTTTTTGGACTTTGTTTCATGTAAGTTTGTTACAACATTTCCTATCATACAACTGCAAATGAGCCTCAGAACTATTGAATTGTCTGTAAAGTGTTTTTTTATTTCTAAAGATTATCAAAGGCTCTATAAGAACTCTTGGTTTATTCCCAGTTTATGGGGTCTTTAATAATGCTTTGTTCCAACCGCATGATATGTGATGGTCATCTGGATTCCATGATTTAGTATACACATTATGGCACTGAGAAAATGTGTACCTTTTCTTTAACGTCTGGACTGTATTGTACATAGCATTGCCATTACATCTTTCAAAGTTGTCATGTATTTCAAACATGAATTGAAAATAATGAAAGAAGCAATTTATGAACTTAATAAATTTGATCCAGTCAGGAAGGATATCATGTTTTTTTTTATAGGTCTCAATATCTCTGGGATGATGGGGAGGGAATGGAATTAACTTTACAGCCGGAAACCTAGAAATGTGGAAAAATCTAGAAATTCTGCCAAACGTAACTGCAGAATTTCATTTAATTTTTGGGTGATTGAGAATGATGCATGCAAATGGCTGCTAAAATCTGAGGTAGGGAAGGAAATTTAACAATTTTAGTAACTTTCCACCTCTCAATAGCATATTGGTCACTCCAGTATATTCCAGTTGGACCAGGAAATGGCATGTTTGCAGTGCAATGGAGGAATTAGACATGGAATGCACTGCTGAGAAGTGCGAATCATAGAATCCTGACAGTGCCTTACTAGCCTCAGATTTTAGCAGCCAGTTGCATGCAGCACTCACCATCCATGGGTCCAAGGTCTCAGGAAACTCAGCAGCCAATGGGAGGTGAAAGTATGGAATGAGCTGCCAGAGGAAGTGGAAGAGGCTAGTACAATTGCAACATTTAAAAGGCATCTGGATGGATACATGAATAGGAAAGGTTTGGAGGAATATGGGCCAGGTGATGGCAGGTGGAACTATCTTGGGTTGGGATATCTGGCCGGCATGGACGAGTTGGATCGAAGGGTCTGTTTCCATTCTGTACATCTCTATGACTCTATAAGTGCTAGATCCATCAGGTAAATAATTTCCTAATACTGTCTGTGGGATGACAAAAATAGGAATATTGGATCCTCAACCCAACCTGTGACATCAGTCTACATCCCTGGGTTGGCCAAAATGTCCACAGGCTTTCTTCCCCTAACCATCCATAATCCATTCAAAGATTATTTTCCAGTCCATTCACCCCCATCCCCAACCCCACCTCAAGTCTGTCCTCCACAATCCAGTGTCTCCAGCTCTAGTCTCAGTGATTGGACAACTTCCCCTATGGATCCAAGACCATTCGGCCCATCGTGTCCACACTGACCCTCTAAAGAGCATCCCACCCAGACCCAGCTCCTGACCCTATTCTTCAATCTGGACTTCCAATAGCTAATCCACCTAACCTCTGAACACTATGGGCAATTTAGCATGGCCAATCCACCCAACCCTCACATCTTTAGACTGTGGGAGGAAACCAGAGCACCTGGAGAGAATGTGCAAACTCCACACAGACAGTCACCTGAGGATGGAATCAAACTGGGTCCCTGGAGCTGTGAATGAGCGGTGCTAACCACTGATCCACTGCACCGCCCACTGTCTGGTAAAGGTGGGTTCAATTGACACCATTTGGGTGACTATTAGGATAGGAATGATGTACAGTGATATGTGAAAAAAGCAGGAGACTGACCCAGGTTATGGAATCATTGTATGAACAATGGGCTCAATGGCCTCCTGAACCATCATAATTCTATGATTCACTGTATTTTCAACAATTTAAGTAATTTGGTGGATATGAAATGCTTCTGGTTATCATGAGGATGTGGTAATTCATCATACAAAGCACTCCAACATGTAAATGGTGCGGTTGATGATTCTGTGGGTGGATACACCCACCCAATTATACCTGTGCTGTCCTGGAATGCTCCAGATGTTTCATGACTCATGACTTAGAGATAACTTGCAGTTGTTCATGAGTCACACTGAGCTTTTTGCTTTGTGGGTCAAATGTTGATCAGTACATGACCTATCTTAGAGAGAAAGTATGTGATACCAGTCTGAGAAGCAAGGATTAACTTGCATAGTTTGGCATTAAACATTTGAAATTAGCTGTACATTAATAAAGTGAAACAAAGTTGTGCAATAGAGTACATGATTTGAAGATGCTGGTGTTGGACTAGGGTGCACAAAGTTAAAAATCACACAACACCAGGTTATAATCCAATAGGTTTAATTGGAAGCACTAGCTTTCAAAGTGCTGCTCCTTCATCAGGTGGTTGTGGAGTACAAGATGGTAAGATGTAACTTCTGTGTCTAACAATCTTATTTTCCACAACCACCTGGTGAAGGAGCAGCGTTCCGAAAGCTAGTGCTTTCAATTAAACCTGTTGGATTATATCCTGGTGTTGCGTGATTTTTAACTTTGCATACTAGTCACAGCCTCAACAAAGTTTCACTATCGTCAGAAAAATGACTTGTATCCCACCCCATCCATAGGTTTGATATTTTGCTAGTGGTTGTGAGGACCACACCAACTCTATACCTCCTGATGATGCCTTTATTGCAAGAAGGTTCTTGCTGCTGGATACAACTCAGTTACATATTTTCTTAGCATCACACAATCTTTAACATAGGGCAGCAAGGGCTTCACTATAGATATTTATTGCAATCAACCTGTTCAAAGCTGTTATTGCACCACTCTAGACTGAGTGAGACTTCAACTCAGGCCTGCTAGGCCAGATGTAGGGACACTCCCATAGCCACCACAAGGATCTTCCCAAAACAAAATGGAATACTTTACGAACTTATGGGTCACCCTTGTGCTGGGGCTATTCAAATCTCTGTAAAATTCAAATTTTAATAAAAATTACTGGAAAAGCTCAATACATCTGGCAGGATCTGTGGAGAGGAATCTGAATTACCATTTGGGTTGAGTGACCTTCTCTCAAAAATTCTGAGGAAGGGTTACTTGACCTGAAATGGTAACTCTGATTTCTCTCCACAAGTTCTGCCAGAGCTGAGCTTTTCCAGCAATTTTTGTTTTTGTTTCTGATTTACAGCATCTGCAGTTCTTTTGGTTTCTGTTTCAGTTTTAGTATGTCTGCCGCGGAATCTAAAAGACAATTCTAACTTTGCAATAGTGCCGTAAATACCAACCGTGTCAATCTCAGCTGCGTATTGGAGTCCCTGGAGTGCGGCTTGAACCCCCAACATTCTGAAACAGGGAGAGGGTGGTACATCTGATACGTAAAACACAAGGTATTCCTAACCACCACTCACAACCCATCAACCTGGTCCAGACTATCACTGCCAGAGGAACATAATGAGAGGACTTGCAGGAAAGATTGTGGGCAGCATTATTTCCATCCTGATTTTCAGTTCATTTTGTCTAAATGGATGGCTGCAATGTTGAATGATTAAGACCATTTAAATACCAGTGTACGGAGGGTAAATTGGAATTTCACCGAGGGATTCAATTCAGACGAGTGCAATCTTTGAGGCAGTGCGTGACTCATCATCAGGTGCAGCTTGTTTTCCCAAAAAAACTTTGAACCCTTCACCCTTCAGGCAGCTCCTATTTTGTTATTATTCAAGTCAACGATGAACATGTGTTTCATTGTGCAACATTTAAAGAAGTTATTTTTATGTCCTAACCATGTCTTGGAAAGATGGATATTTTTAAGTTACCAGAAACCACAATGAAGTCAAGAAATGATTAATTGAATGGATTTGTTAGATAAAGTTAAATGTTTCGTAAATGCAGATTGGCAAGGCTATTCACAAAGTGTTTTTTACTTAAATATGTTTGTTAAGCCTATCTCTGAGTCAGATCCTGATAAGGCTTGAAATTTTGTATAAGTGGTTTCCTGATTAAGGACAGTTAACAGACAGAACCCAGTACAGCACAAGGATGAATTAACGCAGGAAATCTAATGGATAGAACACAGACAGAAAGTGAAACATGAGACAGATTTTTTACAATACAGACATAAGTCCAGTGCATGAGGCAAAGCAAGGCAGAAATCAGATGCTTTCCCCAAGTATCCCCATGAATGGACTGAGTACTCTCTACCATTGGTAATCTACAAGGTCCATAAGATTCTTTCAGAGTCGTGTACTCTTTGGGATAACCCGGCCACTTTCTGGACAATGGAGAGACAGCATAAATGTCGCACGAAACAAATTAGAAAGATGATGTGTGCATACAGCCAAAATGCAGGAGGCAGAGTAAAAACAGCACAGAATTAACAAATCAGTAAAACCACACTCAGTGCACAGGAACCAGAATAGAAATGCAGGATAAACAAAGTAGATAAATACAGATACAATGTTTAGAATAATGGAGAAAGAAAGCAACAAAAGAGAATAGGTAAAGTCTAAGGGACAGTTGATGCAGATCAGACACAATGTAATAAAGGAGATACAGCGAGACTGTAAGACTGCACGATGCATCACAGACAGCTGTGCTTATAGAACACAATATTGTACACAGCAAAGAAGACTATCAGTTCTGAGGAAGAGTCATACCAGATTCAAAACGTTAACACTGCTGCTTTCTCCACACGTGGTGCCAGATCTGCTGAGTTTCTCAGCATGCTCTGTATTTGTTACAGTGCAGTTTGTAATTTTGGTATCACAGATAAGGAAGCAATGACCAAGTAGTATCATTAGACGATTAATTCTGAAACTCAACTAATGTTCTGGGGACTTGGTACGAATCCTGCCTGGCAAAGAGTGGAATTTGAATTCAATTTAAAAAAACCTTGAATTAAGAATCTGTTGAAGTCCGTGAAACCATTAACATAGAACATAGAACATTACAGTGCAGTTCAGGTCCTTCGGTCCTTGATGTTGCACCGACCTGTGAAACCAATCTGAAGCCCATCTAACCTAAACTATTCTATTCTCGTCCATATGCCTATCCAGTGACAATTTAAATGCCCATAAGTTTGGCAAGTGTACTACTGTTGCAGGCAGTGCATTCCATGCCCCTACTACTCTCCGAGTAAAGAAACTACGCCTGATATCTGTCCTATATCTAGATTAGAGTAGTGCTGGAAAAGCACAGCAGGTCACGCAGCATCTGAGGAGCAGGAAAATTGACGTTTTGGGCAAAATCACTTCATCAGGAATGAAGGCAGGGAGCCTCTGGGGTGGAGAGATAAATGGGACGGGGTGGGGCTGGGGAGACGGTAGCAAAGAGTACAATAGGTCGTTGGGGGTGGAGATGAAGGTGAGAGGTCAGAGAGGAGGGTGGAGCGGATAGGTGAGAAGGAAGATTGGCAGGTAGGACAGGTCATGAGGACGGTGCTGAGTTGGAAGGTTGGAACTGGGGTGGGATGGGGGGAGGGGAAATGAGGAAACTGGTGAAGTCCACATTGATGCCCTGGGGTTGAAGTGTTCCGAGGCGGAAGATGAGGCGATCTTCCTCCAGGCGTCTGGTGGTGAGGGAGCAGCGGTGAAGGAGGCCCAGGACCTCCATGTCCTCGGCAGAGTGGGAGGGGGAGTTGATGGTGGGCCTCGGTGGTGGGGTTGATTGGTGTGGGTGTCCCGGAGATGTTCCCTAAAGTGCTCTGCTAGGAGGCGTGCAGTCTCCCCAATGTAGAGGAGACCGCATCGGGAGCAACGGATACAATAAATGATATTGGTGGATGTGCAGATGAAACTTTGATCGATGTGGAAGGCTCCTTTGGGGCCTTGAACGGAGGTGAGGGAGGAGGTGTAGGCACAGGTTTTGCAATTCCTGCAGTGGCAGGGGAAGGTGCCAGGACGGGAGGGTGGGTTGTTGGGGGTGTGTGGACCTGACCAGATAGTCATGGAGGGAATGATCTTTGCGGAAAGCGGAAAGGGGTGGGGAAGGAAATATATCCCTGGTGGTGGGGTCCGTTTGGAGGTGGCGGAAATGTCGGCAGATGATGCAGTTTATGCATGTTTGGTAGGGTGGCAGGTGAGGACCAGGGGTTTCTGTCCTTGTTACGGTTGGAGGGGTGGGGTTTGAGGGCGGAGGTGTGGGATGTGGACGAGATGAGTTGGAGGGCATCTTCAACCACGTGGGAAGGGAAATTACAGTCTTTAAAGAAGGAGGCCATCTGGTGTGTTCTGTGGTGGAACCAGTCCTCCTGGGAGCAGATACGGCGGAGGCGGAGGAATTAGGAATATGGGATGACAGTTTTGCAGGAGATAGGGTGGGAAGAGGTGTAATCCAGGTAGCTGTGGGAGTCAGTGGGTTTGTAAAAATTGTCAGTGTCAAGTCGGTCGTCATTTATGGAGATGGAGAGGTCTAGAAAGGGGAGGGAGGTGTTAGAGATGGTCCAGGTGAATTTAAGGTCAGGGTGGAATGTGTTGGTGAAGTTGATGAACTGCTCAACCTCCTCGTGGGAGCATGAGGTGGTGCCGATGCAGTCAGCAATGTAGCAGAGGAAAAGGTGGGGAGTGGTGCCAGTGTAACTATGAAAGATGGACTGTTCTACATAGCTGACAGAGACAGACATAGCTGGGGCCCATACGTGTGCCCATGGCTACCCCTTTGGTCTGGAGGAAGTGAGATGATTCGAAAGAGAAATTGTTAAGGGTGAAGACCAGTTCAGCCAAACGAATGAGAGTGTCAGTGGAAGGGTACTGTTGGGGACATCGGGAGTCTGTCTTATATCGATCACCCCCTCAATTTGAAGCTATGCCCCCTCGTGCTAGCCATCACCATCCGGGGGAAAAGGCTCTCCAATCTAACCCTCTGATTATCTTATATGTCTCAACTAAGTCACCTCTCAACTTACGTTTCTCTAATGAAAAAAGTGTCAAGTCCCTCAATCTTCCTCATAAGACCTTCCCTCCATACCAGGCAACATCCAAGTAAATCTCCTCTGAGCCCTTTCCAAAGCTTCCACATCCTTCCTAAATTGCGGTGACCAGAACTGCACACAATACTCCAAGTGTGGCCGCACCAGAGTTTTGAACAGCTACAGCATGACCTCATGTTCCCGAAACTTGATCCCTCTACTAATAAAAGCTAACTCCCCGTAAGCCTTCTTATCAGCCTATCAACCTGGGTGGCAACTTTGATGGACCTGTGTATGTGAACACCAAGATCTCTCTGCTCATCTATATTTCCAAGAATCTTACCATTAGACCAGTACTCTGCATTCCTGTTACTCCTTCCAAAGTGAATCACCTCACACTTTTCCGCATTAAACTCCATGCGCGTCCTCTCAGCCCAGCTCTGCAGCTTATCTAGGTCTCTCTGTAACCTACAACATCTTCGGCATTATCTACAACTGTAACAACCTTAGTGTCGTCCGCAAATTTACTAACCCACCTTTCTACACCCTCATTCAGGTTGTTTACAAAAATGTCAAACAGCCAGTGGACCCAAAACAGATCCTTGTGGTACCCCACTAGTACCTGAACTCCAGGATGAATATTTCCCATCAATCACCACCCTCTGTCTTCTTTCAGCCATCCAATTTCTGATCTAAACTTCTAAATCAACCTCAACCCCAAGCCTCCATATTTTGTGCAATTGTCTACCATGGGAACCTTATCAAATGCTTGACTGAAATCCATACACACCACATCAATGGTTTTACCCTACAAACCATTGCTGATTGTCAGAAAAAAAATAGCTGGCTCACTAATCCCCTTCAGGGAAGGAAATCTGCCATCCTCACCTGGTCTGACCAACATGTGGCTCCAGTCCCACAGAATGTAGTTGACGCTCAACTACCCTCTGAAAGAGTCTAGAAAGCCTTTCAGCTATACCAATCACCACAAAATCTCAACAAAGAAATGAAATCAGATGGATCACCTGGCATTGACCCTAGGCACTGGACAAGACAACAACAGAAACAGCCCTGATCCTCCTGCAAAATTCTCCTTACTAACATCTGGGGGCTAGTGCCAAAGTTGTGTGAGATGTCTCACAGACTAGTCAAGCAACAGCCTGACTTAGTCATACTCATGGATTCATATCTTACAGACATTGTCTCAGACACCACTACCACCAACCCTAGATATGTTCTCTCCCACCAGCAGGACAGGCCCAGCAGAGGTAGCAGCAAAGTAGTATGCAGTCAGGAGAGAGTTGCTCTGGGAGTCCTCAACATTGACTCAGGACCCCATGAAGTCTCATGGCTTCAGGTTAAACATGGGCAAAGAAACGTTCTGCTCATTACCATGTACTGTCCTCACTCAGCTGATGAATCAGTGCTCTTCAATGTTGAACAGCACTTGTAGGAAGCACCGAGAGTAGAAGGGTGCAAAATATACTCTGGGTGGGAGATTTCAATGTTGAACAACCAGGAGTAGCTCAGCAGCAGTACTCCTGATGGAGGTGGTTGGGTCTTAAAGGACTTAGCTACTCGACTGAGTCTGCGGCAGGTGGTGAGGGAACCAACAAGAGGGAAAGACATACTTGAAGCTCATCCTTGTCAATCTACCAGCTGCAGATACATCTGTCCATGACTGATCAGTCCAGTATTGATAAGAGCAACCACTGCACAGTCCCTGTGGAGATGAAGTCCCGTCTTCATATTGAAAATACCCTCCATCGCATTGTGTGGCACTATCACTGTGCGAACTGGAACAGACTTCTAACAAATCTAGCAACTCAAGACTGGGCATCCAAGGGGAACTGTGGGCAAAAACAGCAGTAGAATTGTACTCCAGCACGATCTGTGTAACGTCATGGCCTGGTATATTCCCCACTCAACCATTACCATCAAGCCAGTGGATCAACCCTGGTTCAATGAGTGCAGGAGGGCACACCAGGGGTAGCACCAGGCATACCTGAAACTGAGGTGTCAACCTGATGAAACTACCAAACAGGTCTATTTGCTTGCCAAACATCATAAACAGCAATGATAGACAGAGCTAAGCAATCCCACAACCAATAGATCAGATCCACGGTCTGCACTCCTGCTACATCCAATCATGAATGGTAGTGAACAATTAAATAACTCACGGGAGGAGGAGGCTCCATAAATATCCCTATCCTCAATGATAGAAGAGCCCAACTCCTCAGTACAAAAAACTGCAGCAATCTTCAACCAGAAGTGCCGAGTGGGCGATTTAACTCTGCTTCCTCCAGTGGTTGCTAGCATCACAGATACCAGTCTTCAGCCAATTCAATTCACTTCTCATAAAGTACATCCATAGATTCATGAAATTACACAGCACGGAAACTGATCCTTCAATCCAACTCATCCACACCGGGTCAGCCATTGTATTCTGACCTAGTCCTATTTGCTGGAGGAGAAAGTGAGGTCTGCAGCTGCTGGAGATCAGAGCTGAAGATGTGTTGCTGGAAAAGTGCAGCAGGTCAGGCAGCATCCAGGGAACAGGAGAATCGACGTTTCGGGCATAAGCCCTTCTTCAGGAATGAGGAAAGTTTGTCCAGCAGGCTAAGATAAAAGGTAGGGAGGAGGGACTTGGGGGAGGGGCGTCGGAAATGCGATAGGTGGAAAGAGGTCAAGGTGAGGGTGATAGGTCAGACTGGGGTGGGGGCGGAGAGGTCAGGAAGAAGATTGCAGGTTAGAAAGGCGGTGCTGAGTTCGATGGATTTGACTGAGACAAGGTGGGGGGAGGGGAAATGAGGAAACTGGTGAAATCCGAGTTCATCCCTTGTGGTTGGAGGGTTCCTAGGCGGAAGATGAGGCGCTCTTCCTCCAACTGTCGTGTTGTTGTGGTCTGGCGATGGAGGAGTCCAAAGACCTGCATATCCTTGGTGGAGTGGGAGGGGGAGTTGAAATGTTGAGCCACAGGGTGGTTGGGTTGGTTGGTCCGGGTGTCCCAGAGGTGTTCTCTGAAACATCTACTACAAACCGACCGACTCCCACAGCTACCTAGACTACACCTCCTCCCACCCTGCCCCCTGTAAAAACGCCATGCCATATTCCCAATTCCTTTGTCTCCGCTGCATCTGCTCCCAGGAGGACCAGTTCCAAATCCATACAACCCAGATGGCCTCCTTCTTCAAGGACCGCAACTTCCCCCCCCCCCCGACGTGGTCGACGATGCCCTCCACCGCATCGCTTCCACTTCCACTTCCCGCTCCTCCACCCTTGAGCCCCGCCCCTCCAACTGCCACCAGGACAGAACTCCACTGGTCCTCACCTACCACCCCACCAATCTCCATGTACAGCGCATCATCCGCCGTCATTTCCGCCACCTCCAAACGGACCCCACCACCAAAGATATATTTCCCTCCCCTCCCCTATCAGCATTCCGTAAAGACCACTCCCTCCGTGACTCCCTCGTCAGATCCACACCCCCCACCAACCCAACCTCCACTCCCGGCACCTTCCCCTGCAACCGCAGGAGGTGCAAGACTTGCGCCCACACCTCCCCCCTCACCTCCCTCCAAGGCCCCAAAGGAAACTTCCATATCCGCCACAGATTCACCTGCACCTCCACACACATCATCTATTGCATCCTCTGCACCCGATGTGGCCTCCTCTATATTGGGGAGACAGGCGCCTTTCAGAGGAGCGTTTCAGAGAACACCTCTGGGACACCCGGACCAACCAACCCAACCACCCTGTGGCTCAACATTTCAACTCCCCCTCCCACTCCACCAAGGATATGCAGGTCTTTGGACTCCTCCATCGCCAGACCACAACAACACGACGGTTGGAGGAAGAGCGCCTCATCTTCTGCCTAGGAACCCTCCAATCACAAGGGATGAACTCGGATTTCACCAGTTTCCTCATTTTCCCTCCCCCCACCTTGTCTCAGTCTAATCCATCGAACTCAGCACCGCCTTCCTAACCTGCAATCTTCTTCCTGACCTCTCCGCCCCCACCCTAGTCTGACCTATCACCCTCACCTTGACCTCTTTCCACCTATCGCATTTCCGACACCCCTCCCCCAAGTCCCTCCTCCCTACCTTTTATCTTAGCCTGCTGGACAAACTTTCCTCATTCCTGAAGAAGGGCTTATGCCCGAAACGTCGATTCTCCTGATCCCTGGATGCTGCCTGACCTGCTGCGCTTTTCCAGCAACACATTTTCAGCTCTAGTCCCATTTGCTAGCATTTGGCCCATATCCCTCTAAACCCTTTCTATTCATATACCCATCCAGATGCCTTTTAAATGTTGTCATTGTTCCCACCTCCACCACTCATTCCACACATGCACGAACCTCTGCATGAAAAAGTTATCCCTCTGGTCCTTTTTAAATCTTTCCCCTCTACATCTAGAAACAGTTGAAAGCACAGAAACTACAAAGGTTATGGGCCCTGACATTATTCCTTCAATAGTACTGAAGGCTTGTGCTCCTGTACTTGTCACTCCACTAGCCAAGCACTTCCAGTTGAGTTGCAACAGTGGCATTTACCTGACAATGTGTAAAATTACTTAGTATGTCCTGTACACAAAAATCAGGACAAATCCAACCCATCCAATTACTGGCTCACTCATCTACTCCCGATCATCAGTAAAGTGATGTCAAGCAGCACCTGCCCAGCAATAACCTGCTCAGTTTGATTTCTCACTGAGCTCCTGGCCTCATTACAATATTGGTTCAAACATGAACAAAAGAGCTGAATTGCAGAGGTGAGGCAAGAATGACAGCCTTTGACATCAAGGCTGCATTCAACTGAGTGTGGCATCAAGGATCTGTACCAAAACTATACTCAATGGCTATCAGGAGCAATTTCTCAGTTGTTTGGAGTCCTACCTGGCACTTAGGAAGATAGCTGTGGTTGTTGGTGGTTAATCATCTCGGCTCCAGGACATCTCTGCAGGTATTCCTCAGCATAGTATCCTCGGCCCAACCATTTTCAACTGCTGCTTCAATGATTTTCTGTCCATTATAAGGTAAGAAGTGGGGATGTTCACTGATGATTTCACAATATTCAACACCATTTGTGATTCCTCAGATACTGAAGCAGTTCATGTTCAAATGCAACATGATCTGGACAATATCCAGGCTTGTGCTCACAACCCGCAAGTAACATTTGTGCCACACAGATGCCAGGCAATGATCATCTCCAATATTAGACAATCTAACCACCGCACCTTGTCATTCAATGGTCTTACCATCACTGAATCCCCCACTATCAACATCCTTGGGGGTTACCATTGATCAGAAACTCAGCTGGGCTCATCACATAAACACAATGGTTATAAGAGCAGGTCAGAGGCTTGGAATACAGCAGCAAGTACCTACCTCCTCAGCCCACTATAGCTTGTCCACCATCTACCATGATGGAATACTACCCACTTGCCTGAATGGGTGCAGATCCAGCAACATTCATGAAGTTTGACAACATCAAGGTCAAAGCAGCCCATTTGATTGGCACGACAACCAACATTCAGTAGTTGTAGTGTATACTGTCTACAGGATGCACTGCAGAAATTCACCAAGACTCCTTTGACATCACCTTCCAAACCCACAAGCTCTTCCATCTAAAAGGACTAAGACAGCAGATACCTGGGAACATCACCACCTGCAAACCACTCACCCAATCCTGACTTGGAAATATATTGCCGTTCACTTCACTGTTGCGGTGTCAAAATCCTGGAATCCCCTCCCTAATGGCATTATGGGTCAACCCACAGCAGGTGGACTGCAGCGGTCCAAGATGGCAGCTCACCCCCACCTTCTCAAGGGCAATTAGGGATGGGCAATAAATTCTAGCCAGCCAGTAACACCCACATCCCATGAGTGAATAAAACAAAAAATGAAAATACTGTGTGTAATGGGAGATTTTACGGACAAGCTCAAGGAAAGCTGCCCTTAAACATCCAGTGATCTTTGTGACAAGAATGCCACCTTTCCCAAGTCATCAATTTAAATCTAGAGGCAAATCAAGAAAATCTGTACATGTATAGCAGCAGTGACATCATCAAGTAGAGTAAACAAGTATTGAAGTATTTTCAGATGCAACAACTGGAATGTAAATATGTCTCATGTTTCAATTTTAAATAAAATTTAATACAGATTGAAGTAGATCATTGGAAAATGAACATTGGAATATGGTAAAAGCTAGAATGAGGGGTCAAAGCTTTCAGATAAGGTGATGATTTGTAATAGAGATGACGAGAAATAACTTCTCTAACCTGGTTATGAATCTGTAGAATTCATTCCCCCAGAGAATGGAGAATGCTCATACATCGAGTAACTGCAAGGAGGAGATGGACATATTTTAAATTAGTAATGGGTTGAAAGGTTGCGGAGAGTGGGCAGAAAGTGGATTTGAGATTGAGATGAGATCAGCTGTGATCGTGTCAAGTAGCAGAGCAGATTGAGGGGCGGATTTACCTACACCTGCTTCTATTCTTTTGTGGATGCTGAAATATTACTGAAATGTCACCAATTTTCTTTTAAAAATCATTTTTAAATTTATATTGATTTTTTTCATCATAATGTCAAAAATGGAAACTCCACTGATATACAATTAGTTTTTCAGGGCCTGTGAGGCTGTTCATAAGTAATTCTAAGTTCAGTACACCAGCAAATTCCCAGCTACCCTTCAATAAAGAATACATCATCTTTTCAAACTGGGCTTTTAAAGTGAGTGTATAAGTGTAAAAGTGCAAATTATTGTCAATTCAAGTTTTCCAACTTGATTATTTTCTAGCAGACTTGACAGTGCACCCTCCAGGAAAGTGTAAAATCACTGACAACAATTTCTAGATTTATACATATATCTGCACATATGGAGAATCTAGACATCGCTATCAGTTTCAAAGAGGATTAATAATGACTACTGACTGCAAAAAAAGTCATTACTAGCATCGTGTTCATGTCAACAAATTAACAGAATAGTTAAACAAAATAGTGCCACAGGGGACTAGTTAAGTGCAGGTAGATTAGTTTGCTGTGTAAACATCATTGTTTTACTTGTACCAAAATTGAATCCGTGCCTTAAATTGTGGGTATGTATTGCGTAATAGAATAATATTGTTTTTCAGTGTGGGAAAGAGATTTTGCATAAGTTTATTTTTAATGTGTCATTTTAATGAGTGCAGAGCACTTTCAAAATAAGGCAGCCACCCATCAAGGACCGAAAGACAAGGAATGTATTTATTCAAAGGATTTAGAACCTTTGGCACTCTCTGCCACTGAGTACATTAAAGTTACAGCTCAGTGGACTTTTGGGACATTAAGGGTGATGGTTCTTTCCTGAAGTAGGGAGAATAATGATGAGCATGACAGAATCAAAGAGGCAGAGAGTCATAGTGGCCTATGGCATAGGAAAAGACCCTGTGACAAACAGCATCTGTGTTTGTCAAAAACAACCATCTAACTATTTTAGTCCCATTTCCCAACATGTGGCCCAGATCCCCATATGCCCAGGCATTGGACGTGCACATCTAAATACTTCTTCAATGTTATGAGGATATATGTCTCTACGACCCTTATAAGCAGCGAGTCCCAGATTCTTACCACCCTCACATCTCCTCTGAATTAGATTGTAATTTTGCTCACTGAGCTGGTAGGGTTGTTCTCAGACATTTTGTCACCATGCTGGGTAACATCACCAGTGAGCCTCTGTTGTAGTGCTGGTGTTCTGCCCCACTTTCTATTTATGTGTCTTGGTCTGTTATGGTGGGTGATAACATTCTGGTTATTTTCTCAGAGGTTGGTAAAAGCGTTGAACCAGTCCTTCACCAGAGGCTCACTGATGATGTTACCCAGCATGGTGACGAAACGTCTGAGAACAAACCTATCAGCTCAGCAAGCATACAACCCGAACCTCAACCTGAGCTACAAATCTTCTCAAAAATCGCAATCTCTTTTGAACCCTCTGCCCCTTACCTTAAGTCTATCCTCCCTGGTCATCATGGGGAAACATTTCTTCCTGTCTAACCTATCCATGCCCTCTCAGTCTCCTCAACTCCATTGAAAATAACTCCAGTCTGTCCAACTTCTCTTCATAATGGAAACTCTCCAGCCCAGGCAACATCCTGGTAAATCTTCTCTGCACCTTCTCCATATAATCACATTCCTCCTGTAATATGGATTCTAGAACTGCACTCAGTACTCTAGCTGTGGCCCGACTAACATTCTATACAGTTCCAGCATAATCTCTGTGCTCTTAACCCCTCCCTTGACTATTAAAAGCAAGTTTACTGTGTGCCTTCTAAGCCATTTTATTCACCTGTCCCAATATCTTAATGAATCCTTGTACATGCACACCAAGGGTCCTTCTGATCCTTAGTGCTTCCCATGTCCTACCATTTACCATGTATTCTCAGAAGTGATGTCTCAGTAATGATAACACAAAAATTGTTCCTTGTCATCAAGAAAACCTGTTCACAGTGATGTCCTCCCTCCTAAGATGATGAAATCAAAATCTCAGGACATCAGGTTCAAGAAGCTGAAATATATGCTTTTCCACTGCCATTCACTACCTGACTTGCTGTATTAGCTTCCCCTTCCCAAATAAAGACAGCAGAAACCAAATGGGTACCTCTCAATCTGGGTCGTCAGCCCCTCACCTGGGTGAATACACAGCCAGCTTCCAAACTGAGAACTGGCAAGTGCAACATACCAGTGTCGGAATATTCACTTGCATGTTCACGCTGAGGGCTTAGGCAACAGCTTCTGTCTGAGAGGTAACACTTCCATGGGTATGGGTATCAAACAGCTTGGAGCTGAGACAAAGCTTTGGCATGGAAGGAAAGACCGGCAGCTTGAGTCTATAGCAAATAGTAAAGAGCAAACGTGAACGGAGGGGCTGTGAGTGTGGAAGAGTGAGGCACATGCCTGTGTATAGCATGGTGTTGTGTTAACATTACAGAGGGGCATGTACCAACAGCTTATCTGACAGATACATTACCTGCAATGGAAGAACATGGAGTTGTGTCAATGGCAAAGGGGAAATATGCTGAGTAGGGTGAAAGTAGACTTCAGCTTAGGACTACTGTCATATTTAGCCTTTTCCAGCCTGGGGAGTGAGATGGCTGGTCTAACACACGTCCAAAGATCTGTGCCGTTGTACTCCAGGAGTTGGGCCACCGTCAGCCCTGTCCTTATGAACAGTTAGTCAGTGTGCTACTGCAAAATCAGTCCAGTGTTTGGAGCACAGTCTTTTAGCACTATTCTGCAAAGTCCAGGGAGCTATCCAGGGAGCTACCAAGACTCCTGGACCACTGACAGGTGCCAACCTCTTTTCAAGGGCTGTAACCCAGACAAGGATGGTAGCTGGTTGACAAGGGGCACTCCTGGCTGATGACATCGAAAGGAATCCTCAGCCTGGATTGCAGGTTCATAGTTCCTTAAAAGTAGAGTTGCAGGTGAATAGTGTAGAGTTGAGAGGTCATATTATGGCTGTACAAGACATTAGTTAGGCCACTTTTGGAATATTGCATGCAAATCTGGTCACCTTCCTATCGGAAGAATGTTGTGAAACTTGAAATGGTTCAGAATAGATTGACAAGGATGTTGCCAGGGTTGGAGGATTTGAGCTATAGGGAGAGGCTGAACAGGCTGGGGCTGTTTTCCCTGGAGCGTCGGAGGCTGAGGGGTGACCTTATAGAGGTTTACAAAATTATGAAGGGCATGAATAAGATAAATAGAGAAAGTCGCTTCCCTGGGGTGGGGGAGTCCTGAACTAGATGGCATAGGTTTAGGGTGAGATAGGAAAGATATAAAAGAGACCTGAGGGGCAACTTTTTATGCAGAGAGTGGTACGTGTTTTGAATAGCTGCCAGAGGAAGTAGTGGAGGCTGGTACAATTGCAACATTTAAAAAGCATCTGGATGGGTATATGAATAGGAAGGGTTTAAAGGGATATGAGCTGGGTGCTGGCAAGTGGGACTAGATTGGATTGGGATATTTAGTCGGCATGGACAGGTTGGACCGAAGGGTATGTTTCTGTGCTGTACATCTCTATGAATCTATAACTATGACTGCCACCAAGGATAGATGTGACACTGTCCACTCTTTAATCAGAGTCTTTGTAAAACAGACCATTGGCCTTGTAATGTTCCCGTGCTTGGACTGGTCAGCCTATTGACTGCAAAAATGTGCAGGAGTGAGAGAGTCCTGCCCACATGTCAGCTCACCCTCCTCGGAATGAGCTGCTGGAGGCAATCACGTCTCAGTCTATGAGGAGCGGAGGGGTAGGCACCTCTATGGTGTCCTGGGGAGAGGCTGCCTGGGGGTCTGTTTGTCGCTCCTGCCTCTGGTAGCCCGCCAACATCATTTTGTCTCCTTTAACAGACAGAAGAATTGTGGTAGGGTGCAGGCATCTCATTCTTCTGCTGCCTTGCCATCGATCCTGAGCAGCCTTGACCAGAGAGAGGAGGTGCAGGTCCATGCACATATCTGGCTGCAAACTGAGCTGGACCTGGGACAATGCAAATACATCTCAAAAATCTTCATGGGCGATTTTGCACCGCAGCACCCGCAGGAAACCCATGCAGAAACGGGGAGAATGTGCAAACTCCACACAGGTAGTCACCTGAAGATGGATTCAAACACGGGTCCCTGGTGCTGTGAGGCGGCAGTGCGAAACACTGAGCCATCATGCCACCCTTGTCTGCCTTAGCATCGCAAGTGCCACATCTAAATGTTCTCCCTCTATCCACACATACATTGATTCCAGTTGTGGGGGATCTTCCACTTTAGAAGTTGAAGTATAGCATCTAACATCTTGGATGGCTTTATAGCTACCAATGCCAGGGTGGGGCCGGGGTGCATTCTCTCCCCTAATCAAATTCGTCTCATCTTATATTATATGGAAATGAGATATTGCACAAGTTATCAGCAATTTAAGAGGAGAGCGAGCTGGATTTCTTACCACTTTTGGGATCAAAGATTCTGTTGCCATATTTAAAAGGCCAGTTGAGTACCTTTTCAGATGGTGCAAACCAGGACCTCTCCATTAGCATGTGATGTTTGTCTTCTACAATAGAGGAAATAACTAGAAAACATGCATATTTGACTCCCCACTTTACCAACATGCTCTGCAAATGTTGCCGGGTAGGGTCACAGATCATATAATTCTCATTGAATCCACTCAAAAGACTCTGGCACTATTCCATCCAGCCTGGGTGCATGTCGTAACACAGAACAATGGGAAAGACATGAGTTTGTGCAAATTTTGTTTCCAATTGCAATATTGTGACAGAATATGTGTATATTTGCACTTTAATAATAGTGCTTTTTGAACCAACCATCCGCTTGACAGACAATGTACAAACTATATGGTCAAAATAAGAATAATGGCAATTTTGTGGATAGTTCCAAAGATCGCCTGCAGACACAAAGAAACTCCCAAGAAAAGTTGCTAAATATTGACATAATCTGAGAAACTCTGACCAATTACTGATACACACCCAGAGATCTCCTACAGAAACTGATACAAATACTACACTCCATGGGAATCCCTTCCAAATATTGACTCATTTTTGGGAAAACCCTCCAAATATTGACATAATATGGCAATATGGGGCTGTGGCACAATATAGGTTTATTTGCACTATATTTTAATGTTAGCGCTTTCTGTCTTCAAATAGATGTAAAACCTATCTGGTCAAAATAAGAATGAGGGAGATTCTGAATACAGTTCAAAAGATCTCCTTTGGATACAAACACACACCCGAGAAAAGTTTCCAAATATTGACATAATCTGAGGAACTCTGACCAATTACTGACACACACCCAGAGATGTCCTGCAGAAACTGATACGAACATTGCACTCCATGGGAACCTCTTCCAAATATTGACTCATTTTTGGGAAAACCCTCCAAATATTGAAACATCACTCAAAGCTTGATTCTACTGTCTGAAAACATATTAGCCCCCTAAATGAAAGTTACCATCATTGCAGAATTTTGGTTATATTATACCTTAATAAAAATGCAACACTGGGATATAAATTCAGAACTTTGAACAATCAAAGTCCCTGAGTGTCCTCAAAAACCAGATCAAAGGAGCCAATTTCAAACGCATACAAAAAGCGCAAGCAAATTACCTACAGAAACAGATGTTCTGCCATTCTCACATCTGATCACTTCATCTGCACTATCTCCCCAAGCACTCCACCACTCACCACCATTGCATAAACACTGCCCCCTCCACGCTTCATGTCAGTTCTGATGAAGAGTTATCTAGATTCGAAATGGTGGCATGCTCCCTCTTCATGGATGATGCCTGACCCATTGTGATTTCCAGCATTACATAAGCAAGTAATGTTAAATACGTCATAAGTGAAGTATTCCTCTCCTATCTGTTTTACGAATAATCACAGAATTATTACAATGCAGAAGGAGATCATTTGGCCCATCATATTTGTACCAGATCTATTATTTAGTCTGGCTTTTGCCTAATGTCGAACTCCCGCCTTTTCCGCATATTCCTGCATGCCATTTCAATCCAAAAAAAGCATTCAATGCCCTCACAATTGTCCAATTGAACATATCTTCACTACATTTCCTGGCAGTGCATTCCAGATTCTAACAACTCACTGTGTGAAAAAGATTTTCCTCACTTCACCATTGCTTTGTTTGCACATTACTTTAAATCTATGCCTTCTCGTTTCTGCTTCTTTCACAAGAGAAAACAGCTTCACCCTATCTGCTCTGTGCAGCCCACTCATGATGTTGAATCATGTTAGAATATATTGAGCATTTCTCACACCTTGTCAAGCACCTCTCTCAAAAGGCCACCATTTAGGAGGCATACCCACACTGGATTAACTGCATCACCTCTCAGCTTTCTCAAGCGAGTGCTCCACGAAAAAGTAGTTCACAGTCCTAACAGAGAGAGCAGTTGCCATCATCATTCTCCAGTACTTCAGGGAGACCAAGTCTGTGCATCAACAGCAAATAAAAAGCATTGGAGACAATACATTTGCTGCAACCCCTCGATTCAATAGACGGTCTGTCATCAAAATTATTGTCCTTCTTGAAGTCATGTCTACAAGCATTCAAACAAAATTCCAGCAAAATCAGTTTTGATAAACTGGTCATCCTGTCTGCAAGGCTGAAAAACACTTCCCTGGTCCTGTTTTCTCAATGCTCAATGGGTCAACGCTCTGGGAGAAGACAAAGGAAATGTACTCCCAAACCCCTTGAGACTTTCACTTTTGATCAGGCCCAATAAATAAAAGGAATCCGAATTATGTTGCTCCCTGCTAAGTTCCTGACATTTTTGGGCTGGCTGTTTATGCAGGTCTGGAGCTCTCGGATTGTGGAGAACCCAGAACAAGGGCAAGTCATGATGGGTGGGGACTCACAGGTTTTGGGGCAGGGATAGAGAAAGATGGGGCTGTTGGAAGCAAGGGAGCAGGGGTGAATTCACAATCCACTATCAATGGAGGTCTTTAAATGTGCAGTTAAGGATATCCCCAGTGGGCACACCCTTGCATTTGAATAGGAGGCACATTCTCAACCACCCAGTGCTGACAAGGTGTCCATAAGGAGCAGCACATAAAGGACTGTTAACTAAGGTAGAAGCCCAAGGAATTGAGGATGAATTACTGACATGACTGGGAAATTGGTTCAGTGACAGGTGGCAGAAAGTAGGATAATGGTTAGGTGATCAAATTGATAGGTTACGACCAGTGCTGTCCTACAGGATCAGTGTTAGAGCCTCAATTATTCACTTTATTTATTAAAAAAACCTGGATAATGGTATAGAAATGTGCTAATGACACAGAGTTAGGTGGTATTGTAGACAGTGTAGTTGATAGCATAAAATCAGGTGAATGGCCAAAACTGTGGCAGATGGCATTCAATGTAAGCAAGTGTGAGATTATCCATTTTGGACTGAAAAAGGAATCCATCAGGGTCCTTTCTAGGTGGTATGAAGTTAAATACAATAGATGTCCACAGAGACGTGAGGGTTCAGTTGCATCTTTAAAATGCCATAAACAGCTAGAGAAAACAATCAGGAAGGCTAATGGAATGCTGGTCTTTATATCTAGAGAGCTGATGCAAAAGGATGTCAAAGTTATATTGTATCTATATTAAACCTTGGTTAGACCCCACTTGGAGTACTGTGAGCAGATCTGGGCTCCTCATCTTTGGAAGGATGTATTTGCCTTGGAGAGAGTACAACATAGGTTTACAAGATGATACCCGAACTTCAGGGGTTAAGTTATGAAGAGAGATTATACAATTTAGGTCGGTTTCATCTAAAATTTAGAAGTTTGATAGGTGATCTGATCAAATTCGTCAAGTATCAAGAGAAACAGACAGAGTCGGTAAAGACAAACTATTTCCATGAGTTAGAGGTTCTTGAACTAGGGGCAAAGTTGAAACATTAGGGCCAGATAATTCAGGAGAAATACGAGGGAGCACTTTGATACACAAAAGATGTTAGAGGGTCGGATTCTCTTCCACAAAGGATGTTGATGCTAGTTCAGTTGTTAATTGTAATTCTGGGGTTGAAAAATTTTTGTTAAGCAAAAATATTAAGGAATCTGGCTCAATGGCAGGTATATGGAGTTAGGCCTCAGATCAGCCATGATCTCACTGAAGAGCAGAACAGGCTTGAGGGGCTGAATGGCCTACCACTTCTCCTATGTTCCTATGTTTCTATTGTGGTAGAAATGCACCTTGATGACTGCAAAGTGACAGGCACATCTAGGTTAATCCCAGCAGCAGTGAGCTAGGGCCCTTAAGTGATCCTTAATTGATCACTCAAGGCACATGAGAGGTCACAGGTGGGAAAGTCAACCATGGACCTGTTATGGGGAAACTCACCAGTCTTGGAATCAGAATTGAGATTCACTGACAAAGTTTATTGTAGAAAGAAACTGGAGCTCTGGGGCGAGACAGAGAGAGAGATGTCCGGCAGCACGGCTGTCAGCTGCGATCCTTCTCACACCTTCTGAGCATGTCACGATATTTTATACATTTCATGGTATAATGGTCCAAATATCGAGTCTTTGTTTGTGCAGCATGGCTTGTTTCCAGAAAACATTACAGAGTCGTTGTCAGTTTCAGAGGAATGTTGCAGAGTCATTGTCAGTTTCAGCAGCCAGGCAAAAGTCCATTGCTGCAGTAATTGGTCATGATCGTTCTTCCTGAGAAGGAAGATCATTTTCCATTACTGCAAATCTAAAGCATTAACACTTGTATACAAGCAGTCTCAGATAGTTAACGTTTTTGGGGTGGCACGGTGGCTCACCTCACAACTGCCACCTCACAACACCAGGGTCCCAGGTTCAATTCCTGCCTCGGGCGACCGTCTGTGTGGTGTTTGCATATTCTCCTCGTGTCTGCGTTGGTTTCCTCTGGGGGCTCTAGTTTCCTCCCCACAGTCCAAAGATGTGCAGATTAGGTGAATTGGCTATGCTAAATTGCCCGTAGTGTTAGGTGCATTAGTCAAGGGTAAGTATAGGGTAGGCGAATGGGTCTGGGTGGGTTATTCTTCAGAGGGTCAGTATGAACTTGTTGGGCTGAAGGACCTGTATCCATACTGTAGGGAATCTAATCTAATCTATTGAAGGTGGTGGCTAGACTCAGACACTTTGGGGGGCAGTAGATGTTACTGATGTGTATTCTCTCCCCCACCTGCCTTAAACTAATTACCTATGTCTGTGTCTATTGTGCTGATATCCTGTTGGCCTCAGGCAGTATCTGTGTATGCTTTGCTGCACTTTTCCATGTAATGGCGCAGAGACCATCTTGTGTCTGTGTGCCCCGTGTTAGCGTGCCCCGTGTCACCTCCCACTACAGACCATCCTGTGCAGAGCTTAATCCTAGCAGAAGTTTAGGCACAACCAGAGCAACCAAACACCTTTCCAGCTTCCATGCCCATCACCTTTTGGAGAGGAATTTATCCACTTTTTATGTTTCTGCAGACGCTATCAGGCCCACTGAGTATTTTCAGAACTTTTGCTTTTCATTTCCAGCTTCCAGCCTTCACTCCTGATGCTTGTTCCTGTGTACAGTCTGCAGACAAGGGCCTAATACTTAAAGCAACCTCCTTGTCGATAAAAATAGATGGGTTTCATGAGTCCATTAGATGCGCACTGTCACTAGCTGTGGCATATAATTTTTTAAAATATTAAAAATTATTATTTTATCAATATGTCAGAACATGAATTTGCCATTGGTTAATAATGCACTTGTTAACTTGTGGCCCATTAACGATATTCCATTGCAAGCAACTATGAGAATTCTTAGAGACATGGCATTCTAACCAGAACTCCACCAATATACCCATCTACCTTCCCTTGAAAAAAAGAATCGGAAATGACATCACCCAACTTAAGAAACCAAGACCTGTAAATAGAGAGGCTGGACATACCACCAGCACTTCACCAAAGACTCTCACTGATGATATTACCTAGTTATGGTGACAAAACGGCTGAAAACAAACTGTCCAGCTCAGCAAGCTAACTTACATACTTATGGTGACAAAACGTTTTGCCATGCTAACATAACATCACCCTGCATCGTGCACAGTCTAGTGCAACAAAAGCAAAATGACATTATCCAGTATATGACTAAAACTAGTATCAGGAGAAAATGAGGACTGCAGATGCTGGAGATCAGAGCTGAAAATGTGTTGCTGGAAAAGCGCAGCAGGTCAGGCAGCATCCAAGGAGCAGGAGAATCAACGTTTCGGGCATGAGCCCTTCTTCAGGAGAAGATGTGATCTAAGAATCGAAATACAGGCAGATTTGCTTTGTTCACTACTTTCAGCATAAATTGAAATAGATTTATGATCATGTTTATAAGTAATGAACAGCTTTTGCTTTAGTATTTTTTAGTATCCTTTAGTATTTTTAACCAAATTCAGGGTTCCTGAAGAAGGGCTCATGCCCGAAATGTCGATTCTCCTGCTCCTTGGATGCTGCCTGACCTGCTTGCGCTTTTCCAGCAACACATTTTCAGCTAAAACTAGTATCACACAGTTGAAAAGCCTTATTAAATTGCATGGATACTCACTCTAGGAACAGAAGTAGGTCACTCAGTCCACCAAGTCAGCTCCGACATTCAATGAAATCATGGCTCATCTGATAATGGTCAACTCTACTTTCCTGCCTTTTCCCCATGTCCTCTGATTCCCTGAGACACTGTCTCAGCTTTGAAGATACTTAATGGCAATATTTTCGAAACAGAATTCAGATTTTCAAGCTGCCATATTGGGATTTGAATTTGCACTCTCTGGAGTTTACTGCAGGCTCCTGTATTACTCATCCAGTAATGTAATCATTACATTGGGTCATTGCCAAGAAACAACAACCCTGAATTTGGTTAAAAATACTAAAGAATACTAAAAAATACTAAAGCAAAAGCTGTTCATTACTTATAAACATGATCATAAATCTATTTCAATTTATGCTGAAAGTAGTGAACAAAGCAAATCTGCCTGTATTTCGTTTCTTAGATCACATCACTTAATGAGTAAACAATTGAAGTGACAGCAACATCCGATTTATTAAACCCCCTGAAATGTATGAAGGAAAATCTCCATGGAATAAATTATTATAACTTCATTTTATGTTCAGCATCTTCAACATGTCAGTGGCATCAAAGGATTGATTAGATATCAACACTCAAAAATACTTTGTGTCAACTCTTTTTTTGAAATAAAAATTGCAGAAGAACTTGAATTGAATATTATCTACGTTGGAGTGAGGTGCTTTTGCACATTATCCAACTGTTCTTTCATAATTATAAACCCAGGCCTGTATCTAGTTTTGAGAACAATGCTAGATTTTTTTTTCTTAAGAAATGCAACCTTTCACCAGTGTAACTTTTGATTTATTTGTGGAAGGATGATCTAAATGGTTCTGTTCATCTGTTCTGATCTTTGTGATTTTGTGTTTTGAATGTAATAGGATCCAAGGGAGGGACAAGAATGTGCAAAGATCTCCTTAAGGATTTTCTGTAGCTGTTTTGCATTCATACTATAAGATGTGTGCAGCTTTCCAGATGTAAAGAACTCTTATTTAATAAAAAGCCTTGTTTCTCAAGTGATGTGAACTTTGATAATGGACAATAATAAGAAAGAAATTTGGCATTTGGGGATAAGAGAGCTAAAAGATGTTCTCAAAATAAGATAAGAGTCTAAATCAGTCACGACCAATTTAAACGAGCAATTCTGATCAAAAAATAATTTGACATTATTATTTTTATTTCACATATGGTCGAATAACTATCGTGACATTTGAGTTTCCAGTCTGTTAGTTGGCTTACCTCTGTTCAGTGAGGTTTATGCATTGGACCGTTCAACAAAACATTGCATGTGAGTTAAGAAGTTTGTCATGTGTGACAGAAGAATGAAAATAGCATTGAGATCAATCCAATTGATAGAAACATTGATAAAAGTGGAAAAAAAAGCGATGAATATAAAAGATGAAACTGTATTTATACAGTGTCTGTCTGACCCCAGAACACCTCAAATCATATCTCAACCAATTAACTGTCATTAAGGTCCAATCACTGCTGCAACAGCAAAGGCAACATGCACATAGCAAGGTCTTGCAGATAATAATGAAATAAATGGCCAGGTAATCTTTTTGATGTTATTCTTTTGAGCTGACCATGGCTTGTTCTTCTTCAACTTGTGTTATGGGATCTTCTGTGACTTCGTGAAAGGAATGGCAGGGTCTTGATTTTAATCAGAAATATAGTAACTCCAACAATGCAGCACTCCCTCAGTGCTGCATCAGAGATTAGGTGTTCACATAAATGCATTGGTACTTGAGTAACACAGTCTTGTGAGTCTGAAGGAAGAGAACTACCACTGAGCCAGGGCTAACTAAAAAATGATGATAGATAGTTTGCCATTACATAAATAACAACCTCGTTATAACCATGACTACAAAGCAGTGTTGAAAATACTTCATGTGAAATCTGTAACATATCCAAAGGAATGTTGATAAATAAAACATTAAGGGCATAGATAAGGTGTATGACAAGGGTGATGGAATTCAAAACTAGTGGGCATATTTTTAAAGTGAGGGGAGAAAGATTTAAAAAGGACATGAGGGTCGGCGTTTTTACACAGATGGTGGTTCATGTGCGGAATGAACTGCCAGGAAAAGTGATGGATGCAGGTACAGTTACGACATTTGAAAGACATTTGGGTGAGTTCATGAACAGGAAAGGTTTAGGGGGATATAGGCAAAGTGTAGGCAGATGGGACTGGATTAGTTTAGGAATATAGTCAGCCTGGACCAGTTGGACCAAAGGGTGTGCTTTCAGGCTGTATGACTGTATAATGAAGAGTGTCATGATGACAGATCAGAACCTCACATTACATACAGACATCTTGAGCTTTTGGACAAACCATATTTTTTATGGAACAAAGCCTGTAAGTCAAGCCTGTCTTAAATGTAACTTCTCAAAATGGAAAGCACTGATAGCCAAAAGGTTCCCTGTGTAGTATCCAGAAATGTCTTATCTAATGGTTTGCTAAGAAAGTTTCAAGGACAGAAGTTCTTCAAAATGTAGAGATTCAAGACAATCAAATTGCCTCCTATCAGAATGAAAACAAAAATTCTCTGGATTATATTCCAGGATGAGGACATGACCCTTCAGGAATATCTTAAAAAAACAACTCCAGTGCTTGGCCAGTGTGTATTAATGGGCTGGTGTGCCAGACTCATGTACTGTGAAGGTGACAGCTTGAGGACAGCCAATATACACTCCTGCACTGTAAGTAAAACAAATAGAGATTCTGTTAGTCTGAGTGTTGGGAGCCAGCTAGCAAGCCAATCACTGTCGAAAAAGAAACAGGGCAAAAGAACTTCAGCTGTCTTACAAGGCAAAGAATCTCAAAATGGACTGTTGAACTATCAATGTCAACACTACTGATACCAGCCTACAGTATTCCACATCGACTATTCACAAATGATCCAGAGACTGATCCAATCATCTTTTTAACCATTGTATTTGTCGTACTCACTTTTCTTTTTTGAACTGTGTGTATACGTGCTGCACTATTAATTCTACTCCTGTGATAGCTAATAAACACATTATTTCATTAACTTAAGAAACTCTGGTTAAAATGGCTTTTCTTTTGAAACATAAATTCACTTGTTCTGGGAGAAAGGGGATCCTGTCTAATTAACCTTTTTCTAACCAATGGATAGGGGGAAGGTAAATATATAGAAGCAGAGCTAGTTCATCCCTTGACACTCTGCAGTATTCTATCTAGAACCATAACAGATTGGGCAACTCCATCTGGGGATGGGTTATAATGACAACTGACATAAGACAATGATTTATCCTTTTCAATAAGCTATCTGACACAGAGTGGCCTAGACGGTACTAGGTAAATGTAATTGAATAATTTATGGTCAGTGCAACAGTAAAGGGAAAATTAATGCTTCCAACTGCAAAAGTGTCTGACGAACCAGACAAATAAATAATTATTTTAAATTTCAATTGTGCAATGTAAGTGTTGTTGGCTGGTCAGCATGTATTGCCCATTCACAGTTGCCCTTGAGAAAGTGGTGTTGGGCTGCTTTTTTGAACCACTACAGTCTGTATGCAGTATGTAAAACCCACAACACCCTTGGGGAGGGAATTCTAGGATTTTGACACAGCAACAACGAGTTAACGGCAATACATTTCCAAGTCAGGATGGAATGTGTGTTAAAGGGAAACTTGCAGGTTAGTGGCGTTCCCATGCATCTTCTGTCCTTGTCCTTCTAGATGGAAGTGATCGTCAGTTTGGGAGGTGTTGTCTAAGGATCTTGGGTGAAATTCTGCAGTGCATCTTGTAGATGTTTTCACACTGCTTCTAATGAACATCAGTTGTGGAGAGAGTGGTTGGTTGTAGAACTAAATCTAACATCAAATGCTCTGAAAAGAGATAAATATTCTTGGTTGAAAGAAACACACCATAAATGCAAAAGATGATAATTGGAATGGTACTAAATCTTAGATTCTTAGTTATGTGCATAGACTTTTTAATTAAGGATATTGATACTTTGGAGAAATGTAGCCTTTGATTTAATCTAATACAAAAAAACTGAATATCTTCCTCATTTTCAGCACATTAGCACCGCTAAAAAGACATGGAAAATGCTTTCCGAGCAGGAAACTTGAGCAGAAACTGTTCTGTCTTTAAAGCGCTTAGGGCGTTTAGGCTTTTTTGAATCTTCTTGTAATCCACTTGTGACTTTCAAAAGATCTCATTTGAACATATCAAGTTGAGGGTGTAACAATTCCTAGTTTCCTGGCTTTACACTCTTAGACTGAGATTTATAATGTACAGCAGCTGTCAGAATTAGTTGATATAGGCGGAATGTGAGAGATTTCTGACATAGTGAAGGATCTAGCAGTTAGAAATGTGATTTCTGCAGCTGGGAAATGCATTCTACAATGTGCTCTTTCTTGCTCTTGCCATTTTGCCAATTTGTTTTTGTTTTTGTCGAATTCTCACAGTGTCAGATCACTGGAAGATATTATGATGCATCCAAGACCCAACCCAACCTTTATGGTGAATCCATTCGTTATGAGCACACAAAGCCTGTTCCATCAGTGGAAAGCACATC
Organism: Chiloscyllium plagiosum; assembly: GCF_037043375.1. Classification (NCBI taxonomy): domain Eukaryota; kingdom Metazoa; phylum Chordata; class Chondrichthyes; order Orectolobiformes; family Hemiscylliidae; genus Chiloscyllium; species Chiloscyllium plagiosum. The sequence continues at coordinate 18,600,788 of NW_028270153.1, read as the reverse complement.
AATGTATGGAAGAAAAGATGTTGAAGTTTTCTGTTTGTGGCCACAGAGTTACCTCCTACTCCCTCGCTTTCAAATAAAGTTGCATGGCGTGACATTGGTATTTCTGGCGAGATGTACCCTTATCCTAGAGTATGTGTGCTGTAAGTACTTGGGATTGCTACTTATATTTGCAATTTGTTCATAACTACCTTGTACACATTACAGATTGTGGGAAAAATTACTACCCTGTTGTTATCAGGAAACTTTCACAGAGACATATTTTAAGTAGACTCTGTTGACTGTTATAGAGTGCTACATTATTAAACTCTACCAACTGGAGTTTGCTCGCAGAATAAAAGCTTTGTTTACTGTCAAATAAACTGTTTGCCTTGAGTCCTGGCATAAATTCCTACATCATCTCCAACTCGTTAGTTGTTAATCAAAGTTCTGATCAAATGTCAGGGCGCTCCCTGAATTCTCTACAATATGACAACAAATCAGCATTTTTCCCCATTAGGGCCTTGCAATTGATTCATTATGGTTTTGGATTCATCATCATCATAGCTCATCAAAAACAAACCTCTCTCCTACTCTTCTCTTTGACCAGGTCCATTTAAAGACAGAGTTGACTCACATAATGCAACACATAGAATATGATGAGGAATTCAAAAACGCACGGTAAAGCAGAGAGCTGCAAACTAGAAGTAGCCTGTAATATATGAAATGTGAAGCAAGTTAAGCATATTTAAAGCAGGGTATTCTAAGCAAAGGCCAATTTACAGAGTAGCATGAGAGTCATATTTATGTGAAGGTAAAAAGCAGGAATTCTGGGTGTTTAAAGAAGGAACATGAAATGCTGGAAACACGGAGAGGGCTATGAGCATGTGGGAAGTGAAATTGCAGATTAATCTTTCCGATAAGGTGCCTTATCAAAACAGAATTATCTCAGTCTAAGTGTTCATTGGTCTTTTTCTGACACTGACGTTGTCATAAACAGAATCTGGTGAGATTTCCCAGCTTTCCCAGAATACCTTAAATTGTCAAGCTCTGGGTAAGGTTGGATAAATTGGCTCTCCTTCTTTATTCACGTACACCCTCGGTTGGTTGCAAAAACTTTATAAAAGTTCACCACCAACTCTCAGATAAATCTTTGGAAAAGCCAGCTTAACCAGGCTTACTTGAGTTAACAAGGTTAAAAATCACAATACCAGGTTATAATTCAACAGGTTTAATTGGACTAGCTTTCAGAGCGTCGCTTCTTCATCAGGTGGTAGTGGAGGGCTCAATCCTAACACACAGAATTTATAGCTTGAGTCCTCCACTACCACCTGATGAAGGAGCGATGCTCCGAAAGCTAGTGTGCTTCCAATTAAACCTGTTGGATTATAACCTGGAATGATTTTTAACTTTGTACATGCCAGTCCAACACCGGCATCCCCAAATCTTAAGTTAACAAGGGGTGATTTGATCGATTATGAAAAGTGCGTGCGCATCTTTGCATATACGCACGCACCAAAAGATGATAAAAGTTAAAAGGTATTTGGATCAGTCTCTGGGTGAAGAAGAAGGATCCTAGAAAGGTAATAAAATAACCATGGTGAACCAGGGAATTTATCGACAATAATAAATTGATAGAAAAAAAAGCACAATGCGGAAAAGATTAGTTATAAATTGGAAGATTGGAAAGTTACAAAAGGCAAAAAAAACCAAAAACAAAATAAAGAGGGTGAAAGGTAACTATGAGGGCAAGCGAGCAAGTACCTAAAAATAAGCAGTAAGAGGTTTACAAATATATAAAAAGGAAGGGTGAGGCAATATTGAATATGGGGCCCTTAGAGAACAAGGCTGGAGAAATTATAGGGAGCTAGAAAATTGCAAATGTGTTAAGCAAATACATTTCATCAGTCTTCATAGTAGAGGATATCAATAATATTCCAAACATTCTAAATAATGAATGAGCTGAATACGGGTGAAAATAAATATGATAATTATCACCAGAGAAAATGCACTCAGGAAACTAATGGGGTCAAAGGTCAGTAAGTCACCTGGACATAATGTGTGGTGTCCTAGGATTTTAAAGGAAGTAACTACAGAGATAGTGGATGAACTAGCAGTAATCTTCCAATGATTAGATTCTGGAAACGTCTCAGAGGATTGGAAAACCACCAATGTATCAATGTTATTCAAAAAGGGAGGAACATTTCTTTTAAAAGACAACTTTTGGCAGTTAGCTTAACATCTGTTGTTAGGGAAATGTTAGAGTAACTGCACATAAGGTTACTTAATAAGATAGGAACCCATGATGTTGGGGATGATATATTGGCTTGGATAGAGGACTGATTAACTCATAGAAGACTGACATTTGGGATAAAGGAAACATTTTTAGGATGGCAATCTATAACTGGTGGTGTCACAGGAATCAAATGTGGGCCCACAATTATTTATAATATGTATGGTGACTTAGACGGTGAATGCACAATTGCCAACTTTGCAGATGGCCCAAAAATAGATGGGAAGGCAAGTGGTGAGGATGACACAAGGAGTTGACAGAAGGATATGAACAGCTTGAGTGAATTAGCAATATTTTGGCAGGTGGAACATAATATAGGAAAATGTGAGATTACGCATTTTGGCAAGAAGAACAGAAGAGCTGAATATTATTTAAATTAGGAAAGACTGCAGAAAGCTGAAGCACAGAGGGATTTAGGGGTCCCAGTACATAAATCACAAAAAAAAACTAGCATCCAAGTTCAATGGATAGTTGGGAAAGTAAATGGAATGTTAATCTTTATGTCAAAGAGAAAGCGGTATTAAAAAATAAGGAGATCTTGCTAAAACTATATAAGACACTGGTCAGATCACAGCTGGAGTATTGTGAAGAGTTTTTCTCCCCTCATGGAACAAAATATATACTGGCACTGGGGGCAGTCCAGAGGAGGTTCATTAGATTGATCCTGGGTATGGAGGGATTTTCATGTGAGAAGAGGTTGAATAGGTTGGATCTGTAGTCCTGAGAGACCTTATAGAAACATAGGATTCTTAGAGGACTTGACAGTGTGGGTGTGGAGAAGTTGATTCCCCATGTAGGAGCATCTAGATCCATAATCTCAGAGTAAGGAGTCGCCCAGTTAAAACAGAGATGAAGAGAATTTTTTTTCTTTCAGAAGAGGGGCCATTACTTATGTTAAAGCAGAGATATATAAATATTTAATCAGTGAGGGGAATCAAGGCGAATGGGAAAAGGCAAGAAAATGGAATTGGGGCTTATCAGATCAGCCCTGATCTCATTGAATTGGACTCAATGGGCTGAATGGTCTATTTCTGCTCCTGTCTTATGGTCTCATGGGCTAATCTAGTTCCTATCAACTTAGTAGTCTACCCACCTGGCACTGTGCCCCCACACTGATGACACTTTAACCTCATACTTACCATTGAACAATGAACTCACCATTTGACAGCAGCTGTCAAAGTGTCTCTCAGTGATCCTGGACCTTACGTTTCAGAAACCAGCAGCTGACTGCTGTGAAAGTGAAGCTTGCCTTGCATTCCCCTGCACTATGAAAGAACCGTCAAATTGGAAGTTGTCTCTGCAGTTCTGAAAGAGCCCTTATCGAAATCACTGGCAGAAATATGGCGTTCTTGCCTTTCATAACAAAGAAGTGGCTGCGTGGCAATCAGTGGGAGATTGTCACTCATTGTAAACTCCAGCCCTTATGTGGTAGTGAGCTCCACATTCTAACCACTTTGTGCATGAATAAATTCTGATTTCCCATTGGATTTCATAGTAACTATCTTGGATTTATGGCCTTTAGCTTTGGGTTGTCTCACAAGCGCAAACAATCTTTCCACCCCCATCGCATCTAAAAACATTTTTCCTTTAAGATTCCTTTCTGAAGAAAAATGGCTCAATCTGTTCTCTCTATTTTCCGTGTTCTCAAAGTGAAGCTGATACCAGCATTGCCACAAATACCCTATTCCCTTTGAGAAAGTGATGGCACTGGTAGACTGTTTCCTTGAATGTTGCTCATACTTTGCAGGTATCTCTCAGAACACATTACTTTTCAAGTCACACCATAGAGTAGAGGCAAAGGGTATGACAGTTTCCCTTCTTGAAGGACTGTAGTGATCCACAAGGGCTCTTCTGAAAATATAATAGCATTTCTTGATTATTTTTATGATGTTGGTAAGATTTGAACTCAGGTTAGCTCAATTGCTAATCCAGTATGATAATGATACAACCATAAACCTATCAGTCAGTTTGTGCCAAACTCTGGCTCAGCTGTTTCTAATATTAGAGGATACTGAGTCTCCACTAACGTTTAAACCAGAGGACTAAAGTTCCAAATTTGCAGAACTGAATTGACATGTTTAAAGTACCTTTCTTCTCTCTTCCCTCATTTTTTAAAAGGATGTAGCTTATAAATTCTCAAGTGTAGGTTTAACCCAAATCAATCGAAAGGAGTTAAAAACCAATTCAGATCAATTTCAATTGATTTAAAAATTCCACGCCAGAGAAAGCCTGTATCTAATCTAAACCTTGTGAAATTACCTCATGAATATTAATGCTATCTAATCAATAGCCAGCCAATTTGAGACAACCTTTGTATGTCACACAGCGTCTTTCAAAACTCCGATATTTGTACCGTCAAGAAAATATTATTGCATTGGTGGTGCCTCTGATTAATGCCCATGTAATTGGCCATTCTGCACAATGAGGCTTTAAGATCAATATTGAACTCTGACTAAGTTCCAATAATGTCAACTTTTTAATGCATATACGTCACGTGTGATTTTAAGCTCCAAAAGCTATTCATGAATTCCCACATTTCTTTGAATCAGACTTGAAATCAACATGGTTTTGAGCTGCACATGTTGATAAGTCAAAAGAATTGTCACTCTTTTAAATATGGTACAAATCCATGCCTGCAGTTTATTTGAGCAGTTATAAAGTCATAGAGATAAACAGCATGGAAACACACACTTTGGTCCAACTAGTCCATGCCAACCAGAGATTTGCCAGCACTTGGCCCATATCTCTCTAATCCCTTTGTATTCATATACGCATCCAGATGCCTTTTAAATGTTGGAATTGTACCAGCCTTCACCACTTCCTCTGGCAGTTCATTCCATGCACACACCTCCACCCGCTGCGTGAAACAGTTGCTCCTTAGGTCCCTTTTATATCTTTCCCCTTTAACCCTAAACCTATGCCCTCTAGTTCTGGACTCCCCCACCATGGGGAAAGATTTTGGCTATTCACTCGGTGCATGCCCCTCATGATCCTCTGTAAGGTCACCCCTCAGCCTCTGATGCTCCAGGGAAAACAACCCCAGCCTATTCAGCCTCTCCCTGTAGCTCAACCCTGGCAACATCCTTGTAAATCTTTTCTGAACCTTTTCAAGTTTAGCAAGGTCTTTCATATCGCAGGGAGACCAGAATTGAACACAGTTTTCCAAACAAAAACAGATGCTGCTGGAAAAGCTCAGCAGGTCTGGCAGCATCCATGAAGTGAAATCAGAGTTAACGTTTCAGGTCCGATGACCATTCCCAGAACGGATGGTAGCCAGGAAAATGTCGGTTTATATGCAGAAGATAGGGTGGGGGAGGGACCAAAGAGTAAACAATAGGTTACCCCTTCCCCCACCCTATCTTCTGCATAAACTGACACTTTCCTAGCCACCATCCGTTCTAGAAAGGGTCACCAAACACAAAATGTTAACTCTTATTTCGCTTCACGGATGTGGCCAGATCTGCTGAGCTTTTCCAGCAACTTCTGATTTTGTTTCTGATTTACAGCATCGTCAATTCTTTGGTTTTTACTTATGCAGTATTCCATAGGCAGCCTATGAACTGAATGGTGCAAAATTGAGAAATTATTTTGCAGCACTGAGGAATCACAAAAGATATGAGATGACAAATTGGTTAGTCTGTGACTCTGAAATGTTTTTCTCAAATTTCAGTTTGACTACAATTATTTACTTTTCTTGTTACACAGGCCTGGATTTTCAGAATCAGAGTGACTCAGAAATCCTTGCAAACTGATGATTTTTGACCCCGTTCTCACAATTTCCCATTTTCATCAAGATTGGGTTGCTCTTCGGAGGGTCGTGTGGACTTGTTGGGCCGAAGGGCCTGTTTCTACACTGTAAGTAATCTAATCTAATCTTTTAAGAATACAGCCTTGGTCAGGTCACGAGCCTGCACTCAGTGCTCCTGACCTGGCTGGCTTAGTTGAAAGGATTGATATGTCCTTTTCCTGTCAAATTTCCATGCAGTTGGAGCAACATTTTGAAGAGTCATGGCCGACAATGAGGTGCCATGAACTGTAGACTACATTAGAGAACATTTTGAAAGTTAAGTTCAAACACATATTCTCCATGCTAGCCGATGGTCCTTCATCTACTTCTCATGATCCGTCATACCCCACATGTCAGGCTTTACCCCCAACCCTCCACCAACATTTATGTTTGTTTATGCCTAGCCTCCATTCTGGGCTATAGCATTCCCATTCTATTCACCTACTATACATTGTTTAGAAGCAATGACAGGAGGTGGACAAAATATTTGTTTTGTAACATTTGACTTTCTTTAAAAAAACTGTGCAATGAAAGTGTCAATTATCCAGACCCATTAAAGTATCAATAACCAAAAGACCAAAGATGATTGTACCCCACATAGGATTTGTATCCCATGTATGCACACTGCATACATTTCACATGCAGGTTACTATGATTACAAATGTCTTCATCCTGTACCAGGAAAGGGTGTGATTAGTAGAATTATTCCTTGCAGAGCTTATATCACTCATACATAGAGTTTATGTATTCTGATAGAAAAAAATCTTCTCCTTCCCCCTCCAGACATGGTTGCTGCCATTTTCCATTTCTAATCTACATTCGTGATTCACATCAGAATGAAGACAACACAGGTTTTACCTCATAGAATGAGTGCTGAAAATGTGTTGCTGGAAAAGCGCAGCAGGTCAGGCAGCATCCAAGGAACAGGAGAATCGACGTTTCGGGCATAAGCCCTTCTTCAGGAATGAGGAAAGTGTGTCCAGCAGGCTAAGATAAAAGGTAGGGAGGAGGGACTTGGGAGAGGGGCGTCGGAAATGTGATAGGTGGAAAGAGGTCAAGGTGAGGGTGATAGGTCAGACTGGGGTGGGGGCGGAGAGGTCGGGAAGAAGATCTCAGGTTAGGAAGGCGGTGCTGAATTTGATGGATTTGACTGAGACAGGGTGGGGGGGAGGGGAAATGAGGAAACTGGTGAAATCCGAGTTCATCCCTTGTGGTTGGAGGGTTCCTAGCCGGAAGATGAGGCGTTCTTCCTCCAACCGTCGTTTTGTTGTGGTCTGACGATGGAGGAGTCCAAAGACCTGCATGTCCTTGGTGGAGTGGGAGGGGGAGTTGAAGTGTTGAGCCACAGTGTGGTTGGGTTGGTTGGTCCGGGTGTCCCAGAGGTGTTCTCTGAAACGTTCCTGTCTCCCCAATATAGAGGAGGCCACATCAGGTGCAGTGGATGCAATAGATAATGTGTTTGGAAGTGCAGGTGAATTTGTGGCGGATATGGAAATATCCCTTGGGGCCTTGGAGGGAAGTAAGGGGGGAGGTGTGGGTGCAAGTTTTGCATTTCTTGCGGTTGCAGGGGAAGGTGCCGGGAGTGGAGTTTGGGTTGGTGGGGGGTGTGGACCTGACGAGAGAGTCACGGAGGGAGTGGTCTTTTCGGAACACTGATAGGGGAGGGGAGGGAAATATATCCTTGGTGGTGGGGTCCGTTTGGAGGTGGTGGAAATGACGGCGGATGATACGCTGTACATGGAGGTTGGTGGGGTGGTAGGTGAGGACCAGTGGGGTTCTGTCCTGGTGGCGGTTGGAGGGGCGGGGCTCAAGGGCAGAGGAGCGGGAAGTGGAAGTGGAAGAGATGCGGTGGAGGGCATCGTCGACCACGTCGGGGGGAAATTGCGGTCCTTGAAGAAGGAGGCCATCTGGGTTGTATGGATTTGGAACTGGTCCTCCTGGGAGCAGATGCAGCGGAGGCGAAGGAATTGGGAATATGGGATGGCGTTTTTACAGGGGGCAGGGTGGGAGGAGGTGTAGTCTAGGTAGCTGTGGGAGTCGGTCGGTTTATAGTAAATGTCCGTGTTGATTCAGTCGCCCGAGATAGAAATGGAAAGGTCTAGGAAGGGGAGGGAGGAGTCTGAGACGGTCCAGGTGAACTTGAGGTCGGGGTGGAAGGTATTGGTAAAGTGGATGAACTGTTCAACCTCCTCGTGGGAGCATGAGGCAGCGCCGATACAGTCATCGATGTAGCGGAGGAAAAGGTGGGGGGTGGTGCCAGTGTAGCTGCGGAAGATGGACTGTTCCACATATCCTACAAAGAGGCAGGCATAGCTGGGGCCCATGCGGGTGCCCATGGCTACTCCTTTGGTTTGGAGGAAGTGGGAGGATTGGAAAGAGAAGTTGTTCAGGGTGAGGACCAGTTCAGTCAGTCGAAGGAGGGTGTCAGTGGAAGGGTACTGGTCGGTACGGCGGGAAAGGAAGAAGCGGAGAGGGCTTTGAGTCCTTCGTGATGGGGGATGGAGGTGTACAGGGACTGGATGTCCATGGTGAAGATAAGGCATTGGGGACCAGGGAAGCGAAAATCATGGAGGAGGTGGAGGGCGTGGGTGGTGTCCCAAACGTAGGTGGGGAGTTCTTGGACTAAGGGGGACAGGACCGTGTCGAGGTATGCAGAGATGAGTTCGGTGGGGCAGGAGCAGGCTGAGACAATGGGTCGGCCGGGGCAGTCAGGTTTGTGGATTTTGGGCAGGAGGTAGAAACGGGCGGTGCGGGGTTGTGGGACTATGAGATTGGAGGCGGTGGATGGGAGATCCCCCGAGGTGATGAGGTTATGGATGGTCTGGGAGATGATGGTTTGGTGGTGGGTGGTTGGGTCATGGTTAAGGGGGCAATAAGAGGAGGTGTCCGCGAGCTGGCGTTTAGCCTCAGCGGTGTAAAGGTCGGTGCGCCAAACTACTACCGCGCCTCCCTTGTCTGCTGGTTTGATAGTGAGGTTGGGGTTGGAACGGAGGGAGTGGAGGGCTGCACGTTCCAAGGGTGAGAGGTTGGAGTGGGTGAGAGGGGTGGACAGGTTGAGGTGGTTAATGTTGCGGCGGCAGTTGGCTATGAAGAGATCGAGGGCGGGTAAGAGGCCAGCACGGGGTGTCCAGGTGGATGGGGTGTGTTGGAGGCAGGAGAAGGGGTCGTCAGAGGGTGGGCGAGAATCCTGGTTGAAGAAGTAGGCGCGGAGGCGAAGGCGGCGGAAGAATAGTTCGATGTCTCGCCGCGTGTTGAACTCGTTGATCCAAGAGCGTAGGGGAATGAAGGTGAGGCCTCTGCTGAGGACTGATCTTTCATCCTCAGAGAGGGGTAGTTCTGGAGGGATGGTGAAAACACGGCAGGGCTGGGAGCTAGGACCTGGTGTGGGGCTGGGGCTGGGAGTTGGGGCGGGGTCCACTTCCCGCTCCTCCGCCCCTCCAACCGCCACCAGACCATAGCAACACGACAGTTGGAGGAAGAGTGTCTCATCTTCCACCTAGGAACCCTCCAACCACAAGGGATGAACTCAGATTTCTCCAGTTTCCTCATTTCCCCTCCTCCCACCTTGTCTCAGTCCCAACCCTCGAACTCAGCACCGCCTTCCTAACCTGCAATCTTCTTCCTGACCACTCCGCCCCCACCCCCACCCCCACTCCGGCCTATCACCCTCACCTTGACTTCCCTCCACCTATCGCATTTCCAAAGCCCCTCCCCCAAGTCCCTCCTCCCTACTTTTTATCTTAGCCTGCTGGGCACACTTTCCTCATTCCTGAAGAAGGGCTTATGCCCGAAACGTCGATTCTCCTGTTCCTTGGATGCTGCCTGACCTGCTGTGCTTTTCCAGCAACACATTTTCAGCTCTGGGACACCCGGACCAACCAACCCAACCACCCCATGGCTCAACACTTCAACTCCCCCTCCCACTCCACCAAGGACATGCAGGTCCTTGGACTCCTCCATCGCCAGACCATAGCAACACGACGGTTGGAGGAAGAGCGCCTCATCTTCCGCCTAGGAACCCTCCAACGACAAGGGATGAACTCAGATTTCTCCATTTTCCTCATTTCCCCTCCCCCCACCTTGTCTCAGTCAAATCCCTCAAACTCAGCACCGCCTTCCTAACCTGCAATCTTCTTCCTGACCTCTCTGCCCCCACCCCACTCCGGCCTATCACCCTCACCTTGACCTCCTTCCACCTATCGCATTTCCAACGCCCCTCCCCCAAGTCCCTCCTCCCTACCTTTTATCTTAGCCTGGTTGGCACACTTTCCTCATTCCTGAAGAAGGGTCTATGCCCGAAACGTCGATTCTCCTGTTCCTTGGATGCTGCCTGACCTGCTGCGCTTTTCCAGCAACACATTTTCAGCTCTGATCTCCAGCATCTGCAGTCCTCACTTTCTCCTCATAGATTGAGTAACACGTTCAGACTGGTATTCTTTGTAACTTCACCCTCCTCCTCCGAACCTTCACCTTCCTTTCTTTTTGCATCCTGTTGACTCTATCAGGTTTAAGCTTTCACATGTTCCTACCTAACTCCTTCATTTCTGTCTTCATCCCTGGTCGCCACACTACAGGAAGGAAGTGAAGACTTTGAAGAGCATGCAAAAGAGGTTTACCAGGATGTTTCCTGGATTGGAGAGTATTAGCTACAGGGAGATGTTGGACAAACTTGGATTGTTTTCGATAGAGTGTTGGAGACTGAGGGGTGAATTTATAGAAGTATATAAAATTTATAAGGGGCATGGATAAAGTGGATAGTCGGTATTTTTTTGCCCAGAGTGGTGATGTCAAATACCAGGGATATAGGTTTAAGATGAAAGGGGGGAATGTTTAACGGAGATGTCTGAGACAAGGTGTTTACACAGAAGGCTGTAGGTGCCTGGACTGTGCTGTCAGGGGAAGTTGTAGTAGCAGATACAATAGTTGAACAGGCACATGAATATGCAGGGAATAGAGGAATATCTGCAGGCAAATGGAGTTAGTGTAGAATGGCATCAGGTTGCTACTGACACGATGGGCCAAAGGACCTGTTCCTTTGCTATCTCTCAAATAACCCCCAAGCCTCAGCCCTACAGCTCAACCATAACAACCATCATGATGCACTGTTTTCCCAACCCAGTGGAAGGCAGGGTGGCGCTGACTGTCAGTGACTGTAATGTCCCCCACCCCCTTGCACAGTAACCCATGTATATGTTGAGTTGTTTCCTTTAGTTTTTTTGTTCAAGCAGTTGCAGGAGACTTGGCCTGACAGACATTTCCCTAATCAGCTGTCTGGAGTTGTTAATACACACTTCTGAACCAGGCAGGACTTGAATCCGGGCACTTTACTACTGCACCTCAAGGGCCCCTCAAATATTTGTTAACAATGTGCTCAAACACGTTATTACATCCTTCTTGCAGCAGAAGAACTGAACCCAGACCTACTAGCCCAGTGGTAGGGACATTACCAGTACACCAAAAGTGCTCTGCTAAAAGTGTAGCAAGTATGGAGGAGAGCTGTTAGCACATGCTGTAGGTGTAACATTGACATAGTACAGTGCCATACAAGAACATCGTTGCCCTCTATGACTGAACATTGCTGAAAACCATGGCATACTGCCTGGCATTGTGTTTGCACTATATGGAAAAGCAACATTGAACAGCTGTGAACTATTAGATCCTGAAAGAGGCAGCAAAATACAAAAAGACAAAGCATGACAGAGATTCTGTGAGTATCCAAGTAGGAATGAACAGAGTGAGCCCAAAGGGAGCAGGCAAAGGGCATCTAATGCATGGCATGGGAGCTGGTTCCAATGTGCAAAGTGACCTGGCACTCCAAAGTACAGCACTGAAGTGAAGAACTGTCTGCCAAGTGGGTTCAAAACTTGCCAAGAAGATGTGATGGGTCTGGTTTTCGTCTGATGCCAACATCTATAGATCAGGAGGGCATGATGGTGTAGGTAATCACTGCCCATGGAGCGTGACTTGTGGTGCTGGAGATTGCTGAATGGAGGCTTGGAGAAGCAATTGGGGAGCTGGAGCAGCCAGGTTCTTACTTCTATGTCAAGAATTATCATCGTCAAATACCTGTTAGCCATGTGAGAGAATCGCAAATTGCATATAAATAAGGTGCGGTTCGGAGTTGTAACTGAATGCAAACAGGTCTCCTGCTCCTCAATAACGAAATTCTCATCGCACCATTCAAATTTTGAATAGAAAATCAGATTTTCTTTTCTTAACATCAAGAATCTCACTTTTCCAATCTTGCCATATTTTCCTAACTGGCTTGCCATTGGCCACGCCATCCAAAATTTGGGAAGAAAAGGACCCCTGAGTATTTGAGCATGACTTTCTTGAAATGCAAAAATATAAAGATACATTGCCTGAAATTACGAAAATACTTGAGACTGAATACGTGGCCTGCCATGTTACAAGAAAATAATTAATTGCACTGGAATCATAATGTATTCTTTCTCTATTGTCCCCTGAGGCTCACACTCCTAGAAGCACCAGCTATGGTGTTGGGACATTTGAAAATCCAACTGATAAAAGACGTAACTTATCTAAAAGATCTCTCTAAATCAGTAGAGGATATTGTTGAAATGTCTGAATAATCAGCAGTTTTCAGACAATTTAATGGTTATATCATCATATGGCACAGAGGGAGGTCATGCAATCATACCAATACATTAAGTTTTGACTCCAAAGCTGGTCATAGCTTTGAAGCCAGAAATGTATGATTTGACTCTCAGGCCAGTTTCAGCTTGTCTTCAAATATACCAAATTAAAATCTTTTGCATTGCATGTTTTGGGAAGGCAATGATTGCCTGACATTCATTGTAACCTGGTGCTATATGCATCCACGTGTTAAGTATGTCTAACGTGCCGCCCAAAGTGATCCAATAGGCTATAATCTTCCTGCCTGGAATGGATTACTGTAAACATGTACTATGATGAACATTGGTTTCAAATTCAGGTAATCCCACATCTTTGTGAAAAGCTAGCTGCCCTTAATTTTGCTTCTAAAAAGAAAATGCAAAAGGGAAATGTGACCATCCAATGCATCAAGAAGAGTAAGAGTAAACCGCAAACAAACATTATTCAGAAATAATTCGAAAATAAACGAGCACTTGAATAATCATGGAGTCCCTGCAGTGCAGAAAAAGGCCATTTAGCCCATCAGAGCTTACCAACCTCTGAAGAGTGTCCCATCCAGACCTACCCCAACACCATAACTCCACATGGGGTTGAGTCCTATGGCTAACCCACCTAATCAGCACATCCTTGGACACTATGGGAAATTTTTAGCATGGCCAAGCCACCTGGCGTGTGCCTCTTCAGATTGTGGGAGGAAATCAGTAGACACTGGGAAGATGTGCAAACTCCACATAGACAGCCCGCCAAGGATGGAATCAAATCAAGGTTCCTAGCGGGGCAGCTGTGCTAATCACTGAGCTACTGTAGCATCCCTATATGTTAGCATATAACCATGTGTTAATTAGGTTTTTGCACTGATATTGGTATCCACTAATCAATAAATGATAATTAAGCATATTTACATTATTTAAAACAAAATGGAAGCAGGTGAGCAAGGTCTGACAATGATTATGTTTGCCTTTATGTAGAGTTTTGTGTTTTTGAACAGTTAATAACCCGGTACATGGCCTATTCTGTAAAGCAAGGTAATCACCTCCTTCCCTTGTGTTTTAAATAAACTGATTTTGCTTCTATTCAAATTTGTATTGCCCTCCATCTGAACTTATTCGGATATGGGTTCTGGTGATCAGAAACACAGTGTATGACAGAGATATGCTTTGTAGGTACCAGGCAGGCAATCAATTATGGTTTCTTTCAACAGATAATTTTTAAAAAATGTTATAAGATGTAAATACTTTGAAATCTTTACTGAAAACAAAATAACTGTCAGCTAATACTTCAGCTGAGTACATCTGTAACTGATTGGGAAGAAATCTAAATAGATTGTCTGCAATTAAAGACTAATGTGATTGGGCAAGAAAGCCCAACGGCCACATTTCACTGTTGTTAACTCATCAGGAGAGAATTTATTCAACTGAGCCTCCTGTTTTATAGATAATAAACAATAGACAATAGACAATAGGTGCAGAAGTAGGCCATTCTGCCCTTTGAGCCTGTACCACCATTCATTATGATCATGGCTGATCATCCTTAATCAGTATCCTGTTCCTGCCTTATCTCCATAACCCTTGATTCCACTCTCCTTGAGAGCTCTATCCAACTCTTTCTTAAATGAATCCAGAGACTGGGCCTCCACTGCCTTCTGGGGCAGAGCATTCCACACAGCCACCACTCTCTGGGTGAAGAAGTTTCTCCTCATCTCTGTCCTAAATGGTCTACCCCATATTTTTAAGCTGTGTCCTCTGGTTCGGCACTCACCCATCAGCGGAAACATGTTTCCTGCCGCCAGAGTGTCCAATCCTTTAATAATCTTATACGTCTCAATCAGATCCCCTCTCAGTCTTCTAAACTCAAGGGTATACAAGCCAAGCCGCTCCAGTCTTTCAGTGTAAGGTAATCCCACCATTCCAGGAATTGACCTCGTGAACCTATGCTGCACTCCCTCAATAGTCAGAATGTCTTTCCTCAAATTTGGAGACCAGAACTGCACACAGTACTCCAGGTGTGGTCTCACCAGGGCCCTGTACAGCTGCAGAAGAACCTCTTTGCTTCTCTACTCAATCCCTCTTGTTATGAAGGCCACCTCATGCTATTAGCCTTCTTCACTACTTGCTATACCTGCATGCTTACCTTCATTGACTGGTGTACAAGAACACCCAGATCCCTCTGTACTGCCCCTTTACCTAAATTGATTCCATTTAGGTAGTAATCTGCCTTCCTGTTCTTGCCACCAAAGTGGATAACCATACATTTATCCACATTAAACTGCATCTGCCATGCATCTGACCACTCACCTAACTTGTCCAGGTCACCCTGTAATCTCCTAACATCCTCCTCACATTTCACCCTGCCACCCAGCTTAGTATCATCAGCAAATTTGCTAATGTTATTGCTAATACCATCTTCTATATCATTAACATATATTGTAAAAAGCTGCGGTCCCAGCACTGATCCCTGCGGTACCCCACTGGTCACTGCCTGCCATTCCGAAATGGAGCCGTTTATTACTACTCTTTGTTTCCTATCAGCCAACCAACTTTCAATCCAAGTTAGTACTTTGCCCCCAATACCATGCGCCTAGGTTTGCTCACTAACCTCCTATGTGGGACTTTATCAAAAGCTTTCTGAAAGTCCAGGTACACTACATCTACTGAATCTCCCTCGTCCATCTTCAGAGTTACATCCTCAAAAAATTCCAGAAGATTAGTTAAGCATGATTTCCCCTTCATAAATCCATGCTGACTCTGACCTATCCTATTACTACTATCCAGATGTGTCGTAATTTCATCCTGTATAATAGACTCCAGCATCTTTCCCACCACTGAGGTCAGACTAACTGGACTATAATTTCCTGTTTTCTCTCTCCCTTAAAAAGTGGTACAACATTAGCCACCCTCCAATGTGCAGGAACTGATCCCGAATCTATCGAACACTGGAAAATAATCACCAACGCATCCACGATTTCTTGAGCCACCTCCTTCAGTACCCTGGGATGTAGACCATCAGGCCCCGGGGACTTATCAACCTTCAGACCTAACAGTCTCTCCAACACCAATTCCTGGCAAATATAAATTCCCTTAAGTTCAGGTCCTTCAGCCACTGTTACCTCAGTGAGATTGCTTGTGTCTTCCATAGTGAACACAGATCTGAAGTACAAATTCAACTCTTCTGCCATTTCTTTGTTCCCCATTTCTTTGTTCTGTCTTCAAGGGCCCCATTTTTTTGCCTTTCACATACCTAAAAAAGCTTTTACTATCCTCCTTTATATTATTGGCCAGTTTACCTTCGTACCTCATTTTTTCTCTGCGTATTTCCTTCTTAGTAATCCTCTGTTGTTCTTTAAAAGCTTTCCAGTCCTCCGTTTTCCCACTTATCTTTGCTATGTTATACTTTTTCCCTCTTTTAACTTTATATGTTTCTTAACTTCCCTCGTCAGCCACGGCCACCCATGCCTCCTCCTAGGATCTTTCTTCCTTTTTGGAATGAACTGATCCTGCAACTCCTGCATTATACACAGAAATAAAATATAAAAACTGTATAAACTCAGACATTATTGCTAGTACCATGAGGAAAAGTGTCTTTACCTCTTGGTGGAGTCCACTATCCATTCCTTATGGAAATCTGTTTAATTTTCATAGGACCAAAGAAACAGGAGGCCATTTGGCCCATCAAGAATGCTCCACCATGCAATCAGATCATGGCTGACCATCTTCCTCAATGCCACTGTCCCATGTTATTTTTTGACGTCACTAGGACCTAGAAAATTTCTGCCTTGAATTTGCTGTAATTGAGTTTTCACAGCCCTCTCGGTGACAGAAAACATTCACCACCCAATTCCTTCCACAGATTAAAGGAGAGGACACTCAGGCGGATTCTTTGAAAGGTTAACAAGCTAGATTACTGGATTACCACTGGATGAAAATGTTTCTCATTACTACAGAAAGTTGTACTCATGTGGAGATACATTCAGCCACTGAACAAGATAAGTAAATAAAAAAGTCAAATACAGTTGAGGTTGAGCAATGTAAAGAGTAAGAGAAGACACGGTGTGGCAGATATTAATTTGCACAATCTGCAGATAATTCAGTCAAGCGATTGACTGCTCATAACAGAACCCCTTGACCCAGCTTTTCACATTTTTCAAATCATTGGGTTCAATGAAAGTGGTCTGCTTCACCAGAATATCATTCAAATAATATGTGACTGCTCCAGCCATCACATTTTACCACACCGAAAACTGGCGGGGATAGTTTGCATGTCATGAAACTCACACCTAGTTTGAATGTCTGCTCATGGTGACCAAGTTTCATCACTTAAGTGGGGACAACACAAGAGGGGATCATTTTAAGGGCACAGATGAGGTCAATTTAGTGCCTTGTGTTGCTTCTGATGTGTCTAGGACTAAGTGGCGAATTCTAAAATTTATGGTCCAGTGCTTCCAAGTAAAATTAGAAAATTGATGCTGGATCAATTGTAAAGTTAAATCTGAGATAGATAGACAATTGTTACACATGGCATAATAACCATACAAGGTACAACACTGTAAGAAAGATGTGATTGTACTGGAGGGGGTGCAGAGGAGGTTCACCAGATGTTGCTTGGGATGGAGCACTTCAGCTATGAAGAAAGGCAGGGCAGGTTGGGATTGTTTTCTTTCATAAAGAATAGACTGAGGGGGACCTGACTGAAGTGTATAAATGGATAGGCTAGATAGAGAACAGCTGTTTCTCTAGTTGAAAAATTAAAAACAAGGGAGCAGACTTTTAGGTTAAAGGCAGGGGGTTTTAAAGGAAAGTTGAGGAAAACTCTTCGCACCTAGAGGGTGGTGGGGGTCTGGAATGCACTGCCTGGAAGATAGTTGAGGCGGGTAAACTGATAACCTTTAAAAGTACTTTGATGAACTCTCAAAATGTCATAACATTCATGGCTTTGAGCCTACTGCAGGCAAGTGGGACTAGTGTGGGTAGTAATGGATTTTTTGATAGTACAGATATGATTCTGAGTTTTTGGGAAATGGGGCAAAGGAAGAAACATATTGTTAGGTCACAGATCTGTCATGAACTCAATGAATGGTTAAATGGTCTACTTCAGTACTTACATTTATATTCTTAAGACAACATCTCACTGGTTTTTCGTAGACACCCTGCATTTTTTTCATGAAAAGTGCCTATAGACTTTAGTTTAATGTTCCTTTCCTCTTATGCATTTGCCTTTTATTCATCTAAACATTTTGGAGCCAAATGAGTTGTAAGATTTGTCCGGGAGCTTGCTGGAAAATGTGTGAGGCTCTGTATTATGCGCACAGTTGAACTATTGAAGGAAATTGTCCATAGCAGAACTCAGCTGATGAGGTATTTTGAGAAGAAAATAAACTGTCTTCCACAAATTGCATTTCCTACTTAGTTATTCAAATAAGTAAAAGTAATTTCTTCAGCATAGATCTTTTAACAGAAGAGACCATTAATATGTATATCACTCTCAGAGATATCATGTCAAAAGAGCCTAAAGGATTAGAAAATACTGCTGGCACTCTGTTGTATCAACTTGCTTCTTTATCTTGAATGGAAATAGACTGTTTCTAATATTAAGTTAAGATTAGCTCAGAAACCAAGAGGACAAAGTTTGAATGCAATATAAATTTCTATCATAC
The DNA here is from genome assembly GCF_037043375.1 of Chiloscyllium plagiosum. Taxonomy (NCBI): domain Eukaryota; kingdom Metazoa; phylum Chordata; class Chondrichthyes; order Orectolobiformes; family Hemiscylliidae; genus Chiloscyllium; species Chiloscyllium plagiosum. The sequence goes on along the minus strand of NW_028270153.1, from coordinate 18,582,446 downwards.
TTTACATGAATGAAAAAATATAATTTCAATTGTTTTAAATGGTGGAGGTATAATGTAACTTTGGAAAATATTAATGTGAGATCCTCATGCTAATTTGACCCTTTGCACAAACTTAAATTGTCAATTAATCACAAACCATCAATTATGTAATGAATACCAAGTATTTCTGATTGAAAAAGTGAAAGATATTACTATATGACAATGTGGAAATTATTTCCTGTTGATAAAATGCCCTGCACATAATACCCTAAGGGGCTTTGTTCAATATAGGCAATATTACACAACTTCAGAGGAATAGCCTTGCTCTCATGCATCTAGCTCCTTTAAAGGTAACAAATTTCCTTATACTTATTTTAGCAAGCTCTAATATAAAATGTATTAACAGGAGGTAATTTCTTTCACATGTATACACTATTTTGTAGTTCACCTGTTAAATTAATTTAGCTTGCCAACCTTGACTGCTCATGTTTTAAGTTAAAAATCATTGGGGTCAATTATCTTGACATTTGCCCTGGGTTAAAGCCTATTCTCAATTCACACAAGTTAGGTATAAATAATTGCAAATCTATTTTGCCTGGCCTTTTTTTTGCTTTTAGATTGTCCTAAGATTTCCTTGGGGGAGGTCAGAAGAGGATCTACATTTCCTATAGCAAATACCTGGATAAATACAGTAGAAAGGTGGATTTTCCAAAGCAACTTTTCAGCTTGAAGCCTCGGGAATACACAAAAATGGGGTATGTTCTGCAAGAAAAACCACTAAAGCTCCAAAGCCAGTGAGGTGACCCCATCCTGTTTCTCAGTGCAAGGTCCTGTCAGCATTAAATAGGCACTGAACAGGTTAGTGATGTGGGCTAGTAGGATCAGGTACAGCTCCAGCTGTACCAGCACATAGCAGTTTGAACAAGCATTCACTCATCGTATGGTGAGAGGGGTATAAGGTAAACCAAGAAAATCAGCTTAATTTATTTCCAACTTATATATTAGGCTATAAGGTTAATGTGCAAGCCAATTGAGCATTTGTCAGCCAATAGTTTTCACATTTTATTAAGTGACACTGCCTGCAAATATTGGTATACTCTCTGCCATTACTTGTACTGATCTTTGTTGGCACGATGTACAAGAAAGAGAAACAATCAAAACCAATACTGCTCATAACATATTTTTATTTCCAGTACACAACAAAAATGGTTGGTCAGCAAGAACAGAAACTATATTAATAGGGTTTCATGAATTTGCAAATGAGCACTGAGATTTTTTTGGGATGTATCCACGTCCTCAATAGCCAAAAGTTAGGTTTGCTGTACAAAGTCTGTATGTTGAATTGCTACAGTGCTCAGGCCCTCATTTAAGTTGGATCAATAAAGACTGTTTATTAAAACCCCTGCAGGCTGGCCTGAGCTTTGCTGAACCAGTCCATTGTACTCAAACATGGCAGCAGCGCTGACGCACATCTTCCATGAATGGTCTTTTCTGAAGTTTACTCAGAAGGAGCATGGGAAAAATGATTTTTTACAAAGTGAGACATACCCTAAAGAGACAGCAAAGTAGTTTTGACCTGTTTTACAGTCCTTTGCCGCTATTGAAGGACTGGTTCAGCCACAGCTGGGAGTGTTGGAAGAGGCAATCTGAATAACGGGAAATAGGCTCAGGTCTCCATCTGAAGCAGCAAAGCCTTCAGAGCTGTCTTCATACATCTGGTGGGCTCCAGAATCACTAAGGTTTATTAGAAAGATCACACAGTTGGGAGGAAATTATACTGGTGCTGAAATCTGTACTGAAATTAAAAATTTGCTGGAGATCACAACATGTCAGGCAGCATTCATGGAGAGAGAGCAAGCTGACATTTCATCTAAACTCAAAACATTAGCTTGCTTTCTCTCCATGGATGCTGCTTGACCTGTTGTGAACTTCCACAACTTTTGTTTTTGTCTACTTGGGATTTCAGCTGACTTTCACATAGTCTTTGCAGTGCTCAATGCCAATCTTAATCCTAAACTGAACCTTCTTGTCAATGCCACCCAATTGAACAACTGCCTTTTAAACCTGGGCTCTTTATTGATATGGTTTCAGAGTCAATTCCATTTAACAAAGCCTTTAAGTCAGAGCAAGTAGTCCTATATATGATACAGGCCAAGTGAAAAACACAAGAAAGGGGTCAATGGTCAAAACACTCAGAGACCCAAACACCATTGCCTCAAGCTGGCGATGTTTGTTATGTCTGCCAAAAGGCTCATTGGAACTAGCAAACAGATGAGAACTGTTACCTTGAAATGCTGACAGGGTGCACCGTAGCAAAAACACAGACAAAGACATTGCCCAGGATGGGTGGCACCATAATTTCACACTGCCAGAATTGGCTATTTTCAATTCAACTGCAGATTTAAGTGATCTTTCAAATGGAAGCTGATTGAAATTGTCCCTGACTGGGCCAGAGTTTAGAAAATTGACTACGCACTGGAAATTGGAATGTTACAATGGTGCAAGACAACACAATTGTATCCACAGATGATATGTATAATTGAAATCAGGAATTCTGGGACATTGTTTGGAACATTAGAAGCTGCGTTACTTTATTTAAGCTAGTTATAGGGGCATCCACGACTGTATGAACAGACGATATGGACTAGTTTCAGTTCATACAACTTCAGGTGTCTGAAGTTAAGAGACTAAAGCTCATAAGATATAGGAGCAGAATTAGGCCATTCAATCCATTGTGCCTGCTCCACCATTCGATCATGGCTGGTATGTTTCTCAACCACATTCTCCTGCCTTCTCCCTGTAACCCTTGATGCCCTTACTAGTCAAGAGCCAATCTATATCTGTCTTAAATACACCCAATGTCTTGGGGTCCACTGCCCTCTACAGCAATGAGTTCCACAGATTCCCCACCCTCTGGCTGAAGAAGTTTCTCCTCATCTGAGTTCTAAAGAGTCACCCCTTCACTCTGAGGCTGTAACCTTGGGTCCTGGTCTCTCCTACTAGTGGAAACATCTTCTTCATGTCCACTCTATCCAGGCCTCTCATTATTCTATACATTTCAATCAGATCTCCCCTCATCTTTCTAAACTCCATCGAGTACAGACTCAGAGTCCTCTACTGCTCGTCTTATAAGATGGCCTTCATCCCTGGAATCAGTCTTATAAACCTCCTTTGGACCCCCTTCAATGCCAGCAAGTCCTTCCCTTGTATGGGGCTCCAAACTGCTCACAATATTGCAAATACTAACAACCAGACCCTTATACGGCATCAGCAGTACATTTCTGCTTTTGTATTCTAGTCCTGTTGAAATGAATGCTGACATTGCATTGGCCTTCCTAATGGCCAACTGAATCTGTATGTTAATCTTAAGAGAATCCTGAACGAGGATTCCCTAGTTTGTCCCATGACTTGGTGTCCCTAGCCTACATTTCAAAGGACAATTCAAAATTGTTCCCACCTATAATAGTCAGCTGGTTACAGAAACCCTTTATGTGGTCAGTAATAAAAGAGTTAGCAAATGGGTGTCTAATGAAATCTAGTACAGCGTATGCAGTTGATTTCTGAAGACCATAATGGAGTTGCCTTTTGTCAGGAATTCCAGTCACTATACCAGGGGCTGGTAAGTTTCAAACCAAGTACTGTATGATTGTGTTCCAGGAAGAAAATGATTCTGCTTGTTTACATTGGAATTAGGAGAAGGCAACCTATTCTTTTTGATCCCTTGAGTCTGTCCCACCATTTATTAAGAACATGGCTGATCCCATTATAACATCAACTCTACATTCCATTTGCTCCAAAAACCTTTTCATCAAGAATCGATTCACCTCTGCCTTAAAAATTCGCAAAGATTCAGCTTGCACCGCCATTTGAGAAAAAAGTTCCAAAGACCTATGACCCTTTGACAGAAAAGGAATTCACCTCATCACTTACTATTGAAGAGTAAGCCCCAGGTTTGAACAGCGTGAGATGTTACGCTGCGAAAAGGAGTCATTTCCCCTGTTATGAAACCTATTCAGTGGTCACCATTCCAAGATATGAATGGTGTTGATTTAACGTAATTTAATAAAGTGATCCAAAAGAATCTCTCCTCCATCAGTGACAGTCTGGCAAAACTCGCCAATTGTATGCTTTTTAGTAATATTGATGCCAGTAATGGTTTCTGGAAAATTCCACTGGATTGGGAATCCAGGCCACTGACCACATTCATCGCCCATTCTGTTGCTATTGCTTCAACCCAATCTCATTTGGTATATCATCAGTCCAGGACATATTACGTCCCAATTTTTCAGAGAAACAGGGAACAATTCTTTTGAAATCATTAGCAGGATATAGGCGTTACTCACTAGGTTAGCATTCATTGACCATCCCTAATTGCCCAGAGATACGTTGAGAGTCAACCACGTCACTGTGGGTCCAAAGTCATATGTAGGCCAACCAAGTAAGGATGGTAGATTTCCTTTCCTAAAGGACATTAGCGAATTAGATGGGATTTTTTTTTCCTGATAATCAACAATGGTTTGTGGTTATTAGACCTTTAATTCTGGACTTTTACTAAATTGAAATCCCACTATCTTCCAGGGCGGGATTCAAATGCAGGTTCCCAGAGCATTACCTGGGTTTCCCAATTTCCCATTTGCCACATGGACAACGGCTTAATCCATGGGACTATAAGACAGGAACATGGTAATCCAGCCACTGCAGTTTTGAGGTCTTTGCAGCAGCCAGATCTCAAATGAAATGACAAATATGAATTCAGACACATTTCTATCATGTTCTTAGGCCATACCATTGCCAGAAATGGATTACACAGTGATCTCCAGAAAATGAAGGTTATCACTTAATTTCTGCAACCTCAGAACATTTTGGACTTTTAGCACATTGTAGACATTGGCATCCAAGTGGCTAAATTTATCTCCAACTTTGCTACCAACGTGGAACTTAAAGGGAGCTCGTACATCACAGCCAACAATGATATTGTAGTGTCGAGAATGACACTGGGAAATTAAACTAGGTGCAGATGCTGGAGATTAGAGTCGAGAGTGTCGGGCTGGAAAAGCATACAGCAGGTCAGGCAGTATGCGAGGGGCAGGAAAATCGATGTTTCGGGCAAAAGCCCTGACCTCTACACCACTGAAGCCAGGCGCCAACTCGAAGACACCTCCTCCTACCGCCCCTTGACCATGACCTCACCTCCCATCACCAAACCATTATCTCCCAGACCATACACAACATCATCACCTCAAGGGATCTCCCACACACAGCTTCCAATCTCATAGTTCGAGAACCTCACACCTCCCGATTCTATCTCCTACCCAAGATCCACAAGCCTGACTACCCTAGCCGATGCATTGTCTCAGCCTGCTCCTGCCCCACCAACTCATCTCCACCTACGTCGATACTGTACTATCCCCCCCTACTCCAGGAACCCCCCACGTATTTTCGGGGATACCACCCACACCCTCCACCTCCTCCAAGACTTCCGTTTCCCTGACCCACAATGCTTCATCTTCATCATGGGCCATCTTCACCATCCAGTCCCTTTACACCTCCATTCACCATGACCAGGGCCTCCAAGCCTTCCGTGTCTTCCTCTCCCGACGTCCCCACCAGTACCGTTCCACTGTCACTCTAATTCGTTTGGCTAACTGGTCCTCACCCTCAATAATTTCTCCTTCAAATCCTCTCACTTCTTCCAGATGAAAGGGAGCCATGGGTATCCGCTTGGACCCCAGCTATGCCTGTCGCTTTTTTGGTTACAAGGAACAGTCCATCTTCCATAGTTACACCAGCACCGTTCCCGACCTCTTCCTCTGCTATATTGATGACTGCATCGATGCCATCTTGTGCTCCCACGAGGAGGTTGAACAGTTCATCAACTTCACCAACACAATCCACCCCGACCTTAAATTCACTTGGACCATTGCAGACATCTCCCTTCCCCTCCTGGGCCTCTCCATCTCCATCAATGATGACCGACTCAACACTGACATTTTTGACAAACCCACCGACTCCTACAGTTACATGGATGACATCTCCTCCCACCCTGCCTCCTGTATAAATGCTATCCCTTATTTCCAATTGCTCCGCCTCCGCCACATCTGCTCCCAGGAGAACCAGTTCCACCACAGAACACACCAGATGGCTTCCTTCTTTAAAGACTGCAATTTCCCCTCCCACATGGTTGATGATGCCTTCTAGCACATCTCATCTACTTCCCGCACCTCCGCCCTCAAAACCCACCTCTCCAACTGCAACAAGAACAGAACCCTCTGGTCCTCACCTTCCACCCCACCAACCTCTGTATACATTGCATCATCCTCTGACATTTCCGCCACCTTTAAATGGATCCCACCACCAGAGATATATTTCCCTCCCTGCCCTTATCCACTTTCCATAAAGGCTGTTCCCTCCGCGACGACCTGGTCAGGTCCACACCCACCAACAGCCCACCCTCCCCTGCTGGCACCTTTCCCTGCCACCACCACAGGAATCGCAAGACCTGTGCCCACACCTTCCCCCTCACCTCCATCCAAGACTCCAAAGGAACCTTCCACATCCATCAAAGTTTCACCTGCACATCTACCAATGTCATTGAACGCATCCGTTGTTCCCAATGCGGTCTCCTCTACATTGGGGAGACAGGTCGCCTACTCGCAGAATGCTTCAGAGAACATCTCCGGGACACCTGCACCAATCAACCCCACCGCCCCATGGCCAAACATTTCAACTTCCCCTCCCACTCTGCCGAGGACATGCAGGTCTTGGGCCTCCTCCATTGCCACTCCCTTACCATCCGATGCCTGGAAGAAGAATGGCTCATCTTCAACCTTGGGACTCTCCAACCCCATGGCATCAATGTGGACTTCACCAGTTTTCTCAATTCCCCTCCCCCCACTTTACCCCAGTTCCAACCTTCCAGCTCAGCACAATCTTCATGACCTGTCCTATTTGTCCATGTTCCTTCCCACCTATTCACTCCACCCTCCTCTCTGATTTATCACTGTTACCCCCACCTCCATCCACCTATTGCAGTCTCAACTATCTTCCCCCCAGCCCCACCTTCCCATTTATCTCTCCACCCCGAAGCTCCCAGCCTCATTTCTGATGAAGGGCTTTTGCCCGAAACGTCGATTCTCCTGCTCCTCAGATGCTGCCTGACCTGCTGTGCTTTTCCAGCATCACACTTTCAACTGGGAAATTAAACATCAATTCACCTCACTGTAGTTTCTGGACTATTATGAGCCAAAGTTGCACACTGCAGACGTTTCTAAATCCTTGGGACTGTTCTTATTCAACTCCAATGTGACGGCACTAGAAACAGTTTACTTTGCATCTTGCTTCCTAATAGAAATGAAGCAAAGGGAAGAGAAGATTGAAGTAGAGGCCTTAGTGGTCACATAGGCCTGTGACACATTTTCTGGTGATTTGATGGGGCTATATTTTCAAACAGAATCTGATCATAAAGCCTTGGAAACCTTTTGAACACCAAGGAGATTGACAAGATGTTCATCTGAGTCTAAACATTCAGGGTTGGTTTGATACACTACAGCTATGTAACTGCACATGTCCCAGTGAAAAATAAACCACTTTATCCAGAGCCACATTTCACTTATCTCCGAGTTGGAAGCTTTATTCACAATCTTCTGGTCCTCTGTCAGCATTTGCAAAATATGCTTAGCTCAATGAGCACATGCTGAAATGTGTACAGGCTCATACATTTGCCTAGAAGAAGAACCAGACTACATTTCAACTGACAAAGTCATGCTCTGATAATATGCACAGAGACAACTCCTAACTTTGGTTCACAGTGTATTGCACTTCATTGGTCACCTCACAGTACAGAATGCCATGTGAAATAAAGCTTTTCAATTACATCATGGAGGCCATCTAGACTTCACCAAGTGCACAACTTGGATACAAAAGGTCATTGCTGAAAATGTGTTACTGGAAAAGCGCAGCAGGTCAGGCAGCATCCAAGGAACAGGAGAATTGACGTTTCGGGCATAAGCCCTTCTTCAGGAATGAGGAAAGTGTGTCCAGCAGGCTAAGATAAAAGGTAGGGAGGAGGGACTTGGGGGAGGGGCGTTGGAAGTGCGATAGGTGGAAGGAGGTCAAGGTGAGGATGATAGGTCGGAGTTGGGTGGGTGTTGCTATGGTCTGGCGATGGAGGAGTCCAAGGACCTGCATGTCCTTGGTGGAACGTTTCAGAGAACACCTCTGGGACACCCGGACCAACCAACCCAACTATCCAGTGGCTCAACACTTCAACTCCCCCTCCCACTCCACCAAGGACATGCAGGTCCTTGGACACCTCCATCGCCAGACCATAGCAACACGATGGTTGGAGGAAGAGCGCCTCATCTTCCGCCTAGGAATCCTCCAACCACAAGGGATAAACTCAGATTTCTCCAGTTTCCTCATTTCCCCTCCCCCCACCTTGTCTCAGTCAAATCCCTCGAATTTAGCACCGCCTTCCTAACCTGCAATCTTCTTCCTGACCTCTCCACCCCCACCCCACTCCGGCCTATCACCCTCACCTTGACCTCCTTCCACCTATCGCATTTCCAACGCTCCTCCCCCAAGTCCCTCCTCCCTACCTTTTATCTTAGCCTGCTTGGCACACTTTCCTCATTCCTTAAGACGGGCTTATGCCCAAAACGTTGATTCTCCTGTTCCTTGGATGCTGCCTGACCTGCTGCGCTTTTCCAGCAACACATTTTCAGCTCTGATCTCCAGCATTTGCAGTCCTCACTTTCTCCTACAAAAGGTCATTGCTCAGTCAATGGAAGACTTCATCACTTCCTGACACACTTATGATCTCCATGGCCAGACACCAACAGATCTCTCAACCACCTGTCTAGGTCAGCCATGCGAAATGTTGGGGATTAACTTTCTTGGCTTTAAAAGAAAGGACTATTCTGTTGTTGTTGATGGTTATCCACATGGACTGAGGTCAGCAACCTAAATACCATGACTTTTAAGGTGGGCAAAAAATATATTTGACTACTTATGGAATCACACGCAAGGTTGACTTGGATAATGGATCTCAGTTTATGAATTAATCAACAGGGAGTTTGGTTTCACCATGTCCCAAGCTATCCACTACATTTTCAAGCCAATGGATAAGCTGAACAGGTGGTCCAGATGAGTCAAGATGTGACTGAGCCTTCCTTTACTCACTAAACTCGTGCCATCAGAGCTGCTGAAGGGCTCGTGTTTGAAGACCCAGTTTCTGGTCTGGAATCTCTGTATCACACTGAGATATCATGACAAGGTGTGAACAATTAACAATATCAGCAAACTAAGGAGACACCATGTTTCAATTCCCAACACCAAGCTAAGTCACTATCTCCCTTGGCACCAGGAATTTGGGTGTAGTTTTTGTCAGATAATCTAAGCATAGGAAATAGGAACAGGATTAGGCCATTCAGCCCATCAAGCCTGCCCCAGCATTCAATAAGAGCATGGCTGACAAATCTACCAAAATCTATCAAGCTAACAGAATAGTCCATCTAATTGTGGATTCAGTCTCATTAGAAAGACTGCACACAATAATTGACTTATTTTTACAGTACGCAACCTAGATTTTAAGAATGAAAAAATAACATAGTAGAATAAAAGTAAAATTAAGCTAATAAAATGCAAAGAGAGAAGAGGGTGTGAATATTTTAATCATCAAAGAAATGGCGCCAGCGAAAGCAGGAACTATACACTAGCTAGGTCCCTGGGCATCATATTGCTGGGTGAGACATTAACAAGTGGTTTCTTGAACCACGTCCCAGAGCTGGTGGCCCAGTCAATGAATCAGCAGCTTGGCAGCCTTTGATAGTGCCATCATCACTGGAGGTGGTCATCACTGAGGATGCACAGCCAGGAAGATGGCACCATTATGTCAAGGCACCCCAGAAAATGAGAAAAGTGTCTTTCATTAAGTGGGCCGAGGCAGGCTGGCACTGTAGATTAACTCCGGTGTCAAGTTCTAACACTGGTGTCTTGTTCACAGAGACAATTTGGAGCCTCTTTGTGAGCCCATGGGGCAGTCTTTAAAGAGGTCTCTCCCACACCAAACTCTTCGCACCCCCTTCCACCACTTCCCCCCATTCAGCGCCCACTGAGAGGTCATCAAGATTTACCTGTTGAATAGGCTGAATAGGCTGGGGCTATTTTCCTTGGAGTGTGGGAGACTGAGAGGTCACCAGATAGAGGTTTATAAAATCATGAGGGGCATACTTAGAGTGAATAGTCAAGGTCTTTTCCACACGGTAGGGGAATCCAAAACTAGAGGACATTGGTTTAAGATGAGATGGGAAAGATTTAAAAGGGACCTAAGGAGTAACTTTTTTATACAGAGGATGGTGAATGTTTGGAGTGAGTTGCCAGAGGAGGTGGTGCAAGCTGGTATAATTTGAATATTTGAAAGACCTCTGGATAGGTATATGAATAGGAAGGGTTTAAGGGGATATGGGCCAAATTCTGGCATATGTGACTAGATTAATTTAAAGTATCTAGTCGGCATGGAGGAGTTGGACCGAAGGGTCAGTTTCCGTGCTGTACACATGTATGAGTCTATGAGTCTATGACTATGCAAGCATTTTCCTAGATACTATGCCAATGCAAGCGGCTTCACATTTACCTCAATGTGTCTATGTTTCTCAAATTTCTGGATATTTGAAATGTTTGATTTGAGGTGAATATTTGTTTGCGTGCTTTCAGAATTATAAAGTTAAGGTTTACTTCACAGAAAAGAAGTGCATATAAATTGTGTTGATCCAGTAAAGGAGCTTTTTCCTTAAACCTCTGAGTGCTCTATAACTTACATTCCACAACTACAATTGATTGGAAAGCTAACTGTACACGGTCCCACTGTTTGCCACACTACCATATTCCTGTCTCACTATTGAAGACCAATAAAGTGCTTAAATCAAATTAAGACTTAACTAAACACATGCAAAATCTTTAGACCTCCAGATACATGGACAGTGGGGAGGAGGAGCAGACATTGAGCACATATCCCTTGTTCCAGTAGGCTAAAAGAAAATAAAAGTTTTAATGTTTCTGACATTATACAGACAATTTATTTCTGATGATTTTTAAAACATTAAAGATCATTAGTGATGGTAAATTGTCTGTTCACATGATTCATTTCGATATGGTTTCTTTCTCAGTTAATTTAATTCCCATTTTAATTTTTTCTGATTAATTAACATGCCGTTAAAAATAAGCTTATGATCTGTATTTGAGAGTATGGCATACTTTGATCCTGTGGAGTTCCTTCGACCAATATTACGCTAATAAATTAACTTGCCATTTCTTGTTGTTTGACCATTTTCTGCTGCATTTGCCTGCACATTGACGGCAACAACTAAAATGCAACTCATCATAATTAAATGTATCAAAGTAGTAGCAAACATAGTTCCACTCTAGTTTGTAAAATATAAACTTGTGGATAGTAGTGCAAACAGTGGATTGGAAACACAACGTGTCCTCTGTTCAAATCTCTTTCCCATTCGCTTCAACACTTAGTCTAGATTAAGTTATGTCCTAATTTCACCATGGAGTTAAATGGAATCATGAGTAATCTTCATGTACTACAAAATATGACATGGAAGCTTAGGTCCAGGATGGTCAGTCATTTATCTGTGAATGACAGCAGAGGGAAAGTTTGCAGAGTTGCAACCTCTCTCTCTCACGCACACACACTCTTTCTCTCTCATCGTCTCTTACCTCTTCCCACTTGTCTCCTTGTCTTTAACTTGTCTATTTATGGAAAAATGCAAGACAGGGAAACCCTTCAGAGTATGACACTGGAAGAGGAAATTCGCTTCCTAAGATTTACAGATCAGTGAAAAATAATCCCGAAAGTAATATTTTGTCAAGTCGGTGGTAAAAACCACTGATAATTCTGTCCTTTCAGCTAAGACTGATAGTTGCAATTCCCATTGCAGAGATTGGGTTAGAAAATGCACACAAAGGAAATGGAGGTTGATATTAAAGATGTTTGAAAAGTAGCCTGCAGACAGACTACCCCATTTGTAAACTTGAAAAGGACAAATTTGAAGACATGGAAGTTTACCCTGAAGGATACAGAAGGAAATAACTTGCCTGAACTGGAATGAATAGCAAAGAGCTAATGAACTTTCAATATAATCTGTAATGTTTAAATTACTGAAAATGGCAAATGGAACATATATACTGGAACAAAGGGAAACTTTTAGTGCCTGCTAAATCCTTTAGTTTTATGGTTGTCCGAGAGTGCATGGTTTCCATTGCATTATGTGCACATATCTGCAAGCACCTTCACATTACAGCTATTACAAGCAGAATAATGACAAGCAAATAACACAAATTGCTAAGAAGAGGACATTCGTTAGTCTGGCTCTCTTAGGGAGCTATGATGGATGACTGAGTGACAGATGGCTTAGGAAATCTCTCCCAGGCAGGTCACCTCCAGAATGAAAATGTAACATCTCTATTTTCTGTTCATTTGTCGGATGTGGGCATCACTGACTGGCCAGTATTTATTACCCATCTCCAGTTGCCCTTGAGAAGGTGGCGCTCAGTTGCCTTCTTGAACTGCTGGAGTCTACCTGCTGAGGGTTGACCCACAATGTCATTCAATGGGCAAAAAGTATGGCAACTTCTGATTCTCACTCTTAAAGTTCTTAATTATTCTTATTTTAAAATTACCTTATTCATGTTCAGACTCCAATTCTCCTCTGCTCCACCGACAAACTAAATGGTGGGAATTTCCAATGTGTAAGTCAGTGACTACCTGGTGGTTGCAGCTCACTCAACATTTGTCTCATCCATCATGTAACTGCTTATTCACAATACAATGTCCCTGTGTGCTCCATAGCCACTATTCTCCTCAATCTTTGGTACACGCAAGTTGGCATTGACAAACCACTAGTCTCACCACATCATGCCTGTTTTCAAACCTACTCTCACACAGCTTTATCTCATTAATAGTTTAATTTGGAGCTCAGGACCCCTACAACTTGCACACATGTACTAGGTCACTTTCTGCACAAGGACACATATGCTCATTCACCTTGCACTTGCTTGATGGCTGCCAGCCTCTGTACACTTTACATTGCTTTCTTAGCCCACACTCACTGATTTCAGGACTGACTTACAGCATCCATGTGGTTCACATTGCTTTCTGAACATATAGGGTCTTCAGGGCTCAGTTACAAGATGCCAGTCTCTGCCGTTTGTGTTATTTTTATCGCCTAGACAGAGGGGTGGGGTTGGGGGGGGGGGGGGGCGGGGGGGGGGTGGGCAGATGGAATGACATGGTGCCATGCATGAAATAGTCAAGGGGATGAATGTATCACTGAACAATACTGTGCTATCATCATGCATCAGCAGTTTGTGTAGCTAATACACTCTAGTAACTGACTATGCATGAAACTCAATGGGGGACCAGTCCTTAGGGGGCTGAAAAAAGACTATGATCAGTCAGGGATGCACCACCACAAGGCTCATCCGATTCCTGTCCAGGGGAGTGGCCATGGCTACCTGTTCCTGCCACAGTCTGGAGATCTGTGTCTGTAAATTGGGGATTGGAACCAGGAAGGTCAGTCTCAGGTGGGTCAGTTTTTTCCTGCAAGGGGAGGGATTGAGCATGAAAGAGGCAGATGGAAGAGTGATTGGTGGCAAAGTACGAGCAAGAGACATGATGAGGTTCCCAGCTGAGTGAATAGGAAGCAAGGGAGGTGATTGCTGAGTGATACTGTCACTAGGCTAACAATCCAGAAACTCAGCTAATCTTCTGGGAACACGGGTTCAAATCCTGCCTTGGCAAATGGTGGAAAGTGAAGAGATAAAATATATGGAATTAAGAAACCATGAAACTGTCGCCGATGGTTGAAAAAAAAATCTGGTTCACTAATGCGCTTCATGTGAGCACCCAACACAGAGTGATGTGATTGTCCTCTGAAATGGAGAGCAAGACACTCAGTTTTATCCATCGCTATGCAGTCTTAACAAAACAATGAAATCGGAAGGACCACCTGGCATCGACCTAGACATCAGAAACAACATTGGCAGAAACAGCCCTGCTGACCCTGCAAAGATGTCCCTGCTAACATCTGGGGGGTTAGTGCCAAAATTGGGAGAGTTCTCTCACAAAGTAGTCAAGCAACAGCTTGACATTGTTATATGGAATCATACTTTACAAACAATGTCTCAAACACCATCATCACCATCTCTGGATATGTCCTATCCCACCAGCAGGTCACGCCCATCAGACATGGCAGCACAATAGTGTGCAGTTAGGAGGGTGTTGCCCTGGGAATCCTCAATGTTGTCTCGGGACCCCATGAAGTCTCATGGCATCAGATTAAACAATGGCAAGGAAGCCTCCTGCTGTTTACCACTTACTGCCTTCCCTTTGCTGATGAAACAGTACTCCCCCATGTTGAACAATACTTGGACAAAGCAGTGAGTGTGAAGGGATGCAAAATGTACTCTGGCTGGAGGATTTCAATGTCCACCATCAGGAGTGGCTCAGCAGCAGCACTACTGATCGAGCTGATCGGGTCTTAAAGGACATAACTGCTAGTTCGGGTCTGTGGCAGGTAGAGGGAAAAATATACTTGAACCTCACCCTTACCAGTCTTTTTAATGCTGACTCATCTGTCCAAAAACTACCTTGCTATGCACCACCCCATTAACAAAAACCATCAGCTTCCTGTCCACAAAGCACAGTGTCAAGGATTATTCTGGGCTTGTGGCATTTGAAGCTATGCTTGAAATAAAGGCCTGAAAGCTGGAGGTCCCAACAGTGAGAAGTGTTTTCACAACTTCTCAAAAAAGACCCTCCATCGCTCGGTTACCTGATAAATATGGTGAAGAGCAAATGGGAAAATTCTGTACCCAAAGCCAGTAATGCAATGTTGAGTAGTGCCCGAAATTATGATTAAGCCATTGGAATGACAAAGGTTTTGAACTGATATTTCAGTCTGATCTCAGAATTTCCATAATTTTAGAGAAAAGCTGCGTGCCAGGTTTGATGTAGGCACACAATGTTTATATGGGAGATACATAGGAGTCAAATGTCTGTCTGAAATTCCAGAGGAATATTTATTCAAATTTCCATCACCTACATAGCTTATTTTGTGTTCAAGCCAGCAATGTTTACTTGATCTGGCAGAAGGAGACTGTGATGTACAACTGCCATCATTTTTAGCATGATATTTGAACAAGTCACATGGTAGAAACTTATTCAAATTTTATTTGTTCCAGAGAGCATGATTGATAATGGACTGTGTATGGTGTAAGGCAGACTTCTAAAACACTCTATGGGGGGAAAAAAATCCCATTATAATGCCTCAAATTTACATTTACTGCTTTCAAGAAAAGTGTGACAGCAGACTGCCTTGAAGAGAAACATTGCTTCTCTGTTGTTGCACATTATCTAATTTGAAAATGACTTGATAAATCTGATTTGTGTATGATTCGTCATGCTCCTTTAAAAGGACTTCAAAACATGCACAGGCACATTTACAATGTTCTGATACATTACAGATACAATGTCAATTGAGTGCTAAAACCTATTCAAGGAGAAATTAATAAGGAAGAATTATTCTAAACATTGTTTTTCCATTACAGTATAATGTTCCACAATTGTTATTTGTTATCATGTTAACATATCATTATACAATTTACTACATTGCAATTACAATGTCCTTAAATACTTCCTCATGTTGCCACACAATCATTTTAGCAATGTATCATATTTCAATATCCTGACACCATAACATTCATGTACCTAATTATTAGACGGCCTAAATGTAATTACGTACTTTCAGTTCAGAACAAAAATGGACCACAATATTCAAACAGATTTAAAACAATGACATGGAGCATCTTTGCTCTACAGGAGCTGTTCTCTTTACGCAATGTGTTATTTGTAGATAATCAGCTCTGTTGCTGCCCAGCAATATTTCTGTTTATACTGTCAGAGTTTCACAAACTAAATGAAGTTTAACCTCCTTAATTTTCAATCTATTGTCACTGACAAACTTTTGGTTAAGAGGCTTCAGGCAAATTTCTTGCAAGGGAACACTCTCTGGATATTAAGCCTACTCACTGTCATGCAGTCATGTTATTTAATGTGCAGGGTAGGACTGACTGGGGACAGCTGGATTCACTTATTTTCTACTAAATCTGTGGTCACATATGGAGTGTAATAACATTTTTTTTTAAAATGTAAGCTTGGAAGAAAAAAAATAGTATTCTTGGCCCATCAAATAAATCCCTGCCAGGCTCTGTACAATCTGCCTTACAATGAACTTAACCCAACCCATTCGATCTCCTGAGGAGACAATATGCTACGTGCAAAACCGCCACAGCCCAGATTTTCTGATGGTCAGATAATCATTTCTGAAGTGTAGATGGGTGTTGCTTGTGGGGGACCTGTGGAATTCTCCATCTCAGCAGACTCCAAAGGAATTGCTCAGAAAATTGAAGATTCCTCTACACCTGGAACACTCCAAAACTATCCATTTAAATCAGAGAATGTGGAAGATTCTGCTGCAGTTATGTAAATAGTTACTCAGGCAAGGTTAGACTATTAAATACTAAATCTAACTTCTCAGTAACTATTCATCTAACTGCCAATTTACCTCACACATGTAGTTAACTACATATACCAGACAGTAAGATGGACATCCCAAACTCTGATGTGACACCCTTCCCCTGTGACCCAGCACCATCCTGTCAACAGAACCAGACAAATCTTCTTCCCTTTCAAACCAGATGTTAAATTCAATGTATTGTGATGCTGCTAACTAGGATACCTTAAGTCATTAATGAATCCTCTCATTTTGCACAATACCATGTCTAATATAATCAGCTGTCTCGTTGTTTCCAAAACATACTGCTCGAAGAAACAACCTCAAGGCCTCCCATGAACTCCTTGTCCAACTGATTGCTGCTAACCTAACGTTTTCCACTCTATAAGTAGATTAAAGTCACCCATTCTCATACACTGTCTCCTATATTGTGGTTACTGATGCGGAGTCTGTTGACGAAACCCACTAGTGACTGCTTCCCCTTACTCATCTCCACCCTAATTGATTCTACATCCTAAACTCCTGAACCAAATTCATTTTTAACTAAAAGACTGTAAAATATAGGAGCACAACCAGACCATTTGGCCCATCAAATCTGCTTCACAATTTGATCAGGGCTGATTTGTTTCTCAATACCACTCTCTTGCTTTCTCCCTATAATGTTTGTTCCCCTTACTATTCAAGAAACTATTTAACTCTGTCTTAAAGACAATCAGTGACGGCCTCCACAGCCCACTGCAGCAATGAGTTCCAAGATTGACCAATCTCTGGCTGAAGAAATTCCTCCTCATCTCAGTTCGAAAGGTTAGTCCCTTTACTTTGAGGCTGTACCCTCGGGTCCTAGTCTCTTCTATGAGTGGAAACATCTTCTCCACATTCACTCTCTCCAGGCCTGTGAGTATTCTGTAAGCCTCAATGAGATCTGCCCTTGTCCTTCTAAATTCTAGCGAGTACAGACCAAGAGTCCTCAACCGCTCCTCATATGATAAGCCCTTCATCTCTGGGACCATTCTTGTAAACCTCCTCTGGAGTACCTGTCCCTCCACCTATTTTTGTCCAAAGTCAGCAACAATGCCCTTAGTTTCTTCACCCGGATTGATGATGTATAAAGTGAAAAGTTATGGTCCCAACACAGAACCCTGTGGAACTCTCTATGACTCTAGTCACTGATTCCCATCCTGAAAAAGATCCCATCATATCCACTTTCTGCTTTCTGCCAGTCAGCCAAACCTCTATCCTTGCCAGAACCTTTCTCCTAACCCCGTGAGCTCCTGGCTTACTTAGGAGTCTCCTATGGGGTACCATATTAAAGCCTTCTGGAAATCCAAACAGATCATGTCCACTGGCACTCTTTTGTCTAACTTCTTCATTACCTCCTCAAAGAATTCTAACAGATTTGTCAGATGTGACCTCACCTTGATAAAATCAAGCTGATTCAACCCTACTTTACCACACATTTCTAAGTACGCTACAATCTCATCATTAATAATGGACTCTAAAATCTTACCAGCGACTGATGTCATGCTAACTGACCTATAGTTTTCTGTTTTATGCTTCCTTCCTGTCTTAAATTGGAGTGTTACATTAGCCATTTTCCAGTCTTCTGTGAGCCTCTCTGACTCCAGTAATTCTTGAAAGATCACCACCCATGTTTCTTCAATGTCTTCAGCCATTTCGTTCCAAATGTTGGGTTGTAGTCTGTCTAATCCAGGTGATTTATCCTTTTTCAGATTTTTCAGCTCACCCGGTATTTTTGTCTTAGTGGCCACTTTGACCACTGCAATCCTTTCTGCCCCCTACTTCTCTTGAAGTTCTCGTCTGCTGCTGGGGATTTCCACCGTGAAGACTGAGGCAAAGTACCAATTCAATTCCTCGCTATTTTTGTTCCCCATTACTACTTCTTCAGCCTTGTCTTCCAGTCGTCCAATGTCCATTCTTACCTCTCTCTTAAACTTATAGATACCTAAAAAAATCTTACAATCTTCTTTTATATTACTAGCCAAGTTACCCCTAAAATTCATCTTCTCTCCCTTTATTGCTTTTTTTAGTTGTCCTCTGCTGGTTTTTAAAGGCTACCCAATCTTTTGGTTTCCTACTAATCTTCATATTATACATTTTTTCTTTTATTTACAGACTAGTCCTGACTAGTCCGGGGGTGGTACCAGGGGACTGGAGAGTGGCGAATGTTGTGCCCCTGTTCAAAAAAGGGAATAGGGATAACCCCGGGAATTACAGGCCAGTTAGTCTTACTTCGGTGGTAGGCAAAGTAATGGAAAGGGGACTGAGGGATAGGATTTATGAGTATCTGGAAAGACACTGTTTGATTAGGGACAGCCAGCACGGATTTGTGAAGGGTAGGTCTTGCCTTACAAGTCTTATTGAATTCTTTGAGGAGGTGACCAAGCATGTGGATGAGGGTAGAGCAGTGGATGTAGTATACATGGATTTTAGTAAGGCATTTGATAAGGTTCCCCATGGTAGGCTTATGCGGAAAGTCAGGAGGCATGGGATAGAGGGAAATTTGGCCAATTGGATAGAAAACTGGCTAACCGGTCGAAGTCAGAGAGTGGTGGTAGATGGCAAATATTCAGCTTAGAGCCCAGTTACAAGTGGAGTTCCGCAGGGATCAGTTCTGGGTCCTCTGCTGTTTGTAATTTTTATTAATGACTTGGAAGAGGGAGTCGAAGGGTGGGTCAGTAAATTTGCAGATGATACGAAGATTGGTGGAGTTGTGGATAGTGAGGAGGGCTGTTGTCGGCTGCAAAGAGACTTAGATATGATGCAGAGCTGGGCTGAGGAGTGGCAGATGGAGTTCAACCCTGCCAAGTGTGAGGTTGTCCATTTTGGAAAGACAAATAAGAATGCAGAATACAGGGTTAACGGTAGGGTTCTTAGTGAGGTGGAGGAGCAGAGGGATCTTGGGGTCTATGTTCATAGATCTTTGAAAGTTGCCACTCAGGTGGATAGAGCTTGTAAGAAGGCCTATGATGTATTAGCGTTCATTAGCAGAGGGATTGAATTCAAGAGTCGTGAAGTGATGTTGCAACTGTACAGGACTTTGGTTAGGCCACATTTGGAGTACTGTGTGCAGTTCTGGTCGCCTCACTTTAGGAAAGATGTGGAAGCTTTGGAGAGGGTGCAGAGAAGATTTACCAGGATGTTGCCTGGAATGGAGAATAGGTCGTACGAGGATAGGTTGAGAGTGCTAGGCCTTTTCTCGTTGGAACGGCGAAGGATGAGGGGTGACTTGATAGAGGTTTATAAGATGATCAGAGGAATAGATAGAGTAGACAGTCAGAAACTTTTTCCCCGGGTGCAACAGAGTATTACAAGGGGACATAAATTTAAGGTGAAGGGTGGAAGGTATAGGGGAGATGTCAGGGGTGGGTTCTTTACCCAGAGAGTGGTGGGGGCATGGAATGCGCTGCCTGTGGGAGTGGTAGAGTCAGAATCTTTGGTGACCTTTAAGCGGCAATTGGATAGGTACATGGATGGGTGCTTAAGCTAGGACAAATGTTCGGCACAACATCGTGGGCCGAAGGGCCTGTTCTGTGCTGTATTGTTCTATGTTCTATGTTCTGACCTCCTTTGACAACCATGGTTGCCTCGCACTCCTATGAGTGTGTTTATGCTTCCTTGGCCTGAACTTCTGCTCTGCCTCCTGAATTACTCCATGAAACTCCTGCCAACGTTGCTTCACTGTCTGTCCTGCTGGGCTCCCTTTCCAATCAACTGTGGCCAGCTCCTCCCTCATGTCTTTAGCTATCCGTACTCAATTGAATGACCATTATATTTGATTCCAGCTTCTCCTTCTCAAACCGAAGGATGAATTTTATCATTTATGGTCACTGCTCCCCACGCCCCACATCCCGGGTTCCTTTATCTGAAACTCTTTAATCAAGTCTGCCTCGTCCAAATTCAGATTTGCTCATTCCCTTGCAGGCTTTACCTCAAGTTGTTCAATAAAAAAAATCATCTCATAGACATTCTACAAATTCATTTTCCTGAGATCTGCTACCAGTCTGATTTTTCCAATCCACCTGCGTATTGGAGCGTATTGTAATAAGACCTTCCTTATATGCCATTCTCGCCTCTGATGTATTTCTGCCCCACATCCAGACTACAGCTAGGAGGCCTGTACACAACTCCCATCAAGTTTTCCTTTGCAGTTCCTCAATTCTATTCACACAAATTCAATACTTTCCAACTGTACACCACTTTATGCTATTGATTTAACTTTGTTTCTCACAAATAAGGCAACCCCACTCCCCCTCCTGACCATTTGCCGTGCTTTTTAATAGGACACGCTACCTTGGATATTTAGTTCCCAGCCTTGATCCCCTTGCAGCTACATCTCTGTGATACCCACAACATCCTAAAGTGTGGTGTTGATGAAGAGCTTATGCGTGAAACATCGACTCTCCTATTCCTTGGCTGCTGCCTGACCAGCTGTTCTTTTCCAGCACCACACTTTTTGACTCTGATCACCAGCATCCGCGATCCCCACTTTCACCCACAACATCATACCTGCCAGTTTCAATCTGCACTACAGACACATTTACCTTGTTTCATATACTGTGAGCATTTACGTTTAACGCCTCAGTCTTGTGTTGACTACCTCCCTTCCCATAGTTGTCCCACTATCTCCTGTGCCTGAAGTTAGATTGCTGACCCTGTCCATACTCTCTTTTGATTTCTTGTTCTGGAAACTTTAATAACCTCTCCTGAGTCCTGCCAGCACCCCAAACCCTTAACTACATTAAAAGACTTGTCCCCAACTTACTTAGTCTTTCCACTAGGATCCTGATCCCCTACCGTTTCAGATGGAGTCCATCCTCATGGTACAGATCCCTCTTGTTCTAATGCCTGATGCCAGTGGAACCCTTATTTCCCGCAGTTAGCTATGTGTTTTCTAAACCAAAAATGCCATCCTTCATTAACAATGCTACCCCTCCACCTTTACCTAGCTTCCTAGCTTTCTTGATGATATAGACCTTTTCATATTCAGGACCCTAATCCTTGTCCTCTTATCGCCCTGTCTCTGTGATGGCTGTCAGGTTATATTCATTTATTTAAATGTGTGCTATCAATTCATATACTTTGTTATGAATGCTATGCACATTAAGATACAGAATCCATAGTTCTGTCTCTTTGTTGTCTTTGCAACTTTTAATCTTGATTGTTGACATATTCTTAGATGTTTTCTGTTTGTTTTTCCTGTTGTTTTCAGGCCCTCATTTTCCATATTAATATTCTCCTCTTTTACTTGGCTCTTCTCTTTGACACCTCTTTCTGCATTTGATCCCATGTCCCCATTATTTTGTTGAAGAACTCTCTCTACCTCTTTCAATATGGGATTTGCAGGAACACTGGCCTTAGTATCGTTCAGGTGTAGGTTGGCTCAATGCCACAGCTCCCACTTCCCTTAGTGCTGGTGCTAGTCACCCACCAACTGGAACCTATTTTCCCATGCCAGTCTTTGAGTCACATGTTTATCTCAAACTTTATGCACTCTTTGGCAATATGGACGTGGCTTAGGGAGTAATCGTAAGATTATAATCTTTGATCTTCTGCTTTTCTGTTTTGTGCCTGGCTCCTCAACCTCTCTGCAGAGCCATTTTCCTAGTTCTACTTAGGTTGCTGGTATCTACATGCAACAGAACTACTGGATCTTTCCCCTCCCAACGCAATTTTCTTTTTCAGCCCTGAACAGATGTCCTGAACCTTAGTATTGAACAGAAAATACAATTACAAACCAATGTTCCAACTCGGTGAACATACCCACAACAACTGTAGCCAGCACCCAAGCTACAAATCTTCACACAAGCCTTGAACTGTCTACAATTGTGTTCTTTGCAACAGAGTTTGGTGTCAATCACCCTGACTATATTATCACTATTACTATTATTTCCTTGTTGGTTCCCCTCCCCCCAACAACTTGAATGGATTACAAGACCGCAATGCATTCGTCAGTTTGCTCATCCAAACTTTCATTGCCTGCTCTTATCCAAACAGGGTGAGGGAATCTTAGACCTGTTGGACTATTGCAAAGGCTGACATTCCTGCTCTCTTGGTTCCCCTACCTCCTTCATTCGCAGTCACACCTCCTCCCTCTTACTGCTGACCAAATCAAAAGACACGATCCTAAGAGGTGTGACTATCTCTGGTACAAAGAATCTCAGCAATCTTCCCTCTCTTCGATCTATCACAGTATATGTAGTCAGCTTCCAGCTCATAATCTCTGAGTCAGAGCTGCTTAAGCTTCAGACATTTAGTACAGAGGTTGGCCCTGGATCATGATGGTATTCAGGAGCTCCCATATGCTGCAGCCTTGACACATCACCTGAAATACTATCCTTACTGAGTATTAATTAGAAATTATGTTATTCATTTAATTATACTATTATTCATATATTATGAGGTTTACTCCCATCAAAACATATTAAAATATAATAGAAAAGTTCCTAACCACTTACCAGACATTCAACAAACACCTCGCTCCTTCTCTGTAGTACAGCAAGAACCAATTATAGGAGCAATGTACAAACACAACCTTAACCCTAACCCTAAGGAAGTTTGTAAAAAGTAAGGTTTAAGCTGGTGTTTCGATGCTGTGTGAAGTCTTCCAAACAGCAGCCTGTGCACTTCACTCAAATGGTCATAAAGTAGAGTTAAAGCAGGACAGAGACTGAAGAACTCAGGCAGACAAACTGATTGATTTTGAGGTTTAGCTGTCTTAACTGTGCTTACAATTCCTCATATTCCCAGTGTGACTTCGACCCTGAGAGCAGTTACCTCCTCAGAACAGGATGTGCTGCTCAGAACTCTGTAATATCGGATAAGACAGGGAGTATCTGGCACCCTCTAGATTACTTCGTTTCCCAGCCTCCTTTATTTTTTACAGCCATTCTTGACAGCTTTCTCCAAATAGTTTGGTAGCTGTGAGAACTCTGTCCGATGCAAGCTGCATAGCTCTTTGAAGCTGATTAAACCCATCGGGTAAAGCATTGCTTCTTACAATAGAGATCGTTTTGACTTATTATTTAATCTGGAATCTGATAATATTTTCCACTGACAAGAAGGAAGACAATATTGATGCCACAAGTTTATCTACAAATGCATTACACTGAAGAAGTTGCAGGCATTTTCTAATCAACCTGTTCAGAGATTTTGTTGCTCACCTCTTGAGCGCAAGGAACTTGAAATCAGGCATCCCAGCTCAGAGGTAGGGAATTACCATTGCATCACAAAAGCTCCCTCGGAGTAAGCTGTAAGATTTCAAAACTTCCCATTTAATGTTTAAAGGGAAAAACATTTGCACAGTGCTTCAGGTATCAGATTGTAAGGAAAAAAGACATGTATTTACACAATGCTGTTCACAAACATCCGCTTTCTCAAAGCATTGACGCTTTACCCCTATTGAAATGTAGGAAACACTGCAGCCAAGTGTGCGCTGAGCAAACTCCTACCATCAGCCATTTGATAGCAACCAAACTATGTGGCCTTGATGTTTGTGTCCAGGCTGACTGTGCAGCGATAGAAGAGCTGAGACTGGTCAATTCCCAAGGAATGTAATAAATTGAAAGGTAAAGATGAAAAAGCAGAAAACTGCACTGATTCCCTTACTATCTTCATTTTCTATTTCTCATTCATAACAATGTATGTCACTTAATCACCTGCATTCACCCCCATCATGGGACCTCATGCTCACTGTGCCAATCTATGCCCATGTATCTAACCCCAGGCCCTTATGCCTCCCAATCCCACCTATGAGCACTCACTTATTCCATACAGATCTTTTATTTCCACTCGAGGGAGTATATGGGCCTTATTTTAATGACTTATCTGAAAAATACCATCACCAACAGCAGTGCGTAATTCACTGAATACTAGCCTTGATGCTCAGTTCCTAAAGAGGGACTCAAAGCAGGAATCTTCGAAGAGATGAGAGTGTTACCAACTGAGGCAGAACTAATGTACATGGAATCAAAAATGAAAAACACAAATGTCCTGACATTTAGCTTATTTCTTTGCTTCTGTTGTTGATTCATACCTTTGTTCCTCCTAACTGATATGCCAGAGACGATTCAAAACAATCTGTACGTGTGTACACTGTCTAGTCCCATTTATAATCTGAATACAACAATCAAGAATCTCAAGTCTAAAGTTTTCTGAAGCTTTCAGCTACTTTTTTGGAGTTATTGTCACTGAAATACAGGCATACAGTGAAAAGTTTACAATGTCACCCCTCATGATGTCATCTTAGGTACAAAGTATTTGGGTAGAAATCTTAGATACAAGAAGAGAAATGAAGAAGAAAAGAAGTTGCATTACCTTACTGTGATTCATAGTATAAGTTAGAAATAAGACGCAGTTAAAAGGACAAACATTACAGTCAGATGCACAGATTACAGATAAACATTACATTGCAGTAGATAAACACAGGGGCTTCCCTGTGTGGTCTGACCAGCCTCGCAAGCTGCTGACCATCCACACCAGATCCCAGTCAGTCCAGTTCAACAAACATCTCTGGTCCACTCCACATCTCCAATCAAATATGCTTTGGTTCTCAGCCACTCCACACTGCTCCAGGCCTCCAGTCCATTATGCTCTGGTTCTCAGCTGCTCCACGCCACTCCAGGCCTTCAGCTCACTTCACTCCAGCTCCCAGCAGCTCCACCCTGCTCCAGACCTCCAGCTCGCTCCACTCCAGCTCCCAGCTGCTCCAGGCCTCCAGCCTGCCCGCTCTACTCCTGCTCTCAGCCACTCCGTACCGCTCCAAGCCTCCAGTCTGCAATGCTCCAACACTCAGCTGTTGGAGATATTCTGATAGTTAAGCGTTTAAATGAGTCATTGACTTGGTGGTTCTCTTTGGAAAGCTTTCTTTGATCTCTATGATCACCAGCTGAGATCACAGATCAAAACTTTGTAATCTGCTTAGGGCCTGCATATACTCAAGGACTCATATTGTCTTTTCTTTAGCATTGGGGCAGCTGAACTACATGTTTTCACGCCTACCAATGGGTTTCATGGTAGTTCAGGATAACATCAGAATTAGCCAAAAGGATTTTCTTTCTAATTATCTCTGGCAGGAGTCTAGTTTTCAATGGTAGTGAAGATGAGTTCATAGAGAACCGCGTCTCACTTCAAAGAGTTAAATCAAATAAGGGAGTCACAGTCTTCAGTAAAGGACACAGAAATAATTTTGGAAGCATGACTGTAGTTTATTTTGCATAAAAGTATTTGCAAGATCTATAGGAGGCCCTAGGGCTATCAGGTTCAAGGCTTAAAGATCGTTTCCTCATGGAGTTAGGAGAGGATCTCTTTGACACAATCTAGTTGAAGTCTCTAATCGGATGATACTTATTTGAAGTTTAAGGCTTTAATATATCAAGGATTGACATGGAACAAGGTTTATGCAGCTGATAATTAAAGAAGTCTCAAGATCCTGACAGTATCTATTTAAAAAGAGTCAGCTGAGGAATTTGTATCACCTTTCACCAATAATGTTAAAAAAACCCTTATTGGAATCTGATAATATCCCAATAGAACAGTGTTATGCATCTCTATTTTAAAACCAGTCAGAGATTTATCATTTTTTGTCAACCTATGATTCATATCTAATATAGGGTAAACAAATAAGGGAATATTTGGAAGAACAGGATAGAATTAAAGAGATCTAGCATGGATTGGGAAGGCTGGCTTGTACCTCAATCAAGTAATGTGCAATATACTCGAGATTTAGATTCTCAAAGATGCTGTCAATAACATGTTGTTAGCTCCTTATTTACCTACCCCTGGTCTACTGCTTTCTCCATCAAGCCTTTGTCTCAGGCGGAACCTGATTCAAAATGAAGGTGCAAGCTGAGGCAATAAAATTCTACTGAGTGCAGGACCTGAGCAAAATGTCTTCTTCCAACTTGCTCACAAAAGTGACTCGAGTCAAGAACGGTCATATTGGACTGGACACCCTAACTCTGTTTTTCTCTCCACAGATGCAGCCAGACCTGCTGAATTCTCCAGCATGTCTGTTTTTCATTCCACCCTTGTCAAGGGCTACACCAATATTTCTGCAGATTGATTTTGAATCTAACTCCTTTCAAGTTCAGATGATATCCTTTACAGTCATAGAGATGTACAGCGTGGAAGCAGACCCTTCAGTCCAACCCGTCCATGCCAACCAGATATCCCAACCCAATCTAGACCCACCTGCCAGCACCCGGCCCATACCCCTCCAAACCTTTCCTATTCATATACCCATCCAAATGCCTCATAAATGTTGCAATTGTACCAACCTCCACCACATCCTCTGGCAGCTCATTCCATACACGTACCACACTCTGCATGAAAAAGTTGCCCCTTAGGTCTCTTTTATATCTTTCCCCTCTCACCCTAAACCTATGCCCTCTAGTTCGGGATTCCCCAACCCCAGAGAAAAGACTTTCTCTATTTACCCTATCCATGCCCCTCATAACTTTGTAAACCTCTATAAGGTCACCCCTCAGCCTCCGATGCTCCAGGGAAAACAGCCCCAGCCTGTTCAGCCCCTCACTGTAGCTCAGATCCTCCAACCCTGGCAACATCCTTGTAAATCTTTTCTGAACCCTTTCAAGTTTCACAACATCTTTCTGATAGGAAGGAGACCAGAATTGCATGCAATATTCCAACAGTGGCCTAACCAATGTCCTGTACAGCCGCAACATAACCTCCCAACCCCTGTACTCAATACTCTGACCAATAAAGGAAAGCATACCAAACGCCTTCTTCACTAGCCTATCTATCTGCGACTCCACTTTCAAGGAGCTATGAACCTGCACTCCAAGGTCTCTTTGTTCAGCAACACTCCCTAGGACCTTACCATTAAGTGTATAAGTTCTTCTAAGATTTGCTTTCCCAAAATGCAGCACCTCGCATTTATCTGAATTAAACTTCATCTGCCACTTACTTTTCTGGATGATGTCTTGGTCCACATAATCTAATCCCTTTAGAACCCTAAAAACTAAAATTATGTCAGTAGTTTAAAGAAGCTTGAGAAATGCTTTATTTCTTCACTGCAGAAAGGTTAAGAAATGTTCTTGTATAGGTTTAAGGTTTATGGAGGTGAATAGTGATATATTGTGCATTTCCTCCGGGTGCTCTGGTTTCCTCCCACAGTCCAAAGATGTGCGGGTTAAGTGGGTTGGCCATGAAAAATGCAGGGTTATAGGGATAGGGTAGGGGGGTGTGGGTCTGGGTGGGATGATGTTCGGAAGGTCGGTGTGAACTCGATAGGTCTAATGACCTGCTTCCACATTGTAGGGGATTCTATGAATTGTTCCAATGTTTTTTGAGATGATAACAAGAGTACTCAAATTTAAATGATCATCAAAAGAGTTAAAGGGCTGGTCAAAAAAGAAAGGATTTACATGTGATTGGAATATGAATTTCTTTGCCACAAATTGATGAAAAAATAATTTGGGCAGTTTTAAAACAAAAGCTCAGACCTGTTACTACACATCTCTGGAAGTAGGTGGGACATGAATTCATGTCATGTGGCCCAGAGGTAGGGACACTATAACTGTCCCACAAGAGGCCCTCTCACGAGCAGTTTACCTTTATTGTCTAATGTCTGAGCAGCTTAAATATCCAGTTATTTAACCACTTTGGAGTTGTTCAGGTCCCATTGTCAACATTTTTAACCCGTTCTCCAGAGTGGTCATAAAGGATACCAGACTAAAGCTAACAAAGGATCCTGTGTGACCGAAGCATGTCCAGTCCTGGTTAAAACACTGGGCCCAATTGAAATTTGAGCAACAATTTTTAATCAAGTCAGAAAATTAACTGGATCAGCCCCAGAAAAAGCTTTAAAATGTAAGTTTGAACCAGGAAAAGCATGAGTAACCTTTTGATTCAAAGATGAAATGCGATCAACTGAACTAACCATAACAACAGCTATGATAATTATTATATACTTGTATACTTATTATTGTCTTCAGAATTTCAGAGAATTGCATTAAAACTTCTAATCATAAGTTAGAGAAGAAGTGACACGGTGGCTCAGTGGTTAGCACTGCTGCCTCACAGCGCCAGGGACCTGGTTCGATTCCAGCCTTGGGCGACTGTTTATGTGGAGTTTGCACATTCTCCCCATGGGTTTCCTCCGGGTGCTCTGGTTTCCTCCCACAGTCTGAAGCTGTGCAGGTCAGGAGAATTGGTCATGCTAAATTGTCCAGCGTGTACAGGAAAGTGTAGGTTAGGTGCATTAGTCAGGGGAAATGTAGAGTGGTAGGGGTAGGGGAATGGATCTGAGTGGGTTAGTCTTCAAAGAGTCAGTGTGGGCTTGTTGGGCCAAATGGCCTGTTCTCACATTGTAGTGATTCTATTCTATTCATGTATGTTACCTCTGCCCTCTCTCAAACACGTTCACATCTTTCCTATAATGTGGCACTGCAACTGAAGGCTGGCAAGGGTCTTGTACAAGTTCACCATCAGTTCCTTGCTCTGTGCATACTATGTCCCTACTAATAAAACCCAGGCTATCGTGTGCTGTTATTATCTGCTCCCTGCACCTGCCCTATCCTAACATCATGTCATTTTTTTGGGAGTTCCAAATCATCCACTGAAATGCAGTGATATGGAATGCCTATCTCCTGGTGCAAGGTTAATCTAGTTTCCGAACCCAAGTATGAGATTATTTACACTTGCAGTCTGAGTGGCTAATACCTAGAAGGAGAATCCTCAGATTAGAAAGCCAGGGTATTGCGATGGCATTCTGATGAAGGAAAGGAAGCCTGGGAATGGCACATAAGAGTCCAATCTGGTCATTTCTGATCTTCTCAAATGACAGCACATGCCAAGCTATGTCAAACAAAGTAGCCAACCGCATTTAGGATTGATTACTTGTTCCCTCTGGCATTCTGGGTCCTCTATTAGATCCAGACAACTGTGATCAATGCGTCTAGCTTTGATTAGTCTCATTAAACCAGGGAAGTTTGAAAACTGCTCCAATAGTTTGCCGAATGGGTTGGATTGGGACAGGAAATCTACCCTTATCACAATTAAAAATGGCTGCATAGGAAACACTGGTCAAAATCCAGGCATACCTTTCTTTTTCCCTGTATCTGGTCCTGCTGAAGAAATCTACTTCAAACTCATTTAAGATCCAATCAGAATTTCAAGTCCATTACCTTAACACCAAAGATTTTGTGCCAATTAACAGGATGTATAAACTTCCATCTACTGATGTTTTATTTGCAAGTGATATCCATGGATGTTGTGGAAAAGAAATGGCATTTTTCCGTGTTTGGAATAAATCCCAGGTGTGCCATTTGTATCATTCCAATGTAAGTGCTGCTGAAGTCAATGAATTCTGCATTTTCTAAAGTTTGGCTTGACAGAATTAATCCATTGATTTCAGTAACATGTTCCCTTGAAGTAAAGATGAATAAAATATGCATCTTTAGACATCAAAAAGAATGCCTCTTTAAGTTGGCAGTCTACTGTTGACAGCAAAGCGATGAAAAGTGGATCTAAGAAAATGTTGAATGCTGAAAATATCCAACAATTAATGGTGGGCAGAAATATTGAAAGATCTGAAATTTAAGATTGGTCAGGTATCTAAAATGGATTGACATTTTGGTTAATATTATAGGTGTGGCAACACAACATAATACTTTGAATCAGAATTTATTAATATCTACCTAATGGGGCTTGCTGCAATTATTTTTATTCTAAATTGCTTTTTGCTTGAAATAATTCAAATTATCCAGTATCCTGGATTAAACAGCTTTAATGTTTAGCTATTTTTCATGATCTCAACGCAAATTACGAGATAATGTGATCAAAGAGGAATGGGTGTACAGCACATATTTTGCAGTAACAATAATATACATCAGATAGTAACCTAGTGATATATATTGTGCAGCAGTATATACTAAAATGCACAATCGTGTAATTAAGTTGTAATACATACTTTATAGTGACCAGTTCTGTGACGTATGCTGCATATTAGCTAATATTGTGATTATCTATATCTCGTTGCAATAAGTCTTATGCATGTAGACCATAAGAATTTCTCATCTGAGCAAAAATGGGTTTATGCTGACTCAAGTCTTGGGTGCACTCATGATTTTAGAGAGAAGACATCATTCTTTCTGATACAAGCTCCAACCTCTATGTTTTATATGCTTTTTGCAGCATTGAAACAGGTCGTTTGACCAAACTGGTCTGTATGGACACACAAAGATACATTCAGTCCCTCGAGTCTGCTCTACCATTCACTAAGATTATAACAGCAAATCTGCATTTGTACCTACTCTGATCACCTTTCAGCCTCATGCTTACCTCTACCTTTAAAAATATTCAGTGGCTTTGTTTCCACCACCTGGGAATTTATTAGTGGGCGGCACGGTGGCACAGTGGTTAGCACTGCTGCCTCACAGCGCCAGAGACCCGGGTTCAATTCCCGACTCAGGCGACTGACTGTGTGGAGTTTGCACGTTCTCCCCGTGTCTGCGTGGGTTTCCTCCGGGTGCTCCGGTTTCCTCCCACAATCCAAAAATGTGCGGGTCAGGTGAATTGGCCATGCTAAATTGCCCGTAGTGTTAGGTTAAAGGGATATATGTAGGGGTATGGGTGGGTTGCGCTTCGGCGGGTCGGTGTGGACTTGTTGGGCCGAAGGGCCTGTTTCCACACTGTAAGTAATCTAATCTAATCTAAAAAAAAACCTTTATAGAGGCTCATGATGTGCTGAGAGAGAGAGAAAAAAATTAATCTTTGAGTTAAATAGGTTGCCCCTTTGGGTTTTAAACAGTGACCCCTAGTTCTAGATTATTCCAAATCAAGAAACATCATCTTCACATCTATCCCGTCAAAAACTGTCAGGTTCTTACATGTCTCAATAAAGTCGCCTTTTTCTCTTCAAAAATCTAGCAGATACAAGTCCAGCTCGTTCAATCTTTCCTTCAGCAAATCAGACAAAGGGGAACAGGACAACAGAATTTCAGCTAGTCTGCAAAATCAGGAATCTTAAAATCAACTATTCAATAATTAACATTATACTATCTACTTTTCACAAATGACCCAGGTATCTTGTTTAACCTTTTTGTAAGACTCAATTCTTAATTTAATCAGTGTGTATGAGTTTTGGGTTATTATTTCTTCTTGCGTTCAGTAACAAGTTAAATCACTGTCTCATTAACATAGGAGAGTCTGGCTAAATTGTTACCTTTTAAACCATAAATTTATTTGATTTGTGGGAAAGATATCCATAAGGGAAGGGATCCCTTTTAATTACTTATGTTGTTACTTATGTTGTGATCAACCGAGGAGTCAGGTGAATAAAGCAGGGGAGCTGGTTCATCCCTCCTCACCCAGGGACTTAAACAGAAAGAAAAAAGAAATTGCTGGAAAAGCTCAGCAGGTCTGGTAGCATCTGTGGAGAGAAATCAGAGTTAATGTTTTGTGTTGAGTGACCCTTCCTCAGAACCCCAGATCTGAGGAAGGGTCAATCGACCCAAAATGTTAACTCTGATTTCTCTCCACAGATGCTAACAGACCTGCTGAGCTTTTCCAGCAATTTTTATTTTTGTTTCTGTTTTACAACATCCACAGTTCTTTCCGCTTTTATTCAGGAACTTAATCATTCAGGGCATCCTGTCTGGAATCGTAATAAAATGGGAAACCTCATCCTGGGACTGGACATAACATAACTGTAGAATATATGGTTAACCTCTGGCATTCACATCGAAACCGATTAGTAAGCATCATGAAAGCTGTTACTTACACTCCATAAAATTCAACAGTTCATATCTGACCTTTGTAAATGGAAAGATATTTGAGTATGTGGTAGATTTGTGGTGTTCAGTGAAAGGAGGCTCGAATCACAACTGCCTATCACTTGACATCTCTTCAACTTGTGTGCTTTTGTAACAATTATAAACATATCCCACCTCAGAGACTAATTTTGGGCAATGACTTTTTCAGAACTTCACTGTGAACAATTATTAGTCTCCCCTACCGTCAGATATTTCCATAAGCCACAGTCCCTGTTTAGACATGTCAGACATTCGGTTGTTTACATATTAACATTACTTTCTGATATTTAAACCTTTGCATTGCTCTGATCTTGCTGCTTAAATATTATTCACACAGCTACCATTGACATGCTGTGGTCTTGAAATCAGAAAATACCTAGATTTCCAATGGTGGTTTGAAGAAATACAAAAGGCAGTGCAACACTTGAAATTTCAATAAGACTTACAGTAGATCCCCTGAGGCATGGTGACCCTCAGGATAAACCACCACCAGTTGTCGCTCTCTCTCTCTCTCTCTCTCTCTCTAATCTGGTAAGACTATGGTGACTGCACTTTCACATTAGGATCAAGAACATGCCAAACTGAGGTCGAGTGGAGGTGAAATTGGCTCTTTCAGGTCACCCGGGCTCTGACTAATCATTGCTTTCTTAGCGATCTGATGACAATTTTAAAATGTCATTGAATTTAATATTATTATTGGGCATCTCAGACCTACTGCTAACATCCTGTAACATCACAAGAGCCTGTGTTCTCATTCGGTTTCTTAACGAGCCCCTTATGCTTCTTATTAGTTAAGATACATTTGAAGCTGATTTTGGTTTAAATTTATTTGAGTGGGACACTGGGCACGTTCCAGCTATAACAGCTAACAGCAATCAGCATTGTCTTGCTTTTGCATTGTACAATAGTCTATGTCCTGTTGCCCTGTGAGTATCCTGTATTAAGCAATGTGTCTGTGTTGGGGAAGGCCGAATCAATGCCTGAAGATCGCAATGATGATATGCTTTCATCTCTAATAGGGTCAAAAAAGTTCACATTTGTTTACAGAAGTTCAGACAAAGACAAATTAAACATGAAAGACTCAATCTTTGAGCACCGAATGAGCCCCATTGCTAATGGCCAGGAATCAGCCAACATAATAGCACTGGTTTATTTATGGAGAAGGTAAATTCTCTTTATGTAAAAATTTTTCTCAAATGAGGAAAATCCTGCAGAGCTTTGAAAATCAGAAATGGGAAAATTGGGAATTGGGTGGGAGGGTTTCTCATGGATTAGAAGGCACGAGGGAGGACAAAAGAGATTAAACAAAAATGATGTTGGATAGGAATGACAATGTGATACAAACAAGCATTCAAATCTACCAACAAGGAGGGAAGCAGGCCATTCAGCCCTTAAGTCTGCTCTGTTATTCAATAATATCATGGTTGATCTGATTATAACCTCAAGTCCTACTTGGACCTGTTAATCTTTGACACACTTCTGTAACATGAATATATCTATGCCTGCCTTAAAAATATTTGAGGGGTTGAAATTTACCAGAAATTGGCTATATGTAAATACTGATGAGTTTTATGGAGAGTTTCTCTCCGTGGTTCCGAGTGAGACTGTTTTTTGGAACTGGCTTCTGCTGTTACATGCCACATCTCTATAGTGTCATGCCCATTACTCCCACCTTTCCTGCCACAGGGTGGAGGTACATGCCACTGATGGGGCCTCCCAGGATTCCCTGTGTGTGTGTGATAACTTTATATTCCAACTATGCAGCAGGTCAAGGTCTGCTAGCCCAGGGTTCCCCTCACCAAGCACATAGTGGGAGGGCAAACTAAAAACAAATGCTTCACAACAAATAGACAGCACAGCTGACACTTCATTGAAAATACATGTGCATATTTATAAAGTGATTGACATTTCAGTACTTAGCTGTACATGTTACCCATTCTTAGCTTCATTCTATTTTTGAATCCTACAAAAGTGCTGCTCTTCCCCCAGTGCCCAGTGTACCCTACAGCTTAGCCAGGCCAACTATCATTTTGCACTGGGAGAAAGTGAGGACTGCAGATGCTAGAGATCAGAGTCAAGAGTGTGGTGCTGGAAAAGCACAGCAGATCAGGCAGCATCCGAGGAGCAGGAGGATCGAAGTTTTGGGCATAAGCCCTTCATCAAGAATGAGGCTTGTGGGCCGGGGGGCTGGGAGATAAATGGGAGGGGGGTGGGGTTTGGGGGGGACGAGGGGGGAAGGTAGCTGGGAATACGATAGGTAGATGAAGGTGAGGGAGAAGGTGATAGGCCAGAGAGGGGGGTGGAGCAGACAGATGGGAAGTGTGACTTACAGGCGAAAGTGAGTACAGCAGATGCTGGAGATTAGAGTGAAGATAGTGGTGCTGGAGAAGCACAGCAGGTCAGGCAGCATCCGAAGAGCAGGAAAATCAACATTTCAGACAAAAGCCCTTCATCTTGAATGATGCTGGGAGCCTCAGGGGTGGAGAGATAAATGGGAGGGGTGTTAGGGCTGGGGGGAAGGTAGCTGAGAGTGCAATAGGTGGATGGAGGTGGGGGTAAAGGTGATAGGTCAGAGGGGAATGTGGAGCAGAGAGGTGGGAAGGAAGATTGACAGGTGGAACAGCTCATGAGGATGGTGCTGAGCTGGAAGGTTGGAACTGGGGTAAGGTGGGGGGGAGACCAAATGCAGAAACTGGTGAAATCCACATTAATGCCATGGAGTCCTGAGGCTGAAGATGAGGCGTTCTTCCTCTAGGCATCGGGTGATGAAGGAGACCCAGGACCTGCATGTCCTCAGCAGAGTAGGAGGGAGGAGCAGGGTTAAGTGTTCGGCCACGGGGCAGTGGGGTTGATTGGTGTGGGTGTCCAGGAGATGTTCTCTGAAGCGTCTGCATGTAGGCATCATGTCTCCCTAATACTGAGGAGACTGCATTGGGAGCAACAGATACAGTAAATGGCATGCGTGGAAGTGCAGGTGAGACTTTGATGGATGTGGAAGGTTCCTTTGGGGCCTTGGATGGAGGTGAGGGTGCAGGTTTTGCGATTCCTGCAGTGGGAGGGGACGGTGGATTGTTAGGAGGCGTGGACCTGATTAGGTAATCACAGACAGAATGGTCTTTACAGAAAGCGGATAAGGGTGGGGAGGGAAATACATCTCTGATGGTGGGGCAGGTCAGAAGGGTGGTACTGAGTTGAAGGCTTGGGACTGGGATAATGTGGAGGGAGGGGAAATGAGGAAATTGTTGAAATCCACATTAATCCTGTCTGGTGGCAGGGTCCCAAGGTGGAATGTGAGGTGTTCTTCCTCCAGGCCTCAGGTGGTAATGGTTTGGCAATTGAGGAGGCCCAGGACCTGCATGTCTTTGACGGAGTGGGAGGGGGAGTTGAAGTGTTCAGTCACGGGGTGGTGGGGTTGGTTGGTGTGGGTGTCCCAGAGGTGTTATCTGAAATGATCCGCAAGTAGGCATCCTGTTGCACTGCCTTCCCACCCCCAACGCAAAGAACGGTCAGTGACACCCCCAAACCCCATTATGGTGTTTTAGTGGTACATGGTGGTCTCTGCACTGACTTCTGGTTCATAGAATCCCTACAGTGTGGAAACAGGCCCTTCAAGTCCACACCAAACCTCCAAAGAGTAACCCACCCAGACTCATTCCTCTAACCTATTACTCTACATTTATGCATCTAACCTACGCATCCTGAACAATATGCGTAATTTAGCCTGGCCAATTTACATAGTCTGTATGTCTTTGGATTGTGGGAGGAAACCAGAGCACCCAGAGGAAACCCAGGCAGAAATGGGGAGAACGTGCAAACTCCACAAAGACAGTCGCCTGAGGTGGGAATTGAACTCGGGTCCCTGGCACTGTGAGGCAGCAATGCTAACCACTGAGCTACCATGCTGCTCAAGGTTTGAGGTGATACCTCAAAGTGCAGTCCCACCATGACTAAAATTGAGAAAAGACTGTAATGTTGGAACTTTTAGCTTTATCTCTTTATTTTCTACTTAAAATTAAGAAGGTCTGCAATGTGTAACTTTTAACCTTACTTTGTATGTTTTACGCTATACTATAATTTATTTTAACTTTGTTCTTTCTTTCTACCTTGATCTTAAGATCTGTACTTAAAATGGCGCCTTGTGTGTCGACATTGTACACTTTTCACTGTACACCTGTACTTCTGCACTTGAGTGCACGTGACAATAAAGTCAAAAATCAAATCAAAATCAACATCAGCGCAGCCCATGTTCTTCAATGTACTATTACCTTCCTTGTTTACACACTGAGTTGCCTCCCCAGTCACAATTATTGTACCCCCTGCACCCCAGCATGCTATCTTCAATCCATACAATTGACTCCCCCAACTATCTGAGCACAGCAGTGGCCTTTGATATTCCTTGTTGATTTGCATTGAGTTGTCGGAGGTTGAGGGATGACCTTATAGAGGTTTGCAAAATCATGAGGGGCATGGATAGGATAAATAGACAAAGTCTTTTCCCTGGGGTCAGGAAGTCCAGAACTAGAGGGCATACGTTTAGGGTGAGAGGGGAAAGATATAAAAGAGACCTAAGGGGCAACCTTTTCATACAGAGTGTGGTACGTGTATGGAATGAACTGCCAGAGTAAGTGGTGGAGGCTAGTATAATCGCAACATTTAAAATACATCTGGTTGAATATATGAATAGGAAGGGTTTGGAGGAATATGGGCCGGGTGCTGGCAGGTGAGACTAGATTTGGTTGGATATCAGGTCGGCACGGACAGGTTGGACCAAAGGGTCTGTTTCCATGCTGTACAACTTTAAATGACTGTGGTCAGACCCTCCAATACTGACTTGGATGGACAGCCTGACTGATAACTGATCAGACCCCTGATTGATCTGTGTGCAGTTCCTTGACTGACTTGCCAAGACTCCATGGACTGTTTACACTGGACCTACAGGACTGACAATGACCCATTCTCCAGATTGCAGAGATATAGACCCTCTGACTTCAGTCATCCAAGTGGCCAACAGACCTTTGATGTACTATACTGATTGAAGACCAACTCTTTTGGCCTGACTGAGGACTACTTGCTGTAAATTTTGAACTTTTGTATAGTGTGGTTGCCATGTAAACTGGTGGCACTAGGGCAGGTGTGAAACTAACATAGCAAGGTGCTGCACAGCAACAAATCCCACACTTGTCTCTGATCACAATCATGACCAGCTGTCTAACTCTGTGTCTGCACAAAAAGACAAGTAATGACAGAAGAACTGTGATTCTTTAAGCCTTGATTAACGGAGTTGGGGGTGTGTGGGGGGAAGGTGGCAAAGTGCGAAAAAGACAAACCAAGGCATGGCAGATATACAGTGAGCATCCAACTCGGAACAAAGTAAATAAATCCTGAGATAAGACCATAAGACATAGGAGTGGAAGTAAGGCCATTCGGCCCATTGAGATTGTTAATGGCGACTGAGTTCATTCAAATCCATGCTGTTTTTCTGTGATCAGCTCATTATTGTGCAAGTGGTTAGTTGTTCCGTCCCTAACAGCATTTTCCAGTAACATTCCCCACAGTGCATACTCGATTTATATTTTCTTCGTTCATCTCTCCTATCCTTTTTGAGTAAAGAGGCAATATTGACAATATTACAATACAAGGAGACAATTTCTGAATCAAGACATTTGAAAGTTATTTCCTGAACCTGTTGACTCCCCCTCTTCATACCTCAGCTGGAAAATCCATAACTTGCAGGATTCTCTCATCATCCTGATGTGGCCCCAGCATGTAAAACAATGACAGAGTTCTCTGTCAGCCTTATGCTGCCTTAAGCCCAACTATCCAGACATCTGAACATTTCATGCCCTATCCAGCTTTTGCTATTCAGAATCCTGGGCATGCTGTGAGATCTTGGATGATATTGAATTGTCAGGCCATTTTACATTCTGTCCAGCTATCATTTCTATTGAAGTCAATAGGAAGGCCATCAATGGGAATGCAAATTCAGTCACTGGTTATCATGTCTCACAGTTCACTGCTCCTAAGACAAATTCATACTCAAATCTTTAATCCAAATATGAACTTTCTGTCACTTCATCTTGAACATAGAGTGCTTATCCTGATTCAGCTTCAGAATTCTTACCAACATATCTCTCTCTTCCAAGAACCTGGATACAATTCTCTACATTTGGATCCAACTACCCAATCCTAGCTCACAGCTTCCTATTCAGAAACCTGTGCACCTGAGTTAACCGCAGTCCAGTCTCTCCCTATCCCATCAAAAACCTGCACAATGTGCCAGTAATTCTGACCTCCTCCTGTACAAAAGCACGTAGTTACTGGAGGTTTCTTTGTTTATAAACTCTCAGAATACCCTTGCAAGTGGCTATCGATAATAGCATATCCCTCTCCTCCTTACCTCTCAACAAATTTCTTGACTGGGTTGATCCTATTCAACCAGCCTCGAAACGACAGAAAGCTGATTGCTCTGAACTAAGATTTCAACCTTAACCTTCAGCTGTGAGCAAATCATTCCGCCAACTGTGCAATCTCAGCCATTATTACTGATGTTGTTCCTGTACAATACATGCATCACATCACAATCCTGGCATTGTCCCAGTGTTGTGCAATATTTTTCCCTTTGTTATACATAGATTTTAAAACTCATTCTTCGAAAACGAGAACAGTTTTAAGAAACACAGTCAGGGGAAATGTAAACTGTGATTTTATTTTGCTAAATGTTATTTATCTGACATGCTAGAACAGCCCCTATAAAGAATGATGAGGTTGAAGTCTTTATTTAGTAGAGAACCATTTCTTATTTAAACAAATAGGATAGTTAAAGAGATTAAACTCTGATATTTATATCAGCTCCTGTCTCGCATATAAATAAACAATTTGCAAATTAGCGTTTATAACCATGACATAGCGGGGGAGGTTAGGACCAAATAAAAGCACAGTTAAAATAAATTACCCTTATTAAATTTTCTTGCTGTAAGCAGAAAGACTTATTTGTGATCTGTCCAAAGGCACATCTACCTATATACAAACTTAATGTTTTCCTATTTGTTGGTTATCTTTTTCTGCCTGACCCAGTTGCTGAATGATAGCTGCCAGTGCTGTGGATCCAGTGACGTTGCCAAATATTCTTTCCAAGCACAACAGAAACAATTTTTAAAAATATAAGCCCATGCAGAAAACACTCAACAAATTAATGATTTGGAGGAGTCGGTGATGGACTGGGGTAGATAAAGTTAAAAATCACACAACACCAGGTTATCGTCCAACAGATTTATTTGGAGACACTAGCTTTCGGAGTGCTGTTTCTTCATCAGGTGGTATAAATTCTGTGTCTTATGATCCTGCTTCACAACCACCTGATGAAGAAGCAATGCTCTGAAAGCTAGTGTCTCCAAGTAAACCTGTTGGACTAGAGCCTGTGTGAGTTTTAACAACTCAATGGTCAGAAAAATGTGCAAGTGAGTACATTCATAGAGGGAAAGAGGCCAACTCATCGGTATAACTGTAACTTCTACAGAGAGTGGTGAACACAGCCCAGACAATCAGAAAGGCCAACCTCCCGTCTATAGAATCCATCCAGGCTCGCTGTCAAGGAAAGGCCGCCAGCATTCTCAAAGATCCATCCCACCCTGGCAATGTTTTTCTCCAACCTCTACCATCAGGGAGAAGGTACAGAAGCTTGAACACACTCACCAGCTGAGTTTCTACCCTACTGTTGTTGGAATACTGAATGGACTCACGAACTCTTAACATTCACCTGTACTCGTGTCTTCGTTTTTGCTGCTGTTTACCTCTTATTTACTTATCTATGCTACTCAACTCCGTGATCTGCCTGTATTGCTCACAAGACAAAGTTTTTCACTGTGACTCGGTACACGTAACAATAAATTCAATTCAATTCTTCATTTAAAAGTTATAAGTTGATAGAATGGATCATTGGATCTATTACTGAGCAAAAAACACTTTTCAGTCCATTTGCTTGCAGAAAGAAATCTAAAGTTTTGGCAAATGTTCGAGGGGAATGATTAGAGCGTGGGGCCTGGGTGGTTGAGGGAATGACTGTCACTGGTCAACAAAGAGTGAAGAGCATCATCAAAGGCTAGAATTAGAGCAAGGAGGAGAGAGTGAGGACTGCAGATGCTGGAGAGTCAGAATCGAATTAGGGAGAGTCTGATGTGGAGGAGGGATTAGAAATAGAAAAAAGGGAAGGCACAAAGGAAAAGATTTAAACACACCAAGACATACAGGGCTATGGGCCAAGTGTTTGGAAATGGAATTAGAATAGTTAGGTGGATGTTTTGACTGCACAGATTTGATAGGACAAAGGGCCTTTTTCTGTGCTGTAGGCCTCAATAACATAAGGATAAGAAATTGCAAGTTCAGTAATTATGAGCTTAGTAACCAATGTAAGGAAGTGAGAAAAGAGTTGGGGTTTATTGTCAGGCAAGATAGGGATGACAATAGTTTCTAAGAACTTTATTGCATTTTACAGGGGATGAGGAATCGGAGGCTGTCTAGGACACCGCTGGAATTTTCTAATCTTGGAATGACAAGGTCAGGAAGGTAGATTTTTGCAGTGAATTAGTTGAAATAAGGGTGAGGCGGGTGATGCGATGTGAACGATATCAAGAGGCCAACTCATTGGTATAACTATAACTTCTATATAGAGTGGTGAACACGGCCCAGACAATCACAAAGACCATCCTCCCATCTGTAGAATCCATCCACCAGGCCCGCTGACAAGGAAAGGCCACCAGCATTCTCAAAGATCCGTCCCACGCTGGCAATGTATGGGGTCGTGGTGTTAGAGAAGGACATGGGACTGAAAGATAAGATTGGGTTTGAATGGGACTTTGTGTTTGTGAAATTTCATTCTCAGATCAAAATTGGGCAGCAATGGAGATGACATGTGGTGTAAGCATGTGGTGGGGACTGAGACCAAAGTCCCCTGGACAGAATCACCTGGACAGTCTCGGACTCCTCCCTCCCCTTCCTAGACCTTTCTGTTTCTATCTCAGGCGACCGAATCAACACGGACATCTACTACAAACCAACCGACTCCCACAGCTACCTGGACTACACCTCCTCCCATCCTGCCCCCTGTAAAAACGCCATCCCATTCTCCCAATTCCTTCGTCTCCGCCGCATCTGCTCCCAGGAGGACCAGTTCAAAATACGTACAACACAGATGGCCTCCTTCTTCAAGGACCGCAATTTCCCCCCCGACGTGGTCGACGGTGCCCTCCACCGCATCTCCTCCACTTCCCGCTCCTCCGCCCTTGAGCCCCGCCCCTCCAACCGCCACCAGGACAGAACCCCACTGGTCCTCACCTACCACCCCACCAATCTCCATGTACAGCGCATCATCCGCCGTCACTTCCGCCACCTCCAAACAGACCCCAGCACCAAGGATATATTTCCCTCCCCTCCCCTATCAGCTTTCCATAGAGACCACTCCCTCCGCGACTCCCTTGTCAGATCCACACCCCCCACCGACCCAACCTCCACTCCCGGCACCTTCCCTTGCAACCGCAGGAGGTGCAACACTTGCGCCCACACCTCCCCCCTCACTTCTCTCCAAGGCCCCAAGGGAAACTTCCATATCCGCCACAGATTCACCTGCACCTCCACCCACATCATCTACTGCATCCGCTGCAGCCGGTGTGGCCTCCTCTATATTGGGGAGACAGGCCGCCTACTTGCGGAGCGATTCAGAGAGCACCTCTGGGCCACCCGGACGAACCAACCCAACCAACCTGTGGCACAGCATTTCAACTCCCCCTCCCACTCCACCGAGGATATGCAGGTCATTGGACTCATCCACCGCCAAACCACAACAACCCGACGGTCGGAGGAGGAGCGTCTTATCTTCCGACTGGGAACCCTCCAACCGCAGGGGATGAACTTGGACTTCACCAGTTTCTTCATCCCCCCTCCCCCCACCTTGTCTCAGCCGGATCCCTCCAGCCCGGCACCGCCTTCCTGACCTGCAGTCTTCTTCTTGACCTCTCCGCCTCCATCCTACTCCGACCTATCACCCTCACCTTGACCTCTTTCCACCTATCACATTTCCAACTCCCCTCCTCCAAGTCCCTCCTCCCTACCTTTTATCTTCTCCTGCTGAACACTCTCTGCTCATTCCTGAAGAAGGGCCTGTGCCCGAAACGTCGAATCTCCTGTTCCCTGGATGCTGCCTGACCTGCTGTGCTGTTCCAGCAATAAAGTTTCAACTTTGATCTCCAGCATCTGCAGACCTCACTTTCTCCACTGAGACCAAAGCCTTTGTCTTACTTATTTGGAGGAAGATTTTGGCTCATCTGAAACTAGATACTGGGTAAATAGTTGAGAAGCAGTGGAGGGGCAAAATGAAGGTATCATTTGCTTAGATATAGAAATTGACCCCACTTCTTCAGGGAGCACCACCATTTGGAGTTCCCCTCCAACACAGTCACAATTCTGACTTGGAAATATATCATTACTCCTTCACTGTTACAGGCTCAGACTCTTGGCATTCCCTTCCTAATGACACCGCGGCTCTACCTACAGCAGATGAGCAGCAGAGGTTCAAGAAGACAGTTGACCATCACCTTCAGTGATGAACAATGATTTTCCAGCAATGCTCACATCCCACGAGTGAATGAAAACAGAAGGTCAACAATAAGCAGCATGCAAATAAGAAAGATATGGGAGCTGAAAATGTGTTGCTGGAAAAGTGCAGCAAGTCAGGCAGCATCCAAGGAACAGGTGAATTGACGTTTCGGGCATGAGCCCTTCTTCAGGAATGAGGAGAGTGTGCCAAGCAGGCTAAGATAAAAGGTAGGGAGGAAGGGCGTTGGAAATGCAATAGGTGGAAGGAGGTTAAGGTGAGGGTGATAGGCCGGAGTGGGGGTGGGGT
Organism: Chiloscyllium plagiosum; assembly: GCF_037043375.1. Classification (NCBI taxonomy): domain Eukaryota; kingdom Metazoa; phylum Chordata; class Chondrichthyes; order Orectolobiformes; family Hemiscylliidae; genus Chiloscyllium; species Chiloscyllium plagiosum. The sequence continues at coordinate 18,539,199 of NW_028270153.1, read as the reverse complement.
GGGGGCGGAGAGGTCAGGAAGAAGATTGCAGGTTAGGAAGGTGGTGCTGAGTTCAAGGGTTGGGACTGAGACAAGGTGGGGGGAGGGAAAATGAGGAAACTAGAGAAATCTGAGTTCATCCCTTGTGGTTGGAGGGTTCCTAAGCGGAAGATGAGGTACTTCATCCAGCCGTCGTGTTGCTATGGTCTGGGGATGGAGGAGTCCAAGGACCTGCATGTCCTTGGTGGAGTGGGAGGGGGAGTTGAAGTGTTAAGCCACGGGGTGGTTGGGTTGGTTGGTCCGGGTGTCCCAAAGGTGTTCTCTGAAACGTTCCGCAGCTGCCCCTCCCATTCCACCAAGGACATGCAGGTCCTTGGACTCCTCCATCACCAGACTATAGCAACACGACGGTTGGAGGAAGAGCGCCTCATCTTCCGCCTAGGAACCCTCCAACCACAAGGGATGAACTCAGATTTCTCCAGTTTCCTCATTTCCCCTCCCCTCACCTTGTCTCAGTCCCAACCCTCGAACTCAGCACCACCTTCTTAACCTGCAATCTTCTTCTTGACCTCTCCGTCCCCACCCCCACCCCCACTCCAGCCTATCACCCTCACCTTAACCTCCTTCCACCTATCGCATTTCCAACGCCCCTCCCCCAAGTCCCTCCTCCCTACCTTTTATCTTAGCCTGCTTGGCACACTCTCCTCATTCCTGAAGAAGGGCTCATGCCCGAAACGTCAATTCACCTGTTCCCTGGATGCTGCCTGACCTGCTGCGCTTTTCCAGCAACACATTTTCAGCTCTGATCTCCAGCATCTACAGTCCTCACTTTCTCCTAGAAAGATATGGGAATCAATATAGAACATGCTGCGATTCACTGTGGTAGCTATGATTGAGAAAACATAGCTTGGAATGAACAAGTGAAAGTGGAACCAAGCACGGGCCTTTCCAATGAAAGCACATCAGTAAATCATTGGAGGAAACTGATACATAAGATCATAAGACCATAAGACATCAGAGTAGAAGTTAGGCCATTCAGCCCATTGAGTCTGCTCTGACATTCCATCATGGCTGATAAGTTTTCCATCCCAATTCTCCCGTCTTCTCCTCGTAATCCTTGATCCCCTTCACAATCACAAACCTATTCCATCGCAGTCATCCAATGACCTAGTCTCCATAGCCTTCTGTGGCAGTGAATTCCATAGATTCCCCACTCTCTGGCTGAAGAAGTTTCTCTTTATCTCCATTCTAAAAGGTCTTCTGTTTACTCTAAGGCTATGCCCTCAGGTCCTAGTCTCTCCTACCAATGGAAACATCCACTCTGTCCAGGCCATTCAGTTTTCTGTCATTTTCAGTTAAATCCCCCCTCATCCTTCTCAACTCCAGGTTGCAGACAGATTGAGGAAAGCTGTGGAAGAATAACACAGCTTGTCAAAACCAATTAAGGAGGTGAATTATGATTGATATTCTAAGTTAAACATTTTAGGTAGGAATGCAACAATTTAATTTTCCATACTAGCATTTCTGCAAGTTTCCATTGCGATCTATCAAGAACTTTATTTATGGAATCAATATAACAAGCGTAATCCATGAGTTTGGTATTTCAGTGGGGGGAGGGCAAAATAGAAGTGAAAATGTTACACTGAAGCTGTGAAGCAATGTATCTTCAATACTACAATCCAATTTGATGCTAATTAGCTGTCTTTCAGTTATAATGTACAACAGTTTTGCTCTGCATGCAACAAAATCAAGAGGCATATATTTAGTGCCAAGTGTTGGCAGATGTCCTTTATTCCCAGATAATGCGTGAAATGCATTTACAGAAATTAACTTCTGTCTTTAACATAACACAAATGGTGCAGAAAGAAATTTGAACTCCCTCATGATTGCAGTGGAATACTTGTACCCTAGTCAAAATTGTATCAGGATTTGCAGACCTATTTCATGAACTATGGTAATTTTTTTTCTGTACTTCTCTTCCCCACTTTTATTCCATGCATCTGCATACATCATGAATTATCGCTTCTTTATTTCAGCTGATAAAATGTTGAAGTTGGTGTGGATTCTGAGTGCTGAAAGTATCTCCCAACCCTTCAGAGGGCGCAGAGCATATTATAAACCCTGGCATGTGGATCTGATTTTGATAATTTTACATAAAGTGTCTGTGAGCCAGTAAAACAGACAATGCATCAACAGTTTATACAAAATAGTCGTAAAACTGTCACTCTTGCCAAAAGCAGCATGAAAGCAGTCTTGGCAGCCAGACCCATAAACACTGATCATATTTCATTTTTAATCGCGTGTGTTGTACTGGAGTGAATGTTCTGTTATATATAGACATGCAGATAAAAAAAAGTGTGTATAATTATTGAGATCATGTTGATAAAGAGATGCAGCTTTTTAGATTCCTGGAGGGGTGGCAATCTATACATGCTGATTGCATTATGATATAGCAGATGCTTATACTTAAGGTGATTGACGTCAAGAGATCTTATTTTTCACTGAAGTAATTGAATGTTACCAACTATCATGAAAATAAGAATGTTACTCCTACTGTAGATACCTCTCATCAACAGGCCAAACAGGAGAAACTCTCACCCTCTTGGTACCTCTTCCTTCCATAAGCTCAACATTAAGTTTAATGTCATCTCTCGCCTCATTTAATCTTGTCTCTGGCTCTTTTCACATTCAGGGATATGGGCTATATGGGGAGGGGCTGCATTTATTGACAATACCTTACACTTGTCCTTCAGAACATTTCCGATGGTAGTTAATGGTCAACTACAATTCTGCGCATGGAGTCATACAAAAGCCAGACCAGGCAAAGATTGCTGATTGCTTTCCGCTAAAGGATGGTCATGAACTCGATCGATTTTTACAATAAGCCAGGGGTTTAATGGTCACCACCACTAACACTAGATTTTTATGCTATATTTATATAAAGTTGTCTCTGTTGCAAATGTGGCAGCTGTTGTTCATGGGTCTGAAAGCATTTGAGAGCATTCATCCTGAGGAGATCCATAAATACTACTCACTACAATGACAACATGTTGGCATGTGAGCAGAACAGTGAAGGATTGAGGGTCAAAATCTATTTACCACTGAGAGGAACAGGCGAGGTGAGGACTCCGAGACAGGTAATCAGAATCACTGAGAGGAACAGGCAAGGTGAGGATTCCGAGACAGGTAATCAGAATCACCGAGAGGAACAGGCAAGGTGAGGACTCCGAGACAGGTAATTAGCATCACTGAGAGGAACAAGCGAGGTGAGGACTTTGAGACAGGTAATTAGCATCACTGAGAGGAACAGGCGAGGTGAGGACTCTGAGACAGGTAATCAGGGTCACTGAGAGGAACAGGCGAGGTGAGGACTCTGAGACAGGTAATCAGCATCACCTCAGCTCAGACAATGCATTAAACATGTAAGGTTATGAATTGAAACTTGCAACTCATTCTAAAAGATGAAAGACTTAACAGCAATCTAGGTGTGCGCAATATATTATTTCAGTTGTATGACACTATGATCTTTTGCTATAAACTGTGTCTTATGATCCTGTCCCACTAGCTACCTGATGAAAGCTAGTGCTTCTAAATAAACCTGTTGGATTATAACCTGGCGTTGTGCGATTATTAACTTTGTCCACCCCAGTCTAACACTGGCACCTCCGCATCGAACCAGTCCGAGGTGATCAAAACTGAGACATGGCAGTTACAATGCAGAAGTGTCCCCAAAAATAAAAGGGTTGGAGCCACCAAATATGCATGCCCCTGAATATCCAGACACATACTGGGTAAGATACAGCAGAAACATAGAGCTTCCAACAATCTCATGTTGAAGATTGTTTGCGGAAAGTCCAGGGTGAGGCACGAAAGTAAATTAGGAAAGCATAGAGACATAGAGATGTACAACATGGAAACAGACCCTTCGGTCCAACCCGTCCATGCTGACCAGATATCCCAACCCAATCTAGTCCCACCTGCTGGCACCCGACGCAATCCCTCCAAACCCTTCCTATTCATAAACCCTTCCAAATGGATTTTAAATGTTGCAATTTTACTTGTGTCCACCACTTCCTCTGGCAGCTCATTCCATACATATACCACCCTCTGCATGAAAAAGAGTTGCCCCTTAGGTTTCTTTTATACCTTTCCCCTTTCACCCTAAACCTATGTCCTTTAGTTCTGGACTCCCCGATCCCAGGGAAAAGACTTTGTCTATTTATCCTATCCATGCCCCTTATAATTTTGTAAACCTCCATAAGGTCACCCCTCAGCCTCCAATGCTCCTTTTAAGATTTGCTTTCTCAAAATGCAGCACCTCGCATTTATCTGAATTAAACTCCATCTGCCGCTTCTCAGCCCATTGGTGCATCTGATCAAGATCCTGTTGTAATCTGAAGTAACCTTCTTCGCTGTCCACTACACCTGCAATTTTGATGTCATCTGCAAACTTACTAACAATACCTCTTATGCTCACATCCAAATTTTTTATATAAATGATGAAAAGTAGTGGACCCAGAACCGATCCTTGTGGCACTCCACTGGTCACAGGCTTTCAGTCTGAAAAACAACCCTCCACCACCACCGTCTGTCTTCTACGTTTGAACCAGTTCTGTATCCAAATGGCTAGTTCTCCCTGTAGTCCATGAGATCTAACCTTGCTAATCAGTCTCCCATGGGGAACCTTGTCGAACGCCTTACTGAAGTCCATATAGATCAAATCTACCGCTCTGCCCTCATTAACCCTCTTTGTTCCTTCTTCAAAAAACTCAATTAAGTTTGTGAGACATGAGTTCCCACGCACACAGCCATGTTGACTCTCCCTAATCAGTCCTTGCTTTTCCAAATACATGTACATCCTGTCACTCAGGATTCCCTCCAACAACTTGCCCATCACCGAGGTCAGGCTCACTAGTCTATGGTTCCCTGGCTTGTCTTTACCACCCTTCTTAAACTGTGGCACCGTGTCAGCCAACCTCCAGTCTTCCAGCACCTCACCTGTGACTATCGATGACACAAGTATTTCAGCAAGACGCTGACCAGTGTTTTGTTCAGTTCCAGTAGAAAACCCTGCTCTTGTATTCAATACGTCACCCAATGAAGAAATATGCCTTCTCTACCTCCTTACTTAGCTGGCTTCCCACCAGGACAATGGCCATGCAGCCCAAGGTCTGTCATTCCCTCTACCCCTCCTCAGTGGTCTCCTGTTCCCTTGCTTTGTTTGCCCTAGCCACGTACATAAGTTTGCACCTTCCAGCCATTCAATCAAACCATTGACATCTTCATGCAGTCAACAGCTATCCTCTTCAATATCAACCACTGAGCCAATTTTTGTGTCATTGGCTAATTTCCCAATTGTGCCTCCCATATTTAAATCTAATTCATTAATATATACCACAAACAGCAAGGTACCCAACACTGAGCCCTGTGGAACGTTCCCAGAAAGCACTTTTCATTCAGAAAAACATCCATTGACCCGTTGTTTCCTTCCACTGAGCCAATTTTGGATCCAACTGGCCATATTCCAGTGTATCCCATGAACCTTCATTTTTCTTAGCAGCCTGACATGTGGCACCTTGTCAAGTGCCTTGCTAAATTCCAAATACATAACATCTAATTCACTGCCCTCACCAATCCTCCTTGTTAGTTCAGTTTCCCTAAATTACAATTAATCTGGCCTTTGTGGTTTATTCACATTCAAAGAGGTCAGTCACTCTAATACATCCCTTCTCATTATGCTTACTGTATCTAATATATTGTATTTCTCATCTTCAACTAGAAATTCGACATGATCTCTCTTCTTCACAGAACATGGAAACAAAGTGCTTATTTAGTTCTTTGCCCACATCTTCTGCCTCCACATAGAGGTTGCCATGTCCATGTCTGATAGGTCCAACATTTTCCTCAGTCATTCTCTTGCTGTAATATACTGATCAATATCTTTCAATTTTCCTGAATTTTAGTGGCCAATGTTTTTTGGTAACCTGTTTAGACTTTGCTCATAAGACAATCCCTCCATACCAGGGTTCATTCCACTAAACTTTCTCTGAACTGCCTCCAGTGAAACAATATCATTCATAAAATAAGGGGACCAAAGCTGCTCACAGTACTCCGGATGCAGTCTCACCAGCACCTTGTACAGTAGCAGATGTACAAAGTAAATACAGGTTTGACAGAAGTGTAGTCAGTTATCTGTGGGCACAGATTTAAGGTGATTGATAGAAAGATAAGTGAGGACATGAGGATAAATGTTTTCAGAGGATGGTGGGTAGCTGGAATGTACTCTCTGGTTTGGCAACTGAGACAGAAATACTCAACAATTTAAAAGGAACCTAAATCTGTACGTGACACATGAGAATCTGCAACACTCTGAACCACGTGCTGCTGAGTGAGATTAGAAAGGGTGGGTGAAGGACTAGTTTAGATTAAATTAAATTCCCTACAGTATGGAAACAGGCCCTTTGGCCCAACCAGTCCACACTGACCCTCCAAAGAGTAACGCACCCAGACCCAATTCCCTCTGACTAAATCACCTAACACCACAGGCAATTTAGCATGGCCAATTCACCTGACTTGCACATTGTTGGACTGTGGGAGGAAACCCACACAGACACTAGGAGAATGCGCAAACTGCACACAGACAATTGCCCGAGGCGGGGATCGAACCTGGGACCCTGGTGTTGTGAGGCAGCAGTGCTAACCACTGAGCCACCATGCCACCCCTAATCAGGCAGCGCAGAGACAATGGACTGAATGGCATCCTTCTGTGCTGTAACATTCCTATAGTTCTATCTGGTTTTCCTCCCTTAGAGCCTAAAGTTTGTGGCCAAGTCTGTAAAGTGGACCTGAACTTCCACAACCTTCTGATTTCAGGTGAAATACCCAGAAAATGACCCATGGTGTCAGGGCACTGTTCAGAGATCTTGCACAGAACAGTGCGTTCTCACACAGCAAGAAAATGCACTGTATAACTACAGGCAGAGATTCCAAGACTTTTCAATGGAACGTGAGTTTCCTCCTCGCTGCTGAAAACTAGGCCAATCTATTATTTACTTTTTAAAAACAGATGACCTGTGCCAGATGGACAAGGGAGATGTTATTACAAGTGATGAAGTATGGGCCGGTCAATGTGACACCAAAATACAAACAGAAGCTGGATATGCTTGCAATATTAAGTTCATGAGCATTTAGCAAATTTGTGTCATGTCTATGTTGTTTGTGGATTGATGACAAAGCATCTGCATTGGAAATCTGCTTGAACAGAGATTAACTCTTGACTGCAAGAAATGGATGAAAACAAACAATAACAGCAGTACTGCGAACATATAATTGGATCTTAACAGAGACCTTTTTGGGTGGATGAGTTCTCATTCAAATGTTTGACCTTATCACTCCATCACTGCTAAAAGAAGACAGTCTTTCAGGTGAGACTTTAAACTCATCTTCCCAGAACAATGAAGATTTGGTTAAATTAGTATTTAATGCTGCTGAAAGCAAACACTGGTTTTTAGAACATGGCAACTCGAATTGGCAAAAGATTGCCTGCAGATGGCAAAGTTGTCCCGAGCAGTCTTAGGGGAACGAATAAAGTCCAGGTTGACTGACTTGGTGTGTAAACTGGAGGTTATATTGTCTGGCAGAGCTGGAAGGCAGAGACGATTGAAGCACTGAAACAGCACTTGGCTTTAGAAAAAAATACAAGAGAAACCAAGTACTCATGTAGTTAAACATCAGGATGAGGGGATATCCGATTATGGTTAAAGTAGCTTCAGCATGAAAATACTGGAGATGGAATTCCACAGGTGAAAACAAAACAACAGAGAAAGGTAACTCAAGGGAAATGGAATTGAAAAGAATGGAAATGGAAAAAGCTGGAATTTGAATTGCACAGGGAAAAAACAGAAAAGGAATATGAATAACAGCTTTAAAGGACAGAGTTGAAATAGGCGATGTCAGATTTGGACTTGGTGGGGAGAATATTGATCATAATTTGAAGTCCAATAATTAAGTTTGCATAAGTTCTACCACAACTTGTATAAAAGGATGTAGAGTCATTCTTCATGTCATTTGAGACAATAGCTAGACCACAGAAGTGGATAAAACAGGACTGGACATTGTTCATGCAGAGTAAGATGACAGGTAAAGCACAGGAAATTTATGCTTCACTGTCAAAGAGGTTTCTAAGGAGTATGAAGTGACTAAGGAATGCAATATAACAACTATATAGGCAGCGTATAAATTAGTGCTTTTGGCATATACAGAGGAACCTCGATTATCCAGCACTCGATTATCTGAATGTCGGATTATCCAGCAAGATCGCAGAAGCTTGGCTAAACTATGTTGTCCAGCGTTCGATTATCTGGAATTCGATTAACCAAACAAAATACTCCCTACCTGTGTCCTTCGGATAATTGAGGTTTTTTTTATAGACAAATGTTCCAGAGATTAAGGAAACAGCTGGGACAAAATTGTATTGAATTTGAAAGGTATAAGCAAAGTAATTTTGACAGAAAGTTCACTGGAAGTTAAAGTCTTGCTAAATGGGATTGGAAGAGATTACATTCCAGTTCCATAATACAACATTCGGTTGGAGTGTGACTGATTGTCTGGACTAGTGGTAGACAGGGTAGTTAAGAAATTACTTGAAGTTACACCTGGAAATGACTTCGCAGGAATGAAAGTCATAGCTTCACCTATAATCCCGGAAAATCCAGTTGAGGTGAAAGTGATTGAACAGAGGACCCTGAATTAAGGTGGTTGGCAAAAGAACCAATGGTGGGGTGAAGGAGAGTGTTTTTATGGAATGGTTGGTTAGAATCAGGAATGCACTGCATGAAAACGTGTTGGAGGCAAATTCAATTGTGGCATTTGAAATAGAACACAATAATTTTCCCAAGGGACAAAGTTTGAAGAGATACAGGGAAAAGGCAGGAGGGTTAGAGTAGATGAGCCATTGTTGCACAGAGCTGGTAGAAACACACAGGGCTGAATGGCCTTTGTCCATGGTGTAAGTGTTCTATGTTTCTATGGACTGGATTTGATGGCCGACCATGTTTTTGGCTGGGGTGGGAGTTGGGTGCTATGTGAAGTATGAGCTATGTGAAGTCAGTATCTGACCCAGTCCCCATAAAACAGCATAGGATGCTATCCATCAAATTTGGTAGCCCACCCACAATTTATAAATCAGTAATTTATGAGCAAATGAGTTGCCAATTTAATTGATTTGAATATTACACTGCTCATGCTATAATATGGTGTAGGGTGCCAGGAGGTGATCAAAAGGCTATTTTTAATGTAACTTATTCAAAAAGTTACAAGGATGGGACATACTCAGTGGGTACCTTATGTGCAATGGAGCATCCTTCCCAAGATGCTAGCCCCCTCCTTTTCTCCTCTCCAAATGACATCACACTCTCCCTGTGCTCCCGAAACCTTCTCCATCCACCTCCTCAGACATATCTAGATCTGGGCTCCATAGCTGTCTTCATGTCAGAGCCTACTTGCATTATTAGCAGTGGTCAGAGCTCAATTCCAGTTCTGTTGGGACTGCTAGAATTAACCAGCAACTCTTCCTCAGGGGCTAAGTTCCTACTGTAGACTTGTTACCACAGTGGGGGGTGGGGGGAGCCATTTCTTAAGTGGACGGACTGTTGCCCTACTTTCAGTGGGAGAAGGAGCAAATAAACTACTTTTCACCCCTCCCTCTCCAAGAATTTCAGCTTTGATTCGAGACCTGGCTGTGCACCATCGTAAGGTAAAAACAAAGTCATTATTCTCTCAGAAGACTATAGGGCTGCTCTCTCATTAGAGGGGGATGACTGGTGGTGAATTAACTTGAGGTTCACCATGCCCCAGACAAGGGGAGAGGTTGAGAAAGTTGGGCTTTCACAGTTACCTCACCCAGTAGGGGAATTGAATCCATTGCCGTCATTCTGCATCACAAACCAGCCAACTGAGCCTCATTGCACCGAAGCATTTAAAACGTGCTTATCCACTGCATTCTCCAGAAGTGACCAAGTTTACTGCCTTGCAATAAAAGTGCATTATCAGAATTTACTGGATTGTTTCAATTATCCAGGAAATTTCTGTTCAAATTTCAAAATGGCACATGTTTTGAACACAGTTCAAAAATAAATCTGGAAATAAGCTGTTGATTGGCTATGAAGCTGTTGGATTGGCTTAAAAGCCAAATGGTTCATAAATGTTATGTGGACATGGAAAAGTAGTATCCTTGTCTGGTCTACTTTTGATTCTTGTCCCAACACCAACATGCTTAACTCTGAAATGGTCTATAAACCATTCAATTATACTATAATCCCCAGCAGAGAAACCCATGAGCATACCAATGGAAGGGCTGGAAAATAAACACTGACCTTAATGAAGATGTCTACATCTCTAGAACAGTTTTTCTAAAGATAAAGATAAGCACCACATAGTTAAGAACTTGCAACTATGATGGGTTTTTTTTTTAACTTTTTTTCCCTTAACATAACAGATTCCTTTATTATAATCTGCATTTAAAGATACAGAAAATATAGATCAACTTTCAACAAGGAGATCTTTAAGATTCCCTCCGGGACTTCAGAAATAGTAATTTTGCATCCTGCTATGGCTAAAATGTTGGGCATTTAAAGTTCATGTCTGTTTTAAAACTGGTGTAAATGCAGAGAGACTTTATGTTTTCAGCCTTGTGAACCAAATGGGCTTTTATTGGCCAACTGGAGAAGCTCAAACTGTTGAGGAAACTCATGTAACAATGTTTCACTGAAAAATTGGTATACTTCATTTACATGTGAGTTGCCTCAGAAAGAAAAAATGTGACATGACTGCATGCCTGCAATGCAGTTATACTATAACTTCTCAGGAAATTCTGGGGCATTAGTAAATCCAGATTGGTTTAAAGAACAGGGATATTCAGAATCTGTCTGCATTATTGAGCATTGTTTTTGTTTCAAAGAAACAGAGAGTCAGCTAGAGACAGACAAGTGAGCCAAACATTCAGCACCACTGCCTTCTGTCTTTCTGAGCCCTTGGCCTCAACGTAATGTTGGCACTCCCTTCTGCTGTTGATCCCGACTTAAACCACAGAGACACGGCAGAGGGCCTCCAGTTTGTATAAGTCACACATGCTCTGAAAATGGAGGAGCCTTTAAAAATAACCTCAGGTTTTGGCAGCCATCTTCTCCCTAGGGTGTAATTTGAAGCAATTTTTTAAGGATATCATTCTTGCTCATATTATATAGAAAACATGTCTTTTGTGTTACATGAGGCAAAACAAATGTGATATTCCAGGCACTGCTGCTGTGGATCCTGTGCCATTAGCAATTTTAATGAATTACTGCTAAATGCTAAAATGTAATAATAATCAATTAGTCTAATGTCTAATCTTACCAATGATTTTGCAGGCTGTGTTATGAAGCACATTGTAAGAAAGCATGGAGCTGTCACTGAATGCAAATCTGTTGTATCGTTACAAAGGCCATTTTAACCCTACATAACCACATTTAAGAAAGACTTTGCATTTCTCAGAAACCTTTTAAAGTATTTCATACAGTCAAGTGTTTTCAAATGTGTTGCTGGATTGAGAAATGCAATAGACATTTTGTCAACAACATAATCATGCGCAATAATGGGATAAATGACCAGTTTCATCCATTTTGGATATGAAAAAAAATGCAGGCCAGAATACTGAGAACAAAAGCCTGTTCTTACTATCCTGACATCCTAAACATCCACTGGATCATATGGATGGGGCCTCAGTTTAACCTCCCACATGAGACATTTTTGACAATGCATTCCCCTCAATACTGCAATGCAACATTAGGCAAGATTATACCTTCTATAATCCTTAATTGGAGCATGCAATCACAATCATTTGACCTTGAGGCAAGATTCCCACCAACTGAGCTAAATCACTAACATTGCAAATGCTGAATTCAGTTGTCAAAACAAATTCAATTATGATTTCATGTTAACTTTACAACCCCAAGACATGCTTCACCTCAAAAATATTCTCTTTCTGGAATCCTCATGGGTTCTCCTGCTCTCTCACAATGACTCCATTTATACCATATCCCACCAGGATAATCCTGACAGAAGTGAAAAGTCATGAACCTGCAGAATTTTGGGGCAAATACATTTGAGATGACTAAAATGGAAACATATTTAAAACCACTTTCGGTGAAAATGGGTGACAAAGATTGTGAGTTTTTAAACTGATTTGGAAAGGGGATAGGGCACAGAATAGATATAAAGTCGGGCTAAAGGTCCAATCAGATATAGAAGGAATGTTAGGACAGTCCACGACATGGAGAAGACATGGGAATGATAGGAACATGGGAGTTATAGAGAGTTATATCTACTTTAATACAAGGAGCTTGACTGGTAAGGCAGATAAACTTAGAGCTATAATCAGCACGTAGGAATATGATCTTGTTGCAATCACTGAAGGACAAGACCAGCAGCTCAACATTCCAGGCTATAGAAGTTTCAGGCCCAATGATTAGGTTAGATTAGATTCCCTACAGTGTGGAATTAGGCCCTTCAGCCCAACAAGTTGTCACCGACCCTCCGAAGAGCAACCCACCCAAACCCATTCCCCTACATTTACCATTCCCCTACATTTACCTCTGACAAATGTACCTAACACTACAGGCTATTTAGCATGGCCAATTCACCTGACTTGCACATCTTTGGACTGTGGGAGGAAACCGGAGCACCCGGAGGAAACCCACACAGACACGGGAAGAATGTGCAAACTCCACACAAACAGTTGCCCGAAGTGGGAATTGAACCCGGGTCCCTGACGTTGTGAGGCAGCAGTGCTAACCACTGAGCCACCGTGCCGCCCCAATGAGTGGGTGAAGTGTGAGAGATGGAGGCATCGCATTGTTGATAATGGAAACCATCTCTGCAGTGAAGAAGGAGGAAGTCCTAGAAGAGCTTTCAAATGAAACCATCTGGGTAGAGTTTAGGATCAAGAAAATAGGATGGTTACCATGCTGACCTTCCCCAGCAGTCAGAGGAAGGTAGAGAAGCAGATATGTGGGAAAATCACAGAAAGGAGTGAGAGAAACATGGTTATAGGTGTAGGGGACTTCAATTTAAATAAAATTAACTGGTATAATCTTAGTGTGAAAGGATAAGACAGGGTGGAATTTTTAAAGTGCTTTCAGGAGAGCTTTTTGTGCCAGTATGCAGATAGTTCAACTACAGATAGGTCAGAGTGAGACTTTATCCTAGGGAATGAAACTGGTGAGTGATTGAAGTTTTAGAGGGTGAGCATTTTGGAGATAGTGACCATAACTCTATAATTTCAAAGTCGTTATGGAAAGGGATGAGTATAGTGCAGACGTTAAGTGGCTAAACTGGGGGGAAGCCAATTTCAATACCATTAGATAGGATCTGGCAAATACAGACTGGGAGCAGCTGCTTGCAAGGAAATCAACTTTTGGATTATGAGAGTCTTTTAAAAGTAGTGTGGTGAGAATTCAGGGCCAGCATGTTCTTGTAAGAGTGAAGGGAAAGGGCAGTAAGTCCAACGAACCCTGGATGTCAAGGGATATTGAACGTTTGATAAAGAAAAAGAAGGAAGCATATGTCACATACAGCATTTTTAAAAAACGGTGGTATTTTAGACATATAGGAAGCTAATCTGCCTTACCAATTAAAGTAGATATAATTTAGGAGATTTCTTAAAAAGGAAACTAAGAGGGCAAAGAGAGGACAAGAAATATCTTTGGCAGATGGGATGAGGGAAAACCCCAGGTTTTCATATTAAGAGAAAGAGGATTACCCGGGACAGAGAGGGACCTATGAGAGCCCGAAGGGGCAACCTGTGCTTGGAGCAGGTGAACGTGGGTGAGGTCTAAAATGAATAATGCTCATCTGTATTCACAACTGGGATGGTGAGGTTCTCCAGATTAAGACTAATAAGGAGGAGGTATTCGATGATTTAACAGGCATTTAGATGCATAAATCCCCAGGGCCTCATGTGATGTATCCCAGCCTGCTTTGGGAGGTAAGGGATGAGATTGCAGGGGCCCTGAAAGAGACATTTACTGCTTTGCAGGCTACAGGTGAAGTACCAGGTGACAAGATGCTAGCTAATGTGGTTCCTTTGTTCAAAAAAGGCAGCAGGTATAGGCCAGGTAATTACAGAACAGTTAGTCTACCGTCAGTGGCAGTGAAATTATTGGAAAGAAATTCTAAAGGACAGGATTGATCAATACTTAGAAAGGCAGGACAATCAGGGATTGTCAGCACAGATTTGTTAGAGGGGGTTCCTGTCTCACTAATTTGAGTTTTTTGATAGGTGGGTAAATTGATGAAGGTAGTACAGCTGATGTGGTTTACACGAAGACCTGTCTCAAATGGAAAAGCTAATCCAGAAGGTAAAAGCCCATAGGATCCAATGCAAGGTGGTAAACTGGACCTGAACTGGCTTACAAATAGGAAGCGAAGGATGTTGATGGAGGGTTATTTTTGTAATTGGAAGCCTGTGACTGGAAATGTACCAAATAGATCAGTGTTGGGAACATTGCTGTTGTTATGTACATTAACCACCTGGATGTGAATGTAGAAAGTATAATTACTAAGTTTGTGGGTAATATGAAAATTGGGGGTGCTATCGACAGCGAGGAGAATGGTCACAGGCTACAGTCTGATGTTGATCAGTTGGTACATTGGGCAGTGCAATGGTAGATGGAATTTAATCCCAATAAGTGCATGGTGATGCATTTTGGTTTGTCTAATAAAAGAAGGATGTACATAATAAATGGTAGGTCCCTAGGAAGTACTGAGGAACAACAAGACTTCGTTGTACAAGTCCATAGATCCCTCAAGGTATCAGCACAGGTAGACAGGGTGGTGAAGGCAGCATATGGGATGTTTGTTTTCATTAGCCCGAATGTAGAGTATAGGAGCACGGAAGTCTTGTGTGCACTGGAACACTGTGTGCAGTTCTGGTGACCACATCATCAGAAATATGTGACTGTACTGGGGAGAGTGCAGAGGGGATGTTATTTGGGATTTAAAGTCTCAGCTACGAAGAGAGCTGAATTTGTTTTTTCAGAGCAGAGGTGGCTGGGGCGGAGTGTCTGTCTAAGGTATATAAAATTATGCGAGGCATCAACAAAGTAGATTGTGAGAATCTCTTCCCCATGGCAGGCATGTCTAAGACTAAAGGGCGTAAGTTTAAGGTGAGGAGCAGGTGGTTTAAAAGAGATTTGAGGAAAATGTTTTCACTCAGAGAGTGATGGATATATGAAACATGCTGCCTGACGGGATGGTGGAGGGAGACACTCTTGCAACATTTAAGAAGCATTGGGGCAATGTAGGCAATGGACCAAGTGTAGATAAATGGGATTAGTGTGGTTTGGTGTTTATTGGTCAGCTTGGACATGGTGGGCCAAATAACTTGTTTCTATACTGTATGACTTTGTGACTCTCTTTTTACTCAATGAGGAATAATTCTGGACCAATTGAAACCCTGTCAGAAATCACAAAATTCCTATTGTGAAAGTCAAAATGGAATACGTCATGATCCTTGAGCTTAGGGCTTAAATGTTTGAATCTTCAAAATCCCCCGAGATTTCATCACAGTTCCAGCATTTTTATGTGTGGCTGGCTTAAGAGTTTACCAATTATATTGTTCATCAGTATACTCACACTGAAGCAGGGGAAGGAAATGAGCCCGAAGTCTGAAGTAGACATTTCATAAATTAGAAACCAAAGCAGAAATTGCAGGCAAAACTCAGCAGGTCTGGCAGCATCGGTGGAGAGAAAGCAGAGTTACCATTTGGAACTCAGTCCTGAAGAGTCACTGCACCTGACAATGTTAACTCTGCATTCTCTCCAAAATGTTGCCAGACCTGTTGAGTTTTCCCAACAATATCTGTTTTTGATTTCCAACATCAGCAACTGTTTTGTTCCTTTTATAGAGTCATAGAGATGTACAGCACGGAAACAGACACTTCGGTCCAATGTGTTCATGCCAACCAGATATCCCAACCCAAGCTAGTTCCATCTGCCAGCACCGGCCCATATCCCTCCAAACCCTTCCTATTCATACACCCATCCAGATGCCCTTTAAATGTTGTAATTGTACCAGCCTCCACCACTTCCTCTGGCAGCCCATTCCGTACATGTACCATTCTCTGTCTGAAAAAAAGTTGCCCCTTAGGTCTCTTAATTTATCTTTCCCCTCTCACCCGAAACCTATGCCCTCTAGTTCTGGACTCCCCTACCCCAGGGAAAAGACTTTGTCTATTTACCCTATCCATGCCCCTCATGATTTTATAAACCTCTATAAGGTCACCCCTCAGCCTCCAATGTTCCAGGGAAAACAGCCCCAGCCTATTCAACCTCTCCCTGTAGCTCAAACCCTGGCAACATCCTTGTAAATCTTTTCTGAACCTTTCAAGTTTCACAACATCCTTCCAATAGGAAGAAGACCAGAATTGCATGTAATGTTCCAACAGTGGCCTTACCAATGTACTGTACAGCTGCAACATGACCTCCCAACTCCTGTACTCAATACCAATAAAGGAAGTTAGATCAGCTTTGATTGTAAAACAAATTGGCAACAGCTCCTGAGTTCAGGGGTTAAATTGGATTGTCCTGGAATCAGCGCAGAAAATGCAAAGTGTAATTTTGCTGTGGCTGTTCAATGTATTGCAAACTTTACGTTGTCTACTAATTACAATAATTGTGATCTGCAACCTAACGTTCAACACGCTGATGAGTGAATGCAGCAGGGTGAGTCAAGTTAATGTGAGGCCAGCACCACTTCAACTTAGAATAAACTAGGTAAAGGCAGACTGCATTTCTTAAAGATGGGATGCATTCTGGCTTTCGCAGAGCTGGTGTTGTTTGAAGAAGATGAAGAAGAGCAGAAGGAAATTGGAGCAATAGCCAAACAAGCCATGAGGCTCACTGATGCATTTGCAGGAGGTGAACAGGAGGAGAGAGGCCTCTTTCTTTTGGGGGAAAGGGGAAGAATACCATTCAGGCAGCATGAACAAGTGGCAATAGTGGTAGTTCCAGTAGTCTGTGATGGAGTCTTGGTTGGAGTTTCAGACTTTAGTTAGGCCCCAGCTGGAATACGCTGAGCAGTTCTGGTAACCATATTTTCGGAAGGATGTGATTACACTGGCAAGGATGTGGATGAGACTGTTAGCTACTTTGGATCAATTCCACTATAAATAGAGACTAGATAGACCGGGGTTATTTTTCTTAGAGTAGAGATGGCTGAGGGGCACTTGTTTTAGCAATTCAAAATCATGAGAGGCATAGGATAGGAGAGGATGGATAGGAAGAAAGCTTTTCATTCAATGAAGAGATCAATTACCAGAGGTCTTTGATCTAAATTAAAGGGCTGCAGGTTTAAAGGGAATTGAAGGAAGAATTACATTCATCCAGATGGTGTTGAATATCTGGAATTTGCTGCCTGAAGAGATGGGAATAATCACAATATTTATTCAGTGATCTCCTGAGCACAATAACGTACTGATCTGGAAAATAAGACTAAAGTAGAGAGATGTTTGAAAACTGGCATGCAGACAATGGGCCAAAGGATCTCTTTCCATTCTGTAGAACTCTCTGACTCTAACCCTGAGGACTGAATACTGTTATTGACCTCATACAAATGATGTGAACTTTGCAAGATGTAAACCAACCCTGCATTCAGTTACTAAGAGATTATTTTGACTACGACTTGAACCTCACCCTTTTACTTGACAATTAAGACTGCCATAAGCCACATGTGTACATCTCAAAATTTTAATGCACTGCCAGCTATTCAACTCTGGAAGGCACATCACGAAAGCATATTACACTACACACCACTTCTTTCTCATAAGGGCAAGCAGTCTGTAATAGGCAGCAGCAGCAGGAGCAAATTGCTAAGGTGGGAGAGGCTCCATGTGTCCATCCCCTTGAAGAGAATTTGTTGGAAATAATTGGAGTGATGGTCACTGAGGCCATGGCTGATGATGAGTGAAACCATGGAGGAAGGTAGTGTACCTGTCAAATCTCATTTCACTCTTAACTTGTGAGCTTTGTGAAGTACAGTCTGTTGATGGTGTAATCATGCACCTCGTACTTCCCCCTGTCTCTCTGCTTTTGTTTTCAGATACTCACGAATGGCCAACTGGTCAGCTAGTGATGTATGAGGCTGGTGTAATAGAGAGAAAGTGCAGAAGTCTGAGACTCAGGGGAATCCTAGTGCAAGAATCACAAAAGGTTAGCATGCAGATACAGCAAATAATTAGGAAGGCAAACAATTTTTTTTATTGCAAGGGAAGTGCAATATAAAAATAGAGATGTTTTGTTACAGCTTTATAAGGCATTGGAGCAGAGTGCAGTCACAATTTCTTTATTTGAGAAAGGATATAAATGAATTAGAAGCAGTTCAGAGAACGTTCATTTTACTGATATCTGGGATGGCGAGTGTTTACCTTCCGAGCAAAGATTGGACAGGCTGAGCCTGTATCCATTAAGACTAAGAGATGATCTTGTTGGGATGTATAAGATCCTGAGGGGATTTGAGAGGGTGTGTAGTGAAAGGATGTTTCTCCTTCTGGAAGTGACTAGAACTAGGGGTCACAGTTTAAAATAATAAGGGCTCTCCAATTAAAGATGAGATGCAAGGAAATATATTCTCTCAAAGGGTAGTGACCTATTTTCCTTAGAGTAGGGTCATTGAATATCCTTAAAATATAGATTGGTAAATTCATGACTCACAGTCAGTGTGTGAGAATGAGGAGTTCAGGTCACAGGCCAAATATGATCTGACTAAATGGTGAAAGAGATTCGAGCGGCCAAATGGCTTCCTCCTATTCCCAATTCATGTGTTTGTATTTTGTCTGTAGCAGGTTTGATGGTCAATGTCTCCTTTTCCAATAAAGATCAAACAAAAGGGACACAATGTCTGAGGCTGAGTTTGTGAAATCTCAGCTCACGTTCCTCCAGGGCCAAAATGCTGCCATCTTGTCTGCAGATAGCATAGCTCAAAGAGGGTTTCCGGATAGTGCAGCAATTGGTCCCGTGAAAGATTCTTACAATTCCCGAGGTGTTGCACAATGGGAATGCCAGTTTTACTCTGGACCATTTTGCCTGCTGTTTCTTCTCGGCCTACAGCATTCTTGCTCTTTGGATGCTGCCTGACGTGCTGTGCTTTTTCAGTGCCACGCTTTCTGACTCTTGCTCCCATCACTGATCTGGTAGTGCCCCTTACCAGTGTTCTGTAGTCTGCCAGCCCTGGTTGCTGCCATTCATTTCAAGGTAGTACAGTCAAATGTGGGTTGGCCTTGCAAGGCTGTTGGCAATTTCTGTCAATGGAAGTCGGCCAACCATCCGACACCCGCACAATAGCAATACATAATGTTGCAACCATGTGAGGAACGCTCCCCACTTTTTGACCCCATCTCAATCAATTGCAACAAATATTTTTATGTTTTTTTAGTTTGCTGCTCTCACACTTTGGTCAAATGTAATTCACTAGAAAACATGAGAGGGAGGGGATCATTAACATAGTGAAAAGAAGATAAATTTCATTATATCCAAGAAAGCACAATTAAATAATGAGACATTAAGTACACACACAAGCACAAGTAACTTTTCTTTTCATTGTGGTACAGACTGAGAGAAATTAGGCAGTGCACATCTAAAATCCTTAGAGTAGGGTTAGATTTTAAACCTGAGACCACAACTGATAGCTTGTTGACTTATATCACAGCAACACTAGAATCTGAAGACATCTTTTACTTCGGAATAATTGTTTTCACAGTTTTCTTTGACACCTGATGCTATCTTCTGAAACAAGGAGAGAGAGAAAACAAACCAGAGGTCATCATCTTAGGATAAAGTGTAGCAAAGTAAAAACAGAGTTGAGGAGAAACTACTTCTTCCAAAGGGTTGTGAATCTGTGGAATTTGCTATCCCAAAGTGTGGTGGATGCTGGGCCAAAGAGTAAATTTAAGGAAGAGTTAGGCAGGGTTGAAGGGATATGGAGAGAAGACAGCAAAATGTGAGTGAGGATCAGATTAGCCATGATCGAATAGCAGACCAGACTTGATGGTCCGAATGGCCTAATTCTGCTCCTCTATCTTATGAACATCCAGGCCTCCCAAATTCTACTATTATGAATCCATGTTCTCCTTTTGCTGCTATGCAAAAACTGGTGAAATGCAGTTCAGTGTATGTTCTGGAGTCCAAATCTATTGTCATTCCAAAGCTATTAACTGGCAGATGAAACTTGCCTCTGCCATCATGTGAAATTATTGTACAAATGGAAATTAAAACAGAAGATTTTTGACTCTAACCCTGTTGCCTGGTTTCAATGTCTTTTGATAAAAATGATCATTTCAGAACAGAGAGCTTTGTTAATTCCACGTAGGAACACGCCTCAATCAACTGCCTCTATCAATCTGCAGCCATGTTAGGCCCATGTTGCTTACTTTTTCAATATCATTTTAGCCCATGAAAGAGCTCAGATATCACAGTCAGCTGACGGGAGTTAAAATTCAATTGTTCGTGTTTCCCATTATTCTAATAATTGGAGCATGAGGGCAGGCAAGACATTTACTAAGGAATTGTACAAGGGTGATTAGTTGAGTCTTCTATGTTTGGTTGGGTAAGGTTGATGTGAATTTGTTACTTTGTGGAAGCTTTTATTTCAAGGTTGTGACCAAGAGGATGCAGTGATGCTCCATAAAGATAGGACCATAAGATGTTGAACTGTTCAGCGACAATGACCTGGACCTTATATAAAGGAACCAGAACTGAACTACGTGCCTGTAGAAAGGCTGCCATGTAGTTATTCAGTTGCCTCATCCCTTCTTCTTTCTCTCCTCCTGCTAAAGGACTTGTTTAATTCATGCTGAAAATGTGTTGCTGGTAAAGCACAGCAGGTCAGGCAGCATCCAAGGAACAGGAGAATCGATGTTTCGGGCATAAGCCCTTCATCATGTTTAATTCATGAGTGGGCTGGATACAGTAGACAGGGTGAAGCTGCTCCGTCTCATAAAAGAAACAAGAATGAGAGGGCATGGATTTGATGAGCAAAAGAAGCAACCTGATGTGAGAAAACATGATTTCACACAGTGAACATTTAGGATAAGGAATGCACTGTCTGGAAATGTAGTGAATCTAGGTTCAATTCAAGAGGACATCAGCTGATTGTCTGGATAGAAAATGTGAGCAAGGTTGTGGAGAAAAATCAAGAGCTTAGCACTGGATAATGATGCACACTTGATGAGCCACACAGACACAATGAGCTGAATAGTCACCTTTTGCACCATAATAATTCTGTGATCCATGGTGGAAAAGGCTATGCTGTCATGAGTTTACCTTGTGAAGGGTACAGCAAGCTATCACAATGCTGGTGAGTATTGAAGAGCTGTTGAAGGGTTAACAGAGCCACCATTGCTTCAACACCTCAATTTCAAACACGCTCAACTTCCTTCTGGCAGCACGGCTCTCGTTATGGTTGAGTTGTAGATGGGAGTCATCAGCCAGCTGTTGGGGTGAATAGTCTTTGTTATTGGTCAGTCTCTGGATCTGGCTGGAAGATTGATGGAGCAATCAATTGGGACTGGATGAACACAACAACAGCTAACACCTTCCTCAGCAATTTTTCCAAACACCCACAAAAATCACAGGTGGGAACAGAAATCAATAAGCAACTCGTGGTACAGATAGACAATTCTTTATCTGAAGTTCCAAAATTCAAAAAACTCCAAAATCTGAAGTTTGTTTTTCGTAGAGTGTGCAGCATCAATCTGCATAACATAAGATTTGTTTGGTGGGTGAAGGCCACACCCATGCGACCCACGTGGCGGCATGGCCCAGCACTGGCAGGTGTCAATTGTGTTTAGTTGTTTAATTTCACTGTGAAAATGCCAAAAAGAGCTGCAGGTATACCTTGTGCCTAACAATAATAAAAAGAAAAGGAAACATCTGACATTATCAATAATGCAGAAAGGTGTTATTGCAGAAGCTTGATCATGGTGTGTCTGTGTGGCATCTTACTGAGGAATATGGTGTCGGAACTACCACTGTACATGATTTAAAGAAACAGAAAGACAAGTTACTGAAGTTTTATAGTAACAGTGATGACCATAAACTATTGAAAAATAGGAAAGCAGTGCACAGGGCAAAAAATGAAGATCTTAACCGTGTGTTGATGGAGTGGATTCGACAACGAAGAAGTGAACGTGTGCCATTGACTGGTTTGTTGGTCATGAAACAAGCTAGAAAATATTATAAGAACTGAACATTAAAGACAAATGTCAATATTCAGAAGGTTGGCTGCAGAAATTTAAGAAGCCTAATAGTGTAAAATACCTGAAAATCTTTGGTGAAAAGGCTTCTGCTGACCATGAAGCAGCTGAAAATTCTATTGATAAATTTGCCAAGATGATATCTGAACAAAGCCTTAGTCCTGAACAAATTTACAATGCTGATGAAACAGCTCTCGACTGGTGCTATGTCCCGAGAAAAACATTAACAACGGTTGATGAGGGAGCACCAATAGGTTTTAAGGATTCTAAGGACAGGTTAACTATTCTTGGGTGTGCCAATGTTGCAGGCACACACAAGGTGAAATTGGCAGTGATTGGGAAAAGCAAACATCCGAGATGTCTGAAAGGTGAACACCATTTACCTGTGCAGTATTATGCAAACAAAAAAGCATGGGTAACCCGAGAAATCTTTTTCGACTGGTTCAGTAACTACTTCATATCAGCGGCACAAGCTCATTGCAGGCAAGCTGGACTGGAAGAAAACTGTAAAATTTTATTGTTCCTGGGCAACTGCTCCGCACATCCCCCTGCTGAACCTCTTGTGAAAAGTAATATTTTTGGCATTTACTTGCCCCCTAATGTGACATCTGTATTACAGCCTTGTGACCAGGGAATTTTGCACTCCATGAAGAGCAAGTATAAAGACTATTTTTTAAACTGTATGCTTGCTGCTGTCAACAGTGAGGTAGGAATCCAAGACTAACTGTAAGAGTTTAGTGCTAAGGTTGCCATTTATGCAGTCACTAATGTTGGAATGATGTTGATTAATCAACATTAATAAATGCTTGGCACAGACTCTGGCCTATGACGATGTTTCATGTAAATTAATCTATACATGAAGACTTTCAAGGATTTTGTGTCACTGCAGAAAAAAAGATGACAGCAAACCTTGTAAGTTACGCACAAATTTTATTGGACGAAAGTGTTAATAAATTACAGGAAGCTGACATTGAAGAAATGTTGAACATTGACAACAATGGGAAAATTGCTGAAATGGTTTTAAATACAGATAAGTGTGAGGATAGTAGTGATGATGATTATGATAATGACTTTGTGAACACTGTTGAAAAAGTCCCCAATATGGTGAAAATGCGTGATCAGTTAATTGCTGGACTTGAACAATCTTCATTTATCAGTGAGCAAGAGATTACGGCAATTTGCTCGATTAAAGAGATATTGCTTCGACAGAGCCTATGTTAATGAGACAGATGACACTTGAAGAAGTCTTTAGGAACGCTGTCTGCCATAGTGCTGAAGCTGTGTATGTTTAAGTTTTACCGAATATTTTGCTTGGAATTTTTTTTTCTAAAAACACATTGTCCTTGAGTATTTATGGTCTATGTATTACATTTATCAGTACATTACTCTGTAAATAAACTGTGGTCGTATTTCTAGTCTTTATTTATCCTACTTAGTGTGAACATTCATACGTTTTTGCTGCAGTATTGATGTTGATTACGGGGTGCTGCCCTGGACCCTACAGGGGGCGCTACATTTGTTCCAAAATCCGAAAAATTCCAAATTCCGAAAATCAGCTGGCCCTGACGATTTCGGATAAAGGATTGTCTGCCTGTATTATGCAACAATGCACATCACTCATACCATAAGGTATTCTGCCATGATGCCTGTGTACCAGCCTCTCGTGGCTTGTGGTTAGGATTGAATACTGCCACCAGTCTTCCTTCCAATGCTGAGTCTAAGAGGCTGCTTCATAGTCTGTGGTGCAGGAAGGACAAATTATTTCAGCAGGATAGTCTCTTGCCTTAGATAGCAAGATGTAGTGAATTATACTCCAGGGACTACATACAGGTTACATTATCTCTTAGGCATATTCACAATTACTAGTGTAAGATAGAGAAAACACGTGTCTCCATCAGGTGATTGGACCAGACGCCAACTGATTGTTCATCCAGAGGCACTGTGAAATCATACCTTTGGGCAGATTTCGTATAGCTCAAACGTTGACTCTTTCAGAACCATGATTGTATACAACACCTAAAAAAACACACAAACTTTTGATGATCACTTAAAGTAACCTTCAAGTTGCAGAACATGTTTAACTGCATGTATTTAAAAGAAGATGTTAATTAGGGAAGTCAGGTTGAAAATGACAAACACGTGCCAATCACTGTTAAACGCTGGTGCTGAAGCTACCTGTACTGCATATTTCTGACCTCAGCTAATCATATGGGCATATGATTGAAAAATGTACAGACCTGTATAAAAATGATAAATTCTGATCTCTGTATGTAAATGTTTACATATGTATGGCATGACCAACTGTACAGACCATCAAATTATTTTATGAATAAAGTATATTTTTGAAATAAAAAAAAGTACTGCATATTCTGAAATATGCTGATAATGACCCACACTAACACAATCATTGATATGTCTTTTGGAATGATTTGTGCGAGAAATGATTGGAGTGTCACGTTTCTGCTGATTAAGGACTCCCAACACCAAAACTACTGGTGTGAGCAGGTCAAATTTTATAACCGCAGTCTCGTCTGGGACACTGAAAAGTTCTCTATCATCAGGTGCTACCTTGGAAGATAGGAACAGAAGTAGCCCATTCAGCCTTTTGAATTTGGTCTGCCATGCAATTAGATCCAATTTGAGCTCTGCCTCAACTTCATTTACATGTCTTTGAGTCGCATCCTTTGACATCCGAATCCAACAGAAACACAGCAATCTCAGTATTGAAAGCCTCAATTGATCTGGAATCAACTTAATAAAAGCAAATTACTGCAGATGCTGGAATCTGAAACCAAAAGAGAAAATGCTGGAAAATCTCAGCAGGTCTGGCAGCATCTGTAAGGAGAGAAAATAGCTGATGTTTCGAGTCTAACTGACCCTTTGTCAAAGCTTTGACAAAGGGTCAGTTAGACTCAAAATGTCACCTCTTTTCTCTCCTTACGGATGCTGCCAGACCTGCTGAAATTTTCCAGCATTTTCTCTTTTGGCATCACAACTTTTTGGGGGGAGAGCAAGTTCCAATTTCTATTACTTTGATGTGAAGAGCAGGGATGAATATATGATCTAATCCATTGCAATTGGCTCCAAAATGATAGCAAACTAAAATATTCACTCCACAACAGCTTTGTGCTTCACCTTTGAGAAAGACGGTCTGCATCTAACTCAAAATAAATATGGCTGCTATATGTTTTACATTTGGAACGATTTGAAGAACATCAGAACAAGGAGCAGGGGTAGATAATTCAGCTCCTTAAATCTGCTCCATTATTGGATACGATCATGGCTGATCTCATCTCGGCCTCAACTCAAATTCCTAGCCAACTCTCCACAACTCTTCAACCTATTACTAATCAAAAATCTGTATATCTCCTCCTTAAATTTACTTAATGACCCAGAATCCACTGCATTCTGGGGCAATGAATTCATGACCCATTGAGAGAAGTAATTTCTCCATATCTCTGTTTTAAAACTGCTACCCCTTAACCTAAAACAATGACCTCTTGTTCGAGATTGCCCCACATAAGGTGTGCATGACACGAGTATCTATCTTTGTAGCAGGTTTTGTTCATTGTTCTTTGAAATATCTGCTCTATGATTCTAGCTACAACTTCCATGTCTATTTACACCTTGGTTATTTTTCTCTGAGTCTACACCAAGGTTTAACCAATCAAGCATCAATACTAAACAGATTCACAATATCAAACACAGCACACATGAAACCATTGAACACTACAACAGTCAAATTTGATTTTGGCTCCATCTCCTGAATTGAAAGGATTTGCTTGGATTCATGATTCCGAAGTTAGATTTGGGATTTTTTCTGACGATGTCACTTGTCAAATTCTGGACTGGCAGTCTAGAATTCCAGTGCTGTGTGTGAAAAATACCATGAGATAAACTGGTCACCAAAATCTATTTTTCAAAGAAAAAGCCCTTTTTATTCTGTGCACTCCATTCTTCATGGTATCAACTACGTAAGGTTTTTAAGGATTTTTTCATCAGTATGAAAAGGAAATGAAGTTATGGTATCACTTCCATCCTTCACACCTATTAATTCTTAAGTCCAGTTAAATGTGACAATGGTATTTGTTGAAATCTCAGGAACTACTTCTCTCTTTTCTTTTTTATTTATAAAGAAAATGTTGTGACTACAGCATAAAACAGACTAGAAGAATGAGAGTGGTCCAGTTCTTAATGTGTTATATACAATGGAAGCAGCACAGTACAATAATATATACAATTAGAATAGTGTCACCAGCAGCAGATGATGTTTTCTAGAATGACTACTAATCATGTGGAACTAATAAAAGGTTCAAAAAACCCAATGTCTGGGTGGGTGTGCGGTGGAGTCTGGACTTCTTTGAGTTCATTATTGAACTTAAGCTCCAATCTTACACTGACTCATTTAGCTTTGCATTACAGTCTAACGTAAATCGAGAGGCTACTCTCTCTTACTGCAGTGTGTGCTGGAACCTTCCCATTTTCCTGTAATAGCATGTCTGGGTAGCATTAAGTGTGTGAAGATAATCTCAGCCTCTTAATCAGATGGCCCATTTTCAAATAACAAAAGCTTTTTGCCCCAGGCCAAGAATGATGAATTGCCACTCAGGCACAATTTCCACTGGGTATGTTTACTTCATAGAATCCCTACAGCATGGATCCAGGCCATTCAGCCCATCAAGTCCATGCCAACCTACTGAAAAGCATCCCAGCCCGTCCCTGTAATCCTGCATTTCCCATGGTTAATCCACTTCGCCTGCACATCCATGGGCAATTTTGCACATCTTTGGACTTTGGGAGGAAACCCACGCAGACACACGGAGAATATCCAAACTCCACACAGTCGCCTGAGGGTGGTATTGAACCCAGCTCCCTGTTACTGTGTGGCAACAGAGCTAACCACTGAGCCATCACTGTGCCACCATTGCTGTTGATG
Organism: Chiloscyllium plagiosum; assembly: GCF_037043375.1. Classification (NCBI taxonomy): domain Eukaryota; kingdom Metazoa; phylum Chordata; class Chondrichthyes; order Orectolobiformes; family Hemiscylliidae; genus Chiloscyllium; species Chiloscyllium plagiosum. The sequence goes on along the minus strand of NW_028270153.1, from coordinate 18,512,001 downwards.
TAATTCAGTTAATATCTATAGTGGGACAGTGCCATTTGTTAAAAGTCCTGGTGAAACAAGTCACTGAGGTAAAACAGTGTAACAAGCATTGGTGCAATAGTTGCGATCTTGCCCATTGCACCAAATACATTTCTTAATGCAAGAGGAAGTGTTGTTATAGTTTATTTAGCTGCAAAATTGATGCAATGAACACAGCATAGCCTAGGCTGCAGCTTTTGTAGTGGTTGGATCTTTGGAGACTCGAGAACTAAGCCGGTTTAAAATTTGCCATTTGTAGCAGCAAATGCATTTTCAATTATTTTTAAAATATTTAATCCTTTTATGAAACTGCGGTGTCACTCTATATGTGTTTTTTTTCCGTGGAATACCACAGCTGTAATATGATTGAACACACATTGCAACCCTTAAATGTGGGTTAATACCATCCTACAGGCATTTTGTTCAAAGCTTCATTGATGGTCATGCCTGTCAAAAGAGCTAACAGGAGCTTGATAAGTTGCACATCTAAATGAAGAATAGGTTAAAAGTCTTAACAACTCCTCTCTATTCAAAGAAGCAAGACAGATTCTCTCAACATGCCTGTCATCCATTTAAGATCAAGAGCAAAAGGAAGTGGGAAATTATTTTGTGTTTTATTTTCCAAATAAACACAAAAATAAAAAAAAAGTGACTAATTCTGATGAACAATATTTCAGCAAAGGCAAAATCCTGTTTTTGGACTCAGTGTTAAAGTGTGTTAAGCTTCCACTTAGCAACTATCAATAATTTCAATATCCTCAGATTTTTTTTGGAACCAAAGACTTCATCTTTTGCACAAATTTTCATGTGGCTTTTAGAATTTATTATTCAAGGATAAAGTCAGCCACACCAGAGGCTGGTGGCGTGCACCCTTCTTCTCTCTTCGAGGTTTACAGTTACAAAAATAATAGCAGCTGTGCCGCAGCACAGTAGGGTGCGTGTTTTTATTACTTTATCATTCCCTACATGGTGAGCTCCCAAATTTAACTGAGGCATCTGGGAGATTACACTGAACTGAGTCTGTGACTTCCCGGTGCAGTTTTGAAAGTGGAGGTTTGGAGGGGGTGGGAGGGTTGTGGTGGTTTAGCAAAAGAATTGTCCCCTGCTTGATCACTTGGAAACCAGCAGTGTATCCGGTAAATATCCTGGCTCATTTGTACTAGAGGTTAACCTTCGTGGTGTTCCAGGATTCACCCAACTAAGCTTGCACATGTGTCGTGTCATTGTTTCCACTTGTGATTTGTGGCTTTATTACGGGTTGCTGTTCCTGATGACGGGACAGTGATTGGAAAGGATGGGAATCAACAGACCTACTGTGGAAGAGTCAGACAGTTCTGCCTATGAACAGCCCCAGTGAAAAGGCAGCTCTGTCTGCTGATTATTAAGGATGTATTGCTGCCTGTGCTGGCTTCTTTAATGTGTCATGCTTCCAAGTTGGTCTGCCAGCGGCAGTAACAAAGGAACATAGGACTTAAGGGCAGGAGTAGTCCATTCGGCCCTTTGATTGTGCTCTCTCATTCAATAAGCTCATGGCTGATGTGGTTGTGGTAACGGGAATTAGTCCTCAAATGGAATCTTCTTAAATGACAAATGGGCATTCCTGGCACAGCCGAGCACACCACAATTAGCTCATAAATAAAGCGTATGGAAAAGAAAATCACACACAAAGGTCAACAACAAACATTTATATTTATGTAGTGCCTTTTAATTTAATGAAACATCCCAAGCTGCCTCATAGGGGCATTATAAGCAAAATATGACATTGAATCACATGAGGAAATATTTGTTCAGATGAGCAAACAGTTGGTCAAAAAGGAAGGTTTTAAGGGGTGTCAGTTAAAGGAGGAAAGTGAGGCGTAGAGTTGCAAGGAGGGAGTTTCAGAGCTTGAGCAGATGCAACAAACGATTTGGACACTCATGGTGGAAAAATTAGAAGTGGGAATGCTCAAGAGACTAAAATTAAAGTAACATAGATATCTTGGAGGGCTGTGGCATTGAAGACATGACAGCAACATGGAGGGTCAAGGCCATGGAGGGATTTGAAAACAAAGATGAGAACTTTATATCAAGATGTGGCTGAACAGGATGTGGTGTATGTCAGTGAACCCAGGCATAAGAGAAGACTTGGTGTGAGTTAAGGTACAAGCAGCAGAGTTTTGAATTATCTCAAGTTTACAGAGGGTAAAATGAGGGAGAGTGGTCAGGAGTGCAGATGAATAGTCAAGCTTAATAGTAATGAATGTATAGAAGAGTTTTCCATCAGCAAATAAGCTGAGACAGAACCAAACTTGGGCAATGTTTCTATAATGCATGATGTCTCTTGCATATCCTTCCCCTCCCCCTTTTCCTTTCTACTGCGCAGCTCAGCTATCTAGAACCCTTGCTCTTGAATTCTCTGACTAGACCTCAGAAATTTTCCATTTATCTTTCCTCCTTACAATACTAATGATCACTCTCCAATTGACAACTTTGTTAACCCCCTTCATTAGTCTAATTTTATGCCTTAATAATGGCTCTGTGGAAATCCTGGAACATGTTGTTTCAGTAAAGGTACAATTTGAATTCAAGCTAATGTGGCTTTTATTGTTGTTGAGGTTCAACCAGTAGCACAAGGCCATGGCGTGCCCTGTCATAAATAAGATTTGTAACCTGAATTCTTGGATAAATAGATGATACAGATCCATTGATAAAAATTCTTTAAAGTAGAGGCATTGTTGTTGTGTTATGTCTCTCAGCGGATGTATGATATAACTTAGAGGATCTGCCCATGATGTCATCACCATATCAAGAAAATTATTTATTATAAAGCTTACATTCTCAATCTTATTGTTCAAAGACATTAGTGAGACCACTCTTAGAATACCGTGTACAATTCTGCTTGCCCGGCTATAGGAAGGATATTGTTAAATTAGAAAGAATACAGAAAAGATTTACAAGTATGTTGCCAGGATTGGAGGGTTTGAATTATAAAATCACAGGAGGCATAGATAAAGTGAATAGCCAAGGTCTTTTTCCAAGGGAAAAGGAGTCCAAAACTAGAAGACATAGGTTTAAGGTGAGAGGGGAAAAATTTAAAAGGAGCTGACAGGCAACTTTTTCAAACAGAGAATGTGCATGTATGGAATGAGCTGCCAAAGGAAGTGATAGAGGTGAGTACAATTACAACACTTAGAAGATATTTGGACAGGTACATGAATAAGAAAGGTTTAGAGGGATGTGGGCCAAATGCAGGCAAGTGGGATCAGTTCAGTTTAGGAAACCTGGTCAGCATGGACAAGTTGGACCAAAGGGCCAGTTTCCATGCTGTACAGCTCTATGACTCATGATTCTATAATTCTGTCCTCTTGAAGCATGAGATGTTGAGGGTAATGTGCAAAGTACGTCTGAATTGTTTAGATTGAGCCCAGATGCACAAGTGTGCTGTTAATAAAAGTTTATTGATTTTCTTTTTCAGTACTAGGGACCTACATCTTGTCCTATTGCATGGGAACTGACATAAGTATCAAAGTGTGATAGTTGCACAGCACCAGTATACCTCATCACCTCATGTTATGGTGGCCTATCACAATAACTGTAATCTGATAAACTCAATTGCTTTGTCTTCACAACATAGCTTTTCTAAATATAAACCTGTGAGTGAATCCTAGAAGTTAGTCAAAGGAATACCAAGGAGTTACAAGCTCATCAGATTTCTGTGCTTTTCAAAACTAGTTGACACACTAGCTTTTTATTTCTAGATGCTCAAAAAAATGTGTTCTAGCAGTCTTCACAGCCCTGTAGCTCATCTAGTCTTTCAGAGCAGAGGAGGTCTACAAGCTGCCTGTATTTTCTACAGGACCCCTACCAGTATGCCCCTATGTTCAGGGCATTCCCTATATAGAAATATATCATTCATGTTGAGAACATACAATCAAAGATAGAAGTTCATTTTGGCCAGGGGAATAAAACTTGCAGTCTCACAGAGATGCAGTACCCGATATGTAATTCATGGAATGCAAAACAGCTGATTATCAGAAAATGGTAGCTGTTCAGATAGCACCCATTTTTGTTTCATTCTCTGAGATGAATTTCTATCCTTGGATTTTAAATGGCATAATACTAACTGCCTAGTATTTAGATTTAAACCAGAAAGTACGATAAAGCTAAGAAAAATGTAATAAGATCTAACTTTCTGTAGTCACCTCTTTCATCAACAGCAAGAGATACAAAAACTTATATAGTCCAGCTCTTCATCTCACTGTCTTTAGCAAAACTAAAAGGAATGTTCATCTTGCAATAGGCAGAGAATTACTTTCCTTGTTCATATTAATATGGGCTAGTGCCAATTGTGATAGCAATATTTGGCCTATTTATTAATCATCCACTTTGATCAATAATTCAGCAATTATTGTCTCACCACATATGAAATTAGAAAACAAATGAGTCTATAATGATGAGAAAAGAAAGCCTTGCATTTATGTTGCACCTTTCATGACCACTAGATATCCACAAGCACACAACAGCCAGGTAAATAGTTTAATACTTGGTCACTTGATAGTACAGAGCTTGAGTCTGCTGAAAAAGGATGTGTATTTCAAAGATTTTAGACTTGTACACATCAGAACATTTCCTAAGAATACCAAGTATTTGTTTGTAACAAATTTGAACTGAATCTGAATGATCAACATCCGTTCTCCCCCAGCTCTCCACACTGCCCCTCTTTCCCCACTATAGCATAAATGCCGTCCCCTCCACACTTCACTTCTGCTCTGATGACAATTCATTTCGACTGGAAATGTTAGCTTGATTTCTCTCCATGGATGCTGCGTGACCCATTGTGATAGCCAGCATTTTTTGTTTTCACTTCAGATTTCAGAATCTGCAGTAATTTGCTCCTACTGACCATACCCAACCAGCCCATGCTTGCAAAAGTCAGAATGCAGTGTCCAGTGCTGTACATCTCTATGACTTTATGACTATGACTCTATAAATGTGATTTTACAATCAGATAACATTTGCTGGATAATCCTGAGCGTGCAAGTCATTTCAATGACTATCTTTTTCAGAAAGAAAAGTATTCGTATTCCTTCTGTTTTAAAAGAATGAGCATCAGATTATTCATATCTCAGGGCGGTGCCCTGATTAATTGGAGATTAATCCTACTTGGTTTAAAATTTAAACAAACTCTGGCAGTTAACTGTCAATCAATTTTAATGGGTGCATTCTCTGGTACTGCCTATGCCAATTAGAGTCCACTTGCCAACCAATCAGCACTCCTCTCAAGCATTAAAAATATTTGTCTCCTCTTAAAATGGTTTTATTGCTAAATGTCCAGATGAGTGCAAAGGCTTTGACAAATGTTTTTTTCAGCAATACTCAAGTCTGATCATTAATAAGGCTGTAGATTTCTGAGGTGCATTTCCCAGATAAATAATTTGTACAAGCACAGTAACTATCAACAAGAAGATAGGAAACAATACAAATGAAATAGCAACCACAACTGGAAATGAAACACTGAAATGATCACATTCTTTCTTCCAAAGAACAAGATGCACAATATCCTATCATCTATGTTGAAAGTTGTGAATTAAGTTCAAATATTACTATTTTTTCCCCTATGTTAACAGTAACCCTAAAAATTATAACTCTTGTGTGACTGGTGCCATTAGTTTCTAATTAAACAAATATTAGTCAGTTTCTACATCAATTTAGCTGAATTCTCCGATCTATTCATAAAAAAAAATCATAATTCAAAGAGATACTGAAAACAGACAATATTGGACAGAATGATATTAGTTGTCAAAAAACAGAAATAGTTACTCCCAGATGAATACTGCTTCCATACAAAAATAAAGTTCTATATCCAAATATTTTTCTTAAAATTGTTTTCTGTGAGTTCACTAAACAGCTCTTTCCCTTGTTCTGATTTCCTCATTGGTATCAAATGGTCCTTGCCATTCAGTGTGGAGCCTCTAATAGAGATATCAGAGCTGGCAATCTGTAGCAAAATGTGATCAGTCATGGGACACTTCAATCACATGGCATTTCTAATTGTATTGAGACTCCCTGCAACAGCTATCATTGGGTACGGGAAGATAGTGATTCATTTTAAATTATCTGAGTTAGTGACAAGCTAGTAAGCCATTCCGGCCAAGTAATTTATTCCCAGCCAGTTTGAATAATTGCAAACATATGGATTAGGGGAGGACAGTGAAATTTTCCAGTTTTGAGAAGATCACGATCATTGTTTAGTCCTGGTTACATTGTACAGAGAGCTGGAAGGTTGGAAATCACAGCACAGAGAAAGGACATTTATGCTATTGCATTTATACTAGTATTAGCTCACTTTGTTGCAATTTCACTGGGCAATTCCAGCCCTGCCACTAAAAATGTTGTGGGGGGCGGTTTAGGAGGGAAATGCAGGAGCATTGCAGCCATTTAGTGCTCCTTGGAAACAGCGGTTGGTTAAATCTGATTGGCCAGTCGCTCTGTAGTCATAGTGGTGCCATAGGGAATAGTGATCACTGGTGAACTACAAGGAGTCGCACCAGTTTCGATGTTGGACTCACCAGGATCAAGTATGCCTGAGGTCCCATGGTGAGGCAAGGAAGGGAGGCCACGGACAGAGTGGAAAACAGGTAGGAGTGGACTGATGGGAAGGTCACTGGAGAGAAGCACCTAGGGGGAGGGAGGGAGGCAGACTTTGAGGCAGTACCCTGCCTACTGGTCCCAGTGAGGATACTTTCTCAATCCTCCTCCCATGGCCCGAGCACAATAACTTGTCAGTCACTCCTCTCTGTCCCTGAAGGCCCAATGGCTTCTATAATTGGTCAATTCAGGGCTTTAACTGACATGAAGGTGGGTGGACTGCCTTCACTGTCCCTTGGTTAGAAGCAGCAGTAAGGCCCCACTTGCAGGGCCCACAAACGTTTGCTGATAGAATCAGATACCAGCATAACACAGGAGCCACTGGAAATAGTGATCACTGGTGAACTACACATTTAGTTCATCAAGTGTGTGGTGGCTTTTCCAATGAACATACAGTTAGGCTCACTCCCCATTCTTTCCTTATTTCCCCTTCAATTTTTCCCCAAGTATTTATCATAGAATCATAGAGATGTAAAGCATGGAAACAAACTCTTTCGTCCAACTCGTCCATACCAATCAGATTTCCTACATTAATCTAGTCCCATTTCCCAGCACTTGGCCCATTTTGCTCCAAACCCTTCCTATTCATATACACATCCAGACGTCTTTTAAATGTTGCAATTGTACCAGCCTCCACCACTTCCTCTGGCAGCTCATTCCATACATACACCACCCTCTGTCTGAAAAAGTTGCCTCTTCGGTCCCTTTTAAATCTTTCCCCTCTCACCTTAAACCAATGCCCACTAGTTCTGGGTTCCCCCAACCCAGGGAAAAGATCTTGTCTATGTACCCTATCCATGTCCTTCATGATTTTATAAACCTCTATAAGGTCATTGCTTAGCTTCCAGCGCTCCAGGAAAACAGCCCCAGCTTATTCAGCCTCTCCCTATAGCTCAAACCCTCCAACCTTGGCAACATCCTTGTAAATCTTATCCTTTTGAAGACTACAATTGAATCTATAGCCATCTCTCTGATGGACCATACATTCTAACTGTAAATCAATCATTGTATAAAGATTTTTTTTCCTTATGTTGCTTTTAGCAACATAAAATCTGTGGCCTTTGATCAGCAACCTTTCAAATAATGGGAATAATGTTTCCTTATTGATCCTGTCTAAAACCTTCATGATGTTAAAAACATTTCTGAAATCTCCACTGAGCCTTCTCCTACTATTGTCCCTCTTCCCATTTTAGTAAATCTTTTCTGGACCCTTTCAAAAGCTTCAGAAGTTCTTCCTGAAGTATGGCACCCAGACCTAGATACAATATACCAGCTGGGATTGGACTAGTGTTTTGTATCGATCAGATTCCCTACAGTATGGAAACAGCCCTTCAGCCCAACAAGTCCACACCGACCTTCTGAAGAGTAGCCCACCCCGACCCATTCCCCTACCTTATACTCACCCCGATTTGGCAATTTAGCATGGCTAATTCACCTAACCTGCACACCTTTTGGACTGTGGAAGGAAACTGGAGCACCCGGAGGAAACCCACCCAGACACGGGAAGAACGTGCAAATTCCACACAGATAATCCCCCGAGGTGGGAATCAAACCAGGTCCCTGCTGCTGAGAGGCAGCAGTGCTAACCACTGAACCACCATGCCACCCAGTATACCCGGCTTAGTATAACTTCTATACGTTTACAATATATTCCTCCATTTATAAAACTCAGGATCCCCAAATGTTTTATTCTTCCCTTTGAAAGGCTTATTCTTTTAAATTATTATGTTGTCTCTGCTTCACATTAAGTCATGGTGAAGCATCCTTGAGACTTCGCTACTTCAATTCTCTCTATCCCATAATTCCAATCACCGATTTTGTTTGATAGAACTGTTTAGATTTCTAGATCGCTAGTGGTGGCTTATGGTTGTACACCATCCCATGAGTGCTGTAACTGCCCTGCAATTTCCATTGGGATGTGGCAGAAAACAATCATGTGATATTACCATTTTATCATGTGTTAAAATGGCCTAGGCTGTTGGGTCAAGTCTACTGTTCTCCTCACTAGCCCTCATTCGCCTCTCGCCAATTGAACTTCTACTTTGTGATGGTAAATGTTCAACATAGAAACTATAATAAATTTTGAAGTTTACTTGATATTTTCATTGCAAAAGATGAAATGTAGTAACAACCTATAGTTGTTATTGTCATTCAGCTAGTATTTTTCCTAAGTGTATCCTGCTTTATATTAGTGCTTTTTCTCCTAAGGTTAAACATTGCTGTTTTGGGTAAGGGTTGACAGCATGTTTCTCATCAGCTGTCCAATCCATGCCTGTATAAAAAGAACATGCCTTTAGATTGAATTGACCTAAGAAATGGGGTTAGAGATCTCAACCTGGTCCAGATGCTCAGTTGTGATTCTTGCAATACAATTTATTTCTGAAGATTGTTTTCATGCAATTTCCACTCCTGAAGAAGCAACACTCAGCTAAGCACAACAAAATTGAAAGACTCCATTTTCAACATTTTTTGAAGAAAATGCAGTCTCTACATTGACCATATGAGTAGGTGAATGGAACAATCGGTCTCTTCATTAAATAATGCTTTTGTACCTTCATAGTAGACTACACATGGTGAGAAATTATAAAGAGTTTAATCAGACTAGCCCAACCGAGGCAGCATAAATCTAAATAAACAATTTAATACCATGGATATTCATAACCAGACCTTTCAAGCTATGGTCAGAAATAAGACAGGCCTATTAAACTGTGGGGACTCAGTCCTTTGGGAATTGGAAATCTCACCAATTGGATTCTTCATCATCAAACACTCTGCAATCTTCAGCAATGCAATGCTCTCAATCACACTCATATCAACTAAAATCAAAAATCCCCAAAGACTGTTGTGATTTAAAAATGTCTCGACAAGGCAAGTCTGAAGCTGGTCGTGTGATTAGCAAGAAATGAACAGGGGATGAGGAACTGTGCCTCAACAAGGAAGCGAACTAGCTCAGGTCAAAGTAGGCTGTTCAACAGCTTGATGACTGGAAGGAGATAACCAATCAGTCCCTCCATCCTGACTGTCAGACAAGTTCAGGGCATGTGACTACAAGTCTTATCAAGTATAGGGTTTTATTTTTGAATGTCGGATTAAGGCGTTACACACAAAAAGTACTTTGGCAGTCTTTAGTTGTTGCCCAGATAAAACATCTGAACCATAAAGGGAATAGTAACTTACAATATGTATTACTTTAATAGACTACATGGGAGAGTATGTTACACATTCAATGGGGTCTCCTATTAAGATTTTTTTTGGAACATTTTTGAATGTTTTAATTTTTTTTCAATGTACCCATTAGTTTCTGTCCAAAAATATAGTATTCAATACTAGACAGTACTTGCAGACATTGGTGTGTTTGCTTGCTGCAAAGCAAAAAGAACATTTCACGTCAAACCAATAATTCTGGTTTCATGTATGTTTTGCGATAAACCTAATCCTTTCCCAAACTTTCCCTGTCAGGAATTCAATGAATTTATAAAATTAAGATTCAAGTTATATGAATGTCAGGCGAATACTACAGTTCTGGTCACATTGAATCTAACTTTATTTACAAAATTGTGCTATTTACTCCATTTTGACAGCAGCATTTGTTTCTGTTTGGGGTTAATGGATATGTACTCCTGAGGACTGCACACACTTAGTACTGATCTGCCCTAGCTGTAACCTTTACCCGTGGGTTCAGGCATATGTGTTATAATATTGGCACAAAAGAGCCGTGAGGTTTGTCAGACTCTGCGTGGTTCTGTCAACCGCACCAAGTACAACAAACAGCCTCCGGGAGTGAAATGCAAAATGTATTCTTAACAAAAGACTGTGAATTGTTTCAGCTTGCATCCGTTAGCACTTGTTTGCTTTAGAGGTTTTGTGGGTAAAAGCCCCCAAGACACATTGCAGATTGCATTCATTTATCACTTCTAAAGTGCTTCCACATGCTTTGGGACCTTGCTATGTCCCTGACCAAGCTGGGGACCTTGCCATTCTTGACCCAGCCCATCCATCCCTTTGAACATGTATTGGCTGAAAGGAGCATTTGGATGTAACTCTAACAGGTTTCCATTTAGGTCTGGCAGTGGAGATGTGGACTGTTTCAGGAAATGAGATCCTCAGTCACTACATAAAACAATCAAATCCATCAAAGCTTTTGGCATGTCCTCAATGTCTCAAGTGGTGTCATAATTTTATTTGAAAGCTGCTGTATAAAAGGTGAAAGAAAAAGAACATATTCTGTTCAATGCATGCTGCTGGCTTCATTAATAACAGTAGCATGCCAAGTCACATAATATTTGTTATAAGAAATATGGCTTCGAGCTACAAATTCTTCATCGTATTCCAACTCCGTAATAATATATTAAGAAAAATAGGAACCAGGATTGCAAGCTCAGTAAAGCTATTTCTGATTTTCTTTTGTATAGGGAAGTTTATTTTTATTTGCCTTCCCAGCTCTTGGTAATGGCTGACCTTGACCCTCTTCTGACAGCAGCCTCAAGGGAATTGAGTGCACAGTGGTTGGAGTTCTTCACTGATTCAGCCTTCAATGCTATTCCAGAGATGGAGGAGCAGAAGGCTAGCATTCCTGCTTACAGGATAGCAGAATGTCAAAGTTTTTCCCAACAATGCGATGATCACGTTTGTAGCTGCCTCACCAGTAAGTCACAATGCCAAGCACTCAATCACCTATTTGCTGTGGTACTGTTTTCAGTTTTGAGTCTGCTACATTCCTGGTCAAAATAAAAATTCATGAAATGCACAACTTTTTGGTCAGGAAATAGGAGCTGTGTTTTCACTGAAGGTTTATTCTGCTGCATTGATCATGTATTGTTGCAGTTGAAATCCTTGTGCTTACAAGACTATTTTCACCAGGATTTCATTTCATTAAAACATATATAGTGGACATCCAAAATTTTCTTGACACTCGACACAATGGAACATTTTTACAGTTAGCTCTTGTCAAGAGATTGTGGAGTGTTATTGTACTTTTTTGTTACAGTTCACTAATGAATCTTTCTAAAAAAATAAATGCTATACTTCATTTCATCCATGTCAAAATGATACAGGAGACAATATACCTTTTCCACTGCTTTACATTCAGCTTGAGGCTACCTCCATAATGAAGTCCCTTGTTTACATAGTGAGGACACTCACTTGAGTCACAATTCATCAGCAGAAGAAACACCCAGAGACAGTGAGGCTTTCAGAATTAAACACAAGAATCTCACTGGACATCAGTATACAAAGACCAAACCTTTTATTCCCACTCACTCAGAATGTCAGAGGTGGTGTTCCAACCTTTAACCTTCTGCTTCAAAGCAGGGAATTGCTGAGAATTACTTCAACAATAATTCTGCCATCCTTCCCCAGTCTGACCTACATGCAACTCCAGACCCACAACAATGTGTTTGACTCTGAAATAGATGAGCAAGCCACTAAGTTCAAACACAATTAGAATTGGGCAACAAATGTTTGCCAGAGACATCCCCATCCCATGAAAAGATAATGAATAAGGTAAAATAAGATAAAAATAATAAATAATAAAAAGTAACAAATTCTTGAAATCTTCAAGAGTTCTGATATTAAATCCATCTGTGGCTTCACCACCCATGATTTCAGAAATGTCCTTTTACTAAATTCTATATCCCTTGGATTTCAATCTTACTTGTCACGCTCTCCTTACGTTCACTAGCTTTGAGCTAGTTGAGTCTGCATTCTGATACTCTGTCCCGAAATTCCTCTTGCTCTTTTTCCTGCTTTAGATTCTTCTCAAAACTCATGTGTTGTTTCAAACTTTTGGTCGCTCACCATAATCAACTTCTTTGTTCGACATTCAATTTTCTCTTACCTCTGAAGCAGCACCTTAATCTGCAGTAATGCTTACATATTACATCGATACTTGGGTGGAAAGCAATGTTTGCATATTGTCACTTCAAGGTGGTGCAATGCAGTTTGCATAGATTTCCTGGGGTGTACAATACACTGGTCTTACTTACATTACTTGTAAAGCTTTCATCAATGAAAATGCTTGCAATCTGTATAAAGGGGAGTTGCTGGTAACAGCCAGAGGTGCTGTCTGTAGCCAGGAATCCAGATAGTCTATGTAATGCCACCATGAACTGATAAATAATGTCTTTGCTCAGGTATCTGTAATACTGAGCTTTTGACATATAGAAGCAATTCTGACTAACACACAAACTAACTCTTCCGCCATTATACTTAGGGCAAAGACATTGGTCTTTCGGTCCAATTCACCCTTGCTAGAATTAATGCTCGCATAAACCACCTCTCACTCTTCTTCATCTAATGCCATTACCATATCCTTCTATTTATTTCTCCCTTAAGTAAAAGCAAGTTATGTCAGGAAATAAAACACTTTTTGTCAAAAATCAAAACTAGCCACAGATAAAGAAAAGAACCAAAGATAAGGAATTGGTTCATATATCAAGGTAAGCACATCGCAAATCAAACCCATTCTTTTCCCAACTACCAATTCTAAAACAAAAAAAACCTATAGTTATTACATCCAAAAGCTGAAGAACAGCTTGCTGTAAGTGAGAGCAGTTAATTGTTAGGAAAATGATATACCAGAGCAACCATATTACAGCTTTGAGTTATTTTCTATGTAAGCAACTACATACTGCAGCCATACTATACACCACAGAATTTAACAGTACAGTATAACACTTACTAAATTTGAAAATTGCTGGGCAGAAGATGTAGAATGTAAGTGCACAATATAACTGCATGGTTGTGAAAGAAATTTACTGGTCATCTGTGGGCAGAATTTTCCCCCTTCCTGGTATGGTGTGAGCAACAAGAAGAAAGGTGGGAAAAAAACCATCAAGAAAAGTTTTACCAATTCCCCTCAAGCCTTAAATTGTGAATTCAGAATCTCACCTCAGTTGGCATTTCTTTTTCAATTCATTTAGAGGACTATGCCAGAATTTACTGGTCATCTGTAATTGCCTAAAGGGCAGTTAGGAGTCAACCAAATTGCTCTGGATCTGGATCCACGAGTAGGCCAGACCAGGTGAGGATGACAGATTTCCTTCCCTGAAGGACATTAGTGAACTAAATAGATTTTTCCTGATAATCAGCAATGGTTTCAGGGTCATCATTAGACTTTTAATTCCAAATTTTTATTGAATTCAAATTTCATCTGCCATGGCATGGTTCAAACCCACGTTCTCAGAAAATTACCTAGGTTTCCAGAATAATAGTCGAACGATAATATCACTAGTCTACCTTATTTCCTCACATTTAAATCTTATAAAGACCCAGCTGATCTTACTTACACACAGTTCCAATTTTCTTGCCTTCCTCAGGAGGGAGACTCAACATTTTTTTCTCATATAAGGCAAAGTGGATCCTTGCATTTGCCAAGAGCTTGCTGTCCCGTCATCTAATTGATTCTGCACAACAATATGCTCCATGACCACTATCCTTCCATCCACATAAACCAACATTGGCAAATGACCAGTCTCACTACATCATCATGCCTTCTCTCAGACCAACTCAGATGCCACCTTCACACTTCAGCATTTCACTGTGGAGTGCCTCTAACAAAACGCCGAGATCCCCATACACAAAGTGGGGAGCAAGCTTTCGTCTCCACGGGACCTGGTCCTGAATGTAGAGACTCAAGCATCACAATGTCAGGAGTCATTCCTGGCTTGCAGCATCTGAAGTGCTGTGCAGCTGAGCTTTAAATCTGGCAGCAGAGTCATGTAATTGAGAAGGTCTTGGCAGGGGTGAGCGATTCCACTTCTCTTCTTGCATGATTCTCCAGGAAATACGCCCTGGAGCCTGGTTGCATAATTAATAAGGTGAAGAGTAGAAGATTGCATGAGGAAAATCACTCAGAACAATGGCAAACTGATCACAATGAATATCATTCAATAAAACACTTTCACTGATATTGGGAAAGTGCTGTCCTATATCAACATGAAACTAGAACAATCTTGTACCCTTTTCCATAGCAATGCACGGAAAACATATGATCAAAATTGACAAGAGATCATGCCCAAGAGTTCAATACAACTGCACTTACTTATTCTCAAATATGAAGTACTGTTTGAGATTAACACTGGCAATTTGTTGGTGTCTGTTCAATGAATTTAACTGCAGCAAACTATCGAGTGGCCTGTGCTGCCTTTCAAAAGAGCAAGAAAATAATCTGAAAAAGTTCAGACCGCTTGGCTGTGGGCAATTGATGTGATTTTTCCCAGAAGGTGAATGTTTGATCTCAGCCAGCACTGTCAGAGGGAGCAGAGAAGACGTAATCCCACAGAGGAAGGGTGGGATAAACAGAAAGATAAATCAATTCTCTGGGTCAATGTTTATGCTTTTTGGAACAAGTTGTAAAGCAATATTGGCAGACACCTAGGCAGAGCTTGGGCTGGGGGTGTGTGATGTGCTTGCGGGCATAGGGTGGAGTAAGAAATGGGTGAGAGGAAAGTAAGTTACAGCAAATGTGGTTTCACATTAATAAAATATAACATCACAAATGTCTTTGCTAAGTACCAAAACCAATTTTCAATTATAAAGCTATGGGTAAACTGAAGAAGCTTCTATACATCTTACTAATATAATTACAGTCTTTGATACTGAATCTGCAGGTGTGTCTCTATTGCTAACCTGCATATGCTTTCCATTAAAAAGCAGCTGTTTGCCAGCTTTACTGTCACAAGTCATATCCCGTCTCATTAGAGAATTAACCCTCTGAAGACTAGGTCATCATAGGGCTTCCAAATGTGAAATAGATGATTGTTATGATGACAGGGTTGAAGAGAAAGAAAACATAAATGAAAAATTGTGAAAAGCTCTTGCGTCAGTCCCAAATGATTGGGAGGCAGCATTTTTTGCTTAATATCTGAGCAAATGTTGCGAAATTCTCAAGACACATTTGAGTGGGGTATCCTGTTCCTAAATACATTTGCTGTCATCCCATTCACAATCTCACACACTTTCACCGAACCTTTCAAATTTGGTCAGTTCTCAACACCTTCCCACCTCCCCAAGCACCCTCCCCCACTCAAACCCCCTTGACCTCACAATTCTCTGTTGCTACTTGGAAATACAGGCAACCAGCAGTTGACAATCAGCAAAGTGGGAATGGAGGGCAATTCAACTGTCCAAGGTTTACCTGATTGAACTGGCAGTTCTCCAGCAACCCCCTTAATCGCCTGCACCCCTCACTCTGCCAGCGATCCCAGTACTCTACAACCCACAAACCGCAGTACAACAGCATCATTTAAATAAGGCTTGTTGTGGAGGAATTTTATCTGTTTTGCAATTATCAACTCAATCCATAAGAAATAACAATTTAAGGAGGGGGGAAGAAACAATTATATAGAATTACAGGACAGTGCTGATTCCTTGGCAAATAGACTCTGATCAATAATGGTGTTATCTTGGAAAATGCAGCAGTTAGATAATAACTGATACTAATGCCAGCCCTCACTGACATTTTAAAGCAGGCAAGGCGGTTCTGGTCAAAATAACCAGAGAATGGCTCATTTGTTGAGTTAAAAATCACACAACACCAGGTTACAGTCCAACAGGTATAATTGGAAGCACACAGTAAACTTTTGCTATAAATTCTATGCCTTACAATTGTGTCCTCCACAACCACCTGATGAAGGAGCAGCGCTCCGAAAGCTAGTGCTTCCAATTAAACCTGTTGGACTATAACCTGGTGTTGTGTGATTTTTAACTTTGTACACCCTAGTCCAACACTGGCATCTCCAAAAATTTTATTGAGCAATGGCTCAATATTTTGTTAAGTTGAAAGAAGCACAGTGTGTGGATATACACCCTTTGTCTGTAAAATATCAGTATCTTACTTATTGTAAACAGCCAAAGGTACATGATGTTTAATATGATCTGCCAATTTTGGGGATATACAGCTTACATACCTGTCATCACACTGGCACTGAAATTCATATGCCATATTATTCATTTGTGCAATAGTCAGAACATCTTTTTGGTTCGATGGCAGTGTCCGGTTCATAGCAAATACCACTCTTGCAATAAGGGTAGGGAGTTTGCAAAGCTTTGGGCTGAGACTAGGGACAAACAGAAATGGGGATCTGTAAAGGCTGAACAGGAAGACAGGAACACAAAAGAAAATAAGGATGGGAGAGGAAACGTGATTGTTTTTCTCAGGCAGAATCTGCAGGCCACTCATGAGGATGCGAAGTTAAAAACTTGCCATTAGCGAGGTTTGAGAAGAATTTTAGCTCAGGTTGAGGTTTTGGATATAGGTTTGCTCGCTGTGCTTGGAGGTTCATTTCCAGACGTTTCGATACCTTACTGGGTAACATCTTCAGTGGACCTCAGGCGAAGCAATGCTGAAAATTCATGCTTTCTGTTCACCACAGGAAATAAAAATAACATCACCACAGGAATCGACATCACCAACCCAAAGAAACCCAAATATATAAAGAGAAAGCAGGAATTTTCAGCATTGCTTCGCATGAGGTCCACTGAAGATGTTACCCAGTAAGGTAACGAAACGTTTGGAAATGAACCTTTCAGCTCAGCGAGCAAACCTACATCTAAAACCTGCCATTGTCACATCAACTTCTGGTCAAGATGGTGGCAGAGTAGCAACGCAATATGCAGGCTCCTGATTCTGACTGTTTTTAACTTTTTTTCTTTTTCTTTGTGCTCGGCTTGTTTTTTAACTTTTAATCTTACTTACCTTCTGTGGAGAGCTCGGACGGCATTGAGGCATCGGAGGCAAGGATTGTTCCCGCAGCGGCGGAGGGGTTCGAGTTTGTGCTCTGGGCTGCGGCGGCGACAGAAGGCGAGATTGGGTCCCGTGCCCGATGTGGGATCTGGTGGCTTCAGCAGCAGCTGCATTGCCGAGATTGGCCCAGCATGGACTCAGTGTCAGTAGAGACAAGATGGCACCAAAGAATGGCAACACGGGTCTGCAGCAATAGCCTGAAGACAGGCTGAGTGCTTTGTGCTGGTGTTGCTCTCAGTGTCGGGGTGGAAGAGCATGGATCCATGGCCAAGCTCTTAAGAAGCTATGTTGAATTTATTTAACATTTTTTTCTTTATTTTTCTATTTTATACCTAATATATCTTAGGTAAATTTGTACCTAAGATGGTGATGGAAAATAGTGACTTTGTACACTTTTTACTGCACTCCTGTATCCCTGCAATTAATTAAGTACATGAGATTAGATTAGATTAGATTCCCTACAGAGTGGAAACAGGCCCTTCAGCCCAACCAGTCCACATTGACCCTCCGAAGAGTAACCCACCCAGACCCATTTCCCTCTGCACCGAGCACTATGGGCAATTTAGCACAGCCAATTCACCTGGCCTGCACATCTTTGGAGTGTGCGAGGAAACCCACACAGACACAAGGAGAATGTGCAAACTCCACACAGACAGTCATCCAAGGCTAGAATTGAACCTGGACCCTGGTGCTGTGAGACAGCAGTGCTAACCACTGAGCCACCGTGCCATCCCCTGGACACATGACAATAAAATCTAATTCTGATTCTAAACAGTACGATAATGAGGCAAAGTGTTGCCAACACATGCAGAGTTGTCAGAATAAGTTATTGGTTTTCTCTTTGTGGGCAGACTACAATTCTTTGAATTGTGAGGAACAATGTCATTAATCATGATTCCTCAGTGCCCCCCATCTGGAGATGTGAAAGTGTCAGAGTCCTGGCTGTGTCAAGCACTTGCACCGCTCCTGCTGAATGATATCACAGGTCAGACACCGAATTGGCATCATTAATGACCTGAACACCTAAAAATACCCTTTGCCAAAAAAATTGGGAAATTTCAGCTGTCAGTTTTGCATAAAGTTTCAAGCTCCTCTGGGTTTTAACAGGATCTCCATTACGACTGCCCAAAATGTTTTATAACAAAGTCCCCTTCATTCATCTTGGAAACATATTTGATTGGATTTCAAGCAGCAAGGCACCTGCTGGTGCAATCTGGGTTTTTAACAATCTGCAAGCTTTCCTTCTTCAAACAGGAGATCTGCCCACATTGGCACACTGCTCCAAAAACATTTTCTGGTCCCTTCTTGGCATTCTCGCTCTTGCTGTGGACCTTTGGACACAAGATTACCTGGCAGATTGCCTCTGATGGTCTGTGAGTCTGTATGCAAAAAGATAAGTTCCTCCTCTTTTGTGGCCATGGACTAAAATTTCAACTTACTTTCAACGAGTTTTAACATGGGCCTCTGTTTCCATGGTGACTCAATCAAATGGGCTTGTTGCTGGTCAGATTTCATTGGAGAAAACACAGTCTATTGCACACTATTTGATCTTGAATTAAAGGAGGCGTGCCTATCTTGTAATATCTAGCAATGATAACATTGTTTCATGTCTTTCAATTAAATCAAAACTACATCCACCTCCATTATGTTGACATAGAAGATTCCATAAACTATCCAAGTTAGTTCTCATAGTGTGAACTAACACTTATCTATCAACCAACACCATAAATAAATGGATTCACTGCACACTTATGTATTTTGTTGTCTATAGGACCTTACTGTCGAGTTCTTTGTCATAAAGCAACTTCATCTTCATTCACTAGTGACCGTGAAACAATTTGGCACATCCTGAGGATGGCAAAGGCACTATATAAAGACAAGTTGTTCTTATTCCCAGTTAAAAAGGTCCACAAGAAGAAAGTTATAAGCACAAATAAGAGAGTCATTAACTAATGTTGTCACCAGTTTTCTCCCCATTGTGCCTTGCTTCTATACTTTGGAAAGCAGTTTATTCAACTGCTCACAGCCCTTGATAATTTATCCTAAGATTTTCCAAAACTAGTCTTTCCACAACAATAATCCCAGGTTTGGGATTTTGGCAGAATTTTATCAAGTCATTATTTTTAACAGCATAGTAGAACTTTTTACAAACTTGTGCATTGAAATAAAAGGTCACCTTCTGTTCCCTTCTCCAACATCAAAAATAAACCCACTAAATCCTTTCCAGCATTCTATGAAAATGTTGAAATTGGGCCCCAGGTCTGGTTCTTAAATTCTGTCTCTAATTAAGTGTCATGTGAGTTTGTAATCTTTCAGAACTGTCCTCTTGTCTGCGGAGGGACAGCTGATCAAAGTCCTCCATCTTCTTTTAAACTATCTTTACATCTGACCTTGACTCCACAGTCAATATCATAAGTTTTGAAAATTCTTTGTAATTTAATAGTTCAGAAACAACGGTAATTGGTTTTCCAGAAGCTTGAACAGTTTGGTGCCAGACATTCAAAAAGGAATTTGTGAGCTATTGTCCAAACATTGTCTCAGACTTAGATTTGCTTGAGTTGCTTGATCTGGGCTACCAGTCACCGACAACAGTCGAGTTTAACTAGATGTTATCTTTGACTGAAACTCACTTCTCTCATTTGAATCTCATGTAAAGTATTCAAACCTAACACGTTCCATTGGTCCTTTTTGGATAACCTCCCTCTCATTTTAGTGCAGTTACTTTTTTCTCAGTTGGGTTCACATTTGGTGAATAGTGACAAGATTTGGCAGGTTCCTGTAAATCAAGTGCCACATGGGAGTGAAGTGTTCCATCTTGGAGAAATGTAGTAAGAGAAAATGTAGGAGGAAAAAGGGGAATCTGTTTTTCTGGAAGAGAATCTAGTACACATACAAGATTGTTCTGTTGAAATTAGATATGTGGTGATGTCTATAATATAGCTGCTTGCAAATTTTACCTTATCATGCTGTCCAGAACTGCAGAAAATGCCATGTATGCAGCATTTCATGATTCTTTCCTTACAGTTTCAGAATTAGATGTTGTTAAAGAACTGTTTTCATTGTCTGAAACAGTTAGCTTGACAGGGAGCCCTGTTCAGTTTCCCAAACTAATTGTCATGTTTTTGGCAATATGTTTCAAGTGTCACATTCATGTTTGAGAGGAAGGAAGTCGTCAATATGGATCTGTGACTCGGACAACCATAGGCAGAGCTAGCTGTACCTGAATCAACAAGAGGAAACTGGCAAGAGTCAAAATGTTGTTTACATTAAAAGAAAAGAAACAGTATTCCATTCATTTGATGCATATGGATTACCCTACCAAACTTTAAAAATACATATTTATATTACACTTCCATGACAGAAGCCATATACAGTCCCAACATCCCTTTCCCCACCTTCCTCTCTCATAACCCTTTTGGTAATTTCATGCAACACATTCCAAAATAATGGTTCCCTGGCTAATTGAGAAGCAAATCAATTTGTGAATAAATCACTGTTGACATTCAAATGACTTTCCAAGAGCAAACTGAATGTGGACAAGCCAGATGTTGAACTCTGTGGGGAGGGGGATGTAGTCTGAATGAGTTTTTATGCTCATGTGGTACTTGACAGCCTCACCTTTCACTTTAGTATTTGCTTTTTCTTTGCTTTTGCTTATCCAGGTGAGAGCATTAAATGTTCAGGCATGGAAAATGTTTAATTTGAGGCATCAAGTGTCAACATCTAGCAATTGCTGGCCAGGTATATGTCAGCTGGTTCCAGAGTTAAGTTCCACCTTCCCAACAAGATCCCTCAGCCATAACTTCACAAGACCATCTGCTAATGTGCAATGTGACAAAGTTTCCAGTTCACACAGCAAGCCCTGTCTGAAGGGCATTGCCAGCTAATGTAAATGAGAAGATTGTGTCATTGGCTTATGCTCATTTGGATTGAGACAATCCAACCTCAGTTCACAAACAATCCTTACAGCCAGCCGAGATGGAAAGCTCATCTTTAAGCACTGTTATGTTTTGGGACCTTACTTCTTGGTTCACTTGTAGCATTCTCTACTCTGAGTCAGAAAACCATGGTCTTAAGCCATTCCAGATCAGGAGCATGTCACCCAAGCTGACACCTGAATACTGAAAGGTTACAGTAAGGTTTGAAAAATCGCCTCTGTGTGTAGTATTTAACCAGTTGGTCGACATAATAGATTACATAGACCTATTTAAAGAAGAAACAACAACTTTACCTGAGCTCCTCTCAGCCAACCACTTTAAAGATTAGATTATCAGGTCATTTACCTCACTGCTGTTTGTGCCACCTTGGTGTACACAGAATGCCAGCCACACTTTTCCACATGGTCACAGTGACTCCAATTCAAAACTAAGTCCTTATCTTTCAACCCTGAGGTGACACCCTAAGGTTGAAGAAGTGTGCTACATCTAAGCCAAATAATCTAAGTAGTTGAAAGCACTGGTTGCAAGTAATGACCCACTGGGAAGTTGTGTAATGACCCACTTGCAAGGTTACGCTAATTCTCAAGCCTATTACCCCCAGGGGTCACCACAAATGTTATTGATTTAGTAAAAGTACAGAAAGTTCCCAATTTACCTGTCTGAAAACACTGACCAGGTGCTCATACTTAAATGGAAATTCTTGTTATTACAGACAAATTAGTTCTAATCACGGGCAAACAAAATTATGACCTATCAATAAATAGATTTACCAGTTAAGTATCCAGATCCTTACATACAGCCAAAACAAATAGGTGTTATAGAATGAGGATAAAGTGCTGAGCAATCACAAATCAGTAGCACCAGCCCACAGGCTTTAATGAGGTGACTGTATTTTCCTCCTATGACTTTCTGGTCTCCAATCTCTTGCTATCAGATTCTTTCCCTTCTTTGCAATAGGTGCAGGGTGATTAGTACACAAACTGAAAAGTCTCTTGGGTTATTAGTTAAAAGTAACAGCTCGCAGCAACTAGTGAGAGAAAATATTAGCTTTCTTCTGGCTTCAATTACTTTTACTGTAACAGGATAACAGGAGAGATAGAAACAGAGCCATCTTGTTCCAGACTGAAGACGTTCTGTCTCTGTATCATTCACACACACCATCTATTTAACTGCCCAGGAACCAATCAGAGAGTTGTTACCAGGCTGATAACTTCTGGCATCCACAACTGGACACAATTGCAGAAGCCAATCAACGTTGTGTTAGCCAAATTCCAGTACACATAGCCTACTGCTGAGGAATCTTATCTCACCTCACCCACTGCTGGCAAAGTAACACTATAAACACAACTCACAATGAGTCCCAGTCACTTGTTTTCAAAAGTGCAGCAACTCATTCCATAAGCAATGGTTTTAAAACAATCCTTTTTTCATTCTAATCCACAATAAAAGATGAAGAAGAATAAAATGATGCAGTCATGGGATATAGGGAGATGAATCTTATGGTTTACAGCAAGAATCCCTTTTGCTTCAGAATGTTAGATGAGAACCAAACATTTCACTGACATGCTGCCTTATATTATTTTCCCTGGGAACTAGATTGAGCTGTTTTTTCAGACTGTTCCTAGCTGTAGAGTAAGATGAACCAAGCAATGACCACTGTGATATATTTAAAAAAGACATATGTTCCCATTGTGACCTCCTTTACACTATAGACTGGAGTTTCAACTTAACTGGTTGAAAAGTTAAGCAGGTTGTTTCTCTGAACTGCATTTCTACACAATTAGGGTTATAGAGATATACAGCACAAAAACAGACCCTTTGGTCCAACTCGTCCATGCCAACCAGACATCCCAACCCAATGTTGTCCCACTTGCCAGCACCCGGCCCATATCCCTCCAAACCCTTCCTATTCATATACCCATCCAGATGCTTTTTAAATGTTGAAATTGTTCCAGCCTTCACCACTTCCATTGGCAGCTCATTCCATACACGTACCCCCCTCTGTGTGAAAACGTTGCCCCGTAGGTCTCTTTTATATCTTTCCCCTCTCACTTTATACCTATGCTGTCTAGTTCTGGACTCTACCACCCCAGGGAAAAGACTCTGTCTATTTATCCTATCCATGCCTCTCAGGATTTTATATACCTCTACAAGGTCACCACTCAGTCTCCGATGCTCCAGGGAAAACAGCCCCAGCCTGTTCTACCTATCTCTGGCAAATCCTCCAACCCTGGCAACATCCTTGTAAATCTTTTCTGAACCCTTTCAAGTTTCACAACATCTTTCCAATAGGAAGGAGACCAGAATTGCACGTAATATGCCAACAGCTGCATCAGCTTATTTTTCAAACCATGTTGTCTTTTGGGACACCTTAAAATATGTGTTTGTAGATTAATTCTCTCTTTACCTGTTGATGAATTTACTTTTATCATCAAAAATCTATGTGCTACGACGAACATGACTGACCAAACCTACAATTACTGGATATTTTAACATGGAGTTGTATGATCACAATCACAGCATGGAGTTGTATAATCACAGCAATTTGTATTTTGCTCATTGAGTTTATGGATAGGAACAGGGAGGAGAGAGAGAGAGCACTGACAGATCAGTCAGCATTCATCTTGATATGTTTTGTCAAAACTTATTACCATGAGGAGATGATCCATTTTTGATCTATATTAATTTGCCATATCCAAAAACTTGGAACAAAACATTTAAATATTCCATTGAATATTTTAAAACCTCAGAAAGAAAAACAGTGTAACATTTTTCATGCTATCTCAAATGTCAAGATAGCAGCTTTGAAGTAGGATCATTGTGACAATGTGGCAGCCAGTTTATGTACAGCAAGATCCCAAAAACCACTAAAAACTTTATATAAACTGTTTAAAGATGTTGTATACAAAGATCCATGCATTGGTGAGGGCACTAGGCAGTACAGGTTTGCTTTTTCACGATCACCTGAGATGACACACAAGAGCGTGGTTAAGATCTCATCTGCTGGAGCAGCAGTGTAGTGAGAGTTCAGCTGAGATGATGTGATCAAGTCTCTGGTGTAGAACCTGTGAGTTCCTAACTTAGAGACAAGCATGTGACCACTGAGTTAATGCTGGCTCCTAATTAATTTATTGATAATGAAATGCTAATAATAGAACAGAGAACATTACAACACAGTACAGGCACTTCGGCCCTCAATGTTGCACCAACCTATGAAACCAATCTGAAGCCCATCCAACACTATTCTATTTTCATCCACATGTTTATCCAATGACCATTTAAATGTCCTTAAAGTTAGCGAGTCTACTACTGCTGCAGGCAGTTCCATGCTCCTACTACTCTCTGAGTAAAGAAACCACCTCTGACATCTGTCCTGTGTCTATCACCCCTCAATTTAAAGCTATGTCCCATCCGAGGAAAAAGGCTCTCACTGTCCACCCTATCTAACCCTCTGATTATCTTGTATGTCTCTTTCAAGTCACCTCTCAACTTTCTTCTCTTTAATGAAAACAGCCTCACGTTGCTCAGCCTTTCCTCATAAGACCTTCCCTCCATTCACAACCTTAGTGTCATCCGCAAATTTACTAACCAATTCTTCTATGCCCTCACCTCGGTCATTTATAAAAATGACCAACAGCAGTGGACCCAAAACAGATCCTGCAGTACACCACTAGTAACTGAACTCCAGGATGAACATTTCCAATCAACCTCCACCCTCTGTCTTCTTTCAGCGAGCCAACTTCTGATTCAAACCGCTAAATCACCCTCAATCCCACGCCTCCATATTTTGTGCAATAGCCTACCGTAGGGAACCTTACCAAATGCCTTACTGAAATCCATATACACCACATCAACCACTTTACCCTCATCCACCTGTTTGGTCACCATCTCGAAGAACTCAATAAGGTTTTGAGGCACGACCTACCCTTCACAAACTCATGATGACAATCCCTAATCAACTTATTCCTCTCTGGATGATTATAAATCCTATCTCTTATAATCTTTTCTGACATTTTACCCACTTGTCTATAGTTATCAGGGCTGTCTCTATTTCTCTTCTCGAACAAGGGAACAACATTTGCTATCCTCCAGTCTTCTGATACTATTCCTGCAGACAATGCTGACATACAGATCAAAGTCAAAGACTCTGCAATCTCCTCCCTAGCTTCTGGGATAAATTCCATCCAGCCCAGTGGACTTATCATTTTCACACTTTCTAGAATTGCCAACACCTCCTCTTTGCGCACGTCAATCCCATATTGTCTACTCGCCTGTATCTCAGTATTCTACTTGACAACAGTGTTTCCTTTATAAAAAAAACTGAAGTAAGTTAGCAAACAAGATTGTTGTCTTGAAATCAGGTCTTACAGTTTCTGTTTCCTGACAAATATATATATTCCAAACACTGGTTAACCAATCTATGTGCAATTAGAAATTACATACATGACAGATATTAACTACAAAGGGACAGAAGTGAAGGTTTTGCATGAATCAGTAGTAAGACTGAATGTTACTCAGATTGGCAAATTGCAATTTTATTTACCTCATAGAATCAAATGATACATTGTCTGATCAAATGAAATGTTAGAAAATAGAAGTGAATGAAACTGACTTAATGTTTCGGAATACCATACTATTGAATTGAAAGAGAAGCAGTTTGTAAGGGCATTTTATACACAGACTGGATATGAACTGGTTCACTATATTGGAGGTCTGTACTTGGTTTGAATGCTAATGATTTGGTCCAGTGGATTGGAAATAATGGAAAATGATTTCATTGACTAGAATTCTTTAGAGTAGTTGTGTAGAAGAAATGACTTAGAGCATTGGAGCACTGAAGAAGCACATTGAAATCTGATGTAATCATAGTACTCAATCTGGCCACAAATGGGCTTATTATTATCCATAGCTTTTGCATTTTGGGTGCCGTGCCTATAGTATGTACCTTCAGCATGATCAGTGTGTACAGCCATATTGGTAAATGCACTAGCCAGGAGTGTGTACTGGAAGCAAGGGTGGCATGGTGGCTCAGTGATTAGCACTGCTGTCTCACAGCACCAGGGACCTGGGATCGATTTCATCCTTGGGCAACTGTCTGTGTGAAGTTCTTCCCATGTTTGCGTAGGTTTCCACTCGGTGATCTGGTTTCCTCCCACAGTCCAAAGATGTGCCATTTAGGAGGACTGGCCTTGTTAAATTGCCCATAGTGTGCAGACTAGGTGGATCAGCCATGGAATTAGAGGGATGGGGTGGGTCAGTCTGGATGGCCTGCTTCCAAGCTGTATGGATTCTATGACTTTTTTCTGTGGAGAGCAGGCATGTTCATTTTGAGTTCAGAAGAAGAGTCATATAGGATTTGAAGTGTTAACTCTGTTTCTCTCTCCACAGTTGCTGCCAGACATGCTAAGTTTCTCCAGCACTCTCGACATTAATAACTTACTGTAACCAGATGATATCCCTCACTTCTGATTTTTACTCCATCTTACCCCGAGCTGTTTCCACAACCAATCACCACTCAAGGTTAGCCCGGAAATCACCAGCATTCACTGTGCCTGTACCATCTTTAAAAGCACCTGGTGCACCCTGACAAGCACTGTCTGTCCAGAGCTGCCCTGCATGGTTCCTGATGTTTACTTGGACGTGGCAGACAAGGAGAAACCAGCATCCTAGCGTGTGGGCAGGTTCCTGCAGGTGCTGCTGGAAGGGGTGGTTCCAACATAGGACTCCCACCTCTCCCAGCCACGACACCAGACCATGCCAGTCTGGTCCAAGTTTTCGACCCGTGTTAAAGAACACTGGAGGAGTGCACAGCAACGTAAGAAGACAGTCAATGACCTTCTTCACTCTGCCACCATTTAGTCTCAAATATCTCACACTCACTCTCTCTCTGCTACTGCACCTGATTGCCAGCAAGGCTCACACTCTACCATTCTCACTATTGTCAGCGACAACTTCCACTTCACTCTTAGCCACCTTAACTCCCAACATCGCTACTGCAAAATAATGCACTGTCTACAAGCCATTTCTTTATAAATGGCCACTATTGTTAACCCACACCATTTCTACCCTCACAACAGATGCAGTGATTTTTTTTTACCATCAGCAGAATATTTGTACCTGATCAGGTAACACTTACATTAGCTCCTGATACGTAAGATGATGATGTGGATAACACGCTATTGGAGGATTCAAAAGACTTTTATTGCAATGCCTGATTTTCACAAATAGTACAATCACAGACACTTGTGTGTCTGGGTTGAAGCTAAGCAAATTGGAGGTTAACTGTAGCACTATTCCTTCAGCAGGTCATGCTGTAAGAGGACTCAATAAGATGGGAACTGAGACCATACCATCAGGTCACATGTCATGAGAAGGTGATGACATCATGAGCAGATCCCTTAAAGGAATACTGTGTTCTAACTGCAAGACAAAAAATGCAATAGTTGGGGTGTGTGTGGGGGGGGGGTGTGTGGGGGGTGGGAGGGTGTAAGTTAACTTCTGCCACATCTAGTACCAATGATAGTGAGATAATAAGAGCTTCCTTCATCATCACCAAGATGTGGAGGTGCTGGTGTTGGACTGGGGTGGACAAAGTTAAAAATCACACAACACCAGGTTATAATCCAACAGGTTTATTTGGAAGTACAAACTTTCAGAATGCTGCTCCTTCATCAGGTAGCTAGTGGGGCAGGAGTATAGGACACAGAATTTATCGCAAAAGATCAAAATGTCATATAACTGATGTGATGTATTGAACAAACCCAGATTGCTGTTAAGTCTTTAATTACTTAAGGGTTGCGAGTTTTGATACATTAATACGTAAATCCCAGAATTTCTTTCAAGTCATGTTCCCAAGATAACTTAAGGTTTTATGAAAAAAAAGGTGATATCTCAGTCCAGACCTGTTGGACTATAACCTGGTGTTGTGTGATTTTTAACATCACCACCAAACTGCAATGACATTGAACTATGTTGTTGCTCTCTGTGCTGTTTAAAAATTCTCTTCCGACTTTAGGTGTGCTGTCCTGCCTGACTTTCTCAAGCTCAAATTATTTTGTGGTAGTATTTGTTGCCAAGTATTGCCCCTTGTGGAAACAAACACTACATAGGGATCAGGGTTACACTAAAACATGCCGAGTTCTATTTTTGTTCATCGAGTGCAACACAAACGATTTGTTTAGGTTTTTTTTCAGCCTTTATTGCTGCACTTCAAAATTTTACTGCCACTCAGACATAGAAGGCATTCAGTTGTTGCGCTGTTAAATCAATTGATCAAAGATAGCATCAGTTATCTGAGTAGGTCAAGAGAAAAGGAGATGCCTTCATGATTTAAAAGAATGTCAGAGGTTCACAATTCAACACTTGATAGTTATGTTTGCTGCTGTAGATTTTCACTGACCTTTGTAAATTGTCACATTTTCAATGGGTCTGGTAATCCAAGCTGGAGGTACAATTTGGGGACTATTTCTTCAAAGCTAATAATTAATTGTCTCTCTCTCTCTCCAATGTTTATTCTGAGTAAAGGATATATTTATTATCTTGTACTTTGTTGATTTAGCAAAGTTTATTGCTTAAACAATTTGAAAAATACAGCTGCCACATCTGCAAGCTTCTTGTTAATAGTTTCAGGCAGAAATTCCTTCATAAAGTATCAAGGCTTGTTCTTAAAATTGAGGCTTATGCAATAAGAGGGTCAATAGCAGCTTGCAAAAAAATTTGCTTGAGGACAGAAAACAGCAAGTCATGAATGCATAGACAGTACAGTTCCTCAAAAGGTCAACGCTGGGATCGCTACTTTTAATGACACAAAAATAACGCTAACCATCACCCTTTGACATTTAACCATCACCCCTTGACATTTAACTATCACCGAATCCCCCACTATTAGCACCTGAGGGTTACCATTGATCAGAAACTTGACTGGACTAACCATATAACTACTGTGGCTACAAGAACAGGTCAGAGGTTAAGAATTTTACAGTGAGTAACTCACCTCCTGACTCCCCAAATCCTGTTCACCAATTACAAGACACAAGTGTATGAAAAATCCCCACTTGTCTGGATGAGTGCAGCTCCAACAACACTCAAGAAGTTTGATACCATCCAGGACAAAGCATTTTGCATGATTATCACTGCATCCAAAAACACTCAGACCCTGCATCTCCCACTTGAAACCTTTTACCCCACCCTGATTTGGAAATATATCATCATTCTCTCACCGTCACGCTGAGTCAAAATCTTGGAACTAATTCTCTAATGACACTGTCGACATACCAATACCAAATAGACTGCAGTAGTACAAAAATGCAGCTCACAATCACCTTCTTAAGGGAAATTAGAGACGGAGACCAAATCCCATATGTCCTGAATGAAGAAAAAAAAATGCTTGGTACTTGGAGTGCAGAATGAAAATTCAAAATTTGTCAGGGATAAAAATCTTGGAGTTTTAAATGGCAGTGAGAATGATACTAACCAACTGAAGAAGAATATAACCAGGCTTGCAGAATGTGCAGATTTGTGGCAGAGGGAATTTAATAGGTAAATGTTAGATGGTACATTTTGACAGAGAAGTCAATATAGATTTTATGGCATGTTTTATCAGAGTGTGCAGGTCAGAGGAACTTGAATCTAATTATCCATAGCTCTTTGAAGATAAAAAGTCACCATACTCTCTCATTAGAGAGGGATGACTGATCCTGAGGGTCACCACATCTCAGGTGATGGGAGAGGTTGAAAAGGAGAATCCTCATGGTAATCTCAGGTGATGCAGGAATTGAACCCATGCTGTTGCTTTGTAAACCTGCTGTCCAGCCAAACAAGCTAAACCGCACGGTGGCACAGTGGTTAGCACTGCTGCCTCGCAGCGCCAAAGACCCGGGTTCAATTCCCACCTCAGGCGACTGACTGTGTGGAGTTTGCACGTTCTCCCCGTGTCTGCGTGGGTTTCCTCCGGGTGCTCCGGTTTCCTCCTACAGTCCAAAGATGTGCCAGTCAGGTGAATTGGCCATGCTAAATTGCCCGTAGTTTTAGGTTAGGGGTATGGGTGGGTTATGCTTCGGCGGGTCGGTGTGGACTTGTTGGGCCGAAGGGCCTGTTTCCACACTGTAAAGTAATCTAATCTAATCTAATCTAAAAAAAAACAAGCTCCTTTGAAGGCAGCCAGGCATAATGCATGAGTATAATGCATTATTGGCTAACTATTATTGGAGTAGTTGGCCAATAATATTGGAATTTAGGCTCCACAAATTCAGTACAAAAGCAGATTAGATATGACAGAAATTTATAAAGCTCTGGTTCAGCCACAGCCACATACTGTGTTGCCACATGTGGGGAAGACAAAGATAATTGAGAACTTGCAGAGGAGAATTATCAGTTCTTGGGATGGATAGAACTTAGTCACAAGATTAATTGGAGCTATTATCCTTGGAGCAAAGAAAGTTATGGGGAAGTATTGAAGCTGTGTGAAATCATGATAAAGTAGGAAAAGAAAGAATGTTTCTTTAGGTGATGGTACAAGGTCTGTAGAACCATAGAAGCACAGAACAGTTATGGCATAGAGAAAAGCCATTCAGCTTATTGTATCTGCTCTGACTAGGGGATACACAATGAAGGTTTTGGGCAAGAGACAAGAGTGTTAGAGGTTAACATTGATTTTAAAAGAATATTGGATAGACACTTGAGGAAAATAAGTTAAGGTGATGGAGATGGATCAGGGAAAGGGGACTGACAAGGACTACTCTGGAGAAAATCAGCATGAATTTAATGCGCTGAATGGTCTCCTTCTTTCCTGTAATAATTCATGTATGTGCGACTTATGGAGATAGTTGTCTTGAATTCTGCTACTGCAATTGCTCTTACTCAGCCACGGAAACAAGGACTTCAATTCTCCTTCTTTAACAAATTCTTCCTCATCCCTGTTACACATGAATTATTGCAAAGATGACAGTTACAATTCTTTCCAACTAATTTTGGCACAGCAACTAAATCAGTGCGATCCTGCCAGACATTCGATTGGCTAATAACATTAAAAATGACCTCGGTTTGATCAGTGTCTTCCATGATCATGAATGCCCTGAAGAGTTTCAGGGTGAAAGAATCAGTTTGTCTTCTGAACCACGCCAGCCAATTTTCACATAGGAAGCTCCCACGAGCAACATGGAGTCAATTTTTCCATATTGTCTGAAGGATGAATATTGACCAAGACACACTATGATGACTCATATGTGCTTCTTCAAGATGGTTCCTTAGGGTGTTCTATGTCCACTTGAGGCAGCATCTAGGGCCTCAGCTTGATCGCTCAAGAAGGTGGCAGAGTCAGGAGCTGTTTGATTTGTGTGCTCTGAAATGGGACTTGAATCTACACTTTTCTGACTCTGAGGTGAGCACGTTACCAAGTGAGTGATCCACTGATGCTTGAGCAGATATTGAGCTAGGTAGCAGCATATTGTGGGCTGTGCCAAATGGCTGGAAATGACTGTAACACAATTGTTCGGTGAAGGTCTGCAATTTAATAATAGGTTTACTATGAAAATTACTCTTCGAGAAGTAATTGATTCCCATTAGATTTATAGGTTAAGGCCCTGGGATGATCTATACCAAGCTGCCAGCAGTTATGTTGGAACTGGCCGGTAATTTTTTGATTTTGTAGGAGGAATATCAGCAAACACTTTTGAGTACAGAGACAACACAATATTTATAATCAGAGGGAGCAGGTGCTACTTCTGGTCTGGTAGCCTAAGACTGAATTTTCCCCTGTACATTTTTGCTCTTGCACTTAGCTGTGGGTATCTCGTTGAATCCACACGTGCACAATTTTTTAACAGAGTTTCTCCCCCATTTTCTTCCAACAAGTGTTAAAGGATCAGCCAGATAACTCCAATGTGATTCCTTTCAACTTGCGCGCCAACACAAAACACCGAACAATGCCAACCTTTCTCTGCTTCAGCAAGCAGGGGGAAGCAACACCGGCAGGCACAAAAAG
Source organism: Chiloscyllium plagiosum (assembly GCF_037043375.1). NCBI lineage: Eukaryota > Metazoa > Chordata > Chondrichthyes > Orectolobiformes > Hemiscylliidae > Chiloscyllium > Chiloscyllium plagiosum. Next base: position 18,479,693 of record NW_028270153.1, on the reverse strand, counting down.
GAGTCACATCTCCCTAAATGAATTTGATGTGATTGTAATCCATGCCAATTGATTTACTTAGATACATTGGAAATGTATTCAATAGTAATTTTTCAGTTGGTGGTTTAAATTTCAACGTGCAAAACAGTCAGAGCTTTGCATAACAGGGAATTTAAAGTACACCATTCTTCAAAATTAACACCCAAGTACCTGCTTAGGTTAGCCTTTGAATTCAACACTGCTTCAGTTCATTGATAATAGACAGACAGGAGGCTGGAAGAACACAGCAAGCCAGGCAGCATCATGAGGTGGAAAAGTTAACATTTTTGGGTGCAACCCTTCTTTAGTTAATGGATAATCAGTGCTGGGTAAAAGACGATTGGTGCTCTGTAATAAGACTTGCACAGGCACAGTGGTCTGAGTGGCTCTTTTTCTGCACATCATCAATTCTGTGAGTCTGTGGTGCATAAAAATCTCTTGATATTTTAACATAGTTCAACTCCATTGATTTGAAACAGACTAATTTCTTTGTTAGAAAATCATTCTTTTTAAGCATCAGACATGCGTATTTTACACAATCTGTTGTAAGGTCTGAGATAATGAGTGGAACATTGTGGAGGCAATGGGGAATTCATCTTTTGGGAGATGGCGAGATATTCATATCTCCTCTTTCTGGGAAGGTTTGCTGTGTTGTATCCGTGCAGGCATTTAACAGACCGGCCTTTCCCAGATTCAAGGACCCAGATTGAAGAATTGCCCACCAGTCAGAGGCCAGCAGCTTTTCTACACTCAGCATTGAAACTGGGAAAGCAATGGCTGCTCGCTGTCTAAGTGTGTCACGGACCACACACTGAGGCACAGATAAATGATGGCACGAAGGGTAGGATGGGGTAGGGCGCCTGAGGGGAATCATCCCAAGTAAAGGCAGGGGAATGCCAGGTCAGGCACTGAGTTCACTCAAATGAACTCCCAATTCCACGCCAAACCCCACCCCCCCACCCCACTTTCCCATGGAGGCCTGAAACCACACAAGCCAGGATTTGCTTGTTGGTTCCTTACCTCTAAATCTTAGCAGGACTTATACACTTAATGGTAAAGTCCTAGGGAGTGTTGCTGAAAAAAAGAGACCTTGGAGTACAGGTTCATAGCTCCTTGAAAGTGGATTAGATTAGATTACTTACAGTGTAGAAACAGGCCCTTCGGCCCAACAAGTCCACACCAACCCGCCGAAGCGCAACCCACCCATACCCCTACATTTACCCCTTACCTAACTCTACAGGCAATTAAGCATGGCCAATTCACCTGACCTGCACATCTTTGGACTGTGGGAGGAAACTGGAGCACCCGGAGGAAACCTACGCAGACACAGGGAGAATGTGCAAATTCCACACAGTCAGTCGCCTGAGGCGGGAATTGAACCCGGGTCTCCGGCGCTGGGTGCTGTGAGGCAGCAGTGCTAACCACTGTGCTACTGTGCCGCCTGGAGTCGCAGGTAGATAGGATAGTGAAGAAGACGTTTGGTTTGCTTTCTTTTATTGGTCAGAGTATTGAGTACAGCGGTTGGGAGGTCATGTTGCATCTGTACAGGACATTGGTTAGGCCACTGTTGGAATATTGCGTGCAATTCTGGTCTCCTTCCTATTGGAAAGATGTTGTGAAACTTGAAAGCGTTCAGAAGACATTTACAAGGATGTTGCCAGGGTTGGAGGATTTGAGCTCTAGGGAGAGGCTGAGCAGGCTGGGGCTGTTTTCCCTGGAGCGTCGGAAGTTGAGGGGTGATCTTATAGAGGTTTACAAAATCATGAAGGGCATGGATAGGGTAAATAGGCAAAGTCTTTTCCCTGGGTTCAGGGAGTCCAGAACTAGAGGGCATAGGTTTAGGGTGAGAGGGGAAAGATATAAGAGAGACCTAAGGGGCAACTTTTTCACACAGAGGGTGGTACGTGTATGGAATGAGCTGTCAGAGAAAGTGGTAGAGGCTGGTCCAATTGCAACATTTAAAAGGCATTTGGATGGGTATATGAATAGGAAGGGTTTGGAGGGATATGGGCCGGGTGCTGGCAGGTGGGTCTAGATTGGGTTGGAATATCTGGTCGGCGTGGACAGGTTGGATCGAAGGGTCTGTTTCCATGCTGTACATCTCTATCACTCTATGACTCTATAATGCCTGTGCAGCAGGATATGGCCCATAAGTGGCACTGATTGTCCACTTCTGAGGTCTCAGTTGGCAACAGGGCGAGAAAGAGATGAAACGTGTGGCGCTGGAAAAGCACAGCAGATCAGGCAGCATCCAAGAAGCAGGAAAGTCGACCTTTTGGGCATAAGCCCTTCACCAGGAATGTGGAAGGGGCAGGGGGCTGAGAGATAAATAGGAGGTTAGGCGTGGGGCTGGGCTGAGGTGGGTGAGAAGGCGATAGACAGGGAGGACAGTGGATGCAGATGGGAGGCACGTGTGACGCGTTGGTGGGAGGAGGGGGTGGAGCAGATAGGCGGGAAGGAAGATGGACAGGGAGGAGAGAACAAGTGGGCGATGCCGAGTTGGAGGGTTGGATCTGGGATGAGGTGGGGAGGGTAGGGAGATTTGGGAACTGGTGAAGTCGATGTTGATGCCGTGTGGTTGAAGCATCCTGAGGTGGAAGATGAGGCATTCTTCCTCCAATTGGAGGGTGGCTTTAGTTTGATGTTAGAGGCAGCCTAGGACTTGCATGTCCTTAGGGGAGTGGGAGGGTGGGTTGAAGTGGTTGGCCACATGGTGAGAAAGCTGTCCGCAAGAAGTTCATGTTGTTTTCTGTCATGACATATCATAAATGAGATTTAGTTGATCCTATGAAGCTCTACACAAGAACACCAAGTGGTTAGACATTTATGCTAGTTTAATTCAACAAAAGGAGCGGCAGATTTGTGTGAAGATTTACATATTGCAATAGATTCAAGTTTTGTTGAGATGTGGAACAGTGTGGGTAATTACAGTTTTGTTACAAATCAATGCCTCCATTAAATTGCAGGTACTTTGAGAATCCTACAAATACTGAGTTTTGCTACCAGCTCTGAATCCCTCTCTGGCCAGGCATTCCAAATGCTATTTCAATTTCAGTCTGAGCAAAGAGGTCTTTATTAATAGTTAACAATTTGAAAAGTATGGCAAGTCTGGTTGCCTGCTGTGACTGTTTTAAAAGTTTGCTTCATCCTGTTGGCAATTAAGGTGAATTATTTCTTGACACTTGAGCAAATTAATGTGTCTGAAGCAATTGACAATAACCTGAAATCCCGGTTACATCTTATCCTCTTTTCTTTGTATTCTGCCATCTGGGCTTGTTGGCCCGAGTTTACGCTCAGTTCCATAACTGCTAACAGTTTAAGTAGCAGTGAAGGTGAAGAAAGGGAGTTAGTCAGTTTCCAGCAGTGTAAAGGCAAGACTGTTCTACTGTGATGTGGTTTCCCTGTCAAACTCTCAAAGAACCTGTTGATTTGATACAATGCGGGACAGGGGAAGAGGGGGCATCGAATTTTCATCTTCAAAAGACCACAGACTAAAGTTGCAATGTTGAATTTTGTTTTGACTTAATAGAGGTTTTCTGAAAGAGAGTTGATTTTAATCAGAAGACATTACAATGAACAGGAATAGTTTTTTTTAAATATGGGAAATGTTTGATGTTCAACTGGCATTCATTTCAAAATGAAACTTGTGGCCTCAGTTTGTTTCGGTTAGAAGACCGTTTTATTGGAGAGGCGTTTTTCTCTTCAGGTAAATCTTTTACGGCAGTAGGAAATAATTAAGAAAATGCTAAGAAGTTAGTAATAGATAGAGACTTAGAAGATGGCCAGTGACAGAACCATTATTCTCCAGCAATAATTTAGATTCGAATTCTCCGACCGTGCTCCAGTGAGACAGGGCACTGCTCATATCTCTGAGGTTTCAATTGGCTTATGTTTGTTCCCTTGAGAGTGCTTCAGCAATTGGGGTAAAATTGCTCGCAAACTATTTTTCCTAGTCAGTAAGCACAAATAAAAGGGGATTTCATTATGGTAACTCTCAACTGGCTTTATTTTATCCAATTTGCTTTGAGAATTTTCTGCCCAGTGACAGGATTTCCATCTTCTTAGCAAACCCCTTGCTACTTTCTGGTTGTTTGTATTGTAACACAAAGCCCCTTATAGATTTCTGTCTTCAAACTTATAAATAAGTCGTTGCCTTGGGTATGATATATACTGACTGTGGTATTATCAGTTACTAGCTGTGGTTATCCTTCAATTAAATTTACAATGATCATATCACAATAATTAATCCTTCAATGCAAACAGAACTGTTTAGTAATAGAGCATTGAGGTAATTGATGCTATTTGTTTGTGGGGGGAATCAATGCTGCGACTTTGCTTTGACTTGATCTAAAGGAGTATTTGGTTTATAGCGGTGGAGGAACTAGCTTCTTTCTGTGCTGTAACAATTCCATGACACCTTGATTTATGATTCACCTATTCTTTATTTTCAACATCTCTTCATTCTCAGGAGGCTAAGGAAATTCAGCATGTCCCTCACCAACCTTTACAGATCCACCATAGAAAGCATTCAATCCAGGTGCATCATGGCCTGCTCTGCCCAGGACCAAAAGTAACTACAGAAAGTTATGAACTCAACCCAGGCCATCACAACCTTCCATTCGTTGACTCTACCTACACTTCTGTTGCTGTGGAAAGGCAGCCAACATCGACTCAGGCGACTCTCTGTGTGGAATTTGCACATTCTCCCCATGTCTGCATGGGTTTCCTCCGGGTGCTCTGGTTTCTTCCCACAATCCAAAAACGTGCAGGTTAGGTGAATTGGCCATGCTAAATTGCACGTAGTGTTAGGTGAAGGGGGAAATGTAGGGAAATGGGACTGGGTGGGTTGCGCTTTGGCAGGTCAGTGTTGGACTTGTTGGGCCGAAGGGCCTGTTTCCACACTGTAAGTAATCTAAGTAATCATCAAAAACCCCTCCCACCCTGGTTATAATCTCTTCTAACCTCTTCCGTCAGGCAGAAGATACAAGAGCTGAAGTACACACACCAGCAGGTTCAAAACCAACTTCTTCCCCACTGTTATTAGATTTCTGAATGGATCTCTCAAATTTCAAATCTAATGTTGATCTTGCTTTTTATTCACCTTATTTGCATCTGTAACATTGTATTTATTGCTATGTTCTATCACCTTACCATCTTTGTGTCTTTCTATGGTGTGATCTGCTGTACAGCACACAAAACAAAATTTTTTACTGTACTCAGGTACATGTCTCAATAATAAACCTAATCAAATCAAATCAGGTCCTTAAAAACTGTGCAACTCCATAGCTGATAACATTTCTTATTGCATCCCAATGTTGGATGCTACTTAATCACAACTGATCGTATCATCTCTTTTAATTCTTTGAACCTTGTTGTTGCCAAAGCTTTGCAAATTAAATCAAAATTTTACCTCAACAGGAAGATTTCCATCCCAATCAGCATCATTTGAGTGCAAGATTTCAGCTGATTCTTCAGTGCAGTACTGCAATCTTAGCTGAGTCTTTTCAATGAGATGGTAGATGGAGGTCTCATCAATCATCTGTTCAATATAAAAGATCCCAGACACTATTCAAAAAAGAATCGCCAATTATCCCTTAACCGATATAGTTAAGCAGATTACCTGGCCATTAACTTGCTCTCTGCGAACTGGCTGGCCTGAAGATCATGAAAACGACAGAGTCTCAGCTAATGGCTGGAGCACCGAGAGATTCATGTGCCACTTCTTCTTTCTTGATCACTCATGTAACATGATCATTGTTGACTGGGCCAGCATTTATGGATGTGGAGATGCTGATGTTTAGATTAGATTAGATTACATTAGATTAGATTACATTACAGTGTGGAAACAGGCCCTTCGGCCCAACAAGTCCACACCAACCCGCCGAAGCGAAACCCACCCATACCCCTACATTTACCCCTTTACCTAACACTACAGGCAATTTACCATGGCCAATTCACCTGGCCCTGCACATCTTTGGACTGTGGGAGGAAACCGGAGCACCCGGAGGAAACCCACGCAGACACGGGGAGAACGTGCAAACTCCACACAGTCAGTCGCCTGAGTCGGGAATTGTTGGAGTGGGGTGCACAAAGTTAAAAATCACACAACGCCAGGTTATAGTCCAACAGGTTTAATTAGAAGCACTAGCTTGGAAGCAACCACCTGAGGAAGGAGCAGCGCTCTGAAAGCTGGTGCTTCCAATTAAACCTATTGGACTATAACCTGGTGTTGTGTGGATTTTAGCTTCCAGCATTTATTGCCTGTTTCTAGTTGCGCTTGAGAAGTGATGAGCCGTCTTCTTGAATTGCTGCAGTCCATGTTCTGTAGATGGACCTACAATGCTATTGGGGAGGGAACTTCAGGATTTTAACCTAGTGACACTGAAGGAGTGCGATGTATTTCCAAATCAGGATGGTGAGTGGCTTGGAGAGGAAACTTGCAGGTGGTAGTGATTCCCGATATCTACTGTGCTTGTCCTTCTAGATAGTAGAGTTCATGAGATTATAAGGTGCTATCTAAGAATCTTTGGTGAATTTCTGCTGTGCATTTTGTAGACGGCCCACACAGTTACTACTGAGCATCAGTGGTGGAGGGAGTGAATGTTTGTCAATGTCATGCCAATCAAGAAGGTTACTATGTTCAGATGGTGTCAAGCTTCTTGAGTGGTGTTGGAATTGCACCCATCCAGGCAAGTGGAGAGTATTGCATCACATTACTGGTTTGTGCCTTGTAGATGGTGGTCAGGCTTCAGGGAATCAGGAGGTAAGTCACTCACTGCAATATTTCTATCCACTGATCTGCTCTTGTAGCCACTGTATTTATATAGCTAGTCAAGTTCAGTTTCTGGTCAACGATAATCGCCAGGGTATTGATAGTGAGAGGTTCAGTGAAAGTTAAGGTCAGTGCTGTGAAGGTCAGTGAAGGCCATTGAGTGTCAAGGGACAATGGTTAGATTGTCTTTATTTTGATGCAGTCATTACCAGGCTGTTGTGGGCTGCAAATATTACTTAACCACATTTCATCGCAAGCCTGGATATTATTCAAGTCTTGCAGCATATGTACGTGGACTGCATTAGTATCTGAGCAGTCATGAATGGTGCTGAACATAGTACAAGTGTTGGGAAACATTCTATTTCCGACCTTATGATGGAGGGAAGACCATTGATGAAGCAGGCGAAGATGGTTGGGCCGAGGACACTACCCTGAGGAACTCCTACAGGGTTGTCTGGGAGCTGAGATGATTGACCTCCAACAACCACAACCATCTCCCTATGTGACAGGTATGACTCCAACCAGTGGAGAGATTACCACCGGTTGCTATTGACTCCAGTTTTGTTAGGGATCTTTGATGCTACACTTGGTTAAATGTAACCCTGATGTCATGGACATCTTCTAGGGAAGGCCGCCCATGCCACTGATAGGTCTTTCCGAGGGATTGAATATCCCAGGGGCAGAGATCCTGCCTGCTGAGAGCCACCTGTCAATCAAATGCCATTCAAGGGCAGCTCTTTTATACTCAAGAGATATTGTTGCTGCTGCCAAAATGACATCCATCCATAGCCTAGGATCGAGGGCGAACTCAGGCAGAGGTGAGTGATAGTGGGATGTGTGTTACGGGTTTTGGATTGTTACAGTAGGGATTGAGGGGGGAGACCTTGAAGATATTAAAGGCATTGGCTTCCAGAAGGTCCCCTTTTCCTGATGCCAGATTCTTTAGCTGGGCACTTTTGAATGAAGCATTCCCTTGAGTACCCACACACAAACATGCCAGGGCTTACCTGTCATGCTCCTTTCATAATATGCATCTCGTCTGCTGCTTGGTCCATGCCATTACTGCAGAACGAGACTCTTAAGTGGATATAATGGCAGGGTTATCTGCTGCCACCTTCTCAGGAGAACACTTGCCGTGTGGGAGGGCACAGGTGTCCAATGCAATGATGACACCTCAAAAGCAGTTAATCGGCCAAAAACATTGGAGGTGGCCTGAGGATGTGGGAGGCATTATATAAATGTAAGTCTTTAGTATCAGTTCAGTTCCAGATATGATTGTGCTTTCTTGCCTTGAAACTGGACAATTTAAACTTGTCCTAGGTATTACACTGAACGTTTGAACCTTGTGAAAGAAGCTACTACTTTCGTGAAATCTACCTCAAAATGATAATTTTTACTTTTCCCCCACATTCGCCATCTGGCCAACTGAGCACAGCATTTCTGACTTCCTTTGTCCCATATTTTCAGCCATTACAGTATTTTGCTTTTTCTTTCAAAACAAAAATCCTCCTTTGAGCCACATGCAATAACTGCTGAGGCAGATTAATGGCTAAAGATATCTGAGATTCAATAAGAGTAAACTCCTTCCGTCTAACTGAATGTTCTTTCTGAGTTAATTGACTGACATGTCCCAGCAGCCAATTCTGAAAACTTCTTATAAAACAGTTCCAAACGTTTAAACCAGTATCCACTCTAGTAAAGCTCCTTGCTGCCCTATTCTAACTCAAAACATTGACTGCAGAGGTGGCTGAAATATGAATTTATATATGTTGGGTCGGGTTCGTTTTGCAGATAATTGCAACTTGCCCAAATTTTTTAGAGTTGCAGTTCTGAAATACTCACAGAGTCACTGAGCTGTCTGTGATTTACTGTCCCCCGTTTTTTCACCTCTGACCTGCGCCTGGAGGTTGTACATAACGTTCTGTTACTATAACAACAAAGGATCTGAGTGGCGTCAATAACCAGAGGGAAATATTGGCCTTTCTCCAGACTCTCCACAGTTTTATTTTTGTGTGTGATAAATATGTTAAGCAGAGACAGCATAACCTGCCAAGGGAGTCCGAGTGATTTTCAAGACCTGTGGACTCCATGGACACTGGGTTGAGAGTATATTTTTGCATAATCAGCTTGCTGACAAGATTCAGTAGTAACAGGGCCTACTGAATACGTAACAGGTTCAATGCCAGCACTTCAGATAAAGGGAGCAAAGGGTAGAAGACAAATCCAAATCCCAGTCCCCGACTTCCAAATCCGTTACTCGTTTGTCTTCCAAAGCTATTTAAAATCATGTGCTGACTTCCACAGTCCTTGATAACTTGCAGGAGTGCACTGCAGTGATTAGCCAGTGACTGAAATTGTCAGAAAAGAGAGTTTTCCTTCTTTTCTGTCTCGGTGGGTCAGATTCTGTTTGGGCCCATAGGTGTTATTGCTTGACGTTTGGAGGACCAGCGAGGGGATCCCCTGTCGGTGCTGTGAGGGAAAGCACCCCAACCTACAAGACACAGAGCTGGCCAGGGTCAGGGCCCTTTCTGCAATTGTGCCCCCAGTGGAAGACCTAAGCTCTGAGGAAGTACATGAATAGGAAAAGTTTGGTGGGATGTTGGCCAGGAGCAGGCAGGACTGGTGATGTTTGGGATTATAGGCAAAAGTGAGGACTGCAGATGCTGATGAAGGGCTTTTGCCTGAAATGTTGATTTTCCTGCTCCTCGGATGCTGCCTGACCTGCTGTGCTTTTCCAGCACCATTCCGATCTAACCCCTAAATTTGGGATTATGTTCGGCATGGGTTGGTTGGACCGAAGGGTCTGTTTCTATGCTTTATGAGTCTATGACCAAGACTGTCAGTGAGTCAGAAGGCTGCAGTTACTCGTCACCAACAGTAGTGGCCACTGGTGGTATTGTACCCGAGCAGAGGGCCAGGAATGGCATGGCCCCGACCTCACCCTTAGCAAAGGTGAGTGATGGAAAGATGGGGGAGCCTGAGGATTCTTCTGGTGCAGTGGCAGTGTGAGTCAGGAGACCTGGGTTCAAGTCCCACCTGCTCTTGAGCTATAGAACAGTAACTCTGAACAGATTGATTAGAAAACATCTGGGAGCCATGAAGTGGGGACCACAGGAATGGATATCTGAGAGTTTGAGGTGAGGTCTTTCTCTTCTCAATCCCAGATCCATTGATCAGGCACAGAGTACGCAATACAGCAAAGAGCAGCGGGAGCTGGGCAGAAGTAAGGTCAGAGCAGGGAGACTGTTGGGAAGGCAAGTGATTGCTATTTAAGTAGGTATAGAGAAGTATTAGAAATTATTTAATACATACATTGGAAAAGTTAATTAGATAAGTAGTTGTGGCTGGTGAGATGATGTGCTGTCACTGTATGGTGTGGGAGCTGGCTGATTCCAAAGTGAACAGCAGTGAGCACATCTGCAGTAAGTGTTGGTTGCTGGAAGAACTCCGGATCAGAATCGATGATCTGGAATCTGAGCTTCAAACACTGCGGCACATCCGGGAGGGGGAAGAGTTACCTGGACACATTGTTTCAGGAGGCAGTCATACCTGGCAGATTAAATAATTCAAGTTCAGTTAGTGATCAAAGACAACAGGGTGTGGCCAGTAAGTGAGACAGGTGGGGCGATTCTGAGTTCAGAAGTGGAGGAGTCTCAGCCCTTGGCCTTGTCCAATAGGTATGAGATTCTTGCTCCTTGTATACACAAGGGAAAGGGCTGTGGACAGGATAAGCCAGCTGACCACAGCACCATGGCGCAGAAGGCCATTCAAGAGGGGGGAGAAAAAAGACAAGTAGTTGTTACAGGGGATTTTATAATTAGGGGACAGAGAGTATCTTTTGCAAGTCGGATTGGGAGTCTCACATAGAGTGTTGCCTGCCCGGTGCCAGGGTGCAGGACATCTCCAACCGGCTTGAAAGGATATTGGAGCAGGACAGAAAGGATCCAGTTGTTGTGGTCTGCATTGGGATGAACAACATAGGCAAAGCTAGGGTGGAGATCTGTTTAGAGATTATCAAACACAAGGAAGGAAATTGAAGTACAGGTCCTCAAGGGTCAATATCTCTGGATTACTGCCCAAGCCATGTGCCAATTGGCATAGGGATAAGAAAGTTAGGGAAGTAAACACGTGGCTAAGGGATTGGTGTGGGAAAGAGGGATTCCATTTCATGGGGCATTAGCATCAGATTTGGAACCGGCGGGATCTGTACCATTGGGACAGTCTCCACCTGAACCGATCAGGTCCCAATGTTCGAGCGAAAAGGATAAATGGTCAGTAGGACTTTAAACTTCTGAGTCTGGGGGGAGGGAAAGTGAAAGTGACAGGGAGTATGGAATTAAACAGAAAGATAAGCAGCAGGATAGCATGTGTGCAGGTGGGTTTAAGCTCGAGGCAGATTAGGAATGTAGCAACAAGGAAGGAGAACTTAGGACATCTTATGATTTCCAATGTCTCTAATAATCTTAAGAAAGTTAACATTAAGGCACTTTATCTGAATGCTCGTAATATTTGTAACAAAGAAGATTCATTAACGGCACAAATCATCATGAATAATTATGAAGTAGTAGACATCACAGAGACGTGGTTGCAGGGGGTTCAGGACGGGCAGTTAAACATCCAAGGATTTACAACTTATCGAAAAGACAGGGAGTTGGGCAGAGGGGACGGGTTTGCCTTGTTAGTTAAAAATGAAATTAAATCTATGGCACTGAATACCATCATGTCAGATGATGTGGAGTCTGCGTGGGTGGAGTTGAGGAACCACAAAGGCAAAAAAAACATAGTGGGAGTTATGTGCAAACCTCCTAACTGTGGTCAGGACCAGGGGTGCAAGATGTACTGGGAAATAGATAGGGCATATCAGAAACGCAAGGTCCCATGATCATGGGGGATTTCAATACAAATGCAATATGGTATGGGTAAATAATGTTGCCAGTGAATCCAAAGAAAGGGAATTCATGGAATGCTTACAGGATAGCTTTTTGGAACAATTTGTGATGGAGCCCACAAGGGAGCAAGCTATTCTGGCCTTAGTGTTATGCAATGAGCCTGACTTTATAAAAGATCTTAAAGTAAGGGAACACTTAGGAGGCATGATTTGGAGGTGACCACCATTGCACTATACACACACACACACACACAGATACTCCTACACACACACACACACTCTCACACACACAGGCACTCCTATACACACGGACACACATACACAGACACGCAGACAGACACCCACACACACACTTACAGACACACACACTCCCACACTCACACCTGCACCCCCTCACAGACTTAAGACACTCTACGCTCACTGCATATACACACATACACCTTCTCACACTCACAACCCCCAACCCAGAGAGAGAGACACACACACAGACAGACAAAAACCCACATGCACACATATATTTTGTGGGGTGAATTTGTACTTGCAGGGTTACATTGTACTTTGCTCAAAAACTGCATACATTCATGTGGAACTCTGAGCTCAAAAACTGCATGAATTCATGTAAAACTCCGTTATCTCACTTTTTAGATTAGAATCAATCTAAACATCATGGCATAGACAGAGAACACAGGGGGCTAACACCTTCATCATATTATCTAGCTATCACCATTGTTAACAGCTAACCTAAGAATGCAACTTTTTAAAAAAAGGTTTTGTGATTTACACATGAAAGAAGTGAAACTATCATGGTATTCAAACAGATGAAAGACTTAACAATGTATAATTTCAGTTACATCACACTGTAAATTTTTGCTATAAATTCTGTGTGTTGGGATTGAGCCCTCCACTATCACCTGATGAAGGAGCGACGCTCCGAAAGCTCGTGTGCTTCCAATTAAACCTGTAGGACGATAACCTGGTGTTGTGTGATTTTTAACTTAGGAGGCAGCAATCATAATATGGTAGAGTTCAGTCTGCAGTTTGAAAGAGAGAAGGCAAAATCGGATGTAATGGTGTTACAGTTAAATAAAATTAATTGCAGGGGCATGAGATAGGAACTGACGAAAATCGACTGGAAGCAGAGCCTAGTGGGGAAGACAGTACAGCAACAATGGCAGGAGTTTCTAGGTGTAATTGGGGACACACTTCAGAGGTTCATCCCCAAGAAAAGAAAGTTTATCCAGGGGTGGATTAGACAGCCATGGCTGACAAAGGAAGTCAGGGAATGTACCAAAGAAAATGAGAGAGCCGATAAAGTGGCCGTGAGCACTGGGAAATCAGAAGATTGGGAAGGCTACAAAAGCAAACAGAGGATAACAAAGAGAGAAATAAGGAAGGAGAGGATCAAATATAAAGGTAGGCTAGCCAGTAATATTAGAAATGATGGTAAAAGTCTCTTCCAATACATAAGAAACAAACGAGAGGCAAAAGTAGAGATTGGGCCATTCCAAATTGATGCAGGAAGGCTAGTGATGGGAAATAAGGAAATAGCTGAAGAACTTAATCAATGCTTTGTGTCAATCTTCACAGTGGAAGACATGAGTAATATCCCAACAATTAAGGAGAGTTAAGGGGTAGAGTTGAATATGGTGGCCATTACAAAGAAGAAAGCTAAAAGGTCTAAAAACTGATAAATCTCCTGGCCCAGATGGGCTACACTCTAGAGTTCTGAGGGAGGTGGCTGAAGAAATAGCGGAGGTGGTGTTTGTGATTTTTCAAAAGTCATTGGAGTCAGAGAAAGTCACAGATAATTGGAAAATCACTGTTCTAACCCTCTTGTTCAAGAAAGGATCAAGACAAAAAATGGAAAATTATAGGCCAATTAGCTAAACCTCAGTTGTTCATAAAATTCTAGAATCCATCGTTAAGGATGAGATTTCTAAATTCTTGGAAGTGCAGGGTCAGATTAGAACAAGTCAGCATGGATTTGGTATGGGGAGGTCATGCCTGACAAACCTGTTAGAATTCTTTGAAGAGGTAACAAGTAGGTTAGACCAGGGAAACCCAGTGGATGTTATCTATCTAGGCTTCCAAAAGGCCTTTGATAAGGTACCTCACGGGAGGCTGCTGAGTAAGGTGAGGGTCCATGGTGTTCGAGGTAAGCTATTGGCATGTATTGAGGATTGGCTGTCTGACAGAAGGCAGAAAGTTGGGATAAAGGTTCTTTTTCGGAATGGCAGCTGGTGACAAGTGGTGTCCCACAGGGTTCAGTGTTGGGGTCATAGCTGTTCACTTTATGTATTAATGATCTGGATAAAGAGACTGGGGACATTCTGGTGAAATTTGCCAACGATAGGTGGACAGGCAGGTCGAATGGAGGAGGTGGGGAAGCTACAGAAAGACTTAGACAGTTTAGGAGAGTGATCTAGGAAATGGCTGATGAAATTCAACGTGAGCAAATGTTAGGTCTTGTACTTTGGGAAAAAGAATAAAGGCATGGGCTATTTTCTAAACAGTGAGAAAATTCATAAAACCGAAGTACAAAAGAATCTGGGAGTGCCAGTCCAGGATTCTCTAAAGGTTAACTTGCAGGTTGGGTCCGTGATTAAGAAAGTGAATGCAATGTTGTTATTTATCTCAAGAGAGTTGGAATATAAAAGCAGCAATGTGTTTCTGAGACTTTATAAAGCTCTGGTTAGGCCCCATTTAGAAAACTGTGTCCAATTTTGGGCCCGACCCCTCAGGAAGGACATACTGGCACTGGAGCATGTCCAGCGGAGATTCACATGGATGATCCCTGGAATGGTAGGCCTAATATATGACGATTGGCTGAGGATCCTGGGATTGTATTTGTTTGAGTTTAGAAGGTTGAGGGGAGATCTAATAGAAACTTACAAAATAATGTAAGATAATAATAAGAAAATACAAGATAAAACCCCTGTACAAGAAGGGTAGTAGGGATATTCTGGGCAACTACAGACCAGTAAGTCTGACATCAGTGGTGGGAAAGTTACTGGAGAGGAACTGAGGGATAGGATCTATTTATATTTAGAAAAGAAAGAGCTTATCAGTGATGGGCAACATGGTTTTGTGTGGGGAGATCGTGCCTTACCAACTTAATAGAGTTCTTCAAGGAAGTGACCATGTTGATAGATGAAGGAAGGGCTGTTGTTGTCATATACATGGACTTTCGTAAGGCGTTTGATAAGGTTCCCCATGGTAGACTAATGGAGAAAGTGAAGTCACATGGTGTGCAGGGTGTTCTAGCTAGATGGATAAAGAACTGGTTGAGCAACAGGAGACAGAGAGTAGTAGTTGAAGGGAGTTTCTCAAAATGGAGAAAGGTGACCACTGGTGTTCCACAGGGATCAGTGTTGGGGCCACTGTTGTTTGTAATATACATAAATGATTTGGAAGAGGGCAATGTTGGTACGATCAGCAAGTTTGCAGATAACATAAAGATTGGTGGAGTAGCAGAAAGCATAAGGGACTGTCAAAGAATACAGGAGGATATAGATAGACTGGAGAGTTGGATGGAAAAGTGGCAGATGGATTTCAATCCAGACAAATGTGAGGTGATGCATTTAGGCAAAACTAATTCTAGAGTGAATTATACAATGAAAGGAAGAGCCTTGGGAAAAGTTGATGGGCAGAGAGATCTCGGAGTGTAGGTCCATTATACCCTGAAGATTGCTGCACAGGTGGATAGAGTGGTCAAGAAGGCATATAGTATGCTTGCCTTCTTTGGACGGGTGTTGAATATAAGAGCTGGCAAGTCATGTTAAAATTGTACAGGACATTGGTTCGGCCGCATTTGGAATACCGTGTATAGTTCTGGTCGCCACATTACCAAAAGGATGTGGACGCTTTGGAGAGGGTGCAGAGCAGGTTTATGAGGATGTTGCCTGGTATGGAAGGTGCTCGCTATGAAAAGAGATGGAGTAGGTTAGGTATATTTTCATTAGAAAAAAGGAGATTGAGGGGGGACCTGATTGAGGTTTACAAAATAATGAAGGGTATAGACAGGGTGGATAGTGATAAGCTTTTTCCCAGGGTGAAGGATTCCATAACGAGAGGTTACGCTTTCAAGATGAGAGGTGGAAAGTTTAAGGGGGATACATGTGGCAAGTACTTCACACAGAGGGTAGTGGGCATCTGGAACGCGTTGCCAGCAGAGGTGGTAGAGGCAGGCATGGTAGATTCATTTAAGATGCGTCTGGACAGATGCATGAGTAGGTGGGGAGCAGAGGGATCCAAATGCTTAGGAATTGACTGACAGGTTTAGACAGTAGATTTGGATTCAGCTCAGGCTTGGAGGGCTGAAGGACCTATTCCTGGGCTGTAAATTTTCTTTGTTCTTTGTATAATGCATGGCTTAGAAACGGTGGAGGCTGGGAAGTTGTTTCTGTTAGGTGGGGAGACTAGGATCCATGGGCACACAACCTTAGCATTAGAGGGGGTCAATTTAGAATTGAAATGAGGAGACATTTCTTCAGCCAGAGAGGGGTGGGCGTGTGGAAATCATTGCCATGGAGCGCAGTGGAGGCTGGGACATTAAATGTCTTCAAGGCAGAGATTGATAAATTCTTGATCTCACAAGGAATTAAGGGCAATGGGGAGAGTGCAGGTAAGTGGGCGGCACGGTGGTTAGCACTGCTGCCTCACAGCACCAGAGACCGAGTTCAATTCCCACCTCAGGTGACTGTCTGTGTGGAGTTTGCATATTCTCCCCGTGTCTGCGTGGGTTTCCTCCGGGTGCTCCGGTTTCCTCCCATAATCCAAAAATGTGCAGGTTAGGTGAATTGGCCATGCTAAATTGCCCGTAGTGTTAGGTGAAGGGTAAATATAGGAGAATGGGTCTGAGTGGGTTACACTTCAGCGGGTCGGTGTGGACTTGTTGGGCTGAAGGGCCTGTTTCCACACTGTAAATAATCTAAAAAAAAAAGTGGAGTTGAAATGCCCATCAGCCGTGATTAAATAGCAGTGTGGACCTGATGGGCCAAATGGCCTTACTTCCACTCCTATGTATTATGGTGTAATGGATAACAAAAGGTTTCCGTGGACTCTACAAGTTTTTCTGGTGGTGGGGGATGGGGGAGGGGGTGTTTGCAAGAGAGTCGTATGATTCCTATTAACTAACCTGAAACACCACTAAGTTTAGATCTGTTCAGGCATAATGGATGGCACTTTTTAACCTGTCGCTAAGATTTTTTAATATATTCATTGATAGCTGCATTTATTGCCCATCTCTAATATGCCAGTGGGCAGTTAAGAGTCAACTACATTACTAGGGGTCTGGAGTCATATGTAGGCCAGACCAGGTAAGGATGGCAGTTTCCTTCTCTAGAAGGAGAGAGTGTACCAGATGGGTTCCCAACTATCAGCAATGAATTCATGGCCATCAGTAGACTCCTGTTTATTGAATGTAAATTCCACCATCTGCCATGGCAGGATTCAAACCCAGGCCCCCAGAAACATTACTCAGGTCTCTAAATTAACAGTCCAGCGATAAGACCACAAAGCTGTCGCCTCCTCTTTCAATCTAGTCAGCCTCTTCCATCTTCCAACTTATTGAGGGGAGTTTCTCCCCCTGCTGAGAGATGACATACGCTGCTCCTATGATGAAGTGGTCCTGGCCACTTTGGCTGTAGAAAATCCAATGCAAACTTTCAGTGTTAAGGGAGAAAAGAGGTGAGAAGAGAATACAGATGAATACACACATATCTGGCGGTTCCTGAATGACTGAAATCTTCGCAAAAACAGAGTTCATTTATGTCTGTCTTGGATTTCTAAATAAATGTGAAGTTCCTTTTTTTTGCCTCAAACACTTCAAAGGAATGAATATTGGAAATAACCTGTGTTTTAATCTTTGTGCACTAATCCTTCTCTGCTTAATAAATCGTAAGGGTGACCACTCCAATTCTCCTGAGCTGTAGTGGATCTGGGAATGGCAGAGGTGGAACATCTTCTTGGCACCTTTCTGCTGGTTTCAGTCACTTCTGGGATTTCCCATCTGAGGCAACAGCAGACAACAAGATCATCCACCCAAAAATGGGCAAGCCTGTCTAAAATAAACAGGAATGATATAAACATATTTCCCATCATTATCACTACTGTGTTTGGGAGTCATGATTTGGAGGTGCCGGTGTTGAACTGGGGTGGACAAAATTAAAAATCACACAAGCTAGTGCTTCCAAATAAACCTGTTGGACTATAACCTGGTGTTGTCTGATTTTTAACTGTGTTTGGGAGCAGATGAGATACCTAGTTGTTACTTGTGGCCAATACTGCTCTGATCGGTGAAAAGAGATTTTTTTTAAACAATATAAATCCCACTCAAAAGGCAGTAATAAATCCTCTCCTGATTGCACTTCCAAACTTTGCCACATTTTAAAACCTAAGTTCAAACTTCAGTCCCCTTCATCTACCTCAGGGACAGCCATGTCTGTAAGGTAGGAGGATCAGAAATTTTCCTTCTTGACCGTGATGTGTGATTCCCCAGAGTATGCCAAAGTTTCATCATCTGTCAAAGTTAGATTAAACTTGGGAACTGTCTGTTGATCAGTACTGGAGCGAATGGATGAGCAGAAGTGTTGTTTGTGGATACAGCTGATTCACGCCAAGTTGGAACATCTTGGCTAATGCCTACGAAAAGCATCATGACTTTTGTAAACGGAATCTTGTTGCAATAAATTGATATTGCAAAACTGCCATGTTGACAAATTTCCTTAAAGGAATTGAAAATCAAAACAATCTGTACAAATAATTACTTGCCATCCTCCTCATTTAAAATGCACCATTCATGACCTACAGTTATCAATTAGCTATTTAAAATGGTTGAGTGTGTCTGACTGCACTTTCAGCAGGGAGTTGCTTGAGCAGTGAATGGGACAGTGTGAATTAGGGCTCTCATCTTGCAGCCCAAAATCTAACTCATTTTCTTTTCCCCTGTATGGTTTCCTTACTGTTAGCTTTGCCTCAAAATCACAGATTCTGTCTCAGTAAGATGGATGATTACTATCAGCATTCTTGATAACTTCCTTTGTTGGAGGGAGTGTTAGCTATATACTGATGTTGCTTTCTACAAATCCATCTCTATTCAGGACACATATGGCCACTTTAGAGATTCTGGCAAAAGGGCCTGCATGCAGAGCAAATCCAGCAGAATAATCAGCTAGCATTGCCAAATTTAACTTGCATTAATGAATCTCATTACCATGCATTACCTGCTTGTTTGGCCATGGCCCCTTCAAATGACAGGACGTGGTATCCTTAGTACTGACATGTCAGCTGCTGGAGGAGGTTTTGTGCCATGAGGATCAATTAGTAATTGTACCTCTTCCTTTGTTCAAATGGATCCTGCAAATTCCCCTTATCAATTCCAAAAAGTCAACAAACTGATGAATTAGTCAATTGCACAATTGCCTTTCTTATTTATGAGCATTGTTTCAATATTGAATTCATCATCACTGACTATTGATCCATTGTTTTCGTATTTCATTCAGTCGTTCACACTGTGTTAATGATTTTTGACATTTTTCTGTTTTATTTGAAAACCAGAAGCTCAATTTTCACGTCTACCTATACCCCTCGTCATATCATCATCATCATTCTGGGCTACATAGACCTTTGACATTAGGAAGGTGGGTAGGTCATCAGCTATCATTCATGAGGGTCCATAGTCATCTTTCTAAGAGAGACAGAGGATTAGTTACATAGCTTGATGGCTGCTACTTGGCATAAAGCATGGGACAGACAAGGAGACAGGTCCCAAGTTGACCTCAGCTGAAACAGGAGTTTAACCTACTCTGTTAATCCGCCTCCTTTTATACTAGGCATTAGATTTTCATTCAGGGACCGATAATAGGTAATGGGTGTTTATTCCAACTCTGGCCACATATATTGTATAAGGTAATGGCTCTGAAAGAGTTAATGTTGAAGTTGATTTAGCTTCACGCAACCTGATGATGCCGCACAGTCATCGGATAGTGAAATGGTTAGTTTTGCATGAGCTGTTGATGGAGAAAGACATAACACGCCTGGCTCCTGATTGCTGTAATAATAACTAATGTGTTCATGTCAATTGTACCAATTGTTATCATGCAACAGACTATGCCTTGTGGAGCAATTGGAACAAAGTTGATCAGGGGGATCTTGTTGAATATGAGTTCCCTGACTGGGGCTGTTAATCTGGGCCAATCTGGGAGCTCTGGCTGATAAATATAAACTGGAGCCTCAGAGAGTATCTTCACTCTAGGGACTGGCTCTGAGCGAAGTGGTCAGGGTTCATGTACAACCTATTCAAGGTATGTGTAATAACATCTCTGAACAGATGTGTTTGGGAGTGGATGAGCTACCCAATTGTTATAGCAGCCAATACTCCTCTATGAGGTGAAAATACATTTTTTTAAGAAAGGAAAAGAAGTGATATGTCAGCTGCCTCAACTGATTATCCTCTTACCTTGACGTGAGAAATATTGTTAGTTCAATTCCTAGTCTAGACAGCTGGCTGTGTCTTTTATCTCCTGTCTTCATTTCTAGATTTGGCTAAATAAGTTTCTGTTCAATTTTCTAAGTTTCTCATAACCAGTGGTTGTGCTTTTGTTACAACTGTCTAACCTGATCAAAGTTTTGTTTTGAGAGTAGCAAGCAGAGCTGAGGACTGTTGTGATGCAGTGGTAGTGTCCCTACCTCTGAGGCAGTAGGCCTGGTTCAAGTCTCACCTGGTCCACAGGTGAGTTCTAATATCTCAGAGCAGCTTCATGAGGAACCATTTGGAAAGCAAGGCCCCAATTTAGCTTTTTAAAGAAGCTGCTTTTAAGTTGCCCCACGTCCCTAATCTCTGGGTACCCTGTGCAGAGAGAGAAGAAGGAGGCAGATTGGAGGGCCTCCTCCTGTTCCTAGGCTGGGTCAAAGTTGTCATTAAAGTTTCAGGGATGGAGTCATCGTGTCTGACTGTCTGCCCCTGTTTCAAGGTAATGTCCACACTCAGGTACCTGTCGAGAATGAGTATGGTAGACCCTTTAGAGACTGGTGGCTACCATAGAGTCTGGAGTGTGTAATTACACCAGACAACATTGTTTACATTTGATTTTGTAAGTGGCTGCTTTAGTTCTGTAAGTTTCTGTTGAGCATTACATTTTGCTTCCGGTATGCAGGTTGTTCAGCTATAACCTGACAGTTACATTTCTCTGCAACCTCGCGCTATAGAAAATTGTGCTATGTGAAACTGCTGTAGAAAGGTCACATTATCCAAACAGTGTCCACAATTCGTCAATCACATGATAACCAATTCGCATTGACAAAACGTGCATTATACCAGAATGACCTGTGGTGCCCCACAAGGCCCGATTAAACTTGATTGATGTTTTCATTTAAGTGAAAAATTACAGCCACTGTTTTTTTTTATCAAAGGGCTATGTTTTTATTTGCTCTTTGACCCCACCCCCCCACCCCCCGTGCCTGATCTATGGGTTTGGGTTTGTTGAGGGTGGTATTGCAGATCAGAGGATCTTCCTATTGCCTTGCTGCTGGAATTTTCCAAAGTAGCCAACAATAGGTTCAAGCTGCAGGTCATCACACCACCCAAATGTCTGCCCCTCTTCTAGCTGGGATTGGTTGCACATGGCAAGGAAGCACATGGAGTCCACTGGCTCAGAGACTTTTTTTAAGGACTGGTGGGCACTGCAGGGTTTGGGATACGTCATCACCCCTGGTAATAATGATTTTAATTTTGATAAGTTTCCATTTGATTTTTTTGTTAGATGTTGAACAGGTTTAATGCTATTTAAAGAGTAGGAAGAAGAACCACAACCAGATAAACATCACAACTGCCAGCTCCTTCTCGGTGGTTTTCAGGGTCCAATATGGCAAGGTATGGCATGGTTTAAGAATATTCGTGGGCCCAGGAAGTTGGCTTACCAACCTGACAGTGAAGAGCCAATGGGAGAGCCTACAGCATTCAGCAATCAATCTATTGTTGTCATCAGGGAGAGATTCAAGGTGACATCTTACTTAAGGTAAATATTTGAGAAGGCTCTTTCTTAAACATGTGTTTATTTACACCATCTAACTACATTTACATTCAACACACTAGCTTCAAACCAGTGCTCCTTCTCTAGAGTGTGCCCTTTATCCTGTCTCTCGTCACAGGTGGTTATGACACCATTAGTGACATAGTGGCCTATACAGAGGAACCTTGACTATCCGGCATCTGATGATCCGAATATAGGATTATCTGATAAGACCATAGCGTCCCGATGTTCGGGTGAACTATGTTATTCGGCATTTGATTATCTGGAATTCAATTAACTGAACAAAATACTCTGAGCCTGTGTCCTTCAAGATAATTGAGGTTCCTCTGAATATGTTCCCAGGAGTTAACCTTTAACTCCACAGTTTGTAGCCCCCCCCCCCCCCCCCCCCACCCCACCCCAACACAAGATAGGGGCGGTTGAATTGAAAGAGGTTGTGAGGATGAATCATAGGTCAATTCATTTCAATGCTTTACAAAGCCATAGTTATCTGGTGATGATTAGGGTATTTCCTGCAGGGCTCAACCAATGACTGTTATTATGGGTCCTTTGAGGGATGGTGAAGGTGTGTGACCCTCACGATTCATTAGCACACAACCCACTTGTTCTGACTTCATCACATTGGATTGGTCAATGTGCTGACATTCCTGTGCCCATTGTTCCCAGCAAGCAGAAGACCTGACTTTAAGCAATTCTCATTCAAAATGATAACCGCTTTGGATTGTGATGAGGACCCAATGCAAATTGTAATCCTGTCCAACTTTGAAGCCAATTCCGGATTGGTCAAAAATCCAGCTGTAGATATGGATTCTCAGAAGGAGAGAAAGAGCTTGCCTGAATCTTCCAGGAGTTTGGTGGAGAACAGAGTTTAAGCATTGCTAAAAAATGACTTCATGCTGAAACTTTTTATCTTCCATTGAACCAATCATCTTCTGGTGCTGTATAAATTGTTGCTTCCTTTCTAAAGTTAATTTTCTTGTTTCCGTCTAATACAAGAGAGACAAAAATCTAACCTTATGCTGGTTTTAGTAATGCTTAAGCCTCCTTTAAATATTAAAATGTAAGTGATAACACTCTGCAAGGAATTTCCCAAGGAAGTTGGCTTCATCTTAAACAAGTATACAGGATATTTTGGAATTGGGAAGAGATATAAAAAAGAAATACCTGCATTTCAGCAACACCTTCTCATTACTCCAAGATGTTTAAAGGCATAGATGCTGCAACGTAAAAGATGATGTAACCATTTTGACAAACAATGAGCTCCCACAAACAACAATGAAATAAATGCTCAGACAACTTTTAATCACTATTGGTTGAAGAATAAATGTTCACCAGGGTCTCAAAAGAACTTGTCTGCCTTTCGCTGATTGAGTAAATGTTTCTTTTTCCCAGCTGAAAAGACTAGATGGAGCCAGAAAGTGTATTTTGAGCGTGCAGTAATGTTGTGAAGTGTTTTCAGGATGTTTTGTCATTATTATTTTATTTTCAGTTCTCATCAAGCTTTGTGATCAAAAGAAATAGGAGTAATGTCCTATCAAGCCTGCATTGCCATTGAATAAGACTATAGCTTATTTGGCAGGGGCCTTAACTCTACTTTCCTGGCTGGCCCATGTAAGCCTTGAATCCTTTTTTGATCAAAACGCTGTCCAACTCAACCTTGAATATATTTAATTAGCCAGCCTGCTGTTGTGGGAACAGAATTCCAAAGACTAACAATGCTCTGCAAAAAAATTCTCCTCATTCCATCTTGAATGGGAGGATTCCCATTTTTAAACTGTACTCCCCAGTTCTGGACTTGTGAGCTTTTATCTTCAGCAGATCCCATCACATCAAAATTATGTATGGATATTGTGGTGCTCAAAGGTTCAGTCAACACTTTTTTACAGCTTCTTGTGCATCCATATATCACAGTCACAAGTCCTTCAGTGTCTGGGCTCACTTTATGTTACAGTCACAATCTGTAGCACCCTTTCAGCATATCGTGCTTCAAGTGGTCCCAGTTAAGATGGAGCCTGAGATCTTTATACTCACAGGTTGCACATTATCTTATAACGATATGTCTCTTATATTGCAAACTAGCAGTGCAACATAACACAATGTGGATGGCCTGGCAATGTAGCAGGACTAGACTTGGGAGCATCTGCTGGAGAGCACACCAAGAGTTCAGAGGCCACTGGTGCTGAAATTGTAAGTGAAGAACCTAGACTTGGATGTTGCAGCTCTCATTCATCCAGAAAAGACCAAACCATACTGGTATATCTTACTTCATGTTCAACATGATCATCACTGCTGTTGCCCTGCTACAAGGAGCGGAGAGTGAGAATTAACGATTACTACTGGGCTGTTAAATAAGCAGCAATTCTTTTGTGGCCACATGCATGCACTTTGTAATGTACTGAGTCTGCACTGTCAAGCAGCAAGATTTGTGACTGAGTCTCTCTCCACCCTCCCCCCCACCCCCCAACTTTACACCCCCCACCAACTACTGATATCAGTGAGCTTCTGATAGATAATAGTGTTTATTGCTTTGTGCTATTAAGATATTTTTCAACGGGGATGTGGGGGCAGTGGGAGTGGGGAAGTGGTGTGTGGAGGGGAAAATTGAAGTTCCACGTTAGTTAAATAAATACTTGACCTCATGTTGCACAACACGCTAACCAGATACAAGCAGGTCACAAGACCCATTATTGTTTATTAGCTTGCATCTATTATCCTGTTTTACTGACCATCTTGTTTCACTGAAGTTGAACTCCCCAAAGTTCCTGCAGGGCTTTACTGAATGCATATCCAGACATTAATAGTGAGTCTGGAATGTTTGCGGTCTCCGAGGACTGTTTATCACTGCCGTCTACACACACTCATTCTCCCCAGAAAAGAATACAAGACTACTTCATTAGAGTCATTGGCCTTCTAATACAGGATGCTTCAGGATTATTTGGCCTTGGAAAGGCGACGGTAACAAAACAATTATGTTTGCAAAGATTTGTAAACAGTCCTTGGGCTTTTTTTTAAACAAGTCACTTTACGTACTGCATTAGTTGTACAAAAAAATTGCACTGACACTAACAAAGCAATTAAAAAGGATTCTGAAAGCAATTACTGCACTGCGAAAGAAAAAAAGAATGCTGAATTTACCAGATACATTTAAAAATTAGGCAAAAAAAAAGGAATTGGATTAAATTCCAAGGAATGAGCTTTGGTTTCTTGTTGCAATGACTTTACGTTTTGATTAACTTCTGGAAGTTCTGTCAGAATTCTGAACAGTATGCATGTTATGAGGTTGCTGTTCTTTAATGTTCATCAGATAATGGCCCAGGTTTGAGATGTCCCGCACAAAGCTGTTATGACAGCTTGTTGAATGAAAGTTATCATGTTAATTGGACTCCATTTTAGTTCCTTGTTGTTCAATCACTATTTTCAGCAATAATGTAATCCAAACTTTGCCAGCTTCGTGTTTTGATGGAGTTGCTATTTTTGTGTTCCTACAAAGTGTGACAGGACTACAATCAAAATGCAAATTAAAATGACCCATACCTGCATACGGAGTGCATCCTGTGCCAAATGTGGAAAGGTTGCAAAATGGTCTGGTGATAGCGAAGATTGTATTTCTTGACAGCAACTCTTAGACCCTTTCAATTGCCTAAATGGAGGAATGGGTTGGCAGGATGAAGGGGTGGGAGAGGGAGAGGTGGGGAGTGAGATGTAAAGATAAAAATCAATGTATAGCTTTCATGTTATCAATGTTTAATGGACTGAAAATGTGAGCTATATTAGAAAATGTAGCCTGTGACCCCTTCTGTCTCCATACTTGGGATGAGTCAGCCAGAGTCATGTGATTCTGTGGGGTCAAGTCTTTAAATGACCGGGAATATTTGGAAAAGAGGCTCCAAATTAGAGAGATATACCTACTGAAAGGTATGTGGTTTCTTGGAAGAGCAAACATATATACAGCCTTCTTAAACTGGAAAATCAAGGATTTAAGACATTTCAAAGATTTTGTCAAGTGACAAAATAACAAAACTAAATAATATAGAGGCCTACAATGGAGTCATTTGGCACGTGGTGGAATAGTGCAGATTCTAGAGCCATGTTGAATCGCTGATGGACTCTCAGAAAGTAGATAAAGTAAACTTTGACCTGACTGATGCCACACAAAGTAACATCATACAGTTCCTGGCAGGAAAATAAGACAAAAAAAACCCTACAGCACAAACGTTTTTTGGATTTCTGTGCAAACTCTGATCTTGGTGTCCTCGATCTCCCATTCCAGAAACCAATTCATAATCCATTCAAGAAATGAGGAGAAAAAACACCACCTAGAGAACAGTAAGAGTATATAATTTCCTCTTGTTTAGTTGACATGAACATGGATATCTTTTGGAAGAAGCTAGACAAACCCAGGAGGGAGGAAGGTGTTAGCTGTGTGTTTGCCTCCAGTTATTTTACCTGATGTGACATGCTTATGCCATCCCCTATAATGTAAGAAGCTGGAGGGAGATATTGGAGTACTGAAGAATCCACAGGTATTTATTACAGCCAACTATTACGTACAATCATTACACTCCTCAGCTACATTAAACCATTATATTATAACAAAGGAACTTGCGTCTAGTAGTGTGTTATGCTTCAAGTGATCTGAATAAGAGCCCTGAATGATGGAATGGGAGATAGAGGACACCAAGGTCAGAGTTTGCACAGAAATCCAAAAAATCTTTATGCTGTGCCTACTTTAGGTTTTTTTTGGTCTTATTTTCCTGCCAGGAACCGTATGATGTTACTTTGTGTGGCATCATTCAGGTCAAAGACAATCACCTGATGAAGGAGCGTCACTCCGCTAGTGTGCTTCCAATTAAACCTGTTGGACTGTAACCTGGTGTTGTGTGATTTTTAACTTTGTACACCCCAGTCCATCACCAACATCTCCAAATCATGAATAAGAGCCCACAGCATTGGAGATAGATTATTGGCATGGATAGAGATGGGTAGGAAACAACAAGTGGAGATAAGGGTTTTTTTTCAGTTGGCGATCAGTGATGTTCAATTGGAATCAGTGCTGGGACCACAACCATTTACAATATATATTAAGAGGAACATTATAAAGAGGAAGAAAGTGAGTGTATTGTAGCCAAAGTTGCAAATGACACAAAAATAGTTAGAAAGGTAGGTTGTGAGATGAATGTAAACAGGTTACTGGGAGAGATCAATAGGTTAAGCAAGTGGGCAAGAAATTGACAAGTGAAGCGTAATGTAAGAAAATGGAATGTTGTTCACTTCGGAAGCGAGAACTAAAGAACAGGGCATTATTTAAATGGAGAAAACTGCAGAAAGCTGTAACTGGGAGGGACTTGGGGCATTTGTTCATGAAACACAGAAAGCTAGCACAGAAGTGCAGTAAATAATCAGGTAATGGAATGTTGACTCTGATTTAAAAGGGGTTGGAGTAAAAGAGTAGGGAAGCCTTACTGCAATGGTACAGGGTGCTGGTGAAACCACATCTGGAATACTGTGATAGTTTTGGTCCACTTATTTAAGAAAATATATTATTTCAAAGGAGGCAGTTCAGAGAAGGTTAACCAGGATGATCCTTGCTATGGAGAGATTATCTTCTGAGCAAAGATTAAACAGGTTGGGACTCTACTCAGTGGAGTTTAGAAGAATGAGACATGGTCTCATTGAAGCATTTGGATTCTTAAGGGCCTTGACCGGGTCAATGCTGAAAGGATGTTTCTCCTTACAGCAGAGTCTATGACCAGAGTGCATTGTCTCCGAATAAAGGGGTGCCAATTTAATATTGAGATGAGGAGGATTTTTTTTCTCTCAGAGAGTTATGAGTATAGGGGAGCCTTGATTATCCGAAGGACACGGGCGGGGAGATTTTCATTCAGTTAATCAAATTCTGGAACATACTTTAGCTGAGCAATGGGACCTTGCGATCTTGCCAGATAATCCAAAATTTGGATAACCGAATGCTGGATAATCGAGGTTCCTCTGTATTTGGAACGCATTACCACATAGTGCTATGGGGTAGAACTCTTGTATATATTTGAGGCTGAGATAGATAGATTTTTGATCAGTAGGGGAATCAAGAATAAACGGCAGCAAGGTGGATATGAGGAGCGTTAGATCAGCTGTGATCTTATTTAATGGGGGAGCAAACCCTGAGGACTTCCTCCTGTTCCTGTTTCTTATGAAGTAAGATGGAATTTAAGATTTTATACCTCCAGCTGACATGCTATAATGCAGTGATGATATCATGAGCAATTCATTTAAAGGTATACTGGTATATTAACAGTGAGACAGCACAGTAGTTTGCAGGGATCTGCTGATATGGTTAGAGGAAAGAGTGTGGGACATGGTACTTGTGGAGCATAATATTCACATGGGCTCGATGGGCCAAATGACCTGTTTCTGAATCAATGTAAGAATACATCATTGTAGTGTGGTCTCATAAAAGGCCGTTTGTGGTAAAATGGCAAACCAGGGTTCCCTTTGATCATTTACAGAGGACTATACGTTCTACTGCATGAGGAGAGCATGCGAAGGCAGAGCCCATTTGGTATTTACGAAGTTGGCAGAAGATAGTGGTGAAGCTTAACACCGTTGTGGGAATCCAGTAAGGTAATACCCACCAACAATATCATGGCCAAACAATACACTAATTACTGCTCTTCAAATATCAGTCCTCAGCAATGATAACTCTATTTGCAGGTGAACTGATAACCCAGATGCAATCCACAAATGTAAGCTAAGTCCAATTACATTAACTAAGGGCTTCAGTTTGGACACACAACAATCACTCAAATCCCTCAACGTGTCAACATTGCACGTGTCTCAAGCTGTTCACTGGGAAATAAATATAAAAGCATTGGCTGTTGTGGGGTATTTTAAAAATACTTGTGCATAAAATTTCTGCATAATGAGACTTGTGCAGAAAATTGGATCGAGCACTTCAGTTCAATAAAAATAGAAGAACATGAATTTCAAGCCAAAAATACATTGGCAGTCTGTCTAGTCTCCAAATTTACACAAATTTCTGTGCCAGATTTACACCTGCTGTTCCTTCACCTTGGTCTATATGATGTGGCCTTTGGACTAAATATTGAAATAATCTCACGTTAAATAGTATGACATCACATTTCTTAACAAGCAGCTTATATCTCAGCAGGTCACCAGCAGTCAAGGCTTGGAAATTCATCCAAAAAAAGTGATCCTGCCAATCTTAAGAGTCCTTTTTTCAAGACTCTTTATGTCAGAGTTAGTTCAGCAGGCAGGTAAACTAGGTAGTCGCCTGGAGTGCCAGGACTGAAGGTTTGCCCAATTTGCCATTCCCAATGCCAAGTAAGTAAAGATACAATTTCATTGAGACTTTGTGTTTTCTCTAAATTGGATGGACCACCAAAGTCATAGTTCATCTGGGAAATCAAAATCCCTGAGCTGGATCAGCTTTATGTCCTTAAGACTGCACTCAATTTACTTGTCACTATTTTTCTGCCAGTGTCAGTATAGTGTTGCTTTGTGTGGATAGTGCCCAGGAGCAACATTCAGGTCAAGGTTTAATTTATTTACCTCCAGTGTGCCCACCAGCCATCTAACACAGGTCTAGAACCTGTACTATTCCACCATGCACCAACAAACTTCATTTTCAGCCTCCATATTGTTTATTTTTCCCTTCCATTGACTTCTATTTCTTCAACTGACACAGCCTGTGAAGTGTCTTAAAGTCATTTTCCACAGTCTTTATGAAGGCTCCATATAATTCCACTCCTCCATGAAACCACGTATCTTTAAGTGGATAAACCCCTTTAATTTGGAGCCTATATTCCAAATATTCCCATCATTTAAAGACTTGATCCCATGCAATCCCATAGCTGTGGCTGACTCATTCAGGAGACAAAAGCGATCAACAAGCTACATTACTCAGTATCTCATCCACTCTTTGTTCTCAATGATTTCAGCCTCCTTCAGAAAACTGTCCACCTCAATTATGAAGATCTGGTGCAGATAATGAACACCATGCATACTTTTATGACTATTATTTTTGGATAAATGTTTCTATTGTGCTTCTGATCATATTGAGTATTTAATGACTTTTGAGATCATTTTCTAAGAGTTGTAACTCCAATAAATAATTCATTGATTAGAATTGCTATTGATAGATAGCTCTTTCAAAGTGATAGAACTAGCACAATGGGCCAAATAGCCTCTTGCTCTGTTGTATGACTTTATGATCTGAAAAAACACAGACAATGGCCACTTTGGTCCTTACAAGCCTTGCTAAAAGAGATGGCCATCCCATTGGAAAACACCAGATTTCTATCATTGTCACACAAAACTATTTAACTTTGTTAGTTGTCATCTTTGAAGCTTGTATTTTGTGCTCCCAGCAGAATAGTCCTGTCACAGTTGACCTGGACATCTTGGCAAGGTGAGCAGGTCAGTCTCGGTCACATCTCACGATTACATGTGTTGACACCTCCTGTGCCTGCTGCCAGTCTGTGTCAGTGTGTTTCTGGCCATCCTGGCTACATGCCCAGGGGCTCTCTGACTGGTGTTTCCTGATGACACTCACTGCTGCTTTCATTCAGTAATGACAGCAGCTCTCAATTCTCTCCATTTGGAGGTCAGCGTGTTCAGTCAGTGTCAACTGGCATTTCTCAAAGCACTGTCCTGTTATGAGTTTATTTATCATCGAAGCAGAGAGAGGAAAAGGAATCAGTTTGTTTCATCAAGGCCATAGCTAAGACAGAGATCAAGTGCACGTCCAGGGAGACATACCCTTTCTGTCAAATATAACTTCAAATGTTAAATCTTCTGCTCAGAACGAATGGCAACGCAAATTTTTCATGTATTGTTTCTGGTGCATGGTAAGCAGAAAGAATTTGTTACCATCTGACTGTTGCGTAGAATTCATGCTGAGCTGCGATGAAAGATGTTGTTCAACTTTCAGGTTTCCTTCTCCTTTTGCCCACATTGCAGTTCATGATCATAGTCTGATACAACACAGAAGGAAACTATTTCGCTGGAGACTAGATCAGAGATAAGGATTGTGGGCAGACACATGGCAGATGGATTTAACAAGAGGAATATTATGTGGTATATTATTATGGTATAAAATGAGGAGAGGTATTATGCATGGTATTAAAAGCATACAGGAATAGAGACCAAGAGTATATGTACACAATATTTTGAAAGTAGCAGGACAAGTTGAAAAGGATGCTTAAAATAAAGTGCGTGCAGCCTTGATTTTTTTTAAAATAAAGACTAAAGTATGAAAACAGAGAAATTATGTTAAACTTCCAAAAAATACTAGTTTGGCCCTGGCTTAAATATTACAGACATTGCACTTCAGGTAAAACTTCAAGATATTTGAGAGGGTGGAGATGGGATATTCGTAAAAGCCAATCATAATATGATCTAATTTTACATTGTTTGAGGGAGAGAAAAGTGAATTCAAGATCAGTATTTTAAACTTAAAGAAGACCAACTATATTATATCCAGTCAAGTAATGCAAAGATCGGTGGAGGGACAGGTAATGTTGAGGAAGTGGGGAGGCTGCAGCAGGTCTTGAACATGGCAGTTGCAATTTCATGTGGGAAAGTGTGAAGTTAGGCACTTTGCTGGGAAGAATAGAGGCATAGATTATTTTCTAAAGGGGAAAGGCTTCAGAAATAGCTCTCCAAGCCCTTCCTATTCACATACTCATTATCTTTTAAATATTGCAACTGTACCAGCCTTCACCATTTCCTCTGGCTGCTCATTCCAAACATGCACCACCCTCTGTGTGGAAAAGTTGCCCCTTAGGTCCTTTTTAAATCTTTCCCCTCTTATCTTAAACCTTTGCCCTAGACATTTGTACTCCTCTATCCTGGGGAAAATACCTTGGCTTTTCAGCCTATCCATGCCCCTCATGATTTTATAAACTTCTATAATGTCATCCCTTAGCATCCGATGCTCCGGGGAAAATATCCTCAGCATATGCAGCTTCTCCCTATATCTCAAACCCACCAACCCTGCCAACATCCTTGTAAATCTTTTCTGAAACTTTTCAAGTTTCACAACATCCTTCCTATAGCAGGGAGACCAGAACTGAACGCAGTATTCTGAAAGTGTCCTAACCAATGTCCTGTACAGCCACAACATGACCTCCCAACTCCTATACTCAATGCACTGACCAATAAAGGCAAGCATATCAGATACTTCCTTCACTAACCTTTTTACTGTGACTCCACTTTCAAGGAACTATGAACTTTCACTCCAAGGTCTCTTTGTTCAGCAACATTCCACAGGACCTTCCCAGTAAGTGTATAAGTCCTGCCCTAATTTACCTTTCCAAAATATAGCACCTCACATTTATCTAAATTAAACTCCATCTGCCACTCATTGGCCCATTGGTCCATCTGATCAAAGTCCCATGGTAACTTTCTTCACTGTCTCCCACCAATTTTAAAATATAAAGAACAGCAAAAAAAGTCACTGAAAGATTGATTGCCATTTGCTTGTACAGAACTTGAGTATTGCTTAAAGCAGTATTCATAGAACTTATGAACTCGGCAACTTGCATGAGTTCAGTTTCATTGACACCATGTATACCCAATTAGAGATTGTTGCCATAGAATCCTCACCAGGTCCAGGTCTGGGAAATATGTTTCTTGGTTTTCATATGAAATGTATCTTTGATGATGCAACAGAGTGGATGTGGAAATGGAGGTTCTATCTTGTGGTAGAATCATGAGGAGATTTACTTTTCACACAGAGGGGCATGAGTCTTCACAGCTTTCTTCATCAAAAGGCAATGGAAACAGGTTCTGAACATCTTTCAGGGAGAGGTGGATAGATCTGTAACAAAAAAAGGTTGGTGAAAAATATCAGGGTAAGGCAGGGATGTGAAGTCATTAGATCATCCACAATCCTATTGAATGTCGAAGCAGACTTGATGGAAGAGGCAGTCTATTCTTGCCTCAAATTTGTAAGTTTGTATGATTGCATGAGATTAATTAAAATAGTGCCAGGATGAAGGAACTGAATTATACGGATGCATTGGGAAAGCTGGTTGTTCTCCTTCAAGCATAAAAGCTTCCAACTTTGATAGCAGTGTTCTCAATCATGAATGTCTTTAAAAGAATGAATAAAGAGCAACTGTCCCAAAAGGCAAAGTGATCGGTAACCAGATGATGCAAATTTAACAGGATTGAGAAAAGAGCCAAATGTGAGTTGTTGTGATCTAGAATGCACAACAATAAAAGCAAATTCAATACTAAAATTCAAAGTGAACTGGATTAATGTTTGAAGGGAAAAAAAGTTACAGGGCTATGGGGAAAGATGCACAAAGCATGATTAATTAGACATTCCTTTGAAAGAGAAGAAATCTAACATTTTTCCCGTGTCTGTATTGACTTCTTAAATGAGCAGCCAAATTGTCCTAATACGTTACAATTTCACTGTAACTCTGACAGACTTTCTTCTTCAAATGAATGAGGAAATTAAAAAAAGCTCACAATCATAAATACATAACTTTAAAACAAAGGTGACCTATGATGTCATAAAATGAAGCTTGGTGGACAAATAGAAGACAGGAGCCATAACATAAGCATGTTGGACAATACTTCTAAAGGTGATGTACACCAAGAGTTTTTCATTGCTGTTCATTGATATTCTAATGATTGTAACACTTCCCAACAAAACAGCTTTACAAAGACCACTAACTTAAAGAACAATGTTTGCTTGTAAGCCTTGGTGATGTTACTAATAAAGAATGTGCACATTCTTATCAAATTTACACACCAACTTAAAAAAGAATGGCACGTGAAACAAGTCTGGGGATGGTGTTCCACCATCAGCTCCCACACATCGAGAATTCTAGTTTCTTATATTCCTCCTCCTTTAAGAGCCTCTTGAAACCAACCTCATTGAAAAAGCTGTTGATCATTTGTGTTCATATTTTTAAACTGATTGTGTTACTTTAAAATTGGTCTCAAAACATTGCCTTGGGAAATGTTACTACCTTAAGGACACTATACCTCTGCAAGACATATGCCACACTAATTATTGCTGCAGAGTCGAACTGAAAAGTAGCTACTCTGTTCTGGTTTATACATTGTATTTGCGACTGAAATGAAGGGAAAATCAAATAATCACAAAGGGTAAAAGCAGAGGCCAAAAGCAGTTGATCCAGTCTGCTGGCAAAAAAAACAGATAGAAGAATATAAAAATTAAAGGACCATTTGACCCTTCAAGCTTGCTCTGCCAATTAGGTTTATGCCTGACTTTCTACCTCAATGTTGTGTCCCAGGATTATCCAGATGGCCCTTAGCATTCAAAGATCTGTGACCTCTGTCTTGAATAGAACATTGAGGCATTGCCACAGCCTACAATGAAGGAGAAGTGAAGAAAAAGAAAAGAAAAATTGTTGATTAAACTTGTTCATAGATAGACTGTTAAACTTTGAAACACTTGGCAAGCAAGTTGTGTTGCAGACATTCCTGATGCAGTTATAAATGCAGAAGCTCCAAGATTTATTGTCGAAGACAGGAAGCTCTGACAATATCTGGCCTTAGATTATGTTGGATGTCGATCTGATGCACTTTGGAATAGTTAGTACAGCACGAGCAGCATTTACTGCACATTCTGAGAGTCCGTTGGTATTACATAATAGTTAAAGAAAACTAAACTGCACCCCCAAATATATTGCTGAGACCATTTGTGATTATGCTTTTGACACAACAGAACAAGTGAACAATTTAATCATAAGGCAATAGTTTAACTGAAGTCAAGGCAGTATTTCGAAGGGGTCCATTCCTGCACTCTGACCCTGAATTCACTGTTAATGTATAACAATGTGTCTCAATCCTCTCCCCCAAACCTGGATGGCACTCGTTTAAATATCCCATTGTGGTTTAGCAGACTCTTCCACACCCACAAATCCTTCCACTTTTTCACACTATCTTCTGACAGAATCACGTGAATGAAACTAAGTCATTGGTTACAACAGGGATGTAAACATTCACACCTGATTCTGCATATGTGCCTGGAATTGCTACAGCATTTGGGTACAATTGGAATATTCTGCTTGTCATTGTGCACAAGATTGGACTTAGTTTCTGTCAATATAAAGAAAGGTGCACATGCATTAATGTGATCGTCACAATCTCATGAGGTACTTTATGGCCAATGAATTATTTTGTGAATACAGTCATTGTTTTGATGTAGGAATCCCATCAGTGAATTTACACACACCAAGCTCCTGCAAACAGCAAAGTGATGAGATGATCTGTCACTCTTCAGGCTGGTTGAGGGGTATTCGACAGTCCAGTGAAAGTACAGCTATACTTCTGCAAAATCACCCCATAGGGATTTTGTTTACCATCCACTTGAGAGAATAGGCAGGCTGCCATCAGATAATTCATACCTGAAAGGGTTACTTGACATCATCAAATAAGCTCCTTTCACCATTTTGTAAAGGACTGTTCCTGGGAGGAACTAACCAGTTCTGTATTTGTTACCGAAGCTGTGTAACAGCGTTTAGTCATATTCATGTGTATTTACTCCTGAAGTGATCCTGGTGTCACCAGGAGACAATCATGTATCTTAGACATAATGTAACTAGCTATTATATAATAAACTTATTGTTCACCAAGAGTAACCACATTGCTGTGGTCTGGAGTCACATCCACAGGGAGTTGTTAACGCAGCTCAGTCCATCACTCAAGCTAATCTTCCATCCACTGAATCCATTTACACTTCTCGCTGCCTCAGAAAGGCAGCCAACATTATCAAAGACCCCCTGCTACCCCTGTTATAATCTCTTCCAACCTGTTACGCCAGGCAGAAGATACAAAAAGTTTAAACATCTAAGCAGATTCAAGAACAGCTTCTCCCCCAATGTTATTAGATTTCTGAGTTGACCTCTCAAATTTTAGATTTAATGTCAATCTTGCTCCTTGTGCACCTTCCATACAGCCATAACATTGTATTCCTCACTCAGTTCTATGATCTTAATGCACTTTGTATGGTATGATCTGCCTGTATTGCACGCAAAACCAAACTTTTCACTGTACCTAGGTACATCTGACAATAATAAATCAAATCAAAAATTTAGACCAGACCAAGTAAGGATGACAAATTTTATCCCAAAAAGGCATTAGTGAACTAGATGTGATTTTCCAACCACATGATTTCATGATTATTATTAGACTATTAATTCTAAGTTCTTTATTGAAGTCAAATTGTATTTGAACCCAGATCCTGGAACTTCAGTTGAGTTTCTGAATTAATAGGAGGATTCTGAATTAATAGTCTAGCGATAATGCTACTAGGCAATTCCTTCCTATTGTATGGTGTATATGCTTGGCCGACGAGCCAAGCTACCACTTGTGGCATTATGACTGAATACCTCTAAGTCAGAGGCCCGCAGAAACATAATGATTCTTTGTAATCTTTCTGACATTTTGGGTTTGAAGCACAAAGGGTCAGAAAAGTAACCACAGGAATTATGGCATCCAAGCATTCATCACAACATTGCTTTTTGATCCTTCAATATCAGCCCTTCCTGTCATGGTGAAGTAGGATTTGCCGGGTTTGGATTGTACACCCAGCCCATAAGAGGAAACATCTTCACAGCTACCCCTATCAAGACCCCTGAGGATTTTATATGTTTCAATCAATTCACTTCTTAGTTTTCTGAAGTTCAGTGAATATAATCCTCGCCTATCCATCCTTTCCTCATAGGTCAACCAGTTCATTCCAGGTCTGTGTTGTATAAACAAAACAGTCTTTTATGTCTCATTTTCAACAATTTGATATCTAGCAAAGTGAAATGTTAAAACAAATTTCAAAAAATGTCAAACTTATCTCCTAACCCAATGTTATTTTCTTCAGGATCACACACAACAGTTCCCTGGAGATTGATCTTCAATTCCAGGAAACTCGAGGCCAATCCAAAGGATTGACATACCCACGCCAAGGCTGCAATTGAAGATGATTTTTTTTTAAAAACAGCATTTCCTCCAGTTGATAGCAGAATTTTATCATCAGCCTAACAAATTGCAAATATGTTCTCCAGTAATACCATGTGAATAATTGTGATTCCTTTCCCTTTCTGGCTGTTGACTGTAAATTCAATTTTAAAGTAACACCACAAGAAACAAGTTCTATTAATGATACTGACTAAGCCCAGTAAAACTCAATAAAAAAATCAAATAGAAGGTTTGAGCATTAGTAAGGTCTTTTTTTTAAATGGCATGGAATATTGGAAAGAAAATGCTTCATTGTTGATTTATTTCATCGTTTTTGGTAATTGCTTAGTATTAGCCTTTGTTCTAACATGTTGGTGTTTATGAGTTCTCAAAATAAAGCAATTTGCTCAAACTGTTTATCCAACTCACAATGTCATTCTATTCATTAAGATTGTACAATTGTCCTGTGGGGTGATTGTATTGAGGTCATCCAGGTAGATCTCATAGAATATGAGTTCCCTGACTGGGGCTGTTAATCTAGTCCAATCAGGGAGCCCTTGTCTGCAGATCCAAATGGGAGTGTCAGGGGTTCTGTTCACTTTATGAGCCAGCTCTGAGCTATCTGGGTCAGTGTCATGTACAATGCATGTGTAAATTAAGAGGTATCAGCTTTATGGATTTATTTCATCCTACTGAGAGACAGGCTTGTGGAAAGAACTTAATGCTATGGCTTCCACAACCTCAGGATGTCCCAAGCATCTTATGTGAAATACATTCAGCCACAGCCCATGACAGCAGGTACTAAAGGACCTGATAACCAGGATCAGGCTCCCAGCGGTCTCATATACTTGGGTCCAGTGTCGGGAGCCCCAGGTTAGGAGGAGCTCTAGGGTCAATGATTTCTGTCCTGCCTCTGCTAACAGAAAGATCACTCGATCAAATCATCCATACAGTAAGAGGTAAATGTTGGCTTGCACGCTCAGGGAGGACCCCTGACACTTTGCAGATGTGTTGTGGGGCAGATGGAAGCCATTCAGTCTAATGTGCCTGCAGCCAGTCTATTATCAAGTGCTAAATTCCTATCTCTGCCCTATATCCCTGCACACCATTTCTATTCAAAATAGTGCCATGGTATCACATGGATTAGGCTGACAGGAACGTAGTTGAAAGTTACATTTGATAAACAACATCTCTAACACGACAACAGTTCCTTCACAAATATCAGCCTGAAACAGCAGCCTAGAGAATTGGCTCAATTACCTGCAGTCAGGACTTCCACTCCCAACCTTCCGATTCTCAAGTGGAAAAGTGCTACCGCTGAAACAAAGCTGGTAATCTCATGTTAGTATGCACGACCCCAAGGACTTGCAATCAGGCACCAATTGCAGTGGAGAGAACTGTGAGTGCTTCAGTATAATTGATAAGCTTGTCGCAAAATAAATGGGGACTAGATGTCCAAATTTAAACAATTATTACTTTTGAGTGATCGTGTTGACATGTACCACCTGTGACGTTCAGGGAAAACAAAAAACACAGTGAAATGACTTAGTCTGGAATGACTTATTAAAATGTAAGTTCAATGCTTACACCTTACGTGAATCAAAAGTTAACTATTGTTCTATTCAAGTTCATTGCAGGAAATAATGAGTTTGGAATGACCTTACATGCCAATCTGCATTCTATATTAACTTCGAATAACAGTAACAATAAACAAAAGGGGACTGCCAATGCTACCTAGTCTCAGATGGATCATGAGCTGTCAACCAGAGATACAATATGTGAGATGAGCTAGTGGTCAATAAAGGGACGAAAGGAGTCAAAGGATTATAAAATAACATGGTTGCACTAACACCAGCTGCTCTCCCCTCACTTTTGAAGCAAAAAGCAAATGAAAACTTCAAATCTGCATAGAAATAAATAAGCATGTGGCCATTGGAAATGATGCTAAGATTTCAGTGCAATTTAAATTTCCTCCCGCTTCTCTTGAGTTTTCATGCATTCAAGATCCCAGCAGTTCTGTTCTCCAAAATTACTTTTGAGACACGGAAAAGCAATTGGTCTGCAATGTGTTGCTTAGGTGTGTCTACTGTTGGGCAACGAAAGTGGGCATCTACATCAGGGCATAGGACAGTTTTCTTGTTCCCAAACTGCGTCCTAAGATGGCTGTAGGTTCCTTATTGTCATGTTAGGACACAACTGGGTGCTGTGCACACTCTGCCCAGTTTTACTGACCATATATTGTTTGCGGTTTTGCGGAGCTTCACAAAGAAGATGGTATAATTCATAAGCTCTGGAATCTCTACTTCTTCCCCTTACATTTTACCTAACTACCAAGTGAACAGTCACCATCGTCTTGTATTTCCTTCATGCAGAATGCCTGAAGGCCTAAGTGACTATCTTGCCACTTCCCTCACAGGCAAATGTGTTAATCCCAGGTTCACCCAGTGGCAAAGCAAAGTAGGACCTATACAGAGGCCCAAATGCGGTTGAACTATTTTACCTTGCTCCCCCTGTGAGACAAGGAGGAGCTGTCATGTTTTTCTAGGCCTCACAGGAAACACTGAAGCTTTTCTGGCATGTGTCCTCACCAGTACCTCCCACCACCTCATCTATCACCTTCCTGAACATGAGAGTTGCTTAAGGTACTTTAATTCTACTATTGCTGAAGAACATAGGAGCTCAACTGAGATTTAACTGGGGCTGGGGAAATCCAAAGTACTCCCCATAACTTTACCCAGGGTTAAGATTGGGATCAGTTTTATCGAAGCTGTTGGAAACTTCATAAAACTGAACGACGCTCTGTAAAATAATAGCAGAAGTATGTTTAGGAGCAGGAAAAGATAGTTCTATTCATGAGTACACACCTGTATCAAGCAGACTGATTACAGAGGTTAAAAAAGTGGGTTCTCACTATCTTCAAAGTGAGTTAAGGATGGCATTATATAGAGTCATAGAAAATGATACAGTCCAGAAGG
Organism: Chiloscyllium plagiosum; assembly: GCF_037043375.1. Taxonomy (NCBI): domain Eukaryota; kingdom Metazoa; phylum Chordata; class Chondrichthyes; order Orectolobiformes; family Hemiscylliidae; genus Chiloscyllium; species Chiloscyllium plagiosum. The sequence goes on along the minus strand of NW_028270153.1, from coordinate 18,440,057 downwards.
GGGGCATTCAGCTTAACTTGCCCATGCCTACCCAAAAATACCCAGATACCCTGTTTAATCCCATCTTCCTGTAGCACCATGGAAATGATACAGTACAGAAGGAGGGCATTAAGTCCATCTTGTCCAGGCCAACCGAAAGATACCCAGCTGCCTTTTCTACTCCACATTGGCTTTGACTGCAGCATCCACAATCTATGAAGATATAAAGGAAGGTCTATGACTAGCAAACCCATGGACACATGACCCCAACTCTTCAATTAAATATCCGCAGTAAACCTGGCAATGCAGGTCCCACTCAAACCTATGACTGCACATTGCAATTAAACCAGCCAGCTCAGATCCCCAGAAATGAGAGATTGTCTCTCAAACCAACTCAGCACTCGTCAAAAACATGCCCAAGAACTCAGAGCCCCAGTAAACTTAATACCCAGCATGTGTCCTTCATATTCTACTGTTCCCAAGTCTGTACATTCTGTAAGAAAGCAGGAATTTTTTTTTGCCTGGATGTTTCTTGGACGGTGTCTGGAATGAACGGTTCAAGGTCTTGTACTGTCAGAGGTTTTGATTTGAAGCAGGAAAATCCTGCTGACAGCAGCGCAGCATGTCAGGCCTTGGCTGCTGAAGGAACAACTTGCTTTGTGGTGACAGACAGAGCAAGCGTTCAGTGCATTTACACAAAATAACCATTTGATTATTTTCCGTGGCAAGTTCTACATAGTAGCAAGTTTCAGGTTTTAAAGTGATGTTTGTTGTAAAATCACGAGCAGCTTGATCGGCATGCTGCCATCTGTGTGACTGCTAAACATGATGCAAAGCATCCAACCTCTTTATGGACAGCAGCATTCAGCAGTAAATGCAATTTCTGGTCTGCAAGTAAGAAAACAGATGCCATCTAACATTTAATCAATCCGACCAAAGCACGTGATTTTTTTGGTTAAGTCTTACTTTGGTGTTCACCAAATGTTCAAACGCATTTCAAGCTCATTCACTGCACAAACTGTTAAAATATCAAGTTTCACCCAAAGCAATTAACAACACAAACAATCACAGATAAACATAAGCACTACGATGTGAGAAGTGTTGAGGTCTGATGACTGGAAATACTTCAGAAATCCATGGGATCTTTAATCTCCAGAAGAGACAAAAACAAATCCAATCATGGTTAAAACAGTGGTGGGGGTTCTTGTGGTATAGTGATAGTGTCCCTACCTCTAGGCTAGATAGCCCCACCTGCCCTACTTCATAACATGCTTGAACAAGATTAGTTGAACGAGAGGGTACAATGCACATCCACAAAGCTCTTAACCATCTACAATAAGTGAATAGAATTGACTTGCTAGACTAATGATTCCAATTCAGTTATCAACAATCTTCCTGTTTATTACAAAACAATTCCTGTACTTTAAAACACAGCAGATAATGGAGATCTGAAACAGTGACAGAAAATGCTGGAGAAACTCAGTACGTCTCACAACATTTGACTTTCAATGACTTTCAAGCTGAACACGTTGTTGAGCTCTTCTTTGACCACCCTGTCCTCCACACTACCACTTCGGCCAGAAGTCTTATTTCCATAGTGCGGACCTACCTTCAGAATTAACCTTCCCCTTTGACATCTCACTCTGGCCTCCCAACCTATCTTGACTTTTCAGTTAGAAACTGGTCATCTATATTCTGGTTCCCTCACTCACTGTAACCTACTTTTCTCTGTTCTCTTCGGTGCAACACCGATGTTTTAATTCAATCTGCTGACAAGGGGAGTTGTATTGTTTGGTGAATAGACCTTGTGGACGTTGAACAATTTTCCGATACCTCCTTCTATCTCCCCATAGTTTCATAACTGAATACTAACTAAGATTTCACAGTCTGTCAGTAACCTCATCTCCTCTCCCATTTAACTGCCAACATCAGTCCCAAATTCCTGCAGTCTACAGTGACCACCTTTCCAAACTCTACAACTGTTGGACCCAATGTTTCAGCTGGTTCTTGTGCAATAGAAACTTATTTCTTCTTAGCTTTACTCTATGTTTGCTCTCCTTATCCACTCTATTTGCTCTATCTCTTTTAGAACTTAACCCACTTTCACCAAGTCTATCTAATTTTCTAACTCCTACCTGCCCCACCTTGATGGTATTTGGGCCTTTCAGTTCTTGGTTTGGCTGGAGGCATAATCAATCCCCATTCCCAACCAGACTTTTCCAGAATGAAGTTATTCTTACAATGATTTTTCCTATTACTCCAGTAGCGACTTACATTAATGGTATCACTATGGTTAATAATTTTGCTTGCCTTCTTGAGGGATACATTGAACATTCTTTGTTCCAGTTTAGTCAGGTTCACTCCTTTATCTCTCTTTCTAGTACATTGATAATTGTTAGCTCATATCCTCTTTTCCTTCTGACCTGGAAAATTTTCATAAATTTACTTCCCATTTCCACCTTTCCCCATTGCCACACAGTTCATCACTGACACTTCCCTTTCTTTTCCTCACTTCTGTATTACTGACTCTGCATTGGCAACCAGATCTTTTCGATCTAACTGTCCATAAAGACTCAATTCCATTCTCCTGGTTTTTCCTTCTCCATTGCCTTCATTCTGGATTATTCCACCTTCAATACCAAAGTTTCCCCATTATGTCTTCCCCTTTTCCTCAGCTGGAAGCTCTCCTCCACTTCACTGACAGAGTCTTGTCCACATCGCTTCTTGGCCCTTTTCTCCCAACACTTCCCCACATCCCAGAATCACAATACGGATCACTGTTGTCCTCACATTACTTTCTATCAGCCTCTATAATCAATGAACCATCATCCATTATTTCCACCACCTCCAGGGTCAAGCCACCACCAAATACATTTTCCTATCCCTCCCCATTAGGGATCCATCATTCCTTCAGTTCTTCAAATTCTTTGATCATGTAAGTTAAAGCTTCTCATTCAATGGCAACACTGGACTTCTTCTGCATTCTGATGATTATGTGAAATAATATAACAGGCCAAAATGATGGGAAGCCTCATTTTTGCCAGTTACCTCATTTAAATCCTCTATCTGACAGGGTGAGTGCCAGCATCTGGTTAAAATACATTGATCACAGAAGTGGGAAAAGCTCCCATTGGCCTGCACTCATACCTAAATAACTCCAAATCTGCCTCTTGGCAGAGGCAGGTCTACTCAGAGAGTAGTAGAGGCGTAGAACACACTGCCTGCAACAGTAGTAGACTCGCCAACTTTAAGGGCATTTAAATAGTCATTGGATAGGCATATGAATGAGAATGGAATAGTGTAAGTTAGATGGGCTTCAGATTGGTTCCACAGTTCAGTGCAACATCGAGGGCTGAAGGCCCTGTACTGCGCTGTAATGTTCTATATTCTAAATACTGTCCTAGGCTCTAGTTTAAAATAACACACAGAGTCATAGAGTCATAGAGATGTACAGCATGGAAACAGACTCTTCAGTCCAACCCGTCCTTGCCGACTAGATATCCCAACCCAATCTAGTCTCACCTGCCAGCACTTGGCCCATATCCCTCCAAACCCTTCCTATTCATATACCCATCCAAATGCCTCTTAAATGTTGCAATTGTACCAGCCTCCACCACTTCCTCTGGCAGCTCATTCCATACACGTACCACCCTCTGCATGATAAAGTTGCCCCTCTCACCCTAAACCTATGCCCTCTAGTTCTGGATTCCCTGACCCCAGGGAAAAGACTTTGCCTATTCACCCTATGCATGCCCCTCATAATTTTGTAAACCTCTATAAGGTCACCCCTCAGCCTCTGATGCTCCAAGGCAAACAGCCCCAGACTGTTCAGCCTCTCCCTGTAGCTCAAATCCTCCAACCCTGGCAACATCCTTGTATATCTTTTCTGAACCCTTTCAAGTTTCACAACATCTTTCCGATTGGAAGGAGACCAGAATTGCACGCAATATTCCAACAGTGCCGAACAACAATAATTAATATGTTCATGCTGAAAGGGGAAATACCAGCTATTACAGTTTGTTACTACCCTGAATGAGGGATATATCTTATTGCTGAATCCTATCACTTCTGACTAATGAAAATCACAAAGATTTTGTATTAAAGTAGATTTTAGCTTTGTGTGGTTGTGGAAATGGGATGTTAATTCACTTTCACTCTTTTTTATACTGTCTCAAATGCAAGGTTGGTCCCATTTTTTGTTTGCAACTTCCTATTTCACATGTTATGGACCAGACCAACCCCCTCAAAATATATTAAGAATATCCCACCTTTTTCTTATTCTATAGGTAAGAGTAAGGCACTGTGTTCCGGATGCAATTCAGTTGGTCAAACTACCAGTTTTGAAACAAAACACACTTTATTCATGCACTATAATTAAAATACAGACAAATAGAATGAAAAGGATGGAGTTAACTGTAATTCTATCAAAATATTAACAAAATAGTATCAAGTACAATTACTAATTAACTGTTCCCATACAGTTACATCCCATAAACACACCCTTGGCAAAGGCAAATTCAGTAAAATAGATTGTCTCACCTGCAATTTGAGCAGCAGGAAGAACTCTAGCAGTAACAGAGAGAGGAATGAATGCTTCCACATCCAGCTTCAAGACTTCAGCAACTGCTACTGAAGGCTAAAACTAAAATAAATCCTGATTCTATGGGAGCTTGACCCCACCATTCAGGCTGCTACTATTGTTCCAACTTAAAAAAAAAGGCCTCACAATTTGTTAACATTATGGGCTTTGGAGCAGTGTGCTCATCATCACTGTCTCAACCTTTCTTCATAAAAAACAAATCAGGACAAAATACACCTCTTAAAACCATAGTATCATCACACACATCATAAAAACTCTCTGCAAATTGCTCGCTCGCTGGTTGCAACATCCATGACACATGAAATATTTGCAACAAATGTGACTGAGAGATGCTCGTGGAGTTGCATATATAAATATTGTATTGTTGTCATGATTAAGGTTATGAATTTGGATTTGCAATCAGGATCAGGAAGATTAAAGTTATGGGCCGGGGCACAAAAACTCCATCAATATTGGTAGCACCACTCTGGAGGTGTGGGCAGCTTCACATTATATAGATCCACAATTTCCAGCAACCTGCCCCTTGATGTTGAAATCAGTACCAGGATTGCCATGTCAAAGTTGAGAAGTAAAATGTGGACCAAGTGTGGACTAACTGAAAATACAAACATTTGTACTAAGCTTATGTTGTCATGTCCTGTTTAAAATAGGGAAGGATGGACAACTTATCCAAGTCAAAAGGCTGAACAGCTTCCACCCCCACTATCTCAGATGAATTTGGGTGGAGTGCTGACCAAGGAGGTACATGAGTATGCAAATATCTCCATGTTTTCCCTCTTCATGGACTGACAACTCCATTTACAGAAGTGCGTTCCAGGAGTTAGAAACTTCAGATATGAGGGTAGGTTGAAGGAGTTGGCATGTTCACCTTGAGAGAAAAAGGATGAGAGGTGATTGGGTAGAAGTTTTCAAACTCATGCACAGGCCGGATAGAGTAGACAGGGAGAGGCCATTCACCCTCAAACATAGAAAGGATAAGAGGACATAGATTTAAAGTAATGTGCAAATGAAGCAAGGGTGATGTGAGAAAAAAGCGTATAGTTAGAGTATGGAATGTACTCTTGGAACTGTGGTACAGGCAGGAACAATTGAGGCAATCAAGAGGGCTTTTAGTGACTATTAGTAAATGATGTGCAGGGATTTGGGATAAAGGCAGGATATTGGCCCTAGGTTATAGAACCAGCTGAATGGCCTCCACCCGCACTGTAACAATTCTGAGATTCTGTTGGCTGGGTCATGTGAACTGAATGGATGACAACTACATCCCTGAAGACATGCTTCATGACAAACTTGCTATCGGCACAAGACCAGCAAGTCAATCATGTCTGCAATTCAAGGATATCTGCAAGTGATCCATCAGGTTGATCAGGATCAAAGTTGGTGTCGGGGTAATCCTCTATGTTGACCAGTGATTGGATCAAACAGTCAGGAAGGCCATTGGAGAAAAGCAGGGGTCAAAAGAAATGACCAAATGTTAGAAAGCCTGCCAGGAGGATTAAAAAAAATCTTGACCTTGAGTCAATGCTGTCAGTATCAACTGTGGAATCAGTGCCAACTGTGGAAGGGTCTCCAACATGCAAACATCCCTCCACAGCTAAAACAGGCAACATGCAATCCAGAAGTAACCCACACTCGGGGCACAGTCCATTATCTCCCAGGACAGGCAACTGCCATCCTCCAATCCTGAGGGTAAGAGACCATTCAGCAGAATATACCCTTCTTTCAATTGAAATGTGGATAACTATGACAGAAACTCAATGTTGTTAAAAAAGAACTTGCCAGAGAAGTTAACAAGGGGACAAGATTTCCTTTTATTGTGTTTGATCCATTCCTATCCTGCTGCAAGTGAACTCCAGTCCAGGAGATGTGAATAGCCGAGTTGTTTCCTGAACTCTTTTGAAGCTGTTTAAGCCACGGCAGTGAGCGTGATCTGTTCCAGTTACCGACTGACATATTACTGTATTTAAAAGTTTGAGATACGGTGCAGGGTCGATGTTATTTGAATGGCACTACTCATTGACCATATCTTTTATTGAAACTTTCTCATAAATGACAATGAAATATACACAAGGAAGTCTGTTACAGCATTCTGAATTGTTCTGTAATATTTTATTACTCTCAGAATTGGAAAGGATGCCAGAGGGAGTATTTGTTGATGTATTATTTTGGCACAGATTGAGTCAGAGAGTTAACCCTTTTGGTCCTATGCTATACTTCTAACATTGGTTAGTGGATAGGTTAGAGTCTGCAAGTATTTTTGTTTGCCACAGAAACCACTGTGTACTTCTGAATAACGATTGACTAACCCTTACTTATAGCTATCTGGGGTTTGAAATTCTGGCCCTGGGGACACAAGATGCTGACAGGCATGGTGAAATGCCAATGTGATGCTGGTGATGGGAATGTGTATTTGGGGAGAAGTCAGAACTGTCATGTTGGTTTCTCCTGCATAGATAACTCACCTCTTTACACTTGATCCTGTTTTATCCAGAACCAGCACAGGGGCATTGTTTGTTGAGTTCCCCAGCCTCTCCCAGAAATTTCATCTTTGTACCATCTGCAAACTCAGTAACAATACCCTTAGTTCCTTCGTCCAGAACGTTAATGTATAACATGAATAGTTGATATCCCTTCACTGACCCCTGCGGAAATCAGCAGCTAATTACCGACTGCCATTCTAGATAACGACTCCCATTATGGATAACTGACGGATTTACCGAAGATGACGCAATCATTTAATCTGCTCCTTTAACTAGAAAGAAAGATTAGCATTTTTTATAGTCATCTTTTATGACGATAGGACATTCCAAAGTTTCTTACAGCTAAGGAAGTACTTTTAAAGTGTACGCACTTTTGTGGTGTTGGAAACACAGCAGCCAAATTGTACACAGCAAGCTCTAACAAACAGTAACTTAATAGAACAGTAGAACCGTAGAATCCCTACATTGTGGAAACAGGCCCTTCTTGACATACTTGACATATGATATGTTTGAGTGTTAATGCAAGGAGAAATATTGGCCAGGGATTGTCTATGGCTCAGTTGATAGCCCACTTGCCTCAATACCAGGTTCAGGCCGCCACTGGAGTGAAGGCAAATGTACGACCAACTGAATCACAGATTAATTAAAGACTCTGGATCCTGCAGTCACAGCAATTGTTTTTTTTCACATCTTAAATAGGTGTTCTTTGCTTTCCTGGTAAATGCATGCATCACTGTTGAAGAGCAGCGTGTGATTCTAGGTTCAATTCCGACACTGAGTTACATTGGTTACTTCAATCGCATTGGGCTAGATAGAAGATCAAAATCAAGCAGGGTTCCTGCTTTTGATCAGTATGCAGGGACTCCTGTTACAAAGTTCATCTGTGTGGATTTTGGACAAGAAGTGGACCAGACTCATTGCTCATGACCGCGGCAGTGGAGCAGACTGCCAAATTTTCTTGCGTAGGCTTGTACATTAAAAAAAATGGCTAATTGAGCAAGAGATCCAAAAAAGCCGACAGCACCTGCGAAACTGCTCTGGCATCAGCTAATATTTTTAGCAGTGACAGAGAGCATATTCTGTTGCTGGTGGGAGTGGTGGTTAAGAACAAGTTATTCCTGGCATGACTTTCAGTGCTGAGAATCAATGTCAGGTTGGCACGCTCACCAGATTTTGGAAGCTTCACTGACAACAGGAAGCCTGGCTGGAGTTGAGAGGGGACTGTGAAATGGAGCATGGGATTTTTCTGAAAATTCATTCTTGGGCTTGTTGGCAACACAGGAAAGTGCTGCCTCTCATAAGCAACTTTGAGGATGTTAAAAATTCACCACTTCATGGGGGTCAGGAGCTACAGATGTGCTAGTCTAGATTGGGATTCTGAGCTCCCTTCCCATAATGAACTTTCATGAGCAACTTGAGTTTTAAATGGCAATCTGCCAACTTCTATAGACATCATTTTGGATGCCAATCAAATTATTGTCACACTGCCCGACTTACAATCAGGATTTTATCCTATTAGTTCAGCACTAAAACAACTTGGAAGTGACCACTTCACATCGTTATATATTTATTGATGAAGAAAAATGCCAGTTTTGGATTTTATAGGATGCGACATTCTTCACTCCCCCTTATGAAAGTGTACTGTCGGCTCACTCACCCAAAGTCCAGCCGCTCCGTGGTGGTATGTCTTATGAGAAAAGGCTAGACAGACCAAGCTTGGATCCTCTAGAGTTTCAAAGAGTCATAGAAGATTCTGAGGGGCTTGCCCAGGTGGAAGACAAATGGATGTGTCATTTTGATGGGAGAACCTAGATCTAGGGGGCTCATACTTTAACAATAAGGGGTCGCTCTTTTAAAACAGAGCTGAGGAAATGTAATGTATTTTTCTCTCAGAACATGGAGATTCTTTGGAATTCCCTTCTTCAAAGGGCAGTGGATACAGAATCTTTAAATATTTTAGACTGATGTAGGTAGGTTCTCAAGTACCATGGAGATAAAACATACTGGGAAAATGTAGGGGAATGCAGGAATGTAGTATTGAGGTTAAAATTATGTCAGCCATGATCTAATTGGATGGTGGAGCAGGTTGGAAGGGCCAAATGGCCTACTCCTGCTCCCATGTTTGCATGATATTACATTGGGCTGCAGCTTTGATTGTTTTAGAGTGGGAGCTTCACTCCTCGCTCCCAATCTGGGAGGAAATCCCACCTTGCAGATTGGTCAGCAGTGGAAGGATTGAATGAAGGCCATTGATGGAACTACAGGCCATCCCTGAGAGGAACGAGGACTGGAACTCAGCACAAAAACCAGTTTCGGATTTTGGACAGGGCTTGGTTAGCAGCTGGTTCAAAATCCTGGAACTTTCTCCCTAATAGCTGAGTCTACCTAAATTAAAAGGACTGCAGGGGTTCAAGAAGGCAGCTTTGCACCATCCTCTCAAGAGCAACTCGGGTTAGGTAATAAATCATCACCCAGCCAGTGACACTCACATTTCATGATGAGGTTGTACAGAATGTGGGGGAGGCCTCCTCTGGAGTACTGTGTGCAGTTCTGGTCACTCGGCTTTCAGAAAGGCATTATTAAATTGGAGAGGATTCAGAAAAGATTTACCAGGATGTTGCCTGGAATGGAGTCTTTGAGTTATAAAGATAGGCTGGGTAGGCTTGAACCTTTTGCATTGGAGCATAGGAGCTTGAGGGGTGACCTTATAAAAAGGTTTTTTAAAAGTCAGCAGGGATATAAGTAAATTCTTTTTGAGGGTGAGGGAGTTCAAAACTAGGGGGCACACTTTTAAGGGGACAGGAGAAAGCTTTAAAAAGGATATGAAGGGACAACTTTGTTTATATGGGTTCATGTGTGGAATGAATTGCCAGAGGAAGTGATGGATATGGTTACAGTCACAATATTTAAAAGACATTAGGATAAGTACATGGAGAGAAAAGGTTTGGAGGGACATAGACCAAGTGCAGGGAGGTGAGACTTGTTTATTTTTGGGATTACAGTCAGCATAGACTAGTTGGACTGAAGGGTTTGTTTCTGTACAGTATGACTCTGTGCCTAATACCTGGAATGAGCAGATTGTCTTTATCAGGAAAGGCTAGACAGGTCAGGTCTATACCTTCTGGAGTTTAGAAGAGTCTTGTCTGAAATATATACGATCTTGAGGGGACTTGAATGGGTAGATGTTGAAAGAATGTTTCCTTTTGTGGGTTTGTGTGTGGAATAAATTGCCAGAGAAAGTGGTGGATGCTAGTAATGTTAGAATATTCAAAGGATATTTAGGTAAGTGCATGAATGAGAACGATTTGAAGGGATATAGACCAAATGCAGGGAAGTGGGACTAGTTTAGTTTGGGAACATGGTCAACGTGGACTAGTTGGACCGAAGGGTCTGTTTCCATGCTCTATGACTCTCTGACTCGATGAATGAAATTTAAAAAATAAGAGCGAAGGATGACGGCAATGGTGGTATATCAGATGGTTACAGGTTACTTCCACAAAGGAAGTATAGTCCAGTAGCTGCCCATACCATGAACGTTGCTGGGCTACCATTCTTGCTTGTCTTTCACAACCTCATATAAAATAGTAGCAGAGGTGGCAAGAGGTTCTTCGATGCTGAACATGTGTTGCTGGAAAAGCGCAGCAGGTCAGGCAGCATCCAAGGAACAGGAGAATCGACGTTTCGGGCATAAGCCCTTCTTCACTCACTTTCTCTCAAAGAGGTTCTTCGATGGCCATTAGTTTTCCACATAAGGGCTTCAATATGTCTCAGGACAGATGAATAGCCTACATGATGCCTTTCTTGCTCACTATACCATGGGAAACAAGTTGGGGATAGGTTGCCAACCTTCTAGGATTGACCTGGACACTCCAGCAATTGAAGATCAATCACCAGGATATTGCTGTGTGCAACCCTGGAGAAAAACCATCAGGACATTAAACAAGATTGATTTTCTTCATTTTCTTTGAACATTTCCTTTTTTTTAAACCAAATGTAAAAATATTGAAAATCGAAAAGAAAGGCTGTTTGGCTGACAGTCAAAGATTATCTGCAGAATCACAAAAGCACTGTAGTGCAGGAGAAGCTATTCAGACTATTGTGGTTGCACCAGTAATGCAGATGGCAATCATGACTAAGTGTCTTTTTCCTGCCTTTTCCCCATGTCCTTAACATTGTCTCCATTTAAAATAATCGGCTGATGCCCTCTCGAACATCCCCCTACCACATTTTCTTTTTCACATCACATTTACTGTAAGACTATCCCCTCTCATGCTTTTCTTTTGTATTCAGTCACAGGATGAGGCCGTCACTGGGTAAGCCAACATTTACTGCCCATTTCTAAATACCCAGAAGGCAGTTAAGGGTCAACCACATTGCTGTCGACCTGCCGTCACACGAAGGCCAGTTGAGGTAAGGATAGCAGTTTCCTTGCCTAAAGGATATTAGTGAATCAGATGGGTTTTTCCTCCAAAAATTGATTCATGGTCACCACCAGACCCTTAGTTCCAGATTTTAATCGAATTCAAATTCCACTATCAGTCCTGGTGGGATTTGAACCTGGGTCCCCAGATCATTAACTGGGGGGTCTCTGGATTAATAGTCCAGTGATAATACCACTACATCATTGCCCAGACTGCATACTGATTTAAGACCCTCCTTAGTACCTACCTCTTTAACCAAACTTATTTCAATATTTCAACAAATATTATCTCATCTTTGGACATTTGCCTCTATTGAAGGTGCTAAAAAAAATAAAAGTTTACATTGTCGGTTGGCCTGATTTGCAGGATGAGCTTTGACTGTGGAATGGAAATTTGAATTTTGTCTTTAACTTATTTAACTACTTTTTTTATTCACTCGTGGGATATGGGAGTTGATAGGAGGGCCAGCATTTATTGCCCATTCATAGTTGCCCGAGAAAAGGTGATGGTGAGCTGACCTCTTGAATCACTACAGCCAATTTGTTGTAGGTGGACTCAAAGTCATTAGGAAGAGAATTCCAGGATTTTGATCTTGCAATACTGAAGGAATGGTGATACATTTCCAAGTCAAGATGGTGAGTGTCTTGGAGGGGAACTTGCAGGGGCATTCCCATGTACCTGCTGCCCTTGTCCTTCTAGATGGAAGTGGTCATAAGTTTGGAAGGTGCTGTCTAAGGAGTTTTACTGAATTTCTGTAGTGCATCCTGTAGACTCTGCACACTGCTGCTACTGAGTGTCTGTGGTAGAGGGAATGGATGCTTGTGGGTGTGGTGCCAATCAAGTGGCTGTTTTGTCCTGGTATCAAGTTTCATGAATGCACTCATCCAGGCAACTGGGGAGTTTTCCGTTACCTTCCTGACTTGTTCCTTAATGATGGTGAACAAACTTTGGGGAGTCAGGAAGTGAGTTACTCACTGCAGTATTCCTAGCCTCTGACCTGCTCTTGTAGCCTGTGTATACTCATGGCTCATCCAATACATTTTCTAGTTAATAATGAACCTTGGGATGTTGATAATGGGGGATTCAATAATGGCAATGCCATTGAATGCCAAGGGGCAAGTGATTGTCTCCTACTGGAGATGGTCATTGCCTAGCAGTTTTGTGACAATTATAACTTGCCACTCATCAGCCAAGTCTGGATATTGTTGAGGTCTTGATGCATTTGGACTGCTTAATTACCTTAGGAGTCCTGAACAGTGCTGAACCTTCTGCAATCATTGGTGAACATCCCCAGTTCTGACCTAATCATGGAGGGAAGGTCATTAAAGAAGCAACTGAAGCTGATTGGGCCTGGGACAGTACCCTGAGGAACTCCTGTGGAGATGTTCTGGAGGTGAGATGACAGACCTATAAGAAAACTATCTTCCTTTGTGTCAGGTATGACTCCAACCTGTAGATTTACACCGATTCCTATTGACTCCAGGTTTGCTAAGGTTCCTTACAGCACAAGATACAGGTGCAGAATTAGGCCATTTGGCCCATCAAATCTGTTCAGTAATCACCACATCCACACACTTGCTCTTAAACCAACTCTTGTACTGTTTTGCCCTTCAACATTTACGTTGGAGCTCATGGACATCTATGGTTCATATGTTTCTGTTAGGTTGCACTACACATAGAGACATACATGTCATCTACCCAGGATGCATCTTATGGCTCTTAGCTACCTTTCTCAGCATTCCCTCACTTTGCCCTTAATTGGAGGCTGCCAGCAGTTAAACAGGGAAACGGAATAATTAAAGGGATATACGTGTCACTTCATGGAACCAAGCTTCATCAATATCACACCTATAGCGCATGCCAGGACCTTACATGGCAAAAAATTTGAATGTCCATCATCTTAATAGCCTCATCTAAAAGTCGAAGGGGAACAGTCCTTAGTGAGATCAAGGGAGACAGTTGTCATTTTGGTTATCCTCATTTTAAGGATTTGTTCAATCATAGAACTGGCTATAGATAGTCCAGTGCTTGGACATCAAATCATAGAATCGCTACAGCGTGTCGAAGGCCGTTCATCCTAACACGTCCATACCGAACCTTCAAAGAGCATCCCACCAGACCCTCTCCCTACTAACCCTATAACCCTGCATTTCCCATGGCTAACCCACCTGGCCTGCACATCTCTGGTCACTATGGGCAACTTAGAGGGATACAATTAGATTACTTACAGTGTGGAAACAGGCCCTTTGGCCCAACACGTCCACACCGACCCTCCGAAGAGCAACCCACCCAGACCCATTCCCCTACATTCACCTAACACTATGGGCAATTTAGCATGGCCAATTCACCTAACCTGCACATCTTTAGACTGTGAGAGGAAACCGGAGCACCCGGAGGAAACTCACGCAGACATGGGGAGAATGTGCAAACTCCACACAGACAGTTGCCCGAGGTGGGATTTGAACCCGGGTCTCTGGCGCTGTGAGGCAGCACTGCTAACCACTGTGCCACCATGCCGCCCGATAGCGTGGTCGATCCACCTAACCTGCACATCTTTGGATTATGAGAGAAAATCGAAGCACCCAGAGCAAACCCACGCAGACACAGGGAGAATGTGCAAACTCCACACAGACAGTTGCCTGAGGCTGGAACCGAATCTAGGTCCTTGGTGCTGTGAAGCAGCAGTGCTAACCACTGAGACACAGTGCCATTCCTTTCCCTTTCTATTTTTTCATTTAAAAATTCACATGGCTTGTTTCTGCATTGTGTTATCCATATATTTCAGTATAATTCCTGAACAATTTATTTCACAGGCCAATAAGTACTGTTTGAGAAGGTCTAAAATGAAGACTCACAACAACAATGTAAGGAAATGTAATATTTAATATAAACTATTTAGAACTGAACAGGTGGAATTGCTTTGTTCAGAGTGTTTCAGGGCTGTGAGCCATCCAAAGATAGTGATTGAAATGGCAGCCACATGAACTTTTAAAATTCATTACCTATATGATTTAAAGGGAGAGTGAATGAAGAAACAGTGAAACATGGACAAGCTCATGGCATTAGAACAACTACTTATTAGGATGGCAATAGCCAACAAGAAATGGATTCATCAAGCTACCTGCTTCCTGTTATAATTTCTGCATAAACATCTACATGAACCCCTCTAGTTTGAAGTAAATGAATTGGAGATCCTCCAGGATGAAAAGGCAACAGCAAAATAATTATGATCCCTGGTTCCAGTCAGAAATCATCCTTACATCTGAGGAAAGTCCCAAAGGATCTTTAAGATGTAATTAGGTAAATCAACATTGGGAGAGAAAGGGATGCATAGATCACAAAAAGTAGAGATTTAAAAATGTTTTACAGGGCATTTCTCTTGTACCCCCATTCCCATTGACAAATTACGGCTGGTTTAGCAAATGCAAAGTTGGTATGCAGGAGGGATAAGGAGCATGGTGTAATAAGTCATTTAATGTGGGGAATGAGAGAACTTTTTATTTACAATGCATTTCTCCTGTTTTCACAATTCAATATGCAATATGATTCCGCAGTGGGATTGAATGGGAGTTGGAATGTAAATTAGCAGATAATGTCTTTTCAATATACTTTAGACAGCTGTTTTACTTCTATCCAAGTTGAGAGATGAGGTTGGGATGTGTTCCCAAACTGGATAAAAGATGAATAGAAGCCTGGAGAAATTTACCAAGATTTGTTGGTTGGATTGAGAGTGGTCACAACATCATTTATAAAAACAAATTAAATTTGTTTGGAGGAATGTAGAATTTACCATCTCAAATCAATTCAGAAATCCTGTCTAATTCTAATTCACTGGAATCAGATCATTCTCTAACAAATGAAGCTTCCTTTGCGTGGAACTTGTGATGTCTATCCCAATTTGTCCCTGAGTCATTTAGGCCAAGGAGGTCTCGCATTGAACATGTGATCTGTAATGCTAGTTGAATTCAGCTAGGTGGCAGTAGGGCTATTGAAAATTGACTTCAGCACCCATACACTGTTGCAATGGTCTCAGCACCCATGGGTGAGAGGAGAGGAGAGAAAATAATTAGTCACTGTTCCTTGTCGTACCGTGATACCTGATAAGAAATGAAAGCATTCATACATTCTGACCAGCTGTGACAACCCATTTCCATCTCTATTTCTAGCCTTAAAAGACTTGAGAGATATAAAGGGCAAAGATATTTTTAGTAAGCTATACCCCAGTTCTACTCAATTCTTGAGGGCAGGGGATGGAAAGAAATTGGACAGAGCAAAGAATGGATTCTACAAGGGACAATTTCAAATCAGAACTTCATCTGCACAGCCTATCCCTATGTAAAGGGTTAAGTCATTTTTGATATTTAAGGCTGTTGGATCCATTTGTACCACACGGCCAAATGTTTGCAAATCAAAAATTTACTTTTCTATTGATAAAAGAAAAACTTTGGACTGCTATCAGCATTAGTAAATGTTGGAATGTACCAAAATCACACAATTGTTTTGCAAAAAAAAAATCAGAGTACCAAACTTTGCACAAAATGTTTTCAGGGTCTTGTCCCAGCACATGTGCATACCAGAATTAAATCTGTAGTTTTTCAAACTGAGGTGAAAAGTACTGCAAACTCACTATAGCTTGCTGAGCTCCAGAGCCTGCTATGACTTCCATGCCTTAATGGGTTTACTGTGCTCCCACAAAGCAAGGCTGTTTCGAGCTTCTGTTTTGCCAATTGTCTGTGTGTATATAAATACTATATAGATAAATTATCAAGAACATTTTGACTCATTAAATTTTCAAAAGTGGTGGTTAACCCTTGAGCGGCTGCACAAAAATGTAGTTCACTTTTCCTTCTGTTCTAAGATTGCAGGGACATTTTGAGCATTTGCATTTCTCTAACATTTCACAATTTAAAAAAACCTAAAAAGTAAACTTTTCATAGCTTTTAAATGGTTTCTTCTGATCCCTGAGATGTTGTCCGAAGAAATGTCACAGAAACATATATACATATAATGACACCCGTTAAATTCATAGAACCAAAACCTGATGTCTGATCTCTAGAACCCTGCTACCCATTTTCTCCTGGTTCTTCACCTTTACGTTGGTAAAATGTTTAAATTTCATAACAGCTGAGTGCACCAAGTCAGTAGCAATTTGTTAATGTGGTCTACGTACTTTTAAAATATAAAAAGCCTCCTTGAGTTCCAGTTTTATTTTTGAGGAGGAGCAGGATTGAGTTATTCAGAATGATTTATTTTCCTTAGGGTTTGCCGATACTATTGCCCTACAGTTTAACTCTTCCTGGCTCTGGTCCCATGCACCTTTAGTCCAGATGTTACCATGGCAAAACTCTTGGGCAGTTTCTAGGCAACAGTGGGGGGGGGGAGGTGTGTATTGGCTGGAGGCCCAAGGCTTCCTAGGGAAAAAGTAAGAGGATGTCTTTTGCGTTCTCCTAGTTTTGCCTTGTAACTTCTGAGAAAATTTTATTAGTTTTGTAACTAAATAGCACTGGTTTTCATGGGAGTTGTTTGCATTTGTATCTTGTATTGTTCTTGCAGATATTGGCTTAAGCATAGAAAATAGGAGTAAAACTATTACTCTGCCTTATTTTAATTAAACGGATTGATTCTAATAACACACACTGATAAGGCAATATTTGTACGAACAGCCATGCAACCCATATTAACTGCTTTGAGGCTGTTCGTGAACTAAATATAAACTGTAGTCATGAAATAAGCTTCTTATCCACAGAGAGGTTGTTCTTTTAAAAATGTTTTCTGTGGAAAATGCGACACCAATGATTTGAAAATCTTTAAGCTATGAGCACATTTTGTAAGAATGTTTTTTTTCTCTACTCAGCACCTTTGGGAAGTGCCACCAATGTCCCTTTACACCTTATTTACGTTGAGCAGAAATGAACCTGCATACAAACTGCTATAGATATACATGGTAACTGTCAGGAAGTTAATAGCTCAGAGTAGACTTTGACACAAGCTTTTAATAGCATTAGATCAACTCTGCCTCTGCCTGAGCTCATCTGCGCTGAAACCCTTATCCATGCCTTTGAAGCCTATAGACTTGGGGATTCCAACACGCTCCTGGTCAAATTCCGCTGTGTCAAATTGTACTTGCTAACCCTCCTCTGAAGTGCATCGATTTTTTTCTTCTACAGAAACAATGCAACACAAATGCAGGCTATTGTTGTTAACTAAGCATATAGTAGACTAGACTAGTGGATGTCCATGCCTTGTACATTAAGGCGTACAATGTTTCTTTCACCAAATCAAAAGCAACAAGAAAGCCATTGCTGCAATGATCATTATATCCATTACCCAGAACCTAAGGTTAAATTCTGAAATAAAAATTAGAATTTCTTGTCACGTGTTAGCAAATGACACAAGTCATTTAAGCTGTTAGATATTGCAGATTTTAAATTTCAGCAGACACAGAACTTAAACCATAATGAATTGTTGGCCCATTATAATCCCAGTTGATTTTTTTTTCATTGACTTCAATACCAAGAACAATTAGGCATAAGATATTGCATTCTATAGAAAGTATGCCAAGAGGAGCAAAGGGCCATAGGTTCACATTACTGTACATTGCAGGTTTCATTACCAACCATACTGTGTGAAGAGGAAAGACTGAAGGTCTTCTCCTAAGTAGAGAAAGAAAATGTTGAGGGCAAATCATATATGGGCATAATAATTTGTTTGTAGATGGTACAGGGCTACAGTTTTCAATTAAGAATTCCCCATGGTATTCCCAGTGAAGGAATGTCCTATTCATAACTTAAAACATGGACTCAGTTACTGTGGAAACTTTAGGAACTATCTTTCCCCAAACCAGAATTAGGTTTTGAAATAAATGCATAAGGTAGATGAGATGGCTCCCATGAGTCAGATGACCTTTGACTATCTAACATAGACTATTAAGAAAACTGAAAGGTCCGTAGATGCTATAAATCTGAAACAAAAACAGAAGTTGCTGGAAAAGCTCAGTGACCCATTCTGAGGAAAGGTTACAGGACCCAAAATGTTAACTTTGATTTCTCTGCACAGATGCTGCCAGACCTGCTGAGCTTTTCCAGCAACTTCTGTTTCTATTATAGATTATTAAGACTTTCAGAGAGTTCCTGTTGAAGCATCATGGGTGGAAGTCTTGAACAGACACAAATGCTGTCTGAGAAATTTCCACCTGTCATTGTTTGAAATTTATTCTGAACACCCAATCAATATATCTTTATAATTCATGTTTCCAAGATCAATGTTCAACAAAATAAATATGAAAGACCTACATCTGTCCCCTATTACGTATCAATGGACTTTTTGCTTTAAACTATCCTGGTGGACAATGGCTTTTACCATGTGATTGAAACTAGCCTCTAATACTGATTTCCTTTATAAACCCATAAGCCGGGGAGTCAACAAAAGACACTGAATAGAAAAGGCTGTTCCATCATTGGATTTTGAGAAATAGGAGGCTCTAGCATCTTTCATAGCCTCCCATCTCATTCCAAAACTTCAAGTCTACTATTCTAAAGAGATTCGACCATTAAGTGTGAAAGCGCAGAAGTATCGAGGTTTTGAGCATTCATTGCTTTGTGGAAATCCTGCAACAATACCAATATCTGACTTCAGCTGTTTGAACCCATCTGAGGTACAGTCCAAGAGTGAAAAAGCATTCCTTTCCCTACTTGACTGGTTTCCTACAAAAAGCCAAACACAGGAACTGTTAACTAATCTTTTGATTTAACACTTGTCAAAGTGCACTATCTCTCCTGTTTTTGAGATACTGCAATGTGTTGAATTAATTTAATATTTTTCATCATAGAGTGATAGAGGTCTATGGCATGGAAGCAGGCCCTTCGGCCCAACTTGCCCATGCCGCCTAGCTTTCATAATTTAAATTAGTCCTATTTGCTGTATTTGGTTCATATTCCCCCATATCTATCCCAACCATGTACCTGTCTAAATGTTTCTTACATGACAAAATTGTATTTGTTTCCATCACCATCTCTGGCAGCCTGTTCCAGACACTCACCACCCTTGATATGAAAGAATTGCTCCACTGGACCTTTGTATCTCTTCCCTCTCACCTTAAGCCTACTACATGGAAAAGCAGTCAGCTATTGCATGATTTTAAAGACCTCTATAAGGTCACCTTTCAGTCTCCTACATTCCAGGGAAAATAGTCCCAGCCGATCTGGCTTACCCTCATAACTCAGATGTTCCAGTCCAGGCAGCATCCTAGTACATCTTTTCTGCACTGTTTCTAGTTTAATAATATCCTTTCAATAATAGGGTGACCAGAACTGCATGCAGTATTCCAAATGTGGCCTCACCAACATCTTGTACAGCTGCATCAAGATGTCACAACTCCTGTACTCAGTGAAAGCCTTCTTCACTACCCTGTCTAGCTAGTCCATCTTTGTATTTCTCCTGCAATTCCATCAAGTGGCTGAGTGCAATCTTCTCTCTGTCTCCCTTTGCCCAGGACCACCATGTGCCAGCTTAACATGTATGTGTTGACCTCGTTGTTGAATGTTAAAACATTTCCCAATGACTTCACCATGATTTTTTGAAATGGTTGTACATATGAACTACGAGTTACCAAAATATGTTATCCAAGATGCCAATGACGACATTTCTAAGGATTGTTTGATATTTACCTCTCGTAACACAATATCCTCAAACTAGATATTTTTTCATAATTAACAGCAGATCATTTCTCAAACAAGCTTTGAACTCTGATGCTCCAAAGGTTAATACTTCAATCTGAATACCACCATAATGCATAACATTGTCCAGCATCTCAATCATCATATTCACTAACTCTCAAAAATGATCCAGAAGTGATTATCACCACCCTGTAAGGTTTATGAAATTATATGGACCCCTTGATTAACTCAAAATAATATAATCACTTCCAGGTCTGTATTATTCTACATGTAAACCATCTGATTAAATTATGGTTGTGAACTCATTCCTTGCTTTCCTTCACTCCATCTGCAAACTATGTGAACCCCTTGATTAGATTATAGTCTGAAATTCATGGAACATGTAACTTCCAGTCATCTTGTGCAAGCTGAATTCTTCCAGTGCTGCAATGCCAAGATTTAATGTTAAATATGAAGTCAAGATGAGGTGAATATCTTTTTTAACAATTGCCACTTTCACCTCCCCAGAAACTATTGACTCTTTGCAATGATTTGTTTCAAGCTCATTTTTTTGCCTCTGAAACCCCGTTGAAAGACCTTTATGTTAGTGTGAATATAGACAGCGAGGGCCAGAAATTTCTTGGACTCAATCCACTGCTGTGAGTGTTGTAGGGAATTCTAAATGTGCCACTGACCTTAAAGGAATGTGCAGGATTGGACATGAGTCAGCAAATGTTAACAATTCAATCAAGATCCCACACTAGTTTGGGTGCATCTTGGACATGTGCAGAGGTACAAGACTCCAAAACCATTCAAATGGAGTAGAGAATGTAGGAGGGGAGTTGGTAGATGACTTGTAAAAAGATGGCTGATTCACAGATGCTGCCTGCAGTCTCCTGAAGTGTTATTGTCCAGGTTGTAGTGCTGGACATGCTGCTAGTCCCCACCTGTACCCTCTGAGATGCTGTACTCTGGCATATTTCCAGTGTCCAGTGTGATAGACACATTCAGTTGTTAAATATTCAAACTCATTTCAGGGTAAGGGCGTCATTAGACCACTCAAGCTTCATTCTTGCCCATTATGGTATAATCTAAAATCAACTTCATGTACAGCTTAGCTATGGATTAGCAGTGGTATTCCTGCCTCTGAGTCCAATTATTGTACTTTCAAGATTCCGTTCAAAGATTCAGCAACATAACTTAGGCTGGCACTTCTTTGCTGCACTGAAGGAGACCTATATTATTGGAAGTACACAGTCGTTCCTACTAGACATCATTTATTTGATTTATCGTAGTAACATGTACCTAAGTACAGTGAAAAGCTTTGTTTATGAGCAGTACAGGCAAATCAAAGTAAGCAAGGACATACAGATCATAGAATGCTTAGACAGAGCAAGGCACACAAGGTTACACTGCACAGGAGATGTACAAAGCGAGCTGAACATCAACAAGATCAACATTATTTGAAGGTAGAGATCCATTCATCCGGCTAATAACAGCAGGTAAGCAGCTGTTCTTGAACTTGTTGGCATGTGTATTCATACTTCTGTACTTTCTACCTGGTGGAAGAGGTTGTAGGAGAGCATTAAACTTAGGTCCCTTCTGCTCTGTCACAGGACAGACATAAAAGATACCAGGACACTATCTGAAAAAGAAGAGTAGAGTTCTGGCCAATATTTATCCATTGTATAACATCTAAAACAAATGACCTAGTTCATTGCAGTTTGTGGACTCTTGTTGTATAAAAATTGCCTGCCATATTTCCTTCATTACAACCGCTCTGAAAGTATTAGTTGTAAAACTCTTTGGAATGTCCTGAAGTAGTGAAAGCCATTATATAATTGCAATGATTCTTACTTCTGTAACTAATTCTGCTCCAGGTTTATTTTTTGGCATTGTTGCTTTGAACTATCCATTCTTCACTTTTTACTTAATTATTGTTTCCCAACGTCGCCTGAGCATGATTTAAAAACAAAATCAGGAAACTTGTTTGTTTGAATTGGTCTTTAAATAACTGCTTTATGTTTTAAAGGAAGGGAATGGGATTTTGTTTCATGTAGTCAATAATATTTGAGGCCTGATCTTAAAGATAAATATATTGAACCCTAAGCAGACCAAGTACAAGAGCATTTTGTTTTAACTCCACAATCTTATCAGGGTTTGTGCACACTTGTCTTATCAAAGAGCAAATGATTTCTCATGGTCCCACTGTTACAGTTTGGAATTTTTCCCAGTTCTTGTCATAACTGGACTACACTTTTAACAAGGGGTACCTAATCCCTTTTAAACAAAATCTGCAGCATTTATTACCCAATCCTAACTGCCTTAGAGAATATAGTGGTGAGTTGTAGTCTTGAACTGCTGTAGTCCTTGAGATGTAGGGACACCGAAAGTGAGTTTAACTTGGTGAATAACTGCAGTGCAACTTGTAGATGTTACACACTGCTACGAATGGTAGAAGGAGTGAGTGTGAAAGGTGGGGGAAGGGCTGTCAGTCCAGCAGGCTGCTTTGTCCTGGTGGCATCATGATGGTATCTCAGTTTTTGAGAGTCTTTGGGACTACACTCATCTCGGCATTCATTCCCGGAGTGGAACTCCTGCTAGCTCAGAATCCCATTGAGAGCTCCCAAACATTTACTAGGGAAAAGTCATCATTCCCAGAGAGGCTGTTGTACTCAGGTTTAACTCTTGTCTGCTGTCGAAAATTTACAGTAACAAGATAGCTATGTTGCTAGACTGATCTCTAAGTCTAGTCTAATGATCTAGAGTCTGGAGTTCAAACCCTATCATAGCAAAAAAATCAAGTAAATACATAAATCCAAAACAAGCTAATGTCATACCTACAACAGCAAAACATCACAGATGCTAGAAATTGGAAACAAAAACAGAAAATGTTGGAAATACAGATGAGGTATACAGTCTGAAATGTGACTCTTTTCCTTTCTCTACAGATGCTGGCTGACTGCAGAGTATTTTTGGCCATTTCTGCTTTTATTTCTAGTATCAGTAATGTTGACTATGAAGTCACAAGGTTGTTGTCCAAATCTGGTTTACTAAGGTTGTTTTGATGAAATGACATTCAATAACTGATCTGGATAAATGTGACTGCAGCCTGTAGAGAATGTGGTTCTGCCTAAACAGTTTTCTGAAATGGCCTATCCAGCGAGTACAAGCTCAAAGCCCAAAGTATTCAACCGCTCCTCGTACGACATCACTTTCAACCCTGGAATCAACTCTGAACTGCCTCCAGTGCAACCACTCCCTCTGTCTGACTCTCCCTCTCCCTTGAGTAAGGAGACCAGAACTGGACACAATATTCCAGGTGTGGTCTCATCAATGCATTGTCTAACCGTAACAACACTTCATTACTTTTATAATCCAGTCCTTTACCTGGATTCTATCAAGTCACTCAGTTGCATCAAACTGTGAATGTAAAGCTTTATTAAAATGAGTAGACCCATCCAGTATTAATCATGGCATCTTATTTCGACACACTACAATTGATCAAAATTGAAAGAACTGCGGATGCTGTAAATCAGAGATAAGGAGTTCTGAGGAAGGGTCACTGGAGCTGAAACATTAACTCTGATTTCTCTCCATAGATGCTGCCAGACCTGAAGATTCCTGAAGAAGGGCTTATGCCCGAAACGTCGATTCTCCTGCTCCTCGGATGCTGTCTGGCCTGCTGTGTTTTTCCAGCACCACATTTTTCAATGCTGCCAGATATGCTGAGCTTTTCCAGCAATTTCTATTTTTGTCTGCAATTGACCATGCAGGCCATTCTTCAATAACAATAGACAATAGACAATAGGTGCAGAAGTAGGCCATTCTGCCCTTCGAGCCTGCACCACCATTCAGTATGATCATGGCTGATCATTCCTAATCAGTATCCTCTTCCTGCCTTATCTCCATAACCCTTGATTCCACTATCTTTGAGAGCTCTATGCAACTCTTTCTTAAATGAATCCAGAGACTGGGCCTCCACTGCCGTCTGGGGCAGAGCATTCCACACAGCCACTACTCTCTGGGTGAAGAAGTTTCTCCTCACCCCTGTCCTAAATGGTCTACCCTGTATTTTTAAGCTGAGTCCTCTGGTTCGGCACTCACCCATCAGCGGAAACATGTTTCCTGCGGCCAATCCTTTCATAATCTTATATGTCTCAATCAGATCCCCTCTCAGTCTTCTAAACGCAAGGGTATACAAGCCCAGTCGCTTCAGTCTTTCCATGTAAGGTAATCCCGCCATTCCAGGAATTGACCTCGTGAACCTACGCTGCACTCCCTCAATAGCCAGAATGTCTTTCCTCAAATTTGGAGACCAGAACTGCACACAGTACTCCAGGTGTGGTCTCACCAGGGCCCTGTACAGCTGCAGAAGCACCTCTTTGCTTCTATACTCAGTTCCTCTTGTTATGAAGGCCAGCATGCTATTAGCCTTCTTCACTACCTGCTGTACCTGCATGCTTGCCTTCATTGACTGGTGTACAAGAACACCCAGATCTCTCTGTACTGCCCCTTTACCTAAATTGATTCCATTGAGGTAGTAATCTGCCTTCCTGTTCTTGCCACCAAAGTGGATAACCATACATTTATCCACATTAAACTGCAAACTTGTATCTGGAACTCTGGAAACTTGTATCAAAATTGAGAGAGTTGTGTCCACTGACTAGTCAAACATCAGCATAATACTGTCACCCAGATTCATAACCTCCAACTGATGTCCAAGTCTCACCTATCACCATTTATGCTAATGAAGTGGGCAGATATTGGCACTGCAGGGAAGTTTCTGGAATAGTAATCCACTGACCCAGGTTAATGTTCTGGGGACATGTGATAAAATCCCACTAATTCTCAGCTTAAATGAATACAACTGGAATTGAAATCTTGTATCATTAATTGTGACTAGAAAACTCTCATCAATTGCTGGAAAAATCCATTTGTGACATTAATGTCCTTTAGGGAAGGAAACTGCGATCCTTACATGTGGCCTACATGTGACTCTAGACCCCCAATAATGTGATTAGCCCTTAACCATCCTCTGAAATGGCCAGACAACTCTATTTACCAACCTCTCAGAAACAGAACCGGAAATGATATCACCCACCACAACAAACCAAGATGCATAAATGGCAAGCAGGATAGAACACTAATGCTTCACTGGAGGCTCACTGATGATGTGAGCTAGCAAGTGACAAAACATTTGAGAACAAACCAACCAGCTCATCTGCAGAGGGCTATGCAGATACAATGTGTAGTCAGGAAACCTAATGTTATCATTACATTTATGTTATCATTCATTGTGAGAGGAATTGAAGACAAAAGTTGGGAGATTATCCTTCAGATATACAGGGCACTGGCGAAACCATATCTGATTTCTCTTATGAACAATTTGTCACCTTATTGAAGAAATGGTGCAGGTACACTGGAAGCAGTTCAGAGAAGATTCACTAGTCTAATACCTGGAAGAAGATAGTTGACTTACAGAGAAAGGATGAACAGGATAGGGGCGTTTCCACTGGTATTTAGAAGAGTGGGAGATGACTTCGTTGAGACATAAGAGAATGCGAGGGGTCTTTACAGTTTGGATGTGGAAATGATGTTTTCTCTAATGGGAGAATCTAGAACTAGAAGTCACTATTTAAAAGTCAGGAGTTGCCCATTAAAACTGAGACAAGGTGAAATTTGATCACTTGTAGGGTTCTGAGTCCTTGAAACCTCCTTCCTGAAATGCTGGTGAAAGCAGAATTTTGAATATTTTTAAGGCATAGGTTCATAGACTCTGGTTAAGCACAGAAAGGTCACGCACGTGGATCTAATGTTCCAAACAGATCAGCCACAGTCTTATTAAATGGCAGAGCATGCTCGAACAGCTTAATGATCTATTCCTTGTTTATGTATCTGATTTATTGGAATTAATTTGGAGCATAACAGAACTGGTGTGCTTGACAAAAGTATGTTAATTACATAAGTTGACTTTCAGAAGTCAATATCATAACATATTCGATATGGATAGAACAGAAACCCTACAATGTGGAAGCAGGCCATTCAGCCCATCGAGTCCACACTGACCCTCTGAAGAGCACCCCCCCCCCCCCCCCCAAGTCACTGCATATTCCATGACGAACCCACCTAGCTTGCACATCCCTGGACACTATGGGCAATTGAACACGGTCAGTCCACATTACCTGCACATCAGTGGACTGTGGGGGGAAATCAGAGCACCCAGAGTTAACCCATGAATGCACAAACTCCACACAGACTCCACATTCGCCCAGCACTGGAATCAAACCCCAGTCCCTATCACTGTGAGACAGCAGTGCTAATTACTGGTCCACCATGCTACCCTAAAACTAAAGTAGAGAATGTGGACACCATCCCACTACCTCTCACATCCCACAGGATGCAAAATGATGTTTCTATCAAAATTGCAAATTATTTTATTACCAGGAAATAGAAGGTACTTAGCAATTAGAAAGTAACACTAAAAAAGTCATAGGCCCAAATAGGAAAGATCCCAGTAACTGGGGATGTGAAGTTTTGGTATCTGCTGTGCTTTTTCCAGCTCCACACATTATCAACCCTTGCTGCAGCAGTACAATGATAGTTGTCAGTGCAGACTGAGATACAGCATTGAAGTATAGAGATGTTGTGGTAATGGATTGGAAATATGCCATGAGAGTTCCTCAAGGCAGGCCCGTGTTGGATGCCAATGTCCGTGGACATGAGAGTGTGTGGAGTAGATGCCACCCCAGCGGTCCAGAGAGGAAACTTAGTTTTAATGAATTGAAGGAGAGATCTTGTGGTGCAATGGAATGCATCCCTGCCTCTATGCCAGAGGTTCCAGATCATGTGTTAATCCAAGATTGATTGATGTAGAAGGTGCATTCATAAAGAAACCAAACAGATTGAGTATCGACCTATGAATTATCCACCAGACACTAATGGTAGATGGTAACAATGGGAGAGATTCCTGATCAGCTGTGAGATGGAGAGAAAACTGGAGCTTCTGCTACCAACACTCATAGTTCAAGACCATAGCATGCATACAAAGTTGCATATTGCCACGGCAACTTCATCTCTTTTGGGTGGGTGGAGGGAGGGGTGTTGGTTGGCTCCGGTAGATGAGATTATAATAGGGTCTAATCCACCTTCAGACTGACACATGGTGGGAGAGATTGAACAAGAAAATGTGCTGAGGGCACACTGGTGACACAGGTCACACAGGTCAACAGGGCTTTTTTGAACTTTGTACAGTAACATTGTTGACTTTAACTTCCCTGCATCTGTTTTTGAGCCTGTCTGTCTCAGTGTCTATACATTGTCGCACCATTCGCCACTCAGGAGGCCTCCCAGGTGCAGGCTGAGACTTGACCATAAGAGACTAATAATAGGTATACATGGCATTGAGTGCTGCTGACATCTTTGTCCCTCCTGGACAAAGATCCTTGGTGACTGGATTCCTGTGTGAACAAGTAGGTAGCTGCCATACAGTTGTGCAGCAGGAGCTGTGTCATTTCAGTCCATTCTGTTTCTCCTCGATTCTGAGGCTGGACCTAATGGTTTGACTCCAGCCACCTCTAGAGAAGATCAATGCCGTAGAATGGCCAGAGAATATGCAACCTATCAGCCCGTGTGATAGACCTCCCTTTGAAAGCCCTACAGGCACTGGCTGTTGTACCTGCTGGATGGAGTGTGTTCCCGTGCTACAGCTCCTTCCCTCACAAGTCAACTCATTCGCCCTGCTCATTCAGAGTGGGATCACTGCCTCTTCCACCCTATTACACGCTTACAGTTTCCAACACAATGGAAGGCAGTGAACAGTTGTCTTCCAATGGCTTCCTGCCTCAGCCTGACTATGTTGGTGAGCCCTGAAATATCTCACTCCCTTCCTTGAGGCTCAATGGGATTCACATTTCACCAGGTCCACATTCACCTGCCTGTCCCTCCCAGGCCCTGATAGAGGTTGTTGTTGGTTGTTGGTTGTTGGTTGTTCTTGTTGTTCTTGTATCTCAGCTTTAAGCCTGGGTGCCGCTAACACGCATTTCCTCATTACACCCTGCCCAGCCCTGCCTGATAGCATCACATTCTCAAATCCTGCTTGCCCCCCAGCCTTCACAACTGCACAATATGCCCTTGCCTACAGCACCTGGCCCTGAAGTCTACATTGCTGAGGCTCAGTGCTATGGCTGCAGCTGCAATTGTACACCCGACTCCCCTCAACAACTCCATCTAGAGCACCCCCAACATCTCCACGAACCATGAGTCACAGCGCCAACTGATATGACCAGGTAGCCCCACAAGAAGTGCCCAGGCCTCTGACTGCATTCAGGCTGACCCTTCATGTGTGGACTACAGAGGCAGAAACTCCCGACTGAGACCCACATGACCGGACCCTTGCCCAAAAACACTCCGATTGCGACACCTGACCCCTGGATTGGTAATGGAGGCTGCCTGTGCCACGATTCCCTGACGGACAGGGACTTTGGAGACCCCTACACCTCTAAGACATTGTGACATGACTGCCCAGCTGCTACATGTGCAGCGTGTTTGCTGTCTAAGCTGCTAGTACACAGTGAAAACGGGAGATTGATGGAGCACACTACTGCTCTACAATTTGCTCATCTCGTAAACTGAGGCCTACAACAAGGCAAGCTGACTGGTTTTATGACTGCACTAATTTACATAACATGGCAAGTCCATTCAACCCATGGTGTCAGCGGAGTAGGCAATGTAAGGGTACCAGTGCTTGGCGTGTCCTCTTCGCCTGCATGGTTTTCCTTTTGCCGTTTCCTTCTTCTCTTTCTTTCTACTCTAACAAACCTGAGACAGACAGCACTCCAGCAGGAAGAGGCTTTGGAATGGCAACAGCATCTTCAGAAGCACTGTGGCTACTGAATTGGTCATTCAGCCTGTGAAGACTGGAGTGGGACACTTGAGGTGGCAGGGCATGGGCTGGCACAGGCCAGAGTGGGACACTTTCTGTGGAATGGTATGGGCTGGTATAGCCCGGAGCGGGACACTCTCTGTGGAATGGTGTGGGCTGGTGTAGCCCAGAGTGGGACACTCGCTGTGGAATGGTGTGGGCTGGCACTGCTCAGAGCGGGACACTCTCTGTGGAATGGTGTGGGCTGGCACAGCCTGGAGTGGGATACTCTGTAGAATGGAGTGGGCTGGTATAGCCCGGAGTGGGATACTCTGTGGAATGGAGTGGCTGGTATAGCCCAGAGTGGGACACTCTCTGTGGAATGGTGTTAGCTGGTATAGCCCAGAGTGTGACACTCTCTGTGGAATGGTGTGAGCTGGTATAGCCCGGAGTGGGATACTCTGTAGAATGGAGTGGGCTGGTATAGCCCAGAGTGGGAAACTGTCTGTGGAATGGTGTGAGCTGGTATAGCCCAGAGTGGGACATTCTCTGTGGAATGGTGTGGGTTGGCACAGCCCAGCGTGGGACACTCTCTGTGGAATGGTGTGGGCTGGTATAGCCTGGAGCAGGATACTCTGTGGAATGGTGTGGGCTGGCACAGCCCAGAGTGGGACACTCTCTGTGGCATGGTGTCGGCTGGTATAGCCTGGAGCAGGATACTCTGTGGAATGGTGTTGCCTGGTGTAGCCTGGAGTGGGACACTCTGTGTGGAATGGTGTGGGCTGGTATAGCCTGGAGCGGGATACTCTCCGTGGAATGGTGTGGGACACTCTCTATGGAATGATGTCAGCTGGTATAGCCCAGAGTGGGACACTCTCTGTGGAATGGTGTCGGCTGGTATAGCCCAGAGTGGAACACTCTCTGTGGAATGGTGTGGGCTGGTATAGCCTGGAGCGGGATACTCTCCGTGGAATGGTGTGGGACACTCTCTATGGAATGATGTCAGCTGGTATAGCCCAGAGTGGGACACTCTCTGTGGAATGGTGTCGGCTGGTATAGCCCAGAGTGGAACACTCTCTGTGGAATGGTGTGGGCTGGTATAGCCTGGAGTGGGACACTCTCCGTGGAATGGTGTGGGCAGGCACAGCCCAGAGTGGGACACTCTCTGTGGCATGGTGTCGGCTGGTATAGCCTGGAGCAGGATACTCTGTGGAATGGTGTGGGCTGGTGTAGCCCAGAGTGGGACACTCTCTGGGGAATGATGTGGGCTGTATAGCCCAGAGTGGGACACTCTCTTTGGAATGCTGTGGGCTGGCTGGTATAGCCCGGAGTGGGACACTCTCTTTGGAATGGTGTGGGATGGCACAGCCCAGAGTGGGACACTCTCTGTGGAATGGTGTGGGCTGGCACAACCCAGAGTGAGACACTCTCTGTGGAATGGTGTGGGCTGGCACAGCCCAGAGTGGGACACTCTGTGGAGTGGTGTGGACTGGCACAGCCCGGAGCGGGACACTCTCTGTGGAATGGTGTGGGCTGGCACAGTTCGGAGCGGGCGGGACATGCTCTGTGGAATGGTGTGAGCTGGTATAGCCTGGAGTGGGATACTCAGTGGAATGGTGGCGGCTGGTATAGCCCAGAGTGGGACACTCTCTGTGGAATGGTGTGGGCTGGCACAGCCCGGAGTGGGACACTCTCTGTAGAATGGAGTGGGCTGGTATAGCCCAGAGTGGGATACTCTGTGGAATGGTGTGGTCTGGTATAGCCCGGAGCGGGATACTCTTGGAATGGTTTGGTCTGGTACAGCATGGAGCGGGACACTTTCTGTGGAATTGTGTCGGCTGGTACAGCCCAGAGTGGTATACTCTGTGGAATAGAGTGAGCTGGTATAGCCCAGAGCGGGATACTCTGTAGAATGATGTGTGCTGGTGTAGCCCGGAGTGGGACACTCTCTGTTGAATGGTGTGGGCTGGCACAGCCCAGAGTGGTACACTCTCTGTGGCATGGTGTGTGCTGGTATAGCCCGGAGCGGGACACTCTGTGGAATGGAGTGGGCTGGCATAGCCCAGAGCAGGATACTCTCTGTGGAATGGTGTGGTCTGGTATAGCCTGGAGCAGGACACTGCTGGCAGCATTGTACCAGGCTGGTATAACCCAGAGCGGGTGTATAGCAGCATAGAAGGAATTGCTGGACTCTCTTTAAATTGTTTTTACTTTATTTTAAGTGTGACGGTGCATACTTTTCACTGCATTTCATATTGAATATGTGACAATAAGTGATTCAATCAATCAAATCAAGTAAAAGTGAGGTATGACAGAGTTGGTCTGACTAAGCTGGGTTATGCTAAGTGAGTGAACATCAAGATAGCAAGCAAATATCCTTGAGATACAGCCTCGTCCAGTCTGTCACCTACGTGCCCGTCCATGTATTCAAAGTGTCCTCACTGTAGCCTTTCAATGTAAGCTGCTAGTGAACCCTGCAATGGAAGTCTGTGCTTGCAGAGTGCTCTGCCCACGAATCACAGAAATGCCAGGATGGTCATGATGGGCTGACAGACATTGATGCCAATGTCCATGGAGAAGAGGCGGGTGGTGGCTGATTCCTGTACACTGCGCCCTGAGCCATGGTCTGGTCACAGACAATACAGAGGTGCTTCAGAGTGGGTGGTAGGTTGAATCTGCTGGGCATGGACTCTAATTTCCTTCTCAATTTTCCCAACATCTCACTTATTTGGTGAGTTCGGTAATCCAGGTGCAGGTTTTGGCATAAGCACGGCATTTAACACGTGCTATTCCCTGTGAGTTGGTGTCTCACTGCTATGCCATTAATGAAAAGTGTGAAAGATGGAGCGAGATGACATTGCCACCTTGTTGCCTTATCCTCCCAAAGAGGCCATGTGACTCAGACCCCCAAAACATTCCTTCCATTGTCCTTTACTTTCAAGATGTTATTTGAATGGAACTTTGATTACAATTTACCAAACTTGATTTTTATCTGAATTTCATTGACTTACACTTGTTCATTGTCCGCCTCTTCCCTTTTCTGAGTTTTCATATTTCTATTACCTTCGTAGCCTATTGTATCATCTCAGCTCTATCTTTTCTCTCCCTGTTTTACCTTTTGGCCCACCCCCCGATGTCTCTGATTTGACCATTTCACTTCTACTGGCTCACACATCAATGATATGGTGGCTCAGTGGTTAGAACTGCTGCCTCAGAATACCAGGGACCCAGGTTTGATTCCAGCATTGGGCGACCGTCTGGGAGAGTTTGCACATTCTCCCTGTGTTGGGTGGGTTTCCCCTGGGTGCTCCAGTTTCTTCTTACAGACCAAAGATGTGCCCCTTAGGTGGACAGGCCATGCTAAATAGTGTCCAGGGATATATAGACAAGATGGATTAGCCATGGCAGATGCAGAGTTCCAGGGATTGGAGGGGAGGGGGGGAAAAAATGATCCTTGGATAGTTGGTATGGACTTTATAGGCTGAATGGCCTGCTTCCACCTGTAGGAATTCTATGATAATAATGAAGCATTTTATTTCCTGCTTTCTAATGAGTGGAAGGTTCATTCAATTGAATTGTGTTTTAAAAGATGCTGCCCACAAAAAGGAATATAATTATAATTCATGTCAAATCTTGCTTTATTTATAGCATTGTTTTTTATACACCCACTCGTTCAAAGTGATGTAAAACTAATTTCAAATGAACAGGTTTGTTTGCTGTCAGAGTAAAAGTGGAAAGTACCCAATGCTACAAGCTGTTTTATTATGAAACAGCACATGAAGCATGAGCTTTCACACCCTTCCAGGGCTCAGTTACACAGCCTTCCCACTGAAGCATTAGCTTTCCTCTTAGTATCTTGCAATGAACTGCAGAGAATACACATCCATTCTCTTCCACAGAGAAAATGGTGGTGAGGAAGGTAAATGGCACTGAAATAAGCGCACAGAGGCCAGTATCCTGTCACCAAGTCACCTTTTATTTATATGTGCACAGAACATGAGCTCTGACCAGCCAGCTTAGAGACTAAGGAGACCTTCCGAATCTCCAGTTTATTATTTTTTTTCTTTTTTCTTTATTCAAATTCCACCACCAGGAAGATAGGAAAACACCCGGGTGGCCAGTGACAAACACTGCCCTTCACATCAAAGGGCAGTGCTGTGTGATCAAAACAGTGAAGGGGAGGGTAGGGACTAAATCAAAATAGAGTTGGAGGGAGAAATAATGCACTCCACTCCCTGCGGCGCCCACCTCTCCCTGAACAACTCCAGGGTGTTGGTCGACACCGCATGCTCCTTCTCCAAGGACACCCGGGCTCTAACGTAACCGCGGAAGACGGGCAGGCAGTCGGCCCTAACGACCCCCTCCACGGCCCGCTGCCTGGACCTGTTGATGGCCAGTTTGGCCAAGCCCAGGAGCAGACCCACGAGGAGGTCTTCAGACCTGCCCTCCTTCCTCCGTACCGGGTGCCCAAAGATCAGGAGCATGGGACTGAAGTGCAGCCAAAAACAGAGGAGAAGGTTTTTAAGAAAATCAAAAAGGGAGTGCAAACGCCCACACCCAATATATACGTGGTCCACGGACTCCACAGCACCACAGAACAAGCAGTTGGGCTGGGAGTCCGTGAACCACTGCAAACTGCGGTTGCAGGGGACTGCTGCGTGCAGCACCCTCCACCCCAGATCCCCGAGAGAAAGGGGGAGGACTCCCGCGTAGAGAGCCCTCCACTGGGGATCCCCACCGCCCGGTGGCAAATGGGCACGCCAAGGCGTGTCCGGACGGTGGATGAGGGAGAAGAGTTGGACGGTGTGCAGCAGCAGTCTATACAGGGCTCTCCTTTTCACCTCCTTAAATGAGACAAAATTAAAATTTCGGAGGTGGCTCAGGTTGTGGGGCACAGGCTCCCGCGGGAAGTACGGGACCTTGGGGCCAATGTAAAATTCCGTCCGGGCTGGGGTGAGCGCGGACGGGATCCCACCGCACACCTGAGCGTCCTCCAACTGGTGCACTACGTCGGGTCCGAGCACCGCCGTTTTAAGGCGTCGGATGGCGGTGGCCACGTACCGGACGTCTACCGCTGCCCTGCTCGCTATGTCCTGCGGTAGCGTCCAGCCCAGGCCCCCGGCACCCAGCACGTCCCCGACCCTGGTCACCCTCGCCGCCACAGCCCTCCCCTCCGACAGCCACTCGAACCCGCGAGATCACTAGCTTTCTAAATACCTGTCCTCATCTTACACATCTGTTTTCAATCAATATACTTAATATATCATCAGCATCTTTCTGCTCTTTCAGTATGACCTTACATCTGTTACAATGAATACTTGATTCTCAGTCTCTTTGTTCAAACTTTTAAAAACATTGTTCACCATCCATTCTCTTCCTTGGAAATAGGGCTATACAGGGCTCTCCTGTCACCCGCAGGGTGGCAGCCCCATAGCTCTGCAATATACTACAGAGGGTTACTGCTGATCTTCAGCAAATTCGCTGGGCGTTTATTAAACAGAGTAGTATAATTCAGTTAATGTCTTTGCAATGGAAACTCTCATAGAGTTTCAGATACCATTCGACAAGCCTTGCACAGTCCAGCCAGTACCCAGCTCAATTTTGTGGTCACAATGTTTCTTGCCCAAGCCCCGAGCACACAATCTAAGATAATAATGTAGATTTAGACTTTGTCACATGTACTCAAGTTCAAAAGTACATGCATACAGTGAAAGATTTTCAATATCGCCACATACAGTGTCGTCTTTGGTACAAGTACCTTGACACAAAAATTCAAGAACAAGATAGAAGGAAACAAGGAATGAAGTTAAAAGTCAAACATTACAGTCTTGCTTTGCATTAAGTCAAAAACTAAAGAGATAAAGCTAAAAGTTCAACCGTTGCCATCTTTCTTAAGGGCATAGACATGCTGGGACCAGACTTTCTACAAGGGCTCGATCTCCTCTGCTTTGGCGTGCTTTCCCCAACTGGCTCAATCTCTCCTTGTAGCAGATGTTGGGCGATCCGCCATCGCTGCGTTGGTGCTCAGGCTGCCAAAGATCCAATCCAGGTGCCACCAGGTAATAAAGAAGCAGGCAGTCCTGTTGCTCAAGCAAGCAATATTTTTGACTTCTTTCTTTTATCTCTTGTTTTTTTAAAAAAAATCTCCTGTTTTTTTTATTTTCACCCAACATTGCCTCATTGAGGCAATAAGGCAATTATTGACTAATAAGGCAATAATTTGGGTTCTTGTAGCAGTTTGTGGGATCTCACTGTCAGAAAATGGCTGTTGAATTACTTCCCAATAGCAAATCAATGCTTTTTAGCAGAATTTCAACATATGATGTTTTCTCAAGATGCTTTGCTGTAACATAGTGGACATGTTAAACCTCACTCATCCAGTGTAGAAATGAGGCAACTGAGTGTGCATTTCTGACTTGCAGCAGGAGTTGTAGGTTTGAGCTGAGATGCTACTGACATTACTGCCCTACTGACAGTGCCCAAACCTCCCTTCCCTTCCCGGAGCTCTCCATCTCCATCTCCGGCGACCGACTAACCAAGGACATCTACTACAAGCCCACCGACTCTCACAGCTACCTTGACTACTTCACCTCCCACCCTACCTCCTGTAAAAATGCCATCTCTTATTCCCAGATGTACCTCTGTCACATATGTTTCCAGGATGACCAATTCCACCTTAGAAAATTCCAGGTGGCCTCCTTCTTCCAAGATTGCAATTCCCCGCCCATGTGATCGACGATGCCTTCCAGCACATCTCCTCCACTTCCCGCACCTCCACCCTTTAATCCCACCCCTCCCAATGCAACAAGAACAGAATTCCCCGGTCCTCACCTTCCACCAACCTCTGTATACATCGCATCATCCTTTGCCACCTACAGACGGACCCCACCATCACATATGTTTTTCTCTCCCCACCCCTATTAGCGTAGCGAAGGGAACATTCCCTCTGTGGATCCTCTGTGGATCGCAGGAAATGTAAAACCTGGGCCCATACCACTCCCCTCACCTCCATCCAAGGCCCCAAAGGATCCTTCCACATCCGACAGAAATTTAAATGTACCTCCAACAATGTGATCTACTGTATCCGTTGCACCCGACGTGGTCTCCTGTACATCAGGGAGTCGGGACGCCTTCTTGTGGATCGTTTCAGAGAACACCTCTGGGACACCCGCACCAACTAACCCCACCACCCCGTGACTGAACACTTCAACTCCACCTCTCACTCCACCAAGGACATGCAGGTCCTGGGCCTCCTCCGTCGCCACACCCTACGCCTGGAGAAAGAATGCCTCATGTTCTGCCTTGGGATCCTGCAACTACATGGGATCAATGTGGATTTCACCAGTTTCCTCATTTCCCCTCCCCCTACATTATCCCAATTCCAACCTTCCAACTTTACACCGCCTTCATGAAGTCCTACCTGTCCATCTTCCTTCCCACCTATCTGCTCCACCCTCCTCTCCAACTTATCACCACTACCCCCACCTCCATCCACCTATCGCACTCTCAGCTACCTTCCCCAACCCTAGCCCCACCTCCTTCCCATTTATCTCTCCACCTCCTCGGCTCACAAGCCTCATTCCTCATGAGGGCACCTTGCCCAAAATGTCAAATCTCCTGCTCCTCGGCTGCTGCCTGACCTGCTGTGCTTTTCCAGCACCCCACTCTTGACTCTGATATCCAGCATCCACAGTCCTCACTTTCTCCTAGCAGTCTTCCCAGTGATCTTTTGACATAAACATAATCTCCCAACTTTTGGACTCAATTCCCTTTATGATAACATTCTATTACTAGAAGGCTGTGGGTCCATGTCACTGCAGGGGCTTATATACAGAGTACTGTTGAAGTACTGTCAAAGGCTTCATATTAAACTAATCCCAATTTCCCCAATTCAATGATTGTAATTTTTTTGATATGCTTGAAGCAAAAAGTGATGTTTCTTTGCCCTGAGCAACAGCTATCCTTCAAGGAATATGAAATGTGATTATCTGGTGTTTTTGTTACGATGGTATATTCAACTTTCGTGGCCTAACATGGTTCTCGAATGGACAAAAGGCCAACCTCATACAACTCATCAGTAAACAAGAGTAAGTTTGAGCAGACATTAACATGGCGACATGAGCACACAGATCTGTCATCCTCTGCGAATTTAAACCTTTCTGAGAGTTACACGTTGAGATGACGGGTTGTCTGTGGAACATTCATCTTTCTGGATTAGTGGTGCTGGAAAAGCACAGCAGTTCAGGCAACATCCAAGGAGCAGGCCTGAACTGCTGTGCTTTTCCAGCACCACTAATCCAGAATCTGGTTTCAAGCATCTGCAGTCATCGTTTTTACCTAGTTTTTTTACCCTGTGGAGCATTCAGCTCGGGTGAGTTATCCAATTCCGAATAGGAGATAGTGAGGACTGCAGATGCTGGAGAAGTCAAAGTCGATAAAGTGGCATTGGAAAAAGCACAGCAGGTCAGGTAGCAGCTAAGGAGCAAGAGAGTCAACGTTAATCAGGACTGGGATCCAGGACATCCATTTTTGAATTGCAACAGGAGCTGTAGGCCTGGGAAGAGATACTGATTTTGCTGCCCGACTGCATTCAGCTTGGAAGAAAAGAACAAGACAACTCAGGAATATACAAAAGATAATATTGGATGAAAAACAATTTTGAACAGCAACAATTGAAAACTAGAGCTTATGTAGTTTCACTATAATGAAGGAAAGAAGATAATAACTAAATTATCTTCACTCCAGCAACTCAAAGACTCTTTAAAAAAAAAGTGTAAACTGCACCTGAAACAGAAATTGCTGGAAAATCTCAGCAGGTCTGTCAGCATCGGTGGAGAGAAATCAGAGTTAACATTTTGGGTCAAGTGACCTTTCCTCAGGACACTGATCACTGGAGCTGAAATGTTAACTCTGATATCTCTCCAAAGACGTTGCCAGACTTGCTGAGCTTTTCCAGTAATTTCCGTTCTTGTTTCATATTTCCGGCACCTGCACTTCTTTCATTTTTTTAAGCAAACTGCACCTGACTTGTTTGCACTCCATATCCCATTCCACCTTCTTTGTCAGCTCTTTACATCATATGAATGCTTGTAGCTGGGTTTTATTTACTCTCTCACTCAAGAAATTCTTAGAATTGGCTCTTCTTCTGTTTTGATCTGGTTAACAAAGTTCAGTTGAAATCTGCTAGCTGTGAAAAGGGCATAAAATTCAGCCTGTCATCCTCAAGCTGAATAATGTTAAAACGATCCCTCTCACTTATCTAAGAGGCGCTGTGATTTAGTGAGGCTTCACCCTATTAATGGGGAGACCTTTGCTGCTCATGGAAGCAGTAAAATAAAGTTTATTTAATTTGTTCCTGTCCCCGTTTTATGTGAGTGCTGAATCTGAGGTGTATGTCTTGCTCAATGCTTGCTCATCGCATGTAAATTAATAAGACCCAGATGAAGAGTTAACCTCAGAGGAATTTAAGACACTTGCTATCCAAATGGACACTTGTGTGAAGGAGAAATAGCTAGGGGGGCATCAGTTGCTGCTGGTTTTTAAATGTTCTACTCTTCTTTCTTCCTCTTTGTACTTCCTTTCGTTGCCAAACTGAATGGCTGCTCACACAAAGGGATTCATGAAATTAGCTGTATGCAAACGGAGTTCACTTTGAATTGCTTTCATTTGTTAAGGGAATGTGGGCATCACTGATTGGTCCAGCCTTTGTCGCCCTTCCCTAATTACCCAGGGGACAGATAAGAGTTAACAGCATTTCTGTGGATTTGCAGTCAAATGTAGCCCAGACTATGCAAAAGTAAATACTGCAGGTGCTGGAGATTAGAGTCAAGAATGTGGTGCTGGAAAAGCACAGCAGGTCAGGCAGCATCCTCGTGAAGGGTTTTTGCCAAAAGCGTCGATTTTCCTGATCCACGGATGCTGCCTGACCTGCTGTACTTTTCCAGCACCACACTCTTGACTATAGCCCAGACTATATCTGGGAGGCAGATTTCCTTCCCTGTGGGATATTAGTAACTTATTACAATAGACAACAATTTCCTGGTCACTATTAGACTAGCTTTTAATTCTACATTTTTATTCAGTTCAAATTTCATTATCCGCTATGCTGCTACTTGAACCCACGTCCCCAGAACATGGATCTCGAAACATTACTACACCAGGACTGTTTGTGCCAAACTAGTTTAGTCAACTGCCTGTTACAGACCACTAAACATTTTCTCTTCTGACTGTATTTTAGCTAAACTCTTCTTAGAGCAGGAATTTAGCAATTTCCAGATTTTTATGTTGTGGGTATTTTAGTATAAGAGGGGATGAGAGGGTTAACCTTCTGTAAAAGGGCCAGGGTGTTGAGGCTCCTTTAGAAACCTGTCTATTTTTGAGGTATTGTAAAGATCAATTGAGCTTATCTGCAGGAAGAGACAGCTTCTTCATCCGACTCAGAAGTGTCCCACTTAAATAGCGACAAATAGGAGGACAATTCCGGCAGCTCATCCCAAAGGCAGAGCACTACAGCAGAAGCTTCCTGGAGTGCAGGCCCATGTTGGAAACAATGGCCACTTGTGAACATTGCTTCTCTTTTCCATCTGTTATTCAGTAGGCTAGTAGTTTGTTTTCTAAAAAAAATGATGCACAGGATTTCTGAGATAAAGGTCAAACTGCAGAGGTTACAAAGTTCTGACATTTCTATTTCCTGTGTGGAAAATACAGTTGTGATCCTCCTTGTACGTTTGTGTTGGCTGTCAAAAACTGTGAGCAGCCAACTCTCAGAAAAAGTTCCAAACTATTTCTCAGCAGCTGCCTGGCTTTCTCTTCCACCTTCCTTGTCCCAGCGCTAACGACAGTGTTAACTTTCACAACTCAATATCTTGTGAAAAGAGAATTTTGACTGAAAACTGAATGGAGCACTGAGAGCCCATTGCCTCCTAAATGAGGCATCAAAAAGATCAGTGCAACCCAGCAACTTTATGCCTAACTATCATTTTAAACAAGGAGTCAATCTGAATAAAACTAACATGTATGGGCAAGAAGAACTGTTCCATACACTGCAGAGACAAAGCATCAGTTTAATTGAAGAGCACAATCTATTGTAAAACTTGTACAAAGTAGATAACATTGTAGAGTATATTGATACAGGTGCCGTGGTAATTATATGTGGGTATACCCCCATATTCGATCAGTTATTAATTCTGCTACTGAGTGAGACTCTTGGGCAGGCAAGGTATGATTTCAGCCTATTGAAATCAAAATTCATGCTTATTATGAGTGGTCATACTGCAGGAGATGGGCAAGAAGTCATTTTCAGAACTCCTCTGACTTTACATTGTTTTTTCTCATTGGCAGCCACACACACATACACTCAAAGATCGACCCCATTGATGATTTGGTGAAAACACTATTCAAAATTTGGAGTATGCAATGGCACCCAGACTTACTGATGTATATTTATTCTAGATATCAATTTATGGTGATTACACTTATTTGGGCAGCACGGTGGCTCAGTGGTTAGCACAGCTGCCTCACAGTGCCAGGGACCCAGGTTTGATTCCAGCTTCAGGCAACTGTCTGTGTGGAGTTTGCACATTCTCCCTGTGTCTGTGTGGGTTTCCTCTGGGTGCTCCGGTTTCTTCCCACTGTCCAAAGATGTGCAGATCAGGTGAATTGCCCATGCACCATACACTACATGCTAAATTGCCCATAGTATTAGGTGCATTCGTGAGAGGGAAATGGGTCTGGGTGGGTTACTCTTTGGAGAGTTGGTGTCAACTTGTTGGGCCGAAGGGCCTGTTTCCACACTGTAGGGAATCTAATCTAATCATTTACTGAGTCTGAAACGCCTTGTACAAATCTGCACTGGTATATGTAGACAGACTAACAGGTTTGCTTTGGATCTGGGTGTAGGCAGGCGTGGAGATTATTTGCACAGTTTTTTTGCATATAGGTCCCTGTGGGACCAGCCTCTTTTCTGGAGAGCTATTCTTAAAAATAGTTACAAAATGAAAACTTTATATTGCAAAAGAAAACTTTGTTAGTAATTAGACTTGCTACTAACACTATCCAATGAGCATCACTATATGCAAGGGTGAAAGTTTAGTTTCCCTCCATTATAGTGGTAAGTACGCGATAACCATTTTTACCCAAATGCATCAGCTTTTGTTAAATTCAATCATGGGATGAGGGCATTGCTAGCTAGGCCAGATTAATTGCCCATTCCTAATTATCCAGAGGGTGGAAAGGAGTCAACCATATCGCTGTGGTCTGAAATCCACATGTAGGCCAGACCAGGCCAGATAAGGACAGCAGTTATCTTGCTGAAATGCATTAACGAACCAGATAGATTTTTATCATAAAATAGAATTTCATAGAATCCCTACAGTGTGGAAACAGGCCCTACAGCCCAACAAACCCACTCCAACCCTCCAAACAGTATCTCACCCAGACCAATTCCCCTACCCTATTACTCCACATCTTCCCTGACTAATGCACCTATACATCCCGTAACACTATGGACAATTTAGCATGGCCATTTCACCTAACCTGCACATC
Source organism: Chiloscyllium plagiosum (assembly GCF_037043375.1). Classification (NCBI taxonomy): domain Eukaryota; kingdom Metazoa; phylum Chordata; class Chondrichthyes; order Orectolobiformes; family Hemiscylliidae; genus Chiloscyllium; species Chiloscyllium plagiosum. Next base: position 18,398,517 of record NW_028270153.1, on the reverse strand, counting down.
TTTGGACTGTGGGAGGAAACCAGAGCACCCAGAGGGAACCCCCACAGACACGGGGAGAATGTGAAAACTCCACACAGACAGTCATCCGAGGCTGGACTCAAACCTGGGTCTCTCGTGTTTGAGGCAGCAGTGCTAACCACTGAGCCACCGTGCTACTCAACAGCAGTTTTGCTGTTGTCATTAGATTCTTAATTACAGATTACTTTTATATTGAATTTAACTTCCACCATCTGCCTGGCAGGATTTGAACCCAGGTCCCTGAACATTACCTGAGTTGAAAGTTCGAGTGCTCACTGATTTTCCATTGTTTTATTTTTATTCTTTTATCAAATTTTGAATTATGAGCTAGAAATGACGGGTGGTCTTTGGAACAGCTTGTGGTAAAAGATAAAGAGGCGAGAGTGTGGTGCTGGAAAAGCACAGCAGGTCAGGCAGCTTCCGAAGAGCAGAAGAATCGACGTTTCGGGTAGAAGTAAAGAACAGACACCAACGGTCATTTGAGTGGGGGCAGCGTTGAAGGTAAAAGCGAACCCGGGAGACTACAGCAAAGGTAAGACAGTTTGTTTTAAAATTGCTTACCTGTAGCGGGCAGCGGTGTGTTTTTTTACTCTCTCTCCACAGAAAGAGCGGGAGCAGCAGAGGAAGTGACGGCAAGCAGAGGGGCAGCCGGGAAGGAAAAGTGAGTATATAAGTCAGGAAGTCAGGAAGTCAGGAAGTGCCAGGGTGTGAGACATCTCCGACCATCTTGAAAGTATATTGGAGCGGGAGGGGGAGGATCCAGTTGTTGTGGTCCACGTTGGTACCAACAACATAGGCAAGACTAGGGTGGAGGACCTGTTTGGGCATTATGAAGCACTAGGCAGGAAATTGAAGCACAGGTCCTCAAGGGTCATAATCTCCGGATTACTGCCCGAGCCACGTGCCAATTGGCATAGGGACAAGAAAATTAGGCAAGTAAACACGTGGCTAAGGGATTGGTGTGGGAAAGAGGGATTCCACTTCATGGGGCATCAGTTATGGAACAGGGGGGATCTGTACCGTTGGGACGGTCTCCACCTGAACCAATCAGGTACCAATGTTCTAGCGAAGAGGATAAATAGGGTGGTCAGTAGGACTTTAAACTTCTGAGTTGGGGGGAAGGGAAAGTGAAAGCGACAGGGAGTATGGAGGTAAATGGCAAGATAAGCAGCAGGATAGCATGTTTCCAGGCGGATTTAAAATTGAGGCAGACTGAGAATGCAGTAAAAAGCAAGGATAACTTAGGACATATGACTTCCAACATCTCTAATGATAAGGAAGTTAGCATTAAGGCACTTTACCTGAATGCTCGTAGCATACATAACAAAGCCGATGAACTAATGGCACAGATAATAGTGAATGATTATGATGTAGTAGGCATCACAGAGATTTGGTTACAGCGGGGTCAGGACTGGCAGTTAAACCTCCATGGTTTTTCAACTTATCGAAAAGACAGAGAGGTGGGCAGAGGGGGTGGGGTTGCCTTGTTAGTTAAGAACAAAATTAAATCTATGGTATTGAATGACATAGCGTCGGATGATGTGGAGTCTGTGTGGGTGGAATTGAGGAACCACAAAGGCAAAAAAAACATAATTGGAGTTGTGTATAGACCTCCTAACAGTGGTCAGGACCAGGGACGCAACATGTACCGGGAAATAGAGAAGGCATGTCAGAAAGGCAAGGTTACATTGATCATGGGAGACTTCAATATGCAGGTGGACTGGGTAAATAATGTTGTTAGTGGATCTAAAGAAAGGGAATTCATGGAATGCTTACAGGATGGCTTTTTGGAACAGCTTGTCATGGAGCCCACAAGAGAGCAGGCTATTCTGGACCTAGTGCTTTGCAATGAACCAGACTCTATAAAAGATCTTAAAGTAAGGGAACCTTAGGAAGTAGCGACCATAATATGATAGAGTTCAGTCTGGAGTTTGAAAGGGAGAAGGCAAAATCGGATGTAATGGTGTTACAGTTGAATAAAGGTAATTATGAGGGCATGAGAGAGGAACTGACTAAAATAGACTGGAAGCAGAGGATAACCGGGAAGACAGTAGAGCAAAAATGGCAGGAGTTTGTAAGTATAATTGAGGACACTGTACAGAGGTTCATTCCCAAGAAAAGAAAGATTAACCGGGGAGGGATTAGACAACCTTGGCTGACAAAGGAAGTCAGGAAATGTATTAAAGAAAAAGAGAGATCCTATAAAGTGGCTAAGAACAGTGGGAAATCAGAAGATTGGGAAGGATACAAAAGCAAACAGAGGATAACAAAGAGTGTAATAAGAAAGGAGAGGATCAAATATGAAGGTAGGCTAGCCAATAGTATTAGAAATAATAGTAAAAGTTTCTTTCAGTACATAAGAAACAAACGACAGGCAAAAGTAGACATTGGGCCACTTCAAACTGATGCAGGAAGCCTAGTGATGGGAGATAAGGAAATAGCAGGAGAACTTAACAAGTACTTTGCGTCAGTCTTCACAGTGGAAGACATGAGTAATATCCCAAAAATTAAAGGGTGTCACGGGGCTGAGTTGAGTATGGTTGCCATTACGAAAGAGATAGTGCTAGAAAAGTTAAAAAGTCTTAAAATTGATAAATCTCCTGGCCCCGATGGGATACACCCTAGAGTTCTGAGAGAGGTGGCTGAGGAAATAGCAGAGGCATTGGTTGAGATCTTTCAAGAGTCACTGGAGTCAGGAAAGGTCCCGGATGATTGGAAGATGGCTGTTGTAACCCGCTTGTTCAAGAAAGGATCAAGGCAAAAGATGGAAAATTATAGGCCAATCAGCTTAACCTCGGTTGTTGGTAAAATTCTAGAATCCATCATTAAGGATGAGGTTTCTAAATTCTTGGAAGAGCAGAGTCTGATTAGAACAAGTCAACATGGATTTAGTAAAGGGAGGTCATGCCTGACAAACCTGTTGGAATTTTTTGAAGAGGTAACAAGTAGGTTAGACCAGGGAAACCCAGTGGATGTGGTCTATCTAGACTTTCAAAAGGCCTTTGATAAGGTGCCACACGGGAGGCTGCTGAGCAAGGTGAGGGCCCATGGTGTTCGAGGTGAGCTGCTGGGATGGATTGAGGATTGGCTGTCTAACAGAAGGCAGAGAGTTGGGATAAAAGGTTCTTTTTCAGAATGGCAGCCGGTGACGAGCAGTGTCCCGCAGGGTTCGGTGCTGGGGCCACAGCTGTTCGCATTATATATTAACGATTTGGATGAGGGAACCGGGGGCATTCTAGCGAAGTTTGCCGATGATACGAAGTTAGGTGGACAGGCAGGTAGTACTGAGGAAGTGGGGAGGCTACAGAAGGATCTTGACAGGTTGGGAGAGTGGTCCAGGAAATGGCTGATGGAATTTAACGTGAGCAAGTGTGAGGTCTTGCACTTTGGCAAAAAGAATAAAAGCATAGACTACTTTCTAAATGGTGAGAAAATTAATAAAGCCAAAGCACAAAGGGATCTGGGAGTGCTAGTCGAGGATTCTCTAAAGGTAAACATGCAGGTTGAGTCCGTGATTAAGAAAGCGAATGCAATGTTGTCTCTTATCTCGAGAGGGTTGGAATATAAAAGCAGAGATGTACTACTAAGACTTTATAAAGCTCTGGTTAGGCCCCATTTGGAGCACTGTGTCCAGTTTTGGTCCCCACACCTCAGGAAGGACATACTGGCACTGGAACGTGTCCAGCGGAGATTCACACGGATGATCCCTGGAATGACAGGTCTAACATATGAGGAACGGCTGAGGATACTGGGATTGTATTTGTTGGAGTTTAGAAGATTAAGGGGAGACTTAATAGAGACGTACAAAATAATACATGGCTTGGAAAAGGTGGATGCTAGGAAATTGTTTCAGTTAAACGAGGAGACTAGGACCCGTGGACACAGCCTTAGAATTAGAGGGGGTCATTTCAGAACAGAAATGCGGAGACATTTCTTCAGCCAGAGAGTGGTGGGCCTGTGGAATTCATTGCCACGGAGTGCAGTGGAAGCCGGGACGCTAAATGTCTTCAAGGCCGAGATTGATAGATTCTTGTTGTCTCGAGGAATTAAGGGCTACGGGGAGAACGCTGGTAAGTGGAGCTGAAATGCGCATCAGCCATGATTGAATGGCGGAGTGGACTCGATGGACCGAATGGCCTTACTTCCACTCCTATGTCTTATGGTCTTATGGTCTAAACCTGTTTTATTTCTTCATGAGACCACTGATGGAAGCTAAATGCAGACTGAGCCCTGATTAACAAAGTTCTAACAGACACAAGGACTCTGGGAAGAGCTCTGTGTTTAAACAGACAGCAGAGTTGGCTATAACTTAACCTGGGAATTGGATCTGCCAAGTCTGACAGAGAGCCTACGTTCAAGCAGTTGGCAGTTGTTGAATGGTAATGGGGACTCAATCAATCTGCCAATCAGAGCAGAGCAAGAATTAAAGTTGTCTTTTTAAACTAAATTTTCAGAGACATGGTTCTGGGATGCTGCTGAGACAGCATGAAGATTTGAAAGCTCCCCAACCAAAATGATATACCAGCTTCCAGATGCCCCAAGATGAGAGACCTGAGTTAGAAGTATTGTTGCCCTTGCCTGGGTGAACTGAGTTGGTCACTTTGATCAAAGTTTCATAAATGCAGCCATGTTATGCCTGTGAAATAATGCACCAAGAAAGCCATTTGAGTAAAATGGCCAGTTTTATTACTTCCATTCATTTTCCCCTGAACTGTAATTGTTTATCTGTCTACCTTTTGTTTGAATGAGGGCTGAGATCAAATGTTTTGGGTTTAAAGCACAGATGTTAATCTGCCTAATTTCCTCTGCTTGAATGTTTTTGTGTATAATAAGTTGTTGTGGCGGTGCTTGGACCCGACATAGTGTGCCAGTTGGAAGATGCTCAGGTGTGTGGTAGAATCCCGCCTGCGTTTACCCCTGCCCATTCACATTGGCCCCAAGGTCCCATACTTCCCGCAGGAGCCTGTGCCCCACAACCTGAGCCACCTCTGAAATTTTAGTTTTGTCCCTTTCAGGGACAAGACACAGCGGGCCCTGTATCAACAACTGCTGCACACCGTCCACCTGTAAAGATTAGATTACAGTGTGGAAACAGGCGCTTCAGCCCAACAAGTCCACACCGACCCGCCGAAGCGAAACCCACCCATACCCCTACATTTTACCCTTTACCTAACACTATAGGCAATTTAGTATAGCCAATTCACCTGATCCTACACATCTTTGGATGGTGGGAGGAAACCGGAGCACACGGAGGAAACCCACGCAGACACGGGGAGAATGTGCAAACTCCACACAGTTAGTCGCCTGAGGCGGGAATTGAACCCGGGTCTCTGGCGCTGTGAGGCAGCAGTGCTAACCACTGTGCCACCGTGCCGCCCACCTCTTCTTCCTCATCCACCACCCGGACATGCCATGGCGAGCCCATTTGCCACCGGGCAGTAGGGATCCGCAGTGGAGAGCTCTCTATGTGGGAGTCCTCCCCCTGTGTCTCGGGGATCTGGGGTGGAGGTGCTGCATGCAGTGGTCCCCTGCAACCACAGATTGCGGTGATTCATGGACTCCCATCCCAATGGCTTGTTCTGTGGTGCTGTGGAATCTGTGGACCATGTATCTATGGGGTGTGGGCACTTGCACTCCCTTTTTAGTTTTCTGGAAAACCTTGTTCTTTACTGGACTTCAATTCCAGAAGAAGGAGGCTTATGTGTTGATGAGGTAAGATGGTTCAGATGAGGCAATGGAGAGTTACAGATCAGCTAGGAAGGATTTAAAGAAAGAGTTAAGAAGAGCAAAGAGAGGACATGAGCATCTTTAGCAAATAAAATAAAGGAGAACCCTAAAGCTTTCTATTGGTATGTGAGGAACAAAAGGATGACTAGGGTAGGAATAGGGCCAGTCAAAGACAAAAGTGGGAAGTTGAAGGTGGACCCTATGGAGATCGGAGAGGTGCTAAACGAACATTTCTCATCGGTTTTCACTCAGGAAAAGGAGAATATTGTAGAGGAGAAGAATGAGGTACGAGATATTAGACTAGAAAGGATCGAGGTTAGTTACGAACAGGTGTTATCAATTCTAGAAGGAGTGAAAGTAGACAAGTCCCCTGGGCTGGATGGGATCTATCCGAGGATTGTCTGGGAAGCTAGGGAGGAGATAGCAGGGCCTTTGGCTTTGATATTTGAGTAATCAAAGGACTGGAGGAATGCAAATGCTGTGCCCTTGTTCAAGAAGGGTAGTCGAGATGACCCAGGTAATTATAGACCAGTGAGCCTTACTTCTGCTGTTGGAAAGGATTATAAGAGATGAGATTTATAACCATGTAGCAAGCAACAATTTGATTTCAGATAGTCAACATGGTTTTGTCAAGAGCAGGTCGTGTCTCACAAACCTCATTGAGATTTTTGAGAAGGTGACCAGCATATCAATGAAGGTATGGCAGTTGACATGGTATACATGGACTTCAGTTAAGCCTTTGATAAGGTCCCACATGGTAGGCTGTTGGAGAAAATGCAGAGGCATGGGATTGAGGGTGATTTCGCAGTTTGGATTAGAAACTGGCTTTCTGAAAGAAAGCAGCGAGTGGTGGTTGATGGAAAATATTCAGCCTGGAGTCTGGTTACTAGTGGTGTGGCACAAGGATCTGTTTTGGGACCACTGCTGTTTGTCATTTTCATAAATGACTTAGACACAGGCATAGGTGGATGGATTAATAAACTTGCAGGTGACACTCAAGTTGGTGGAGTAGTGGACAGTTTGGAAGAATGTTATAGATTGCAGGGGGACTTAGATAAACTGCAGGATTGGGCTGAGAGGTGGCAAATGGAGTTCAATGCAGCTAAATGTGAGGTGATGCACTTTGGGAAGAATAACAGGAAGGCAAAGTACTGGGCCAGTGGAAAGACTCTTGGTAGTGTGGATGTGCAGAAGGATCTTGGAGTCTGTGTACATAGATCCCTAAAAGTTGCCACCCAGGTTGATAGTGCTGTTAAGAAGGCATACAGTGTATTAAGTTTCATTTGTAGAGGAATTGAGTTCCGAAGCCGCAATATTGTGCTGCAACTTTACAAAATGTTAGTACGACCACACTTGGAATATTGTGTACAGTTCTGGTTGCCATATTTCGGAAGGATGTGGAAGCATTGGAAAAGGTGCAGAAGAGATTTACGAGGATGTTGCCTGGTCTGGAGGGAAGGTCTTATGAGGAAAGGCTGAGAGATTTGGGTCTGTTCTCATTGCAAAGAAGAAGGCTAAGAGGGGATTTGATAGAGACATACAAGATGATCAGACGATTAGATAGGGTAGACAGTGAAAGTCTTTTTCCTAGGATGATGACGTCAGCTTGTACGAGGGGGCATGACTACAAATTGAGGGGTGATAGATTTAAGACAGATGTCAGAGGCAGGTTCTTTACTCAGAGTGGTAAGAGTGTGGAATGCCCTACTTGCCAATGTAATTAACTCAGCCACATTAGGGAGATTTAAACACTCCTTGGATGAGCACATGGATGACGATGTGATAGTGTAGGGGGACGAGCTGAGAATAGTTCACGGGTCAGAGCAACATTGAGGGCCAAAGGGCCTGTTCTACGCTGTATTGTTCTATGTTCTATGTACTATTAGAAGAAAAAATAATAATAAATTGTTGTCTTTTGTTTAAGATGTAAAACCCGTATTTGGAAATTAATTAATCTGAAAAATCCAAGGATTGGCTATTCAAAAGTCTGGTTAGGAACTATTGGAGTGATTACCTGTGGGTCCTCGATGGTTTAATTTTACAATGTTGCAAATACAGAAGTGGAAAGGTTGTTTTGTTTAAGCTGTCCATCTTCATGTTTTAAGGCATGTATTGGTGCAACTGAAATCTCATTCCTTTGTATCATGAAACTTTTGTTGAGAAACATGAATGAACAGAGTGAAGTGAAAGACAAAGAACAGTGGTACGGTCAGTGCCGACATTGCCTCATCATGATGCACTTTGCCTCTTAATAAGTACCCTTCCTGATTAACTTAATGCAGAGGAATATGAAGTTCTACATTTTGGAAGGAGCAATGTAAATGTACTGTACAAAATAAAAGATACGGTTCCAAAATGGGGAGAGGAACATATTGCTGGGGGTATGTGTGCACAGATCATGGAAGGTCGCAGAACAGATTAAGAAAGGGAGCTCAACAAGGCATTCAGGATTCTAGGTCTTTCTAAACAGAGACGTAGAGTACATAAGCATAGACATTGCAATGAAGCTTCTAAAACACTGTTTCAACATCAACTGGAGTATTGAGTGAAATCTTATAGGGGTCTGAATGATATGGTTATGGCAAAGATTTGTGGCAGAATTAGATGAGAAGTCTGATGAGGCAGGCCTCGGTATCAAGAGCAACTCATTACATCGTTTATGCTTTTGTGGAGTGGAAAGGCAAGTTTCTCATTAGGAAGTGGTGAATTACTAATTAAGGAGAATTAAAGCTGGTTAAATGTTTCATTAACGGCACAGCACCCCTCAAATGTTCAGCTTCCTATCGTTTCAAACAATCCAGTGAGAATGCATTCGGCACTGAGTGAGAGAGAGTGTGCTCAGGGAGCAAGCCAGCAGCTCTGAGATGTAGCCTGGCCCAAACCCTGAGTATCGATCCCTCCATTCAGCGAACATTGCTTCCTGTCCACCCGACACATGCCCCTCAGTTTTATAAATTTCAATTCGCAACCTCCTCCTGTCTAAGGAAGACAATCCCAGTTTGCCTAATCTCTCTTCATAAACTCTCCAGCCCAGACAACATCCTGAACCCTCTGCACTCCCTCCAGAGCTAACACATTCCCTTCTATAATGTGGATTATACTAACAGTTCCATTTTGTGCTACTGAGTGACTTAAACACTGAAGTATCAAGTGATGCAGTTAAAATTATACACGTGTGAAAATTCAAATGTTGTGCATTGTCACCCATTCCACCAAAGTCTATACATCTATTTCCTTCTCTCACGCCCATTATGTCCTAATATGGACCCTGATCGTACAGCTAGAGTGGAGGGAGCTTGTTTGGCAATGGAGCCCCTTAACCTTTGGCCAGGCGATCCTAGAGGTGTCCATGACTGGGTGATCCAGACAAGTGAAGCCTCATCAGTTACAACTTCCAAGGGTTAGAAGTGGGAGAGCAACCAAGAGGGAGAAGGACCTGGACACCTCAATGTCCTGAGGGGCCTGCATATAGTTCATACTTTATTTGGGTGTGTCTTAGCCCTGCCCTGAGTCCTTACGAGGATGGAGGTACCTAACATTTCCGCCAGATTCCCCATCTCCCTGTTGCCATGCCTTCAGTCCTGATGACCAGTGGCTGGGGCAGTGGAGTATAAGTATGTGCACCTCTCCAGAAAATTATGACAATGGTAGATCTGGTTATGTGCTTAGATTGGAGAAGCTTGGGTTCATCTTCTTACAAAAAGAGTGTTTATAGGACATTTGGCAGAGATGTTGAAATTAATGAAAGGAATAGCCAGAGTAGATAAAGCAAAAGTGTGCTCATTGGGCAAAGAGTCAGAGGACACTGATTTAAAGCAAATTGACAAAGGATCCAAATACAGTGCAAGAAAAATGATCTTGTGCAGCGATTTGTTACAATTTGCAATGCACTGTCCGACAAGGTGGGGAATGTTGAGAGCTTGCCTTAGCAGGGTATTATACATGATGTGGTAATGTTATTTCTCACAACATAGGAAATGGGGAATGAATATCACATTACAGCTCAGTGTTAAGTGCATAAATTCCATTCACAGGCACATAAGTACCTGGAACAGAAAACTATTAGATTACAAAAAGAATGGAGCATGCTTCCAGTAGTGTGTCAATGTTTTAAGTGATCCTGGGAGATGGAGTATGAAAGCCTTACACCCTGAGGGTGATTATATCATGAGAACGTCTATGAAAAGGAATACTGTTAAAAATCACAATGTCAAGTTTAGTCCAACAGGTTTATTTGGAAGCACTAGCTTTCGGAGCGCTGCCCTTTCATCAGGTAGCTGTCCTGCTACCTGATGAAGGAGCGGCACTCTGGAAGCTAGTGCTTCCAAATAAACCTGTTGGACTATAACCTGGTGTTGTGATTTTTAACCTTGTCCATCCCAGTCCAACACCGGCTCCTCCACATCAAAAGGAATACTGACATACTGAGACAATGTAACAGGGAAGGTGGATTCGAAGAACAAGGACAAAACAATACAATATAGGAAAAGGCCCTTTGGCCCTCCAAGTCTGCGCCGGCTATCTTTTAAAGAGGGGGTATAATAAACATTGATACAGAAATTATTTTCAGGTTTAAAGGGATTGAGGGGAGGAATGTGAGTGACTGAAATGACACATGAACTTAGACTGACTTCTGTGCTGTAGTAATCTGATGATTTATCATCTGATTTAAAGCAGTCTGTCATGATATAGAACTTGGCAGCTGAGCTCACTCTTTCTACTCTCTGTCTATCAATCTCCTTGCAAGGGGATAACTGCCCACACTCATGACCAAATGGGCAGACAATAGACAATAGATGCAGGAGTAGGCCATCCTGCTCTTCGAGCCTGCACCACCATTCAATATGATCTTGGCTGATCATCCTCAATCAGTATCCTGTTCCTGCTTTATCTCCATAACCCTTGATTCCACTATCCTTGAGAGCTCTATCCAACTCTTTCTTAAATGAATCCAGAGACTGGGCCTCCACTGCCCTCTGGGGCAGAGCATTGCACACACCCACCACTCTCTGGGTGAAGAAGTTTCTCCTCATCTCTGTCCTAAATGGCCTACCCTGTATTTTTAAGCTGTGTCCTCTGCTTTGGGACTCACCCATCAGCAGAAACATGTTTCCTGCTGCCAGAGTGTCCAATCCTTTAATAATCTTATATGTCTCAATCAGATCCCCTCTCAGTCTTCTAAACTCAAGGGTATACAAGCCCAGTCGCTCCAATCTTTCAACAAAAGATAGTCCCGCCATTCCAGAAATTGACCTCGTGAACCTACGCTGCACTCTCTCAATAGCCAGAATGTCTTTCCTCAAATTTGGAGACCAGAACTGCACACAATATTCCAGGTGTGATCTCATCAGGGCCCTGTACAGCTGCAGAAGAACCTCTTTGCTTCTATACTCAATCCCTCTTGTTATGAAGGCCAGCATGCTATTAGCTTTCTTCATTACCTGCTATACCTGCATGCTTGCCTTCATTGACTGGTGTACAATAACACCCAGATCTCTTTGTACTGCCCCTTTACCTAACTTGACTCCATTTAGGTAGTAATCTGCCTTCCTGTTCTGGCCACCAAAGTGGATAACCATACACTTATCCACATTAAACTGCATCTGCCAAGCATCTGTCCACTCACCTAACCTGTCCAGGTCACCCTGTAATCTCCTATCATCCTCTTCACATTTCACCCTGCCACCCAGCTTTGTGTCATCAGCAAATTTGCTAATGTTACTATTAATACCATCTTCTATATCATTTATATATATTGTAAAAAGCTGCGGTCCCAGCGCGGATCCCTGCGGTATCCCACTAGTCACCGCCTGCCATTCTGAAATTGAGCCGTTATCACTACTCTTTGTTTCCTGTCAGCCAACTAATTTTCAGTCCAAGCCAGTACTTTGCCCCCAATACCATGCGCCCTAAATTTGCTCACTAACCTCCTATGTGGAACTTTATCAAAGGCTTTCTGAAAGTCCAGGTACACTACATCCACTGGATCTCCCTTGACCATCTTCATAGTTACATCCTCAAAAGATTCCAGAAGATTAGTCGAGCATGATTTTCCCCTTCATAAATCCATGCTGACTCTGACCTATCCTGTTACTGCTATCCAGATCTGTCATAATTTCATCCTTTATAATTGACTCCAGCATCTTTCCCACCACTGAGGTCAGACTAACTGGTCTATAATTTCTTGCTTTCTCTCTCACTCCTTTCTTAAAAAGTGGTACAACATTAGCCACCCTCCAATCCGTAGGAACTGATCCTGAATCTATCAAACTCTGGAATATAATCACCAACGTATCCACGATTTCTAGAGCCACCTCCTTCAGTACCCTGGGATGTAGACCATCAGGCCCCGGGGACTTATCAACCTTCAGACATAACAGTCTCTCCAACACCAATTCCTGGCAAATATAAATTCCCTTCAGTTCAGGTCCTTCAGCCACTGTTACCTCTGGGAGATTGTTTGTGTCTTCCCCGGTGAACACAGATCTGAAGTACCAATTTAATTCTTCTGCTATTTCTTTGTTCCCCGTAATATATTCCCCTGTTTCTGCCTTCAAGGGCCCAATTTTAATCTTTTTTTCCCTTTCACATACCTAAAAAAGCTTTTGCTATCCTCCTGTATATTTTTGGCCAGTTTACCTTCGTACCTCATTGTTTCTCTGCGTATTTCCTTCTTAGTAATCCTCTGTTGTTCTTTAAAAGCTTCCCAGTCCTCCGTTTTCCCACTCATCTTTGCTATGTTATACTTTTTCTCTTTTGACTTTATATGTTTCTTAACTTCCCTCGTCAGCCACAGCCACCCCTGCCTCCTCATTGGATATTTCTTCCTTTTTGGAATGAACTGATCCTGCATCTTCTACATTATACCCAGAAATATCTGCCATTGTTTATCCACTGTCATCCCTGCTAAGGTATTGTACCATTGAACTTTGGCCAGCTCCTCCCTCATAGCTCCATAGTTCCCTTTATTCAATTGAACTATTGTCACTACTGATTGTACCCTCTCCCTCTCAAATTGCAGATTGAAGCTTATTGTATTATGGTCACTACCTCCTAATGGCTCTTTTACTTCGAGGTCCCTGATCAATTCTGGTTTGTTGCACAATACCAGATCCAGAATTGCCTTCTCTCTGGTAGGCTCCAGCACCAGCTGTTCTAAGAATCCATCTCGGAGGCACTCCACAAAGTCTCTTTCTTGAGGTCCAATACCATCCTGATTCTCCCAGTCTACCTGCATGTTGAAATCCCCCATAACAACTGTAGTCACATCTTTGTGACAGGCCAATTTCAGCTCCTTATTCAACTTACACTCTACATCCATACTACTGTTTGGGGGCCTGTAGATAACTCCCAAGAGGGTCTTTCTACCCTTAGAATTTCTCAGCTCTATCCATACTGACTCTACATCCCCTGATTCTAGGTCCCCCCACGCAAGGAACTGAATATCATCCCTTACCAACAAGGCCACCCCACCCCCTCTGCCTGTCAGTCTGTCCTTACGATAGCATGTATAGCCTTGAATATTCATTTCCCGGGCCATGTCCACTTGAAGCCACGTCTCAGTTATCCCCACAATATCGTAGTTGCCAATTTCCGAAAGATCCTCAAGCTCATCCATCTTATTTCTAATACATCGTGCATTCATATATAGTATTTTTAATTTGTTACTGCCCTCACCCTTCCTATTGACCCCTATTTCACTCAACCTTACGGCATGATCCCTTTTTGAGTTTTCTGCTTCATTGATACCATTGTCTTTCTTGACTTCCTTTGTTCTAACTTTCCCTTCAATTTCCTTCTTAAACTTCCAACTTGTCCCCCCCCATCCCTATTTAGTTTAAATGCAGCTGTGTTGCTGTAGCAAAACTGCCTGCCAGACTGCTGGTCCCCAACCTATTAAGGTGCAAACATGTGATGGCATCAAGTGCTGAAGTGGACACTATATATTCTCAAAAAAAAAAGGTATAGACAGAGTTAATGATTGCTGTCTTTACCTTGGTGTTTTAAAAAAAATTCTCAAGGTCAGGTTCGTAGGAGAGTAGTCTGACACAGAACAAACGACCAAGAGGCGAGTCTGCTAGAATATGGGCATTTTATTCCCCGCAGCGTCGCCACAACCAGGTTTCATACAACGGGTCTGGCTTATACTCACTCTACATGTTACCGGAACTGGGAGCCGTCAGTTCTCGTAGAGCGGTTGCCAACAACCCACGCTCGGCGGTTAAACGTAACCCCGGAGCAGACTCACCGAACTGGAGACTTTTCCAGCTGATATGCTCTTTTCCAGATATAAACATTCATGTGAACAGCAGAGCAAGGCTAAAAAACACATTCCATTCTGGTTACATACAGATAAGAAGATTCACACGGGGAGGTGTGTAATAAGATTCACACGGGACTAAGCAACACCTCCATTCCGGTTAGATTCACACATGTATTGGGACATAATTTTTAACCGTTTCACCACATTCCACTGCTTGGCCCAATACATGTGTTACATTATGATTCACACATGTATTGGGACATAATTTTACACCACACTTGGCATAGGGAATTTCAAGACTAGGAGGCATATCTTTAAAGGTGAGAGGAGAGAGATTTTAAAAATTACATGAGAGGCAATTTTTTGACTATATTAATACTCAACTATTCAAGGCAGGGTTGCTTTTTGACACCATTACAGCACTGCAAGAGCCTTTCATTTTAACCTAGCTCTTCCTTTAAAAATTAAACCATCACCAAATTATCATGTCAGGTCATTGGTTTGATTCGTTAATGAGCTGATTGATATCAGATAGAGTCACAGGGTCATACAGCACAAAAGCAGACTCTTTGGTCCAACCACCCATGTCGACCATAATCCCAAACTAAACTAGTCTCATCTGCCTGCTCCTGGCCCATATCCCTCCAAACATTTCCTGTTCGTGCACTTATCCAAATGTCTCTTAAATGTTGTAATTGTACCCACAACTACCACTTCCTCAGGAAGTTCATTCCACACACAAACTATCCTCTGTGCAAAAAAATCGCCTCTCATGTAATTTTTAAAATCTCTCTCCTCTCACCTTAAAAATATGCCTCCTTGTCTTGAAATTCCCTCTGCTAAGGTAAAGACAACAACTATTAACTCTGTCTATACCTCTTTTTTTTGAGAATATACAGTGTCCACTTCGGCACTTGATGCCATCACATGTTTGCCAACATGGAAGAAGAGCTCAGCAAGGCCATTGACAGTCTAGCCTCAGGTAAGACACCGGGTAGCGACAGAATTCTGATCAAGTGCTGCAAGACTAGCTTCCTGCTCCCATTGCATGAAGTCCTCTATCAGTGTTAGCAAGGAGCAGCTGTACCGCAGGCCATGAGGGATGCCAAGATCATTTCCCTCTACAAGAACAAGGGTGAGAGAAGCGACTGCAATAACTACAGAGGCATCTCTCTCCTCAACACTGTTGGCAAAGCCTTTGCTTGGGTCATCTTGACCTGCCTGCAGAAACTGGCAGAACATGTGTACCCAGAGTCACAGTGTGGTTTCTGAGCTAACATGCCAATTGCAGGAGAAGTGCAGAGAACTGAAAATGCCTGTGTAAGTTGCTTCAATCGACCTCACCAAGGTGTTGGACCTGGTCAGCAGAAACGGCCTTTTCAAAGTTCTCCTGAAGATTGGCTGCCCACCAAAACTGCTGAGCACGATCGAATCCTTCCACAGGAACATGAAGGGGACAATGCAGTTCAATGGCAGTTCTTCTGAGCCCTTCAACATCCACAGCGACGTCAAACAAAGCTGCGCCTTCCCTCCCATATGGTTTGGGACTTGTTTTGCTGTGCTCCTGAAACATGCCTTTGGCACCGCAACAGAGGGGATTTACCTAAACACTAGATCAGAAGGCAGGCTGTTCAACCTGGCCCGTCTTAGACCCAAGACAGAAGTACATCAGGGACATGCTGTTTGCCGATGATGCTGCAGTTGCAACACACCCAGCAGGAACTCCAGTCACTGATAAACTGCCTCTCCCACACTTGCAAGGAACTGGGGCTGGTCATCAGTCTGAAGAAGACGAGCATCCTGGGACAGGACACAGAAGCACCGCCACTCATCACCATCAACGACTCCAAACTCAATGTCGTCAGTCAGTTTACGTACCTCGGCTCTCCCATCACTGACAACCTCTCCTTGGACACAGAAATCAACAGGAGGATTGGGAAAGTAGCCTCAACTATTGCTTGCCCCACGACTCGAGTATGGACATATCCCAAGCTGACAGTGAAGAAAAAAATGTCAGTCTACAACACCTGCGTCATCAGCACACTGTGCCAGGCAGGAGAGAAGACTGAACACCTTCCACTTGAGGAGTATCCACCATATCCTGGGCATATCCTGGAAAGGCAGAGTGTCCAATGCAGCGGTCCTATCTCACACTGGCCTTCCCAGCATGTACATTCTGCTCAGGCAGCAGAGACTGCGCTGGCTGAGCCATGTCCACCGCATGGAGGATGGCCGTCTCCCAAATCGAGAGCTTATCGAGAGCTCGCACCTGGGAAGAGACCCACTGGGCATCCCCAGCTGGGCTACAAGGACATTCTCCGTGAGGGACATGAAGGCGCTTGATATTGGTATGGAGTCTTAGCAAAGGCTTGCAGCTGACTGCATGAGATGCAGAAGCACCCTGAACCAATACCTCAAAGCAGGGGAAAAGAAGCTGATGAGCACTGCAGCAGACAAGCGGGCATGCTGGAAGGTGTGCAGAAGCTCTAGCAGATCAACAACCACATAGAGATGTGACCTCTGTGACAGGGACTGTCACTCCAGAATTGGTCTCTTTAGTCACAAGCGATGTTGCTTCAGGGAAGCAGAGAGCCAGAACAGGGTGGCATAGTGGCTCAGTGGTTAGCACTGCTGCTTCACAGCACCAGGATCCCAGGTTCGATTCCAGCCCTCGGGCAGACTGTCTGTGTGGAGTTTACACATTCTCCACGTGGCTGCGTGGGTTTCCTCCCACAGTCCAAAGATGTGCAGGTCAGGTGGATTGGCCATGCTAAATTGCCCATAGTGTTAGGCGCATTAGTCAGAGGGAAATGTGTCTGGGTGGGTTACTCTTCGGAGGGTCGGTGTGGACTTGTTGGGCCAAAGGGCCTGTTTCTACACTGTAGGGAAGCAAATCAACAAGGATGCAACCTATGGGCAGCCATGACTGAAAGGGGCCTCACTCACCTCTCATTATTTTTATAAACTTCTATCAGGTCACCTCTTAACCTCCCACACTCCAATAAAAGACGTTCCAGCCCATCCAAACTCTCTTTATAACTCAAACCTTGTATACCTGGCAACATCCAGTTAAATCCCTTCTGAACCCTCTCCAGCTTAATAATATTCTTCCTATAACAGGGAAATCAGAACTGTACACAGTATTCCAGAAGAGACCTCACCAAGTTACCTCCTGTACAACCTTAACATTACTTCCCAACTCCTACACTCAAAGAACTGAGCAATGAAGGCACGTGTGCCAAATGTCTTTTTAACCACCTGTCTAAATGTAATGTAAACTTCAAAAGAATTATGTACCTGCACCCATAGGCCCCTCTGTTCTACAACACTATCCAAGGCCCTACCACGAAATGTATAAGCCCTACCTTTATTTGTTGCATCAAAATGCAATACCACACATTTATCCAGATTGAACTGCAGCTGCCATGTTTCAGCCCATTGACCCACTTGACCAAGATCCCTTTGTATTCTTAGAAAACCTTATTTACTGTCTACAATGTCAGTAATTTTTGTGCCGTCTGCAAACTTACTAATCATGCTTTCTATATTCTCATCCAAATCATTTACATAAATGACAAACAAACAAACTATCCTTGAATCAGTTACAATTTAGTAATGCCTCTGAAATTAAGTGCCTCGGTAATTTTTCCACAACCCCAAAAGGCTATCCATTGGGTTTAGAACATAGAACATAGAAAAATACAGCGCAGTACAGGCCCTTTGGCCCTCGATGTTGCGCCGATCCAAGCCCACCTACCCTACATTAGCCCACTATCCTCCATATGCCTGTCCAATGCCCGTTTAAATGCCCATAAAGAGGGAGAGTCCACCACTGCTACTGGCAGGGCATTCCATGAACTCACGACTTGCTGAGTAAAGAATCTACCCCTAACATCTGTCCTATACCTACCACCCCTTAATTTAAAGCTATGCCCCCTCGTAATAGCTGACTCCATACATGGGAAAAGGTTCTCATGGTCAACCCTATCTAAACCCCTAATCATCTTGTACATCTCTATCAAGTCACCCCTAAACCTTCTTTTCTCCAATGAAAACAGCCCCAAGTCCCTCAGCCTTTCCTCATACGATCTTTCTACCATACCAGGCAACATCCTGGTAAACCTCCTCTGCACTCGTTCCAGTGCCTCCACATCCTTCCTATAGTATGGCGACCAAAACTGCACACAATACTCCAGATGCGGCCGCACCAGAGTTTTATACAACTGCAACATGACCTCAGGGCTCCGGAACTCAATTCCTCTACCAATAAAAGCCAGTACACCATATGCCTTCATTACCGCACTATTTACCTGGGTGGCAACTTTCAGAGATCTGTGTACATGGACACCAAGATCCCTCTGCTCATCCACACTACCAAGTATCCGACCATTAGCCCAGTCCCCCATCTTTTTGTTACTCTTACCAAAGTGAATCACCTCACACTTACCTACATTGAACTCCATTTGCCACCTTTCTGCCCAGCTCTGCAACTTATCTATATCCCGCTGTAACCTGACACATCCTTCCTCACTGTCAACAACTCCACCGACTTTCGTATCATCCGCAAACTTGCTCACCCAACCTTCTAGCCCCTCCTCCAGGTCATTTATAAAAATGACAAACAGCAATGGTCCCAAAACAAATCCTTGCGGAACACCGCTAGTAACCGCACTCCAAGATGAACCTTTACCATCAACTATTACCCTCTGTCTTCTTCCAGCCAGCCAATTCCTAATCCAAACTTCCAACTCACCCTCAATGCATACCTCTGTATTTTTTGCAGTAGCCTACTATGGGGAACCTTATCAAATGCCTTACTAAAATCCATATACACCACATCTACCGCTTTACCCTCGTCTACCTCCTTAGTCACAACCTTCTCAAAGAATTCAATAAGGTTTGTGAGGCATGGCCTGCCCTTCACAAAACCATGCTGACTATCCTTGATCACATTATTCCTATCCAGATGTTCATAAATCCTATCCCTTACAATTCTCTCTAAGACTTTGCCCACAACGGAAGTGAGACTCACTGGCCTATAGGTTACTAGGGTTATCCCTACTCCCCTTCTTGAACAAGGGAACCACATTTGCTATCCTCCAGTCTTCTGGCACTATTCCTGTAGACAACGAGGACATAAAAATCAAGGCCAATGGCTCTGCAATCTCCTCCCTTGCTTCCCAGAGAATCATAGGA
Source organism: Chiloscyllium plagiosum (assembly GCF_037043375.1). NCBI lineage: Eukaryota > Metazoa > Chordata > Chondrichthyes > Orectolobiformes > Hemiscylliidae > Chiloscyllium > Chiloscyllium plagiosum. Next base: position 18,379,313 of record NW_028270153.1, on the reverse strand, counting down.
TAAATGCTATCAGACCCAGGGGACTTATCTATTTTCACCCTTTCCAGAATTTCCAACACCTCTTCCCTACATACCTCAAAGCCGTCCATTCTAATTAATTGTGACTCAATATTCACATTGGCAACAATGTCCTGTTCCTAAGTGAATACTGACGAAAAGTATTCATTCAGTGTCTCCCCAATCTCTTCAGCCTCCACACGCAACTTCCCACTACTATCCTTGACTGGACCTATTCCTACCCTAGTCATTCTTTTATTTCCTGACATACCTATAGAAAGCCTTAGGGTTTTCCTTAATCCTACCAACTAAGGACTTTTCATGTACCCACCTTGCTGCTCTTAGTTCTCTCTTCAGATCCTTCCTGGCTACCTTATAACTCTCAATCGCCTGAATTGAACCTTCACGCCACATCTTTACATAGGCCGCCCTCTTCCATTTAACAAGGGATTCCAATTCCTTATTAAACCACGGCTCCCACAGGTTTGCCTGTGATCTTCTGGGGAGTTGGTACCAACTGCCTGATTTAAGGAGGTGCCGACTGAAATCAACCTTCCTGACCTTGCAGCCAACCTTTCTAGTTTTTATGAACCCTTCCCTAGCCCTCAACCCACTCCTTCACACACCTTTGACCTGGGACACTTCATTGATGCTGAACCTCTGGTGGCAGCTGTTACTGTCTCTCCCTGTCCTCAGGGGTCCAGAGTCCCGATGAAGGACAAACAACTGCCCAATGGCTATTTAATGCCATTGGGCCTTGCCCAGAAAACGGATGCACATTGCCCAACAGTTGTCACATTAGTCGTCAAGTACTCCATCAGGCCCATTACATCTCACATTGGGAAACTGTATTTAATGGGTCGCTAAGCTGATTTTTACAGTACTCCCATAATCACCATTATGCAGTATTATAGTGATTATGTAACTGGACTTGTAAGCCAAGAAATGAGTACAAATTTCACCATGGCAGTTGGAGAACTTAAGCTAATTGATTAAATATGCAATTAAAAGCCAGAACAGTAATTTTTTAATGAAAACACTGTATTGTTATAAACCTATAGCTACTTTATGAATGTCCTTTAGGAAGGGAACATTCTGTCTTCACCCCTTCCAGCCCACATTACTTCACACCCTCAGCAATGTAGCTAACCCTTACCCACATAACATCTTGATTGGCCTACTGAGCCAAACAACTGAACTCCAAACATTTGCTCACTACCATCTTCTCAAGGGCAATTGTGGATGAGCAATAAATGTTGAGCCATATCTTATGAATTAATAAACTAAAAAAGCAAGATCAAAATTCTCACGGACAAAAAAAAAGATTTTGAACTGAACTGGTTGGAGAAGAATAATGAAGGAAAGTCAGAGGAGCACAATGTTGTACGATACCCTGGCAACAGCCACAATGCCTCGTTTTTATGACAGTCTATTGTGCCAGCTCAAATTCAAGAAGCAGACAGTCTGGCTAGTGAACCACAGCTACCTGTGGAGCCATGACTATTAACACCAATGAAGAACCCTGGAACAGAGGCCAAAAGAAAATACAATGACGTTCAAGATTTTACCTGTGAACTGAATAATTGGTCTATAAAGGCAGAAATTCTACTTGAATGGGGATGCCTCATGCCCTGGAAAAATATACAAAATGAACAGCATGCTTCAGAAGCTCCAGTTAAAGGCCAGGTATATTTGACTGCAATCTTGGGAGAGGAGCCTCGTGGCACCTGCAGGCAGTGGCGTCAGTGGCAGCAGCAGTAGGGATGCCCTCGCAGCACTTGGGAGTAGTTGTGGCACGGCTTCTCCAGTGATCAGTACTGTGGACGTTTCAAGATGGCAGCACTGGCTAAGGCAGAGGATGACCCCCAAAGCAGGCCTCTTGGTGAGACGGCAGCAGGCGGCCTGGATCTGGCAGCAGAGCCAGGGAGGTCTGGTTGTAGTAGGCCTGGAGCAGGGACTCCTGGCATTGGCGAGGCAACAACTGCAGTGTGGTGTGCCTGGAGACAGGATTCCTAGCTTTATCCAAGTGACAGCAGGCCTGGGGAATCCTGGTTGTGAGTGACTTTGGGTTCAGCACGGGACCCAGCATCAGCATGGTGGGTCCAACAGTGAAGAGATGGGACCTAAAGAGTGGCCACTCCTATGTTGACAGCAGTGAGGTGGTGGAGGAGGGGTAGCAGCACAGGTATCATTGGGAAGCCAACACAGTGCTCTCTTTCAGTTATATCTTTTATCCTTTCTATTGGTAAACTATTCCCTGTCAGTTATCGCTGCTGCCTATTTAACCATTCACCTGGTTGCTACCATTTATGGCAACAGGAAAGCTCACAGGCTAATAAATCAACACAGTTCATTGTAAAGAATGGGCAATTACTTCATATTCACACTTGAGTGCTGTATCTCTGCCCTGACATTTACTTCCTGGGTAAGCTGGTGTTTATTCCAGGTGAATTCTGTTAAGATTCTCCCATTAAAGGCTTGCCACTATCTGCAATGTACTAGTCAGGAATCTATTGGAATGCTCACCACTCAGCTGGAAGGGTATATCTGCAACAGCACTCAATAGACTCAATGCCATCCAGGTCAAAACCATTACCTTGATTGGTATTTCATTTGCTAATTGAACCATCCACCCCTATCTCCACTCAATTGGTTGTAGTGATTATAGGAAATAGGCTACACTACAGCAAATTACCAAAACCTTCTTTGCAGTAGTTGCAGTAGTAACCTTTATAACCTGGAACGTCAAGTGTAGCAGATAAATGAGCACCATAGAAGTTCCCCTCCAGGTCATGCATTTGGACATTTATTAATGTTCCTTTATTATGGCTAGATGAATTTCCTGAAGCTCCCAAATTAATTATAGAAGCAATTTTACAGCACTGTTGCAGCAGTTCAAGAAGGTAGTTATCATCAGCACCTTCCCAAGGGCAACAGTAATGCTGGAAATTCCCAATAATGCTCACGATCCAGTCATTTGTACCAGTTTTGGTGTTCCTATTTTGTGCAGATTTGGTCTCCTTTTTAAGGGAGAACGTAAATGTGTTGGAGGTAGTTCAGAGAAGGTTCAGTAGACTGATACCAAGAGTGAAGATTAGAATGGTTCTGGAGGATTCCTGATGAAGGGCTTTTGCCCGAAATGTCAATTTTCCTGCTCCTCGATGCTGCCTGACCTGCTGTGCTTTACCAGCACCACTCTAAACTTGACTCTAATCTCCAGCATCTGCAGTACCCACCTCCACCTACTTGATACCAAGAGTGATTTGTCGTGAGTTGCAGTAATACTGGACATGTCACTTCATCAGATGTGAAATACAATGTGACAGATTGACAAGATTACACTGCCAAGTAAATTATAATGAAGCATGATTCCACACTGCTCAATACAAATCTGTTTCATGGTGACATTTTTTCATGGTTGTCTTATGAGGATGGGTTGGCCAGGCTAGGCTTGCTTCTACTGGAGTTTGGTTGAAGTACACAAAATGCTGAAAAGCCTCAACCAGGTGAACGTGGTATAGGTGAGTGTCAAATTGAGGGTCACTATTTTAAAATCATAGATCCTCCTTTTATGTCTGAGATGAGAATGACGTTGGTACTGTGACTCAGAAGGAAGAATCGTTGATTTTTTTTAATGTGGAAGAAAATAGATTTTATGTTAGGCAAAGGAATCAAAGGTTATTGGGTGAGATGGGAATGTGGAGTTCAAAACACAAACCAATCAGTCATGAACTTATTGAATGATTGCTCAAGTTCAAAGTGTTGAATGGCTCTTACTTTGTATGTTTGCAAATGGAGCATACTGTAGTCATGTTTACTGATCTGGTTCACACTTGTGGTGAGTGACGCTGGATTATATAACACATTGCGTCGTCACTGAAACATTATATTGCAACACTTTCATTTTAGGGAGTATTTTAATTGGGTAAAGCAATTGGAAGCACTCAAGGGCAGTAAATTACAAGAAAAACATAGTACAAACGAAGGAAAGGTTAAACCCATTCACATTCACTTTCTGAGCTGCAAAATGTGACAATTGGGGGAATTTGACACTCTGGCAGTCAGAAGTATTTACGGAAGGCAGTTGAAGGTAGGATATAGGAAATGGCATGTAGGATTACTGAGATATTTCATCACGGATCAAAAGTTACAGAGTGGGGAAATGAAATCAGTACGTGGAGCTGGTGTTGTACACAAATCGTTTAACGTGGCCTTTCTGACATGTCATATTAAGCACTTCATACTAGAAATGGAACACTTCCCAGCACTGACTGAAGTAAACTGGAAACCATTTTTGTACTGACACAGGAAGCACCATTATCCTCAAGTGCTTTTATTGATCTGTCTGTTCTGGGTCTCTTCCTCAATGTTTCTTGTTTTCTGTCACTCAACCACTCACCTGCTTTACAATTTATCATCTCTCACTGTTTCTCGTCACTAACAATTTCATGCTCACTTTGTTTTCCTTGCTTATTTCAGATATTTGCTTTGTTTCTCCAAACGTTTTATGCTCGCTATCATTCCCCATGCCTTTCTCTGTTTCTTTTTATTTCAACATGTTTGAAATTAGAATATTTCCAATACCTTGGAAGATGTACCATTAGAAGTCCCATTTTGGTAAGGCAATGACAAATACGAGATATGGTTTATTATCAAAATGATGACTCTTACCATTAGCTTTCAACCTCTCTTCCCTAACTGCACCTCTCTTCATACTACAGTTTTTTTTCTCAACTGATCTCTTTTCTACGCTGTTCCTCCTAATCTCTAAATATTCCATCCTAACTGCATCTACACTTCCTGCGCACTTGTTGTTGTTGAAGCAAACCTATTGTATTGCTTATTATGGGTGCATTCATATAGAAGAAGGGCCTGTGCCCGAAACGTCGAATCTCCTGTTCCCTGGATGCTGCCTGACCTGCTGTGCTGTTCCAGCAATAAAGTTTCAACTGCATTCATATAGCACCTTTTAAAGTCCTTAGGATGCTCCAAAGTGACTTACATCCAATGACTCACTCTATGAAATAGAGTCGCTGCAGTTTTGTAGATAACAAACAACGAATCTGCAGAGAACCAAATCCCATGAAATTAAATAAGGCAAATGATGAGAAAATTGTTAGAAGTCACACGATGCCAGGTTATAGTCCAACAGGTTTATTTGAAATCTCAAGCTTATGGAGCACGGCTCCTTCATCAGGTGAAGGAGCAGGGCTCCAACAGCTTGTGATTTCAAATAAACCTGTTGGATTGTAACCTGGTGTAATGCAACTTCTGACTTTGTTAACCCCAGTCCAACAAGCGATGTAGCTCATTTTATAGATCTTCAGCTGCATCCCCAACCTCTAGTCTCTCCCTATTTTTGACCTGGTCAATTTCCAAACTTGGTGCTCCGGACATTTCTGTAAATTAGAAATAACTTGTGTTATATTGCTGAACGCTGTGTGGTTCAATTCATTAACTCACTCTATCTCGACATTTCACAAATCATAAGTTTCTTCGTTTATTTTTAAAAGAGTTTGTTTTTAAAATCCATGCTCCATTCTGCATTCCTGGGATTTCAAATTAACTGGTCACTTTATCATGTGGAATTTTGTCAAGATCTAAATCTTAACAAGTGCTGCTATCTAAGTAGCCTACAATCTTTTCAAAGGAATCAAGAAAATCCATAAAGTAATTCATGCTGCCTATTTCTTATTTTGTTGTCATGACACAGACAATAATCTACTCTTACTAATGTTATGTTGAAAGGCCTGTAGTTGTTGGAGATATATTTGTCAATCATTTAAAGTCTGTTATATTAACTTGCATCTTATATTGTAGAATTGTGCAAACGACCTTTCCTACTACCAGAGAGAAAGTGAGCAGCACTGCAGATGCTGGAGAGTCAGAGTCGAAAGCGTAGCACTGGAAAAGCACAGCAGGGCAGGCAGCATATGAGGAGCAGGAGAGTTGATGATTCGGCATAAGCCCTTCACCAGGAATATGGGGCGAGGGGTGAATGGGGTTGAGAGATAAGTAGGAGAGTGGGGAAAGGTAGCTGGGAAGGCGATAGGTAGATGCAGGTGGGGAGTGATGGTGATAGGTCAGAGGGGAGGGTGGAGCGGATGGGTAGGAAGGAAGATAGACAGAGAAAGGACTGTTCAAGGGGGCTGTGTTGAGTTGGAGAGTTGCATCTGGGATGAGGTTGGGGGATGGGAGATGAGGAAACTGGTGAAATTGACATTAATGCCATGTAGTTGGAGAGTCCCAAGGTGGAAAATGAGGCGTTCTTTCTCCAGGCATCTGGTGGCTTGGATTTGGCAGTGGAGGTTGCCCAGGACTTGCATGTCCTAGGTGGAGTGGGAGGGGGTGTTGAAGTGGTCAGCCACAGGGCGATGGGGTTGTTTGGTTAATGGGTCCCAGAGATGGTCCCCGAAATGTTCCCCGAGTTGGCGTCCTGTCTCCCCAGAGTAGAGGAGACCACATTGAGAGCAATGGACACAGTGGGTGAGGTATTTAGATGTGCAGGAACATCTCTGCCAGATGTGGAAGGATCTTTTGTGGCCTTGGGTGGAGGTGAGGGAACAAGTGTAGGTGCAGGTTTTACACCTCTTGCGGCTGCAAGGGAAGGTGCCGGGAGTGGAGGGTGGGTTGGTGGGAGGCATGAACCTAACGAGGGACTCATGGAGGGAATGACAACCAGCTGAGAACCTATCTGGAATACTTTTCTCTGTCTTGATTCATTAGAATATTGTGAAAATATAGACTGAATCACTCACTGGCATTCTAAATTCTGGGGAGAACAACCTAGTCTGCTATTATTTCAAACCTCGGAGCCCTGGGATTGTTGAGGGAATTGTAAATTACATTTTCTCCAAAGCTGGTTGGATATTTTTCGAAGGTGTGGCAGTCAGAACTACTGGCAGCTCATCACACCTGGTCTAACCGGGACTTTGTATCACTGAATCATGACTTGTACATACTAGCCCCAAACCCTTGTATTCTAGTCCTTTAAATATATAGGCAAGTATTCTATTGGCTCTTTTGAGTACTTTCTGCACCCTTACATATCAGACAATGCCTAAGTGTAGAGCTGTATAATGTACTGAGATCCTTTGCAATCCAGCTATGAGTCGAATCCAGCTATGAGTCGAAGGAGGAGAGGGGCCTAAAAGATTGCAGAAAGAGGGAAGCTTTAATGCGAAACAAAAACAAATATTGCTGGAAAAACTCAGCCTATCTGGCAACAATGGTGGAGAGAAAGCAGAGTTGGTGTTTCGGGTTCAGCGACCCTTCCTCAGAACTTCTACAGCTCCATTATGGAATCTCTCTGATCCACTAGCAGGCCCCTCAGGAAGCATTGATTTGTATTTCAGTGCACATCGACAACTAGCATTGAGAAGTCTGCAGCACAGAGAGGTAGCCTGCTCACAGATTGGACCAGGCAGCCTCTCAGGGCTACCCCTTGGTCTCTTAGTGCCTGTTCACTTAGAACCTACCTGCATCCTTGCGGCATCAAGGACCAGGAGATTTGACTTACTGTTCATCAATCCTCAGTCACTGGAGGGGTGCTGCACATACCTTGCTCTCCTGCACCGTGTTACATCAATTTCATGCCTGCACCATAGGACAGCGCCTTCTACGATAAACTCACTGCATGTACAGCAAGAAGGCCGTCATGTCACAAAGTCCTAAGGGAACAGTCCTCACCAAAGTCAATGGAGGTACCTGTCAGTCAGAGAGTCAAGAGCAATCTGCAAACCAGTCCAGTGGCTTGGCCACAGTCAGATGTCCGATCAGCATGATCTTGATCAGGGGTTCATGCCTCTGCATCTGGGAAGTGGGTCATGGTCAGTCCTGTGGCCTCAGAGAGGCTAGTTCCAGGATTTGGACTAATACAGTCAGAGAGTTGTGCAAAGCTGCATTTGGGCTCTGGGTTCTTCTGGTGCTGTCCAGTTAGTCGCTCATGGAGATGAACCACATTCAGCCAATGAGATCTGTCCACAGAAACTAAGAGGAGATTAGGTTTTGTGGGTGGTAGGTAAGGGGGAAATGTAAGAGAGGGCATGGTCATGAGAAGGAGACTCATTGGGACTGGAGGCTGCGGGCTGAGTGAAGGGGAGATGACAAGAGCAGAGACAGAGTGAGAATGAGGTAGTAGAGAGAAGAATGTGGCATTTACCCTGGTGCAGCATAGAAAGTCATTGGCCTTCTACGGCTGTGTTGGCTTTTCTTTCACACTGTTGAGCCTGCATGGATCTGGGAAGTGACCTTTGACCAGGCTGGCAGGGTCTTGTGCCATGGCCTCCCCTGCCAGTTCTCCGGTAAAGAATAATCATCTTGTGTACCAACCCATCCTTCAGGTCCCTGTTGGAGAACTGAGGCACAATCCTCCCCTTCTCTGTTAGCTTAGCACAGTGTCCATCTCCAAGCAACTTTGTAATGACCTGATAAACATGGTGTGGGTGACAGAGATGCTGGTCTTTTGGTGGATAGTGTCTGAATGGCAAGTTGGTCCAGGAAAGGCACAAAGTAAGGTTGGACCAGGATGGCTTGCAGGGGACACCACAGGGCTGGGATAGGTAGTTAATAAGGTATGTTTAGCTGGATACAGTGAGAAATCTTGTTATCCCTTGTGGTGAGAACCACTCCTAAAAATATAAACTAACTATAATATAAGCATAAAATTCAGGCCAAACTGTTAATAGCAATAGGCCAGAACGAGATGGATTTAATTTTCTCTGTGTGGGAAGAAGAGTGAATGTTTAAAGGGAACTGAGGCTAAACTAATGTCTCTGTAAAAGAGTCATCATTATCATAACAGTATGAATGACCTCCTACTGTGTTCTGTAGTTCTATATCAGGTAGCTCATCCCTGAATTCTAAGTCCTACAATGGAAAGGAAAACTGTAAGCAATGAACAGAATGGTGTCTACATGCAGAGAAGACCTCTTTGTTAGCCTTCATGGTTGCTAAACCAAAAGCTTTCAAGGGGCAGAACAAGTCTTAACTACAAATCAGACTGAATTGTGACCAAACTTAAAGCAAAGCCTTGGGAACAACCTGCATGATAGCATTTATCTTTCTTGCTGTGGTGCTGTTCACCGAGCTGGAAGTTTTTGTTGCAAGTGTTTCGTCCCCTGTCTAGGTGACATCCTCAGTGCTTGGGAGCCTCCTGTGAAGCGCTTCTGTGGTGTTTCCTCCGGCATTTATAGTGGCCTGTCCCTGCCGCTTCCGGTTGTCAGTTTCAGCTGTCCGCTTTAGTGGCCGGTATATTGGGTCCAGGTCGATGTGTTTGTTGATGGAGTTCGTGGATGAGTGCCAAACTTCTAGGAATTCCCTGGCTGTTCTTTGTTTCGCTTGCCCTATAATGGTAGTGTTGTCCCAGTCAAATTCATGTTGCTTGTCGTCTGCGTGTGTGGCTACTAGGGATAGCTACTAGGGTCGTGTCGTTTCGTGGCTGGTTGATGTTCGTGGATGCGGATCGTTAGCTGTCTTCCTGTTTGTCCTATATAGTGTTTTTTGCAGTCCTTGCATGGGATTTTGTACACTACGTTAGTTTTGCTCATGCTGGGTATCGGGTCCTTCGTTTTGGTGAGTTGTTGTCTGAGAGTGGCTGTTGGTTTGTGTGCTGTTATAAGTCCTAGTGGTCGCAGTAGTCTGACTGTCATTTCAGAGATGTTCTTGATGTATGGTAGTGTGGCTAGTCCTTTGGGTTGCGGCATGTCCTCGTTCTGTTGTCTCCCACAGACAGCTCACAGACACGGAAAGAACAATACTGGCCAAGGGACTCAACTACAACCACAGGGACGCCAAGACAGCAGACTTCCTAGCAGCACTAGAATGCACACTCAGGAACAATGGACTGACAGAAGAGACACAACAAACAGTGAGACAAAGTATTGTACCCCTGATAACAAGGAAAAGACAAACACATAATCTCAACACCAAGAAGAGGGAAGCACTAAAATCACTAAGAAACGATAAGAACATAATCATACTACCAGCAGACAAAGGCAGAATGACGGTCATCCTGGACAAAGCAGAGTACATTCAAAAAGCACAACAACTACTTGCAGATACCAACACCTACCAAAAGAGGGAGTTTGACCCCACCCCACAGCTCACCAATAGGATAAACAACACACTGAGGAACCTACAAAAAAACCGGACAGATAACCAGGTCGGACCTACAAAGAATGAAACCGGAAAGCAACAACACCCCCAGATTCTATGGACTACCTAAAGTGCACAAACCAGACATCCCACTCTGACCCATAGTATCACTATCAGGGACACCATCACACAAACTGGCGAAAGAACTACAGCAGAAACTGAAACACTTGATCAGCAGATCCAGACACTCTGTACAATCAACACAGGAATTCTTGGACATCATCAGAAATATACACATAGACAAGGAAGAAACTATGGTCTCATTGGACGTAACAGCACTGTTCACTTCGATTGACAAAGCCCTAGCCAGAGAAACAATAGCCAACCTGCTGAACAGACATAACAGACAACAGGACGTTGAACCCATCAACAAAGATGGCATACTTAAACTACTGGACTTGTGCCTCACAACACACTTCACATTCAACAACCAGATATACGAACAAATCAACGGAACACCCATGGGCTCACCGATCTCGGGACTCATAGCAGAAGCAGTAATGCAAAGGTTAGAACAAACAGTCTTACCACAAATTCAACCCAAACTCTGGGTCAGATATGTCGATGACACGTTTGTAATCATTAAAAACACGGAAATAGAGAATACACACTGGATCATCAACTCCACACTCACAGGAATCCGATTCACGAGAGAGGAAGAAAAGGACAACCAACTCCCATTCCTAGACGTGATGGTACAGAGAACACCAAACGGAGAATTCACCACTAAGGTACACAGGAAAGCCACACACATAGACCAAGTCCTGAACTATGAAAGCAACCACCCCAATACACAGAAACGAAGTTGCATCAAGACACTATTCAAAAGGGCCACAACACACTGCAGCACACCAGAACTGCAAAAAGAGGAAGAGGAACACCTATACAAGGTATTCGCAAAAAAACGGATATCCTCGCAATTTCATCAACAGATGCCTAAGGGAGAGACAACAGAACGATGACATGCCGCAACCCAAAGGACTAGCCACACTACCATACATCAAGAACATCTCTGAAATGACAGCCAGACTACTGCGACCACTAGGACTTATAACAGCACACAAACCAACAGCCACTCTCAGACAACAACTCACCAAAACAAAGGACCCGATACCCAGCATGAGCAAAACTAACGTAGTGTACAAAATCCCATGCAAGGACTGCACAAAACACTATATAGGACAAACAGGAAGACAGCTAACGATCCGCATCCACGAACATCAATGAGCCACGAAACGACACAACCCTAGTAGCTATCCCTAGTAGCCACACACGCAGACGACAAGCAACATGAATTTGACTGGGACAACACTACCATTATAGGGCAAGCGAAACAAAGAACAGCCAGGGAATTCCTAGAAGCATGGCACTCATCCACAAACTCCATCAACAAACACATAGACCTGGACCCAATATACCGACCACTACAGCGGACAGCTGAAACTGACAACCGGAAGCGGCAGGGACAGGCCACTATAAATGCCGGAGGAAACACCACAGTAGCGCTTCATAGGAGGCTCCCAAGCACTGAGGATGTCACCTAGACAGGGGACGAAACGTTTGCAACAAAAACTTCCAGCTCGGCGAACAGAACCACAACAACGAGCATCCGAGCTACAAATCTTCTCACAAACTTTGATTTATCTTTCTTGTGGAGTGAGTCCATATTTTTACCCTCCTAATGATGAACGTGTTTCAATGTACTTAGTGTTGCTGCGCTGCCCATATTGTTTGCAGTCAAGTGGTGGAAGTAATTTGCAAATTCGGCATGTTTGATGCTGCTTTATTGAAAAATAATCCTTGCTCTCTGTTTCACTTTTACTTTAGTGTGAAGCCCAGATGACATATTTGTCATATTCCCCTTCTTGTACAAGTTGTGCTTCAGTCATCCATATCATTGAGGAAATAATGAACAGGACAACATGTATTCCCCAGCCATTGCTGCTCACTGGAAGATTCTCTGCTACAAGGTTAAATTGAGCATGGAAGCTATTCCTACAGGACGACAGCCACTGAATATGCTCTTGCAATTTGTCATTTCTCCAAGCGCAGCCAACCTCAAGAGATCAACTAAGCCATTAAATATATATTTGTAGACTTGTATTTGGAAGTGGGACACCGCTAACTGGTTGGCTGAAGAGTAAACTGGTATACCTGGCTATGGCTCCTGTTGCACAGTCTAGCATCTAACTGTGATCCTCAGCTAATAACCAGTAGTGGTGTGTAACTGCCAACTGGCATCTAGTCATAATTCATACCTGGCAGTCTGACATCGAAATGCTGTTGGTCCCTTGCTACCAGTCATGTAATTATCACTGATCCCAGACTCCAGCCTAGGATTCAACTGTAGACTCAGCAGGCAACCTGGCACAGAGCTGCTGCCTTGTCACAGGGTGGCAGACTAGTAGGAAGGCATTGAGCTGTAATCCAGAGTTACCTTTGACCATTGTCTGGCAGCAACTAACTTCTAATCATTTAGTGCTTTCTAATGAAATATTTCTTTAACAACAGCCAAAACAAACCAGCTGACATTATGCATGAACAATTATCAACGTTACATTTTCTCTGTCTGTGATTTTAATGGGGAGCGTTCTGCTATTGTAAATAAATGAAACTGCCGATCAAATTGGAATGAGACAGAGACCAAGCAAAGAAAAACCGGGGGCTTGAGCATTGAGGGAGAGTGAATTCCGATTAGTGAGAAGTATTAAGTCAGTGTTTTAGTGACTTTGCAGTTTATTCTTAACACAAAAGAGGTTGATAGCTGGAAGTAAGAAAACAGACACTATATCTGAGAGGCTTAAGAGAAAGAGAGAGAGAGAAGGGAAAAAGTGCATATAACTGGCTATTTATCTAACTTAGTATAATCATTGAATAAACCATTTTCCATCTTGCTCTTCACGGGACCTTGGTGTGCACAAATTGTTTGGTCTATTTTGTTTATTACAACAATGTGTGTACTTTAAAAGTACATCATTAGATGTAAAGCTCTTTGGATTTTCTGGAGTTCAAAGGGTGTGGGCGGCCTGGTGGCACAGTGGTTAGCACTGCTGCCTCACAGCGCCAGAGACCTGGGTTCAATTCCCACCGCAGGTGACTGACTGTGTAGAGTTTGCACGTTCTCCCTGTGTCTGCATGGGTTTCCTCCGGGTGCTCCGGTTTCCTCCCACAGTCCAAAGATGTGCAGGTCAGGTGAATTGGCCATGCTTAATTGCCCATAGTGTTAGGTAAGGGGTAAATGTAGGGGTATGGGTGGGTTGCGCTTCGGCGGGGCGGTGTGAACTTGTTGGGCCGAAGGGCCTGTTTCCACACTGTAAGTAATCTAATTTTTTAAGTTTTAAAAGTAATTTTGTGAATCGGTATATATCATAGCAATGAAAGACAACATTGCAACGAGGGGCCAGAGGAAAGTACAGTTGCTGGAAATCTGAAATAAAAATAGAAAATACTGGAAACCTCAAACAAAAACAGAAACTGCTAGAAAAACTCAGCAGGCCTGGAAGCATTTGCGGAGAAAGAAAAACAGAGTTAGCATTTCGGGTCCAGTGACCCTTCTTCAGAAGGGTTCAGAGGAAGGGTGACTCGACCTGAAATATTACCTCTGATTTCTCTCCACAGATGCTGCCAGACCTGCTGAGATTTTTCAGAGTTTCTGGTTTTGTTTCTGATTTCTAGCATCTGCAGTTATTTCAGGTTGTTTTAGGTTTTCTGGAAATCTCAAAATCTTGCAGAATCCCTTGAGGGAGAAATGGAGAAACAGAGGTATGAGTAGAGTCTTTATGTGGGGTTTGGGGGAGAAGGAATCTCTCCAGCTGAACAGTCGGTTCATGATTCGCAGTCACTCCTCCCTGAAATAAAGCCTGTTGAACCACACACCAATCAGGCATTGGCAAAGTATTGAGAAGTCTTCGCTTGAAATGAAGACCCTGGGGTTGGAGGTAAGGCCTGGCCAGAGCTGCTAGTCAATCAGAGGCTGGGAACTTCTGTGCATAGCGAGACTGCTGAGGAGGCCAAATTCCCAGAGACTTCCAGGATCATGAAGGAAACAAGCCATAGCTGAGTAATGTAGGGGATTGGGGGGGGGGAGGTGGTAAGTTGGGGGGGGGATGAGATGCAAAGGAAGATGGGGGGTGGCTCTCATTTCCATTCTCAACACTCGTCTGGCACCATATCCAGTACCTCAATCTGATACGGGCTGACTTTGATTATTGAAGGACATAAACCCCAGCTGTTGCCTATGCCCCACCAAAGGTAATAATTTGCTGATCCAGTTTGACATGTTGTGCACGTGCATATTGAGAAGCCCTCTTGTAGTTGGGTTAATCCCAGCTGTAGTGGGACAAGCCTCTTCAGTTGTTTATAATTGGCAGAAGATGCAGAATAGGCTTTCCCATTCAAATTTAATTCTGGTCTTTGCAGCGTGGAGTGGCACTGTGCTAATTATATTCCTATCCCATCTCCCAGCTCCACCACCAAAGGGAGCAGAAGATTGACCCTACGTTTCAGCTCCATGTCTAAGACCTGTTCTCGTTTATCCAGTAAAATGGTTATTTTCCAAATACAAACAAGGAGGAATGGAACCTGAAACCCAGTCAACTTTATCTATAATGCAAAGAACACTTTGGAAGAAAAGCATGAATTTCTGAATGTTAAACAGATTATTGATAATGAAAGGTATTTGAGCTGACAATGTTGAGAGAGAGAATGAAAGAGAACTAAAATAAAATCAATGGTGTTATAAAGATGGATTTTGTATAGATTTTGGCTGCCAATTGGTTCCAGGTTGCTGGTTACCCCAATATCCCAGTCGGAGGCCTGATCTATCTTGAAGCTTAGCTATCATTAACTTGTGACTGACAGCCTCAATGTGGACAGCACCCCAGCATGTCTGGCCAGCTCGAAGGGTTTCAGCTGAAATCTGTAGCCTGATTGACTTCAGGATCAAAAAAAGATCAGTCTCCAGAGCGAGTATGTGTTTTGCAGCGGAGTAGATGCATAAACCTGGTGTTTCAGTAACCCTGGATGTGAAGCCCAGAGGCATAGCCCTATTGTTCCCAGCCATACAACCTAAAGATTTCAACTTAATGGCCGGACAGCCATTGGGTTTGGCTGATGGTAGAACCAAAAGGTTGGTACACAGGTACAGCACATGATCCGGAAGGCTTAAGGAATACTAGCCTTCTTAAGAAGGGGAATTGAACACAAAAGTTATGCATCAGTGATAGAGAACATTGGTGAGACCCCATCTCTAATACCATATAAAGTTTGTTTAGGGATGGATGTGAATGCATTGGAGGAAGCTTACTATTTGGATTATGGGAATGCGGATTGTCTTATGAGAATAGATTAGTTATACTATTCAGTTTTCTCTAGAATTTAATTGAAGTGCATAAGATCCTAGACTATTTTGACAATGTAGACACGGGTGAGTCAACCAGAGTTTCGAAGAATGAGGTAAATTCTTTCAATGATACAAAATTCTGACGGGGCAGGACACACTGGATGCAGAGGTGATATTCCCCTGGTCCATGGATTCCAAAACAAAGGATTACAGCCTCAGAATAGGAGCTTTGACTTATTGGA
This sequence comes from Chiloscyllium plagiosum, assembly GCF_037043375.1. Lineage (NCBI taxonomy): Eukaryota > Metazoa > Chordata > Chondrichthyes > Orectolobiformes > Hemiscylliidae > Chiloscyllium > Chiloscyllium plagiosum. The sequence continues at coordinate 18,363,578 of NW_028270153.1, read as the reverse complement.
CTGAAATGAGGAGACCTTTCTTCACTTAAAGGATAGCAAATATGTAGAATTCCCCACCACGGAAAGCTGTGAAGCCAAAGTCACTGAATATACTTAACAAAGAAGAATATAGATTTTAAGAACTGAAAGAAGTCAATGGGTATGGGGAGAGAGCAGGAGTACGATCTTAAGGATCAGCCATGATCATATTGAATGACAGAGTCAGCTCAATAGGCCCAATGGCCTAATCTGTTCCTATTTCCATTTTTTTTCTGTAATGAGGGTGCATTTGTTTAAAATTATGGTTTCACCCTTTCAGGACAGAGATGAGGAGAATCTTTTTATTCTCAAAGGATTGTATGACTTTGGAACCCCCGTCCCTCAGAGGTGGTGGAGTTAGGGGTCATTGAATATTTCTAAGGCAGTGGTAGATAAATTCTTCCTGAGCAAGAGAATCAAAAGCTGTCAGAGATAGATGGAACCATAGAAATAGGAACACAAACAGATCAGTTATGATCTTACTGAAAGGTGGAGTAGACCTCAGGGGCCCAATGACCTACTTCTGCCTCTAATTCATATGTTAATGAGTTGACACCTAGCAAGTAACATTCAAACAAGTGGCAGACAACAACGATATTCAACAAGTGACCGTCTAATCAATACCTCTTGATGTTCAATGGCACTACTAAGGTTGAATCCCCACTATCAACATTCTTGGGGTTGCCATTGACAAGAAACGGAACAGGACCAGCCATATTAAAATTATGGTGGCATCAGCAGGTCAGAGACTGGGCACTCACCACATTTCCCTAAATACCAGCTCAACCTCTACATGGCACAAATCAAGGATGTGATAGAATATTTTTCACTTGCCTGGAGTTCCAGCTCCAGTAACACTCAAAGAAGCATGCCACCACCCAGGAGACAGGAGCGCTCTGATTGACACCTATCACTGAATCTTCGTAGTACCTTCAACCTTCACTTCCTTCACCATTGATGCTCACTGAAAACAGTATATCCTTTTTATGAACTGCACTTCTCTAACTCACCAAAGCACTTTAAACAGCACCTTCCAAACCTGTAAGCTCTAGCACCTGGAAGGGCCACAGTTGCATGGGAACACCATTATCTATATGTTCCCCTCCAAACCACACCTCAACCTGACTTGGAACGACATCGTCATTCCTTCATTGTCATGGTTTACAATCCTGGAATTCCCTTTCTAACAGCATTGTGGCTGTCCCTACACCCGTACTACTGTAGCAGTTTCAGAAGGCAGCTGACCACTACTGTCTCCAGGGCAGGAATGGACAATAAATACTGTCTTAGCCAGTGATGTATGCATCTATGAATGAATAAAAAAATTCCATTGAGAATATTTTTCCCATACATTTCCACAGTGTGTCTTAGTGACTGAAGAGATTCTCTAAGAAAATGTGAAATCCCAGTCAAACGTAATGGTCGTTTGTGTGACAAGTGGTAGCTGGTTGGGAAAAGGGGTGGATCAGGAATACAAACAAAGCCATAAATAAATGTTGTTATTAAATAAGACAGAACAGAACTGAGAAGAGAAGTCTTGAGACTGAGAAAAATAAATAAAATTGATGTATCGGAAGGAATACAAATATTGACTGTTGCTGTTTTAGTCTTTGATCAAAAATGTAACTGTACTGTTAAATTTATTTTGTATTATTCTCGAAAAATATTATTATGCAACAAATATTCCTGAGACCTTGTAATTACACTGTAAGTTTATAATATATTGATGTCTAATGTGTTTGTCTGAATCTCCTTTATCTTAGATGAGACATTAGTCGTTTTGAAATATGGTTTAATGAGTCCACTAAAATAATTCACAAAGGAAGTTCAAACTAACACATTAAGAGTGCAAATTCTATTATCTCACAGAGCAATTTGAGGTATATATTTTATGAAAGGGAAGCTCTGACTTGCACTATTTAAATCAGTTGCACAATGTTGTTGAAAATATATTGTTAGGTTAATTCCTCACTGCACAACTTAAAGGCAAATTAAAATTCAAATTTGTAAACTGCGCATCCATAGTGAATGCTTAATCACCACCAGCTTGTGATATCCAGGCAGGAGAATGAAAATTGTACAAACCTGTTGTGGTTCTGTTCGCCGAGCTGGAAGTTTTTGTTGCAAACGTTTCGTCCCCTGGCTAGGCGACATCATCAGTGCTTGGGAGCCTCCTGCGAAGCGCTTCTTTGATGTTTCCTCCGGTGTTTATAGTGGTCTATCCCTGCCGCTTCCGGTTGTCAGTTTCAGCTGTCCGCTGTAGTGGTTGGTATATTGGGTCCAGGTCGATGTGTTTGTTGATGGAGTTTGTGGATGAATGCCATGCCTCCAGGAATTCCCTGGCTGTTCTCTGTCTGGCTTGCCCTATGATAGTAGTGTTGTCCCAGTCGAATTCATGTTGCTTGTTGTCTGCGTGTGTGGTTACTAAGGATAGCTGGTCGTGTCGTTTCGTGGCTAGTTGATGTTCATGTATGCGGATTGTTAGCTGTCTTCCTGTTTGTCCAAAAACGGATACCCATGCAACTTCATCAACAGATGCCCAAGAGAAAGACCACGGAACAAGGACATACCACAACCAAAAGGACTAGCCACACTACCATACATCAGAAGCATCTCAGAACTGACAGCCAGACTACTGCGACCCCTAGGACTCATAACGGCACACAAACCAACAGCCACGCTCAGACAACAACTCACCAGAACAAAGCACCCGATACCCAACATGAGCAAAACTAATGTAGTGTGCAAAATACCATGCAAGGACTGCACAAAACACTATATAGGACAAACAGGAAGACAGCTAACAATCCGCATACATGAACATCAACTAGCCACGAAACGACACGACCAGCTATCCTTAGTAGCCACACACGCAGACAACAAGCAACATGAATTCGACTGGGACAACACTACTATCATAGGGCAAGGAGAAAGTGAACCCTCCAACCGCAGGGGATGAACTTGGACTTCACCAGTTTCTTCATCCCCCCTCCCCCCACCTTGTCTCAGCCGGATCCTTCCAGCCCGGCACCGCCTTCCTGACCTGCAGTCTTCTTCTTGACCTCTCCGCCTCCACCCTACTCCGACCTATCACCCTCACCTTGACCTCTTTCCACCTATCACATTTCCAACTCCCCTCCTCCAAGTCCCTCCTCCCTACCTTTTATCTTCTCCTGCTGAACACTCTCTGCTCATTCCTGAAGAAGGGCCTGTGCCCGAAACGTCGAATCTCCTGTTCCCTGGATGCTGCCTGACCTGCTGTGCTGTTCCAGCAATAAAGTTTCAACTTATCATAGGGCAAGCCAGACAGAGAACAGCCAGGGAATTCCTAGAGGCATGGCATTCATCCACAAACTCCATCAACAAACACATCGACCTGGACCCAATATACCAACCACTACAGCGAACAGCTGAAACTGACAACCGGAAGTGGCAGGGACAGACCATTATAAACACCGGAGGAAACATCAAAGAAGCGCTTCGAAGGAGGCTCCCAAGCACTGATGATGTCGCAGGGGACATTCCAGCTCGGCGAACAGAACCACAACAACAAGCACCCGAGCTACAAATCTTCGCACAAACTTTGTACAAACCTGTTACTCAGGAAGGATGGAGAGTTTCAGAATAACAGAGATTTATAAACTTGGAGATTCAGAACAAAAGAGTTATAAACTTGACTGTCAAACTTATGTACATCCTTGCATCCTTGCCATGCAGAAATTCAGATGTTGCGAGACGTTCTGCAGTAATTGGTTAATATTTTCTTTCTTCACAGCAACTCATCTCCTCCCTTTATTTTTCAAAAAGAAAAACAATTAATGGGTCTGAAAGTACTCTCTTGCTGAGAATGGACTATGCATCTGTTGAGTAGACTTTTAATTGAGATTAGGAAAAAATGAGAATTGCAGGTGCTGGAGATTAGAGTCAAGATTAGAATGGTGCTGGAAAAGCACGGCAGATCAGGCAGCATCCGAGGAGCAGGGAAATCAACATTTCAGGCAAAAGCCCTTCAACAGAAATCAGACTTGAGATTGCCAGTTTTTAGGAGGTAATAAGGCAATGAGGTACAGTTTTGGAAAAAGAATCTATCCAAATGCATTGAAGAGATGTTGTTCATAGAACACAGTCAAGCCTTGGTAAAGTGTCTAGAGTACACATATCTAATAAACAATTCTTCATACAACAGGGCAGGAACAATGAATTCAGGTCTTTACAAGGTCACAAAGAGTCTGAGAGCAATGGCACACATATGCCTGACAATATGACAGTCTGTCTGTGGGAGTATTGGATCGCGAGGCATGGTTCTATCTGTGGGAGTCACTAGGAGCATCAGATTAAGTGACTCTCGCACTGGATTGGTCATACTAAGTTTCCTCTAGTGTGCAAGGATTTGTAGGTTAGGTGGATTAGACATGGTAAATGCAGGGTCACCGGGGTAAGGGTGAATCGGAGTTGGATGCTTTTTGGAGGGTTGGTGCAGACTGGATGGGCCAAATGGCCTCTTTCTGCACTGTTGGGATTTTATGATTCTAACAAGTGAGTTTACAGCTCTAAGGTGTGTACCGTTTTAAGAATTATGTACCCTGTCAATCTTGAACAAACAAGTAATCAGTAGGAACTTGTGGAAAGACAAACAAGGGAGAAGCAGTACTATAGATCTTTACTCAAACTTTTACTCAGACCTGATAAGCAGTGCAGAAGTAGCAGTGTGGTGGAAAAAAAGCTTAAACGCTCATTCCATCTGACAGTTGCAGATTTCATCAGGAAACAGGGATCTGTAGAAGCTTTCTGGTGTACAGGTTCAGCTAGGAAGCATACATAAGACATCTCTTCTGACTAAAGTTAAAAATCTCCGTTGTTCAGGGTGAACAGTTCAAATAAGTGATGCAAAAAGCAGGCTTGAAAGGCTAGGAGAAATGAAAAGGCAGTGTTTACAGTTCACAACAAGTATTGCTGCCATAATGAATGGACACCAAGAGACTCAGCTATCATAAGGAAATCAAAGGTCATAGAAGTTCATTGTCCTGAGGCCACAGCACAATGAACATTTTGAATAAGACTAAAAGGTATAGGAGCTGAAGTAGGCCATTTGGCCAATTGTGTCTTCTCGGCTAATCTGATAATTATCTTTTCCCCATTAACCTGATTCCTTCATTGATTGAAAATCTGTCTACCTCAGCCTTAAACTAATTTGATGGCCCAACTTTGAGAGCTGTCTGTAGTAGAGAATTCCATAGACACAGAGAGAAAAGAAATTCCTCCTTATTTCTGTCTACTAAGAGGTTTGTTCCTTACTATGCTCTTTGGTTCAAGAGTCTTCCACCAGAGGAAGTGAGCTCTTAGCATCCATTTGTCAAGTCCCTAAGACTTGATTATATGTTTCAATAAGGCCTCCTCTCATTGTTCTAAACTCCAATAAGTATAAGCCCAACCTATTTAACTTGTCCCCATGAGAAAGTCCCTCAATACCCAGGATCACATTAACTGACTGCAGAACAAATGGTCATGTCTGATTTGAATTTCGTGTTATATGCTGAGATAGCACAAGTTCATGAGGAATACATCAATTCTGTGTACTCCATCGCAGCAATCTTCCAGTACCAAGACTGATGATGGAAAACTATCTGCTGTGCCAGTACAACAATGATTGAGGACGTCTGAGGATACCCACCTATTCAATAAGTTGAATTTGACAGAGATCTATTAGCAGATTGCAAATGAAGATTTGTTTGCAAAACAAATGAAAATGTAAAGCATACAACTTCATGAAAGGCAGACCTTTCTCCACAGATTCAGGACCTTTCAAAATTATTAAATTACCTGGCTCAGTAATCCAGGTTACTGTAAAGGTGTAAGTTTTTTTTCTCGTAAGTGCATGTCTTGTGTGATAGAAATTCATGAAATTAACAGCCCTCAGGAGCGTTAATGAGACAATCATCTCGGCTGACAGAAACAATATCTTCCATGAAGGATATTCAAGAGATGTAAGGCACTCCAGCAGGGAAACAGTTTACATATGAGGTCAAGGTCAAGTTCAGAATCAAGATTGAGAACAGGATCAAAATCAATAGGTTACAAGCCAAAGATCTGCAGTCTTCTGAATCCAAAGCGAGTGTTTTCTAGAAAACTTGTGAAACCTCCAGATTGCTGTTATTTGTGAAGTCAGAGACTTGGCATGATTGGGGGTCGTGCAAATGGAACCAAATTCCATGAATGTATAAACATTAGCTATTTAAAGTAGCTTGGGTATAGATATTAGATAAGGTAATGTTGGAGATTGCATTCAGGTCCACCCGAGCTGTGATGTCATGTTGGATAAAACTGAACACCTCCTGATTGTCTTAGTAATAATATTTATCAAGCTAATGTAACTTGTACCTGATTGTCGTCATGCTATAAACTACATCTTGTTAAGAGCCGAGCCTCTTATTCCTAAGACTCAGTCGTAGTTGATGCTCTATCATTGTAAACCAATTAGGCCCTTAGACCAGTCAAAGGAAACAGGGTCAGTGGCAGTATCCTTCAGATGACATGTAGTTCGCAGTACGGATTGCTAATTGTGATAAATAAATTTGGCGAACCTCCTCCTGGCCACCAAATATTGCAGTGAGACTGGGAATGGAGACACACTGGAGGCATTTTTGCCCTGATTGTCAGTCCCATGGTTCTCAATAATTCCATTTGGAAATGGGTCAGGAATTATCAGTAGCTGTCTCGACAGAAAGAGACATTCATTCATTCAAGTTCACTTCAAAATACCTCACAGTGGCCACATTTACAGGTGGTACTGGCAGGGGCCTAGAAACAAATCTGGAAAAGCCACGGATTATGGGTGACATTGAAAAGAGTGATGTTGGTCAATGGTGGTGTCAAGGTCATGTTAAAAACCTTAGGAAGACAAGGAAAATGAATGAACTCAATGGGGAATTAAGAACTTCTCTATTTTTGGTTTGCAGTGTCTAAATGAAGCACTCTCAGGCCAGGTGTAACAAATATTAAACTAACCTTGCTCCAGTAAGGTCACTTAGCAGCAACAAAAGAGTATCTCAACTGCACTTGTATTCCTGTATGTTATGGAAGTTCAGACAATGCCTTTAAAATTGGATGAAACAGACTAGTAAATTTGCTGTTGCAAAACATGTAGCATCTTGAGTTTCAGAAACTCCTGAATCTCAACCAATTACTTAAATAATTATGGACCTTCACAGTCATTTGGGGGACTCATGTGCCCTTTTGTTTTAGGATAGATCAACACATAAAAAACAATTGAATTCCAGTGTCATGGCTCTGTGTTTTACCCTGGATAAAAGAAGGCATTGAATTTAAATGAACCCAATTTTCGATCATGGGTTAGGGGTGCAGAGAGAGGAGAATTCCCTGTTCTGTGCATTCGATCACTAAAGCCAATGGTGGCATTTATCATTCCTGGTAGTGAATTGGGATTGGAAGAAGCTAATAGATGTCGGCTTCCTCAGGTGGACTGGGTAGTAGGTCTGCTTTGGAGCATTCACACCGTTTTCTTTCAAGTTTACGCACCACTCGGCAGTTATCCTGGAATGCATCAACTTCTCTTGAAACTGTGCCATCTATAAAAGCTGTCCATGCAACTAGATAAACACTGTCAATTTACAGCTACCTTGCAGGCTTCATTAAACTTACCAGGCATGACAGGGAAAATTCAGAGACCCGAATTTCAGGCTAGATCCAGAAAGTTCTATTGGATTAGGTGGTGTCGACACGCATCCTCTTCTGTCAGGACCACTGGTGGAGGCCCTGACATTGGCACATGCCTGCCTGGTCCGAGGTTGCCACCTAGGGTAAAGGGATCCCAGGCACTCTAGGAAGAAGGTCAATATCCTTCTACACTCTGTCATCTTCTCTCTGAAACCTTACACTCACTCCTCTGCTGCTGTGCCTACCAAGCCTCATGCTCCATCACTCTCATTATTGCTGCCAACATTTTCACTTACTTGCTGTCACTCACCACAAGCCCCTGATAACACTAACCTTGTATGACCTCTGCACTGTTTACTTATTTGCTCAGGACACCTCTCCATGTGTACCAACTGTGCCACCCCCACCCCCAATTCTTCCCCCGTTCTTAATACCTGCTCCTCATCATTCCATGAAAATAACAGCCCTTGATAGGCAGCACACCATCTTTCTTTCTGCCCTATCATTCAAAGCTCTTGAGTAGAAGGCCTGAACTGGTTTCTTACTTGATGCCTGAGCTTGGCTCACTGTGCCAGGACCCCCCAACAAAGAGCTCCCCACCTGACTTGACTGAACCCTGCTGACAACAGGAATATGCTTCCTGCTATTGTGCCTGCACTAAACAGCAAGGCAATAATATTGCAAGTTGAGTCTGGTCTGGCTGAGGGTACAAACCATAAAAAGGCAAGGCAAGGATGCTGAGTGATTGAGAACTGTGATTGTGAGTGAAGACCCTGAAGATGCAGCTTTGCCTATTCCACGAGCTAAGTGCATGTCCTTGAGTGCACAGAGTCCTTGATTACAATGAGAGTTACTACTGCAGCAGAAGCATCTAGTAAATGCATCAAAGGTATGCAATGATGTTTGGGCTGTTAGTCAGCCTCATCAATTATACCTCACCACTGCTTTGTGAGACTCTCACCACTTCTGTTGCGGTAAGCATGAGAGATGGCATAAGTTACTCCTGATGTTGAGAAGGACCTTATAGCCTGTCCCTGCCTCTAATATCACCCATGTTACACAAACGCCTATACGTTTCACCTGTGAAGTAGCCACAACTACCTTTACATGTTGCAGTAAAAAATATAATTCTATTACTTCCATTTCTATTTTGCAGACTACATCCTACTGAGAAAAGCACTCATTCACACATACACATTTTGATGCTTGGTAACATTTTTTGACCAAGCAACCCTCACTGATACTTCCAGCCATTTCTTAACAGTTTAACACCTATTGGCAGTCCTTGCCAAATTGGATGGTTCCAAAGTGTATGTGCACCAATTGTTGTCACAGTTTAGGGTACCCAAAGGGTACCTCAGCTCTTGAAAGGGTACCTTAGCTATCCAAGAGAAATGTACTGAAAAAATAATCTGTTCTTGCCTGGTCTGATCTCTATATTCAGGATTTCAGACATTAGGGACACCAAAATTCAAACTCCATCATATCTGCCCTCTGAAATGTGTATTTGTAGCTGCAAAAAAAAGTGAAGTGCCAAGTCTGGGGCTGTGACTGAAGAATCTTGATTTCTTCAAACCATGGAAGAGGGTCTCCATCACAATGAAAATCAGGGCCAATGATTATAAGATGAATGGGATTGGATCCTGCCAATCTTCCATTGTGTTATCATGGCTTTTTCCTTCGAAGGTAGACTGGGTGAATCTCAAGGTGTTAAGTGACATGACAGGATGATAGGAATCAACATCTTTTGTTTGGAAAAACTACCTTGAAATTGAAATCAGATAATGGGGGAACCATTTTGTTGTCTGTCTTTAAATCAGCTGTAACTGACAGAGGAAATTCCACCGAAAGCATCTCACCAGCTGCAAGTCATCCTGATAGCCAAGGTAATAAATAACAACAACTTGGAAATGGGAATAATAAAGAGATGTCCCCAATCTGTTCCGACCTCAAGTGCACCTAAGAACTAACCTCCAGGAAATTTGACACAATTGAGAATCTTTTACATTCCAAGACTTGAATTTCAACTTTAAAGTACCACTTTCTTCTAAGAAACTACAAGCCTGCCAAGAAAGAGGCTAACATAGGTATAATCTCTTTCCTTTCTTTTCACTTTAAACTGTTTTTGTTCTCTTTATGTGTGTGTATATGAGATGTGTGAGTGAGATATGTGTTTAAAAGTCATAGTTTTTTTTAAATACTTTGATTTCATGTGGGCAATGCTGGCAAGACTAGCATCTGTGGCCAATACTAATTTTAATTTAAATAGTTTAACTCCAGAGTGCAGTTAAAGGTCAACCATATAGTTGTACACCTGGGGTCACATGTCAGTCAAATCAGATCTCCTTCCCTAAATGGCGTCAGAGAATCAAATGGGTTTTTACAGCTAAAATTGTTACTTGTTATTGCTGAAATTAGCTTTACATTCCATTTTATTAATTTAATTTATATTCGACCAAATGCTGATTGTACCCTGATCCCCCAAACATTGGCTTGGATTACCTTGCCTTTGGAATACAAGTCAAGTGCCATTACCACAGCATCGCCAACTCCCCTTGAGACTGAATAATTTGGCTCTTGGGAGGTGGGGGGGGGAGAGAAGGAGGCTGAAACCCAAAATCTTCTGACTCAGAGATAAGAGGGCTCACACCTTCACCAGAAAATGGCAGCTCCTGCAGCTGAAGAGAAGACTTCAAGGTCATGTGCTGGGAAGGGAAAATTTGCTTAAAGCAGCCACTCACCCACCCCCATCTTCTCCAGCAGAGTCACCTGATCACCAAATAATCATGGCCACTACTACCATTTTGCTAAGTTTACTGCGAATTTTGAACTGAAGGTAGAGTGACAAATTGAGAGATCCCCTTAGAAATTATTAATTATAAGACCATAAGACATAGGATTACATGAGAATTATATTATCAGAATTAATAGAGAGAAAAGTATTATTCTTTTACCGTCAACCAGATTTGAACTGACTTTCCAGGATTGGAAGGTTAGCATTGAACTGACTATATCACACAGTTACCATACTCTTGCTTACTATGTTATGCCTTATACTGTAGCGCTTGGAATAGTTTTATTTTCTATTTGTGAGTAATAATATTGCAAGGCTCCTGCCTGAGATTTGAGATTATGTGGAACAAACATTTCAGGTCCTGGATTATATATCAACCTGTTTTAGTGAGAGTCTGTGCCAGGTTTTGTTTTTGCTCTGGAACAGTTCTGACTATTGGCACAGACCCAGGCTTTATCTGATGGACAATCCATCCCAGAATGCACCAGTGACCCCACTGGGGAACATGATCATAGGTTTGTAATACGTATGGCTCAAGGGTTGTGCAGTTAAGGGTTTTACCCTTTGTTTTCTTTTCTTCCTTTCTCCGAACCAATTCTCTCCCCAAGCACCATAAAAAAAATCAATCAGAATGTGCATTTCCAAGCTCTCACTTGAGAGAACGATAAGACTTGATTATGATGGGATTTGCAACCGTTTACAATTTCATTACGAGGAATGGTATTAAACATGTATTATGGGTATTTTTTTCCTGTGCATTTATATTTCAATCAAAAACATTTTAACATTGAAGCATTTTAATCAATCATACTCATTACCAATTAAAGAAAAATGCAAGTTGTTAGTTAATCAATCATTCTGAAATAAAGAGAGTTTACTCAGTAATTATTAACCAAACACCATTACTGGCAGATTAATAATTATTACTCAGTTCAACATGTGATATTTATCCTTCTGTACATTTGAAGACAATCAACAGATTACAAATGGAAACAAATAATGTTGGAGATTGGAGGGAATAGACATACTACAGGTGCTTTCTAAGTTATGGGACAATTTCCGATCTAACTCATAGGTGCGTTCAAGAGGGAAGTGCAGAAACTGGACAATGTAAAACATACTTTGAGACTGGATCTGGGTGGGATATTCATTGGAGGGTCAGTGCGGACATATTGACCAACTGGCTCTTTCTGCACTGAAAGATTCTATGACATTATGATAATTTAATTAGGTTCACAGGTTTTGCTTATTTGCAACTCAAGCTTGTCATGGTACGAATTTTTAAAATAAGTTCAAAACAAATAAATAGAAGAGAAGTAAAACTAAAAGCTGAAGAAAATAAAAACACAATGGTTAAAAAGACACATTGAGGAGAACCTGAAGTAAAGGGTATGATAACATACAAAGACCACAACCCTGGCTGCATAACCCGGCTGGAATTGATACCACTGTATATGGAAATTGAAGACCAACAATGTTCACTCTCAAGATGGCAAATCTCAAATGGTTACTGGCCACTTCTAACACAGCCAACTGTGGGCACATCATGGGATCTCTCAACTGTTGAGATTAGATTAGAATCCCTACAGTGTGGAAACAGGCACCTCAGCCCAACTGACCCTCCGAAGAGTAACCCACCCGGACACATTCTCCTGTATTTACACCTGACTAATGCACCTAACCTACACATCACTGAACACTATGGGTAATTTAGCACGGCTAATTCACCCAACCTGAACATCTTTGGATTGTGGGAGGAAACCAGAGCACCCGAAGGAAACCCACGCAGACACGGGGAGAATGTGCAAACTCCACACAGACAGTCACCCAAGATTGGAATTGAACCTGGGTCTCTGGTGCTGTGAGACAGCAGTGCTAACTACTGAGCCACCATGCCATGTTGAAGTGAGACTGCGTTAGCTTGGATAATATTCACTGGAGTTCAGAAAATTGAGGGATATCTCATAGAAAACTACAACATTCTAACAGCACTACATAGGGTAACTGTAGGAAGGATGCTCCCATTGACCAGGAAGTCTAAACCAGAGGTCACTGCCTAATGATGTGAGCAGATGATTTAGAACTGAAATGAGGCAAAATTTCTTCACCCAGTGAATGGTGAGCCTGTGGAATTCTCTACCACAGGACGTGGGAGAGGACAAACGATTGAACAATTTCAAGGAGGAGTTAGATATCTCAGAGATCAAAGGGTATGGGACAAAGTGGAACAGGGGACTGAGTTAGTGGACAGCTGGGAGATGAGTTGCTGCTGGGCCCAGTGGAGAAAGCTGGAAGTGCTGAATGCATTCTTCTGCTCCTTTGTTTCTATGTCCACCTTGATGCGCAGCTTGCAAACTTCAACAGCTCAGGTCCAGTGAATTCCCTATGTTAGCCAATCACAGTTGGACATGACACACTCACTACCACAACATCACCTTGGTAGAGACAGGAGAAGAAAAAGCAGAAGAAAAGGGAGGAAACAGGAAATAATTTGGTGAAAAACAAATTTGGTTCTGCATGGTTGCCGTTATACCTGAGGCTCTTCATTCATCTATCTGCTAATGTCTGGGGACATCAGCCCTCCACTGGCTAAGAATGAGCTTGATAGTAGTTGCTGAATTTTGCTGCCTGCTGCTCAAACACCAACATTCAACCTGCAAAATAAGGATAACAATAAGGATAACATTTCTCCCTCCCCTAACTATAGCGTCAGGTCAGTGCTGTGCTCATAAGAATGTGAAACTGAGGTTACTGTGGATAGGTTGCCCACTGAATTGAATGTGCTTGCGTTGGCAGAGGCTTTTGCCCGAAACGTTGACTTTCCTGCTCCTCAGATGCTGTTTGATTTGCTGTGCTTTTCCAGCACCACTCTAATCTTGACTGTAATCTCCAGCATCTGCAGTACCCACTTCTGCCTAACAGCCCTCAATGGCATAGTCCTGACTGCTACTGCTCAAAGACGTGATCTGAAGGGTTGATGAGATGAGTCTCATGGCTGAGGTGACAAAGACCGACAGTCAATGAAAAACAATAAATTGGATTTAGTTATAGTTATATAAACATTATACGAAGTATGTGTTTGAGATACCTATGAGCTGTGCACCCCAAAGCCATGTTTTACAGTGCTGCCCTTGGTCCATGCAGACCTTCGTTCATATGCTATGAAGTGTTTCCATGCTCCTGGTTGAGGTGAAAGGTCAGTAAATTTGATAGTGCCTGAGCTTCCGAGTGTTATAGCTTCTTTTACATTTTAAGTGGGAACCCTGGCAAATGTTTGAGAGCCAATGCCACTGTGGTGCCAGGAGTGCTATACTGGTAGCTGCAATGAAGTGGCAGACATTGATTGCATACGAGGCATTTGATGGAGATGCCTGGCATCCTATCTTGCATGACAGTCCACTGTAGTGGTGACCTTCCAATGTTAATGCACACTTATAGCAGCATGAAGCATTGAGCAGTACATACTGTGTTGGAGTGCCACTGTGACGATACTGTGGCTTTAAGAGATATAGTTTGTCCTTTTTTTTTCTTGAAGATTGGTTCAGACAGAGGAACCAAGCAGCCTGTTCCAAACCAATAATCAGCTTGTGAGGCAGTGGAGTTTTATTTTTAAAGTTGGAACAATAGAAGCAGCATGAATAGATAGGGTCAAGCTCCCACAGAACCAGGATTTTAGTTTAACTTTGAGTAGGCTTTGGGGTTTGAAAACTGCTGTACATCTCTTCTTGCCAAAGCAAAATACTTGAGTTCTCTCTACCTCTCGGAGCTCTCTCTTGATGTCCTTTCCTCCTGCACTGGAGAATTGCATGTGAGAATATCAATTTTACTGAATTTGCTTTTGCCAAGAGTGTTTATGGGATGTTACCGTATTGGAATAGTTGCTGTTTAGTCATTAAATAATCTGTTATTTTGTTAAATTTTTCGATAGAGTTGTTATTCCAAGTCTTTCTTTTGTTTGTATTTTTATCTATAGCATAAGACTAAAGTGTTTTTCTATAAGCCTGGTAGTTTGACCAATAAAATTGCATCCAGAACACAACACCTTACACTTGCCTTTAACATAAGAAAAAGTGCGGTCCAGACTATCTTCTTAATATATTTTGAGCAGGTTTGGTCTGGTCCATAATGATCTGCAGATCATTCATCCCTTATGTGGCACTGAAGCCAGGTTCTTTTGGGTAATGCATGGAGACGGATACAAGCAGCCGCAACAGTCAGGATGGCATCTGCCCAAGACCACAAGAAATTATAAAGAGTTGTGACTGCAGCCCAGTTCATCACATAAACCAGCCTTCCTTCCATTGACTCCATCTAAACTTCCTACTGCCTCAGAAGAACAACCAACATAACAAAGTCTTCTCGCACCTCGTTCTACTCTCTTCCACCCCCTTCTATCAGGCAGAAGATATAACACATGCCAACAGAACAGTTTCTTCCCCGCTGTTATCAGAATTATGAATGGACCTCTCATATATTAGAGTTGATCTTTCTCTGCACCTTCGATGTAGCTGGAACATTATATTCTGCATTCGGTTCTGTTACCTTGATGAACATAGGTAAGGTATGATTTGATTGGATAGTACAAAATAATATTTTTCACTGTATCTTGGTACATGTGACAGTAGTGAATCAAATCAAATTCTTGTTGTCATCTCTAGGGAAAAGAACTGACTTCCTCTCTTGCATAGTCTTCAGGAGAACCTCTAAGGATGCACCACAAAAGTGCAGTACCATTTTTTGCTTGAACTCTGATATCTCTCAGGGCGAATGGCAGTGATGACCAGAGTAATTCAGAGGGAGTTTATGTGACTGAAGCCTGGAATGAGTGGATTATCTTATGAGGAAAGGCTAGGCAGGCTAGGCCTGTATCCTCAAGAGTTCAGAAGGGCCAGAGGTGAACTTAAATGAAACAAAGTTCTGAGGGGACTTGACTGGATGAATGCGGAACAGATGTTTCCTCTTGTGGGAGGATCAAGAATGTGGCATCCTAGTTTAAAACTAAGGGGTTTCCCACTTAAGACAGATGTTTCAATCTGTCTGTTTGGTTCAAACTACTGCAGATCTGAAAGGGTTAATACTGAGAGTATTGTGAGTTTTGGGGATGATCTGGGTTTAAGGGATGGGATATTAGCCAGGTCCAGGTGTAACTCTACTGTTTTCCTTAAAAGTAGTGACTTCCTGGTCTAACTAGATCAGTCTTTTGAAGTTAACAAGTTACAATTGATTGTATACTCATAACTGGTTACAGGTTACATCGATATAATCAAGATTGTTACAGAGGATGACCAGATATTTTGTCTCACTTCCTTGAGATCCTTAGCTGCTCTGCCCAAAAGTCTACATGACATCATGTGGGTGGTGTTCATGGCACACTTTAACTCTTTCAGACCTGTACACAACAACTTTTAAGAGGAACAATGAGGCTTCAGTATAGCATCTTTTCTGAAAGGCAGGAACTCCTGCAGGGCTGTCCTCCTGAGTACTGCACTGGATATTATGGGGTGGCGTCAGCTGGAGTGCTGAGATAGAAAAATGACAAAGTAGGCATCGATTCAAAGTTACACTCTGGTTGATGCCATGATCTGCCTTCCCTTTGTCAGACTGAATTTTCCTTTTGACCGACAAGAGAGTTTGAGTACTAGAGTCAAGCTGGAATGTAGAGTTGAGGCCAGAATCAGATCGGTCACGATCTTATTGAATGATGCAGCGGGCCTAATGGGCCAAATGACTGATGCCTACTCTTACTTTGTATGTTCCTATGTTGTCTCGCCCTAGACATTAACAGCAAACATCTGCTCTGCCTGAACAAGCGAATATGGCAGCCAACACATCTTGCCCCAAATGTATGTATCCTATTGCAGACCCCATTGTGACAGCAATTGGCACCTTACACCCCAAACAAGTTTTTCGCTAAGAGAACTTAGAGTAGAGTATTAGGCATTCGATCCAAAATGTCTATATAAATACACTGCAAATAAGCTTCCACAACTGCCTGTTTCATCTAATTCTGACAACAAAAGATGCTATGAAAAGTGGGAATTTTTTTTTACTCATACACAGGGTGTGGGCATCATTGTCTAAGCCAACATTTATTGTCCATCCTAATTGCTGTCAAGAATATAGTGGTGAGCTATCCTTTTGGACAGCTGCAATCCATGTGGCATAGTTACACCCAATGTGCTGTAATAGGGAGGGAGTTCCAGGATTTTGACTCAGCACCACTATCCACATCAGGATATTGCATGGCTTGGGAAGGAACTTGTTACTGGCATTCTAATACCGAGTCCTGAACTAATTCTCTGTAGGTGGTGGTGTTTCTATGCATCGGTAGTCCTTGTCCTTCGAGACAGTGGAGGTCACAGGTTTTTTTTTCTATTCATTCACAGGATGTGGGAATTACCAGCATTTATTGCTCAGACTGTAACTGAAAGTCAAGCACATTGCTGTGGGTTGGGCCAGACCAGGTAAGGTCAACACATTTCCTTCCTTAAAGGACATTCATAGGTCATAAACCCCTACAGTGTGGAAACAGGTCATTTGGCCCAACAAATCCACACCAACCCTCCGAAGAGTAACCCAACCTGACCCATTCCCCTCCCCTATTACTCTACATTATCCCCTGACTGATACACCGAACTTACACATTCCTGAACATTATGGGCAATTTAGCATGGCCAGTTCAACTAACTTGCACATCTTTGGATAGTAGGAGGGAATCAGAGCACCCGGAGGAAACCCACGCAGACACAGAGAGAATGCGCAAACTCCACACAAACAGTTGCCTGAGGCTGGAATCAAATCCAGGTCTCTGATGCTTTGAGGCAGCAGTTCTAACCACTGAGCTACCGTGTCACCATTAGTGATTTTTTTTAATTTACAACAATCGATAATGCATATGATCATTGCTATTGGGCTTGCTTTTTTTCCAGATTTTTATTGAATTCAAATTTTGCCATCTGCCATGGTGAGATTCAAAGCCATATCTCCAGAAAATTAACCTGGCATTCTGGATTACTAGTGTACTGTCATCACCACTTCACCACCATCTCCATTTGGAAAGCACTGTCAAAAGAGCCTTGCATTTTTGCAGCGCACCTTGAAGATGGAACTCAATACTGCTGCTGTGCTTCAATGGCGGACAGAGTGTATGATGAAGGTGTTGGATGGGGTGCCAATCAAGATGGCTGCTTTGTCCTGGATGGAACTTGAAACCAGTACAAGAGCCCCCTTTTTTTGTCAGTGGACTAATTCTCTGGAAAAATAAGTTCAGAACCTACCATTTAATTTCAAGTAATTATTAAATCTGGAATAAAATGCCTTTTAGTTTATAATAGTGTCAAGAAATAACTAGGTTGTTCTGATTCAGAGGTGTCTTTTAACAGGAAGGACCTTTCAGGGGTCAATAAAGGATATTTGCCTGGGGAAGCAATAGACCAGTAGTATGATGACTGGACCTATTAATCTGGAGACCTTGGTAGTGTGCGAGAGACCCAATTTCAAATTGCACCAAGGCAGAATTTGAATGAAAAAAGAAGTGTGAATTAAGAGTCTAATGATGATCATGAATCCATTGTTGATTGGTGATTAAAAGAAATCTGGTTCACCAATGCCCTTTAGAGAAAGAAATCTGCCACTTTTACCTGGTCTGACCTACATGTGACTCCAAATCCACTGTAATATGGTTGACTCTTAACTGCGCCCTGGGGAATTAGTGATGGGTAACAAATGCTGGCCGAGACAGCAATGCCCTCATCCCATGAACAAACAAAATAAAATCTGCTCCTTACCTCCACTGAGCTACAGAAAACCCCGAGTGCTTGATGTTTATATCCTTCTGAAAATGGCTGAGTAAACCACCCAGTTAGGGCTCACTTTCATCTGTTCAAAGGCAGTTAGGGAGCGATAATCAATGCTTGACTTGCCAGAGATGCTGAGGGTAAAAAAAAATAAATCTTATTTCCCTTACTCCATTTTGCCATTATACTATTTGCTAGAAGTACTTCATGTGACAGTGCATTCCACACTCACATCTTTCTAAGGTTGATTAATGTCAGTAAGTCTAGTGACTGTGAGACTTACTTTAGTGTAGTTTAGGCTTCAAAGGCCCCTCTTCGTGAAGTGCACACCTCAATGATAAATGATAGCAACACAATCCAGTTCATTTTCATTCCATTGAAGTCAATAAAATTGAGGCATTTTATTCCAGATTTATTAATTACTTGAAATTAAATGGTAGGTTCTGAACTTATTTTTCCAGAGAATTAGTCCACTGACAAAAAAAGGGGGCTCTTGTACTGGTTTCAAGTTCCATCCGCTCTCAAGGTGTGTGATGGCATCTCTGAACAGGTTGATTAAAAAATATCTTAAAGGCTTATAAAGAGTGTGCAACCCCCTGACCCTGGACAAGTGAATTCAAAATGCTGACAATCATCCTGCCAGAGATTTTCTGTGGTACAATGGTAGCACCTTTACTGCTAACTCAGTGGGATCAGCGTAGCTCAGTCAGGTGAATGGCTGATTTATAATGCAGAGTGATATCCCCAGCATGGATCCAATTCCTAAGGTTATCATGAGGAATTCTCCTTCTCAGCCTTTCTCCCTTGCCTGAGGCATGGTAACATTCAGATCAAACAGCCACCAGTCATCTCACTCTAATGAGGGAGCAGCCCTATGGTCTAGTAAGATAATGGTAACTTTACCTTTATCTTGGTCTAAAGAGCCTCAATTCAAAGCCCACTTGCTATTAAAGTTTGGTATAATATGCCCATCAGGTTGACTAAAATAAATGAATCAACCTTTTGGAGCCTTGATGTGGTGCGATTCTCCTGCCAGATCTACCTCTCTGTGTGCCCTTCCAAACAATGTTTAATTCCCAAAACGTTGACTCTCCTGCTCCTTGGATTCTGCCCAATCTGCTGTGCTTTTCCAGTGCCAATCTTTTGGACTCTGACTCTTCAGCATCTGCAGTCCTCAATTTCTCCAATGTTTAATATCCCAGGAAATAAAAATAAAGAACTGCAGATTCTGGAAAGCTGAAACATAAACAGAAAGTGCTGGAGAAACGCAGCAATCTTGTGTCCAGTGACTGTTCAATCAGTAACAGTTAATGGAAGGTGAAAATCTACCCTGACTTTAACAGGGTGCTATGGTACAACATAATATACTAAACTCTAGGCAAGAAAGTCTGGGTTCAAGTCCCACATGCCACGGAAGTATGTCATGACATGTCCAGTCAGACTGATGGAAAAGAGGCTACCCCAATATTTTGGTGAACTACACTGAAGAGAACTTACATTAAAATCCATTTTGATGCTTTGTCCCTTTAGTTGACCAGTTACCTTCAACTACTTGCACCCCAATAGATTCGAGATGCAGCTCTCAAGGACATAATTTCCAATATTCACTTGGTCCTCTGCTAAGATCCTGCTTCCAGGCACATGAAGACAGGAACTATTTCAAGTTTCTCAGCTCACAGGATTCTGCAGCATTTGATGAGCAGCTCACTTGTTTAAACATCTGTGAGCAACTCCTCGACTGTAGGAGTGGAAAATCTTCCCTTCAATAAATGCAAATGGCTTAACAGTTGCTGCTGATTTAAAAACAAAAAAGTATACAAGTGAAGTCAAAATAAAATACTGAAGATGCAAGAAAGAGGAAAGACAGAAACCGCTCAACAGGTTCCAACAATATTTGCGGAGAATTGAATCAACAA
The DNA here is from genome assembly GCF_037043375.1 of Chiloscyllium plagiosum. NCBI lineage: Eukaryota > Metazoa > Chordata > Chondrichthyes > Orectolobiformes > Hemiscylliidae > Chiloscyllium > Chiloscyllium plagiosum. Next base: position 18,343,380 of record NW_028270153.1, on the reverse strand, counting down.
ACTTTAAAATTTGATGACCTTTCCACTCAAGGACTATTTCAGCAATAACACTGTTGAGACTGTCTGAGGGTAGGAGTGAAGAACCTTCCAGCTCTGAAAGTTCAAAGCCACCTGAGTGTGCCGGACTGGGTTAATTTTTTTAGCACTGGTATTTGCAATGTCATCCATTGCTTTAATGCTGAAGTTGCCTAAGCTAGTCTCATCTTAAAGGTTGCATTCAATGAAACAATTTGCAGACATTAATGAAACATTGCAATAATGAAAGATTTCTCACAAAGTAATTTAATACATATTAATATTCTCTTCTTGTTAGCTTATGCTCATTTTTAAAAAAAGAAATTGCAGCTAACATCAAAAAAAGACTTCACTCAACAGGTTTTAATTATGTCCAAAATTTCATAATGCTTATTAAGTATTTCTATCTACTGAAGACCATGACAAAAGTATGAATATTAGCTATTGTGAGCTTTTTTCTCTTAAATAACAATTTAAATGCAAGCTTTACCTTTACCTGATTTTTTTTCTTGTAATAACAATGAACTCTTTAAGATCAGAATTTGGATGAGTGATACATTGATCTAGAATTTTTCTTCATCCATGAATGTGGAAAACCAATTTTCCAAAGACATGTTTCTAAATGGATGCCTTTCTAGCTGACAAACCGTGAAGGATCTGCACTTCCCAACATCAAGGTTCACATCTTCACATGGGAGTCTCCAATAGTCACAGGGACCTGCAATGGAAGTGACCACACCACCCTACACCAAATTTCACCAGCATCTTACCCTGCCTCACTTCCTAAACCCACCCCACACCACCCCTAAAACCATCCCACCTCTAAACCCACATCACTCCCTAAACCCACCCTACACCTCACCATCTCCCAACCCACCATTCCCCTAATCCCATGCCACACCACCCTCAAAACCCACCCCATCCCCTCATCTCACCCTACTCTTAAAACCACACCACCTTACCCCCAAGCCCACCCGAAACCACCACCAAAACCCATACCATTCCCTTATCCCACTCCACTCCATAGGCACACCACACTGACAAAAAAACCCACACCACTCCCTAAATCCAGATCACTTCTAAACCCACGCTACCCATCCTATCCCCTAATACCACCCCAAACCACTCTCTAAAACCACCCCACCCTTATGGCCTGGAGTATACCATATTTTCCCTGACAGGCTGGACACTCGGAGCTGTCCTCTCCTGCTGTGGATAAAATCCCAGCAATGGTGAAAGAGTCTTTAAATGGTCATTCATCAGGTGGGTGCTGAGGTGTGAAATTGCACACCATTACAGTAATACTGCACTGAACCTTTCCCTGCTCTTGGTGGAGTCACAATGGGATGTGATGCGGCACATAAGCAGTGGACATTGTAAAAGTAGCTGCAATAGCAGCTCCACAAGGTCCACCACCAGCCCTGGACACCACCCTTTCCCTGGGGGTAGGGGATGCATAAAATTTCAGTCAGATGTTAACTTCATTCTCGCATCCTTCATCAAAATGAGCAGAAAGTTCATGAAATGACATAATATGAACAAAAATGATATTGGAGTCAATCCGAAATTGATGTAATGGAATTCCGAGGTTTAAAACTTGACCTAAAGTGAAGCAGTGTGCAGAATGCCCAGTCTGCTTCAGTCCTGTATTATGGACAGCCCTAGACTGAGGCTGTATTTATATTATAACTGCAGATTATATGAAGTAAGACCATTTTGCTCTGGTATTTATTTCTGACTGTGCCAGTAATCTGTTGATATGCAGATGTGAAATTTCAAGCATGACCTACCTTTGAATGTGAATGTCTCTATGCATGATACTGACAGGTCAATGCAATGAACTTGTTGTCAATTCACACAGGACAGTGAGTGAATTGATCAATCAATGCATTGACTAGATTTTTTTTTCTCCTACAATTATTTGATGTTCACTGTTTTGTCATCACTTGTGTTAGACTTTGCCATAGCACTATAAAAATGGCTGTCTTGGTAAGTGTTAAAACATGGGATGTTTGTTTCACTCCTCGCTGATGGATGTACCAGTAATGACAGGCAATGCAGAAATAAGTCTCCCATTCATTCTCTTTTGAAGAGAAGTAAATTAAAAACTTCCAACTCCAACCTTTAAAATCCGATTGTTCATGAACTTTTTTTGTGTCCTTCGAAATATAAAACTCTTTTCCACCAACTGATTTCTCTTTAACTTATGCCTGAAGTAGGTCATGCCTGAAGTTTCACTTGTTGCCAAATGATCTAAAATAACATGAAAGCCCATAAGTTTGAAAATTTCCAGGGATTCATGGGCATACAATTAACAGATTTCATTACTGTGAACATTGTCAGTGATGCTCAGCATGTTGTACCGTACCCTCTGATTTGTTGATCAGAGGCTGTTTACTGCAGTCTCTTCCCCTTAGATCCTGTGGTAACCAATCCAAATGAACTAATGTTTTCTGAAATCATTCAAAAGTGTTGTTTTGATTTTCCAATTTACAAAAGGGTGGAAATTCATGCTTCTCTTTACAATGGGTGATGTTGAACAGTCAGTGGGAATGTCCTGCTTTCTGACTCCCAATATTACAAATGCAACGTACCACGCTCGGAGTGTACTTGGATTGTCACGCAATTTTGTCTGGGTTGTCCTACATGCATAGCCATAAAACTACAGTGTTGCAGCCAATTTTCAGATGTTTTAATCTGGAAATTTCTTCACAATGGGTTGGATGGGCAAACTGCCAACTCACTGAACCATAGCAACTAATACAAATACTGTTAGGAGAATGACTCTGGTCACTACATGAAGCAATGTCATAAACACACACTCTGTTTGAATGCACTGCCTCTGTCACAACACATAGCAACCATAGAGATTCCTCCCCATAATGGCTGCATTTGAAATTTCTATTTTCTAGTAATAGTGGAAAACAACATTTCTAGCTTGGTTGGTTGAATGTGGAATCTTTGAGTAGCCCTCCTATCCCTTCAAAGTAGATTAGATTAGATTATTTACAGTGTGGAAACAGGCCCTTCGGCCCAACAAGTCCATACCGACCCGCCGAAGCGCAACCCACCCAGACTCATTCCCCTACATTTACCCCTTCACCTAACACTACGGGCAATTTAGCTTGGCCAATTCAACTAACCTGCATATTTTTTGGACTGTGGGAGGAAACCGGAGCACCTGGAGGAAACCCACGCAGACAGGGGGAGAATGTGCAAACTCCACACAGTCAGTTGCCTGAGGTGGGAAATGAACCCGGGTCTCTGGCGCTGTGAGGCAGCAGTGCTAACCACTGTGCCACCATGCCGCCCACTCCAGATTATAGTAAACGTAACTTTGCAAACTTCAGCCATTGGAGGAAAAGCTACACTCTCGTTTATGACATAAGAATTCCAATGATTTATTCGATAAAATAAAACACTCATTGTGCCCTTAGCTTTACTGCAAAACTTCGAAATGCGAACTGTGTTCCATTACTCAAGTTATGAGCTATTGTCATTCACATGATATGATCATTAGATTTAACTGGGGTCTTGAGAGACCATTCTCACTCAGGAAGTTGTAGAGGCCACTGTTTCCAGATATTTGTATAGTTGGATGCATGCGTTGCCTCTTAGAAGAGATATGACTTAAAACAATTGGAATTGCATTTGTTGACTGTTTTCAAAGCATCATATCGAGTAAAGTGATGATCTAAAATTTAAAGTGGGGCAGATGGCTATTTCTATTTAAAAAGATAAAGATTTTGTGTAGCTTACAATTGAGACTTGATTGTAAAGTAAATTAAGTAAACTTTGTCACTGATACTAATGATATTGTGAGCAGCTGCCTGTGTATAAAAAGAATAATTGCTTCGAGGGTAGGATTGGTTTATTAGCAAATCTTGCAGTCAATTAGTGTATGTTTCAGAGCTTAGTTAGGAACGTTAAAAATATTGACTGCAATACAGATGGAATAACGTTCCCATTTTTGTTGAAATGTGAGGGCAAGTGTGTCACATGGTGATACCCATTGCTTTGAAACACCTTCTGTTACGTGGCAATGAGCTTACTAAGAGTTTATTGGCAAGCTTTAGGGAGTTTCTTTGGGAATCACACTGGGTGCCCTGGGTTGCCAGAAGCTCCCAGTCAATTAAAGGCACTCAGTTTCAGGATCCAAAAGTTCACTGGAGTAAGACCTGCTACTCAGGGAATCCAGCAGCAAGAGGATAGGTACTTCTATACTTTTCTTGACAGGGTTCACAGGGAGATGGGGGAAATCGATGGTATTGGAGTCAAGGACAGGGGAGGTCAGCTTTTACAGGGCACCCATTTGCCCTCATTCTTGCCTCCATTTGCCCCCAGATTAAGGCAAATGGATGCTGCCCTGAGCTACCAGTTGGGAAATTAGTCACATTTCTCAGCCATTGAGAAGGCAGATGATCGTGGAAGTGAAGACCTGATCCCATTAATTGACCACTTAATGGCCTTAATTGATAATAGGTTAAGAAGGTGAATCATCCCTCCCAGAATGTAATTAGTGAGGTGGTAGAAGGTGAGCTTCTCTTAAGGGCCAATTCACCCAATTTTTTCTCCTTCTTATTAACTCCACAGAAGGAGGAGTGAGGGCTGCAAATTGTGTCCAGTGCACTGGTGGATCTCAGTGGCTCTAACACTTGGCTCAATAAACTTCTTTCAATCTGGTACTGTCATGTCATACGCTGCGTCTTGCCCTCCACTAAAGCTTAAAGGGGTTAATAACATAAATCTCTATTGTACAATGCAATCTCTATCCTTTGGATGAGCTAACATGGACTGTTTCAACAGTCCACATGGAAGATATTCTGTTGGGTTTTCATTGGTTATGAGTGTAACAAGAGTTATGATAATGTTTATCAAACCAAGGTCATGCTCTCCAAACAAACCTCAATGTTAAAATGCAGCAAACAGTTACTTTTTTATGATACATAAATAATCATCTTAAATTAATACAGACATTCCCTTCCTTTTAAGCAGGTTTGAAAAGATTCTCTACGATGCTATTCATGTCTACATTTGCGATAATTGCAAATACTTTGTGCGTTAAGTTGAACGTTAGCTTAAAAACCTACCTTGCTATAAGATAACCCAGTAAAATATTGACATTGATTTCTGTGGTTCATGGTAATTTTAAGCAGAGCTAAAATAAAGTGCAAAGTTGAAAATCAAAGCGAATGCTGATCCTACAAATGATGAGGATAGCAGATGGTACTGTAAAGTCTGCACAATTTGGAAGTGACTTGCAAAGACAGAGCAGAGCAGAGCTTGGCTCTTACTGTAGACCACAGCGAGTACTTTATCAGACAGAAAATCTGAGCTGGATGAGAGAAAGGAGAGAAAATTAACATGGGCTAATCTTGTTAGTCTGGTTGTGGAGACCATGGGTTGTGCCACGAATGTAGTTAACAACGATTCTGTCAGTTGCATTCATACCTAAGGAGGATCCAAAGCAAGGCCTACTAAAGACCTAGTGTGGCCTGAAAGAAAGGCTTCATTATATTTAGATTTTTAGAAGAAATCAGTACAAATGACCCAGGTTTTTAATCACAAAGTAAGAGGTGCATACATCGGCAGCCTTCACCATACAGAATGTTGCTAATCCACTATGCTAATGTCTGTAAGAACATAGAGCTCAATTCCACTTTTGAATCCTACCTCTTCTGGAATCACTTTAATCCAGAAATCTATCCAACTCACTCTTGAATTTACTCCATCAGAGCATTCGCAGCTCTCAGGTGATGAGGATTCCAAAGATTCACAACCATCCCAAGGAAAAACTTTCTGCCTACCTGAATCTTTAAGGACCATCCCATGATTCTGTGACTGAACCCCACACACAAAGAAACACTAATTTTACATTTGATCATGATTGAGGTTCTCTGAAAGGGCTTTGTTCTAGACAGTGGCTAAACCATTTTATTAGAAAGAACCTATTTAACAAACTTAATTGTTGTTCCTCTGACAGATATGACTGGTGGAATTCATTGCCCTCTTCAAGAACATAGCGAGTAGAGTCATAAAGCTTTTTATAGCATGGGAAAAGCCCCTTTGCTCATCATATCCAGGCTGCTCATCCACTATCTATTCTAATCCCATTTTTCAGCACTTGGACTGTGAGCCTTCTATGTAATAGTGTTCATCTGTATACTGCTCAAATGTTTTATGGGTTTCAGCCTCCAACAACCTCTTAGGCAATGAGTTCCAGACACACACCATCCTCTGGGTAAATTTTTGTTTTCCTCAAATCCCTTCTAAATTTCCTACTTCTTAACTTACAACTGTGCCACCTGGTTATTGACTCTTTTCCGAAGAGGAAAGGTTTCCCCTTCTGTATCCCTCAGAACTTCCTGCACCTCAATCAGGTTTTCTCCCTACTCTACTCTGCCCCAACAAACATTCCCTGCTATAAGGGATAAAAAACCTATCTAGTTTCTCTTCATAGCTGAATTGCTGCAGGCCAGGCAACAACCTGACAAATGGATCCTACTATCAGCGATCACCACCAACCCTGCAACATTACCATGAAATCTGATTGGCTAGGAGCTCTCTACTTCTGGGGCCCTAGACCCAGGTGAAGGTCCCCTGCTGTCCAGTTAAGTGCCTGATTGGCAATTAAAGCGCGGCGCCTTCTTGAATAGGGATGACATGGGCTTCTTATGAGACTTCCAGCTGGTGGAACAGACCCATGTTGTCTTAATTCAGGAACAAGGTGGAAATTAAATAAGATACGTTGCATATATATATATTAGCAATAATAAGGATTATGACAGTGAAGAGGCGTTCTAGAAGGATGGCAAAAATGGAGTTCTGAGAGATGAACTTCAATGCAAAATGGCATTATTTTTCAAATTTGGTGTGAATAGAGAAAAATTGGAGGAATACAAGAAGCCTTCAGAATAAAATATTGACGGGTCAGCAATCCTGCTTGAATGTTATAGATAATTCCACAAACATGTAAAATAATACTGAAGAGACATGTGCAATTATACATTAGTTCTATTCCATTGTGTTCAGGAAGCAAAGACTGAAATGGATTTTTTTTCCTAAAATATGCAGTTGTCATCTAATTTAGTAATGGATCCATAGAATGTTAACATTTCATGAGGCCACATTAAAAAAAGTCACATCTTTATATTGTCTGCATGATTCCAGATTGACACTGACAGATAGAGGGCATTCAGATGTTATTTCCAACATTGAAGATTGTGTCAACAAGATAACACCAGAAAGATAACCATCTTCTTCTATTCAGTTAAAACTTCCCCACAACCTTCATTGCTGGAATAATTCACTCAGGTGAAGTTTTTTTATGCCTGCATTAAATGGAGCAGCAGATTCACTTTGGGATAGTAAGCGAATGGTTACCTTCTGAAGAACCGAAAATTCCAAATCCAACTTTTTGCCTTTCAGCTTATGTACAGCATAGTTTAATATTGTGGTGAGTGAACTTCACTGGCTTATGTGCCAATCAACAGAAGGCTTTTTAAGTAGTTAAAATGATTCAGCTGCAGTTATAAGAACTAACTCTTTTAACATTAAAAATACAGAACTTCTTTGTAAAAGGCTCTTGGTTTGTGAAAATAAATTTTAGATTTGATTTGTTTATTACTGTCACATGTACGAAGGTGCAGTGAAAAGGTTTGTTTTGCGTGCAATACAGGCAGACAATACCATACAAAGTGCATTAGGGTAATAAAACAGAGTGAAGAGTGCAATGTTATGACTGCAGAGAAGGTACACAAAAGGTGAGATCAACATTAAATTTAAAATTTGAGATGTCCATTCAAAAGTCTAATAACAGTGGGGAAGAAGCTGCTTTTGAATCTGCTTGTACGCGTGTTTAAGCTTTTGCATCTTCTGCCTGATGGAAGAGATTATAACTGGGGTGGGAGGGATCTTTGATTATGTTGGCTACCTTTCTGAGACAGTGAGAAAGTGAAGACAGAGTCAAAGGATGGAAGGTTGGCTTGTGTGATGGACTACCTTCTACTGCACGTGAACAGCTGCTATACTGAGCCTGCTAAGTTTTTTGTTTTGTTCTGATTAAATCATAATTGAGTAAAGAACCTGCATTTTTATAACAGCTGTCACGATCTCAGAGTATTACAGCACATTACAGCTCACGAAGTACAGTCAGTGTTGGAATTGTGGCAGCCAATTTGAGAACAGCAAGCTCCTAGAAAGACAATGTGACGATATTAGGTGAACTATTTTGTTACTGTTGCTCGAGGGATGTTCTGGACAGCATAAAGTCATAGAGATGTACAGCATGGAAACAGACCCTTCGGTCCAACCCGTTCATGCCGACCAGATATCCCAACCCAATCTAGTCCCACCTGCCAGCACCCAGCCTATATCCCTCCAAACCCTTCCTATTTATATACCCATCCAAATGCCTCTTAAATGTTGCAATTGTACTAGCCTCCACCACATCCTCTGGCAGCTCATTCCCTATATGTACCACCCACTGTGTGAAAAAGTTGCCCCTTCAGTCTCTTTTATATCTTTCCCCTCTCACCCTAAACCTATGCCCTCTAGTTCTGGACTCCCCAGCCCAGAGAAAAGACTTTGTCTATTTATCCTATCCATGACCCTCATAATTTTGTAAACCTCTATAAGGTCACCCCTCAGCCTCCGACGCTCCAGGGAAAACAGCCCCAGCCTGTTCAGCCTCTCCCTGTAGCTCAAATCCTCCAAGCCTGGCAACATCCTTGTAAATCCTTTCCGAACCCTTTCAAGTTTCAACATCTTTCCAATAGGAAGGAGACCAGAATTGCACGCAATATTCCAACAGTGGCCTAACAAATGTCCTGTATAGCCGCAACATGACCTCCCAAGTCCTGTACTCAAAACTCTGACCAATAAAGGAAAGTGTACCAAACAGCTTCTTCACTATCCTATCTACCTGCGACTCCACTTTCAAGAAGCTATGAACCTGCACTCCAAGGTCTCTTTGTTCAGCAACACTCCCTAGGACCTTACCATTAAGTGTATAAGTCCTGCTAAGATTTGCTTTCCCAAAATGCAGCACCTCACATTTATCTGAATTAAACTCCATCTGCCACTTCTCAGCAGGAAGAACTCTCCTGTTCTTCAAACTAGAGTCAGGGAATCTGTCACGTTCACCTGATAGGACAAATGGGAGGTTGATTTAATGTCTCACTTGATGGACAGGACATTCTAGAGCATAGCATGCACTCTGTGTTGCATTGAAGTGTCAGTCTGGATTGGTGGCCCTCATCATTTGTTGAAGAGTTCCCTTTTCAAGTGGATCAGCTGTCACAGAACCCCTCACAACTAAGTTATAGCACTACCTCATTCTCATTAAATGGCAGCATTACATGGAAACATTATGCTAATAATATATATTTTAAAAAGAAGTACTTAGCTTCTATTACAACCACGTGACAACAGGTGATTGGTTCCTCTCTTCTTAATCCATTCATGATCAATCACAACATATAATTTGATTTTGTTTTTGCATATAGTTGCCACAACTTGATTAAGCAGAACTAAAATGAGAGAGAGTCAATCCCAAGGCTTTCTTGAGTGTAAGAGGGGAATTTCATTCCCAAGTAAATCTGAGAAAAAAAAGAAACATTACATCAAACATACTGACAAGTACAGGTAATAAGCTTGCAAATTGTATGAAGAAAGTGAATCGGAGGTTTGGGAGTGGGAGGTTGTCAACAAAAGAGGAAAGTTAAGATAATCAAATTTAAACTTTTTTTTGAGTTCTTGAATTTTGAGATTGAAACTTCAACAGTTTTAGTTGCTGTCCTTTTTCCTCAGAAGTGCTAATAACCTTGATTCAAATTTAAATCAGAATTTCTCAATGAATTATACATTTTCCAAATTAATTTTTCATTGGCTAATTTCTAGGTTTCACAGAGAAAGAGAGAGATGGAGACATATTGGGGTGTGGGAATGTGGGGGAACAAAAGAGAGAGCTTCCAATATTCTTGCTGTTATCTATCCATGTTGCTTCTTCTCCTTGCTTTTGTCAATATACCATTCATTTGCAGATTCTATTGCTGGTGTCAGAGTTTCATTTCAAGCTGGGACACCTTTCATTTCTGAATGTCTGCAGTTATCAGGCAAGTGTGAGTAGAATGCAAGATTGGAATTTCTTGACACCTCACTGCGTTTCATCATCTCTTGATTAAAATTGGTAATTCCAATGTAACCTGCTTCAAATATTCCATGTGGATTGCCTAGGTTTATCAGGTGATCATGAGTGCCAGTTTGATTAGGCATTAAAGACAAATGATGAATTTTGAATATTGATAATCCATTTTCATGACTAACGTAACATTACTGAAATGAGGGAGGTGAGCCTCTCATGGTACAGTCTGTCTAACCTTAGGGTAATGTTTGACAATAACATTTGTAAATGATTGCCCATTTGCAAAGGAGACCTGTGCTTTAACCCGTGTAGCTAATGAATTCTGCAAAATCGTGTCTAAGGCCCCCCCACCTTACAATGCTAAACATTCTTGTTTTATATGTGACCGGCCCAGCAGATGGTTTTATTACACATTAAAGTCCCGACATTCAGGAAATCAACTTGAACTCATAGTTAGTAATATATATCCAGACCAGTGCAAAGATTCTGGCCCGATTCTTTTGGCACTTGTTATTTCGAAAGGGATTTCCTCCTATCATCTCAGCTGCGCCTTAGCCAAATCTCTCTGTTTGTTTTCTTTTGCTGCTGCTCACACCCAGAGGAAGGATTTTATAGGGAAAAAAAATCACAAAATGAAAATGCTTAACCTTTCATTGGTCAATTGAAGAGATATTGTCCAGCAATTGGATGTGAATCAGTTATTCATAGCATGCTCCTGAGCACTTGCAATACTCCTACGCAAACGCACTGATGGCTGGAAGTAAGGGAGGCACTCCTGGGAGCAATGGGGAATTCACTCCTTTGCTCAATATTATCAGCGTTAACCCTCAGTGTTCCAAATCTATTACTATTTATGGTGATAGACCTAGGTATCTTAGTTGAACTTATCCAATCCTTTTTCCTACGATTGTCTAGGCACTCTCTAAAGGTTGGTGATGAAGGATGGACCACAAAGAGGTTTCAGTGGAAGTGGAACTTATCTGAAACAACAAGATAAGGCTTGGTACACCTGAATAAATGTTATGGACCAGACCAGACCCCCTCAAAATACTTGAAGAAGGTAGCCTGGACCTTAACTTTTTCTTATTTTTAAAGGCAAATGTGAAAAGTCTGTTCCAGATGCTATACAACTGGTCAAACCACTCGATGTTAAGCAAAATACAATTTAGTTAAACACTGTAGTTAACATACAGCCAAAGAAAGAGGAATTTAGAATAACTTAACTCTATTGGAAAACTTGATAGGACATAGAAAAATAGAATGTTACAGCAGAGTACAGGCCCTTTGGCCCTCAATGTTATGCTGACCTGTGAAATTAATGTGATGCCCATCTAACCTACAACATTCCATTATTATCCATATGTATGTCCAATGCCCATTTAAATGCCCTTAACGTCAGCAAGTATACTACTGTTGCAGCCAGACCATTCCACGCTACCACTCTCTGAGTAAAGAAATGAGTCCAAAATGTGTCCCCCTTCAATTTAAAGTTATGTCCTCTCGTGTTAGCCTTCACCATCTGATGAGAAAGGCTCTCAACTGTCCACCCTATCTAACCCTCTGATTATCTTATACAGCTCGATTAAGTCACCTCTCAACCTTCTTCTCTCTAACGAAAACAGCCTCAGTTCCCTCAGCCTATCCTCATAAGACCTTCCTTCCATACCAGGCAACATCCTAGTAAATCTCCTCTGAACCCTTTTCCAAAGCTTCCACATCCTTCCAATAATGCAGTGACCAGAACTGTATGCAATACTCCAGGTGCGGTCTTGTACAGCTGAAGCCTGACCTCGTGGCTCTGAAATTCAATCCCCCTAACAATAAACGCCAACACACATATGCCTTCTGAACAACCCTATCAACCTGGGTGGCAACTTTCAGGGATTTATGTACCTGCACACCGAGATCTTTCTGTTCAGCTACACTGCCAAGAATTTTACCATTAGCCCAGTACTCTGCATTCCAGTTACTTCTTCCAAAGTGAACTACCTCACACTTTTCCACATTTAACTTCATTTGCCACTTCTCAGCCCAGGTCTACATCTTATTTATGTCCCTCTGTAACATATAACATTCTTGAGCACTATCCACATCTCTGTGTCATCCGCAAGTTTATGAACCCATCCTTCCATGCCCACATCCAGATAATTTATAAAAATGACAAACAGCAGTGGCCCCAAAACAGCTCCTTGCGGTACACCACTGGTAACTGAGCTCCAGGATGAACATTTCCCATCAACCACCATCCTCTGTCTTCTTTCAGTGGGCCAATTTCTGATCCAGACTGCTAAATCACCTTCAATCCCAAAACTCCGTATGTTGTGCAATAACCTACCATGTGGAAACGTATCAAATGCCTTACTGAAATCCATTCACACTACATCAACCGCTTTACCTTCATCCACCTGTTTTGTCACCTTCTCGGAGAATTCAATTAGGTTAGTGAGGCACAACCTACCCTTCGCAAAACCACGTTGACTATCCCTAATCAAATTATTCCTTTCCAGACCGATTATAAATCCTACCTCTTATCACCTTTTCCAACACCTTATCCACAACTGAAATAAGGCTCTCTGTTGTCCTGACTCCCCTTCTTAAACAAGGGAACAACATTTGTTATCCGCCAGTCTTCTGGCACTACTCCTGTCAACAATGATGTCATAAAGATCAAAGCTAAAGGCTCTGCAATCTCCGCCCTGTCTTCCCAGAGAATCCAAGGATAAATCCCATCTGGCCCAGGGATCTTATCTATTTTCAGATCTTCCAAAATTGCTAAAATCTTCTGTTTGTCAACCGTAATTGCATCTAATCTTGTAGCCTGTATCTCCGTATTCTCACTAACATTGCCCTTTTCCAAAATGAATACTAACGAAAAGTATTCATTAAGTGCTTCCCCCATGTTCTCAGATTCCAAACAAAACTTCTCACTACTAACTTTGATTGGCCCTAATCTTACTCTCGTCATTCATTTATTCCTGATATATCTATAGAAGGTCTTAGGGGTTTCCTTGATCCTATACGCCAACAACTTCTCATGTTCCGTCCTGGCTCTGCTTAGCCCTCTCTTTCAATCCTTTCTGGCTCACTTATAACTTTCAAGCCCCCTAACAGAGCCTTCACACCTCATCCTCACATAAAACACATTCTTCCTCTTGACAAGAGCTTCAACCTCTTTAGTAAACCATGGCTCCCTCGCTCGATAACTACCTCCCTGCCTGATTAGGTATATACTTATCAAGGACCCGCAGTAGCTGTTCCTTGAATAAGCTCCACATTTCAAGTGTATCCATCCTCTGCAGTTTCCTTCCTCATCCTATGCATCCTAAATCTTGCCTAATCGCATCATAATTGCCTTCCCCCTAGTTATATCTCTTTTTCTGCAGTGTATTCGTATTCCTGCTCATTGCTATTGTAAACATAACTGAATTATGGTCACTATCGCCGAAGTGCTCACCTACCTCCAAATCTAACACCTGGCTGGGTTCATTCTCCAGTATCAAATGCAATATGGCATCACCCCTTGTTGGCCTGTCTACATGCTGTGTCAGAAAACCCTCCTGCACACATTGAACAAAAAACTGACCCATCTAAAATACTTTAACTACAGCATTTCCTGTCAATATTGGGGAAGTTAAAGTTCCTGATAGCAACTACCCTGTTACTCTCGCTCCTATTGAGAATCATCTTTGCTAGCCTTTCCTCTACATCCCTGGAAAAATTCAGAGGCTTATAGAAAACTCCCAACAGGGTGACCTCTCCTTTCCTGTTTCTAACCTCAGCCCAAACCACCTCATTGGATGAGTCCTCAAACGTTATCTAAGCTGCTGTAATATTACTCTTGATTAACAAGGCCACGCCCCGCCCCCTCCTTTTTTGCTATTTTCTCTGTTCTTACTGAAACATCTAAATCCCAGAATCTGCAACAACCCTTCCTGTCCATCTTCTAGCCATGTCTCTTAAGTGGCCACAACATCAAAATCCCAGGTACCAACCCATGCTGCAAGTTCACTCACCTTATTTCCAGATGCTCCTGGCATTGAAGTATACAGATTTCAAACTAACATCCTGATTGCCAGTGCCCTCTCGTGACCTTGTAAACCGATCCCTGACCTCACTACCCACAACCTCCTTTACACTGGAACTATAATTCAGATTCCCATCCCCCTGCTGAAATAGATACAATAACTATTGCTAATTAACTGTTCAATATACTAACATCCCATAAACACACTCCTTAGCATAAAGGAAAATTCAGATACAGATTCTCACATGCAGTTCTCCAAACCACGAGGGGAAGAAACATCAAGAGAGAATTCAGAGAGGAGCAGCCAGGAGACATTCACTCAAACTTCTAACTCTGTTGAGACCCCTACAGCTTCTGATGTTACTGAAAAACCAAAACCCAGCAGTCCTGATCTATGAGAGATGGTCGCACCCATTCAGACTGTTAAAGGAAATCCAAGGCCTCTCAATCTGTTTACTTGTTCAATATTTCTCTTAAGAGAAATCAAGACAAAATCACTTCTTAAGTTTACAGCATCGTGACAACAAGTTATGCTAAATTGATTTTAGCCTAAGGAATAGAAGACATGGCTTTCTACAAACATACTGCCTTGAACTGCCCAATGCTCTGCCCAGTCACTGTGATGGACATCAAAGTGGCCAGAGCTTCATCAGATTAATCCTTTCGTATTCATTCCTTGACACAGCAGTAGTGGCTGACATAATCTTTATCCAATCATTACACAGCTCTACTGCATTTGCATATATTGTAAACCTTGTGGAAGATCCATGGGACCTGGGAATTTCTGAGTGAGATTATGTATTCAGGTGGCTGTAGTTGTGTTATGAACCCTAATCCTTCTGATAGATCAGAGAGTGCTACCTCTGAGGAAAGATTGTTTTCAAAGTAACTTTGAAACGGATGTCAAAGATCATGGACTGTGCACCCAATATTTGCTGATAATATTCAAACCATTGCAACAGAATTAAGAATCCATTTCTTAAAAGAAATCTGGAACCATTCCTAGGATCAAACAGAAAATTATGTGGGAAAAAAACTGTTCTGTACTTTTATATTTGCTCCATTGTCAGCTTACTGTCCCACCTGGATTATTCAGTGCTTTTCCTGAGGTAGACAGGAAAATAAGTTGGAGACTCTTCAACTTCAAACCCTCATGCACACTTCCCAGCAACTGGCTGGAACTGCTTTGGCACGAAGCCTGGAAGGTCATCTGTACATTCTCGGTTCATGAATGAGACAGTGAGGGAGGGACGGCTGCAACATAAAAAACAGAAACAACTGCAAAGGAAAGGGAGAGTGAATAAAGAATATCACTTTTTTTGACATGAAGAATATAAATTATTGCATGTGGTGAAACAATATATAATCGTTCAGTGTTTACCTGTAGCCTTTCACACAGAATGATTATCAGGCTTGATTCAAAAGTTGAATGATGAACTACAGCACTGCAAAGCAGCAAAGACTCTAATCTCCTAAATTATGTGAAAGTTCCAATGGAAAGGTCAAATATAAGTCTTTAAAAATTAAGTAAGTAAATTGTATTGCTAGGACTCCTCCCAGGGCCACATCCTCAGCCTTCAGATGCATTGATGCACATTCACATTGAGTGTGTTCATAATTACAGGAAGGTGCTTTGGTGTTGGCAGTTAAAACAGTTTCATCCACACACACGCACACACAAACAAACATATGTACACACATACGTGCGCACACACAGACATATATACACAAACACATACGTATATATATGGCACCTGCAACACATCAAACAACTCCAAATACAAAGAGCCATCTGGTTGTTGCTAAATGTCCACAGGAAATTCACTGCGTCGTATTATTTCTTGTTAACCCTGAGCCCAAGAAAGCTGTATGTGTGAAAATGCAGACCACTAATGAGGTTCCCAGCTTGTCTGGCTAGGCTACTTGCAAACAGTAGTTATGCCAAATGTTAAATAATTGATTACACAGCAGTAGAGCATTCAATTAAAAAAATGACACAATGCATATAATCACATTTTAAGTTGCCCAAAAAGTGAGATGGGCAATACCAATAGCATTTATTGAAGCCCCATTACCGTATCAACCAATTACCCTATATCTTGTATTGACCACTATATTATATTTTCCACTGATCCCTTGTTGTGTATTTACATGCACCGAACATTATAATCC